>NC_139228.1:26387412-27684912 GCF_055691185.1 Crinia signifera | reverse complement strand
TTGGTCAATTATTGATGAGGGAATGATATTGTTTCCTAATGATATCGGATACCCTTCTGTGATATATGACGGTCACTAATTAATAATATATATCATATGGCAGTCACTGATACTTGCTGTATATGGTGATCAGTAAGGTGTTCTTTGTATTATATCATGGTCACTGTGGTGGTTTCTGCATTGCATGTATGGTATGGTCTCTGTACTGTTAGTCACTGATGTTCTCTACATTATATTGTATATTTGTGGTCTTTTTATTGTAGTCTGTAATATTCTGTGTTCTGTGGCAGCCACTGTGGTATTCCCTGCATTATATGGTGGTCACTGTAATGCTCTCTGTATTGTATTGTGGTCATTGTCATGCTTTCTGCATTATATTCATAGAATCATAGAATTTGAAGGCAGATAAGAACCATTTGGCCCATCTAGTCTGCCCTTTTTTTACCCTTCAGGTAATCTCAACCCTTTTCAATCCTTATTTCTTTGTAAGGATATTCATATGCCTATCCCAAGCATGTTTAAATTGTTCTACTGTCTTAGCCTCTACCACCTCTGATGGGAGGCTATTCCACTTATCCACTACCCTTTCTGTGAAGTAATTTTTTCTAACATTTCCCCTGAACCAACCTCCCTCCAGTTTCAGTGCATGTCCTCGTGTTCTTTTACTTTTCCTTTAAAGACAATTTCCCTCCTGCACTATGTTAAAACCCTTGATATATTTGGAGATTTCTATCATGTCCCCCCTTTCCCTTCTCTGCTCCAAACTATACATGTTAAGATCTTTTAGTCTATCCAGGTAAGTTTTGTGATGTAGGCCATGCACCATTTTAGTTGCCCTTCTTTGTACAGTCTCTAATGTATTTATATCCTTCTGAAGATCTGGTCTCCAGAACTGGACACAGTATTCCAGATGAGGCCGTACCAATGACCTATAAAGTGTCATTATTACTTCTTTTTTTCTGCTACTGATTCCTCTCCCTATGCAACCAAGCATCTGACTAGCCTTCCTCATTGCTTTGCTGCATTGCTTTCCTGCCTTTTAAGTCACTTGAAATAGTGACTCCTAGATCTCTTTCCTCCTCAGTAGTTTCCATTATAGTACCCTTGATACTATATTGAGCCTTTGGGTTTTTGAGTCCCAAATGCATCATTTCTTATTTATTAGCATTAAACTGTAGTTGCCATGCTCTTGACCAATTCTCAAGTTTACTTAGATCATCAGTCATTTGATTTACCCCTCCTGGTGTGTCTACTCTGTTGCATATCTTTGTGTCATCTGCAAAAAGGCATACTTTCCCATCAATACCATTTGCAATGTCCCTAACAAAGATATTAAAGAGCACTGGTCCAAGTACAGATCCGTGGGGTACTCCATTGGTAACATGTCCCTCCATAGAATGCACTCCATTTACTATAACTGTCTGTTTCCTATCCTGCAACCAGGTTCTTATCCATTTAATTGTTTTATAATCCAATCCCACACTTTCAAGTTTATTTAGCAGCCTGCAATGTGCGACAGTGTCAAATGCCTTACTAAAGTCTAGATATGCCACATCTATGGTCCCCCCTTCATCTAGTATTTTGGTCACAAAGTCAAAAAAGTAAATAAGATTTGTTTGGCATGATCTCCCTGCAGTAAAACCATGCTGTTTTGGATCCTGTAAATTGTTTAATTTAAGATATTCCACTATTCATTCTTTTTAATAGTGTTTCCATTAATGTCCCTACTACTGATGTAAGGCTCACTGGTCTGTAGTTACTTGCTTCTTCTTTGCTTCCGCTTTTGTGCAGTGGAACTACATTTGCTCTTTTCCAGTCCTCTGGAACTGCACCTGTATCTAGTGTCTGGTTGAAAAAAATCTGTTAATGGCACTACCAACACATTTTAGATCTTTTAGTATCCTTGGATGCACACCGTCTGGCCCCATTGATTTATCCTCTTTCAGTCTTGAAAGTTCTGTTACGACTTTCTCCCTAGTAAATGTACTTCCATCTACCTTATATTTATGAATGTCCTTGCAACTTAACTGTGGTCCCTTCCCTTCTCCTTCTATAGTGAATACGGAGCAAAAATAATTATTTAGATGATCTGCAATTGCCTTGTCTCCCTCCACCAAATTCTCAGTGTCTGTCCGCAGTCTCCATTTGATTTTCTCCTTTCACTTATATACTTAAAAAAAAGTTTTGCTTCCTTTATCTACTGACTGAGCCATTTTCTCCTCAGCTTGTGCCTTGGCACGCCTGATCACTTTCTTAGCCTCCTTGCGTCTGGCAAGATACACTTCTTTGTCGTTATTCTTTTGAGTCTGCTTGTATGTCGTAAAGGCCATCTTTTTTGCTTTTACACTAGTTGATACCTCTTTTGTAAACCACACTTGCTTCCTTTTCCTGGTGCTTTTCTATTGTGGTCATTGTGATGCTGTGTATTATACAGTGTGGTCACTGATATTCTAAGTTTTGTATCTAGGTCACAAATGTTGTTCTCTGTGCTATGTTGTGGTCAATAAAATGCTCATCGTGAAGTTCTACAGTATGTATCGAATAGTTGATAGTTACTGATCTCTGTTTTATATGGCAGAAACTAGCATGCTTTCTGCACTGTATTGCAGGCACTCTGGTCCTCTATTGCATGGTGGTCACTGTGATGTTCTCTTCAGTTACTGCAATGCTTATTGCTATGCTTTATGAATTGGTGGTCACGGTGACCTTTTCTGTATTATGGTAGTCACGGTGATTTGCTCTGCATTAAATTGCAGTCCCTGTGATGCTCTCTGTATTTTATGGTTCGTACTGTGACCTTATCTGCGTTATACAGTATCACTAATTCTTACTGTATGAATCTATATATATTGAATATTTTTGCTGCTGATTACAGGCGTTATCCAGTGTATCTTGGCGCGTGCACAGTCTACCTATAAATGCTCAGCTGTGTGAACATCGAGCATTGCTTACAAATCTGAATGAGACTCTAGGTCTTGTGGAAGTAGGTATAACACCTGTCGCATTCAAAGTAAACAGAACATCAACGGGACTATGGGAGTGTGGGCAGTTCCATGTGATGTCATGATGTCACATGGTAGTTGCGCAATGCTCCTCTGGGAATGATTTGGACGGCCAGGGTATCCTTATGGAGCACTGTGTGACCTGCTGAGCCCTTGGCAGACGCCTACGTTGCCTTGTGGAAAATTTGCCTCTTTGTGAAAGGTATACTTTGAGACAGGCCAAGAATATAGAGCCGTCATTATATACTATTACCGTTTGCAAATATCGGTGATGAATAAGTATTTTAGAATCTCCTTAAATTTATTTCTTTTTCTTAATGTTTAAGATACACCGAAAAGGAGAATCATGAAGCAGCTCCATAAGATCCACTCCAACGATAGACTTCTGGGATTTTTGCTATTAATCTGTAATGAATCATTTAAAGCTAATTGGTTTCAGGCGTCGGTCTGAATGTTAATAAGAGCAGATCTTACAGGTTATCCATTTCTGCCTTTCTCTCCTCTTTACTAATCTTTAAAGAGCTGTTGTATACTTGCGGATGTCAGCGGCTTTATTAGCTGCTGAGTGGCAGCTGGCTTGTTGTAAGTGTGGCTATTGACAGGACATAAGTGCTTGGATCAGTGTCTTTGTGTGAAAGCAAGCAGAGAGGAACAGCATTTAACTCCACAATGTCTACATATAGACCGGATTCACACACAAGGATCACCCGGAGACTGGACACTCATAGCCAAGGTAGACAAAAATATAGCCGACAGACTACCCAGAACCATATAAAGATTCCATGAGGCCCTGCAGGATAACTAGTTGGGTCCCCCACCCTTGTGTGTGTATACCCCTATTGACATCACCCAAGTGAGTGTCGAAAGAATAAGGAACCTCCACTTAAGGCTTTTGTCATCATGCGGCTAATAGGGCCACCATCAAGGGGGGTGCTGCGGGCAAAGCCACTCTGAAAGAGTGAAGGGCCCAAGCCACTCATTCCAACCACCTCCCCCCCCCCCCCCCCCCCCGACTGCCTCCGCTGAGCTGCCCCCCGCTGAAGCCCACTGCTCCTGGAGCGCAGGCTTCTCCTTCAGCTTCAGATGCTGGCGGCCATTTAAAAATTGTTACGGTCTGGTGAGCCAATCAGATTGGCTTACAAGTCTGCGCCATATTTTAATGGGCCGCCGGCATCGGGAGGTGGAGAAGACTGCTCCAGGCATGCCTAGTATTTCCCCTGACACACTCAGGGCTTTTTCGAGACACTCCTATGTGTTTCTTAAGACTTCCACAAAACTGTTGACTACTTCCTGTCAATCAGCTTGTGACAGCCATGTGTTAGAAAATGTTGCAGGATAGCCTTGCGCATGTGTGTTTTTTTTTAAATACAGATCCAAAACCTTGCCAGAGATACAGACCCAAAACACGTTTCACAAATAACTAAAAGTGCCCGGTGCACATCCCTACTAATAATTCTCCACTAGCAGCTAAAATTGAATTAGTAATTCCTACTTGGACTGTTTCGTTAATCAAAAACCCCATTGAAGAATTAATTTTAGGCTTTCCCCAACTAAAAAAGAAAAAATAAGTCAAGAACTTTCTGTGAATAAAAATGCTTCTGATTTTTCCATAATAAACATACGTTTGCGCAGGGCTTGCTCTGACATTTCCGCGTCGGCGTCTTGCGGCGTATCTCTGCTTTCTACGCAGTAATCCTCTCTTGTACACAGAGATTTGACAGTCTTAGATTCTGCAAGATAAACAATATCAGACTCGTGTTAGCTGAGAATTATATCCACATAAAAATCTCTGTAACAAAATTGTTATGTGGTAAAGGCCATTAATATTTCTGAGAAATGAATGATCAAACTGAGAATTTGTGATTACATAAAGGTGCCATTCCATTAGTATAAAGGGAGAGTAATAACGTCAAAATTAAGAATGTGATAAATTTTTGTATGAATATCGGAATTCTATTTATGCTAATGTCATTTCTCGGTTTACAGCTGTAATTTGTATGCTGTTATTTCCCAGAACATTCGGTTGAATGCTAAGGTGTGTATACAAAGTATTGTCTGCGTGCGATAAAGAATTGCTGTAAATCTAAAGGGGTGTTCAATCGTTGTGGGGTAATTGTGGAAAATAGAAATAGGGGGGTGCTCCTCATACAAGCCAATATGGATGATGTCATACAGTGGCGTAAGTTCATCCTAGTTGCCCGGAGGCAAGATAAATATTGGTGCCACCCCCACACGCACTGCTTTATATAAATATATGTATGTATGAATGTTCTGTATATTATGTTTAAAATAGTGTGTGACATCTATGGTCCTGCTAGGAGGGGAGTCAGCCACAGAAGTGATATCGATGGCTTTCAATAAACTGATTCAAACTCACAGGGGAGAAGAGGTGCCCCCTTGGGAGCAGGAGCCCTGCGGCAGAGGACTCCATTGCCTCCCAGAGGTACGCCTCTGTTTTAGCTGTGATTCCATATCTAGCCAACTGTTTACAGCTATCTGTTTCTTTCCATATCCAGCATCTCCGATCCGCCGCTAGTGTACAAAGATACAAACATCGGGCAGATATTAGTCTATTATCGATCTTCTGATTAACCTTTATCACATAAACCTTGTGACTGGTTTTATTTTTTAAAGGTGGTGAATAGAAAAAGTGCATCGATAATAATGTGCGGGAGTGTGCATCTTGGACAATATTGAGCGTACGCACTAGACGTAAGGTCTCTTACTGCGACCAATTTTTCTTCTCACCCCTTTAAATATAAAACCAGTCACTTTGTGACCTGCTAGATGTTGGCGTTGCTTATTGATGATGTATATACCTGCTTCTTTCGCTTGTGACTGTCTCAATAAACTTTTTGTTTTTATTAAATGTCATTTCAAAATTCAGGCAAATTTTGTCAATTATTATAGGTCCATTCTGCTTACATATCCCTTGCATTTTTAGAGCTAAATATGTTAAGATGGGAGTTCTATTTGTAACACTTGTTCACCTATAGAATGGGACTTGGAAAACAAAATACACCCAAAGGGACTTATTCTGGTTCACTTCTTTTAGCAAATTCCTTCTTAGATGGACAAAACCATGTGCACTGCAGGTGGGGTAGATGTCACTTGTGCAGAGAGAATTAGATTTGGGTGGAGTTTTACCAGGGCCGGCGCCACCACTAGGCAGCTCTAGGCATTTGCCTAGGGCGCCGGCACCTGGAGGGCGGCACTTCGCCCCTCACCCCCAGCGAACCGTGTAAAAAAATTGCTGCCCCGGCGTCCCTGCAGTGCTGGGGCGGTCAGGGGTGTCCGTGCCATAGCAATTTTTTTACACAGGTACCACCCCCCCCCTCTTTCCCCCCGGCACCGGGGCGCCCCCACCCCGACTCGCCTGGGTTTTACTTCAAAGTGGGATCTATATTGCAGTGTAAAAATAAAGCAGCCTGCACAGAAACAAAATAACTCACCATTTAATTCTGTTTGCACATTTTACATCTGCCCCACCTGCAGTGCACATGGTTTTGTCCATCTAAGAAGGAATTTGCCAGAAGGCGTGAACCAGAATAAGGCCAAACATGTGTTAATTGTGGCGATGCCTCCAGCCAAGTTTTGTTTTATTTCTAATAGGGCAGTCTTGGGAAACCCTAATACAATTAGTACATACACTCAGTCAGTTAAATGACACAAGGAAAATAATTAATATGAAGGATTTATTAAGCTAGAACTTATTATTTTCCCGATATTGTCCATAAACTGGTATAACCTAAAACTAATACATTAATTTGTAACACATTTTTTAGTTACTGAACTTCCTGGCTCTGCATAGCAAAATGGTCACAGCAGATATTGATACATACTTGCCTACTTTTGAAAACTAGTTTCAGGGAGATTATAGTTGGTAGTAGAATTATGCAAAGCACCCCAATGAGGGGGCATGTCATGCTCCACTTAAAGGGCGTGTCTAGTTCCATATATGGAGAGATTGTGAAAAGATATTGTGAATGTGGCACCTAGAAGCGTGGGTGTGCACTGCTACATCTGAGAGGAATCTTTTACAATGACTACAATGACTTTTATCCAAATGTAGATGAGCCCCAAAGCAGTTAGTAAGAGCTACTATACTTGGTAAAGTGCTGGAAAATGGTGCTGCTGATTCAATGTAAATCAGGCTTGCCTACCCTCCTGGAATTCCTGGGAGGCTCCCGAAAATCAAGTCCCTCGGGAAGCTTGGCAATCCTCCCGATTTTGCCTGGCAGCCCCCGCACCCCCCTTTCTTACCGCACTAGTTACCGTTTTTTTCCACGGGTCTGCGGCAAGGGGTGGGACTAAAATGATGCAAATCGCGTCATTTTAGCCCCGCCCCCTACTTGCGTACCCGCGAATCGCGGCATTTGCCTGTATTGGGGCCGGGGCTTTCAGTCATCAGCCCCGTCCCCGCCCCCTGACCTGAAGATCCGGCTGCCCTCTCCAGGCTTTTCCCGGAGAGGCTTTTCGAAAAGTCGGCAAGTATGATGCAAATGTATCGGTCTCTCATTCCTTTTTCCCCCCAAATGTAACAGTGTAATGTGGGCTGGGTAAAATGAGGGAAATTGCTAGACTAATGAGGGAGAAAGGGAGATTGCCGCAATTTCAAGGAGTCTCCTGCAGAATGCAGGACGGTAGGCAACTATGTATTGATATCACAGTTCAATGCAATCACATTTTAGTAACTGTATAAAGTACATATATTTGTTTGATATAGGAGTGTGAATGATAACTGACTTTGCTATAACTCCTTTAACCAAACTTGTTCTTGTACACTTATTTCGTCAAGGTAAAGGGTCCTGGACCCTATAAGATATAATACACTCTAACACCACACACACACACACGCTATAACACAGTTACTTCTATTGTAATCTATGAAACTCTAAAATACAGAAATAATGTAATTATTAAGAAGTAAATAGTTTCCACACTTTGATGGCCAGACTCTCGTTGGTGCGCACATTTATTTATAGCAAATGGTTCTTTATTATTTGAACTCGGGTTCAATGACACTATTAGTGTTCATTCTAGCACCCGCCATCTTTGAAAACGCATGCAGTTCCTCTTCCCTGCCTGGGGTGTCGCTGTCTGCTGTAGTGCTTCTAGCACAATGTGGTCTGTATATCAGCACTGATATGCACACCAGACCTGTGCTAGAAACACCATAGCAGACAGCGACACCCCAGGCAGGGAACAGGAACTGCATGTTTTTTTAAAGATGGCGAGTGCTAGAATGTACACTACACTATGGCTCTGAGTTTGAAGAAGTAAGAGTTGAAGGAAATAAAGTTACAAGCTCTGTTCCTGGTTACTGTGCTAGATTTCTATATATCCTCCACTTGTAATATTAGTTAATAGCCAACAATTGGTAGTTACCAGATATGCTGCTAAAAGTTTCTTATAATGTTCTCCAATTGTATTAATCTCTTCTGTAAATAAAATCTCAGTATCAGGGCAGCTACTGCTCTTTTGTGTAGTTGTGTAGACCTTGCTTAGAGCTGGGATTACTCTAGATGGGAGCTGAGCAGCACCAGCAAATACAGATGTTATTGGATGCAATAGGAGATCCTGAGAGATTACTGATATTGTGAGGGAAATTCTCCTAGTTTATGAGTTATGACTGTGCTCCTGCACATAGGATATCTCAGTCTGTAATATAAAGCTACTTAGCCCTCAGATGCTGATGCTGATGCTGTATGCAGGCTATATAACATATGACCAATGACTGCAAGGCTGTACGTCCACCATTAGTGATGCGGTTAATGTTATCTCCTCTCCAATGTTTAATAATGACTCTTTATAGCTGTCAATAATTTAGCTCTTTTCATAAAGCACTTGTCCTGGGGTTACACCATTAATTAGTGATGCAGCCTCATGTCCCAGCTTTGCTTACTGCTTAACTAACTGACTGGAAGTCTACACCGTGTTGGTGCGGCTGCTGTAACTTACTAGCTGAGCGCTCTGCGTGGGCTGGAAGCATCCATGAACTGCAGTGTGAGCATCTCTGCAGCCTGGCCTCCTCTCTGGTCTCTGGGCAGCTGTCACTTCTAATGCTGCCTCCTGCTCGCTGTGGTCAGTGTACTGTGCCCAGCTGTATCAGTTAAAATGGATGCCTGCTGCTCCTCCCCCCCAGACTTAGCAACTCCCATCCATCTGATTACTGTCAGCTTCCCTTCTCAGAGCAGTTCTCTCATACAGGACATGGTCAGTCTCTGCTGTAAATCAGGTAACCAATCACTGCTGAGGTAACAGGACAGGAGTACAGCTGTTATCACTCTGATTACCTCAGGAAAGTTACCTCAGACAAGCCCCTCCCTCTCAGGGTGGAGCTGTTCTGTTTATAGCTTTTGCTGTTAGTTCCCCTCTTTACATAAAGTATTACTCACAGCTCTTGGGCAGTCAGTATATTAACCTTATAATATAAAACTATATAGGTTTTCACATATTGAAATACTGATTTTCTAGTTCTGATCAAGTATTTCATATATAACCACTATACATAGGGATACATATTGACGATGAAATGTTGCCCGTAGCAACCAATCAGAACTACAGTATATTTTACAAAATGCTAAATAAGCAGTAGAATCATTTTGATTGCTTATCGTAACATCCCATCTTCAATAGAACTTCCATGGTGTGTAATACATCTCTACCATCAGCGGGAAGCTTGTGCACTGGAAGAAAATGATGTGCTTTTAGCATTTTCACAGTAAAGCTGTTCACATACCAGATATGTCTTGGCAGTCTGTCTCCACCTGCACATTATTAATAATAAAATCAAAATTGTGTTTCTAATATAAAATATAGATACTTGGGGGTCACCTGCGCACTGTGCCTTGTTCGGTGCTAGCAGCGGCAACAGCCGTTTGACCTGGCACGGCTGGTTTCGATAAGTATAGAAGAGGGTAGTGGTGCCGCGCTCTGCCCCTATAGTTCTCTTTGCTGGTGTGGTGTATACGAACAAATGATGACTGGAAACTGTGGTCTATTTTGAAAAATATTGTAACTTTACTCCTGAATAAATGTAAACATTGTATGCATTCCAAATGTTTTCACAGATAGGTTTATACAGTGTTTGTATCCACGTGTATTGCTACAAATAAAACAATGAAATGGGGATTAGAGATATACAACATACAGATTTATAAGTGCAGACACATAAATGCAGATGTATTACTCTATATGCCGTAGTGTAGGGGGTACTTGGGCGGTGTGGGTGGGGGTGTACAGGGGGTGTGCACCCCCACCCATTCTAATCCCCATTTCATTGTTTTATTTGTAGCAATACACGTGGATACAAACACTGTATAAACCTATCTGTGAAAACATTTGGCATGCATACAATGTTTACATTTATTCATGAGTAAAGTTACAATATTATTCAAAATAGACCACAGTTTCCAGTCATCATTTGTTCGTATACACCACACCAGCAAAGAGAACTATAGGGGCAGAGCGCAGCACCACTACCCTCTTCTATAATATAAAATATAGTTAAATCCATACTCAAATGCGAACTAAAAGTTCTACTTAGGGTGACTAAAATACAAACGTCCATGGTCTCCGCCTTTGAAAAATCAAATGGGAATCTGCATTTATACTGGACACCGGTTGCAACCCTCATATAAATAAAAATAGGTGTAGATTTTAGTATCTCCACTAGTACTAGTATCAGGGGAGGGGTAATGACTTACCAGCCAATCAGAAGGGGTGTGGATCGTTTTGTTGACCACATTTAGGTCGACACCGTTGGGTTGACGGGGGAAGGTCGACATGGGTCAAGGTCGACTGGTGTTTAGGTCGGCATATGCGTTAGGTCGACAGGTCGTTAGGTCGACATGGGTTTTTTTTTACTTTTTTTTACCCGAATGTCGACACAGTCGACATGGACGCAGTTGGGAGTCAACCGCAGCCGCTCGCTATGCTTCGGGCACGGTGCCTCAGCAAACTATTTTATTCTCACACCACGCTCTAGTGGATGGTAGGGCATGAAATACCGCCTGTCGGCACATGTCTGCTCAAAAAACAGTGAAAAAACCCATGTCGACCTAACGACCTGTCGACCTAACGCATATGTCAACCTAAATCCTTGTCGACCTTGACCCATGTCGACCTAGAAACCTGTCGACCCAATGTTGTCGACCTAATGACTGTCGACCTGTGTGGTCAAAAATACGACTGTAACCCATCAGAAGCAGCTCCTGTTCCTCACCTTAATCAGTTAATACTTTCAATGTTGTGTGTAGGTAGACCAAAATATTAAAATAGATAAATAGCACTCATGTGGTACAGCAAATAGTGGTCATGTGTTGTACAACAAAACACTATAATTAACACACATCACAAAGTATTCATAGTAGGGAATTCAATTGTCAGCGCTGCCTGATCTCCTATCCAAAGTAACAGGAGATTGTGGTATGGCAGTGGTTCCCGAACTGTGTGCCGTGTCACCCTTGGGAGACTTGCAGGGGTGCCCTGGGTTGGTGGCCTATGACTAATTCACATTGGTTGTGGTCAATGTAATAGGCAAATTGTGGACAAACAGAACTGAATCCTGTCCATTATCATATTATACTAAGAAAGAGATATAAACACAATTTACTTAATGCAATATTTTTTTCAGATATTTCAATGATAGGCTTTTACTCTAGGGGTGCGGTGAAAACAATTCTGATACTCAGGGGTGCCGTGAGTCCAAAAAGTTTGGGAACTGCTGCCATAGGAGACTCCAGCCTCCCCATATGGTCCAGGGATGGTGTAATAACCAGAATGGTCTGGACCATACAAAGCACCTGTAATCCCTTCCCTACTCCCAGGTGACAGCTGTCACATGCATCACCCTGGACAGCACATCGCTGGATGGTGATAAACACTACAAGCTCTGGAATGTCAGAATTTGCTGGATGGATTCTGCCTGGTCCAGCATTTTGTGTACTGGACTGTTCCCGTTATGACCTTATCCCATACTGGAACAGTACAGGTGGGTATAGATTTGACAGTGTTACAAAATATACTGGACGGTTAGGTGTACTGTACACTACGGGATCAATGGAATTCACAAAAGTGCTCAACAAAGTGATTCAAATGTAGCTTTGGTCAGACACACAAAAGCTGCTGGCGCTTACATATCAGCTGACCGCCCGGGGCTGGCGAACTGAAATAGCCGAAATGTAGCCCGTTTCAGTGCACAAGCAGGACTTTGGGGTATGGATTGTTAGGTCAACCCAAGAAAGGTACGCTGGAAGGTTGGCAGGCAGAAGGTCGACAGGGACTAAAGGTTGGTAGTGTCCTTAGGTCGACATGTATTTTTTTGATTTTTGAGGTGTCTACATCTAGACGTCTAGTTCTGGATGCTGTCTAAGTGTATGGTAGCCCCTTGTATCGCTCGCAGTGCTTCCGGAACGGGGCCTCGCTGCGCTCGGCCTACTATTTTATTCTCCCTCCATGCCCTAGTGCAGGGGTTCTCAAACTTGGTCCTCAGGACCCCACAAATAGTTCATGTTTTCCAGGTGACCCGGCAGGTGCACTCATTACTGACTGACACAGTTTATAAGATCCACAGGTGGAGCTAATTATCTCACTTGTTATTCTGTGAGGAGACCTGGAAAACATGCACTGTGTGGGGTCCTGAGGACCGACTTTGAGATCCTGTGCCCTAGTGGATAGTAGGGCGTGAAATACCACCTGTTCTGGAACCACAGTGTGTGTGTGGGGGGGGGGGGGGGGGGAGTGTCGACCTTCTGCCTGTCGACTTTCCGGCCTCAACCTAAGGAGTGTCGACCTTTCTTGGTCCGACCTAACGACCCTATCCCCTCCTATGTAACAGCTGTCACAGACACCCACCTGGACTGGACACCAGCCAGATGTCAATGAGCACTACAGGTCCCACAATGGCAGTTGCTGCAGTGAGCCGGACTAGCCTGGTATCCAAAGTCTGGACCATTCCAGTTTTTTACCCAATGGCTTCCAGTCATGCAGAACCCTGCTCGCTGCCACCGTATAATTGCCAGATCTGATTTGCAAATCACTGCTGATCCTTACCCCGGATCATTCTGCAGATATGATCATCTAGGGGTACCCATTGAGGTTACATCTCTGGGATCCTATGCTATGCCAGCGTGTGTGTGTGTGTAGTTACGCCATTTATTTATCCTTATTAGTTACTTTTCATTCTGTAACCAGTGTCTGTTGTTTCCATTATATCTGTGCCTACATCTGACCTTGACTCCTGCAGGCTAAGTCTCTCGCTCTCTCTCTCTCTCTCTCTATATATATATATATATATATATATATATATATATATATATATATATATATATAAAACATCTAGTGTCCGTGTGGCTCCGAAACACTGCCAACTGTTGGCAGCAAGTGAAACTACATCTACTAGCTTTCGAAGCATTAGTTCCGAGTGGGCTTACTAGTGTTAATAATAAGCACCATGGCCCTTATTCTGATCGGTGCGGATATTCCCGCTTGCGTACGGCCCGCCGATGTTTATCGTCTGCGCATGTGCAGAGGTCACTCTGCGCATGTGCAGGCGATTTCGCCGCATGGATTCTTTATACGCCGCACAGGGGGCGTAGAGGGGCGTGAGGGGCTACTTAGCCTCATTACCCTATGCATACGCCCCGCGTTTCATGGGCGTTCCCATGCAAACGCGGGGCGTATGCATGGTAATGAAGCCGTGACGCTTGTGTAGGGGGCGGGCATCTGACATCGCCGGATGTCAGCTGCCCGCCCCCATACATGATTTCACACGGACAAGTGTCCGTGTGGTCTTGTGTTGCGGGACCTGGTGGAGCGTGCGGCCCTGCATTCGATGTTCGACGACCATCGAATGCAGGGGCAGCTCCCAAGACGGAGGAGGCGTATCCCCGTCCAATTTCATGCGGATCGCCACATATCCGCGTACGGACGGCAGGTGGCGATCCGTATGGAAGGCGGGGATTCGCCTGCACGGTTGCGGCCGCATATTCTGATCGGGCCGCACCGATCAGAATAAGGGCCCATGTTATTGGAGCACTGAGTGGTGTTTGTTAAAACAACAGAATTGCAAGTTTCCTTTCCTGACCCCTGGATGACGTCCCCCTTCCAGAAAACATTTTAGCAGACTGCCTGCTCTTTCTGCAGCCTGCAGTGGGTCTTGTATTCTCTCCCTGAAAGTGCAGTCAGTTGTACCTAAAAGGATTTCCTATTGATCGGAAACGGAGGTTTACAGCAGGATACTGAGTTGCTTTAAAAAACTGAGTTAACGGACTTGAAGGTGTGGTTATTTTCCTGCTTAAAAAAAAAAAAAATATATATACATTATGTCTGCAGTTTGCCAATAAAACATTACACCTGTGCTCAAGCAGTCTCATTCGTTCACACAGATTATACACATGACCGTGATTTAAATAAGTATTCTATATATATATAGACAGAAAGTAAAATAGGAAATCTGTAATTGGCAAATTGAGGGCAGTCATTTTGCAGGTGGTAAATTCCGGATTTTTTTCAGGGTGATTCAATTTGCTCCCGTATCTACTGGTTTAAAAGTTAGGAAACCTAAAGGTCTGGGAAACTTATCATGGATGCTATGTGATGTCACTGCAGTGACTGCAAAAACAGGGCACTTCTCTGGGAATTTTTTTCAGGATATCAACGGGTCTTTGAAAAAAAAAAATCCCTTATAATTGCCGGTATTGGTATGCATTTGGGGCTAATGTGATAGACCAGGGGAAAAATCAATCTGTAGAGGTTTTTTTTACATGAAAACTGTTCCAATAGCCAATTAATACATTCAGGTAATACTGAAATAATGTGAAAAGGGTGTGAATAAAGCCTTTTTGAAATTACTTTATTCAAATTAATTGGCCCCTGAATGAGGTATTGAAAAACAGCTTTCGGTACTTATGTAATATCTGGGCTCCCATTTTTCTTATGAGACTGTGTCCCCTCGCGGGGCTCGCTGCGCTCGCCACGCTTCGGGCGCGGTGGCTCGCTGCGCTCGCCACACTATATAAAATCAACTCCATGCGTATTTGGATAGTAGGGGTATGAAAAAATGGGGTGCATTTAACATGAGAGTCCAGATAATACATAAGTACCCAGCTTTCATTATATAACAACAAAATGCAGCGAGAAGAGAAGCACAGCCCTGTCCACCACCACAGAACTGAGTTTAAGAGTGATCGTTAAGCACCATTTACTCAATTTAATAATTTGGGCTGAGTTTCTTAAAAAGAAATTTTTGGCCTAGGGGTGCCATGAAAACATTGATGCTATAAAGGCCCCATCCATGACTACAGCGAGTTATTTCATGTGATTCTTCGCCAACATCACGCCAGAGATCCATGTCACCATACACCCCATATACCTCCACACTGTCCTGTGTCATAATGCAACTCAGTCCTCATACTACCCCATGTCACCATACACCCCATATACGTCATCACTATCCAGTGTCATAATGCCACTCAGTCCTCATAGTACCCTATGTCACCATACGCCCCATATACGTCAACACTATCCAGTGTCATAATGCCACTCAGTCCTCATACTACCCCATATACCTTCACACTGTCCTGTGTCATAATGCCACTCAGTCCCACCCATTTTGTGTGATGCTACTGGGGTGGGAACAGAATTAAAAAATCTGGTATAAACTATTAATGTGAGAGATTTGACAGAACAGTGGCCATCCTGAAAAGAAAGGTCATCATTAGCCTGGAACAGAGGCTGACATTCCACAGATCTGGGTAGCCCCAAGCAGACCCCCTGTAGTTGCACCCCCTACTGGCAATGATGGGGAAGTTCTAGTGCAGATTTGCTGGGTCAGCTGATGTAATTAGTAAGAACCCCATGTTCTTTTTATGAAAAATACACAGTTATTGCAGCGTTGGCTCCTCACAGGGACAGAGCTTCATCGCAAGATGCAAGAGAGCTGACATTTGGTCACCTCAGCTTCATGTCTACATGTACATGCAGTGTGGAGGGCACCAGCTTATAAGAAGGCGCAAAGGTTTTCTCATCATCCATGAGGGATCAAATGTGCTAAAGAAAAACCACCATGAACCAAGCTAAGATTGCCAGTATGCGGGAGCAGCTACTATCCCACTGAGTAATTCAGGCTACAGTAAGCCCAGGTATTTTTTTAAATGTTATCATCTAAGTTATTGCAAAGATAAAGAGAAACCACCATGGGACTGGAACCAGGAGCCATGTAGACATTGCCAATATAGAAAGTTGCTTCTAGCCCACTGAGCTACACAGGCTTCGGTAAGCTCAGGGTGTTTTTCATAATGTTATCATTAAACTTAGTACAAAATCCACAGAACTAAATTGCAAGCAACACTGGACTAGAACCAGGAACCACCCTGCCATTGCCAGCACAGAGAGCAGCGACTAGCCCACAGTGCTATGCAGACTACAGAAGGCTGGAGTTGTTTTTTTAAATGTTGTCATCTAGCCTAGTGCAAAATCTACAAATCTAAATGAAAGCCAGTGAGGTGTTCAAACAGGGGAGCATTCTAGCACTGCCGGTATAGAGAGCAGCTACTAGCCCACTGAGCTACACAGGTTACTGTGCACTGGAAGTATTTATCTCAGTGTTAGATTCTAGTCTAGATCAAACTCCACAAAAAAAAAAAAGGAATTTCAGTGGGAGTAGAACCAGGGACTACACTTGCATTGCAAGATAGAGCAAATATCCTAACCCACGGAGCTATGCAGGCGACAGTAAGCTGCATTGCTTTTTCTCAGTCACCAATTAATTTATAAGAGCGGTATCGTGAGGTGAAAAATCCATAAAAAAAAGCTAATATGCAGTGGGAGTAGAACCGAGGACCACACAACCATTGCAGATATATAGCACAGTCCCTACCCTACTTAGCTATGCAGGATACATTAATCACAGAGTTTTTTTTTAAATGTGATCATCTATACTAGTGCAAAATCCCCAGAACTAAATGGGAACCAAGCAGGAGGAGGAGTTTGCAGGTGCACACTAAATATATATGCTAGACCTTTTAATATCTTGCTATATTGCATTTGAGGTTATTAACATAGTAATGGCCATTACTATGCTAATAACCTCAAATGCAATATAGCAAGATATTAAAAGGTCTAGCATATATATTTAGTGTGCACCTGCAAACTCCTCCTCCTGCTTGCTGCACTACAAGTCTCAGCAGGTAGCACCTCATATGTCCAGGGTGTGCAGTTTAGGGCCCCTCCCCCTATGTACTAAATGGGAACCACCATGGGATGGGAACCAGGGACCACACTGTAAAATCCAGTAGAAAGGGAAGCTACTAGCCCACTGAGGTATACAGGTTACTGTATGCTGGGTGGTTTTTTTTATCAGTGTTAGATTCTAGTCTAGTGCAAACTCCACAAAAAAGGAAATTTGCAGTGGTAATAGAACCAGGGACCACACACTCATTGATAGTATACATCACAGAGCCTAGCCCACTGAGTTATGCAGGCTACAGTAAACAAAGCTACTTTTTCTCAGTGTCATCAATTACATTACAGCAACATTCACATGATTAAAGCCTCTGTAGAGATTCCAAACAGGGAACCTATCACCGCTGGCAGTACAGAGCCCTATTACTAGCCCGCTAGGCCAGACTAACCTAGTGGGTCTTTGTCTTTGTGTCATCATCAAGTGCAAAAGAAAAATTCTCAAAATTTTAAAAAGAAATTTGAACCAAGAGAAGACACCATTGTAGAGAGCAGCTACTGGACCACAGAGCTACGGAAGTTACGGTAAGTTTAGTCTATCTCAATGTTAGCATCTTCAGAAGTGCAAACCTCACGGTTTGGAGTAGAACCGGGGACTACACGCTCAATGTAAGTTAGAGTCAAGATCCTAGTCCACCAAGCTATTCAGGAATCAGTAAGCTAAGCTGTTTTTTTCTCAGTGTCATCGATTAATTGACAAAAAAAGCGTAGTGAAGAGCAAACTCCAAGAAAAGGGACTTTGCAGTGGGAGTAGAACTGGGGACCATGTGATCAGCTCACAGACCCTAGCCCACTGAGCTATGCATGCTCCAGTAAGCTAAGTTACTTTTTTTTCAGTGTCATCTATTATATGACAGCAAAATTCACATTATTAAACCTCTGTAGAGATTCCAAACAGGGAACCTATCACCGCTGCCAGTACAGAGACCTAGTACTAGCCCACTAGGCCAGACAGGATACAGTAAGCTCATGGCTCTTTATCTCAGTGTCATCAAGTCCATTTAAAAAAAAATCTAAATTTAAAACAGATTTGAACCGAGAGAAGCCACCATCTTTGCCAGTATAGAAAGCAGCTACCAGACCATTGAGCTATGGTGGCTACAGTAAGCTGGAGCTATTGTTCTCAATGTTATCATCTTGAGAAGTGCAAACTCCATAGAAAAAAAGGAAATTTGCAGTGGGAGTGGAACTGGAGCCCACAAGCTCATTGTAAGATAGAGCAAAGACACTAGCCCACTGAGCTACACAGGCCAGTTTAAACTTAAAGCCCATACACACTTAACGATTTTCAGCTGAAAATCGGTCAAAACAGCCGTTTTGAGCGATTTTCGGCCGAAAATCGCCCAGTGTGTATGCACCGGAGATTGCCGACTAGCGATGATGCGCGCTCCCGCATCATCGCTAGGAAAGTGGGTCATCTGCAGGTTTTACCAGCAGATGTGGCGATGATTGATGGTTTTCCATCCATCATCGCTGTGTGTGTACGCCTGCCGGGCTGAAAGTTAACCACTTTCAGCCCGGCGGACCGCCCCCCGCCCCCTCGCCCGTCATACTCACCCTGTGCTCCCTAGCCCCACCCCCAGCCTTGCTAAACACACGGAGCAGACAGCACTGCTCCCTGCTAACACCCTGCTGGCCACCAATGGTTATATTATTCTGCCCACTGCCACCAATGTATTCATTAAATGCACCAATATAATATATATATGTGTATATATATTATATATATATATATGTTATATAATATAAATATATATAATATATATTTATAATATATATATATATATATATATAAATTATATATATATATATATATATATATATTATATAATATATTATAATATATTGTTGGTGCATTTAAATGAATACATTGGTGGCAGTGGGCATATAAAATATAAACATTGGTGGGCAGCTGTGTGCGTCACTATCTGCTGGGGACGGCTATGGATAGTGTAGGGCACGGGGCACCCCAGGCGGGGAGGGAGGGCGCTTTGGTGCTTACCAGCTTTGCTCCACAGGGGAACTATGCGGCCACATCTCACCGAGGGAGGGAAGGGGCTGGAGGGGGATGCGGTGACGGTCGCCGAGTCGCTCCAGGGGCATATGGGGGGGGGGGGGGTTGCATTTAAATAAATATACATTTGTGGCAGTGGGCATATAAATATATAAACATTGGTGGACAGTAACGTATACATTGCTGGTCTGTGCCAGCAATGCATAAATCATAAATTAGCATCAACACTGCCCACCAATGTTTATATATTTATATGCCCACTGCCACCAATGTACTGTATATATGGAACCCTTGGAATTCAAACCCAGCCCATTTATAATGAAAGATTTTCAGCAAAGTCTTTCGCCTCCTGAAAATCTCTTGCTCTTTGGGGAAAATAGCTCAGTGTGTACGCACTACTTTGGTGAAAGATATAGCTATCAAAGATTTTGGCAAAGTCTTTTGAAATGAAAATCTTCAAGTGTGTATGGGCCTTAAGCTGCATTTTCTCGGTATCATCAATAAATTGATAAGAAAGGTGTAGTAAAGCATATGGGGCCTTTATAGTATCAGCAAAAAAGTTAAAAATAAAATAGGAAAAATTCTCATACGAATGCTGTCAGCCTGCGACCTCGTTCTCTGGTACAGTCACAGAACTCCCCTGTGACTTGTAATATCATTATCACTAACAGCAGGGGCGCAGTATCCCATATATTAATTAATACAACCCTTTATACAACATCGTGATGGATGTAAGGGACGGGGGTCAAACACAGGGTCAGAGACACCTGGTGTGGCCAATAAACCCCTGGTGTGCCCACAACCGAAAAGGGGGTGTGGGTTCCTTAAAAGTGGGTATGGCCTCAAAAGAGCTCCAATGACATTACTATGGTGGAATGGCTTAGCTGGATAGCGCCTCGATAACATCATTCTGGGGGCGTGCGGTGTCCCCCGAGACCTATACAGTACTGCCGGCTCCTTCTCAGAGTCGTCAGCCTAGTGCTGAAGGTTAATGTCACACTGCAGCACCCGACTCCTATCACTGCGGGGTAGCCAGCCTCTGGTGTCACCGCTTGGAAACGTACCTCTCCAGGAGGGCCACAATGCTCTGCTCCTTCACGTCCCTCTTAATGTAGGATTGCCATCACCTTTTAATTATCAGGGTAATTGGTAAGAAAGGCGTTTCACTATAGGTGACGGCAAGTCGGCAATCATTAATTAAGAAAGAAGTCCAGGAATAGAGCATTGTGTCCCTCCTGGAGAGGCTCATGTTGGAAGAGTGGCAACCAGGCATGACCCACCCATTTTGTGTGATGCTACTGGGGTGGGAACAGAATTTAAAAATCTGGTATAAACTATTAATGTGAGAGATTTGACAGTACAGTGGTTATTCTGAAAGGAAAGGTCATCGTTAGCCTGGAACAGAGGCTGACATTCCACAGATCTAGGTAGCCCCAACCAGACCCCCTGTAGTTGCACCCCCTGCTGGCAATGATGGGGAAGTTCTAGTGCAGATTTGCTGGGTCAGTTCATGTAATTAGTAAGAACCCCGAAAAATACACAGTTGAGGCAGCGAAGGATCCTCACAGGGACAGAGCTTCATCATAAGATGCAAGAGAGCAGGCATTTGGTCACCTCAGCTACATGTCTACATGTACATGCAGTGTGAAGGGCACCAGCTTAAAAGAAGTGGCAAAGGTTTTTTCATCATCCATGAGGGATCAAATGTGCTAAAGAAAAACCACCATGAGATTCAAACCAGGGACCAAGCTAGGATCGCCAGTATGCTAAAGAAGCTACTAGCCCACTGAGCTATTCAGGCTAAAGTAAGCCCAGGTATATTTTTAAATGTTATCATCTAACTTACTGCAAGATAAAGAGATAAATAGAAACCACCATGGGACTGGAACCAGGAGCCACATAGACATTGCCACTACACAAAGCAGCTACTAGCCCACTGAGCTACACAGGCTTCGGTAAGCTCAGGGTGTTTTTCATAATGTTATCATTAAACTTAGTGCAAAATCCACAGAACTAAATTGCAAGCAACATTGGACTAGAACCAGGAACCACCCTGCCATTGCCAGCACAGAGAGCAGCGACTAGCCCACAGTGCTATGCAGACTACGTGAGGCTGTTGCGTGTTTTTATAAATGTTGTCATCTAGCCCAATGCAAAATCCACAAATCTAAATAAAAGCCAGCAAGGTGTTCGAACAGGGGAACATTCTACCACTGCCAGTATAGAGAGCAGCCACCAGCCCACTGAGCTATACAGGTTACTGTACACTGGATGTGTTTTTCTCAGTGTTAGATTCTAGTCTAGTGCAAACTCCACAAAAAAAAAAGAAATTTTAGTGGGAGTAGACCCAGGGACTACACACTCATTGCAAGATAGAGCAAAGATCCTAGCACACTGAGCTATGCAGGTGACAGTACACTGAAAGTTTTTTTCTCAGTGTTAGATTCTAGTCTAGTGCAAACTCCACAAAAAAGGAAATTTGCAGTGGTAAGTGGCCATTCTGAAAGGAAAGGTCATCATTAGCCTGGAACAGAGGCTGACATTCCACAGAGTTTTTTTTAGCCCCAAGCAGACCCCCTGTAGCTGCGCCCCCTACTGGCAATGATGGGGAAGTTCTAGTGCAGATTTGCTGGGTCAGATCATGTAATCAGTAAGAACCCAGTGTTCTTTTTATGAAAAATACTCTGTTGATGCAGCAAAGGCTCCTCACAGGGACAGAGCTTCATCACAAGATGCAAGTGAGCCAGCATTTGGTCACCATTTGGGGGGTGAGGGGGGCATAGTTACTATGGATACATTGTTCAATGTCTTGTTCAAGGAAATAAATCGTTAGTACTAAAAATGAACGTGTATGGTACGAGAACATGGGCCTCCCCATCACTGACCAATGCAGTATCAGGCTACTAGCCCAGTGAGCCAGCACAGGATATTATACATTACCAGTGATGGCAGAGGACAAGGCTAGCTGTAATGTTATTTTATAGACTGTTGTTAGGCTAGATCATGATAACAATACGGAAAATCTCCTTCTCTCAGTAACACCTTCCATGGCTCATTCAGTATATCGGCAGGTACTTGGTATGTTATGGTGGTGGGGACTGGAGTTCGAATCCCACAGTGGTTTGTTCTCTGCTCAATGATATTAACAAAGGATTTTGTTGTTGTAATGATTTTGCTTAGCGCTATAAAAAAATAAAAGCCCACCTAGCTCTGCTGTAGCCGCTCTCCCTACCGGCCCTATCCGGGAACACCCTAGCTCGGGGGACGCTCCTCGCGCGCTCTGACTGTGCGTTATACACCGTCAGGGCTGCTGCGGAGCATCCGCCACATCCACCACACGAGGCACTTAGCTATGAGGATACGACCATCGCTGTCAGAGTTTGAGGGAGGGAGCATGCAGGGTAAGTGGTGAGGGGTGAGCATGCAGTGTGGAGGGCGCCAGCTTATAAGAAGCGGCAAAGGTTTTCTCATCATCCATGAGGGATCCAAGGGGCTAAAGAGAAACCACTATGGGAATCGAACCGGGGACGAGACTAGGATTGCTAGTATACGAGAGCAGCTACTAGCCCACTGAGCTATGCAGGCTATAGTAAACTTCATGTTTTTTAAAAATGTTATCTTGCTTAGTGCAAAGTTAAAGGGAATCTACAATGGAACTAGAACCAGAAGTCACGTAGACATGGCCAATGTACAAGAGCTGCTACTAGCCCAGTGAGCTATGCAGGGTACAGTAAACCCAGGCTTTTTTTTAAATGTTATCATCTAGCTTATTGCAAATATAAAGAGCTAAAGGAAAACCACCATGGGACTAGAACCAGGAGCCACAAAGACATTGCCAGTATAGAAAGAAGCTAATAGCCCACTGAGCTACACAGGCTTCGTTAAGCTCAGGGGTATTTTCATAATGTTATCATCATCACTAGTGCAAAATCCACAGAACCAAAAAGCAAGCACAACTGGACTAGAACCGGGAACCACCCTGCCATTGCCAATTCAGAGAGCAGCGACTAGCCCACAATGCTATGCAGACTACAGAAGGCTGGGGTATTTTTTTTAAATGTTGTCATCTAGCCTAGTGCAAAATCCACAAATCTAAATGAAAGCCAGCAAGGTGTTCGAACAGGGGAGCATTCTAGCACTGCCGGTATAGAGAGCAGCTACTAGCCCACTGAGCTATACAGGTTACTGTGCACTGGAAGTGTTTATCTCAGTGTTAGATTCTAGCCTAGTGCAAAATCCACAAATCTAAATGAAAGCCAGTGAGGTGTTCGAACAGGGGAGCATTCTACCACTGCCGGTATAGAGAGCAGCCACTAGCCCACTGACCTATACAGGTCACTGCGCACAGGACATGTTTTTCTCAGTGTTAGATTCTAGTCTAGTGCAAACTCCACAAAAAAAGGGAATTTCAGTGGGAGTAGAACCAGGGACCACACACTCATTGCAAGATAAAGCAAAGATCCTAGCACACTGAGCTATGCAGGCGACAGTACGCCAAGCTGCTTTTTCTCAGTGTCACCAATTACTTGATAATAAAGTTGTTGTAAAGTGAAAAATCCACAAAAAAAGGGAATTTGCTGTGGGAGTAGTCATCATGGGTCTTTAGAGTCATCATCTCAGTGTCATCATGAAGTCCAATCGATAAATTCTAAAACTTTGAACTGAGGTTGGAACCCACCATCTTTTCCAGTACAGAAAGCAGCTACTAGACCACGGAGCTATGGATGATAAGGCAGGCTAGGTCTGTTTTTCTCAATGATATCATCTTGAGAAGTGCAAACGCCACAGAAAAGAGAATTCGCAGTGGGAATACAGCCAGGGATTACACACTCACTGTTAGCTTAATTGACAAGAAAAGCGTAGTGAGCATAGTAGAGCAAACTTCACAAAAAAAGGGACTTTGTAGTAGGAGTAGAACTGGGGACCATGTGATCAGTGTTAACATATAGCACAGACCCCAGCCCGCTGAGCTATGCATGTCCAAGTATATGCATGCTTGGCCTTAGGTGATGTAATTAGTACCTCATTCAATTTGCTTTAACAATTTGTGCTGAGCCAGGGATATATGTAACACTTTGACCATTGGGGTGTCTTGAAGAGTGTGTTTGGGAACCTCCGGCCTAGCAGTATGATTTCCTGTGCACAGATATGGTGGGGTCACTGGTTTGAATCACGGGACCAATGTAATTTACCTCCTGGCTGCTGGTTAACATTGGTAATGGCCTCAGAATATACTTGGTTATGCGTTGGCTCAGCTGGATGGCTTCCTGGTGCTATGGTGTCACGTAAGTCAGCGGGGATGTAGTTTGTATCACTGGCCTGGCTTATTAGTCAGTGCAGTAAGAGGTTACTAGCCCTGGGAGCCAGCACTTCATCTGATACAAGGGCAGTGATAGTGGAGGACAAGGCTCTTTCATCAACTGGATCGGTGCATTGACCATCAGGTCCACAATAGGAAGCAGAAAGCTGGTCCCGGAACCCACTTGGATGCAATTCTTCCATTATTAAAGGATACATTGGGTGTCATAGTGTAAGGAATATTCCCCCACGTGACACTAGCTACACCCACATAGCTCCGGTCACACCTTTATTGGCCATTGATCAATTTCAGTCATTAATCTGGCTCTGGACAGGCTAAGGGGGTAGAGGGGGGGTGGAGATCTATAAACTTTATACCATTCAATTGAGTGGTGCAAAATCTAGATGTTATTGCATATCCCCTATTGTCTCTTTTGCCTACAGGGAAGCTATTATATTTGGTCTTATGAGTTTTAAAACCACAAAACGTAAGCACACAGTTGGCCCTCGATAGAAAAGCCGGGGGGGGGGGGGGGGGGGGAGCAAGTTATGTGAGCTCATTATGGGACCTGTTCACTAAAGGGCCAGTTACACAAGCTTGTGCAAATCCATATTTTTTGTTAAGGTGTAAGTCATTATTAGGGGTCCAATGGGAACATCTTGTATTCAGTATCTAAAACCAAGGCAGGCTCCAGAGATGGGGCTGCAGCACAGTTCAAACTTTGCATAGGGGTGTTACATCAACTGTCACCAACTGCCATTCCAAACTGACTCACCTGCAAGTGGGTGTGGCTCCCTTATTTGAATTTTGAACCGTGCTGCAGTCCCAACTCTGGAGCCACCACTGCTGATAACTGAAAGAGTAATTTGCCTGTGGGACCTATGACACCTTCAGATGGGTGTTTTTTGCAGATTCCATGCCGTCCACATGGAATCTGCAGAGACCCAGTTCAGTCCTGCCGCGATAGTCCCCCCAGGAACCTGTGCCCAGACTGCATCCTATTGGTTGACCAAGCCTTGGGATTTTGCATTATGGGGCATGGCCTCATGATGTGAATTTCTGGCTCTGCCCCATGAATACCACGGCTGCTTCTTTTTCTTCTCTCCGTGCTTCCCCTGTATCTGAATTCAATCTCAGGACAGATGGACAGCACCACAGATACACCTTCATGTAAGCAGCTGCAAGCAATGATTTATTCCTCTGTACTTCCCCTCAGGATTTGATCCATCTTACATATTTTGTCTCAGCTGCTGGGTTTGACCGGTTTATCTTTTTATATAAAGAATAAATGTTATTTTTCTTCTTGAATCCAGCGATCTCGGACTTACTCACCTTCCATTCACGAGCTGTGTACATGGGAATTGTCAGCTTAACGGCTTTCCCGATTGTTCCTGCAAAGCTCAGCTACAGGCACATGCTCCTCGATCCTTTCTGGTCAACGCTTGAAAATTAAATGCCTCATTCAGACCTATTCGTTAGGCTGCGTACACTCGCAGCCTATTGAACAGGTCAATGCCGCCAACTACCCAGCCAAACCCCCATCCCTCCTCTAGCATGTGGCCGCCAACAATCCAATGACTTTCCTCCCCTTGAGAAATAAAAGTATTAACGGACTTATTTCTGCCAAAAATGGGCCGAACAAGCCTGAATCAGGGTGAAAGTTGTCAACGGGTTTCACATTTACGCTAAAATAAAGTGGATATTAAGGTTTGAGGTACAACAAATAAATACAGGGGTTTGGGTGAACTTTCCGTAAATGATCCCCATCTTTCCCCTCCTTTTGTAAAGCTGCCTTATATGTTGAGTAGCAGAGCTCCTCATAGTGACCATGAGTAATACGAGACAATGCTTGTAAGGTTCTAGTTACAAACTCAGCAGCCTATTAAATCACGCAGGACATAATATTAGCATCTTCTTCACATGATAGCTGCATACAAGTCACTTATAGTGTCCCAGGCGTAACAATTACTCCTGCCAATGAGTATGAAACCCCTGACAATGGGCATGTAATTCCCTGGCAAACGATCATGTAACCACTGGCAATGAGCATGTAACTCCTGGCAATGAGCATGTAACTCCTGGCAATGAGCATGTAACTCCACGCAATGAACATAAAATCTCGAGCAATGAGCATTTAACCCCTTGCAATGAGCATATAGGTAACAAAATATATATAATATGCAAAATTTCTAGTTACGCCTCTGAACCCATGCGCTTATGATTAGCATTTTTGACGCAAAAAAGTGAAGTGAATTTGTCAAAATAGGTGTGAAAATTATCAAACAAACATTTGACCAATGACCTGTAATGTTACCTTATATAGGAAATATACATTTTTTTTTACATAACATTTTTTTATTTGAATTTATATAACAAATATGAGCGATGCGGGCATTTTTTAGCTGATTGACTTATTTTGAGAGATGTGCAAAATAAGGGTTAAGCACATCGCTGCGTGGAATGAAGCATGGTGGGGCTCACCCATATATGTTCCCCTGTCTTTTTTTAACCTTTTTACACAGGTTAGCATCTAAATCGCACATAATCATAGCGCCAGTATACAGAGTACCATGTTGTGTCTACAGGAAGCCAGCTGTTTATTGCGGGCCGGACTGGCAGTCCTGGAGGGAGGGAACCCCTCCCAATGAGACTATATGTAGTGTTTGTGACCGGCAGGCGAGATTACAGTCCATAGGTAAAATCTGCCACTGGTTTACAGTATTTGTAGGATAGGTGCACGGGTGCCAAGGGTGTGGCAGGAGACCTCTGCGCCCTTCTGCAACACTGGCACTTATCTGGCCCAGTTGCACAGAAGATAGGATCATGGGATGACAAAACCAAGTGCCAATGTCTCTCCAGCTGCATTCTGGGGCTTTTAGTTGCACAGCAGCCGGGCAGACACAGGCAGAATCAGCAACCTATATAGGAATATTACAATATCCTGAGCATAGATGATAGAATTGTCTCAAGAAGAGACAATGAGCAGAATAAAGCATCCTGGTTACAAATGGCAGTGTGACATATTGATTCCTATCAGAAGGGCACATCCTGTCCGCATTCTGTAATGTCTGGAGGACTCCGCTCCTGCTGCCCACACCACTGTGAGGAAATGATAGAGTTCTGTGCAGCCAGCTCCAATCTAGCCTAATAGCGGACTTGCGTTATATCAGTCACACACTTATACCTCCTCCTGTACAATGATAATATGGGATTATTAGTATGGATTCTTAGTTGCAGGGCAGCTGCTGGATACTGTCACTAATCTGCAGTAAAGTAGCTCATTCCCCGAATGTTTACGCTCATCTCCGATATTTACTAAACGGTGCATGCGCAGGATCCGTTCTGCATACATATCTGCCAATCAGGTCCTGCATTGTCAGATGCAGAACCCCAGGCAGAAGATAAAAAAACTGTTATATTAGCGCTGATGGTGTTCCCAATAATAAATCCTTGTGCAAATGTCACAATAAATAACAAGGGTAATGTCACCAATAATAGTCGCCTGTAGGGTTCCTGAAATTGGATCCTCCACTGATTACGTCCTCAGGATATAGATGAACATATGGGAGGATACAAAAATGGCAAAATAGTGCATAACTTTTAAAACAAACAGCTTTAATGGGGTTTTGCACTTACAATTTGAGTGGTTGTAAAAGCATAGAAACAAAACGCTCAGGGCACACTGCAGTCACAGGAAAGTCCAAAGGTTCAATCAATCCCATCCAGTTTCCGGATACTGGAAGGGGTCAGAGCCGTGGATCCCGCTGATGGATGCCGTGGGAGCGAATGAATTAAAAGGCAAGACACGCTAAATGCATTTCGGACCACCAGGTCCTTCTTCAGCAGCGTGTCCTGTGTCGAGCCTTACTTCCTTATATACGGTGTCTGTGTAGGAACAATTGCTAACTTACTTCCGCCTTTCGGTGCAGTTAAAATGGCCGTGCGTTCCACCACTGATTGATCCATGCGTTCCACATACGTATGGATCAGAACTGACACGGCTACACTTCATACAAAACAAATAATGTAGCGTTCCGAGTCCCTTCACCTTAACATATATTCACATGATAAAAAAAGGATAAAACCAATTCATAAACATGTAATTAAAAGAGAGATGGTCAGGGAATACCTGTATTTTTTTAAAAATCGCAGCACTCACAACTCATACAAATAGCAGCAATTTAAAAATAGATGCAGAACCCCGAATCAATGGATGCGGCCATTTTGTGGACGGCAACGGGGAGTGTCCTAGAAAATAGTGGGCTGTAACTAGGTCAGCGCGTATGTCATCTCACACAGATTCCCTGGACCCAGCAACATAAAACCACCTTTTCGCTTGTGTCAACCTTCCTGGATGTAGATTTTTTATCAATATCGACATGATTTCATGTCAGCTCTGTAAACCTAGACACGATTAAACGATTATCAGGATCCTGTACTGGTGTCAATCTTTTTTTCTACCAGATTAAAAAAAGAGCAAAGGGTAAAATGACTTCATATATTCATCTACCCGTCATGTGACGTCATCCGCCCGCCCTGAGCAGGGAATAGCGCTGTCTTAGATTATATATGTGTTCGTTTTCAAGTATACCAGGCACTAGCTGGGAGCTGCTCGTTTAGACTTAAGATGTGTTCTGTATATATTGGGAAGTGTCCCTATTTTTGACATATAAACTTACCATCATTACTAATGGATGTTTAATTTTAATTGTAGAGAAAGTTATACTTATTTATATATTCTCTTATGCAAACAAGGGGGTGCTGCGCTCACCTTCTGAGGTGCTCACACAGCCGATGTGGACTGGGAGCACTTCTATGTGTGACCTAAAATGCCCAGTATGATAAGAACTTAAAATGAGGACAATGTATAAGGGTGAATAAATATATTTATTTATAAACTTGTGGATGGAAAGAAAATGGGGGATGGGGTGATGAGCCGTGTAGCTTCCACTCCTGGGAGTGGTGTCTGCTGACGGCCAGGTGTGGGGGAGGGAGGGGGCGCAGGTAGGAAATGTTTATAAATAAGTGGAAGCTACACGGCTCATCACCCCATCCCCCATTTTCTTTCCATCCACAAGTTTATAAATAAATATATTTATTCACCCTTATAGATTGTCCTCATTTTCAGTTCTTATCATACTGGGAATTTTAGGTCACACATAGAAGTGCTCCCAGTCCACATCGGCTGTGTGAGCACCTCAGAAGGTGAGCGCAGCACCCCCTTGTTTGCATACTTCATATCTAGAGTTTGGACCACTCTGGGTCTGCAGCCCCTTCGCACAGCAGTACTTGAGCGCTATACCTACCTCTGTACTATATATTCTCTTAAATTATTCTTGTGCCAGATTTTTGTGTTGTTTTCTATAGCAGATGTATTATGCCTGGAGAAGAGATAAAGTGGAAGGTGAAAACATACCAGCCAATCAGCTCTTAATTGTCAAGTTACAGGCTGGGTTTGAAAAATTACAGATATGAGCTGATTGGCTGCTGCATTATCACCTTTCACCTCATCACTTTACCATGCTAAATAAATCTGTCCCAAAGTTCAAAAATTCTATTTTTTATAATCCACCGCATTTATAAATAAATCAAGGTAAACGGGATGATCATCGGGAATTGTATTTAGAAATACAGTAAGTGCTAAGGTACTTGTTTCCTAGCACAGCGCCCATCGCATCGTATACCATAAGGCATACAATTGTATGCGATGCGACACGATGGCACCCGATGTTATACAATTTAAAAATCGTATACCATTGTATATGGCATACAATGCCATACAATGCGATGGTATACAATTTAAAATTGTATAATCACCCTAATGGGTGCTTTCAATGTTAAATGGCCCCCCTATAAGATTATTAATTGTATAAGCACCGTAATCGGTGCTTAAAATGTTGAAAGCACCCCCACGACACCCCCACTATCAACGCCAACCCGAAGCGTGGCGAGTGCATCGAGCCCGTGAGGGGTGGCGGTACGCGTCCTCCAACCTTTTCATACCCCCACCAACCACGTCGGCGTGGAGTTGATATTCCAACTCCACCCCGACGTGGATAGTGGGGGTATGAAAAGGTCGGAGGACGCGTACCACCGCCCCTTGCGGGCTCGCCACGCTTCGGGTTGGCGTTGAAAGTGGGGGTGGCATGGGGGTGCATTTAACATTGTAAGCCCCCATTAGGGTGCTTATACAATTTAAAATCGCATCGCATGCAGGCATATGGCATGCGATGCTATACAATGTACACGATGCCATACAACTGAATATCGTAGGCGCCGTGCTAGGAAACAAGTACCAGTGCTAATTAGTTTGGGAGGTGTATACTGTACTGTATATTAATTTGAAGGTGTGTATATTTATTTTCAGACAGAATGTTTACCTGGGGGCTTTAATTAAATGGATTCAGTTAAATTAATAGGATAGGCTTAATATATGCTTGAAATAGATACAATCTTGGGAAAATAATATTAATTTCAAGGCCTTTAAATGGATTGGGAGGATTATTAATAGGTGTTTGTGTGACTGTGGGCCTTATTCTAGTTCACTCTTTCTTTCAAAATCCTTCTTAGCTGGACAAAACCATGTGCACTGCAGGGGGGCAGATGTAAAATGTGCAGAGAGAATTAGATTAAGGTGAGTTATTTTGTTTCTGTGCAGAATAAATACTGGCTGCTTTATTTTTACACTGCAATATAGATCTCACTTTGAAGTAAAACCCCATTCAAATCTAATTTTCTCTGCACACGTTACATCTACCCCACCTGCAGTGCACATAATTTTTCCATCTAAGAAGGATTTTGTCAGAAAGGGTGAACTAGAATAACCCCCTATGTGAGTTATAAATTGAATTGGAACAACGGTTATTATAAGCACAAAGTTATACGGATCGCACCTTCCAACATGACCCCATCTTCACAGTGCAAATGGATCTGCTCTCAAATTCTCACTTCATTTGCTATATACAGTTACAGGTGTTGAATTAAATAATCATTTTATGAAACACCTTTAACTGTAATTATTGAATTTAGCACTGGAAAGCGTAATGAGAAAGCGAGTAGGAAATGTGATGCGTTACTGCAGGTTACACTTCCCAATATGATAAAATCTTCAAACCCGCAAAGTTACCATCTATAATAAAGACCTTGTGGCAGCCTTCGCTCAGTGCTTGGCACACAATTATATTGGGTATGGATCATTCAATAGACATGATGTAAGTCGACAAGCATTAGCTCGACACCACTAGGTCGACATGACTGAAGGTCGACTTGGGTTAGGTCGACACAATCATTAGGTCAAATGGGGAAGGAAGGTCGACAGTCAAAGGGACAACATGTGGCTTTTTTATGTTGGCACAGTCGACATGGACACTGAAACAGCACCACTGCGCTCGCCATGCTTTGGGCACACTATTCTATTCTGCCGCCACTCCCTAGGGCAGGCATGTCCAAACTATGGCCCTCCAGCTGTTGTGAAACTACAAGTCCCATGATGCCTTGCCGCAGTATTGTTATCAGGGAATGCTAAAACTAGTACAAGGCATGCTGGGATGTGTAGTTTCACAACAGCTGGAGGGCCACAGTTTGGACGTGCCTGCCCTAGTGGATGGTAGGGCATGAAATTGGCTCATCTAAAAAAAAAAAGTGAAAACCCCATGTCGACCTAAAGCTTGTTTCGACCTAATGACCCTGTCAACCTAACCCATGTCCCTCTGTGCCCACTGGGATGGTAAAATATGAACAAGTCGGTTTAAAAAAAAAAAAAATCATGTCGACATTTTTTGTCGGTCCTATTCTATGCCGTGCACAGGGGCGGCATTTACCTGATGGTACGGCATTTACCTGATCGCTGGTCTGAATCAGGCAGGTACAGTGAGGGTATCATGTGACAAATAGATTACATGTAATGATACAGCAGGTAAGGACGGACAACAAAAATGGTGAGACTTGGTATATAAGATATCGGGGTAACAATTGCCACTGGTGGTGGGGTACTGGGGGGGCCGGCTTCAGTCTGGCGGTAGAATGATCAGCCATGGATAATCAGTATACAGCTGGTGGTATAGGAATCCAACAGAAGGTTTCCAGAGCTTGTAGTAGAGTAGGAGAATCAGAACTTCTAAGGCGTAAATGTACTAAGATGGGAATTCTATTAAAGATGGGATGTTGCCCCAGCAACCAATCAGATTCTATCTAAAATCTTCTAAAAAGAGCTAAATAAAATAGTAAACTCTGATTGGTTGCTATCCCATCTTCAACAGAACTCCCACCTTAGTAAATTTACCCCCAAGAGAGCACACGGGTGAATATATATGTGGATTCGCACCATATATAGTTCTTGGCGTCAGGGTTCTACTAGTCCTGGATGTAGCTGGATTCCATGTAATTAGAGATGTACATACAGGGAAGTGAAAACTGTGTCCGATGTATAGGATGGTGCTGGTAACTGCCAATCAGAACGATGACTGTTGAGACGGCTGGAGTAAAACCAATGGGCGGCACGGCTAACCGCTTGTACACGAGTGAACCTTGGTATTAGTTCTGGGAATCCCACATTAATATACTGTAACGTTCTACAGCAGTCAGTTTGCCTGTGACCAGTTGCGGGGCTGCAGCACAGTTCAAAATGTAAACACCAACTGCCACTCCAAACTGACTCGCTGGCAGTCGGTGTGACTCTCTTATTTGAATTTTGACCTCTGCTGCAGCCCCTCCTCTGAAGCCTTCCCTGCCCGTCACTTAGAATCGGCCCCACAAGGAGAAAAGTAGCCAAATAAGATAACACATATTATAAAAAAGTGTGTGTGTGTATTTGACTGTGTATTGTGTGTTGCTATTTACAAACCCACCCACACACTGGCTTCACACGGTTCCATTGTATAATGTGCACAATTGCCTATTCACATATACATAATAGAGGCTTACGTTGTCACCTTCCTATGACACTGAGGATCACGGCCCTAGTCAGGGGCAGAGGAATACATGTTCTCTTACAGCAGTTTCCTACTTCTCAGGTGTAGATCATTTATTATGAGAAATTTGTTCTTTCGTTCTATCCTTCTTCCTTTCTTTCAGTACGTGTATGTGCTGAAGTGCCAGCCAGGAAAGGAGAGGCCACGGAAGGCGAAGGTGATGTTTTCTGTAGAAAGCTGAAGAGGATTACTTTAAGTTCAGCAGGATTCTTCAAATGAGCAACACTGACATATATTGATCGTGAATAAGAGAATATGTAGCAATTTAATGTCCACACTCATTCAGGGCCGTCTTTTCGTATGGGCTTAATGGGCACTTGCCCAGGGGCCCCAGGTGTGTAAGGGCCCTATGCTGATAGCTGAGGATCCCCTTTTTCCAGGGATACCAGAATTTTGAAAATCGGCCCTGGGGAACTGGTGATATCCAACTTCAAAGCAGCAGTCCACATCCGACCTGTTAATTGCAATTCCCAGGTTCTCTCTGACTTAGTGTTTTTTTGAGAGTATAATCCAAAAGTTGGGACTCTCCCCTTTCTGCTGACACTAGCGGCTTGTCTCTAGTCTACCCAGAACCAGAGATATCAGCCTTCCAGCAGCCGGTCCCTGCTCCAGCTCCAAACGTCTGGTGTACAGTTTTATATTTTTGTCAATGGATTGCTCTGGCTCCCGATCTCTGATCCCCAAGTTCCCAGCACCTCCTGAAAGTTGGGACTCTAGGTTTTTATACTATTGAAGGCTAAGAAATCTATTTCCAGATAATGGCGATATCTGCAGTCAAACAAGCTGCCCTTCCCCCGGAAAATGAGGAATATTAATCCCACTCCATTATCCAAGCCTCCACTGCGTATAAAGCACCCCCTACCACCCTGGAAGTCATTTACAAGGGACCCTTCATTGAGCTCAGTGCCCCCTTCCACACGTTAGTGTTCTCCCTCCCACCACCTGTGCAGTAAAGGAGTAATTAGCAGAAGTTACTGCTCCAGGTCCTACATGTTGAATTGAAGATAGAGAACCCCCTGCCACCCGTGGGACATCAAAGCTGCTGCTGATAGTACCCCCCACCCCTAGGAGGGGAGAATAGGTAAGGGCCCCAGTGCATTGCTTTGCCCAGGGGCCCACACTGCTGTTAAGACGGCCCTGCACTCATTGATACATTGATGGAATTTGCCGTAACTGCTGATCTGTAAGATGGGAGTTACTGTGGTATCAAACCCAATAAAACTAAAATGATCGTTTTGGTACGCAAAGTACATAGCTACTTCACCTGTCAAGGATGAATGAAACAGTATCTACTGTACTTCTCCATTCATGACCCACCATTGCTATTACAGGTCTGCAATGTGTGTATTACATCCCAAGCCTGACACTCGTACTTTTCATGCAACTGCTTTAAACTGCCCAATATTGTCTCCATAACCCACTCCGAAATCACCAGGTTTCCTTATGACTGAATTAGAACTTCTATTTAAAAACTTATCCAACACAATTTTAAAAACCGCTCCTCAGCTCTCTGGTGGCCAATTTAAGGGGTACACTTACTGAAGCTTCTAAAAATGAAAAGAGGTGAGGCTGCCCATAGCAAACCAATCAGATTCTGTCTACCATTTCTCTATTGCATCCTAGAAAATAATAGACAGAATCTGATTGGTTTGCAATGGCAACCTCGCCTCTTTTCATTTTTAGAAACATGAGGAAATTTACCCTTAAGTGTTTAGATCGCTGGCGACCACTAGATGGCGTCTGACGGAGAAATTCAAGTTTTGCTCCATCCGGGCGCACACAGCCGCCAGTGCAAACATTACGGTTATGTTGTCCGGCCATGTTGGCGGGCTGGTAACTGGTGTTTATACAGATGTAGCTACTCTCATCGCTGCTGGGCCAATCACCGTGTACGACTCCCGTAGGCATAATCTAGTCACCATACACGTGCGTATGATTTGCTCCTGCAGATCATAGAAGCACGTTGAGCGGGTGCGAAGTTGGCGCTACAAACAAGCACGAGCAACAGCAATGATGAGCACGGCTACATATGTATATTACTTGGCTACATTGTGCGATTTGCCAGATTGATATCTCTGCCGCGGTATGAAATAAATTGTGACATCACAATTGTTCTGCATGTTAACTCAATACACCCTGCATTAGATTCAGTGTAATGCTGATTATTGCTCATACAGAAGGAAATGATTGGGTTCCAGTGCTAGATTAAATATCACAGTTACAGTAATACAAAGGGAAAAGAACACACCAAAGCAAGTAACATGCAAACGCTATATATTTTTTAATACTGTACACACACAAAAACACACATAAGAGTGTCTTTATATATTAACTACAAATACAAAATATTCAATAAATAAGAAATGTAAAATCCTCAAGACTATAAATAACCAATTTTAATTTCCTGTTATCATTTCATCTAAAATATTCAAAACACACTGGGGTATGGGTCATAGGGTCGATAAATTAAAGGTCGACATACATCAGGTTAACCACTAAAGGTCGACGTGGCTAAGGTCGACAGGGTCGGAAGGTCGACGCAAGCACTATTTCCAAGTCAAAAGAACGACGTGAGTTTTTCACGTTTCTTTACATAAGTTTACATGTACGCAGTATCAGTGTACCGCTGCGCTCACCATGCTACGGGCGCAGTGCGTCGCTGCGCTATTATATTCTCCACCCACTCCCTACTGGATGGTAGGGTATGAAATACCGCCTGTCTTGGAAAAAAAAACATGAAAAACTCATGTCAACCATTTGGCTGTCAACCTTCCCATTGTCGACCTAATGCTTGTGTCAAACTTTCGACCGCCATCGTTAGCCATGCCGACCTAATGTGTCAACCTAAGGCCTGTCAACCTGTAGTGGTCAACCAAATATATGTTAACTCGACTGTATCCCACACTGCGGGCCTGATTGGGCAATGAGCATAAAGGTGATTACTGTATAAGGGTGGTTGGCTTCCAAAAATGGTGGGCACCTTGATTCCCCGTCCCATGCTCTGGCCGCTGCTGATTAACTGCTGCCGGCTACCTGTCACATGAACTTGCTCCCGGCGGTCTGTATGGGAGACAAGGAAGGGAGTGTCGCGTGAGGTGGTGACGTGAGACCGCCTTCCGTGTCTCCCATACAGACTGTTGGGTGGGCCACACAAACTGCCTATGGGAGCCATTTACGGCCCGCTGGCTGAAGGTTCCCCACCACTGCCTTACGCTGTAGGAGACCTCACAGGCTCAGTTCTGCCTCTGATTAAAAACCCTCCCATGATGAGGCTGCTGCTGCTGATGTAAGCATATGATAATCTCAAACTATCAGAGCTCAGCACAAGTCTCTCAGCCTCTGCCCTATTGCGCAAAGTGCCATGGGACTTAGTCAACTCCCAGTAAATGCACTGCACACTTGTGCAGTCACCATTAATCATTGTCACATTGGCAGATAGGTGAAGCTGCAGCACTACCCCACTCCCATGCACAAAACATTTAGCTAAAAGAAAAAATATATATACATTTTTAAAAATACATGCCAACCACAGGGTGCCCCTAAATAGAGGGGAACCTAGGGGTACTGACCCCGTGAGCCCCCGCTTAATCCAGCCCATGGCGTATATATCTGTCTGGTATGGCAGAAGATGTGACACAATACACTGCACGGCTGGCAATGGAATCACAATGGTATTATTTCGTTTAAATTAAATGAGATATGTAAATTTAAATTATATTTATGTTGACTCCATTTTCTAATTAATATTTAAGAAATATTTTTTTTAATACAGATTAGATTTGTACTTAATTGGTGACCGCTATAGCACTACAAATACAACTGATTAGTATATCTCGTTGTGCTTTTGATTTGTGCCTCTTTATCATTAGTAAGCATGGTAGAATTGTACAGTATTTGGAAAATACATATATATATTTGTATTGAATAGTTTACTTGTGTCAGTAATATACACCGTCACTATACAGTACCCCTGGGGAATACACACACACACAGGCAGACATAGCTACTAGTACACACAAGAACAGCCTTCTTGGGCCAAAGTCCAATGGATCGGAGAATCAGATATCTGATATTCTTAAATCATGAGTTGACAGTTTCTCTCCGTCAGTATTCAAAGATGATGACATATATGAAAAACTAAATTGATAAAGTGTATTATTGTAAATACAATATTTACACTCTTTGTGCAAATGTGACCTATGGGATGTGATGTTCCAATCCAAGGTACCGGATTCCCAATAGTTCAAGTGGGACACCTCACACGTTTAGTGGAAGAAGTCTGGGTGCTCACATGTAGGCTTACATTCAAAAAGCAGATATCAAGCCCATAAATTTCTGTATCCATCTTTTTTATACGTCTATGGGTCACTGGAGGAACACAAAAGACACTGACGGCCAATCAGACAAAATGGCCAGAGTATTGCACTGGGGTTCATTCTCATATGTTACATATACAATTTAAGAAACATTGTGGCTGATTCAGAGATGTAAACCAAGAGCACAGCAGCTGTGTCTTTGTAAACAGCTGCTGTGCAAGAATATGTTAATGCCACAGGTGTCGTCTGAAGACAGAAGAAGCCCACTGCCGGGCATCGGATCACCATCATGACCACTGTCTGCAGCACCTGTGATCTGAGTAACTCTAATAGTACATAGCAGAGCCGGCCTTAGGCATAGGCAAACTAGGCAATTGCCTAGGGCCTTTGGAATGCCTAGGGGCATCAGCAGCTTCTGCTGATTAAAATGATATGCAGCATGCCTATATTATGTGTGTGAGTGAGGCTGTATCTGCATATGAAATAGTGTATTTATGGAAATCACTGTAACATATCATTCTATATGCAGGTACAGCCACAGTCACATACAGAATATAGGCATGCCGCATATAATTTTAATCATCGGAAGCTCCTTGTGTGTGCTGGTCACAATGCAAATAAGACGAATTGTCAGCAAAAAAGGCACCCAACGTTAGCAGAACTGGCCAGGAGCTGCATGGCCTATTGAGGCAAGATGTATGAGGAAACATCTGTATCCAAGCAGAGGCAGAGGTCACAGTGTTAGAGGCTGTGCGAGTGCTGTCTGCGGGTGGGTTGGTTGTGCAATAGTGTTCGGCATATGTGTAAGGGGCATTATGTGTGTCATGTATAAATGCATTAATAATGTGCGACATGTGTAACAGGCATTATGTGTGTCATGTGTATAAGGGCATTAATAATGTGCAACATATGTGTAATGGGCATTATGTGTGTCATGTGTATAAGGGCATTAATAATGTGCAACATATGTGTAAGGGCATTATGTGTGTCATTATGTGTATGAAGGACATTAATAAAGGTTGGCATAATGTGTAAGGGGCATTATGGTTATAAGAACATTAATAATGTGTGTCATGAGTAAGGGGCATTACTGTGTGGTATTATCAGGGTTGCCGAGAGAAAGAGGTAGGGGGTACAAATTACCCAGGCCAAAGTCTGATGGAAGGGCCCAGTGGGGGCCCCGGGCCCCTCCCCTTAAGTGACAGCAGCAGCTGCAGCTCTTCTCCTCTGCCCAGCACACACTACTTTGTGCTGGGTTGCAGTGTGGCCATGGAGGTGCTTAAAATACAATATTTTCTCAGGATTTTTTTCTAAGGGTATAATTTGAATAATGTGAGGAGTAATGTACATAAGGTAAAGTGGTACTACTGTGTGATGTAACGTGAATAAGGGACACCATCGCATGATATAATGTGAATAAAGTGGCACTACTGTATGGCATAATTTGAATTGGGGGTACTATTGGGTGGCCATGCCCCTTCCCAGCAAGAACACACCCCTGTTTGGGCTGCGCACCGAATGTGTGCACTGTTTCTATTTAAAATATTGCGGGTAGGAGCACCAAAATGATGACTGCTATGATGAGGGTTGATGGTGCTGGGAAAGGGGAGCAGGGTCAGAGGCGGAACTAGTGGCGGTGCTAGGGGGCACCAGCCAAAATCTTGCCTAGGGCGTCATTTAGGCTAGGGCCGGCTCTGGTACATAGAATGGCATCTCATCCCTGCGCTGGGGTCAGTTGAGCTGCATCAGAAGTCAGCAAAGTGCTGGCTCCTCCTTAGTAACAGGAGCCAAGTGCTGCACTCTAATAGTACATGCAGCACTTGGCTCCTGTCACAGCATTAGACCCGGCCTGGGAACCACTGACGTAACAAGGTCAACACATACATACAGTTGACATGGCAATGGTCGAAACATGAAAGGGTCAACTTGGTTTTTTATTGTATTTTTCTTTTAAACCAACCTTTTCTTACTTCTCCAACCATGTTGGCATAGAGAGAATATAATAGCATGGGGAGCATAGCGAGGCGCCAAGCCCGAAGCATGGCGAGTGAAGCGTTATACTAATTGGGCTTCCATGTCGACATACACACTTAAAATCATGAAAAGCTGACATTTTCCTGTGTCGGCCCAATACATGTCGACCGTCGCTGTGTCAAGCTAACGACTGTACAGATAGGGGTGGTGAGCTTGCAATGCGGTCTAGTCTGAATAAGGGCAAATGTTCGCATTCAGTTCCGTGCACGGAATATGGCGGGATTGCAGCGGACTTGCCCTCATCCCTGCTTCAGCCCATAGTGCTGTACTGAATGAATGCACAGATTTGTTATTGAATCACTGTGCAGCATCTGACAGGCCTACAGTACTTCCAGCCGCATCCTCCCCTGATCTGTAGCACCGGAGACAGTTACTGGTAACAGGAGCAGGATAGTACACAGGCGTACAGGTAATGGTTACACTGTAACATTAACCCACTGGTTAAAGTCTTATTATCCGTTAATGGGGCTATTCCCCTGATCCCTCCCTCTCTCGTACATCTGAAATAGATGTCGCCAAATATTTTTACATCGTTACACGAATTTGCATTTCAAATCACGTCAATTAAGCTAATGAGTATCTCTACGTTTATCTGATCAACATAATTTTGAAAGTGTGCCCGGAGGGGGCTGGTAGGGGGATTCTCAGTAGGAATATGCCAGGTAAAAAGGCTTGCGGTTCCTGATGGGTTACAAGGCCGGCTGCTGATTAGACACTTAGATATTAACTCTCTGCACCGCGATGCGTTTCCACCTGCCATCTGTGCTGCTGCTGCTGCTACAGAATTAATTAGGGTAATGTGCCTGGTTTATATATAAACCTTTGTGCCTGCCTACATTTCGCTTGCAGCATAATGTATGTGAGCGTGTGTTTAGACTGACTGTATCTATCACAGCGCCTGTTTGCCTCTATATTGTACATGTGCGAGGGCACTGACTGCAGTACACAGCGGTATAGATCTGTAGCCAGAGATACATCACAAGGGGAATAGATCACCTTTTTATGCCTGTGCGGATGGCCTGCTGCATCTATAAGCCATACTGGCTCGGAGGTCTTTTAAGAGCGGAGGGGGCCCCTATGCAGCTCCCATGTGGGCCCCCCCCCCCTCCAACCAATGCCCGCTTGTGGCACAATGCCCATATCTCTGGCACTGGTGAGGGATAACGGCACCATGTTCCCAGTGATTTCTGCAGAATGGTTAGCAATTTGAATGGTGAGCGTCATGGGCCCCCGTTGAACTCAGGGCCCCTGTACAGCCATGCACACCCTGCACCTATTACAGATACTTACCTCCCAACTGTTCTGATTTTCAAGAGACAGTCCCATGTTTTTGTACAAATGTCCCACACGCTGGCAGCAGTGTCTTGCAGTGGGGGGCATATAGGGGTCCTGTTGTCACTCATGTATGCGCACAGTATCTATTCACAGAGACAGAGGGAATGGGGGCATGGCCAGCAGCTCACAGAGTACTGCGCATGCCCCCATATTGATGACATGGGGAGGCGTGGCTCGTGAATGTGTACATCCCTGCCAAGCCCCTCCCCCTATTGCTGAGGCATTACTACCTGTTTGGGAGTGTGCGGCTTACCAGGGGTGGCCAAACCAGTTCCTCAGATCTACCAACAGGTCATGTTTTCCAGGCTACCTGTGGATAAGTAGAATGTGGCGGTTAGAAATAAATGCAGCACATATTTAAAAATAGTAAGTAAATGATTACGTTAGTAATGACTGCACCTGTGCACCAGCTAAGGGGTCAGGTAACGTGACAGTTAGTAATGACTGCATCTGTGCACCAGCTAGGGGGTCAGGTAACGTGACAGTTAGTAATGACTGCATCTGTGCACCAGCTAGGGGGTCTGGCAACATGATAGTTAGTAATGACTGCATCTGTGCACCAGCTAGGGGGTCAGTTAAGATGACAGTTAGTAATGACTGCACCTGTGCACCAGCTAGGGGGTCAGGTAATGTGACAGTTAGTAATGACTGCACCTGTGCACCAGCTAAGGGGTCAGGTAACGTGACAGTTAGTAATGACTGCATCTGTGCACCAGCTAGGGGGTCAGGTAACGTGACAGTTAGTAATGACTGCATCTGTGCACCGGCTAGGGGGTCTGGCAACGTGATAGTTAGTAATGACTGCATCTGTGCACCAGCGGTACTTATGAGTTATCTGGGCGCCCGATTTTTTGATTGTATGCCTTAAGTTAAGGCATACAATCAGATGCGATGCGATATCGCATCGCATGCGACCATCGGATGCGATGACCCGATTTTTCCATAGGAATCAATGTTAAAATGGACAGAGTCCATTTTAACATGGAATTCAATGGGAAAAAGGGGTCCTCTTCATACCCCTACTATCCAAGTGGGCATGGAGTTGGATATAAACCTGTGGCGAGCGTAGCGAGCCACCGAGCCCGAAGCGTGGCGAGCGGACGGTATTCTATGTCCCCTCGCGGGGCTCGCTACGCTCGCCACGCTTCGGGCTCGCCACAGGTTTATATCCAACTCCATGCCCACTTGGATAGTAGGGGTATGAAAAGGACCCCTTTTTCCCATTGAATTCCATGTTAAAATGGACTTAGTCCATTTTAACATTGATTCCTATGGAAAAATCGGGTCATCGCATCGCATCGCATCGCATCCGATGGTCGCATGCGATGCGATGGGATGTACCCGATCCGACCCGATTTAGAAATCGGGCGCCCGGATAACTCATAAGTACCGCACCAGCTAGGGGGTCTGGCAACGTGATAGTTAGTAATGACTGCATCTGTGCACCAGCTAGGGTGCTCTGAAAAACATGAACTGCTGGTAGTTCTTGAGGGCCAGTTTGGCCAACCCTGCTCTAGCCCTATCATGGTCAGAACTTCCCCATCTATGGCAGTTACTGTACATCACTGGATTATCAATGCTGAAACATTCCCTACTTCCTGGGAAAATCCATATTTTCCTTTGGTCACCATCAATAGAAATGACTGCCCCGTAACCACCACCCCAGCTGGGATGCGGTCATTTGGTCTACAGCATGATGGTCAACAGTCATTAGGTCGACACCATTAGGGCGACATAGGAAAAGGTCAACATGGGTCTAGGTCGACATGGGTCTAGGTCAACAGGTCGTTAGTTCAACAGTGTCTAGGTCAACAATCAAAAGGCCGACATGGGGTTTTCACTGTTTTTTGAGCCAACATGTGCCGACAGGCGGTATTTCATGCCCTACCATCCACTAGGATGTGGTGGGAGAATAAAATAGTGTGCCCGACACAGAATCGCGAGCACAACGATGTGGTGCACTTTAAACTGTGCCCATGTCGACTGTGTTGACATTCAGGTAAAAAAAAAAAACAGTGAAAAACCCCATGTCGACCTTTTGACTGTCAACCTAGACATTGTCGAACTAATGACCTGTTGAACTAATGACCTTTCTACCTAGAACCATGTCCTTTTCCAAAGTCGACCTAGACACATGTCGACCTTTTCCCATGTCGACCTAATGGTGTCAACCATCCTGCTGTAGACCAAATGATCCCAACCCTCCCAGCTACCACTAGGAACGGCTGTGTCCCGACACTATACCCAGCGCAGCAGCCTGACACGGAGCCTGAAGTATTACACACATTCCCATCGCTCTCAGTAGCTGCTGGCTCCAGTTTCTGCTTGAATAATTCAATGTGCAGCCAAACCGAATGGGTGTTTATGTCTTGTGCCACGAACACTTGTATCTGGCCCATGGTACAAAAGCTGCCATATGTGCTGTGTGACAATTACTCTACCTTTGTAAATGACTACGTTAAATAAGAACTCACTGACGCATAGTAACATGGTACCATCTTCTTATACAGAAGGAGAATGAGCACCATGGGGTCATTTCAGTTAGGTGCGAGGTAGCTCGCCACCCCTGACTAAGGGCCTGATTCAGAATTGATCGCTGCTGTGCGAATTTGCAATCCGTTTGATAATTGAATGACTGCACATGTGTATGTAACGTAGTGATCATGTGATCAGTGTATGCATCTATTCGTAATCGCCTCGCAGTTTGATTGACAGGAAGTTGGCGGTGGTAACCGCCCATTTCATGGGAGGGTCAGAAAAAAAGGCAGACACTTATTTGGAGGGTCTGTGACATCAGCGCCGGCCTCGATCATCCTGTCTCAGTCAGAGTTGCAGAAGCATGTGTATGATATCCGAAGCACAGTACCGTGCGCATCGGACCGGAGCTGGAGGTCATACGGGCTGCACGTAAGATAAGTCGTACGTGCAGCCACTCAGCGGCACATCCGGGGTGCTTTTTAGCACATCTCAATGTTTCGCATCCTATCTGCAGAATGGGGAGCACTTGGCAGGCGCGGCGCTCTCCCCATTCTACATCTGCGGCTGGCAGCAAAAGGTGGCCATACAGAAGTATTAAAGAATAAAAAAACATACAAAAGAATGTCCGCTGATTGGCTGAGTGAGCTCAGCAGCCAAGCAGCAGCCTCCCGTTCAAAAATGTCGCATCAAGTATCAAATCGCATGTGAGCCTCCCGGGGAGCTGCCAGGCGGCTCTCAGGGGAATTGGATGTGAATTCTCCCCTCGGGGAACGGCGTAGTGTTTGGGGGCTTTTACTCACATTTGCACAGACTGGAAAAATAATTTGGTGGTTGTTGAACTGCATATAGATTTGCAGATAATAACGATCCATTCGCAATTCCCTCGCAGATTGACAACGGGCGGGTTCTCTTTTTGTCTTGGTGGCAGATGAGCGATCAGGTCTGAATCAGGCAGAATACAGAAATCTGCGACTGACGGTGAGATTGAGGCGGGATGACAAGCCGTTGCCAGCGTTACCACATTTTTCACCCCTGAATGTCAACTGCTCTTAAATTTAGCACAGGGTTGCCGACCCTCCCGGAATTCCCGGGAGTCTCCCGAAAATTGGGCCCCCCTCCCGGCCCCCCGGAAGGGTGGGCAACCCTCCCGGAATCTGGGGGAGCCCCCCGAATCGCGGCATGTAAATGCCGCAATGCGCAGGTCTCAGAGGAGGGGGCGGAGCTAAAATGGCACAATTCTCCTATATCCCGTAATGGGGGCGGGGCTTAATGACGTCACAGTCAAGCCCCGCCCCCGATCGGGTAAGGAAAGTCTCCTCTCTGGGCTTCTCCCGGAGAGGAGCATTTAAAAGTCGGCAACCCTGATTTAGCAACATTGTGTTTGTTTGTTTGTTGCTCTAGGGCCTGTGACATCTGATGTCATACAGCGAGTCCCAGGGCCCATCGGAGGAGCAGGAAGTTGGGGCTATGCTGTATGCACATGTTCAGACAACAGAATTGTCGCTTGCGACTTACGGGAGCATCCAGCTATGATTGACTGGTCTCTTGCATTGCGGAGTCCTCCTGGCATATAGCCAAAGCCATCTTAACAGCTGTGCAGCCCCTGAACAAAGCAATGCACTGGGGCCTCTACACACACATTTCATGGGAACCAATAAAAATTAATGGCTCTGATTGGAGAATAGATCCAACCCTCCACCAATCAGCATGCCGGCAGCCATCCACTTGCACGGCGACAAGAAACAAGATCATAACTTGAGAGTGCAAAGTCACACCCCCTTTCACTGAGACCACGCCCCTGTGGTCCAGAGCCCGGCCTTCAAAAAGTTGTCAGTGTTCCCAATTACAGTGATATCATGGTAATCCTATGTATCCTATGTAGGTTCAGGGGAAATGTTAGAAAGAATTACTTCACAGAAAGGGTAGTGGATAAGTGGAATAGCCTCCCATCAGAGGTGGTAGAGGCTAAGACAGTAGAACAATTTAAACATGCTTGGGATAGGCATATGAATATCCTTACAAAGAAATAAGGATCAAAAAGGGTTGAGATTACCTGAAGGGTAAAAAAAGGGGCAGACTAGATGGGCCAAATGGTTCTTATCTGCCGTCAAATTCTATGTTACTATCCGGATGTCTGATGCACGCCATATGATCGTCACATAAACGACATAAGTTTTTCGTCATTATTTTCCTTTTTTTTAATTATTGGCCTTGTACGCCTACAAAACCGTTACGGCGCACCCTCCTATTGGAGAACCGTGCCGGCTACCCCAGAGCAGAGCCACAAACATCGGATTGGTAAGTAAACCCTCCGCGTCAGGCTCTGTAAGTCCTGCAACGTAGCACTATTGTGATATTGTTACCAACGCTACAATAGTGTCATTTTGTATTTGAATTTATTGTTGCCTCATTACTCATGTACTCATCCTAGCGCACAATGTTAATTGTTATGATACTGTTTAACACTATTGTTGCCTGGGAATGTCTAGCTCTGTGTTATTGTTAGTCTGTAAGGCAGTGAAGAGGAAGGAATGTTTCTCCCATTTCTAAATCAATCAATTATTGAAAATGACTACACAACTGGAGAGATGATGTTTTCACTGACTGAGGAAATGCGAAATTATCCTTAACGGTATAGCTGGCAACGAACAAAACTGGGGGCTTCTTTGTCTGCCAGTATCAGCTCCAAAGAAGCCTCTATTGTTAGAGGCGCAACACTGCCCCCTTGTGGCCAGATAATAAAATGGAAAAATAGCGATAGCACAGAATCTTTGCAAACCTCTAATGGCATGTTTGTCTACCAAACAGTAATATAACCTACGGATGCTACTGTATATATGTCTGAAAAGTACTGCTGTGCAATCAGCTGGATTCAAATGTAAATAGATTGTCAAGCCCCATACACACTAGACGATACATCGATAGTAAAGTAAGCGATAATGATCTAGTTAACTACATAGTGTTCATATCATCCAGTGTGTATGCTCAATATTGTTAATGATGCACGCTCCCATGGATAGTTAATATCTAATGTTGTCTGTACACACAGGTCAATGTTGACTGTATAGTCAACGGTTCAGAAAGGGTGACATCAAACGATAACAATATCATTCGCCCTGGAGTTCCGCCGATATCATACACGATATTGTCTAGTATGTATGGAGCAATAGATAGATTGAATTGCTGATCACTCAGGTTACATGAAACAACCATCTATTGAATAAACATGACGATGCCACAATGATGTCAGGAACCAGATGTTGCCTCTCAAAAAATGACACATTTCAGATCAATTGGGAAAAGTAAAATACACGCACCGAAAACCGGCATTCAGATTTGTGATTGATTTGGTCATCTGGATTAGATGGCAATGTACTATTTGTCACCCACATGCAGTATTTTTAATCAATTCAATAAAAAACACAGGTAAAAAAAATAAAATAAAGCCAGACAGCTGTATAGTATAAGAAACAATACTGCCACCTGCAGGCAGACAGGGGTACATAGACATGGCAGAAAAATATATTTAAATATACTCAGGTATTTACACCATGCTGGAAAATATTATTATTATTATTTATACCATTCTTTACATGTTTCCTGTTGCACAATAAATAAAGTAGTTCAGGAAAGATATTAGAATAGGCCTAGATATGCAGTGCAGGTAGGAAATAAGCAGTCATCAGGCTCTCCTGGTACTGCAGCACAGATACAGTGCAGGCCGGACTGACGCTACCATGAGGTACACCTAGACAGATCTCTAGAGTACGTTAAGCCTAATATGGTGCCATATTGCAAATGCTGTTGGCAGTGGACCTGTCCGTGTTGGTTATATAGAGGGACCTGTCTATGTGGTGTAGGTGGGGTTTTATACAGCAGAACTGTGTATGTGTAGGAGATGTAGCTAGGTGACAGATGTGCAGAGGTGTAGCCAGGTGATATTGTGACAGATGTGCAGCCAGGTGATATTGTGACAGATGTGCAGAGGTGTAGCCAGGTGATATTGTGACAGATGTGTAGCCAGGTGATATTGTGACAGATGTGCAGATGTGTAGCCAGGTGATATTGTGACAGATGTGCAGAGGTGTAGCCAGGTGACATGGTGACAGATGTGCAGAGGTGTAGCCAGGCGACATGGTGACAGTTGTGCACAGGTGTAGCCAGGTGATATTGAGACAGATATGCAGAGGTGTAGCCAGGTGACATGGTGACAGATGTGCAGAGGTGTAGCCAGGTGACATGGTGACAGATGTGCAGAGGTGTAACCAGGTGACATGGTGACAGATGTGCAGAGGTGTAACTAGGTGACAGATGTGCAGAGGCATAACTAGGTGACAGGGTAACAGATGTGCAGAGGTGTAGAAAGGTGACAGAAGTGCAGAGGTGTATCAGGGTGACAGATGTGCAGCAGGGTGTCAGATGTGTAGAGGTGTAGCCAGGTTACATGGTGACAGATGTGCACAGGTGTAGCCAGGTGCTATGTGGACAGATGTGCGGCCAGGTGACATGATGACAGATGTGCAGAGGTGTAGCCAGGTGATATGGTGACAGATGTGCAGAGATGTAGCCAGGTGCTATGGTGACAGATGTGCAGAAGTGTAGCCAGGTGATATGGTGACAGATGTGCAGAGGTGTAGCCAGGTGCTATGGGGACAGATGTGCAGCCAGGTGACATATGTGCAGAGTTGTAGCCAGGTGATATGGTGACAGATGTGCAGAGGTGTAGCCAGGTGATATGGTGACAGATGTGCAGATGTGTAGTCATGTGATATGGTGACAGATGTGCAGAGGTGTAGCCAGGTGATATGGTGACAGATGTGAAGAGGTGTAGCCAGGTGCTATGTGGACAGATGTGTAGTCTGGTGACATGGTGACAGATGTGCAGAGGTGTAGCCAGGTGATATGGTGACAGATGTGCACAGGTGTTGCCAGGTGCTATGGTGACAGATGTGCAGCCAGGTGACATGGTTAGGTGACAGATGTGCAGAGGTGTAGCCAAGTGATATGGTGACCGATGTGCAGAGGTGTAGCCAAGTGATATGGTGACCAATGTGCAGAGGTGTAGCCAGGTTACAGATGTGTAGATGTGTAGCTAGGTGACATGGTCACAGATGTGCAGAGGTGTAACTAGGTGACATGGTGACAGATGTGCAGACTGCAGAGGTGTAACTAGGTTACAGATGTGTGGATAGGTGACATGGTAACAGATATGCAGAGGTGCAGCTAGGTGACATTGTAACAGATGTGCAGAGGTGCAGCTAGCTGACATGGTAACAGATGTGCAGAGGTGTAGCTAGGTGACATGGTGACAGATGTGCAGAGGTGTAGCTAGGTGACACGGTGACAGATGTGCAGCTAGGTGACATGTTGCCAGGAACAATGGTAGGTTTCAGCAAACCCCCCCCCCCCCCAGCCATTTTTCTTCTTATAGTAATGCCCCTTACACATTATCCAACACACCACATTATGTCATACAACCTGTAATGCCCATTACACATTATAGTACACGCCATAATGCCTATTACATATATACCACACCACAATGCTTACTACACATAATGCCACATAAGTGCCACTTACCTACATGCTTGTTGCCAGAGGTTGCATGCTGCTTGCCAGGGGTTTCTTGCTTGATGCCAGGGTTTACATGCTCCTTGCCAAGGGGATGTGGGGGTGGGTTACATGCTCATTGCCAGGGGGGGGCTAAATGCTCATTGCCAGGGGGGGAGGGGAGTTACATGCTCATTGCCTGAAAGGGATAACATGCTTGTTGCAAGGGGGAGTTATATGCTTGTTGCCTGAGGGGAGGGTGTTTACATGCTCATTGACCAGCGTGTTCTGCGAAGCAGTGGAAGAGGGAGGAAAAGGGGGTGCTGGCGTACACTCTCTCCTCCCTGGCTCCTGGACTTCGAGCTCCACCAAAACTACCCTCCGCCTCTGAGTATGTTTTATACAGAGGGAACTGTCTGTATAGGGAGGGGTTTCATGCAATGGGAGATGCCGAAAGGGGCCTGCCAGAAGCAAATCGAAGCTCGCAGACAAGCAGCCAATCAGGAGCCCACACTCTTCCTTGTAAAAATAGTCATATCTATAATGGCAAACAGTAAAAATGTGCGGTGTTAATACATTATTATTGTAGAAAAGGCAACAGTTTTGACTTTCTCTATTATCATGTGTTATTTAATGAGGCCAATTTGGATAATTGGTTGCCATATATTGTACAAGACCTCGCAATGTTACATTCTGTCAGAGACTAAGTGCCAGGAGGGGTGTGAAACGCGGCAGTGAGATCTGAGGACTTTCCACCTTTTATGATGTATTTTTTTTTTTTTATGATGTATTTTTTTTTTTTATGTGGCTTTAATGAAACTTTGGTTCTCACTGTGAAGAGGAGTTACTTATTTATTACAGCTGAGGGTTGCTGATCTTTGTACTAAAGGGAGAGTTCCCTAATTAACTTCCAACACTTGTTATTCTTATGAATGAAGTAGAGATGTTGGCAATAAATAAAAGGGATAAGAGACCATACTCTGCAATGACAAATACTAAGTATGGGGAGAGGCCTCTTTGTCAGTGTTGAAAGTACAAGAAGACTAAAGGCCCCCATACACTAGGGCGACTTGTCGTAAGGACAAGTCAGCCCCGATTTCCCCTGAGCTTCCCCAGCTGCTCCCACTTGATGTGCCATTTTTTTACATGTGATAAATCAGATGCGATTTATCACATGTAAACCCGGGGAGTAGCAGGGGGGGGGGGGAGAGAGGAGAGGGTCCGTGGCAGGGGGCGCCGCGGGGACCGGAGAGTCAGCAGCGGCGAGCGGCGGTAGCCGGGAGCATAGTAAAATAAATCCTATTCAAAATCTGGGCGGCTGCTGATTGGCTGAGCTCTCAGCCAATCAGCGGCCGCCCAGATTTTGAATAGGATTATTTCTATTCTCCCGCTCGCCGCAGGGTCTGGTGTAGCGGCGAGCGGCGGGAGTAAATCCTATTTCTAACGTTGGGCTGCTGGTGGGGTGCGGCGCGCTGCTTAGAAGGGCAGAGGCAGCGTGCATGGGACTCATATCAATCATTGTCAGAGCACTGCAAAACTGTCAAATAAAGCCTAACAATATATAAGTGTATCTCCAGGGCTGAGAGCCGTACTTAGGGTCAGCAATCTGGTCGGGCTTCCAAATAGGGTATATATATATATATATATATATATATATATATATATATATATATATATATATAACCAACAACAACGAAATTCCTGGAATTTGCGCTATCAATAAGTGGTCGCCAATGACACTTTGCTCCCTACTAGCGGAGCTTCCTCTATCCAATACTACCACAATAGTGTCAGGCGTCCTATATTACAATGATTATTTCTGTCTTTCCGTATTCACAATACTATTCCATAAGAACCATACATTTATTTACGTGTATAAAAATACTGTTTATTAAAACATGAATTTCTTAAAATCAGGTTCTTCTTATCATAGGAGTACACTTTGTTTTTACAGATGAAACCCAACGCGTTTCATCTTTTAACAAGACTTCATATGGGGTAAATACATTTACACAGTAATCTATAAAGATAGAATACAACAGTAAGTACTTTACATGGGAAAGACATTCAATACATCATTTAATGGGAAAGATATAGATATATATATATATATATATATATAGATATATATAGATATATATAGATATATATAGATATATATAGTCCAAATAGAAAAAATGGCACTCACCAGGGCTTCAAGCTTTTCCAGCAAAAGGGTGTTTTAATCCATGTAACAGGAAAGAATTACAGGCATAAACTCTGGTCGACGTTTCGGCCACAGAACGTGGCCTTACTCATGACCGCCTCGTTCAGAAGACACATATGTGTCTTCTGAACGAGGCGGTCATGAGTAAGGCCACGTTCTGTGGCCGAAACGTCGACCAGAGTTTATGCCTGTAATTCTTTCCTGTTACATGGATTATAACACCCTTTTGCTGGAAAAGCTTGAAGCCCTGGTGAGTGCCATTTTTTCTATTTGGACTGTGTTTGTGACCCCTGCATTGGGATATCACTAATGTGCAACCCCAGGCGGAGATATTTGTAACTGAGTGTGCCAGCCCTATCCAGGATATAGATATATATAGATATATATATAGATATATATATAGATATATATATATAGATATATATAGATATATATATATATTTTTTTCAGCAGGCTCCAGCAGGAACTGAGGCCCTTATTCTAGTTCACTCTTTCTGACAAAATATTTCTTAGATGGACAAAACCATGTGCACTGCAGGTGAGGCAGGTGTAAAACCCCACCAAAATCTAATTATCTCTGCACAAGTAACACCTGCCTCACCTGCAGTGCACATGGTTTTGTCCATCTAAGAAGGATTTTGTCAGAAAGAGTGAACTAGAATAAGGGCCTCAGTTCCTGCTGGAGCCTACTGAAAAGTAGCCCTGTATATATATATATATATATATATATATATATATATATATATATATATATAGATATCTCTATATCTCTATATATATATCTATCTATCTATCTATCTATCTATCTATCTATCTATATATATATATATATATATATATATATATATATATATATATAGATATATATATATATATATAGTGTAACACTGTAGGGGAATTTGGATGCCTTTTCCTGGGGTAGAAGGCAGTCAACAGCAGCTGAGTAATCACACCAGTCCAGTCTTTGTGGTACAACTGGCCGCAACCAGTTTTATTGCAGCAGAAAACAAAATAAACATAAAATAAAATACCTTGCCTGTCCGGCACTAACTATACACAGGGTGCTCCTAACTGTCACTAAAGAAAAATACAAAGTTTCCCAGTCAACACTGGGTGGCTCACTTGTAAAAGGCAGGTTTCCTTCTCATACAGAGACTCTGCAATCTCCCAGGCAATCCTCTCACACTGTTCACTCTGGCAGCCTTTTTACAGCTTGCTTGCTGATTAGCCCTCTGTGAGGCAAAACACCTGTTTCTAAAAGGTGTAGGACAAGAACCTGGGACAAATATACCTGCCCTCAAACACTACTCCAGTGTTCGTCACATATTCCCCTCCCCTGTTTCGACCTAGGGGCCGGAACACTTGTAGCCCCCAAACAGAAGGTGCGGGACAATGCATCTGCATTGGCCAACTGTGAACCTGGTCTATGTTCGACCTTAAACTTGAAATCCTGTAATGCTAGAAACCATCTGGTTACCCGAGCATTCTGACCTCTATTTACATGCATCCATTTTAAAGGGGCGTGATCTGTCACTAGCCTGAACTGTCTTCCCAAGAGGTAATACCTCAAGGTATCTAATGCCCATTTAATGGCCAAAGCCTCCTTTTCCACAATGGCATACCTTTTTTCATGCTCATTGAGTTTCCAACTCAAATAGATGATAGGGTGTTCATCCCCATCTCTGGTTTGGGACAACACAGTCCCTATCCATACCTCTGAGGCATCTGTCTGTACAACAAATTCTTTTGAAAAATCTGGCGTTATCAGTACAGGTTGTGAACACAAAACCACTTTTAACGCTTGAAACGCTTTTTCTGCATCAGGGTTCCATTTCACCGTATTTGACTGCTTCCCCTTGGTAAGGTCTGACAACGGCACTGCTGTGGCTGCAAAATTAGGAATAAATCGTCTGTAATACCCAGTTATTCCCAAAAAAGCCCTTACTTGTTTTTTATTCACTGGCCGAGGCCAGTTTTGAATAGCATCGATTTTATTTAATTGGGGCTTAATCAGACCTCTACCAATGGTGAAGCCCAAGTACTTAACCTCCTCAATTGCAAGGCAGCACTTCTTTGGGTTAGCAGTAAACCCTGCTTCTCTGATTGAGTCCAGTACTGCTTGTACTTTAACCAAATGGGACCCCCAGTCCGTACTGTGAATTACCACATCATCCAAATATGCAGCTGCATATTTTCTATGGGGCCTCAAAATTTTATCCATCGTCCGTTGAAAGGTTGCTGGAGCCCCATGCAACCCAAAAGGTAACATCTTATACTGAAAGAGCCCCTCTGGAACCGAAAAGGCTGTTTTTCTTTTGCGCTATCAGTTAGGGGTATCTGCCAGTAACCTTTAGTCAGGCCCAATGTGGGAAGAAACCTGGCTGTTCCCAGCCTTTCTATAAGCTCATCCACACGGGGCATGGGGTATGCGTCAAATTTGGACACCTCATTTAATTTACGAAAATCATTACAAAAGCGTATGCTACCATCAGGCTTCGGGATGAGAACTATAGGACTGGACCACTCACTGTTGAATTCCTCTATGACTCCTAGTTCTAACATTTTAACTTCTTTAGAGACAGCTTCTCTCTGAGCTTCAGGAATCCTATATGGCTTTAAATGAACCCTGACCCCTGGTTCAGTGACAATGTCATGTTTTATTATGGTCGTTTGGCCAGGCAGCTCTGAAAATATCTCCCTATTTCGGCTGAGAAATTCTTTAACCTGATTGTTCTGATCAGCTGACAATGTCTCTGACACCCTCACCGCGGGAAGCAACTGAGGTGAAGACGCCAAAGAGCAAGGCTCCGCTGACAGAGACAACCTATCTTTCCAGGGTTTGATTAAGTAAACATGGTAGATTTGTTCAGGTTTTCTCTTACCTGGTTGGTATACTTTATAATTGACCTCATTCACTTTTTCCAAAATCTCAAATGGTCCCTGCCATTTAGCTAGGAACTTGCTTTCCACAGTGGGCACCAACACAAGAACTCTATCCCCGGAGCAAATTCCCATATCTTGGCACTCCGGTTATATACCCTCTGTTGAGCACTTTGGGCTTGTTCCATGTGCTCTCTGACAATAGGTACCACGGTTGCAATCCTATCCTGCATTTGTGATACATGTTCAACAACACTTTTATAAGGGGTGGGTTGTCCTTCCCACGTCTCCTTGGCAATGTCCAACAGCCCTCTGGGGTGTCTACCATACAACAAATCAAACGGAGAAAACCCAGTAGAGGACTGCAGAACTTCTCTGATGGCCATCAACAAGTAGGGCAACAAACAATCCCAGTTTTTCCCATCTTTGTCAACAACCTTTTTTAACATACTTTTTAACGTTTTATTAAATCTTTCCACCAACCCATCAGTTTGGGGATGGTAGATAGACGTCCTGAGGTGGGTGACCTTAAACAATTTGCACAATTCTTTCATGACCCTTGACATAAATGGAGTACCTTGGTCAGTCAAAATTTATTTTGGTATTCCCACTCTACTGAAAACCTGCACCAGTTACCTAGCTATTGCTTTGGTTGTGATAGTGCGTAAAGGGACAGCCTCAGGATATCGAGTGGCGTAGTCCATTATTACCAAAATATACTGATGGCCCCGAGCGGATTTTAACAAGGGCCCCACGAGATCCATGGCTATTCTGTCAAATGGGACCTCTATAATAGGCATGGGAACTAGTGGGCTCCTGAAATGAGGTCTAGGGGCATGATACTGGCATTCAGGACGGGAAGAACAATATTCAGACACTTCTTTATACACCCCTGGCCAAAAAAACCTTTGTAAAACTCTTTCAGTGGTCTTTTCTGCCCCTAAATGTCCTGCTGTAACATGACTATGGGCTAAATCTAGTACCGTTCTCCTATAAGGTTGGGGAACTACCAGCTGATCCACCACTTCCTCACCCTTTTTGACAATGTGGTACAAAAGCTCATTACAAATAGCCATGTGGGGATAAGAAATCTGGGCACCTAGTACCACGGGTTCCCCATTAACAACCTTAAGAATTTTCTCTAGCCTTCAATAAAGTAGGGTCCTTTAACTGTTCAGACATAAACAAATCCTTCTTTACCTCCAGATCGGGCACTACTACCTCTCCGTTTCCAGCAAGAGGGTCCTCACTGAACTCTCCATCTGTCCCCTCCCCAGCCAAACTAGCAAAAGGTAAAGGGTCAGAAGGTTCAAAGGACCCACATACATCCACAAAATCATTGGCATTAACTACTGGCTCTTCACTTCTCCCATCTGTGGCTAAACGTGATTCCCACACAGTAGCGCACGCAGGGGGGGTTTCTAAATACCCAGAAACCCCCCCAGGAGTCTAAGGACCCTAGGCTGAAAGCTGAGGGTCCCCTCTTTCCATGGGTATAAGAATTTTAAAAATCGGCCCTTGGGAACCGGAGATATCTGACTTCAAAGCAGTGGTCCCCATCCAAGCCTATTACTTGCTCTTCCCAGTCAGATATTTCAGGTTCTGTCTGACTTAGAGTTTTTTGAGGGTATATTCCAAAAGCTGGGACTCTCCCCCTTTGATGGACACTAGTAGCTTGTCTCTACTGTTCCCAAAATCAGAGATATCAGCCTTCAAGCAGCTGGTTACTGCTCCAGCTCCACACACCTGGTATGTAGTTTTATATTCTCGTTGGCAGATTGCTCTGCCTCCTGAACTCTCATAACCTAGTCCCCAATACAATTTGGTAGGTGGGATTCTCTAGTTTTTAATTCCATTAAAATCTAAGAAATCTATTTCTGGGAACTGGAGATATCTGCAGTCAAGCAAGCTGTCTTCCCACCAGAAAATTATGAATAATAAGCCCACTCCACTATACACCCCTCCTCTGTATAGTAAACATCCTCTACCACCCTGGAAGTTATGTGTCAGGGCCCTTTCATTCAGCCCAATGCCCCCTTCTCCCACCATCTGTGCAGTAAAGGGGTAATTAGTGGAAATTACTGATCCAGGCCCTACATGCTGAGCAGTTGATATAATACCCCTACCACCCGGGGCAAAGCTTCCCCCACCCCTACCGCTGGAGGATCGGTAAGTGCCCCAATACATTGCTATGCCCAGGGGTCTACACTGCTGTTGATGCCCCTGTATGTATATATATATATATATATATACGTATACAGCGTGTTCGGCGGCACTCAGGAATAAATCACACAAGGCGCAAGTAATAACTATTAACTATTACTTGCGCCTTGTGTTATTTATTCCTGAGTGCTGCCGAACACGCTGTGTATATATATATATATATATATATATATATATATATATATATATATATATATATATAGATAGTTGTTTGAGCTGGCACTCGCTTTATGCGGATAAGTGCCCAGGTGCCTCCAAAGGGATTAGTACAAATAGCGAAGAAATGCGGCACTCAAAGGGTCTTTATAAAGTCACTTGTTTGTATTCAGCAAAACAATCAATAGTTACATGTAGTACATGGGGTAGACCCCGACGTTTCAATGCCTGTTATGGCATTTTCCTCAAGGGCCCATGTATCTGTAAAGCAATGCAAACACATGTACAGGTAATGACAATGATTTATACCTGTCTTGCCGGGTGCTGGGCGGGAGCCGGTTGTAGCGTGGAGCCGTAGCACACGTCTCCGTGTGTTTGTCTGTTTCTCCGTTGCCATGGTGACGCTTACCTGTCAGCAGCGTCTCCTCTGGTTCCTGGTCACTGGAGCTATGTTGGTGTCAACATTGGTAGATTTCACACATTAACCCGATGCCTTGTTCTATTTTTGCTTTATTGTAGCTCTGTGCTGGCGTGGGGGCCGGGGAGGCGATCGCCGGCTCCAGTGACCGGGAACCAGAGGAGACGCTGCTGACAGGTAAGCGTCACCATGGCAACGGAGAAACAGAGCCTGGTGACGTCATCAGCGGGAGACAAACACACGGAGACGTGTGCTACGGCTCCACGCTACAACCGGCTCCCGCCCAGCACCCGGCAAGACAGGTATAAATCATTGTCATTACCTGTACATGTGTTTGCATTGCTTTACAGATACATGGGCCCTTGAGGAAAATGCCATAACAGGCATTGAAACGTCGGGGTCTACCCCATGTACTACATGTAACTATTGATTGTTTTGCTGAATACAAACAAGTGACTTTATAAAGACCCTTTGAGTGCCGCATTTCTTCGCTATTTATATATATATATATATATATATATATATATATTTTTTTTTTATTATTATTATTTATATACATTTGGTCTATCTATAATACTTTAACTGACCCGACATATACTGGGTCACCTAAGTGTCCATCTCCGTGCTTTGCTCCGCCCCTCTGGAAACCCCCTTCTGAAAATCCTGCGTTTGCCACTGCCACAGCTTCCAAAATGAGGAAAATCCCTCCCTATTATGGCCTCATGCACCATAGAGGGGACCAGTCCTACTTTCACAATTGCTGACCCACAACAAGTTTCTATATGTACTTCAGCAGTGGCATAATGTTGGGTATCCCCATGTATACAAGTAACCCCAATAGGTATTTGCTGGACCTTTAAGGGATTCACTAATCCAGCTTTCACAAGGGTAACCAAACTTCCTTAGTCCAGCAAAGCCTCTACCCGGTTACCCTCTAAGAACACATCACACATTTGTCTTTCGAGTTTAGGAGAAGGCACCACAGTACAAGCTAATCTAGCAAAGAAAGACATTCTGCGATTTTCAAAGGCAGCATCACATTGCATGGGTTCCTGCGTAACTGGGCAATTAGCAATAACATGACCTGGCATACCACACCTGAAACATTTAATCACACGATTATCAACCTGTTTGGGCAGCATAGACCTTTCTAGTCCCATTGGCCTGTCTCCAGGGCCACTGTTTACAGTCTCTGCAGCCTTGCGCTCTCTTAACCGCCCAGCAACATTTTCCCATGGAACAGTCTTACCATTCTTCACTGAAGGGCGCTATCGGGGATCTGTGGGGTGCTGGGTGGTCATCAGTAATTCCTCTGCCGCCAGATACCTCTCTACCATGTCCACTAACCGGTCAGCAGTATCCAGATTTCCATGGTTTACCCACTTGCGCAGGACCACAGACAAGGATCTCAAATAGCGGTCCATGACGACTCTTTCCACCATCTGGGGACCAGTTAATGTCTCTGGCTGTAACCATTTTTTGGTTAGCTGAATAAAATTGTGCATCTGTGAGCGAGGAGGCTTCTCCAGGGCATATACCCAGCGGTGCACCCGTTGGGCTCTTACGGACAGTGTGACTCCCAGGCGGGTTAGGATCTCAGTTTTTAACTTGTCATAGTCCCGAGCATCTGCAGGGCTTAAATCAAAGTATGCTTTTTGGGGCTCACCCGAGAGAAAAGGTGCTAGCAGACTGGCCCATTGTGCTTCCGGCCAGTTCTCACGCTCAGCAGTCCTTTTAAACGTGGTCAGATAGGCCTCCACATCATCAGTCTCTGCCATTTTCTGCAGGAAGTGACTGGCCCGGATAGAACTAGAGCTGGCTGGAGCACTGACGGCCACATCACCGGTCCGTGTTGCCAAGCTTCGCACCACTTTGGTTAAGGCCTCTCTATCCTGATGCTGTTGCCTGCAAAGTTCATCCATTGCCACCTGCTGCTCTCTCCTATTTTCCTCAATGGCCACCTGTTGCAGCCTGGTGGCCTCCTGCTGAGCTGCTGTGGCCTCCCGCTGTACCGCTGTAGCTTGCAGCAAGGCTTTAAGCAGTTCCTCCATGTTGACAGATTTTTCAGGTGGCTTTGTAGCTGCTTTCACCCAGGACATATATAAAATCCTCAGGCAATTCTCAGCTACTTCACAATGGGCTGTATCTGCATAAACCACTGTTTTCTGCAGGGCTCACACAGCTGCGGCTCTCACTTATGCACAGAACGGAGTGCTCGCATTCTCCACCAAGTTGTAACACTGCAGGGGAATTTGGATGCCTTTTCCTGGGGTAGAAGGCAGCCAACAGCAGCTGAGTAATCACACCAGTCCAGTCTTTGTGGTACAACTGGCCGCAACCAGTTTTATTGCAGCAGAAAACAAAATAAACATAAAATAAAATACCTTGCCTGTCCGGCACTAACTATACACAGGGGGCTCCTAACTGTCACTAAAGAAAAATACAAAGTTTCCCAGTCAACACTGGGTGGCTCACTTGTAAAAGGCAGGTTTGCTTCTCACACAGAGGGGGAGATTCTCTAAGAATCTCCGCCCCCCTTCGCATTTATAATTATCGCATATGTTCTAACATATGCGATAATTATAGCAAAGGACAGCTCTTGCGTTAAGAGCTGTCCTTTGCGGTGAGAGTCGCCGGGTCCCAGCAGGTCCCGGCCGCTCCCCCCTCCCTCACACACCCGGCGCTGCTGCTGCTGCGCCGGGCTCTCCTCCTCCCTGCACCCGGAAGAGGATCAGTGCAGGGAGGAGGTCACAGGTCCGGGCAGCACTGCGCTGTGCTGCCCGGACACAGGTGAGGGGGCGATGCAGGGTAGCGGGGGTCCGTGCGGGGCGGCGGGGGGTCATTGCGGGGCAGCGGAGGGAGGCGGTAGAAGCCCATTGGCTTCTATGGGGCATCGCCAGATTTTTCTGGCGATGCCCCCCGCCGCGTTAACCCGGCGGGGGATGCTTAGAGCATCCCAAAATGCGGTAAAAACCCCGATAACTGGGTTTTTACCGCATTTCTTATTTAGAGAATCTCCCCCAGAAACTCTGCAATCTCCCAGGCAATCCTCTAACACTGTTCACTCTGGCAGCCTTTTTACAGCTTGCTTGCTGATTAGCCCTCTGTGAGGCAAAACACCTGTTTCTAAAAGGTTTAAGACAAGAACCTGGGACAAATATACCTGCCCTCAAACACTACTCCAGTGTTCTTGTCACAATATATATATATATATATATATATATACCGTATTTATCGGCGTATAACACGCACTTTTTTCCCCCTGAAAACAGGGGGAAAAGATGGCTGCGTGTTATACGCCGATATGCGTGCTATACGGCGGTAAATTGCGGTAAATACACCCGACGGTACCTGTATTATATAATAGGTGCGCGCCAGTGGTGTCCAGGTGTGCACCACTGGCGCAGCACCTCTACCCCATACCTCCGATCAGCTCCAGCCCAGTCCCCCTGTCCTCCGGCGATCGGAGCTTCCCCGATCACCCCGGCGCGCCTGTCACTTTACAGTGACGTCGGTGGCAGGCTCGGGTAATGTCGGCCAGGCTCGGGGGGACTCGGAAGCGCTCAGGCACCCGAGTCCTCCCGAGCCGCGAACATCCCCCAGCCTGCCGCCGACGTCACTGCTAAATGTGACAGGCGGCTAGGAAGGGGGAGAGAGGCAGCAGGGAAGCTCCGGCGTACTAACGCCGGAGCGGAGGCGAGGGGGGGGCGGGCTGCTTCTAACCTTCTGTGGTGGGTTTTGCTGGGGCAGGATAAACCTGCCCTGGTAGGTTTGTCCTGCCCCAGGAAAACCCACCACCCAAGGGGTTAAAGCTCCTCCCTGCACAGTGACTCCTTCCTCCCTGGCTACAGCAGCGTCATCAGCCTTCCCAAGCGCTGGCTGTAGCCTGGAGGAGGAGAAGGATAACTGTGCTGCCCTGCAAGTAAAATCCAGTACGGTATTTAAATTAATGCTGTATGCTAATAAACAGTGTAATAACACTGTAATAAACCTGGGGGCTGGGGGGGCGGGGGGGGGGGGAAATGATGAGTGAATTTCTCTGGCTTCTGCTTTATCTGAGTTATTCTTATTTTTTTCCTGGAATTTCCCTCTTAAAATGAAGGTGCGTGTTATACGCCTGTGCGTGTTATACGCCGATAAATACGGTATATATATATATATATATATATATATATATATATATATATATATATATATTCAGAACTACTGTCAGTAATTAGCGCTCAACCTTTTTCGCTCTTTTTGGTACTTGTGAGTTATCCGGGCTGCCGATTTCTAAATCGGGTCGGATCGGGCACATCGCATCGCATCGCATGCGACCATCGGATGCGATGCGATGCGATGACCCGATTTTTCCATAGGAATCAATGTAAAAATGGACTGAGTCCATTTTAACATGGAATTCAATGGGAAAAAGGGGTCCTTTTCATACCCCTACTATCCAAGTGGGCATGGAGTTGGATATAAACCTGAGCCCGAAGCGTGGCGAGCGTAGCGAGCCCCGCGAGGGGACACAGAATACCGTCCGCTCGCCACGCTTCGGGCTCGGTGGCTCGCTACGCTCGCCACAGGTTTATATCCAACTCCATGCCCACTTGGATAGTAGGGGTATGAAAAGGACCCCTTTTTCCCATTGAATTCCATGTTAAAATGGACTCAGTCCATTTTAACATTGATTCCTATGGAAAAATCGGGTCAAAGCATCCGATGATCGCATGCGATGCGATGCGATATCGCATCGCATCGCATCTGATTGTATGCCTTAACTTAAGGCATACAATCAAAAAATCGGCAGCCCAGATAACTCACAAGTACCCTCTTTTTTTTCAAAGGCTGTTGGTGGCCTGGGAGCCGCTGGAGAGTCCGTCTGGCCTAGGAGCCAGGAGGGTACATTGGCCTGGTAGCCACAGGAGAGTCTGTCTGGCCTGAAAGACAGAAGAGTACGTTGGCCTGGGAGCCAATGGAGGGCACTGTCGGTCAGGGAACTGTGGATGGTTGTAGAGTCCACCCGGGAGTCGATGACGGCAGAGTCCACCTGGGAGTCGATGATGGCAGAGTCCACCTGGGAGTCGATGACTGTATCGGTCTAGGAACTGATGGTCCTGTGCTGCACTTGGGAAGCTGACTATAAGCTGGATGCTGGAGCTAATATAACAGCAGCTATAGCAGGCAGAATTAAGCAGGCAAGGTGCTAGTAACAACAGCATCAGGAGCAGGATGAGGTTCACTGTAGCAGGTAATCAACAGCCTTTGAGTCAGTCTGTGTTGACTAGGGAGTCAAAGATGTAATGGCCCTTTAAGAGCCAGTAGCAAACTGCTGAAGTGTAGATGGTTAGCAGCTTGGAAGGTAACCTGATAGATGGAGAGTACTAGGGAGCCTTAATGACAGCAGGAGGCAGCAGCAGATTGCACAGGAACTCTGGACAGGAACCTGGAGCCTTAGAATGCTGACGTCTGGAGGAACACAGGAATCAAACTAGTTGTTCAAGGTCCTGATCTGTTCTCAAGTGAATCCTCATATCTCCCTAGGTAGCTGGGGATTAACTACTGGCCGCAGCAGCAATTAGATCACAACCAGGAAGTGGGATTAATTGAATATACCTAGATCCTGTGACCAGTGCTGAAGTCATGGAGCCTCACAGGTGATTAATCAAGGAATGCAGAGCAGCTGCAGCAGCAGCATGGACACAGACAAGCCTGGAAACCAGAAAACAAACGTTAACAAAGCCAGGTTTGTGACACATGTGACTCAGTAGCATACCTCCCAACATTAGAAAATGAGAGAGGGACACTTATCCGCGGTGAAAGGGGTGTGGCTTAATCCATCCATGGGCGTGGCTTGTAACCCACTGGGCGTGTCTTGACACAACCCAGTGGGCGGTCTAATGTAGTGTGCAACATGCTGACATCAGCATTGAATATACACCTATAACTACATATAACTATATGGTGATTATACAGGGCACATTATGTATGATATATATATATATATGTGTATATATATATATATATATATATATATATATATAAATAAATACATTTATTTATATATCTATATATAGATATATCTAAAATATTCAGCTGACATAAATACATGATTTATTTATCTTACTCGTAGCAGAGCTCAGCTGCAGTAACTATTAAATAGCCAGCCCCAGCTTACAGAGTCACAGTCAGTGCAGCCAGCCAGCCCATGATCCTCGTGCCAGAGGCGTGGCTGGGCGGCACGCCAGCATCGCGCGTCATAGGGGGCAGGGACAAGTCAAACTATTGGCTGCCGGGATGTACTGTTTGCCCCTAGTAGCAGCTACAATAGCTGCTAGGGGGCGAAGAGTGTAAAACTCTGCAGCCCAGGGGTGTCTTCAATACATAGTGCGCACATGCGCACAGATCTCTCCTCCGTGCCCCTGCCCCAGGGAGCGCGGCGGAGATCAGCGAGTGGGGCGGCTATGCGATACAGCGTACACAGCGTCAAGCATGCAGTGATACAGCCCGCAGTGTCCCGCGGGCGGGGGAGGTTGCTGCGGGAGGTATACAGTGATTATCTCCCGTGGCAACCTCCGCCGCCTGCGGGACACTGCCGGGTGTGGGTGGGACAGCGGGACAGTCCCTGATAATCGGGACTGTCCCGCTAAAATCAGGAATGTTCGGAGGTATGCAGTAGTGCAGATAAGCCAGATATAGAAAGCAGAAAGTGAGTCCGTCGGCAGACACACCCCCTAACCCCAGCCTGGAAAAAGGTAAAGGATATTCTCAACCATACAAAAAAACCTAAGACTTATTCACTGACTCACCATACAAACGGGAGTCTATATACAAATATCCCCTGGTAACACAAAAACAGTGTTAGTCTACGTCTGTTATCCCCCACCCCGCACCCTTCCCCTCATTGTGGTAAGTGTACCAATACTAGGCACATTAGTATGAAGTATTAAACATTTTAGTCTGTTTTATACAAATTTATTTTAATATATTCGGTACTTATTTAGTTTCACGGCGGCAGCATGGCCGGCCGCTACTTCCGAGTTCGGCACTCGGCAACCTTTCTAAAATAAAGTCCATGCCAACGTGAATAGTTCATAACCCCACTATCCACCTTGGCATGGAGTTGATTTTAGATAGTGTGGCGAGTGTAGCGAGCCACTGATCCCGTAGCGTGGGCGAGCGAAGCGAGCCCCGCAAGGGGACACAGACGCTGCTGCGACTGAGACGCTGCCGCTGTGAAACTAAACAAGTACCCTATATTCTATCTAATTTGCATGTATATTTGATTATATGAATTTTGTCATTACTTCTGTAATAAATTCACAAATAAAGCACTTTTTTATTGACTATTACCACATTGTAAGTGATTATTAGATTGCTATCCGGAGCCTGGTGCTCAGTCACATATTAATACTTACCCAAAGTGAGTTTGAGCGCAGGGTGACACCGCAAGGTGTAAATTGCTCACCAAAAGAATGAGGAGATGCTGATGGCACTGCAGATGGAACCGGAAATTACGTGGTTCATCTCCTCAGCAACGGGAGGCTTCTTCCACCATTACAATTATTATTTTCAAGTACCCCCAACCGGTCTGCAGCATACCCCAGGTTGGGCACCAGCGATCTACAGAATCAAGCGTTAAAATCCCAGACTTCCAATTACGGAAAATGTCAAGGTCCACTGTAAAGAAGAACGGGAATGTGGGAACAAAGACACAAAGGGGGGGAAATGCTAGATTTGGACCAGGTCATCAAAAGACAAGAAAATTCCCCAATAGCAATAGGAGAGAGAGTGCAGTTAACATTAATTTGTATTAGCCTGGACCGGAAGCATGTCATCAGTATATAAAGTGCTAATGTATCCAGAATAGTGCCTGCCTGCAGTCACAGATATTGGCAGCATAGCAGTGGGATAATCCCAGACCGCTATTCAGTCAATAGTAATAATAATTAATAAACAATTATACAACGGGATCAACTTGCTAAACTATACGATAGAACATGAGAGATGTTTACTGTTCAAGAAACTCAATCAGTAAATTCTATCAAATTTGGGGGTGCCGTTATTTTTCAAAATACTATAAAAGGGGTGCTATCACATTAATGAGTTATAGGGTATTTGAGCACTGTATAAATCTTAAGATAAACCCATAATTCATAAACCACATGGTTAAAAATTGGTAAATGTCCTAATTCACAGGTAAAAATAGCGAACGCTGCACTCAGCGTTTAGATCACAATCGTTAATATATGTTTACACGTAATACAAAAATTATTTTCTTTTTTGGCACTAAATGGACCAAGAATTTTGATTCCCATTATTGGGATAGAATGAATAGGCGAATCATATGGTCACTACACTTTGAACTATTTTAATGTTTCAATTGGCACAACTTTTGGAAAGCACGAGCGATACTTCATTCCTCGACAATGTGTGGTACAAATTGTTGTATAATTTGTTTCTAACACTTGAGAACTTCTTCATTAATGGACAACATTTAGTTAAACAAATGGTCGAGTGATCAGAAATGAGCTTTTACACATCTTGTTATATACTTCGGCCCAAAAAGATAATGCCCTATAGGAGGATCGGTAGATCATGTTAGATTGTGGCATTGATGGACGGTTGCTACGTTGTTTTGTAATAGCATGTTTTGTAAGTATATTTTATTTTTTGTACTGTGTATATGTATGTTTGTTTCTGAGGGGGGAAATTTCAATAAATTTAAATAATATAAATTATATTATATATATATATATAAATAAAATTCATTATATATATATATATAAATAAAATTCATTATAATAGCTCTCATATTGATAGAAAGCCTATGTTGTATACGTCCTATGTGGACGCCAGCATTTTATTTAAATTCCTGGTGTCAATGACCTTGAAAAGATGCTCCCTTTAAGCAACTTGATCATATATAATTAAAAACAGCCACAAGATGGCGATGCACACTCAAGTTTGGAAGATTTCCTAGCAGGTTCCGATGCCATTGCAGTTACCATTTCTGTGGCTCCGGTATCAATGTCTACAGCCTCTCACAAACGTCTGCATTCATCATGAACAGACACCATGGGTCAGTGTGTAACAGAAACGCCTATAGCCAGTACAAAGCAACTGAGGGTGCAAATAATCACAACAGTGCTCTACAGAACCTGAGGGTCGGTTCATGCAAACAGCGACTCGACAGTCGTTGATGCCAGCACTCGTTCCCAGTTGTATAATGATTATATCAGGGGTGGCCAAACCGGTCCTCCAGATCTATACCAACAGGTCATGTTTTCCAGATTACCTAACTGGTGCACCGGCCATATTTTCAAACATGTGCTGCATTTATTCCTAACCAACACATTCTACAGATACACAGGTGGCCTGGAAAACATGAATTGTAGATCTTGAGGACCGGTATGGGCACCCCTGAACTATATGAACAATTGTCTTCACCTTCCAACAATGGCTTCTTTTATTTTGACAGACACAGAGAATAATCCCCCTCAGTGAGCTGTAGTCAAGAGGTTGACAATAACAATGTCTATAGCTATTATCAGAGGAGGCTCCAGAGGAGAAGCTGCAGCGTAGTTTAAAATCAAAATAGGTGAGGCCCAATAACTGCCATTCCATACTGACTCACTGGCAGTTGGTGCGGCTCCACTTTTTGAAATATGGACTGTGCTGCAGTCCAACCTCTGGAGCCTCTACTGGCTATTACGATTCCCCCAGAGACAGAATGGTGACATCACTGGCACTTTATAGAGCATAATAATATGTGTAAGACAGGCACCAACAAAGGAGGGTGAGGCGAGTCCTCTCTGCATGCAAATTATTTGTGCCGTTCAATTCAAAACTGCCAGTGTTGTGTTGGTCTGTGCCATTGCTCAAACACAAGGTTTACTGTGGTTGCAAGCAGGGATAATCTATGGAACAGATCAGCTGGCTTGTGACTCTCCAGACGTCACTAGTTGGAGAGCCAAACCTGTCATACAGATATGTCCTCATTCATCCTTGTTGCAGTCAATGCATCTTAAATCGCAATTCAATGTGACTAAGAAGCACCATGAGACAGTGCTAATTAATGTGATAAGGCACTTGTATATCTGTGTACGACTGAGTCTCAGTCTGTACATAAAGTGCTACAATGTAATAGCCAATTTTTTTTTTTTTTTAAAACAAGTGTCTCCGTATAGAGACTCGCGGCGTAATGTAATACCACCCAAGGTTGGCGGTGCGGGATGCTCGCCAAACTCAGATTTTTTATTTTTTTTAAAAGGGGCAATCACTTACAATGCATGGTTCTGCCTTGTAGGTGATTGCCCCTTTAAAAGAAATTGTCCGAATTTACCATCTTTCAGACAGAAAAGCAACATTTTGCATGCAAAAGTTAATCCAAGCGCATACCAGTAATAGTATAACATATATTTCCAATAGTAGTTTTACAAGCAAGAGTAAACCATCAAAAACATAAACCTGTGCACTTAAACAGATTAATATCACTTGCTTAAATACTTAGTTAAAATTGTATAAACAATCAATAAGAGGAATTGAAAATACACCAAAAAAAATAAAAAATTGAAATACATACTTGCCATGCAAAATACATAAACACAATTCCCTAAGCTACACACGTAATATTATAACTGCTTCAAAAGGAAATTAAAAAACAAACCCACTTTAGACATCGCCTGACCTCAGTATCCCAAGGTCACCGGACTGTCCCATTATCCTCTCTATTAACAGTTATATAATAAAATTGTTTAAAACACAATTTCACCTATACATAAATGAACGTGGTTATACGTACGATTTCAATTTATTGACGGCAATAAAATATTATATAGTCTGAAACGGAGAAGAACTGCATTTCGTCTGAGCTTGATGGCCTATACAATTGTGTAAGTCTGCGTTTCCGCGTTAGCGCGGATGATTTACATTGTATTGCTAGATAGCGTACAGATTATACACATGTGCCAAAACAAAGTGTCCATGAGCTTATGCAAGAGTCATTTTCACATTATGTTATATATACAACGAAAGTGCTTTACTATAATCTACTATCACATGAGAGAATAAGAAAACAGAAAGTAAAAGGACACGATACCACAGGAATGGCAGTCTAGTCTGCACTGAAAAGACTGGGCTCGCCCATAGAGGTGTGGGTCATAATTTACAAATAAATAGGAAAGAGCAGGGAGAAGCCAGTTACGAACCAGAGAGGGCACGGGAGTAGGAGTAGAGGGAGGGTTCGGAAGCTATTTACAAAAGGTCTCCTCTGAAAGAGCAAGGGTAATGCTAACAAAATGGAGAAGCGGTGGGGTCAAAGGTTTTGAAAACATCTTTCAGAGTCTTATCATCTACATCCACCGCAACGGTAGTGTCTGGTGTTTGGCTGGCAGGGCCTGCTGGTTTGATCTGCCTTTGTTCACTGTACTGAGGCCTTATGAGTCCGGACAAGACTTGGATGGGCAGGTTATGGACTGCCGGTGCAGTGCTTGGCTGTGCTACTGCAGGTTTACTCGATGCTTCCGAGTTGTCGTCTGGACAGTCCGGTTTGTCCTCACTATCCTCTTGACTTGGTGTATTTTTGGCTAAGATCCCATCTCCGGTGGAAACCGCGGGTTGCTGAACATGGTCTGTTGCTGCAGACTCATTTTTGGACAGCTTACCGAGACTGGCAATCTTTTTCTGCTGGTTCTCACTTTCTCCTGCCCCGATGGAGGGCGGGTCTGGAGAGGGGGGAACACTGTCACGTGGATTGTATAAACTGATGTTTTTCAGTATAGATGTTGGAGTCCCCAACCTACTAGTAGTAGGGGATACTTTGGAAGCGTAAGTTGAAAGTACATCTTGAGCAGGTTTGACAGAAGTTGGAGACAATCCCATCGCTGATCTTGCTGCCAAGCGGGGGTCTACCTTATGCAAGACGGCCTCTTTCATGGCTGTTGGCTGGCTGTCCGAGCTGGGAGACCTGTGAAGTCTGGACTGAAGACTTTTCTGCAGCCGAGGATCACTCAGTTTGTTGATGACCACGTCGGTGTGATCGGCAAAGGCGCCTTTGACTGTAATACTCGCTTGTTTCGCTTTTGCTTCCAGTCTTGGATCTAGCTTTTCTAACCGTGGGTCAGGGGTGGACTGGAGCAGCGCACTGACCAGGCCCCTGGACTTATTAAGCCTCTGGTCGGCAATAAGCGGCGGTAACGGCAAATTAATGGATGAAACTGGGTCGGGCTTAGGAGGTGGGACTGGGAGTAGATCCTCGGGTGCCCAGACAATGAGTTTGGCAAAGTTCGGCTTGGACAATAGAATATCCATTTTTATATGACTGAACTGTCTCAGCTTACACCGAGGGTCTTTTAGCTTTACTCCCGCTGATGTCTCTAACGGTATCAAAGCAGCTTTGTCTCTTAGCTCCCGCTCGGCATCTTCATCGTCCTCGTCTGTCGCTTTCTGCTTAACACTGGACCCAAACTGAGCACCGTGGCTGGCAACGAGGCTGGCAGCGGGGGTTTCGTTCGGTTTCATCTTTCTAGGGTCGCGTACGGCTCTTGGGTTCATGGTGGTACTTTCAGGCTGCTGTCCAGGACTAAGTCCCTGGGCAGACCTTACTCGGGGGTCAAATGTCTGTGCTGCAACCAGTCTGTCTTTTGTCAGCTTGGGGTCAAAATTCGGAGTGGCCGGCGGTTGTTCTATGGAGTTACTCATGGCCAATTTTGTTTGGTTTCTCAGCTTTTTTAGGATTGAGCCAACGCCACTGTCATCCTCCTCCTCGCTGCTGTACCAGTTTGCAAAGTCATCTGAAATAAAATACAATGAGTAAGTGAAATCTACTACCTGATTATCCCAATATCCACAATAACCCATTTTTAGTCGAAATATAGCCATGTGACCACCACTGATAATCCAGATCCTTTAGTTCCAGCACTGTGCCGGATTACCCGTTTTACCGGATTATCGATGGTGTCATCTGCATGCACAGGAGCCCCCCACAGTGCAACCCGCGCAGTCTGATTACCTCACCCCCCTGCTCATTCAAAAAGCTAGAAGCTACCAATACTTACTGTAGCGATTGAGTTACAAAAAATGAGCGCACTCCCAGTTTATAGGACTAGGATCATACGGGTACATTGTATACATACCCTCCTCCCTGCTAACTGATCTTTGTGGTGGGAGATTGTCGCTTTCTGCGCCATCCATTTTTTTCCCGATTCTCGCAAACAAAACTTTATGCATAGCTGAAAGTCAGAAAAATAGAACACGCATTCAAAATTGCAGGTATAATTAACATGTTCATAGACAACTCTGTGGATGTTTAGTGCTTGTACCATTTATGAAAACTAACGCAGACAGAGTACAGCACGGTTCTGAATTGCCGACGGTCACTTTGAACGTTTTAGAACGCAGCTATAGATGTGTCCTCATTCTGCGTTGCCTACGCACGAACACGCGTGTCTCGGCAAAGCCCTGCTAGGCTGCATATGCTCACACCTGTGGTTTTCCTATGCAAATCATACGCCTGCCATGAGGACACCTAGTGTTCTTTCTTACACCTGCCAACTTTGAAATCCCATGCAGTTCATCTTCCCTGCCTGGGGTGTCGCTGTCTGCTATGGTGTTTCTAGCACAGGTCTGGTTTGCATATCAGTGCTGATATACAGACCACACTGTGCTAGAAGCACTAGAGCAGACAGCGACACCCCAGGCAGGGAACAGGAACTGCATGGGTTTTCAAAGTTGGCGGGTGCTAGAATAAATACTAGGACACCTATATAGTTCTATATCTTGAGCACTAGTGGACCGAGAAAAAAAAATTGTGTAAACTCATGTCGACTTTCTACTGTCGACCTAATGCCTGTCCGCCTATTAGCAACGTCGACTTATTTCAGATGTCGACTTAAGCCCTGGTCGTCGCAATGCAGGTCGACCTAGTGACAGTATCCCCTACCCATTATGTGGCGGTGGACTGTAGGTCAATTGCAGAACCTAGAACGCAGGTAATGGAGACCAAACACAGGAAGGATAACGCATAAGGAACTCACATTCAGCCATGCTGGATGGCGGCACATGATGGACAGCCTGCTGAGAGTAGTAGTTGTCATAGAACCCAGGTGCGCTTTGGGCAGACTGGTAGTTGTTTTGCTGCTGCGTGGCATGCGGCTTCTCATCTGCTCGGTGGAACGGCGGCCCTGGTGCGCTGGCACCCTCACGTTGGTAGTCTGGCCCGTGACCTTTCACTGCAGATGGACTGAATGGGGCAATCATGCCCGGATTGCCATACAGCGGCACGGGTTGTGGCGGCGGCGTCAGGGGCCCAGTTTCAGGCAACGGCTCCGAGTTGTACATCGACGGGCGATTTACTGGGAACGGCGGCCCATATTGCTGGTTGTAAAACTTCCCTCTACAGCAAAAGGTGACAAATGAATCAGTTTATACAGCACGATTTAATGCTGGATGTTACCAACATGGAATAAACTACAATTGTGGCGTAAAAGAAGAAAAATGATAAATTTACCGGTACTTGTGGGCTCGGTGGGCTCGGTGGCTCGCTACGCTATTTAAAATCAACTCCATGCCAACATGGATAGTGGAGGTATGAACTATCCATGTTGGCATGGAGTTAAGTTACTTTATTGGACATATTTCGTGGAGAGCGTACACCCGGAAGTAGCACGGCGCCATGCTGGCGCCGTGAAACTACACAAGTACCATTTTTCCATTGTCTTAAGTTGCGTACACATTACACAACACCGTGCACATGACGCAATGTTGTTCACGATTTCCCGTAAACTGACGAGAACTTCCTGACAAACGATAAAGTGCAAACACACTAAGCGATTTTACAAACGATATCTTTAGTGGCCACATATCAGTAGTATACCGGTCATTGGCGATATCTTCAAATTGAAGACGGTAAAAAACAAAAACGACGCACGGGAATGCACATTGTTAACAATACAATGTGTGCACATTGGACCATACACAGCGGCCCTCCAGATGTTGTGAAACTACAAATCCCAGCATGCCTTGCCACAGTTTTAACACTCCCTTATAGCAAAACTGTGGCAAGGCATGCTGGGATTTGTAGTTTCACAACATCTGAAGGGCCGCAGTTTGAGGACCCATGCTTATTGTGTAGGCAGCTTAAGTGACAACATTTCCCTCATTATTACATTACAGATCACCTGTAATAATTCTGTGCTTTTCTCCACCTGGAGATACCACCACCATTAACTTATTCCTGGGGTAGCCAACTCCAGTCCTCGAGAGCTACCAACAGTTAATGTTTTCCAGGTCTCCTCACAGAATCACAAGTGAAGTAATTAGCTCCACCTGTGGATCTTTTACAATGTGTTGTGAGTAATGACTGCACCTGTGCAGCAGCTAGGTTGTCTGGAAAACATAAACTGCTGGTAGCTCTCGAGGACTGGAGTTGGCTACCACTGACTTAGTCAATAATTTAAGGTTGGTGCTTTTACTACAGTTAATGCATGACGTAGCCAACAGGTCAACACTGATAATGTCGCCAGTCAGTGTGCCGATAGTCTCAGGATGTTGACATCATCAAGTGAAATTCCCAGGATGTGGACATTAGGGTTAGACTGCAGAGGGAGGTTTGGGTTAGGGATCGGGGAGAAATACTCACTAGAATACCAGAGGATCAGAGGTTTGACCAAGAAGTAACAGTCACATGACCGCCAGGGCCCGTATTGCCGCTGAATCTGTCAGGAGCAGGTAAGTGACTGCTGACTGTTAGCCTCTCATTATATAGGATGTTTATTTGGGGGAAAGTGATATAGTTACAGAAGTGTGGATGGCCTTCTTCCATATATTACACTATGGACAATAATGCTTCTAGTGCCAGAGAAAGCCTTGGGTTTATACTACATACGTGATCCAAGCGGAATATCAGCAGTGGCCCAATGGTAAATAGGTGTGATGCTCGGTGTAATAACACCCAACGCTCATATTTCGCTACATGAGCACAGTAAGTAAATGACGTGTCTGCCTTTCAGTATATGGGTTTAGTGAGTAGGAAACCAGCGCACAAAGTTCTGATGTTTTCCGACAAGGAATTAAAGGAATAAGAAAGATATTTGTCAGGGGTCTCCTGCTGCCAGGTACTTACCCTTGTTGTGGCATCTCCTCTGGCTCCTCTTCTTCCTCTTGTTGCATCTCTTCCTCGGTGTTTAATATCTAGGCAGAATACATGAACTTTACTTTATAAATCATACAACTTACAATTGTGACAAATTTTGACTTGCTGTAGTTTTAGCCATTGCCAGGGCTTTACCTGACATGGACGCATCTGATGCAACCAATCTGAAACAATTACTGGGCTCCTGCTGGAAGAGAATCTTCCAGCAGCCTATCTCAGAGGGACCCTCCGGCCCCTCTGCATCATTGTTCCCGCAAACACTGCTGATGGGGAAATGTAAATTAAGCAGCCTCACAGTGTAGCGGGACAACATTTGAAATGATACAGGCCCTGTCTGCCCACCTTAATGCCATATACACCACTACAACCTAATCCTGTGAATCTAGAGATTGGATCAAAATCCCAGGAACGCACCAATCCTGTGATTGGCCTCCTTGCATTGTTGGCTTGCCCCCACAAACAATTCCTGGGACCTATGAAAAGCGGTAAGCTTACGCACACGCAGGAGGCAGACATATTGTGGGCTGGACCAAGATTTGGTGAGAATGCAGGTGACTTATCACTACCGGCCGTGATCAGCGCACATGAAGAAGACCACCCATAAGCACAACTGTAAGTGATTAGGAGGCCGACCACCGATCCCAGGTCTATTCTGGTCCCTGTTCCGTGGCACATTCCCCCTTCCTGATAGGCTGGAAGTCCTCTCTGTGCTCACACTGGCCCATACATTCACAGTACCTTGTGCAGTAACTCCCTGCTGTCATCATTAAGAGGCTTGTGAGAAAACTTGCAGTTGTCGCCTTGGTAACAATTGGCTCCGGTATGGAAAAATTTACAAGGAAATTCGCGTACAAGGAATAATGTTAAGGGCAAAACAACAAGATGTACCATTGATACATTCAGCAGCCCCCAATAGAGGGGCAATAAGTTAGATGTACTTTAGGGTTAGGGTCATAAAAAATAAATAAAAAAAAAAGACTTACAAATGCTTAACAAAGACCTGCGGCTATTTATTTTGGGGGGGAAAAATGTGAAACACTCATGTTGACCTTTTGATTGTCGACCTTAAGCCATGTCGACCTTTCCTATGTCAACCTAGTGACCATATAAAATTCTTTGAACCCAATATAACCATGTTCCTAACGATTTCATATGACTTGAGCGGTCAATTCCATAAACAAAGAGGGTCTAGCTGACAGATTTTTCTCTGTTTGGTTACCATACGTAATGTCTCTTTCCCCTGACATGAAGGAGACACTTAAGATATAAGTTTCCAGTTGATGACAGTAAGAGAGCTGCAGCATTCCATGGGCAAAAGATCAAAATGGAGAGACGCTAAACCCTGATTCCAGTACAGTCACACTTCTGTGACATCAGCCAGGAAAGGGCCTGACTCACTGCTGTGTACATTTCCTGGTAGCGGAACATGAGTCAGCCAAGAACAGCAGCAAGCAAGTGGCGGAACATCTCAACCTGAGAAATGTCAGAGTACATAACCTCGTAATCTTACCGCAATCTATATAAACACTCATAGCTGTCCACCTGGAGTGAGCAGGACAATGGAACTGGGGGCAACTTCCCAGGAGAGAAGGAACAGGCACTAGATCCTTGATGGCTAACCTTGACGCTCCAGATGTTGTTGAACTACACATCCCGGCATCAGTTTAGCAAAACTGTGGCAGAGCATGCTGGGATGTGTAGTTCAACAACATCTGGAGTGTCAAGGTTAGCCATCGAGGCACTAGATGTTTCACTGACGTGAGGGTATCCCACGATATGTATAAAACTGGTGAATCAGCAGGTAAAGGATATTATGCATGTAGATGCAGTTCTCTCCTCGGGTACAATAACCCTGTATATAAAACTTGCAGATTTCCTTCTTCTTCTCTATTTCAGCATCATGGTCAAATTTACACTGATCTCCCTGAAATACACAAGAAGAAAGTACATATAAGTATGTTTACATAAAGTTTCATACAGGCCATACATTAACAGGGTCACACACAACCATCCCATGGAGTGTGAAAAACAGGAAGCGACTGGTTTGTGAAATGCCAACCAACAACTCAATAGCTTCATCATTATACACAATATCAGATCACCAAATATCCACTTCATCTTCCCTGAACTGCAAAGACTTCTGTCTCAACCTAAACATTTTTCATTGATTCGTTTAATATACAGATGTGTCCACATTCTCCTATTCTCAAATCCTGCCCCATGTATTGCACCACAGACTCTGCTACTCAGCTGCGCCAGTACACTCTACCTAAGCGCCTAGTACAGGATAAGTGACTGATTCAGAGAGTTAGATTTGGGTGAGTTATTTGGTTTCTATGCAAAGTAAATGCTGACTGCTTTATTTTTACACTGCACTATAGATATCAGTTTGAACACACCCCACCCAGATCGAAATCTCTCTGCACATGTTACATCTGCCCCACCTGCATTGCAGCAGAGTTTTGTTTATTTGAGTGGCACAATGGAGATTCTAACAAATACACATACAAGGCAGTTGACACACATCGTCGACAACTTCATGTCCAGCAGGGGGCCGTGTGATGTCACTGAACTATATCATTAATGATGCAAATCGCATAGCGTGTAATGAGCAGGGAGACTAAGTAATTGGAGGAAAAAGTACGATGCACAATCCCTGCACCAGACTTCTCATACCCAGTGGCAGAAAAGGGATCATTGTAGGAAGATACATCTGTAATCCTGTATCTACAGTATCATTTATTTACACCGTCTACCTATAAATTCTTTGCACTTCAACTTGCGCCTATCCTGTGAGGACTTTTCTTTAAACATCATGCGACAGTACAGTATTTGGTTCCATGGGAACTGGCTTGGCATAGATTAGATGCATTGGTAAACAAGGGTGTGATATAATCCTAACACCTCCAAACAGCACAAAGGCCTAGACAACAAATAACCCTCCACCACCGCAAGTCACAGTTAACCTTTCTCCGAACAGTGTTAATTAGTATTCAAGTGAGAAATAAACGACTAGATTGTCGCCTGTTGTGAACTGGAATAAATAATTCCAACAAACAGGAGCATTAAACAGTAGAGCGGGGTTTGGGGGTTATGGGCAGAGGGTATAGTGAAGCCGCAAATACTAAGCATCCCTTGAATATAATAGAAGGAACCTCAGCGAATATCTCCGACTACCTGCTGCGATCCCTCCATTCCCGCATGCAGCCACGTCCCCCATAGGTTTTTTGGGGGGATGCGATGCTGCCAGATTAATTACATCCATCCCGTCTGTATCACCTTTTCAAGTCATAGCTCTGGCTTGTTAACTTTACACATGGGGCAACCTTTCCTCCGTGCTGAGTGACGGGCTTAATCACGATCGCTCAGCACGCATTGCGGTACACACGCGATGCTGTTTGCTGAGCTGGGCTTTGCCGATTGTTTATAGGCAAAGCCCCGCGATCTAGCAGGAAATCCATTAAAAACACTGGCTTTCCCTGCAGGCAGTAGCCCTGCACGGGATCGCGCTTTGCTGTAGGGCATACACACGGAGCGATCAGGGATCCACGTCTAAGCGGATCACGTGCGGTGTGTGCACATGGTGAGATTGACCATTCAATTTTGACTAGTCAAAATCGAATCGGTATCGCATAGACATCGAATGGAGATCGAACATGGTTTCAAACATTCGATCCCAATTTGATGCCGCACCCGTTCAGTTGAAATGGAATAGCGAAATAGACAGTACAGATCTGTACTATATAGTGAAAATGTAATGCGGGAAGAGGAACTGCATGGGTTTTCAAAGATGGCGGGTGCTAGAATGAACACTATGTATAACAAGGTTATTGCACCGTATGTATACACCATTAGAAACGGGACTGAAATCGCACTTTGTGTCGTCACTGGTGTGTTGCTATGGACTTTCTGGCTTATGCTGATTTACTGGGGGTACTGCAGCCTGCACTTAGATATATCAATATGGAACCCCAATACTCAGAGAAGCCTTGACGCATGGCTTGGGGGCTTACCCATGTATTTTCAAATATATGTAACCAAGACCTCTGAATCTACAACCATGTGGTTTTAAATCTTGTTACTGGTATCATTCAGTGTGCTGGGACAAACCATACATTTTTGGAACTTGTGTAATATCTGGGCGCCCAGTTTTTTCATTGTATTACATCGCATAGCATGCAATCTAGTGGCATACAATTCATGCAATGCGATTTTTCATTGCAAAGACCCGATTTTTTTATTGTATAGTCCCCCATGGGTGATTTCATACCCCCATTATCCAACTACGCATGGAGTTGATTTTATATAGTGTGGCGAGCGCAGCCCGAAGCGTGGCGAGCGTAGCGAGCCTCGCGAGGGGACGCAGAATACATGTAAAGTAATCCGCATCCGCTCGCCACGCTTCGGGCTCGCCACACTATATAAAATCAACTCCATGCGTAGTTGGATAGTGGGGGTATGAAATCACCCATGGGGGACTATACAATTAAAAATCGGGTCTTTACAATGAAAAATCGCATCGCATAATTTAAGTAGTGGCATGCAATGAAAAAAATTGGGCGCCCATAGAATACACAAGTACCACATTTTGGTACTTATTTCCTAGCACGGCGCCTGCGATCAAGATTGTATCCATAAAAATTGCGTTGATCGAATCGCATGCAACCAAATCGCATGCGATGCGATCGACGCGATGTTTACATTGGAATCAATGTGAAATGGTCCCTGAGACCCGATTTTACATTGGCCCCTATGTGAACTGGCCCCCAGACCCCAATTTTTATTGTTTCCCAACCCTGATGGGTCAAATGCCCCCCAATTGTTAACGCGACCCCACGATCAACGACAACCCGAAGCGTGGCGAACGGCGGCGGTACATATCCTCTGACCTTTTCATACCCCCACTATCCACGGCGGCGTGGAACTGATTTTATATAGTGTGGCAAACATAGCGAGCCACCGAGCCCGAAGCGTGGTGAGCCCCGCGAGTGGACGCGCATTACCTCGCCACGCTTCGGGCTCGGTGGCTCACCACACTATATAAGATCAACTCCACGCCGACGTGGATAGTGGGGGTCATGTCAAATACCTATAAGGGTGGGTACACAATGAAAAATCGGGTCCATTGGCCCATTTAACATTGTTCCCTAAACTTACTTGGGATAGGCATATTGATATCTGGTACTTCTTTACTTTCACGGCGCCAGCATGGCGCCGCGCTACTTCCGGGTTACGCTCGCCACAAACTAAGTAAAATAACCGAAGTTAACGCCATGCCAACATGGATAGTTCATACCTCCACTATCCATGTTGGCATGGAGTTGATTTTAATTAGCGTGGCGAGCGTAGCGAGCCACCGAGCCCGCAAGGGGACTCTGACGCGCGCCGCCATGCTGGCGCCGTGAAAGTAAAGAAGTACCTGATATCCTTACAAAAAAATAAGGATCATATATGGTTTGAGATAACATGTTTAAAAAAGGGGCAGACTAGATGGGCCAAGTGGTTCTTATCTGCCATCAAATTCTATGTTTCCCTATGTAAAATCGCGTCCATCGCATCAGTCGCATCACATGCCTTAACTTAAGGCATGCGATGGATGCGATTTTTTATTTGTCGGGTTAAAGGCTAAAAATAGCCTTGAAATTGCGTCGGTCGCATACCTTAAGTTAAGGTATGTGATCATCTGCGACGGGCGCCGTGCTAGGAAATAAGTACCCACATTTTTTTCTATCAACCTCATATCAGATCAGACTCAGGAATAACCCAGATGCACAACCCTTTCACACTGAGCCAGGACCCACGTCCAGCGAGCTTGCCTCAGACCGCATCCCCTATTAATGTAATAAGCTCCACATTACCTTTATACAACGTCTCTCCAGAAAGTACTTGCAGATGTGCTTCCCTTTGCGTTCAACAGTGTGCTGGCTAATGAACTCTTGACTCATTGTCACCCATTTCTTCATGGACTTATTATCCTATAAGAAAAAGAACATGTTGTAATTATCACAATACTGGCGCAGCATAGATTACCACACATAGACAATCTACAACTGATGCTCCCATTTTAAAAATGCATGGGAAGAGCTGTTTCAGTGACAACGGGCTGTGTTTTAAATGCAACTAATGTGCGACGATAATGCTGCTGCCGCTTTGAAACAGGGGCATTAAAAAATCCAGTATCTGCGTACACACTTGCAGCGCTGGTCGCAGATAATAATCTCGCCATCTGCGTAGCCCTACGGTTACTTTTATGCTTCTAGCACAGTCTGGTCTGTATCTCAGCACTTAGATACAGGCCAGAGTGTGCTTGAAGCAAAACACAAAAGATAGCGACACCCCAAGCAGGAAAGATGAACTGTACGGGTTCTGTAAGGTGCAGGGTGCTAGAATGAACATGTTTTACCCTCAGGAACATTGGGGCAGATGTATTCAGCGTGGTATACAGCACCAGCCAATCAGCTCCTAGCTGTTGTTTTTCAAACACAGCTGATTGGCTGGTGCGCTATCACCTTTCCCTTCATCACTGTGTCCAACATCATTCTCTGATATTGCCACATATTAACCGTTTTTGCATGGTTTCGGATTGTGTCACAATTACCGGCCTTTTGAAACAGTCAGGGTCATTATTAATTAGAAAGCCTCTTGGTCCAATCTAGACCTGTCTTGTTGTAAGGCGAAATAGAACCTTGCTCTGATTATTCTGTACAAGCTGTAAATGATGGACCAGACCGGCAGAGTTTTGCATGACTCACTCAATGAATCAATACTTTATTTGCTGTTGTGGAGTTCGGGTTTTTATTTATTACTATTATTTAGCCCATCTCAGTGTAATTTACGGCTATTCCTATGCACCCAGTGACATCTGAATCCATCTTTTTCCCATTTAAGATTTAGGCAGATATAGAGCAGTTGCGCGTTACTAGCACAGCTCCTGTTTGCACGGCTTATATCTGGATACACAGAGTGGAAGCTCCTCAATTCACTCTATTGGGCCATCCCTGGTGCATGTAAGGGAGGGGTTCATGTAAACCTAGATACATTCCCCTAGCACATTGTAATGGACCAGTGAGAGAGACATAGTACATGATACATGAAAATAGACATACAAAGATCTCAGTTACATACACTGCACATATATGGTAAGCTACCAGCCATGGCGAGGCGTCTCTGCTCTGGTTCTATGCTACATAATAACAGCACCTACTGGGGTCATGTACCTCAGGGTATAGTGTTCCTTCTAGGAACTGTAGCGGGCAGGGCGCTGCTGAACGGGGGCAGCATAAGGGGGGCGGTATTATATTTATACCAGCGCCAGTAGTCAGGGTACGCGTGGGTACTTGTTTCCTAGCACGGCACCCATCAGGTCCCATCGCATACCTTAACTTAAGGTATGCGATGGGACCCGACGTGACCCGAAGGTTTCCCGACAAATGTAAAATCGGGTCCATCGCATGCCATTATAATGGCATGCGATGCGACCGACCCGATTTTACATTGTAAGCATTGTATGTAATGTTAATATCCTATGTAAAATCGGGTCCATTGTATGCCATTATAATGGCATACAATGGGACCAATGCGATGGACCCGATTTTACATAGGAACCAATGTTTAATGGCCCCCCCATAACCAATTTTTGATTGTATACCCACCCTGATGGGTAATTTCTATGTCAAATCCCCCCCCCCCCCCCCCATTGTTAACGCCACCCCACGATGAACGCCAACCCAAAGCATGGCGAGGGGCGGCGGTGCGCGTCCTCTGACCTTTTCATACCCCCACTATCCACGTCGGCGTGGAGTTGATTATATATAGTGTGGCGAGCGCAACGAGCCACCGACGCTTAATATATCTGAAGTAATGCGCATCCGCTCGCCACGCTTCGGGCTCGGTGGCTCGCTGCACTCGCCACACTATTTACAATCAACTCCACGCCGGCGTGGATAGTGGGGGTATGAAAAGGTCGGAGTACGCGTACCGCCTCCCCTCGCAGGCTCGCTGCGCTCGCCACGCTTCGGGTTCACGTTGATCGTGGCGTTAACAATGGGGGGGGGGCATACAATGAAAAATGGGGTCTGGGGGCATTTAACATTGGGGCCAATGTTAAATCGGGTCTCAGGGACCATTTAACATTGGCTCCAATGTAAAAAAATGGGTTGGTCAGGTCAATCGCATTGCATGCAATTTGGTAGCATGCGATGCGATTGACCCGATTTTTGCAACCCGATTGCATACAATTAAAATCAGTGGCACAGTCCTAGGAAACAAGTACCTACCCGTGCATTATATTTATGCCAGCGCCGGTAGTCAGGGTACCCGTGCATTGTATTTATGCCAGCGCCGGTAGTCAGGGTACCAGTGCATTGTATTTATGCTAGCGCCGGTAGTCAGGGTACCAGTGCATTGTATTTATGCTAGCGCCGGTAGTCAGGGTACCCGTGCATTGTATTTATGCCAGCGCCGGTAGTCATGGTACCCGTGCATTGGATTTATGCCAGCGCCGGTAGTCAGGGTACCCGTGCATTGTATTTATGCCAGCGCCGGTAGTCAGGGTACCCGTGCATTGTATTTATGCCAGCGCCAGTAGTCAGGGTACCCGTGCATTGTATTTATGCCAGCGCCGGTAGTCAGGGTACCCGTGCATTGTATTTATGCCAGCGCCGGTAGTCAGGGTACCCGTGCATTATATATATGCCAGCGCCGGTAGTCAGGGTACCCGTGCATTGTATTTATGCCAGCGCCGGTAGTCAGGGTACCGCTACATTATATTTATGCCAGCGCCGGTAGTCAGGGTACCCGTGCATTATATTTATGCCAGCGCCGGTAGTCAGGGTACCCGTGAATTATATTTATGCCAGCGCCGGTAGTCAGGGTACCCGTGAATTATATTTATGCCAGCGCCGGTAGTCAGGGTACCCGTGAATTATATTTATGCCAGCGCCGGTAGTCAGGGTACCCGTGCATTTTATTTATGCCAGAGCCGGTGGTCAGGGTACCCGTGCATTATATTTATGCCAGCGCCGGTAGTCAGGGTACCCGTGCATTATATTTATGCCAGAGCCGGTAGTCAGGGTACCCGTGCATTATATTTAGCCAGCTCCGGTAGTCAGGGTACCCGTGCATTATATTTATGCCAGCTCTGGTAGTCAGGGTACCCGTGCATTATACTTATGCCAGCTCTGGTAGTCAGGGTACCCGTTCATTATATTTATGCCAGCACCGGTAGTCAGGGTACCCGTGCATTATATTTATGCCAGCACCGGTAGTCAGGGTACCTGTGCATTATATTTATGCCAGCACCGGTAGTCAGGGTACCCGTGCATTATATTTATGCCAGCACCGGTAGTCAGGGTACCCGTGCATTATGTTTATGCCAGCGCTGGTAGTCAGGGTACCTGTGCATTATATTTATGCCAGAGCCGGTAGTCAGGGTACCCGTGCATTATATTTAGCCAGCTCCGGTAGTCAGGGTACCCGTGCATTATACTTATGCCAGCTCTGGTAGTCAGGGTACCCGTGCATTATACTTATGCCAGCTCTGGTAGTCAGGGTACCCGTTCATTATATTTATGCCAGCACCGGTAGTCAGGGTACCCGTGCATTATATTTATGCCAGCACCGGTAGTCAGGGTACCCGTGCATTATACTTATGCCAGCTCTGGTAGTCAGGGTACCCGTGCATTATATTTATGCCAGAGCCGGTAGTCAGGGTACCCGTGCATTATACTTATGCCAGCTCTGGTAGTCAGGGTACCCGTTCATTATATTTATGCCAGCACCGGTAGTCAGGGTACCCGTGCATTATATTTATGCCAGCTCTGGTAGTCAGGGTACCCGTGCATTATACTTATGCCAGCTCTGGTAGTCAGGGTACCCGTGCATTATATTTATGCCAGAGCCGGTAGTCAGGGTACCCGTGCATTATATTTAGCCAGCTCCGGTAGTCAGGGTACCCGTGCATTATACTTATGCCAGCTCTGGTAGTCAGGGTACCCGTGCATTATACTTATGCCAGCTCTGGTAGTCAGGGTACCCGTTCATTATATTTATGCCAGCACCGGTAGTCAGGGTACCCGTGCATTATATTTATGCCAGCACCGGTAGTCAGGGTACCTGTGCATTATATTTATGCCAGCACCGGTAGTCAGGGTACCCGTGCATTATATTTATGCCAGCACCGGTAGTCAGGGTACCCGTGCATTATGTTTATGCCAGCGCCGGTAGTCAGGGTACCCGTGCATTATATTTATGCCAGCACCGGTAGTCAGGGTACCCGTGCATTATGTTTATGCCAGCGCTGGTAGTCAGGGTACCTGTGCATTATATTTATGCCAGCACCGGTAGTCAGGGTACCCGTGCATTATATTTATGCCAGCACCGGTAGTCAGGGTACCCGTGCATTATGTTTATGCCAGCGCCGGTAGTCAGGGTACCCGTGCATTATATTTATGCCAGCACCGGTAGTCAGGGTACCCGTGCATTATGTTTATGCCAGCGCTGGTAGTCAGGGTACCCGTTCATTATATTTATGCCAGCACCGGTAGTCAGGGTACCCGTGCATTATATTTATGCCAGCACCGGTAGTCAGGGTACCTGTGCATTATATTTATGCCAGCTCCGGTAGTCAGGGTACCCGTGCATTATATTTATGCCAGCACCGGTAGTCAGGGTACCCGTGCATTATGTTTATGCCAGCGCCGGTAGTCAGGGTACCCGTGCATTATATTTATGCCAGCACCGGTAGTCAGGGTACCCGTGCATTATGTTTATGCCAGCGCCGGTAGTCAGGGTACCCGTGCATTATATTTATGCCAGCTCCGGTAGTCAGGGTACCCGTGCATTATATTTATGCCAGCGCTGGTAGTCAGGTTACCCGTGCATTATATTTATGGTGCATTAACATGCATATTTAGTGTAAAAAAAAAGTCTCTTGTGGAACGCTTGGTTGGATAAGTTGCTAAGTCCACAGCGTTTGAAGTGGAGATATATGAATAGTTGTTCTGTAAGTGGACAAATCCGCAGGGGCGCAGCACATAGAGTAGCACTATAACACAGGCCCAGAATAATGGTGTGTTTATGCAAATCTGCTCCATGCAGCCCCAAAACTACTACAGAACAGGGGCAAATGCATGAAAATGACCAACCAGGCACATATTCCGCAGCTAGACATAGGTGAGCCTGTGGAATATACACCACGCTTCTGTGCATTATTTGAACGATTTATGCCCATTTTCCCAAAATATCTGCAACACATCTTCTGACAGCAACTATGTGTAACATCATCACTTTTAGTGCTCACCTCTTGGAAACCATCTTGAAAATAAGGGTTTGGGCCTTTATGTGACCCTCGTCCTCTGCCTCGCTCTTTACGCATGGCGCCCTTCTTCTGCGGACCAGTTCCTCGCCCATAGAAATACCCTTTCTGTTGTGGATCAGCACCTAGGAGAGGAGAGGACATTACTGATTAGGGAGACTATTGTATAGGTATCTTCTCTGGAACGGACCATACGAGGCTTCCCAGCCCTTTTAGCTGAGAGGATCTGGTCAAATGACTAACTACCAAATGTACTGGTGCCATTATGAGTCCGGGTAGTGACAGGTAGTCAGCAATGCCGGTGACCATGCTCTGTGTACAGCAGAAGTGTGGTATGAGCTCTGGGCACCAATAGCAGGGTGGGTGCTAAATGCTATTGGCGCATGCAGTGCTACTGAGCAGCACTTTCACAGTTAAATAATCTCATCAGTTAATGCCCTATACTCTAACACGGTGAGGAGAAGGGTGTGTATGGTACAGGGACAGAGACTGGAGCATGACGGACCACCCCATACCAATATTACGGTTCCTGCGTATATGTCACTGTAGCAGGCGGTGGAGGGGCTAGTTAGCTCTGCTTATGATGGAGCAGGATTCAGCTTATCATTATGAGTTTTAGTGCATCGCTGGGAAATGACAGAAGAGCAGAGCGGTCCCTTGTTGGTGTCTTTAAACGATAGGGATGTTTTGTAGGTGAAAATTCATGCCCTATGTTTTAAACTAGGAATGGCAATCGACCATCGATGATTCAAAATCGTCGATGGTTTATGGCCCATGTTGAATACTTTTGCCATCAATCAGATGGTTTCCCTACATCGATTGCACAACAAAAACGATGTTTTGCTTTATTATATATTTTTAAAATATGCCGCGCGACTGAGCATAGCTCTGCCCCCTGACACCGTGAAGCCCCGCCCATGTGTTTTGATTGTCCCACAGGCCAATCACTCAAACATAATAGATGACCATCGATATGTAAAACTATCGATGGTCACCCATTGCATAGTTTTACACCGTCGATGGCCAGTTGCACTTTTGCCATCGATGGCAACCATCGATAGCAAAGGCACCAATGGCCATCCCTATTTTAAACAGTAGACAGCAAAGTCATCTCTATATTGTATAGTGATCCCTGGGATGCTCTGTGTATTGTATGGCGGTCACTAAGATGCTTTCTGTGTTGTGCAGCAGTAACCAGTTTGGTCTCTGTGTTGTGAAATGCGCTAGCTCCAGGCACCATGGGATACCTCTATGCTACACAGCTTTCTACAGTCACCAGCAAAGAGCTATCATGCATGAAGCACTGGTACAGTCTGCTCCTGGATGTACAGAACTCTGTACGCTCTCCTTGCTGAGGTTACCTGGCATTCTCATGCACGGCTTCTTATAAGGAGGTTCGGATGTATCAGAGTTTTCCTTGGCCTGCCTGTAGTGCTTCAGCTGTTCCACAAAATCCTCTTGTTCCTCCTCATTGTAGTTGTCATCGCTGTAATTGCTGTAGTCATCATAGTCCATGGGATTCTTCTTGCCATGCAGAGATTTGGGGGAGGCCATGTAATTTCCATGTGTGTGCCCATACTGTCAGAAAGGAGGATTTAATACGGGTTAATCTATGTAAAATAATTGGGAATAGCCCTTGGAATAAAGGATTTAAAGCTTTATTTGCAAAGAACAGTATCGACATTGAAATACAGAATTGCCTCTTGGGTATGGAGGACACCAGTTCACCCTTTCCGAGTGTTAAGCACCATCCCTTGTACCAGCCCAATATAGCTTCAATCAGAAAGAAACACAATCTTCTCCCATTACATTAGAATGGTATACGTTCGTAAGGTCAACATGCATTGTGTCGACAACTGAATGTCGACGTGGCTTAGTTCGACACATTGAATAGGTCGACATGCCTAAGCTCGACAGGGTTCAAAGGTCGACACAAGCATTAGGTTGATAATCGCTAAATTCACGGTCAAAGGGTCGACATGAGTTTTCAATGGTTTTTTTTTTTTGAGCCGACATGTGCCGACAGGCAGTATTTAATGCCCCACCATCCACTAAGGCAGTGGTCGCCAACCTTAATTGGGGTGTCAGCTACTCAAGAGAAATTAAACTCCTGAAGAGCCGCTAAAATAAAAAAAAATCTGGTAGTTTCTCAAGTGGTATCTGACCAACTTCCAGCCTTTGGCCCACCATGTTGATCTGACCACCGCCTGCAGCGTGGAGGCTAGTCTGTGGATCCCTGCTCCATCCCACAGTAATCCCCATTTACCTTCCAGCTTACCTCCACTGTAGAGTGTCAGCTGTGCTTCTGTCTCCCACTTGTGGTGTTAATATTTGTGGGTCTATGAAGCAGCCACCTGTCTGTTCTAGGACACTGCCACTGGATCACTTCCTCTTAACTGTCTCTGCAGTACTGAAGGTAGGTGAGCTACCCAAATTATGTCTGTGAGCTACAGGTTGGAGACCGCTGCACTAGGGCGTGAAGAGAGAATAGAATAGTGTGCCGAGTGTGCCCGAAGCATGGCGAGAGCAGCAAGTCATGCCAATGGACGCGGTACACTTTGACGGCATTCGGGACAAACAAATGTGAAAAACCACAAAGACTGTCGACCTAGCCATTATCGACCTAATGCTTGAGTTGACCTTACAACTATTATCAACCTTAGGCATGTCGACCTATTTCATGTGTCGACTCAATGACCCATACCCATTAGGATTATAAGTTATTGTTATACCTACCACCAGGATTTCTCATGTGCCACTCCCAACGCCTAGACTCTGGTGGCTCATCCAGCCTCCCAGCCCTTACAACTCATTGTAAGAGTCTCCTATATGACCACTATTGAATTATACAGTGTGGCAGCATGGTTTATCCTACCTACCATGATCCAGAACGACCCTTATTGAGTTCCTCAGATACAGGGGCAACTACTACTATCACAAATCTCAGGTTAATGCCACGTCTCTTTAAAGGGGTGTACTCACGCTCCGATTTTGACCGGTTTTTGATTCGATTTTGCTTATAGAAGCCAAATCGAATCGAAATCTAATGGTTTTTAAGATGCTTTCGATTTGCATTCGATTCGATGCGCGCTCCCGTTTTTCTCTATATCAAAAAGAAAAATAGACACTGCAGGCAAGGAAATATCGAATTCGATCCAGTAAATCGAATGTGTATACTGTGCCTTGAATATAAATCGAATTCGATATCGAATGTGAAATTGAATGTAAAAACAAAGGCAAAATCGAAAGGGGGTGGAATAGGGGAAATCGAAAGCAAATCGAATAGACAGTGTGTACACACCTTTAGACATTAAAAGCTCAGCTCATTTGGATTTCACACAATACTCTACAAAACGTTAATTCATCACTCATTCTTCCCAGCTTTGTCTATGGCAATTCCCTTCTTACCAGTCTCGTCAAAACCAGACTTTACACCCTACAATCTATATATCAGGATGCTACTGATAGACTATATGCTCTTGCAAAACACCCTTCTACTGCTGCTCACAGGCTTCTATACCGGCTGGTTCTCTCTTACAGATTCCAATAAAAAATACTTCTGCTAATATACAAAAACAGTCAGTATCACCCAACTCTATTCTTCTCCCACCCCTGAGCGTCTCATCTGCACTAACAGCACCTGCTTCCAATCTAAAGTTACGGGACTCTAGCCGCATCTATGGAACAACCTCCCTCATACAACCAAACTTTCCTGAACCCTACAAATAGAAACATAGAATTTGACGGCAGATAAGAACCATTTGGCCCATCTAGTCTGCCCCTTTTTTACCCTTCATGTAATCTCAACCCTTTTTAATCCTTATTTCTTTGTACGGATATTCATATGCCTGTCCCAAGCATGTTTAAATTGTACTACTGTCTTAGCCTCTACCACCTCTGATGGGAGGCTATTCCACTTATCCACTACCCTTTCTGTGAAGTAATTCTTTCTAACATTTCCCCTGAGCCTACCTCCCTCCAGTTTCAGTGCATATCATCGTGTTCTATTACCGTACTTCTTTTCCTTTGAAGAAAATTTCCCTCCTGTACTATGTTAAAACCCTTGATATATTTGAAGATTGAAGATGTCCCCCCTTTCCCTTCTCTGCTCCAAACTATACATGTTAAGATCTTTTAGTCTTTCCTGGTACGTTTTGTGATCTAGGCAATGCACCATTTGAGTTGCCCTTCTTTGTACACTCTCGAGGGTATTTATATCCTTCTGAAGATATGGTCTCCAGAACTGGACACAGTATTCCAGATGAGGCTGTACCAATGACCTATAAAATAGTCCCTAAAAACTCAACTTTCTAGGAATGCTTAGCAAATTCATACAATCTCAAAGGCCATTGGTTCCGAACTAAATTACACACATGGGTGCCACAGATTGGTGGTCCAAAACAAAATCAAAATACGGATACCGCTTTCCCATCGCAAAATGCAGGGTCGCACCGGGACTTTGAACCGGTTCAGTCCCGGTGGGACAATGCATTTTGCCCTCTTCAGGCCCTTCAGCGACCCGGCAATATTGCTATTGCTCGTTCATTGACATCAATGGTGGGTGGGGCTGAGCGTCATCAGGGGTGGGGGAGGAGGCAGCGCTTGGAGCTGACATTGCTCCAAGCAAGACACCACCATCAGTGTGAACGGGAACAGAGTCACTTGACCAGGTTAACCCGTTCACACTGCACATTAACCCAGCAATGAACCCACTAAGAACCCTGCTTTTTTACTGGTTCGTTGTTGAAGTCTTTTCCCCGTGTCGCACTGGCAACAAACCGAGATGAACCTGGAAATTAGGTGCGATCTGAAAGGGGTATTATTGTCCTTGTGATGGGCAAAACTAGTGCTGGTGGTTGCCAATAATAAAACACATGGACAGAAGCACAGCCCTTTCCACCACCACAGAACTGAACCTAAGGAAGAGAGGTATGCCAAGTTTACGGAATTTATAAATTTTTGATAAATTTCATGGTAAAAAAATCTTAGCCTAGGGGTGTCAGAAAATAAATGAGGATACTCTAAAGGCCCCCATACACTAGGGCGACTTGTCCTTAGGACAAGTCGCCCCCGACTTCCCCCTGAGCTTCCCCGGCTGCTCCCCGGGGGAGCTTGATTAGATTGGCACTTGATGTGCCATTTTTTACATGTGATAAATCGTCTCGATTTATCACATGTAAAAAACCCGGGGAGCAGGGGGGGGGGGCTACAGAGGTGGGAGCAGGGGGGCTGGGGACGCTGCGGGGACAGCGTCTGTGTCCCCCGCTGCTGGGGACGCTGCGGGGACAGCGTCTGTGTCCCCCGCTGCTGGTAACGCTGCGGGGACAGCGTCTGTGTCCCCCGCTGCTGGTAACGCTGCGGGGACAGCGTCTGTGTCCCCCGCTGCGGGGGACACAGGCGGCATAGAGCCGGGCAGGGGGAGCCGGCGGGAGCTGTCAGTGCTAGAAAAAAAAAGGCACCGTGAATCAAGAAAGTTTGGGAACCGCCGCATTAGGCTGATCCACTTCATTGCCGCTCCACTACTGGCATTGCAGCATATAGCCCCACTTTTCCCTATTGCTGAACAGTAACCTCATGTATCCAACTCCTAATTCTCTATGTAAGATATTAATCAGGGCCCTTTAATACCCAGTCTTGTTCTACTCATTTGGTATTGGGAATAAACAATGCACTCTATGCTTGCACTATATAAAACAAATGTTAGTAAGTAATTAGAAAGCATTAAAAAGTGCAAAGGATTATAAAGCAAAAATAAAAAATCACACTGCTACATTTACACTGGGGCAGAGCGCAGGCAGGGAGAACCGCAATGAAGCTGAAATCACATAACTAATGCGGCTGGAGCACACAGGTACCAATATTATACTCACAATAAGATAAGGAACACGAGGTTCCAAATACACTTTGCTGCTGATGTTCAGCTCCTGAGGAAACAGCACACATTGCGGTGAAACACTGAACTTTGTGTTTATACAAAATACAACATTGGCGGAGGGCAGCGTAGCCTGGGGATCTTGGTGCTGTGATCAGGACACTCAGCCTCTGTATTGGACGCAACAAACACGGAACCCTTCACTTCCTGCTGATAGTCTCTTCATACCAACAGAGTGTTTCAGAGACCTTATATTACCCAATTGTGAGTATAATGGGGATGCAGTCAGAATCCCAACAGAAGGCGATTATACAAGGAGCGGGACGTGTCATCGGGGAAAAAGTGGTTAGGGTTTAGGGGGGAGTTAGGGTTACGCTGTGGGCCGCTGGACTTAGGTGTAAGTGGCGGGGTGCTGAGGTTAGGGTCAGGAGGGGGGGTTGTGTGCTAGGGCTTGGGGGGTGGGGTGCTGGGGGAGGGTATGTATACTTACCTGAGTTTCTCTCAATCAGGACACCAGTGTCTGTATTCTGACCGCTGGCATCCTGACCAGCCGTATGTATCCTGTATAATGTATGGTTCTCTGGTATCCTTCATGTATATATTTAGATGTGACCATACATCTGTCCCTGTGCTGAGGTGCACCAATTATTCACCTTCTCTCTTTCCTTTAATAACAACGGTGTGAAAACTTTGTACTTGACAACACAGTTCAATCCACTAACACGTAAACATTTATAATTGATACTTGATAATGTGCTAAAACCTTTACCTGTGAGAAATGAGAGTCGTAGTCCCTGTACATGGGGGGTTTATAAGGGGGGTCCCTATACTTGGGAGGCTCAGCGTCGTCCTCGTCCGAATCGTAGCTGTTATCTGAGCTGTCATCGCTGGCCGGCGAACTATGCTGCAAAACAAGACACCAAAATGTCACCCCGGAGAACAGGAAACAGGACGATGCGAGTTTAAGGTCTTCAATGCAATTGGTCTACGTTCAGAAATCCCAAAGCACAATTTCACTGAGAGATGGTTATGTATTAAACAGGACCCCCTAATACTAGATGTGGGGAGGATTTTTGGTACTCACCATTACATCCATCTCTCTGAATCCATCTGGGGCACAATAATATAAAGCGGAGTATAGAAGGGGGTTGTTTGCCTCTTCCTACTTTACCACTTTACCCTTCTATTACCTCCCCCTTTACAACCAATCAGGCCAAAAGGAGAGATCAATCAATGTGTAAACTATACTCTAATACAGCATGAAATGCAATAGACTGAGAACAAAAAAAACGTGTAATGTCATATGGGTTCGGAGAAATAGATTTAACAATGAGTAACAAAATATTAGCAGCTAGTTGCCTTGCGGTAAGTGTAGGTGTAGCTGGGATCACATGCCCAATGGCATGTGACCCAGGATGACAAGGTCGGTGGAACACCTATTACACTATCCACGCCACCACCAGTTGCCTTTAGTAACCAGGTGGCGAGCGGAGCGAGATGGTCCACACACATGGGAAGTTAGAACAAATACCTGAGGTTGATGTCTCAGAATCAGGCAGCATCCTCAGAGGGGAGAATATTCAGCAATGCCGTAAACCAAATGTGTTTGGACACTAGATGGCAGAACATTCTCCTCCAAGGGAAGGCATGAAGACATGCACTGCCCAGGAGACCATCTGATGGACCAGGATGGAGTTTTGATAAATTAAAAGCCAAAATACTGAACTGTCTTCGTACATCCTTGCTGCAATCACGTCAATCAGCCCCTCTCAGGTCTGCTGCAATCACGCAAATCAGACAAAATGCATCTTAAATGCAATGTGATGCGACTAGAACTCACTATGCAGCACCTTATCTTTGTATAGCGACTGAGTCTCTGAACCGACATACAAAATGCTTCAATGCTCTGTATGCAGACTCAGTCGCACACAGATATACAAGTGTGGCATATCACATTAATCAGCAGAGTCTCCTAGGGGACAATTTACAATTCCCCCCCTAGTGTGTCCTAGTTGCATCACATTGCGGCTAAGACAAATTTTCACACCTAACTTGACAAATTCACATGACGCTCAAAAGGGTTAAGGTGGGAAGTTCAGGTTAGGGGGGTTGGCAGGGGGAAAGTAAGTATACTTATCTGTCCGCTGTCAGGATTCCCTTAATTTGGGACATTGGTATTCTGACTGCCGGCAGCCAACCGCCGGTCAGCCGTATATGTATCCCGTTCAAACAACTTGGTTAAATCCATTCAATTTAACCAAATAATAGTAATTAGAGTATTTTGCGGTACACTAAAATGTCTCTCTTGTGATGTCTATTTTTTCCTGCATGGGACATATTTTTTTAACTAAACACCTGTAAATTTACTATCATTTACTGGAGGGTTATGGCAAAAGTGCTGCATTATGGGGGGGGGGATTCCATTAGTTCAAGGCAAATTCCCTGCAAATCTGCATTGTGAATGACTTTGGCAATTCAATCCCTCACTCCCATTAATTTTTCAGAGTAAATCTGTCCGTATTTGTCCGCATCCCCCTTATTTTAAGATAAAAAATGTTGGGGTTTCCTACAGTACCCATTGGATAACTCCTCTAGCTCCTCCAATGACTTTGCTTCATTATGGCAATAATTACACTTACATTTTGGGATGAAAATTGAATACATGGCCTCAAAGTACCCAAAAATCTAAATATACTTGAAAGCATTTCCGCAAAAAAATAGTTTTTAATCATTTTATTTAAATAAGTAAAAAGTTCCCCCAAATCACATATATCCTACAGCCTTCTGTGGCAATTTACAATCCCCCCCCCCCCCCCCCCCCTAGTGTGTCCTAGTTGCATCACATTGCGGCTAAGACATATTTTCAGCAAAAAATTAAAACAAGACGCCCAATGGAATCAGAAGATTAGATCTACTATAAGTCCTAATGATAACAAATATCCCCCTCATCCTTTGTTCCCAGACCCTCAGCTGCGCCCAGTTAACACATCAAAAGGCAGATGTATTAAGCCTAGTCAAGTGATAAAGTGGAGATAAAGCGATGATAAAGTGGAAGGAGATAACTCCCCAGCCAATCAACTCTTGACTGTCATTTTTCAAACACAGATGATTGGCTGGTGCGTTACCACCTTCCACTCTATCATTTGACCAGGCTTAATACATCTGCCCCCAAGAGACCTAAATAACTCACCTTGTGCTTCACTCGGTGACGCCGTTTCTTCTTTACTTTCACTTTCTTTTTCCGTTTTCTAGACTTCTTATGCACTTTCTCACTTGCGGGCTCCTCCTCTTCCTCCTTAGTCTCCTCCTTTGTTTCCTCCGGCTGCTTCTCTTCCAGCCCAGCATCGTCTATTTCCCCATCTTCCAGCTCACCTTCCTTTCTGTAGAGTGCAGGAGAACATGTTTACATTACACCGCAAATGTGTATATATACATATGTACAGCCACATAATCTATATGACGTTCACATGACTTGTCCTGCACTGCTCACTGGATGTTTGATGCTTTATCTACGGTATAGCCTGTCTACACTCAAACTCCAGTGGGAGTAGCATCTCTATGCAAATAAGTGGGACCCCCGGGGCCGTTGGGCACCCTGGTATCACATGCACTGAAAATGGAAGCGCAACATCAATAAATGGTATATTATTTTCTTAGGCATTTTCTATTGTTAAACCCTGAAAGTTCTCATTTATAAAAAGTCACAAACCACCTTTAGTGGAGTTAACTTTAACCCTTTGAGCGCCGAATGTGCAAAAAATCAGCAAAAAAAAAAAATGCCAACGCCACTCACATTTGTTATATAAATTCAAATAAAAAAATGTTGTGTAGGAAACTAAAAAAAGATTATATTTCCTATATAAAAGTAAACATTACAGGTCATTATGATGAATAAAAATGTTTGCTGCGCAAGTTTCACACCAATTTTGACAATCTCACTTGGCACTCAAAGGGTTAATCAAATATGACCCACATATAAAGTAAGAAGGGGCATAAAGGGGGGGAGGGGTGCCGACTTGTGCCAGTTTCTCTACTAGTAAACCGCTCTACAGATGCATTTTACATAGAGTATGGTGAAAGGTGTAAAATTAGCACCATGTATAAAAGGACAACTTCCGGGCTGAAAACACTACATACAATTTTGTTGTCTAGAGGACATATAGGTTGGAAAATCAGAATCAATGAAGGTTATAAGTAATGTTGCTTTCACGTGTTTGAGTTTTTGTGGTAATAAATTATGTTAAAAAGACAAGATGCCAAGAGCCTGTGTAAACATTGCTGACAAACTTTGCTGTGTGTGTGGTGATGTGACATTTGCCACCCAGAAACGCCAAATGTATCCACTTGTGAAGACAGCCTGCTATCATTATTTTGACATCAAGGTAGGGGTACAGGACAAATCCTGGGCAGCTCATATGTCTTGCGATACACATTCACAGCCTACTAGAGAAATGATGCAGCAAAATGTCACTCAAATCCACTTTCTCGTCTCTCATCTGGACTTTTACCTCACGCCGAGCTACATTCCTCTGCTAAACTCTATTGCTTTAATCACACAACTAGTGTTGGAAATTAAATCTGGTAATATATGGGGGGGGGGGGGGGGGGGTAGGCAATAGGGGGATTAAGGGTTAAGCTGTGGGGTAGAGGGGTTAGGTTTCAGCACTAGCGGGGAAGGAGGCTAGGCTTAACCCTTTGAGCGCCACCATCTCTTTGAGAGATGTACAAAATATCCACTAAAAATGACAGCGTCTCCCACATTTGTTATATACATTCAAATAAAAAATGTGCAAAATAAAAACATTATATTTACTATACAAGGTAACATTACAGGTCACTATGATGAATAAAAATGTTTGCTTGGCAATTTTCACACCTAACTTGACAAATTCACATGACGCTCAAAAGGGTTAAGGTGGGAAGTTCAGGTTAGGGGGGTTGGCAGGGGGAAAGTAAGTATACTTATCTGTCCGCTGTCAGGATTCCCTTAATTTGGGACATTGGTATTCTGACTGCCGGCAGCCAACCACCGGTCAGCCGTATATGTATCCCGTTCAAACAACTTGGTTAAATCCATTCGATTTAACCAAATAATAGTCATTAGAGTATTTTGCGGTACACTAAAATGTCTCTCTTGTGATGTCTATTTTTTCCTGCATGGGACATATTTTTTTAACTAAACACCTGTAAATTCACTATCAATTACTGGAGGGTTATGGCAAAAGTGCTGCATTATGGGGGGGGGGGGGGATTCCATTAGTGCAAGGCAAATTCCCTGCAAATCTGCATTGTGAATGACTTTGGCAATTCAATCCCTCTCTCCCATTAATTTTTCAGAGTAAATCTGTAAGTATTTGTCCGCATCCCACTTATTTTAAGATACAAAATGTTGGGGTCTCCTACAGTACCCATTAGATGACTTGGCTTCATTGGGGCAATAATTACACTTACATTTTGGGATGAAAATTGAATACATGGCCTCAAAGTACCCAAAAATCTAAATATACTTGAAAGCATTTCTGCCAAAAAATAATTAGTTTTTAAGCATTTTATTTAAATAAATAAAAAGTTCCCCCAAATTAACCCCAAATCATGTATATTCTACATTTTTTTTTTGCATTTGTCATTAAATTCCTTTGTAATTATATTAAATGTGTAGGGCTTTTATATTTTTTTCAATGCACAAATCCACCACTTAACACCTTATAAAAGTTTAAGTCCTTTCCTTATGTCCTACAGCCTTCTGTGTACTACTTCTGCTAACAAAGGCATCACTTTTATGAAGCCCCCCACTTTCTCATACTATCTTCCAGTTTGCTTTTTGGCCAAAATTCGCAAGGGCAGAGCGAACTGTCACTTCTGATGGGACTGTGTGAATCTCAGGTGCGCTCAGGTAGAGAACTGCATGAGTTTAACGCCTTTGGCGAACACATACCTAATTGAATTCTTTCCTGTGTATTGGTTTTGCTACATTACAGTAAGGACATTCCCATAGGTCTCACTTAGCCTGGCGGTGCAGATTCACATCTTCAGTTTTTTCATTAATATGGATAGGTCATCAAAAAGTTTACGGGAAGCTGAGTCTTCTCCTATCACTATATGAGGAGCCTGTTGGGACATTTCATGTCTGGTGCTTCCCACCTGACCATCTGCGGTGCCCAATCAGCAATGTTTAGGACGGTTATGGGCGGCTTTGGCAGGTGACATGCCTGTACATCTTTTGGTGCCAATTTAAAAAAATTAAAGCCCCAAGACTTAAGGTGCATACACACTGTGTGATCCCCTCATCCGCCAATATCAACAACTGGGGGACCAATTAGGGTGCTGGCATGTTCCAGTGCATGCACACTTGCCAATGCCTGTGGGTGACAATCGTCTTCACAAGCACAGATGACAAAATGGGGCGCTACCGACCCACGGGAGCAGGCACCAGCCGATATACTGACCGATATCGCTCAGAAGGGCTAAAATGAGCTATATCGCCCTGTGTGTACGAGGCTTATTTGTGCAATTTAATTTTTTTGAAGTATAATGGTACTACTACTGGTAATAATAATTATTATATTATTTATATAGCACTCTTCTCCTAATTGTACAAGCGCATCAACCTTTAACTCCTCTAGATCCGCCACAGCCGTAACCTACTGTAATGCCATCAGTGATCACAGCGGTTTACCGTTAATTACTTAGAACAGGGCTTCTCAAACTCGGTCCTCAGGACCCCACACAGATCACATTTTTCAGGTCACCCGGCAGTTGCACAGGTGCATTAAATATTCATTGACACATTTAAAAGATTCACAGGTGGAGATAATTATTCACTTGTGATTCAGGGGTAGATGTAGGAAGCAGTGATAAGGGAGGAGAAGTGATAAAGTGCCTGGTACTTTATCACCGGACAATCCGCTCCTAACTGTTAGGTTACAGGCTGGGTTTAAAAAGGGACAGTCAGGAGCTGATGGCCGCCAACTGCTGACTACTGTGTGGGGTCCGAGTTTGAGAACCTGTGTGTTAGAGCAATCGATCACCTGTACATTTATAAGCCCAATGGAAAGTTAATCAACCCCTCTAGCTTTCACACATATAATAATAGCATTCCATTATTAACGTATTTAACGACTGTGGTGGTATAGAATGTTTTCTGGATTTACCATTAAAATAAAGGTGCCATTAATAACACAACTAGTTCCAGACCGGCAAAACAACGGAACAACATAACAGTAATGCTATCGCCGGCGGCAGTGTGCGGGTGAAAGGAGCAGCACTTCAATTACCGACAGCGCCATCTAGTGGACACCACTATGCAAAAGACTTGAATTCCCCCCCATAGCAGTAAGAAGCAGCAGTCTTATTATGTATGAGGGTGACTATTCAGTATGTAACAATGTCCAAAGCCTCAAGATAATCAAGTACAATAGGATTAAACAAACCAGAACTAAATAATAAACCGTGTACTACATTTTAATGATTCCCCTTTCCAGGAAGGATTACTTTGTACATAATATCTCTCTAACACAAAATGACAATGATTTATATTGATCATGAAACTTTTCAGTTGAAGGCGTACACACAAACTGTAAAACAAAATCAGAAAATCGCATATCAGTATACTAAAAAATGTGTTTTTGTATCCACCTTGGTAATGAATAAAAATGTTAAATAGGAGCAATAAGCCAACCAAAAAAATGCAAATAAAGAACAAGAAAACAGCTCTGCAATCACTCAATTACTCAGACACCATGAGGATTGGGACGTATTCGTCTGAAGAAACCCTGGTCGCGTTAGGAGACCGGTCAGGGCCGTTTTATTGGTGCCTCTCTGTCTCTACCTGATCTGTATGAGGCGGTTGAGACGCTAGTGCTCAGACAACCAATAGCAGCATCCCAACTGGCGCAGGGTAAGTAACACCCTCCATCTAACCCACCCTACCTGCTGATGAACCCTAACCCCTAGTCCGCAGCCTAATCCTAACTCCCCCCCACCCCCCCCTCCCTAAAAACCAAACACCTAGCCTCCCTCCCCCCCGCACACAGCCTACTGCTAATGCCAGGTACACACTCACCAATTCCCGAGGCTGCCTATACAGTTAACTATGGAAGAACGATAAAGCATATACCCTGACCGATACCGGTCAGTGATGTCACCTGCCCACTGGTGGAGTCATCAACAACAGTGCGCATCGTTAATGATATTGACTGTACACACTGGACAATATGCACAAGATATCGTTAAAGATATCACCCAATGGGGCAGATGTATTAAGCCTTAACAAAAGATAAATGCAAGGGTGATAAAGAGATAAATGTCCAGCCAATCACCTGCTAACTGCCATGTTACAGGCTGTTTGAAAAAAGTCAGTAAGGAGCTGATTGGCTGGACGTTTATCTCTCTTTATCACCCCTGCATTTATCTCTTGTTAAGGCTTAATACATCTGCCCCAGTGTGTGAGACCCCAGCATACCTGAGACCAGGATGCCAGCTAAAGTAGCAACCAGAGGTGCCTAAATTGTATCTTTAGTTAAAATTGTTAGTATGATATGTACTCTCTCTACTAATGTGTATTAATTGTATATGTATTCAATTGTTCATTGTATGCGGTCAGAGCATTATCTTTTAGTTCTGAGTTAAATTGGTAAATTGAACTCATGGTTTCCTTAATGCTATTTTCCTTTATCCACATATACTGTAGGAATTCATTAAGGAGCTTGCTCAGATGTATGTATTTCCCATAGTGCATCTGACTGGGGACAAAGTGCTGAGAATATGGATGGAATATTGTAGCTGCTGGGATCATCAATCCCTGCGGAAATGCTTGTTCATATACGGACGATGTGTTGGGAGTTGTTCCGCATGCCATAGGGACTGATGATCTGGTGTCTGCACTTTGATCATGGTTTAGAGAAGCGGGAAATATTTAAGGGACATCTCAATATGTGGACTAATCGTGCTATCTCTTATTATTAAAATCAGCCTCCCAACTAGAAGCACAGCAGGGTAGCACTGCAGGATTGTGCACCCCAAGCAAGCATAGGGGTGTGTGGGGGGGGGGGGGGGGGGGGGGCGCGTCATGTGACCTCATCCTTTACACAAGTAGTTGTATTCCAGTCATAGTTGCCTTCCCTCCTGCATTTTGCAGGAGACTCCTTGAAATAGCAGCAATCTCCCTCTCTCCCTCATTTGTCTACCAATCTCCCTCATTTCACCTAGCCCACATTACACTGTTACATTTTTGGGGATAAAAAACTAATGAGAGACAGATACATTTATATTGAAATATCAGCGCCATTTCCCAGCACTTTTCCAAGTATAGTAGCTCTTACTAGCTGCTTTGGGCTCATCTACATTTGGATATAAGTCATTTTAAAAGACTCTTCTCAGATGTAGCAGTACACACCCACGCTTCTAGCTGCCACGTTCACAATCTCTTTTCACAATCACTCCATATATGGAACTAGACACGCCCTTTGGGTGGAGCTTCACACTCCCCCTCAATGGTCCACTATGCAAAATTCTACTACCAGCTATAATCTCCCTGAAACTAGTTTTCACAAGTAGGCAAGTATGATTCCAGTGCTGCCCAATCTCTCTATATGGGATCCAGCAGCAAAGGAAAGTGGGGTTGGAGTCTGATGGCAAAAAGGGGGATCAGATGAAGGGGCCTGATGGAATATAAGGGGCATACAGTATGAAGGTGTCTTATATAAATTAAGGATTGCCACACTAAACTTAACTCTTTGAGTGCCAAGTGAATTTGTCAAAAATAGATGTGAAAATTGCCAAGCAAACATTTTTTTTCATTATAATGACCTGTAATGTTTACCTTACATAGGAGATATATTTTTTTACACAGCACTTTTTATTTGAATTTGAATAACAAATTTGAGTGATGTTGGCATTTTTAGCGGATATTTTACACATCTCTCATAGAGATGTTGGCACTCAAAGGATTAAAGAGGTTTTTAGGGTTTTCTACCCTTACTCTACAGTGCCATGAGCAGACGTGCGCACCCGAACCAGTCCTGGGGCTAGGCTAGCTTTCATTTATCTTAAACACATTCTAGTTTTTTATTTTTGGATGTACACAGAGAGCACTTTCACCTGTAGACGAATGCCACGCTTGTACACAATATAAACCTATACATGCGGTGATTATATAGTCACACGGAATTCCCGGCACGTTACATTGCACATTAACTCCCAAACCATTCAGCGCCTCTTTCAGTCATGTCTTGATAAATAAGTGCCAGTACATTATTGTATATGGAAGAACAGCCTGAGCTGGCGCGTTGTTTATCTTTTACTTGTAAGACAGACACTTCATAATTTACAATACATGCACATATCAAACTAAGAAACAATGTACCATGTTCTGTGGATTTAAGAAGAGAGATGAATAGGGAGGTCCAGACTATCAATTACTATGAGCCATTTGTGATATTTAGAGCAAGATTTCCTTATGGCCCCTTGTGATTCTGGAAGGTGGGAAAAATATAGATATGCATAGACGTAGAGAAGACTGGGCATATGCCAGCTGCAACCTACACCCCCCTTCCCCTCCAATAATTTGATAGTTGCACCTCCGACACCACCCCTTGATTTATTGTTATAGTTATTAGTGTTCAGTGTTCATTTTAGCACACTGTACCTCTCAAAACCTGTGGATTTCCTCTTTCCTGTCTGGGGTGTGGCTCTCCGCTTTGGCGCTTCTAGCACACAATGGTCTGTATCTTAGTGGCGAGATACAGGCCAGACTGTGCTAGAACCACCAAAGCAGGGAGCCACACCGCCAGGCAGGAAAGCAAGCTTAACTGTACAGGTTTTAAGGGGTGAAGGGTGCTAGACTGAACACTAGTTATGCTACTAACCTTTCCAACCATTTACTTGCTTCCCTGCACCCGGTCTACAAAGAAGCTGGTAAAATAAAGTGTTTGTACACATGTGCAAAAAATAATAATGTCTCTGCAGTGAAAGGCTTTGGGGGTGCACATAATGCAATGGTAAAAGCAATTTCTGGGTTGTCTCACGTTCATGGACCCTAATACCCTGAGCACTCATGGCACATTACTACCACCACTCATATAACACTGCAGCCTATGTGCACCGCAGCTACCCTCTCCCTCCTTATGTCCCACAGTCACCTTGGCATGTAAGCTTTCACAAGCATTTCCCACTCTTCCGTCGCTTCTCTGTGTAGTATGGGTGATAATTACATAATTATGTATATATGTTGATATTTGAACTTGTCTATAACTGTCTTAAATGGTCATTTCGGTGTATGCACCAATAAGCTCAGCGGTACAGAACCCCCGTGATGCTATAGACCAGGGGTGGCCAAACCTGTCCTCAAGATCTACCAACGGTGCATGTTTTCCAGGCAACCTGTGGATCTATAGTAAGAATGAATGCAGCAAGTTTTAAAATGTGACAGTTAGTAATGACTACAGCTGTGCACCAGCTAGGTGATCTGGGTCATGTGACAGTTAGTAATGACTACAGCTGTGCACCAGCTAGGTGATCTGGGTCATGTGACAGTAATGACTACAGCTGTGCACCAGCTAGGTGATGTGGGTCATGTGACAGTTAGTAATGACTACAGCTGTGCACCAGCTAGGTGATCTGGGTCATGTGACAGTTAGTAATGACTACAGCTGTGCACCAGCTAGGTGATGTGGGTCATGTGACAGTTAGTAATGACTACAGCTGTGCACCAGCTAGGTGATGTGGGTCATGTGACAGTTAGTAATGACTACAGCTGTGCACCAGCTAGGTGATGTGGGTCATGTGACAGTTAGTAATGACTACAGCTGTGCACCAGCTAGGTGATCTGGGTCATGTGACAGTTAGTAATGACTACAGCTGTGCACCAGCTAGGTGATCTGGGTCATGTGACAGTTAGTAATGACTACAGCTGTGCACCAGCTAGGTGATGTGGGTCATGTGACAGTTAGTAATGACTACAGCTGTGCATCGGCTAGGTGATGTGGGTCATGTGACAGTTAGTAATGACTACAGCTGTGCACCAGCTAGGTAACCTGGAAAAAGTGGACCGTTAGTAGATCTCGAGGTCTGGTTTGGCCACCCCTGCAATAGAATTATACCAAAAATATAAGAACATTGAGAACACCCTCAATTATTACTTAGTTCTATAGCGCACACATATTCCGCAGCGCTTTACAGAGAATATTTGAACATTCACATCAGTCTCTGCCCCAGTGGAGCTTACAATCTATATTCCCTACCACATGTACACGCTCAAGACATTCTAGGGTTAATCTGTTAGGAGCCAATTAAGCTACCTGTATATTTTTGGATTGTGGGAGGAAACCGGAGTACCCGGAGGAAACCCACGCAAGCACGCGAAGACTATGCAAACTCCACACAGTTGGATATATGGTGGGAAGAGAACCCATGACCTCAGTGCTGTGAGTCTGCACTAGAAACCTCTGCTATAACCCACACGAGAGGTTTTCAGGACCCCAAACAGTTCACATTTTCCAGGTATCCCCCCCCAAAAAATCACAAGTGAGATTATAGCCCCATATAATGATCATTTATAATGTGTCAATGAGTAATGCTGGTTACACACCTAAAGATGTATCTGTCTGGTGACAATAAATATCTGGTAATGAATGACAACATATGATAATCTATCATTTGCTCCTAAAGGCTGGATAATAGACACAAAAAATATGTTAGATAAAACTAATTTTACCAATTTGTCATAATGACCATTGTCTCTGCACCAGTATTTATTGGGGAACAAATGGTAGACTGTCACTTGCTCCTATACATTAGCAGATTTGTATGTCCACCAGATAGATTGGACAGATAAATCTTTAGGTGTGTACCCAGCTTTAGCAATCCACCTGTGCACCTACTGGGTGACCGGAGAAATGTGTGCTGTCCAGGGTCCTGAGGGCCAAGTTTGAGAACCACTGACCTATATGTATGAGGAATTAATGTTTTTCAAAGTATAAGGCAGCGAAACAAAGGCTAAGAGATGATGCGCATAGCAACCAAACAGATTCTATCATTTCCTACAATGCAATAGACCACAAGTTCTCAAACTCGGTCCTCAGGACCCCACACGGTGCATGTTTTGCAGGTCTCCTCACAGAATCACAAGTGTAGTAATTAGCTCCACCTGTGGATCTTTTAAAATGTGTCAATGAGCAATGAGACCACCTGTGCATCCGCCGGGTGACCTGGAAAACGTGAGCTCTGTGTGGGGTCCCGAGGACCGAGTTTGTTTGAGAACCCCTGCAATAGAGAAATGATAGATAGAATCTGTGAATCTTGTTTGGTTGTTATGGGCAACATCACTTAAATTAAGCGCTAAGAATGTTAGCAGATCATCTTATCAGTTGGTCAACAATAATAATGGGGCGGGGGGGCAGTACTCCTGGTAGTAAGGTTTAAGAAATTACAGGTTTGTGGCCCTTGAATCCTAGCTACATTGGAAACTAATAGCTTTTAGAGCCATTAACAAATACATGAGTTTTGAGACTTTTCGGGATAAATATTTTTCCTTTTGAATCTAAAACAAAACTGTTATTTGTAAATTACATGTCACAAAGACTAAATATTTGGAACATGGCCTAAAGTACATTCTCCGGTGATAACACTGGCCCTGACCGATTAATATCCAGCGTGCTGGTTATTAATCGCCGGGCGATATCGATGCGTGGGGCCGCACATCACTATCGCCCCTAACCCCGGAGTGATGTAGGGGCATTTTCTAAGCGATCTAGTGAGACTGATTAGAAAATGCCTTTATATTGCTACGTGTGTAGGGGCCATAACAGTACTTTAGGCAAACAATTTGAGGCTACATTGAGAATTGACATTAGTGGTAAAAGGTGTCACCATATATCCCTGGTTTATAGCTGAACAACCCCAGGTCCATACTGTTATACTATATACAGTTCATTATACACTTGTGGAGGACAGCAGAGCCATAGTTTAGTGCAGGCATGTCCAACGTTGGCCCTCCAGATGTTGTGAAACTACACATCCCAGCATGCTTTGCGACAGTTTTGCTATTAGAGAATGCTAAAACTATTGCAAAGCATGCTGGGATATGTAGTTTCAAAACATCTGGAGGGCCAACGTTGGACGTGCCTGGTTTAGTGCTTCTTAAGGGGTGTACACATAGGGTTACCACCTAGTCCATGGGTCCTCAAACTGCGGCCCTCCAGATGTTGTGAAACTACAAATCCCAGCATGCCTTGCCACAGTTTTGCTATAAGGGAGTGTTAAAACTGTGGCAAGGCATGCAGGGATTTGTAGTCTAACAACATCTGGAGGGCCGCAGTTTGATGACCTAGTCCCTTTAATTCCGGACACATGTTAATTACACAGGTTCTGTGGCAGTTTAAAATCAGGTGAAGTGGAGTCTTGAAGTCAGCCAGCCACAGAACCTGTGTAATTAATATGTGTCCGGAATTAAAGGGACTAGGTGGTAACCCTATGTACACATGGTGAGATTCTGGCAGGAGATTTTGACTAGTCAAAATCTCCTAGCAGTTTAGCCAAAATCTCCCTATTTTTCTCCTGCTTAGTCAATATTGTCTAGCATAGATTGCTTTGTATAGATTGACTGTGCAGGCAAGGCAATTTTGAGTAGATCATAGACTATTATTGCTTAGACAAAATCGCTTAGTCAAAATCTCCAGTGCATCTAGCCAAAATCTCTCCCAAAATTGCTTAGTCAAAGTTGTCCATTAGCCAAAATCTCCCCATGTGTACACCCCTCTATTAAAGCAGAATAATCCACACAGCGTTAAAGTTATCTCCAGTAATAAGAGCATTCTCCTACTGTGCTGAGATTAGGTCTAATTGTGCAAACTATGAGCACAAATGGCAACAACACTGCATTCAATACATTGTTATACCTGATAAAATGAATATAAATCTTTTCTACACAACCTGTGAATGGTACTCAGACTGCTGTCCGGTATTACATATATATTACACAACGTAATATTGCATCGAATAAATTCCAATTTTGTTTTCTAGCACACCGTCTGAATAGTCACTCTACTTAAAAGCTACAGAGAGCCTATTTACTAAGCCTTGGCCAGCGGTAAAGAGGAGAGAGGGGTAAGTACCCACCTACGTTTTCAAACCCAGCATGTAAAAGGGAAATTGACTGGCGGCTATATTATCTCCGTCCACTTTATCTCTCTCCAAAGCGTAGTACATAAACCCCCAAGTTACATAATACATCATGCTACAGAATGCCGCAGTCTTGCCGTTTTTTTTCGCTCTATACCGCATAACTCGCCTAAACAACCAATGCAACATCTGCGCAAATCTGCATTTGGTGGGACTTTCTGTAAACACCAGGTGAATCGTCTCCAATTTAACCATTTACCATTCTTCCAGCGCAATGGCCTGGATGGGCACAGCCAGGCGGTACGACTGTACTACATTAAAGCATCCAGAGGAACCAATGCATGAGATCACTACTATGCTGACCCAAACATACATAGCAGGCGGCCCAGCTCACACTGGCAGTATACACCCCATCCCATTCCAGGCCCACGATGGCAGTACCACGTAACATCCTGGGCCCACGGCGAGCCCGGCAGCCTCGCCCAATGCACACGTGGCGCTGTTAGATGCACATGATACAGTCGGTGCCAGTATATGGATGAGACAGATGAGAGAAGACAGATGTGCCCACATTAGCCCTGGATGAGCTGCCCATCCCCCATACATGAGACATGAGAACAGAATAATGATAAATAAGAATGATAATAGAAGGTTATTACACGACCTTTCGTCCCCTGCATACTCTGGCATGTGGGTGGCAATGGCTGGGTTGGGGGGTCTGGAGAACAGGCTGACAAAGGCCATGGCCCCCAGCCTGCACTACACACTCTCTCTACCCTCAGTCTCTCTCCCTCTGATTTTTCTTTTTCTTTCTTTTTTTACACAGAAACCAGGAGAAGGCGGTGACCGTACACAGCAGACATTCCAGCCGCACGGCCGAGGCCGGTACAACGCCGTGCGTTGCCGCGGTGTACCGGGGGGAGGAGGCGGAATTACAGTGCACCGGAAGCAGTGAGGGGGGTGGACAGAGTGACCACTTCCGCCCGGCCCTCCAATGAGGCCCCGCCCACCGCTGCGCTCAGCTTTTGTCGCTACGGGCTCATTCTGAGATAGAGGGGGCGGGGACAAGGCGGTAGAATGGAGCGCTGATTGGTAAGAGTCGCGGAGATGTCTCGAGAAAAGCGCTGATTGGTTGGCGGTGGTGTAGAGGGCGTAGGGACGTGAATCGATGGGCTGCCGATTGATGGTCGCCACCTATGTTATTATTGCCAGGAAAGATCGATGTTGTGTACGTTTACAAGGGGACCATCGATTGTTTTACCCGCCGATAGTAAACCTTTCTTTATCATTTAGAAGGCTATCCAATGAGAGCCGGGTGTGGGTGGTTCTCATTGTGCATCAAGTATTTAACATCGGTTATAGAACATCAATCGTTTTTACGTTATCGCCCTTCTATGGTTACATTGACGGCAAAAATGCAAACAGACTTAGATGGTAGCATAGTAGTATGTCATGTATGGCCATCCCTTTTATTTGACTGATTGTTCTGTGGGCCAATCAGGTGGCTGGCTTTATCAGCGTAGGGGGCAGAGCCATGCCTCTTGAATAACAAAAAAAACTATTCGACAATTCTCTGACATCGATGGGGGAAACCATCTGGTTCTCCCCCCATCGATGGCATAACTATTCTACATCTCCCACAACTTTATCTCTCTCCAAGGTTTGATAAATTATCCATCTTTTTGTCTTCTCCCTATCTGCCACAGTTGTGACACTAGTGTGATATGGGCTCTTTTCGTGCAATTCCGATGCAATGTTGCAATGGATTGCATGAAATGTGTCACAGGTCCTATTCTTGCGATTGCAATGTGAGGCACGTTCCCATGAATATTTATCGCAGCGTTCAACCCCTACTGGGACCGCATACAATACTCATACCCTCCAACATTTCATGGACAGAAATCGGTACACAATTGGAAAGGGGGCGTGGCTGTGGGCAAATGGGCGTGGTCAATGATAAAGGGGCGTGGTTACGCTCCCTTTCCAAATGTGTATTTATTGTCCATTTTTTTCATTATATAATATGTATGTACTATATCAGCCGGGCACTCCGTGGGTTCCTGAAGCAGCTGCCGAGGGGGCCCTCCAGGCACAATAGACTGATACGGGAACAAACAGAGGCACTCCAGCGGTCACCTCACCGCTGAATATGCTGCTGAGCGGTCCCCCTCACCTACCATGTGAATAAGGTGCTCAGCGCTCCCCCTCACCTACCATGTGAATAAGGTGATCAGCGCTCCCTCTCACCTCCCAGCTTAATATGCCGCTGCTGGGGGGTCCCGCTCACCTCCCACCTCAGAGACGCTGCTGCCCCGCCGCGTCCGCCAAGAATTTCAAAACCTGTGTGAGGCAGCGTTCGGGAGCAGGGCCGTGGGCTGCGTGATGTCATTGCGCGACGCACGCTGTCCCAGGCCGCAATGCACCTCCGGGAACGGGTGCACTTGGCTAGATCTTGGCTGCGCAGTGCCTGATCCGACCAGCATCACTGGAGTGAGAGGAGCGGCTGGGAAATGTGAAAAAAAACGGTACATTCGGTACATTTGTATTTAGCCGGTACAGACCATAAAAAAACGGTACTGTACCGGCTAAATCGGGTCCTTGTAGGGCTCGCCTCCTACAGTGTAACCTTCGTAGTGTGCCCACCATGGCTGCCTCATCTGGTGCACTTGTGGATGGTATGAAAAATACCATACCCTCCAACATATGAAGTTTGGAAATCGGTACACATTCGGAAAGGGGGCGTGACCAATGGCAAAGGGGGCGTGTCCACTGGTAAAGGGGGCCACACACCCCTTTCCGAATGTGTACTGTGCTATATATATATCACATCACTCCCCTTGCAAATACAAATACAAATTAACGTGCTCCCTCACCTCCGAACATGTATACTTCGTTTTCAGTGTATAACGAAGTTCATCTGCCTTTGGCTTCTCTCTCCAGTGCGGGAGGGTCCGCGGGCTGCGTGACGTCATGATGCGATGCACGCTGCCGGGACCCGCCGCAATGCACCACTGGGAACGGAGAGGGCGCCGGAGAGAGCCCTAACCTGCCGGAGAGGGGCCAGAGTGAGTAGAATTAATTATTATTTCCTTCCACATCGTGCCGATCTTTTAGGAAAGTAGTAGCCCTTTAAACCCAAACCTTTAAAAAACCTAAACCTTTAAAAAACGGTACAATCGGTACATTCTGATTTAGCCGGTACAGACCGTTAAAAAACGGTACTGTACCGGCTAAATCGGTACAGTTGGAGGGTATGAAATACATGGACCTGAGTATACACTGATATCACCCATTTTGGGTTATTTCTTTTAGGGGTATTCTATTCCACCCAGGGTAATCCTACGAAGAGCGCCTAAAATTGCCGCCGCACCTGGTACCTTGTCAGGGTGGAGTACACAACCCATAGAAGTTATGATCCAAAATGCTTCCCCACTCCTGCATTCTGCTTACTGTGTGCTCAAGAGTTTCTTTTGTCTGTGACTTGTCTGTTACTGTACTACCAACATCCTCTGTATTATGTGCATTGTTTGTCTGTAAAGTGCCTTGATTCCTGTTGGAGAAAGTGTGCTATAAAATTAAAACTTTCCCCTAACTGAAACCTGTATAAATGCAATAAAATAAATGGAACAATAATAAAAAATTGCGTTTGCACCAATGACAGCGCTCTGAGACTTTCATCACAAGAAAAAAAAGAATAATGCAATTTAAGAAAACAGTAAGAACCTGACTAAAGCCTGTGCCACAATGCTGATTGCATAGTTCCGCCACCACCACCAGAGGCTGCAGTTCAGTGCCAGGTAATTTTACTGGGAGCAGGTAGCGGCAGTGGTGGCTGGCCACACCCCCTCTGGATACTTGCCACACCCCTAAACATGGACCACTGTATTCCTCTGCTGGGCCCTTCATGTCCAGCCTGACAATGATTACATAATAAGATTGGTCAGCTTGATACTGCTCTGGGTGAAGAGCGGTATAATAACAAAGGGTTACAATATCTGTATTAAATATAACATATTTGCATTCTCTCATCCTGAGTCAACACGACTTTGCTAGGGCCAAAAGCTGCTTATAAAAGTCAATAAAATATTACAAGGTAAAGAATATCTGAGATTTGTATTTGCAGAGAGAATGAATGTATAATAAATAGTTACACAGCGTGTGTTATATCATGGGGAAAAGGCGTGCAGCTAAATGTAAATACAGTACATAAAACTTTTGCACAGTACCATACCTCCCAACTTCTGTTACCCGCAAAGAGGGACAGTGCTCGCGCCGCAGGCACACGTTGAAAATTGGGGACGTGGCCTATACTCAAGGCCCTGCCGCGAGGCCACGCCCCCATTTTCAGCACTGTGGGGGCATGCCCAGCAGCTCCGTTAGCTGCTGGCTATGCCCCCAGCTCTCCGACTTCAGGAAAAGACGCTGTGCACATGCGCACAGCATCTATTCATGGCAACAGGGTGGACTCCCCCCCCCCGCGCGCGCTGCGGGACACTGCCAGCCCCAGGAGGGACACGGGAACATCTAAAAAAAAATTTACATTCCCGCAATAAGCGGGGCAGTTTGGGAGTTATGCACTACTAATTCTGAGCTGCAAGCAAAACCATAAATCAAGCAGCTGAGCAACTGGGCAAAACCATGCTGCACTGCAGGTGGGGCAGATGTAACAGGTGCATAGAGAGTATAGCTTTATACAGACGGGCCGATTTCTTCTAACCTGCATGCCGAGCGATGCAGGCTACGGAAATTGCGCTTGTGTTTCCCGGCGGCTAGATCACCCATACACATGTAGCAATGTGTGTATGGGTAATCTGTGCTAACCAGTATTCTCTGGTGAGAACATTGGCGATCTGACTAAATCTTCACTACATGTAATCAAGATCTAGTCAGGTGAAGGCAACGCACGGGACCGTGCATCATCATTGCTATGGGGCATACACATGGAGAGATCCATGCTTAAGTGCGATCTAGAACCATTCTAAAATATCCTTGAACCGCCCGGCAGCTTCCGGACCGCAGGCTTGCGCAGGATACATGGTATGCTGTCTTTTTGCATACAATGTATTGTATGCGATCCTAGCAAGTGGTACCCGATCTGATAAATCTTGATAGCAGCCGTTGCAATCTCCGGCTCCGATCAGGTGTGCACGGGACCACGCGTCATATTGAAGTCGGAGGTGAAACACATAGGATTTGCCACTTTTCACCCAATTTCTTGGTCTGGTGCATCAAAATTGGGTAAAAAGGGCCCAAATCCTATACTGTAAGTGAATGGCCACCTTAAGATGCAGATTGTGATAAATATTCCCCTTAATTACCTTTATTTTAAAGTGATTTCTAGCACACAAAAAAAAATCATTTGTGTGTTTTTTTTTTTGTTTTTTTTTAATGGACTATTTATTTTTTCTTTTATGGGTGTATCTATTGCTTCACTGTTATGTGTTTGCTGTGGAGAGAATGTGCAGGAGGAAGTCCCAGGTTACGTTAATAAAGGTGGGACACTCATAATAAAATAAACAGCAGGAATAAGGTAAATAATCACCAAATCTTTGTGAACACAGCGTCTCAGTTCCTAACATTATATGCACATACTCAGCACAGTACACACAGCATCTCCCAATCGCTCCTGGACTTCACTGGGTGACCCAAGACCATGGCTCTGCCGATACAGCTAGAGGTAAGTGTTCGTGGTGGGATCAGCCATCAGGATGTCTGGGGCATCTGGGGGCAGGGGAGGAACTTTAAGAACGTTAACATTGTATGCCGTGGTCCAATATAAAATGACCCGTTTCTTTACTTTCCAATACATTCTTAGAAGTTGTGATAACGTAACCCTTAGAGGATAAGCTCACCCTCCATGCTTTATAGTCACTCTCCTGATCTCCCCCCATGAGCAGGGCCGGTAATAGAAATCTTGGGGCCGGTACACTTATATTTCTGGGGGCCCCCCAACCCCCTCCCCTGGATCCCAGACCCACACAACAAGATTAAGGGTGGTATGTAACACCGTCCGCTATTTCCCCCAGGCAGAACTAGTGGCTGACAGTAGTCAATCCCGGCAAAGACTCACCTGCAATAGGTTCACGTCCCTATGATGGCAAATCTGTATTGTTGGCAACGGGGACTGAATGATCGAATCCACGGGTGTTAACGACTGTCGGCGCCCGTTTTAGCCAATGCTGGGTAGACAGCCTCCTGCACCGGGTTCTAGGCAAGATATAAGTATTGGGACCCTATAGAAATAAATGATACATACATGTATAATTTATTTAGAGATAGATACAGAATAACACACACACATCCTGCCTTGCATTAGACATTATTTGACTAGTTACATAAACATTGTTACATTAAAACATCCACCCTTTTCATGTATTTAATTCACACTTTTTATTCAAAGTACCATGATGAAGTAAGCTCATGCACAGACTGGTCGCACCAGCAGAGGTGTAGCTAGGGTGGCGCCGGCGGAGCTTGTGCTCCGGGCGCCAACGGTTTGCAGGGCGCCCCCCCTGATGTGTCCTGTGTTGTGTGTGCCAGCCGATGTGCGCTTAACAGACAGGTGGGCGGCCGTGGCGGGCGATGTACGGAGTGAGCAGCGATGACTCACTGCATGCTCTCTCCGTACATCGGCTGCCCGCCCGCCTGTCTGTTAAGCACACACAGGCATCTCCTAATGGCACCCCCCACACGATTGCACTTATGCCGTACTGCCGCTGATCCCCCCCCCAGTCATGGACGTCGCTGTCACTCACGTCACAGTAGTCAGAGTCTGACGCGTTGAGCCAGCGTGGGGGGGGGGGGGGGGGGGCAGCCAAGGGGCTGTGCAGCCGGTCGAGTGGCTGTGAAGCCGAAGGCTGAGCAGGCTGCTTGGGGGAGACTGAGCAGTCAGAGGGCAGTGCAGGCGGCTGAGCGGCTTGGAGAGGGGGAGCAGGTAGCACTAGCTGAGCATCCGGGGTCTGGGCCGCGGGGGAATGACTGATCGGGTGGGCGGCTGAGTGGACACCTGAGTAAATAACTGCTGCAGCCATGCCTTGGGGCCCCTCAGATCATGGGGGCCCGGGTCAGCTGTCCCCTTTGACCCCCCCCTGTCATGGGCCTGCCCATGAGGTGGTCAACCCAACGCGTAAAGGACCTTATTCTGGTTTGTTCGCACGGGGACCGATGTTTGGCGCATGCATATATGCCGGGTGCATGCGGCCACAGTGAGCACATTTTTCGCCAGGTGCATACACATAAGGGTGCAGCCGGGGGGCGCCCCAGCTGTGGATAGTCGCACCCATGGCAACGCTCAGCGTTTCATGGGCGTTCCCATGTAAAGAGTGGGCGTTCCCATGGTAATGGGGCTGTGAAGTGGGTGCCAGCTGCCCTCCCACTTCCTCCCGAGGGTGCATGCAAATCTGTGACCTGACAGTCACTTAGCTCTGCGTGCATGTTCCATATCATTCCATGGTCGGCGACCCACAGGCTGTGAATGGATGTTTATGTTAAACACCCCTTCGCAGACCCTGCGTGCGAACACATGCTGCGAGGGGACTGGTGTACCACCATTCGCAAGGCGGGTTCTGGTTGACTTGCAAGGGTGCAAATTCGCATCCGAGCAAATCAACCAGAATAACCCCCAAAAGCCCCTGTAATGTTGCGGAGATTGCAGGTACCACAGTTTGCTTGCATTTCCTGACTTTCTGGTCCTAGGGCTGTCACGCATCTCTTTACCAGGACTCTGCAGAGTAGCGTATCTGTGTAGCAATCTCTCTGTCTCTGCTGCTGCCAGTCCTCAGGTGAGTATACCTCTGGTCAACCACCAGAGAAGGTCAAGGCTTTGCCTTTGGGCTTAAGTTTTAGCGCAGGGCTGGCCAAACCGGTCCTCGCGATCTACCAACGGTCCACATTTTCCAGATCACCTAGCTGGTGCACAGGTGTAGTCATTACTGTCACATTTTCCAGATCACCAAGCTGGTGCACAGGTGCAGTCATTACTAACTGTCACATTTTCCTGATCACCTAGCTGGAGCACAGGTGTAGTCATTAAGTCATTACTAACTGTCACATTTTCAAGATCACCCAGCTGGAGCACAGGTGTAGTCATTACTAACTGTCACATTTCCCAGATCACCCAGCTGGAGCACAGGTGTAGTCATTACTAACTGTCACATTTTCCAGATCACCTAGCTGGTGCACAAGTGTAGTCATTACTAACTGTCACATTCCCCAGATCACCTAGCTGGTACACAGCTGTAGTCATTACTAACTGTCACATTTTTCAGATCACCTATCTGGTGCACAGGTGTAGTCATTACTAACAGTCACATTTCCCAGATCCTCTACCTGGTGCATAGGTGTAGTCATTACTAACTGTCACATTTCCCAGATCCTCTAGCTGGAGCACAGGTGTAGTCATTACTAACTGTCACATTTCCCAGATCACCCAGCTGGAGCACAAGTGTAGTCATTACTAACTGTCACATTTTCCAGATTACATAGCTGGTGCACATGTGTAGTCATTACTAACTGTCACATTTTCATACATGCTGCATTCATTCCTACTACAGACCCACAGGCGGCCTGATATACATGAACTGTTGGTAGATCTCGAGGATGGGTTTGGCCACCCCTGCTTCAGTGTGAGTGCTTCAGCGTGAGCGAGACGGTACTCACAGATTCCCCGGTGGTAGCTTGGTTGGGTAGTTACTACTTGGAACAAGACCTGTGCTTTTTTTGATTCCTCCACATAACGCAAACCAGGGCCAGATTAACAACGGGCGGATAGAGCTGCAGCTCCAGACCTACACATAAACATCTGCCCATCATCACAACATCAGAGTGGCCCAGAATGTTGAGTGCAGATTTGGCAGAACGTTTGGCGTTTCTAGGTTCTAGTGGGGTGTGATGGAGGTCAGTCCACACGATGAATAACTTAACCAGGGATTGTTTTATTAAACCAGAGAGATGCCAGTCATCACAGGCATAATGCAGCAGAAACACAATGCAGGAACATACAGGCCCTTATTCTGATCGGTGCGGCCGGAGCCGATTATGCGGCCAGGACCGTGCGTGCGAAACCCCGCCTTCCATACGGATCGCCAACTCCGTCCGTATGCGGTAAGAAGCTGGCCGAACGGACCGCACGTGTATTTTTCACGGAATACACCTCCTCCATCTAAGGGAACCTCCCCCATCATTCGATGGTCGCAGACCATCGAATGCAGGACCGTGTGCTCCACCAGCACCCGCAACCTCAGACCACACGGACATTTTCCCGTGCAAAAGCAGGGATCAGGGCGGGCAGCTGACATCCGGCGATGTCATATGTCCGCCCCCTACACGTGCGTCACGGCCGCATTACCATACGTACGCCCAGCGTTTTCATGGGAACTCCCATGAAACGCGGGGCGTATGCATATGGTAATGAGCCCAAATAGCCCTTCACGCCCCTCTCCACCCCCTGTTCGGAGTGTTCACATATCATGCGGGATTTGGCCGTACGCCCCGCTCGCACATGCGCAGAGACGCCTCTGCACATGCGCAGACACAAAACATCGGCGGCCCGAACGCACGCGGATATATCCGCACCGATCAGAATAAGGGCCACAGTATCAGAGATCCAGCTAGGAGCCAATTAGGTGAGAGGTGAAATCTCTGTGCTGGTTGGATGCACATATTGGGGTAAATTTACTAACGTTGCTCATAGCAACCAATCAGGACCTACTTCTTATTTATTTAACACTTTCTAGAATATAATAAATAGAATCTTATTGGTTGCTATCCCATCTTTAATAGAACTCCAATCTTAGTAAATGGATCCCTTTGTGCTGAGGTGCTCTAAGCTATGTCTTGATTTTAGATCATAGGAGCTAAACCATTCTATTAATACCACTTGTTATGTCAGCCTGGGATTGCAGGGACTGGATTGGATTGATACTGACATGTGCTCAGATCTTTAAGATTGGATTCGGGATAATATTCATTATTTTACTTAAAAATCATTGAGAAACTCTCTGAGCTGCATAAAAGGTCTGTGCTAATGAAATCTCCCCCTATAAATGTCATTATAACAGGAAATGGATCCAATGATTGTTCTAGTGATCCTCGCAAGTCTGTCAGGAACTCTGAGTGAAACCGGTAAGTACAAAGCATCGCTGCAGCTTCTGCATCAAGCTGTATCTCCATTCAATTACATGACTTCATAACATTACAGGAAAAGCTGCACCTCCCCCATTCTACAACCCTCATCATCTCTACTTCAGTTGGATGATATTGATTATGGTTTAAAGAATAGTTGCCGACTTTTAGACTGCCCTCTCTGGGAGAAGGCAGCCAGCTCTGTGAAGTAGGAGGCGGGGCCATCTATGGGAGGCAAAAGGGGCGGTTCAGGGGCGGAGCCACGGAAGCAATGCTCTATTGATAGCGTGTCTACAGCGATCACAGCATTTTAGCCCCGCTGTGCAATGCCGGTATTTCAGGCGTCATTTAACCCGCGGACCCCCCTGCCAAGGGGCAGTTTGCAGGAGGTAGACAGCAATGCGGGAGGGTTGCCCCTCTTTCCGGGGGGCCGGGAGGGTAGGCAACCCTGGTATAAAGGTTCAATAGTCAATAGGTCTACACAAAATTGTCGACATAGACTATGCATACTAGACTACTCACCAGGATTGTACAGTAAGCTCACGAAAAGCAGCAATCTGCTCACCCATGTTGAGGCCACGCCTCCTATTATACTGACCTGGCTCCGCCCTCCCGCATGGGGAAGCCAGAATGTCGTTAAGCATGTGACAATGCCGGCACAGACAAAAGTCGACATGAGTTTTTCATGGTTTATTTTATGGTGTCGATTTGTAGATTTCATCACATGGAGCCAAATTTAGCGCAGGAAAAATTTTAGTGTAGGAAAAATTTCAAAAAATTTAAAAAAAAAAAAAAAAACCTCATGTCGACCTCTTGGAGATGTCATCCTTGTCAATGGCGGACATAGGCGGTCGGCCTCTTGACAGTTGACCTAGACACTATGCGGAAAATGGATGATGGGAGTTCTATTTTGGATGGGATGTTGCTATGGGCAACCAATCAAATTCTATCTATTATTCTCTTGAAGGTGCTAACTAAATATGAAGTCCATTTTGATTGGTTACCCATAGCAACCTTCCATCTGACACAGAACTCCCATCTTAGTAAATTTCCCCCTGTCAATCTCTGGACCAGATTCCGCTGATATTATCATATCATATTGATTAGATATATTTTAGCAACTTTTTAAGTGACATATGGAGGAGATGTCGAACACCTCGGAGAGAGAGAAAAAATTGTGGGGCCTGGGACTGATTTCTAGACCCCCCCCCCCACTCACTGTCAGCTTTGCTGGTCACTGGGGGGGAGCATAGCAAAGCGCAACATATGGCACCAACTTGTGAGCCAATCTGAGCTCACAGCCCGGCAGCCAATTAGAACGGCTGCTGGTACACAAGCTCTGATTGGCTCACCAGATGGAGCTGCATTTTGGTCACCAGCATACGGAGGTCCGGAGGGGCAGCTCAATGGAGGCAGTCAGGCATGACTGCATTGGGTGCGGTTGGCAGAATGAGTGGCCTGGGCCCTTCCCTCTCTGTCAGATTGTCCGAGCCCAGGACAGCTGTGCCCACAGTATCCCCTTTATGGTGGCCCTGGTAGCAGCCAGTTAGCTCCTAGCTGATTGGTTGGTACTTCATCTCTATCCTCTATCACCTCTTTCATTTTTAGAAGCTTTAGTAAATGTATCCTTATACGCTACAGTATGTAATACGTTATTCTCTATATTAATCACGATGACCAACTTGTTCCAATACAGATATGTCGTGCAAGTCATTCATTTTCTCCAAGGACTACAGTGTCCCGGCCCAACTGATCCATAATACTGAGGGCCCCTATTCCAGATTCACCGTCTGCCTGAGATCCTGCTCCAATCTGACCGAGAGAGTCATGTTCAGCCTGCTGAGCGGTCTCCAATTTGACTATCTCTTCTTAATTCTCGGAGGCGGCTCAGACACCAACACCGGGCTGATTTGGGTGGAAGGACAAAGAGTGGACGTGGATTTGCCGCCTAACAACAATCTAAGGTGGAGAAGTATCTGCCTGAGCTGGGACTCGCCCAACGGCGAGATGTTGCTCTGGGTGAATGGCGAGATCGTCAAGAGGACCGAGCTTCTGAAACGGGGAATGACCTATGTCAATCCCCGGACTTTCATTGGGCCTGGTCAAATCTTCCTAGGTGGTAAGCCAAAGTTAGATGTGGGGGAGGTTACAGACGTCCACGTGTGGGATAGCGTGCTGACCTCACAAGACGTCAAGGATTTCCATAGTAAGAAAGGGAAGGTTGGTAATATCATTAACTGGCAGGCCTTGAATTATGAAGGAGCCGATGGGGATTTCATTGTTGGTCCATTTCGGTGCAAAAGTCAACTTAATTAAAAAGGTATTACCCTACATTGCATTAACAGATGTTGGATAAGAACATATAGAGACGCAATTGCAATCCAAGTATTAAAGTGCATCTTCTAAACCAGCTCCAGAGTGACTGTGATGTCATCATTTTGGTTTTTAGCCCAATAAAAGAGTGCCAGACATAATTAAGAAAGCTGGTGGCAGGGATGTTTCGTGACACATTATCATGTATTATGCAATAGGGCCCTGACTGTAAATTATTTAAGCAGAATGAAAATTAGATGGATGAATTTAGGCTTGGAATGAAACAATGGGCAATCCATTTCTAGTAAGTGTACTGGGGCGTACTGTATGTAAATTTCATGGGCCTCATATACATTCTGGTTGTTTTGAATACAACAAATGACATCTGAACATCCTGCAAATTCCCAAATTCTGAGACTTTGTTTTTAATATAAAAACTCCAAATTGAATTTACGCTGTAAAAAAAAGGTATTTTGTACAAAGAAATTTTAAATATAGAAAATAAATTGTTATCCACTAAAAACTCTCATTCACCAGTGCTGTCATTATAGGCATCTGGTCATTCATTGCGCCATGGACCAAATAGATTGGTTCCTGACCACCCCAATGAGCTCACAGACTTTAAAGAGTCGGTTCCGAGCTGCAAGTAAGCCGGCTGTATTTATCCCTGCATTGCGTGCGCAGAGCTAAATTAAGATATTTGCCTACCCCTCAATGCTGCTGCACATTGCCGACATGATCGCTTGGATTTATGGCTGTCGTCATTATCAGTGTGTGCTTACAGCTGCTCTGTCCTTGGTGCAAGGGTTCTGCCTGATAACAGATTCACAGCTAAACTTATACCCCTTTTACACCGCCGAAAAATCCGGGTCAGCGGCGGGTCAGACCCGGATCTTCGGCGGTGTAAATCCCTAACGCCGTGTCCCTTTACACGGGACTTCTACCCAGGTCCTGACCTGGGTAGAACACGGCTAGGACCTGGGTAGAGGGCGGTGTAAATGGGAACGCCGGGTCGGATGACCCGGCTCCCATTTACATGAATGGGGAACGTCCAACCTGCGGACCGCAGCGTCCGCAGGTTGGACGGGTTGTCAGCCTGACAGTCACTGACAGCCGGCGCTGCTGTCTGCTATACCCAGCGGCGGCGGGGGAGGGAGGTGAACGGATGCCTGTGTGCGGCATCCATTCACCTCCTGTGCGACGGCGGGGGGGTGCGCGCGGGGACGGGGGGCAGCCCAGCAGCTTACCTTAGTGCTGGGCTGCCCCCAGCAGCGTTCCGGTCCGGCGGCGGCACGCGGCGGTGATTGGCGCTTGGAGATGACATCGCGCTGTCATCTCCAAGCTCCGGTGGGGGCGGGTGCGGGTCGGGCTGTCCGCCCGGTGTAAATGGCACTAAACGCTGGGTCGCACCCGGCTTGAACCTGGGTCTAAAAAAACCAGGTGCGACCCGGCGTTTTGGTGTAAAAGGGGTTGGCTTTGATATGCTTGGTCTACAGTTGACATGTCAACCTATATCAAGTCGACATGAAAATGTTAACATGGTTGAACTGTGTGACAAGGAAGCACATACAATGGATAAGATGGAGTCTTTATTTTGTACCAGGTAAACAGCATAGGCAAGGATGTTACCACATTGCAGCATACAGATGTCACAGCATAGCACAAACTTCTCAGTATGTTCCAGTGGTCCTTGTCATAGCACCACGGGCATAACTACCATTGGTGCAGGGGGTGCAGCTGCTTTGGGGCCCAGAGCTGAGAGGGGCCCACTTTGCCTGTCAAGGTTACATGTGCTGTATATATTTTTCAGCATTAGTTGATAAATAGGGGCCCTTACAAACTTTTGCTATGGGGCCCACATGTATCTAGTTACGCCACTGCATAGCCCACATCCCGGCCTATCACCTGGGCAGCTATTCCACCATCAGGAACAATGACGTCCTGCCCTGGAAACACTTAGAGCACAACTAATCAGCACAACCCTAATCACATCAGTTAGTAAACCTGGACTGGATCTAATTTTCCTGCTGCTGCTTCTCTAAAACCTGGTCTGGATTTTCCACATAATCCTCATGTGGAAATATGCTGTATCTGCCACAACTGTTGATCTGTCAACATTCATGATGTCTACACGGATAAGTCGACATGAGGAACTGTCAACAAACAGTGCCTGCTTGACTAGTGTTGTCGTACCTTCTCCCGGCAGTGGCGGCTCCAGTGTCCTCTTCTGGGTCAGTGGTGTTCCGATCAGCGCCGGTGCAAGGCACCTCAGGTTGGGGGGATGCAGCCGCCAGCGAGTCGCTCCATGGAGGAAGGGGGGGGGGGGGCGGCTCACTAACTTGCTCCGGTGCAGGGTCCAGGGGGGGGGGGTGCGGGCACTGCAGCGAGTCAGCGGTGGTGCGGGCGAGTGGTGCCGGTGGGGCTCAACTGGCTTTATGGGGGGCGCGGGCGCCACTCATTTTGTTCTATGCCACTGACCTGCTCCCAATTGCCACCCTCCAGTGGCCGGTACCCCAGGCAAATGCCTGAAGCTGCCTAGTTTTGGCGCCGCCCCTGGTTCTGATAAACATTCTACCCTTTATACCTAATCTTGCTCCGGCGCAGGGTCCGGGGGGGGGGGGGGGTCCCCTTGCGGGCATTTGAGAAGGAATTGCCTTTGCGAGTGAACCACAATAAGGGCCTTTGTATCTATTTTGCTCATTTATAATTTGTTCCCAATTCTACAGCGTAAAGGTCCATACACACTGGGCAACTATGCCCAGCGTATAAGGACAGCAATGATCGCTATCATTGCTGGGGGGAAAGCCGCTCAGTGCATACACACTGCCTGGTGCTGTCAGCGGGGAGAGGACGGCATTGCATAGTGCAGCGCTATGCAAAGCCATCCACAAAGCCGCTCATCTGCTGGTATAACCAGCAAATGAGCGGCTTTCCCCCCCGATGATGCGGGAGCGCACAGCAGCGCTCATCGCTGGGACATACACACTGGGCGGCTTTGAGCTGAAAGCCGCTCAAACTTCGCCCAAAGTCGCCCAGTGTGTATGGGCCTTTATAGATTTATAGAGGTTTTCTTTAAATTAATTGTACAGAATACAATAGAATTTAGAAAGGGTAATCTCGTATTATATTGAGCTTCTCAGCTACATTTATTCTGTAGAACACCATTGTCTCCTCCCTCTCCACCCTCGGAGGGCAGGGCCCTCTTCTTTAGGGTTCTCACAACAAACCTCTTCTCTCGCACTTCAATTACTCAGGGACCATCTATATCGGCATCTCTTCTCTCTAGTAATCGTTCATCTCTTCCAATGACAGGCCACTCCTCTGCTCCCCTACATCTCAGCTGTATTGTGTACTGGGAACTGTGCTATGTTGTAATGTCTCTGTTACTGTAACGTGTGCCCTCTGTACGGCGCCGCCAACCACTTGTGGCGCCTTATAAATAAAATGTCATGATTTATAATATGATTGGTTGCTATGGGCAACCTTTGTACTTCTTTAGAAGGTTTGATACATCTCCAAAACTGCCGTTTGTTTTTCAGTTAATCTTACATAAATATACACGTCCCCGCAGCCGCCTACCAGAGAATCTGAGCTCCTTCCCCTGGGTGTCTACCGTTACCAAGAAACAAAACTACAAAGCGTCACCTGGTGGCTGTACTCTCCAGGGGGCATATTTGTCAGTCCCTGGAGAGAGATAAAGTACCAGCCAATCACCTTTCATCACATGTTCAATGCAGAATCATTTGTTACAGTTTATGTAGAGGGATGTAGAGTTGCACCTATTACATTTATATAGGATACAAAGAGAACTCTTGATGCAGGAACAATTCCGAGGGCCGGCGTACAGGGAAGGCTTGCTTTAAGAAGTCCTCCCTATTTATCAGTATGATGTTGTTGCACAGCCTGGGGCAGCTCTCCATGTATTGGTGGGAGGAGCCAGGGGTTGACACTAGTTCAGGGGTGGGGTTGAAGGGCAGTCCAAAATTCAAATAGGGAAGCCGCACCCATTGCTGCCCAAATGCTGCCAAACATAGTTGGCCAGGACTCACTGGCAGTGGGTGCAGCCTCTTCCCATGCTTCACCTCCTGTGTCCCCCTCATCCCCCATCCCCCACCATCCAGCCTCTCCCCACTCTCTCAACTCCAGCCCCCGCAAACCCACACCTCCAGTCTATCCATATAGCTCACCTCCAGCCTCCCCATCCTTCACCTCCAGCCTCCCTCCCAGCCTCACCCCATCACCTACAGTATCTCCTGCATCCCTCACCCCCTTTGAGGCTGAGACCGAGTAGATTGGTCCAGGTTGGCTAACCACCAGCCTGGGCACAGCGAAAAGCTCAGCCTAGTATCTTAACCCTGGGAGCGGAGAAATACTGGGACTGAGTAGATTGCTCTTCCGAGGGGGGTGCAGCCCCTAAGGGAGTCTTTCGAAAAGCCCAGTGGAGTACCCATTCCCATGCCGGGGGCTGGAAAATGCCTGCTGGTGAGACAGAGAAAAGCTTGGTCGGACGCTGAAGGGTCGGCTGCCTGGAGCCCGAGGCTGCACTGTGCCCCCGGGGAAACTCGGGGGTGCCTGATTTGCACTGGTGATGTCCAGCACCATGCACTGAATGGCACACACACTGCGCACTTCCCTCTAGGTTAGGCTACACGTCCTTACCTCGTCCTTTTGGATGGGGTAGGACAATTTTTTACACCCCCACCCCGGCCTTCTGGCTAGGGCCTCTTTTATTTATTTCCTTGATTTGCACTTTTGAGCACTTCACGTTTTTCGTTAGTTTGTCACGTTTTTTTTGATTTGGGTAGTGCGGCTGTCCCTAACGGGCCTTCCGTTCCCCAAACGTGGCTGGGACTCTTCACCTTTTGGGGAGAGTCCCGGTCCCCTCGAGGGCAACCCCGAGCCGCAAGGCGGAGGGAAGCCTAAGCGGGTCTCTCCAAACCTTCGGGTGCGGAGGACCCACCGTCCAAAACCCTTCCGGGGGTGGAGGAAAAGCGGGTCTCTCTGAGCTTCGGCGAAGAGGACCCACCGATCCCTTTTTTCCCTTCCTCGGCCTTATGGTTGAGGGGGGTTAGGGGAACCATGGGGCCTTTCTCCTTTGGGAGAGGGTCCAAACGTTCGTACGACTGCCCCCTTTGCACGTGTTTAGGCACAGCACTGGTGGTGGTGGGAGCACACCTCGGGCTCCCTGAGTTTCTTCAAACTCAAACTCATCCCTCACCCCCTTTCTCCCCCATCCCTCACATCCAGCCTCCATCCATCCCTCACCTCCAGCCTCCCTCCATCCCTCACCTCCAGCCTCTCCCCCAGTCCTCACCTCCATCCTCCCCCATCCCTCACCTCATGCCTCTCCCCCATCCCTGACCTCCAGCCTCACCCCCATTTCTCACCTCCAGCCTCCCCATTCCTCACCTCCAGCCTCCCCATTCCTCAGCTCCAGCGTTCCCCATCCTTCACCTCCAGCCTCCCCCATCCCTCACCTCCAGCCTCCCTCCATTCCTCACCTACAGTATCTCCTCCATCCCAAACCCCCTAGCCTCACCTCCAGCCTCCCCCATTCCTCACCTCCAGCCTCCCCCTCGTCCCTCACCTCAAGCCTCCCCCATCACTCACTTCCATCCTCCCCCCTAACCCTCACCTCCAGCCTCCCCGCCATTCCTCACCTACAGCCTCTCCCCCATCCCTCACCTCCAGCCTCCCCCATCCCTCACCTCCTGCCTCCCCCATACCCCTTACCTCTAGCCTCTCCCCATCCCTCACCTCCAGCCTTCCCAGCCATTCCTCACCTCCAGCCTCTGCCCCATTCCTCACCCAGCCTCCCCCATTCCTCACCTCCAGCCTCCCCATTCCTCAGCTCCAGCCTCCCCCATCCTTCACCTCCAGCCTCCCCCATCCCTCACCTCCAGCCTCCCTCCATCCCTCACCTACCTCCATCCCTTACCTCCAGCCTCTCCCCCATTGCTCACCTCCAGCCTCCTCCATTCCTCACCTCCTGCCTCTCCCCATCACTCACCTCCAGCCTCTTCTCCTTCCCTCACCTTCATCCCCACCAATCCCTCACCTCCAGCATCTCCCCATCCCTCACCTCCAGCCTCTCCCCCATCCCTCACCTCCAGCCTCTCCCCCATTCCTCACCTCCAGCCTCCCCCATTCCTCACCTCCAGCTTCTTCCCCATCCCTCACCTCCAGCCTCTCCCCCATTCCTCACCTCCAGCCTCCCCTCATCCCTCACCTCCAGCCTCCCTCCATCCCTCACCTACAGTATCTCCTCCATCCCAAACCCCCTTCCCTCACCTCCAGCCTCCCCCATTCCTCACCTCCAACCTCTCCCCATCCCTTGCCTCCAGCCTTCGCCTCATCCCTCACCTCCAGCCTCCCCCATCGCTCACCTCCATCCTCCCTCTAACCTCCAGCCTCCCCGCCATTCCTCACCTCCAGCCTCCCCCATCCCTCACCTCCAGCCTTCCCCATTCTTCACCTCCAGCCTCTCCCCATCCCTCACCTCCACCCTCCCCATCCCTCACCTCTAACCTCCCCCATCCTTCACCTCCAGCCTCTCCTATCCCTCACCTACAGTATCTCCTCCATACCTTAACTCCAGCCTCTGCCCCATCCCTCACCTCCAGCCTCCCCATCCCTCACCTCCAGCCTCTCCCCCATCCCTCCCCTTTAGCCTCCCCCATTCCTCACCTCCAGCCTCCCCCCATACCCCTTACCTCCAGCCTCCCCATCCCTCACCTCCACCTCTCACCTCCAGCTTCCCCCATCCCTCATCTCCAGTCTCCCCCCATACCTCACCTTCGGCCACCACTCTCCCTCACCTTCAGTCTCCCACCCATCCCTCAACTCCAGCCTCCCCCCATCCCTCACCTACAGCCTCCTCCCATACCTCACCTCCAGCCTCCCCCATTCCTCACCTCCAGCCTCCCCATCCCTCAACTGTAGCCTCTCCCATCCCTCAACTGTAGCCTCTCCCATCCCTCACCTACAGTATCTCCTCCATACCTTAACTCCAGCCTCCCCATACCTAACCTCCAGCCTCCCCCATTCCTCACCTCCAGCCTCCCCATCCCTCACCTCCAGCCTCCCCCATCCCTCACCTCCAGCCTCCCCCCGTGTGCCATGCAATGAGCAGCCTCCTGCAGTCAGATACACAGAGTCCCCCTCTCCCCCCCAGTGTAAGGAGCCGGGACAGCCCCTCCTCATCCATCTGCCGCCGCCTCCTCCATCTCCAGTCCAGGGACAGTAACCAGCTACTTCTGCACAAGGGACCGGGTGCTGCTGCTCAGGTGAAGTTACAGCGGGGTACTGGGGGTATCTGTGGGTGGGGGGCTCCCCCTGATCCCGGGAACCACAACTTCTGGGAGTTAGTGGGCTCCTGCATTCCGTGCCCCCTCCTCCGGCTGCTGCTCCCCCTCCCTTCATCCTTTGTGTGATGCGGACAATACAGTCGGGGGCTCGCAGGCTGTGCAGGGGCCAACCTGTGGCTAAGGCTTCCCAGCTGCACTACATGCTCCAGCATGCTGTGCCACACCGCTTGCTGAGACTTGCAGTCCCACACTCCACAAGAACTAGTCACTGCTTGCCAAAGTCTGCTGGTAGTAAGATGGCACGGTGGGGTAGTTACATCTGATGCACAGGTCTCCATCTCCTTATACAGAGAGCTGTGTGCTGGTTACCATCTGCTTATACAGAGAGCAGTGTGCTGGTCACCATCTGCTTATACAGAGAGTAGTGCGCTGGTCACCATCTGCTTATACAGAGAGTAGTGCGCTGGTCACCATCTGCTTATACAGAGAGTAGTGTGCTGGTCACCATCTCCTTATACAGAGAGCTGTGCTGGTCACCATCTTTTACATAGATCAGTGTGCTGGTCATCATCTCCTTATACAGAGAGCTGTGTGCTGGTCACCATCTCCTTATACAGAGAGCAGTGTGCTGGTCACATCTTATACAGAGATCAGTGTGCTGGTCACCATCTCCTTATACAGAGAGCTGTGTGCTGGTCACCATCTCCTTATACAGAGAGCAGTGTGCAGGTCACCATCTTATACAGAGAGCATTGTTGTGGTCATCATCTCCTTATATAAAGAGAAGTGTGCTGGTCACCATCTGCTTATACAGAGAAGTGTGCTGGTCACCATCTCCTTATACAGAGAGCAGTGGTGCTGGTCACCATCTCCTTATACAGAGAGCAGTGTGCTGATCACCCTCTCCTTATACAGAGAGCATTGTGCCGGGCACCATATCCTTATACAGAGAGCAGTGTGCTGGTCACCATCTCCTTATACAGAGATTAGTGTGCTGGTCTACATCTCCTTACACAGAGATCAGTGTGCTGGTCATCATCTCCTTATACATAGAGCAGTGCACTGTACGGGTCACCAGCTCCTTATACAGAGAGCAGTGTGCTGGTCACCATCTCCTTACACAGAGAGCAGTGTGCTGGTTACCATCTCCTCAAACAGAGAGCTGTGCACTGGTCATTATCTCCTTATACAGAGAGCAGTGTGCTGGTCACCATCTGCTTATACAGCTATCAGTGTGCTGGTCATCCTCTCCTTATACAGAGAGCAGTGTGCTGGTCGCCATCTTCTTATACAGAGAGCAGTGTGCTGGTCTCCATCTCCTTATACAGAGAGCTGTGTGCTGGTCACCATCTGCTTATACAGAGAGCAGTGTGCTGGTCACCATCTGCTTATACAGAGAGTAGTGTGCTGGTCACCATCTCCTTATAGAGAGAGCTGTGCTGGTCACCATCTTTTACATAGATCAGTGTGCTAGTCATCATCTCCTTATACAGAGAGCTGTGTGCTGGTCACCATCTCCTTATACAGAGAGCAGTGTGCTGGTCACATCTTATACAGAGATCAGTGTGCTGGTCACCATCTCCTTATACAGAGAGCTGTGTGCTGGTCACCATCTTCTTATACAGAGAGCAGTGTGCAGGTCACCATCTTATACAGAGAGCATTGTTGTGGTCATCATCTCCTTATATAGAGAGAAGTGTGCTGGTCACCATCTGCTTATACAGAGAAGTGTGCTGGTCACCATCTCCTTATACAGAGAGCAGTGGTGCTGGTCACCATCTCCTTATACAGAGAGCAGTGTGCTGATCACCCTCTCCTTATACAGAGAGCAGTGTGCCGGGCACCATATCCTTATACAGAGAGCAGTGTGCTGGTCACCATCTCCTTATACAGAGAGTAGTGTGCTGGTCTACATCTCCTTACACAGAGATCAGTGTGCTGGTCATCATCTCCTTATACATAGAGCAGTGCACTGTGCGGGTCACCAGCTCCTTATACAGAGAGCAGTGTGCTGGTCACCATCTCCTTACACAGAGAGCAGTGTGCTGGTTACCATCTCCTCAAACAGAGAGCTGTGCACTGGTCATTATCTCCTTATACAGAGAGCAGTGTGCTGGTCACCATCTGCTTATACAGCTAGCAGTGTGCTGGTCATCCTCTCCTTATACAGAGAGCAGTGTGCTGGTCGCCATCTTCTTATACAGAGAGCAGTGTGCTGGTCTCCATCTCCTTATACAGAGAGCTGTGTGCTGGTCACCATCTGCTTATACAGAGAGCAGTGTGCTGGTCACCCTCTCCATATACAGAGAGCAGTGTGCTGGTCACCATCTTCTTATGCAGAGAGCAGTGTGCTGGTCTCCATCTCCTTATACAGAGAGCAGTGTGCTGGTCACCATCTTCTTATACAGAGAGCAGTGTGCTGGTCTCCATCTCCTTATACAGAGAGCAGTGTGCTGGTCACCATCTGCTTATACAGAGAGCAGTGTGCTGGTCACCCTCTCCTTATACAGAGAGCTGTGTGCTAGTCATCATCTCATTATACAGTGAGATGTGCACTGGTCATCATCTCCTTATACAGAGAGCAGTGTGCGGGTCACCATCTCCTTATACAGAGAGCATTGTCGTGGTCACCATCTCCTTATACAGAGAGCTGTGTGCTGGTCATCATCTCCTTATACAGAGAGAAGTGTGCGGGTGACCATCTCCTTATACAGAGAGCAGTGTGCTGGTCACCATCTCCTTATGCAGAGAGCTGTGCGCCGGTCATTATCTCCTTATACAGAGAGCTGTGCACCGGTCATTATCTCCTTATATAGAGAGCTGTGTGCTGGTCACCATCTGCTTATACAGAGTGGTGTGTGGGTGACCATCTCCTTATACTGAGAGCAGTGTGGTGGTCACCATCTCCTAATACAGAGAGCAGTGTGCGGGTCACCATCTCCTTGTACAGAGAGCAGTGTACCGGTCACCATCTCCTTATATAGAGAGGTGTTCACCGGTCATTATCTCCTTATACAGCATTGTGGTGGTCACCATCTCCTTATACAGCATTGTGGTGGTCACCATCTCCTTATACAGAGAGTAGTGTGCTTGTCACCATCTCCTTATACAGAGAGCTGTGTGCGGGTCACCAGCTCCTTATACATAGAGCAGTGTCCCGGTCACCATCTCCTTATACAGAAAGCAGTTTGCCGGTCACCATCTCCTTATACAGAGAGCATTGTGCGGGTCACCCTCTCCTTATACAGAAAGCAGTTTGCCGGTCACCATCTCCTTATACAGAGAGCATTGTGCGGGTCACCCTCTCCTTATACAGAGAGCAGTGTGCTGGTCACCATCTTCTTATACAGAGAGCAGTGTGCTGGTCTCCATCTCCTTATACAGAGAGCATTGTGCTGGTCACCATCTCCTTATACAGAGAGCAGTGTGCCGGTCACATCTGCTTATACAGAGAGTTGTGTGCTGGTTACCATCTCCTTATACAGAGAGCATTGTGCCGGTCACCATCTCCTTATACAGAGAGCACTGTGCTGGTCACCATCTCCTTATACAGAGAGCAGTGTGCCGGTCACCATCTGCTTATACAGAGAGCAGTGTGCTGGTCACCATCTGCTTATACAGAGAGTAGTGTGCCGGTCACCATCTGCTTATACAGAGAGTAGTGTTCTGGTCACCATCTCCTTATACAGAGAGCAGTGTGCTGGTCATCATCTCCTTATACAGAGAGAAGTGTGCGGGTCACCATCTCCTTATACAGAGAGCATTGTGCCGGGCACCATATCCTTATACAGAGAGCAGTGTGCTGGTCATCATCTCCTTATACAGAGAGTAGTGTGCTGGTCATCATCTCCTTATACAGAGAGTAGTGTGCTGGTCATCATCTCCTTATACCGGGTTGTAGTGTCCTGGTCACCATCTCCTTATACAGAGAGCAGTGTGGTGGTCATCATCTCCTTATACAGAGAGAAGTGTGCTGGTCACCCTCTCCTTATACAGAGAGCATTGTGCCGGGCACCATCTCCTTCTACAGAGAGCAGTGTGCTGGTCATCATCTCCTTATACAGAGAGAAGTGTGCTGGTCATCATCTCCTTATACAGAGAGCAGTGTGCTGGTCATCATCTCCTTATACAGAGAGTAGTGTGCTGGTCATCATCTCCTTATACAGAGAGTAGTGTGCTGGTCATCATCTCCTTATACAGAGACAAGTGTGCCAGTCACCATCTGCTTATACAGAGAGAAGTGTGCCAGTCACCATGCACTAGTCTAGCAGTGGCCCAGGGCACAGAGGGTGAGCTTGGGTGTCACATAGTGGCAGGGTAAGCCTTTCGCAACCTATTTCACCATCCTATCCTGCTGTCACCATCCTATCCTGCTGTCACTCATCTCCTTACTGCCCCCTACTGACACCTTACTACTGCCCCCTTACACTTGTTACTGCCCCCTTACTATTCCCCACCTTACTACTGCCCTACTGCCACCTTACTACTCCCCTTACTGCCCCCTTACTACTCCCCTTACTGCCCCCTTACTACTCCCCTACTGACCCCTTACACTTGTTACTGCCCCCTTACTCCTATTATTGCCCCCACTACTCCCTTACTGCCCCCTTACTACTCCCCTACTGCCCCGCTTACTACTTGTTACTTGCTGAGCAGAGCGGAGACTGCCATGTATAATATCAGTGCTGATAATAGATAACAAATCTTCCTTTCTTCCTCCTGCACGTCTTGGACACACATGAAAACGATTCCCCTCATTACTGCGTCTGTGTATGTATGTGCGGCAGTAACTGTCTGTATATAGGAAATATATTAGCATCACAATGTACGATTTACATTTCAGCACAGAGTAAAGGGATCTTATCACTCCCATGGCCTGCGCTGAGGGACTGGGGATTATGGGTTTTAGCGGATTCGCATAGGGCACTGGAAGCTCATCCAGCCCTGGCATCCCGATACAGAGAATCCCGACAGGTGCTCCGTAGTGTTCTAACCCTACACCCCTAACGCTAATTCTCCCTGCAGCTTAACTCAATTCCCCGAATTTCAATACAATCTCCACCGATTGTATGTAAATTGGGCATGTTTTGGCGATGCGCGTACCGGCCGGTCGTTTGGTCATTTTGCAGATCCTGCCTGCTGCTGTCAGGATTTGTAAACTATCCCCTCAACAGTATACAGTCGGTTGGTCGACAGTCATAAGGTCGACACCACTAGGTCAACATACTGCAAGGTCGACATAGGTCTAGGTCGATATGGGACAAGGTCGACAAGTCATTAGGTCGACATGGTCTAGGTGGACAGTCAAAAGGTTGACATGGGGTTTTTCACAGTTTTTTGAGCCGACATGTGCCGACAGGCGGTATTTCATGCCCTACCATCCACTAGGGCGTGGTGGGAGGATAAAGTAGTATGCCGAGCGCCGTGAGCCAAGCGAGGGGACGTGGGGGCACTTAATCCTGTGTCCATGTGCACTGTATTGACATTCCGGTCAAAAACCAGTGAAAAACCCCATGTCGACCTTTTGACTGTCAACCTAGACCACGTCGACCTAATGATTGTGTCGACCTAATGACCTGTCAGCCTTGTCCCATGTCGACCTTGCAGTATGTCGATCTAGTGGTGTCAACCTAATGACTGTCGACCATATGATCCATACCCCCCTTCAACTGGGTACAGATCGGGATCAGATCAGATGCAGATTGTGAGCAGATTGTGTGCTCCAACAGATCATGTGACCATCGTATGATCGTCTCACAATCTGATCATGATAATTCTGGTGTGTGCCCTACATAACAAGCCCTCCACCACCTCCGACCTGCGTACAGTGTCCCAGGTGACCCGTACCCCCGGAGAAAGGCTTTCTTCCTGGTTAGCCATGAGTGCAAAGCGCTTCCCATATGCTTGTTATGTGCTGCTGCAGTTTAATCTTTAATCACTGACTGCTTTAACACCTGGTCATGGAGTTTAACCTGAGAAATGTAATGAATGTACAGTATGTCCTGTGTGCAGCACTGCGCCTGTGCGGATATGCACAGATTGCATCTGAAATACAGCTTTATACAGTATTACTAGTATACCTGGTGCTGCAGCACATCTCACCTCTAAGCGACGCTCAAGTGCGTGCATGACGCTTACAGTACTTTGTGTTGGTGCAGAAATGATGCCTAGCCAGCACTTGGCCTGGTGTAACCTGAAATACTCAGCTCAAGTGGGCAGGATTCACTTACTGTACTGCACTGGAACGTGGGTGCCCGTCATCTGCCTCTCAATGCAATGGTCAGCAACAGCTAGATACAGTAAAGCTAGATATAGTACAGTATATTCAGTTCTAAAGACAAGCCCTGTGACACAGTGACCTATTTACTAAGCCTTGCAGAGAGAGCGGTAAAGTAGATGTAGACAAAGTACCAGCCAATCAGCTCCTAACTGCCATGGTACAGGTTGTGGTTGAAAGAAAATGAGAGTAGCTGGGTAGTTGGCACTGTACTTTATCTCTCTCCGCTTGGATGTTCGGAATCCCAGATTGAATACCCCCCTATGAGTTTCTTCTTATGATCCAATTGGATACCTCCCAGTGTTCCTTGAGCCTATAACAGAAGCTGATTGGTTGGTACTCTCTGTAAGCTTTTGATAAATCTCCACCAAATTCTTTCATGCTGGACCTGCCTTGCTGTCCCTACTAATATGAATATAAATGGTGGCTGTGGATTGGCTCTTTCCATATTATGTGGCGGTAGAAAACCCCCACATCCACCCCCCACAACCGCAACCCCGGACATTGGGCAATAGAAACCGCGTTATACCCCTTCTGCGTCACATAGAATCAATGACACAGACTTGGTTTTGTTTTACTATTTATATATGTTAAATGTTCTGCAATCCCCCATCCCCACCCTCAGCCTCCAGCTACGCTGCACTGTGTGTAATAGTGATTAAATAGTGACTGGCGTGTCAGTGGGTGATCTATTGCTGCTGATTGAGAGATGCACAGCTTGGTTAATTACTACCATCCTTATGGGTTCCATACAAACAAAAGCAGTGTTAATGAATGAATCACCTCCTTAGTTTACCCTTCAGGCCGTACTCAATCACTGTGACCAACCTCTGTGGTTTCAGCTGTCTGACCACAAGCCATCTGCCTGTGTGCAAATGGTCACTAAGATCAGAGTTCTATTAAAGTTGGAAGTGCTAGTTTATAGAAATAGATTTGTTGCCCACAGCAACCAATCAGATAACATTTATTTATTCAGTTTTAAATTAAAATGTCGGGTCACACTCAGGACTTTGTGGATGGCTTCAACCTGGCTAACACCCTTCAGACAGGTGGTTGGACTTGTTTTATTAGCAACGCTGACGTAAAGGCCCTTGCCCAAGCCCTTGGACAGTTTTTGGGCGCGCGCTTGCGCAGTTTGACAAAATTTGGCAGTTCCGATTGTCGGCAATCAGTGATTCATGCTGAATCACCCCCTTTAGCGGGGATTGTAATATTAAACATGTTTATTATTCTCGGTTCCCCCGACCCTGCCACCAATATATGGGTCTTATATTGAGGCCATGAGAGGTAATCAGACTAACGGACAATATTTTGGTCTCTGCCGAATGTGTAGTGAGATGTTTTCTGCAGCTCCCGTTCATTTCTAGGTTATAATGTGATTTCCACACCAAAAAGAGAATTTGATTCCTTGGTTGGTTGGATGTTGACCAAGAGTAGTAGGACATCAAGCATCGGCATGTGTAGGACCATTGTTGGACCCAGAAGGGTTAGAGATGATGAACAGCTGTGAACACATCATAGGGGTCTAGTTCAGAGCTGCACAGAATTGCGATCTAGGAGTTGAGTGTTTTTTTTTTTATCCTTAAAAACTTTTGGCCCCTGCGTGCATTGTTATACACATAGAGGTGCTGTTTTGCATTTGAGGGGCAGGGTCTCAGAAATGCTTTGGAAATGTGCAGGGTAGATACTGAGAGATGGCAAAACAGATGCACGGAGAAGTTCATGTCACTAGCATAAGCATGTTGCTGAAGTGTTTGCCTACAGAGAGTTGTTCACAATGGAGGCAACAAAGGAGAATCTGCACCTTGCCATAGGGCTGGTGCGGCCGATGGTGGTACCTGGACGTACCAGGCAGTATTATAATGCCTACAGATGTCTCAGGCCTTGCACATTCACACACAGATGGGCAACCACCAAAAGATGCACCCTTATCTACCTCCACCTCTGAATCAGGCCTCTATGGTCTGTGTTGCGGACCTAATGACAAGACTTTAGTTTACGAATGCAATATTACTGACACCCATTATCCTTTCTTTAGGCCAGTTTTCTAATGGCACGGTGGCTGAGGGACTACTTAAATTTTGGGAGTAAGAGGTCTCCACCCCAGCCTCCCAAGCCTGACTACACAGAAAGTGAAATCCTACGGGCCTACAGGGCTCAGAAGAGCCTGGATTTTGAAGATCCATATGAGGAGAAGGACAATGAATCGGGATCCCAGCCAAGGCTCGATGAGCTGCAACTGACCATAGTATCTCCTAGACATCGTCTCATAAAGGTGGAACCATCGGAATGTAAACGGAAACCTCACCTAGGATCAGAGGAGGACTCTGGAGGAAAGGTCAGTGACTAAAGGTTATGCTTTAGTCCTTTCCATATTTTCCTTGATAATGCTAAACAAAAGTTTCTTTGGACACCATGTTCTAGACACATCTTATAATTGTGCCATATTATCTGTATTTTTTAATGATTAACTGGACAATGCTCCAGATGATATTGGACCAGACCCTAGATGTAGGATGGAAAACTGTTTGGAAAGCCAACTACCTGAAGCCCGAGGGGATATGTGCCCCTCTAAGCTTTGGAAAGGAAGAACCCACAGACCCTTTTTCCCCTCAATAGACTCTGAGGGGTTGGGGAGTAACTTGGTCTTTTTTCCTTTGGAGAGGGTCTAAAGTCCTATGCCCCAGGCACACGTTCACTGGGTGAAGAAGCCACCTACCTCGGGATCACGTAGAAATTAAAAGAAGAGTAATATTCTTTTTCTCACACGTTATGAATGATAAATGGTGCTCCAGCCAATCAGCTCCTGTTATTTTTCAAACACAGGACAATTAGGAGTGGATTGGTTGGAGCACCATTTAACATTTGCAATGAGTTATAACATGAATATCACTGGTTGATAAATCTTCACCAAAGTACCTTCCAATCAGCTCCTGTAATTTTTTTTAAACACAGACATTTGATTGGTTGGTTCTTTACACTCTGGGCGAGATTTATTGTGTTGACCGTTTTTCCGAAAATGCGATTTTTGCTCAAATCGCCCTGTATCGCTGTTTTTTAAAATCGCATTTTTTTCCAGAAATCGCATTTTTAATGAGGTGTGTATTCCGGCATGAAAAGTGCGAGAAAGTGCAATGTAGGGCGATTTTCGGGATGAAAAGTGCGATTTTTTTAGTCATGAAAAGGTGCGATTTTGTGTTAAAAAAAAAAAAAAATTGGCGTGAGGTCCCCCCTCCTGTACATAACCAGCCCCGGGCTCATTGAGCCGGACCTGGTTCCAAAAATACGGGGGACAAAAAGCGTAGGGGACCCCCGTATTTCTGAAACCAGCCCCGGACTCTTGGACCGGTCCTGGTTCCAAAAATACGGGGGACAAAAAATCTGGGGGTCCCCCGTATTTTGAAACCAGCACCGGGCTCCAACAGCCCCCAGTGTCATGCCACAGCCGGGGGACACTTTTTACACAAGGTCCCCCGGCCGCACCATGAGCACCGTGGCTGGTCAGCCTTGGACGGGGTACCTGGAGGAGTGGGGACCCCCCCAATAAAGGGGTCCCCCCTCCCCGAGGCTTCACCCATCCAGGGCTGAAGCCCGGGGCTGTCACCGGCGTCCCTGGCCATTGGACGCCGGCCTGATATGGTTAAATTCACATTCCTAACATTGCTTAATACAGGAGAACTGCAAGTGCCAGCAGACCTCCCCCGCAGGCTGGGACTTGGAGAACCACAAGTCCCAGCATGCGGGGCATTACTGGGCCCGCTGGGACTAGTAGTCCACCTGTAAAAAGAATGTTAAAAGAAAACACACACACAGAAAAGTACAACTTTATTACACACACATCCACACACCTCACTTTTACACCCACATTCTTACCGATCCAGGATCCAGCGCTGGTCTCTCTGCAGCAGAGCCGGACAGCCCGCACTGACAGCGGGCTGACCGGCTTTCTCCGATGCAGCTAACAGCTTCTGTCGCGCTGTCCCAGCGCAACAGAGGCTGAGAGCGTCTCCGGCTTATGTGTCTCCATGGAGACGCATCGACGCTCTCAGCCAGTGTCGCGCTGGGACAGCGCGACAGAAGCTGTTAGCTGCATCGGAGAAAGCCGGTCAGCCCGCTGTCAGCGCGGGCTGTCCGGCTCTGCTGCAGAGAGACAAGCGCTGGATCCTGGATCGGTAGGAATGTGGGTGTAAAAGTGAGGTGTGTGGATGTGTGTGTAATAAAGTTGTACTTTTCTGTGTGTGTGTTTTCTTTTAACATTCTTTTTACAGGTGGACTACTAGTCCCAGCGGGCCCATTAATGCCCCGCATGCTGGGACTTGTGGTTCTCCAAGTCCCAGCCTGCGGGGGAGGTCTGCTGGCACTTGCAGTTCTCCTGTATTAAGCAATGTTAGGAATGTGAATTTAACCATATCGGGCCGGCGTCCAATGGCCAGGGACGCCGGTGACAGCCCTGGGCTTCAGCCCTGGACGGGTGAAGCCTGGGGGGGGGGGACCCCTTTATTGGGGGGGTCCCCACTCCTCCAGGTACCCCGTCCAAGGCTGACCAGCCACGGTGCTCATGGTGCGGCCGGGGGACCTTGTGTAAAAAGTGTCCCCCGGCTGTGGCATGACACTGGGGGCTGTTGGAGCCCGGTGCTGGTTTCAAAATACGGGGGACCCCCAGATTTTTTGTCCCCCGTATTTTTGGAACCAGGACCGGTCCAAGAGTCCGGGGCTGGTTTCAGAAATACGGGGGACCCCTACGCTTTTCGTCCCCCGTATTTTTGGAACCAGGTCCCGCTCAATGAGCCCGGGGCTGGTTATGTACAGGAGGGGGGACCTCACGCCATTTTTTTTTTTACTTTTACACATATTTTACCAAAGAACCATACACAGATCGCAATGATCTGTGCATGGTTCTGACAAAATCGCCATGTTTCTGACAAAATCGCCAGTCAGGATCAGGTCTATTTTTTTTTGGAACTTTAGACCATTTTTTTGGCGATTTCCAAATTCGCATCTCATTAAAAATGCGAATTGTATCTTTTTCAATGGGGAAAACATCTGGATGCGAATTCCGGAGTTAAAAAAAAATCGCACTTTCAGAAAGTGCGATTTCGCGGCAAAAAGTGCGATTTATGCCGCAAATCGCCACCCATTAAGTAGTCGATTTGGGAAAAAAATGAAAAAACGGCAGTTTTTGCGATAAAAATCGCCAAAAACCCAACATAGATCTCTAATAAATGTCACCCTTTATCTCTTTGTAAGGTTTGGTACATCACCCCCTGCTTGCCAGACGTGGTAATAAAGATATAACATACTGTAGGGTGGGGGATGTGAACTGGTCACTGAAACCATAAAGATTTAGATTATGTCCTTTTGTCATTCTTAATACAGGTCCCCAGTGTCTATGATTATTCCAACCCATTTGATTTGAAGAACAATCCGTTTGATCATGAGGAAATGGAAGATACCAGTTACATGGAACCATATAACAGTCAGAGACCTCTGGAAGGTGAAAGCAATGGTGCAAGAGCGGATGTTAAGATGATGTTTAATGTTCACGTTATGCAATATGTTCATCAAGCTGAAGATGATCATAAAGCTATGAAAAATATACTCAATAACAAGTTATGTGGAGATAGGGCAGATATTCTGGAGGCCCATTGGGTTTCCAACCCTGTTAAGATACTTCAATCTAGAGTTATATATAAGTACAGTGTATCATAGATGGTGAGGACTTTGACCATTAGATCCCTAAGATCTTTATTCCCTCTCTGGTACTTAGGTGACAGCCTGGGATTAAAGTCGGACAACGCAGTCTTTTATGCTACCTGCTTGGAGATCCAGGTAGTCCTTACATATAAAGGTGATCCAGCATTGGTTATAATTTGGTAGCATAATATATCTTAATGAAAAACTTTACAAAATAACCAGCCACAATTTTAAGGAGCCATTTTGCTCTTGCATTCTGTCAAAATGGCTGCCTATATTCTATTCACAGTACTTCCTAGTTCAGGAGCCACCACCTTCAAAGCAATTTTAGTTTTGATCTTATCAGGCCATACAAATTAATTCATCTAGGAGGGTGGTTCAATAAGTAAGATAACAAGACCTCTCACATATGTCATATACTCTATTCTGTTCTTATTTACCACCAGGTCAGAACAGGTAGACCGCTGCTTCCCCTCACAGCCAGACTGCGCCTCATATCAGTCATATTGTCCCGGCACCAGGTGTGAGATTATCTTATCACACTACGTACCCGCTCTGCCATTTTACAGCTGATGTTGGGACAGTCTGACCGATACAAGGCACAGTCTAATGGCAGTGAGGGAAACAGTTGTCTACCTGCTAATTCCTGGCCTGGAAGTAAATTAGAATGAAAAAGAGAACATTACACACATCGGAGGCCTACTTACCATACATATTGAACCACTCTCATATCTCGCAAGAGATCCATAAGACTGTTTTATATATATAAGAATATTATGCGTCTTAATTTTTTTAGGTATACAAATTATTAACAATAATATTCCCTTCATCTCCCTAAAGATCAGCCCAGCCCAGGGGAGGAGGAGTCTGACAAGGTTCTCCAGCTGTATGACTCTCCATATAATGATAAATACCGGACGATCCCCCATGAAAGGTGCCAGCCCTCTGAGGATGAGAGACCAGCGGATGAATATGACCAACCCTGGGAGTGGAAGAAAGATAACATCAGCCGAGCCTTTGCAGGTAGAGTATGGGAAGAAGACAACATTGCTTATACCAAAGGTTCCCAAATGTGGTCCTCAAGGAACCCCAACAGTACAGGTGTTAAGTATATCAATGCTGAACTTGTGGACTCAAGTGTATGCAAAGCTTTGGCGATTGCAGTCAGATCTCTTGCACCCAATGTATGACGATAGTGAAAACAGCTGCTCTCACAGGCGGCGGTATAGGGGCGGCTCAGACACATGGATCCTCCCCACTCTGAATGTGGGCAGATGTCCACAGCTGTTGTCATGCTGCCCACACTGTTGGGCAAAGCTGAGAATAGCAATTCAAGTTGCCTGGAGGGGGGCCTGCTGCCTTGGGAGTCCATGAAGATTTGCCGGTATTTGGAAGTCTCCCAGACCATTTCAGTAACCGCAGTGTGACCTGTGCCGGTCCAGTCCTCTAAGCCTGAGACTAGGGGGCGGGGTCATCAGCTGTGGGAAGTAGAGAGCACTCTAAGGACAACTCTAGGAAGCTTTGGGCAGCTCTGCAATTGCATGCTGTATACAGGGGGCCATTTTGGGCACTCTGCAAGTGACATGCAGATGCCATGGGCCCTGTACTTGTGTTGTGATGGCACCGATGGCAGTTACGGCCTTGTCTCAGACATTCCAGAATAGGCAAATATCTATATATATATAAAAGGCTAACTAATCCTCACCTCTATTAGGTGAAGTACCACCACTGACCAATTTAGGCCACTCGATAGACCAAATTACTCCGTTGTGTACTAAAAGATTTCATAACTGAAAGTGAAAACTATTTTTGCAGGGACACTGATCTGGTTCAAACTTGCTGGATATGGAGAGGGGCACTGGAAGATAGAGATTGTGGGAAGGCGCAGATAGGCACTGGGGGTGGGGCGGAGAGTTTGTGGGCTAAAAACGGTCACAGCTCAAAGTGAAAGTAAAAACTGTCACAGCTCAAAGTGGAAGTAAAAACTGTCATAGCTCAAAATGAAAGTACACTGTCCTACTCGATCACTACGATCCATTGAAGAAGGACTACTAACAGTACCCAGAATTTCCATGAAGTCATCTGGGAGTCGAGCTTTGTTGCTCCAACTCTATGGAACTCTCTTCCTCTCATAGTGCAAGAAGCCCCCACTGTAGAATCCTTTAAAAATAGACTAAAGACTTATCTATTACTCAAGCATTTCACTGATATCAATGTTAAAGTACTTTGAGTCCTATTGGGAGAAAAGTGCTATACTGTATAAATATAATAATAATAATTATTATTATTATTAGTAGTAGTATTATTATTATTGAACAAGACGTCATTTTGACAGGCTTTTAACTAAAATGTGATATTCCTCTGGCCATTGAAGTCTCTGGTTTCATCCCAGTTTCCATGATTCAACCTCAAAAACTTTCAGCCATCTTCTATCTCATGTGGCTTCTCCTAGTTATAGTGTAACTTTGATTTGTCTGGTCATTCACAGTTCAGTTTGAGGGCTCAGGATGGCCTTGTGATTCCCCCCATTCAAGAGCACGTCTTCTACAGTCCACTCCCCGGAGCCCCGTAAACCTTCGACCCTCAACACCAGAGTTGGCTGGTAATCAACGAGATCACGGGTCCCCCCCTAAAGATCTGGCAGACGCCTTAAGAGCGCGGAAAGCAAATTGTGGAGAGCTACAAAGACAAGGGTGAGTCTTTCTGTAAGTGATGAGGATCATGATGATGATGACGAAGGAGGGTGTTTTTGGAGTCTCAAACTATGTTCACTCCGCAGGTGGTTCCATGGCGCTATGAGCTGCACAGATGCAGAAAGGCGATTGCACAAGAGTGAAGCGGGGAGCTTCCTGGTGCGCACAGAAGCTGAGAGCATGTATTTCCTGTCTGTTAGGTGAGTACCCCCTGGTTCATCATTAGGCCCTGCCCTGGACTATCATTTCGTAACACCCTTGGGGATGACTTTGAGCATGAGGTATCTGTATTTTCACGCGACAGTGATCTAGAACGGCCGTAAGGGCTCTTGGCAAACTGCTAATCAACACAAGTGAAGATGCCGCCCAGAAAACGGGAAGAATTTTGAAAATAAATTAAGGGCCTTTGTTAGCAAAGCAAAAAAGCACTCAAATGGGCAAAGCAATGTTGCACTGCAGATGGGGCAGATGTATCGTGCAGAGAGAGTTACATTTAATTGCAATGTAATAATACAGCTGTCTAGCATCTGTGGGCCACATGCGAGCGCCCTCGGCAAATTTTTCCTTCACCGAGGTGCTCTCAGCCTGATTGACAGGTAAGGGGGCGTCCCGTGGTGGACCCCCATTGTTTCATGGGCATACCCACAAAAGCGATAGAAATGCTAGGCTGGCCCCAGTGAACGCAGGAGTTCCCTTGCCTGCTCGTGCCAGCCACATGACGTGGGCACCTGCCCCAATTTCATCGAAATACAACCAACAGCTGAGGGTCACACAGCGGCTGCGATCACCAGCCAGAGGAGGAGAAATCCCTCCATGGTAAGTGACCATCAAAGGATTTATCCTCTGTGCAGGTGCTAGCAAAGAGTTGTAGAATATCTCAAAACCAGCAATTTACAGGATCCAAAACAGCATGGGTTTACTGGGGGAAGATCATGTCAAACAAATCTTATTGACTTTTTTGACTGGGTGACTAAAGTAATAGATCAAGGTGGGGCTGTAGATGTAGCTTATCTAGACTTTAGTAAAGCTTTTGACACTGTCCCACATCGCAGACTGTTAAATAAACTTGAAAGCTTGGGATTGGATTCTAAGATAGTTGAATGGATAAGAGCGTGGTTGCAGGACAGAAAACAGAGAGTTGTAGTAAATGGAGTACAGTCAAAGGAGGGAAAGGTTACAAGTGGAGTACCCCAGGGATCTGTACTTGGACCAGTGCTTTTTAATATCTTTATTGGTGATATTGCAAATGGAATTGAGGGTAAAATGTGCCTTTTTGCAGATGACACAAAGGTATGCAACAGGGTAGACACACCAGGAGGGGTAAATCAAATGATTGAGGATCTAGGCAGATTAGAGAAATGGTCAAGAGAATGGCAACTACAGTTTAATGCCAAAAAATGCAAAATCATGCACTTGGGTCTCAGAAATCCAAAGACTCAATATAGTATAAATGGCACTATAATGGAAACTACTGAGGAAGAGAGGGATCTAGGTGTCACTATTTCAGGGGACTTAAAAGCAGGTAGGCAATGTAACAAAGCAATGAAGAAGGCAAGTCAGATGCTTGGTTGCATAGGGAGAGGTATCAGCAGTAGAAAGAAAGAAGTAATAATGCCACTGTATAGGTCATTGGTACGACCTCACCTAGAGTATTGTGTTCAGTTCTGGAGGCCATATCTCCAGAAGGATATAAATACATTAGAGACTGTACAAAGAAGAGCAACTAAAATGGTGCATGGCCTACATCACAAAACGTACCAGGAAAGACTAAAAGATCTTAATATGTATACTTTAGAGCAGAGAAGGGAAAGGGGGGACATGATAGAAACTTTCAAATATATCAAGGGCTTTAACAAGGTACAGGTGGGAGACATTCTTCACAGGAAGAGGAGCAACAGAACATGAGGACATGCACTGAAACTAGAGGGAGGAAGATTCAGGGGAAATGCGAGGAAGAATTTTTTCACAGAAAGAGTAGTAGATAAGTGGAATAGCCTCCCAACAGAGGTGGTAGATGCAAATACAGTAGTACAATTTAAACATGCTTGGGATAAGCATATTGATATCCTTACAAAAAAATAAGGATCAAATATGGTTTGAGGTAACATGTTTAAAAAAAGGGGCAGACTAGATGGGCCAAGTGGTTCTTATCTGCCGTCAAATTCTATGTTTCTATGTTTCTATGTTTCTAGCAAACGGATGTGTAACTGTACTCATCTGTTCGCAGCCCTGCACATGGGTTCGTACTACGGGGAGGCGTGCATTCGGCGGGCCGGCGTTAACTTGCTCCAAATAAGCGCAGCCCAGCGAGCAGGTCTGAATCGGGCTGATGGTTTGTTCCAGAAACAAAATGACTTACCAGATACAACCAGTATATAGACAGCCGCATGATCTCCGAGACTTAGCTAGTTGATTTAAAGCGGCAATTCTTCCAAGGGCAAGATCGGGGATGTTTTTGCCTTTTAACCTTTTGCAGTCCATTTTTTTTTTTTTGCAATTCAAACAGTCTGATTTAAATATTTAAATTAATTGTAATTTTTTTTAGTTATTTAAAATTGGTCTACATTGAATGCTGAACGATGTAAATGTTCTTATTTTAAAGTGTCTCACCATTGGATCTGCTACTAGCGCTAGGGCTGTTGAGCCTGACTAGACATTGGCTCTGAAAGGGTTAAAATAGATGCACTGCTCTAGGATTTAGAAAAACCTGTACTCGTCTCTCGTTTTTTGTATTAACTAAGGGGCTGATTCAGAGGTCTGTGGAAATGTAGTAATGTCCGAGTTTGGATTTCGGATGAGATTGCCTATATTTATAAAGCGCCAATCCTTTACCAGGCGAAATAAACCTGGCATTGCTGTGTACACACACGCACACACATGCCGCACACACACACACGCACACACATGCCGCTCTACAAAGCTGACAGCTGCATACAATTGTGCATTGTTAACCAGGTTTAAAGTAGACAGCTGATTTATCTGTCTTTGTTTGACAGGGGGCACTACAGCATCTTGCACGTGAAGCTGACAAGCACGCCAGATGGTCAGTTCATCCTCGGCGACAGTGGTCCGTCCTTCCTATGCATTCATGATCTGGTCCAGCATTACAGCCAGTGTCCCCTGCTTTTCCCTGGGGAGGGACAAATATGCCTTCGACATCTGGTGCCTGCAGTCACACAGTGAGATGTGGTAACCAAATAGTGACTATATACCATGGACCGACGGTACATCACATGCCTTAAACCTGCGGTACATGAATGGAAGAAGCATCATGGACTCGAGTAATCTAGTATTGCAGAAGAACCCTTTGTATGTTATCTTGCCAAATACATAATAATACCTTTAGATACTTCGCATATCTACGCCAACAGAGCAGAGTATATAAATGAAGGTGCTGTAGGGGGGGGGAAAGGGGGGGGGGCGGAGCCTGCCCTACACATTGCCTTATTATTGAAGATCCAGGCCAGGATGGTTAATCTTAAAATAAGAGTGTAAAGTTGCTACGCGTCCAGATCTGCAGGTGGGGGGAGGGGTGGTATGTCTCCAGTGCCCCATAATTCTCCATGCAGAGATCCCGTATACCTTCTGCCAGTGGCCATCTTTATTGTGGCATTTTCAGAACTCAGGGTTTATGCAAACTTCTGCGGCCGCGCTTTTTTCCAAACACATCACCGGAAAGATGACAACCGGCAGCAGATATGGGAAGGGGACACTGCACGGCATGCAACGGGATCTATTCTGGGTTGATATTGCCCCCATCATGCCACAACAAGTGGAATCTGCCCAACTTGTTCTATGGAAGTTACTGCTATTCCATGTAGCCATCTGCACATGAAATTGAATCATTATGGAAAGAGGAGGCATTCTAAGCTGGCGGTACAGAAAATGAATGGCATGAAAAAGTAGGCACAGCATAATTATCGGTAGCTATGCTGATGATCTCACGGTAAGGTCCCCACGGCTTTCTATGACCATGAGCTTATGGTGAGGTCCCCACGCCCTCCCTCACCATGATCTCCCGGGAAGGTCCTCTCACACCCTCCTCTGATCATGAGCTCACGGTAAGGTCCCCACACCCTCCTCTGACCATGAGCTTATGTGAGGTCCCCAGGATCTCCCTCACCATGAGCTCACGGTAAGGTCTCCACGCCCTCCTCTGACCAGGAGCTCACGTGAGGTCCCCACTCCCTCCTCTGACCATGAGCTCACAGTGAGGTCTCCACTCCCTTCTCTGACCATGACTTCACGGTGAGGTCTCTACGCCCTCCTCTGACCATGACTTCACGGTGAGGTCTCTACGCCCTCCTCTGACCATGAGCTCACGGTGAGGTCTCCACACCCTCCTCTGGCCATGAGCTCACGGTGAGGTCCCAAGCCCTCCTCTGTCCATGAGCTCACGGTGAGTTCCCAAGCCTTCCTCTGACCATGAACTTGCGATGAGGTCCCCACACCCTCCTCTGATCATGAGCTCACTGTGAGGTCCCCACACCCTCCTCTGACCATGAGCTCACTGTGAGGTCCCCACACCCTCCTCTGACCATGAGCTCACAGTGAGGTCCCCATGCCTTTCTCTGATCATGAGCTCATGGTGAGGTCTCTATACCCTCTGACCATAAGCTCACAATGAGATCCACACTCTCTCCTCTGACCATGAGCTCACAGTGAGGTCCCCATGCCTTTCTCTGACCATGAGCTCATGATGAGGTCTCTATACCCTCTGACCATGAGCAAACTGTGAGGTCCACACTCTCTCCTCTGACCATGAGCTCATGGTGAGGTCCCCATGCCCTAATCTGACCATGACCTTATAGTGAGGTCCCCACGTCTTCTTCTGACCATCAGCTCACTTTGAGGTGCCCACACCCTCCTCTGACCATGAGCTCACAGTGAGGTCCCCACACCCTCCTCTGACCATGAGCTCACAGTGAGGTCCCCACACCCTCCTCTGACCATGAGCTCACAATGAGGACCCCACGCCTTCTGACTACCTGTGGCTGCTCTGATGGTTACTCGGAAATGACATTTGTACGAACTGTCCGTGTTGCTTCATTGCAGACTTCTATATATTATATCTAACATTTAAAGCATTTATAAAAACAAAGGTTTTATATTTGCAGTTGTTTTCCCTATAATACCATTCTTCTCTTACATACTTTCTTAGAATACTAGACATGTGCTCTTCCCGTGGGTCAGACCCCAGACGGAGTCCCAGAATGTGATTTGGGGGGCTCCTTATTGATATGCAATAATAATGTTTTATTTGGAATGGGCGCTCTTGGGTTCCCAGATCAATAGCACATCTACACCTGAGGCCACGGCTTAAACCAAAAGCACCACTGTTGTTCAAGATCACAGAGAGAAGGAGTTATCAAATCTCGAAGAGCGATCAAGTACCAACCAAATCAACAGGCTGTGTTAGGAAAAAGGACAGAAGCTGATTGGTTGATATTTCTCGGCCATGTTACCTGCTATGCTGAATCTGGCCCAATTTGTGTTCCATGGAAACATACAGTACAGGGACTAGTATATGGAAACTGCAATATGATATTGTGCCTATACAAAGCATTTTTGTTTTTTTTATTTTTATGATGGTTATTGACGACACAAATAGTTCCTAAGGATAAGTAACCCGCTGGTTCACTGTTATAGTACTGTATGTCTCTGACCTATACTTTGATTAATCTGTTTTTACTCATAATCAATTAAAAAATTTGCATTTATTGTAGTAAGTGTGCGATCTGGGCTGTTATTGCTGTGAAGTCAGTTAGCGCAGGAGGCGTGGCGCAGGGTGAGCACCGCGCAGTGTGTGCAGCAGAAATCGTGTGTTAGTCCTGTACATAGGCCACAGTCATATGCGGGAATACAGGCGGGGCTCCCGTCTCACAGACACACCTCCTGCACACCTGGATTGGCTGAGCATGGGATGGGAGGGAAGAGGCGTGCTCACTTAGCCCATGTACAGTAATGGGATCTCAGTTCCCTAACAAGGCTAGGAAGACCTGTTCCTCCACTTTGGCTCTGGCTATCAGTCCAGGTTTTAAGGATATGCATACTTGAACACAGGTGACTAAAGGTGGGTACGCACCTCTACAATGGGCAATTAGGGGTCGATTCAAGTAGCGACAAGGCCATATGCCACACTTCCTATAGCTCCGGCCTTAAGGGGGGCAAGTTAAAGCGTCATTGCTGGGGTCCCGCTCCGTTGCAAGTGTATGATAAAAAGACCATTCACAGACTTCAGTCACTTTTTATACAGAGATATTTATTTAGATAAGAATTGCACGTTACACTGTTAGAGAGATACTGTAGCGACAGTCTCATCATCCAAACATAATCAGACACGTCCCCAAATGCTGCTCATCTTCCGGTCACTCTCCTGTCTTTTTGCTGGGAGCATCTGTTTCTGCAACGAGAAATTTTTGAGCCAAATAATAACGCCTGCAATGTATTGTCTGTGTAATAGTTATTGCCTCCGAGCTCATTACTAGGCCGGGAACACAACCCACTGATGTGTAACTGGCTGACATATTGTACGATGCATTCACATTGCGCTATGCAGTCGTATGACAGCACAGAGTACCATGTACAAAAAATCTTCTGATTGGCCATGAAGCACAGCCAACCAGAGGACATCATTGTCTACCAGTGGATGGGCATGCTCCCGGTGGTTTGTGGGCGTTTGCCTGAAAATACAGGCGTTTCCCAGCTGTTGGGAGGGAGGGCTGTTGACGTCATCAGTGTCCTCCTTCTGCCCACGGCCATCGCAGCGCTGAGTAAGTCCTGGCTTACTCGGTGCTACAAATGGGGAAATCCAATCAAAGTGAATTTATGGCCCTTATTCAGATCTGATCGCAGTACAAATTTGTTCTCAAAATGGGCAAAACCATGTGCGCTGCAGGTGGGGCAGATGTAACATATGCAGAGAGAGTTCAATTTGGGTGGGGTGTGTTGAAACTACTGAAATCTAAATTGCAGTGTAAAAATCATGCAGCCAGTATTTACCCTGCACAGAAACAAAATAACTCACACAAATCTAACTCTCTCTACATGTTACATCTGCTCCACCTGCAGTGCACATGGTTTTGCCCATTTTAAGAGCAAATTTGTACTGCGATCAGCCTGGTGTGCACAGCTGCTAGGCGCAGGGACGGGAATTAGCGGGGGGGGGGGGGGGGTGTCATTTGGCTGGCGTTTTGAGATTACAATTCTTATTGAATACGGCCCAGAGTTGTATGTTGGTATAATGTTTTCTATATTGTTTTATACTATTATACTATTTATTCATTATTTTACCTTCTCCATGAGTTATGTTGGACTCGTCCTCCACAGTCGTCTTATAAGATGTGACGTTTTCTACATACAGAGGAATAATAGTATTTTCTATCGGAAAAGCAGATTTTTTTATTATGAGAAACATACGTTAAATAAAGCTTTCATAACGCCAGATTCTGCGCTAATGTTATACAAACGTTCCTCTACTCTACAGACGGATACTTAGTTATGGGACCCGAATCACCTTAATATTATGGATCTAACCTCCGTCCCTATATGTCCGTATTGTCACCATAGAAGAGTGGCTTTATGAGACACCATAGAGGTGTCTCTGATCTGCGAGCGCTCGATAAATCATTCGATGGTTGCCGACCATTAAATGATTTTTCAACCGCACCCAAGGCTGGGAATGGATGACTATGCAAATCATCCATTCGCAGCCGAGCGGGGGAACGCGGGTGCGAGGGGGGGGGGGGGGCAGTCTGCACTGCGGGCAGAATTGAGTCCACACGCAACACTGCGAATTTTGCAGCGTGGCGCGTGGACCAGAATAAGGTCCTATAGCCCCCTCAAAGATATCGCTACCTGCTCCGCAACACACTGCCATGATTGCTCGCTCTTCCTCCTCTTCCTCAGACGTTTTCTCTCTCTGTCCTGCTTCATCTGATAAGTACAATTAACACATGATCCTGTATTTATTTCTACACGCATACTGTAGGTGCTGACTCTGAGATGAAACCAAAGCTAAAACAAAATAGGGTACTTATGTAGTAACTGGGCTGCCGATTTTGAAATCGGGTCCATCGCATCGCATCGCACCCGACCATATCGCATGCGATGCGATGCGATGCGATGCGATGCGATGGACCCGATTTTTCCATAGGATTCAATGTTAAAATGGACTGAGTCCATTTTAACATAGAATTCAATGGGAAAAGGGGTCCTTTTCATACCCCTACTATCCAAGTGGGCATGGAGTTGGATATAAACCTGTGGCGAGCGTAGCGAGCCACCGAGCCCGAAGCGTGGCGAGCGTAGCGAGCCCCGCGAGGGGACACAGAATACCGTCCCCTCGCGGGGCTCGCTTCGCTCGCCACGCTTCGGGCTCGGTGGCTCGCTACGCTCGCCACAGGTTTATATCCAACTCCATGCCCACTTGGATAGTAGGGGTATGAAAAGGACCCCTTTTTCCCATTGAATTCCATGTTAAAATGGACTCAGTCCATTTTAACATTGAATCCTATGGAAAAATCGGGTCATCGCATCGCATGGTCGTATGCGATGCGATGCGATATCGCATCGCATCGCATCTGATTGTATGCCTTAACTTAAGGCATACAATCAAAAAATCGGCAGCCCAGATACTACATAAGTACCCAAAATAGTACCAACCATTTAGTTCCTAACTGGCACTTTTCAAGCACAGCCTGTGACGTGATAGTTAGCACCTGATAGACTGTTACTTTATTGCTGTTCAAGGTTTCCACATTTGCATCTGCCTCAGTAACTGAAGGGTAGATGTATGAAGCAGTGATAAGGGAGGAGAAGTGATAAAGTGCCTGGTACTTCATCAGCGGCCAATCAGCTCCTGACTGTTCCTTTTTAAAAACAGCCTGTAACTTAACAGTCAGGAGCTGATTGGCTGGTGACAAAGTACCAGGCACTTTATCACTTCTCCTCTGTTATCACTGCTTCATACATCTACCCCTGTGCTCCTTGATCTGCAGGTAGGGCAGATGTCAAGAGGAGCCGGGGATGTAGATTTGGGGGATTCAGTACTGAATCCCAGCGGTCGGGATCCCGGCGTTCAGAATCCCGACGCCGGAATCCCGACAGCCAAAATCCCGACAAGGGGGGGACGTGGATCGCCCCCCCCCCTTGCGGGCTCGCTGCGCTCGCCACACAGCGGGCCCGGTGCCTCGCTACGCTCGGCACACTAATTTATTCTCCCTCCAGGGGTGTCGTGGACACCTACGGAGGGAGAATGTGTCAGGATTTCGGCGGTCAGGATTCTAAATGCCGGGATCCCGACTGCCGGGATTTTAACTGCATCCCGATTTGGGAGGGGTGTGGTGGCCATTATGGCTTAAACTCATAAACACTAGCTTATACATAAAAAAAACACAATTAGAAGTAATCTGGTATGTGAATGTTTAAAGGCTAAATTCTTAAGGGGTTAACAGAGTAGGCAGAGGGGAAGATTTATCAAGCAGTGAAAAGAGAGACATTTCCCATAGCAACCCATTAGCTTTCTTTGAGTAAGCATTATCAACTCCTATCTCTAGATAATAGATGCTGATTGGTTTGAACTCTGATTGGTGCATAGCTCCAGGCAGCTATCTGCCAATCAACATGTTAACAGCCATTCATTGTCTGGCTGCTGGCTGGGTGACAGGTAGACAATGCCCCTGCTCGGAGGCCCCTAGAATTGTGGGGCGCTGGGCAGCTGCCTATACATTAACATGGCCCTGCTCTTACTCAGACTCAGTATATAGAAAGAGTTCCTTAATAAGTATAAGATATTAACTAACTTACTAATTACCCAAAGCTCTGTAGGGGCCAGGCATTGCTTAGGAGGTGTAATCATGACACCCCACACACAATGACGCCGCCCCTTCTTTTCTAACCACGCCCCCACTGGACCCACCCAATCCAATGTTTTAGCAGCTATGCTTATGAGCAATAAACATGTAAATTATCCTGAATGCTCCGTTAAAGTAAAGACTAGGTACAAGATTTTGGGGCCTATTTATTTAACAAATATTTACCTGATTTCCCCCCTGGAAACACCTATTTCCTCAGTCGCTAATCATTGGTACAGTACACATATACACACCCATTACCTTATCCGTCTAGCACAGTGGTTCCCAACCTTGGGTACTAGTACCCCTGGGGCTACTCTGCAGACCAGTTGGGGGTACTTGAAAATAATATTGGTAATGGCGGACAATGAAAAGGTCTTTTGATGGCTGAAGAAGACCCATTGCCATGGAGACAAACCATGTTGTGTCATATGCCTGACCAGCAATCCTCTGGGAGCTTCCCATGCTGCCCTCAGACATCAGCAGTCATCTGCCCAGCACTGACAAAGTTGGAGGAAGCAGCGGCATTAATCCTACCGGTGTTAGCGGGAATCCTGGAGATAATACACAACCAGTGTCTAGACACAGAAGGGCATGATTCCTTTGCTGTATACTACTCCTCCGCTCCTCCTTAATATAAGGACATGCATAAGGATCCGCATACCGCTAAGTACTGTCCATATTTCAAAATGAGAGGAAGGGGTACTTATCAATGAAAAGCCTAATCAAGGGGTACGGGAGAGAAAAAAGGTTGGGAACCACTGGTCTAGCAAATATAAAACTGTATAATTGACAAATGATATTTACAGTCATTCTGTTCTTCATCTTCTTCATCCTCCTCATTTATCAGATGTATAATAAGTGGAGGTAGGAGGGGTCTCCAAAAATTGTTCTCCGTCTCCTCTATCTCTCCTATATCCTCTGTCTCTTCTCCTGACATCTCTGCCATTACATCTGTCATTGCAGAAGCGACAATGGATACATGTGAATAGATTTACATTGTTTTATTGTAATTATATATTTAGAACTAATGTAACAATAATCCTAAATATTCATTTACTTTATAGTAGAAAAATGAAACGTTGAAGCAAATCTCACACACACACACACACACACACACAGATGGAGCAGCTGTCGGTCAGCATGCCCCATCGCCAGATCTCCTGTGCTGGCGCAGGCTGGCGGACGGCAGCTGCATCTGACAGGGAAGCGCTTGCACGTCCCGTCAGCAAGGCGGCGGGGGAACGGTTTCCCTGCCCATCTCCGCTTCAGGGAGACGAGCAGGGGATTGGGGGGAGCTGGGGGCAGAGCGGGTCGGAGGGCTGCTACAGCCTCTGATAGAGCGGGGCCCGTGAGCTGCTTCATTTGTAGTGCTTAGTCTACTGATATATGATCAGCTGCATGAACATCGGCATTGTGTACAAATATGAATCAGGCTCTCTGTGTTTTGGAAGCAGGCTTAATATGTATGACTGCTCACATACATTGAATATCACCATTTTGTGTGTCCAAACATTTTTTATCCCATCAAAGAACATCAAAGGGGTTTTGGAAGTGGCAGGTCCATGTGATGTCACATAGTAGTTGTACAATGCTCTTCTGGGAATGTTTTTGATGGCCTGGATATCTCTGCGGGGCCCCTTGGGACCTGCTAGGCCCTAGGCAGGTGCCTCGGTTGCTTTGTCTTTCACTCTCTCGCTCTCACACACACACAAAAACACAAGTTTCACCCATTGACACACACACAGCAGTCACTCATTGTCTCACACACACAAACACAGCGGTCACCCACTGTCTCACACTTACAATGTTGCTCTCTCCTAGCAACACCTTACAGGCTATGTGCAGCTAGCTTCCTTCTCTAGGGCACTGTGGCTCACTCTGTGTCTGTCTCCTGGGGGAGGGTAGAGGTCAGGGGGAGGAGCAGAGATCAGAGGGAGAAGCAGAGGTCAGGGGGAGGAGCAGAGGTCAGGAGGAGGAGCAGAGGTAGAAAGAGAAGCAGAGGTCAGGGGGAGGAGCAGAGGTAAAAGTAGAAGCAGAGTTCAGGGGGAGGAGCAGAGGTTAGAGGGAGAAACAGAGATCAGGGGGAGGAGCAGAGGTTAGAAGGAAGAGCAGAGGTCAGGCGGAGGAGTAGAGGTTAGAGGGAGAAACAGAGATCAGGGGGAGGAGCAGAGGTTAGAAGGAAGAGCAGAGGTCAGGGGGAGGAGTAGAGGTTAGAAGGAAGAGCAGAAGTCAGGGGGAGGAGTAGAGGTCAAGGGGTGCCCCCTGTGTTATTAGCAATGCTGTTGCTTGTACAGTACTGCTTGGGCTAGTATAACCAGACAAATGAGAGCACTTTGGAGACATCTATTGGGAATAGTTATCTGTAGAGCGAGCGAGGCACTATGCCAGGAGCCAGCTGTTTAGTTCCAATATGCCGGCCTGGGGGGCCCTTTGCTCTGAACCTGAACCAGGGAGGGCATCAGCCATATGTTTCCCTTATACTTATACCACAAACCTGTAGCACAGAAATGTCTTTGCCTAGGGTGCTGAGAAGCCTTACACCTACCCTGCGGACTCTGGCATACTTACCAATAGAGGGTGGCAGGAACAGGTTGTTAATATAGCGGGCCTTGGTGTGCAGATAGATGCAATAAATGTCCGTACAGCCACTGGTCTCACTTTCCCACAGACAGGATATCTCACTCTCCTGCACGGTAAAAACACAACAAACCCTCTTCATACCAAACGCATTCAATTATTGTATTATACCCCCGACCTCCGGAACTCAGCATCCCATTTGCATTTTTCGCCCAATAGCCACGGTCCGAGGGGGCTGCCTCACCTGACACTTCCATGGGCAGGATGACCAATTTTTATTGGTTGGTATATTGTTTGTAATTTTCAGTATTATATATATCATACTTCAATCAATATATGGTTTATCTTGCACAAGGTGACCTATAGCGTGCGCCCAAGATGGCGGCCTCAGCTGGAACTCTTATGTGTAGGATGAACAGTGCATGGATCTAATGATTTGGTATCAGGTATCTTGTTTCTATGATCTTGTAGCTCTCCAATTACGTGTCATTTCTTCAGTGTAACCTACTGCATGAAGGCCCCAATTCAGACGGCTCGCTGGGCTGAAAGTGTTTGGAGCCCAGCGAGCGGGTAAACGCTGCCCCACCAAATCCCCCCTCCCCCCATGCACGGCTGCGAATAGACCTCCATATGTGAGGGCAAGATGTAATCCTGCCGGATGGTTTTGCAAATGGAGAAATGGTGACTAACATCAATCGTTAGGTGCAATGGAATAAATAGCATTAAATGTTGATAAATAAGTATAAAAATATGACCTGATTTACAAAGCACAGTAGTAAAATGTATGATCCTGCCCCCTGGTGGACAAATAGGTAACACTCTCCCATTTACACACATTTCCTCATTGCAACTTACCAAGGGGAAAAACTGACAGGTAAATAGGAACTCGGGATCAGATACCGTGTAGATGGGTAAAGAATCCAAGATATCCGTTTCCTATTGAGAAGAAAAATGTTTTCTTATAACCATAGGGTCCTTCAAAAGTTAAGCCAATACTATATATATATACACACACACACAGAGAATGTAATCAGCACTCCGAGCATACATTCCAAAACAATAGTACCTGGGTGCCCCCCTCACGTGCTCTCGCCAGACATACAGCCAACAACTTCAATAGTGGCACTCAGAAAATGATAGTCAGACACTGAGGTCCATCAATATTTCGGTCTTTAATGGACCGTTTTCAAGATCAAAGTAACAATGTACAAGCGCTTACCTATATCACCTCTTACCATCCCCGTGCAGAGGCTACCAGAGAATTGACTGACATTAAGGATAACATTTCTCGGGAACACCTTAACACCTTGCAAACGGACACTGACAATAAGTGGCTGGACAAGCTGTCGACACAAATCAAGAAATACCGACGCAAATTGGTAAAATGTAGACGAAATAAATTGTAGATAGTGCAGAAAGACTATCAGGAACAGAGAGGGTACCCGTGGGTCCTAAATAATCCAACTGAGAGACAACGTACAGACAAGAGATGATATTTCAGAAACAGAAAATGTTGGGGTGATACTGATACCTTTAGTGGGGGCGCATCCTCACAAAGTGAACAAGATGATAAATCCAATCAAAAGAAACCCCCTTTAGGTGTAAAGACCCGTGCTCAACAGGTCGAACAGGGCGATGTTTTACAAGAAGAGCGGGCCAGTTCATCAGGATCCGTAAGAAAGAAACCAGACTACAGGAAGAACAAATAGGGGGGTATGCAATGTGCCGCCGCTATTTCCGACGTGGGAAATAACGGCGGCTCCCTATTCAATGCTGTCATAAACGACAGCATTGATGCAGGATCACGGCAGAACGGGCCCGACTTCAGAAGCTGTTGGGGCCCGTTCTGCCGATAACGTCTGTGGATTGTCGTTATCCGGGCTGCAGATCGACAATCCACGGCCTTTTTTTTGCGGCTATGCCCCCTTTGCGCCCATCGGCAGGCGGGACATTGAATCCCGTCTGTCGTTATGCGGTCGATCTAACCTCAAACGGGCCAGGATCACGGCTGTCGTGGGGATCGACAGCCGTGATCCCAGATTGCATACCCCCATAGTCTTTAATCTTTCACAAAGACCCTTATCCAACGAAGAGATGGGAGTATTGAGCAAGGCTTTATCCTTTGTGCCTTTTTGATGATTTCCAATGGCGGGTGGAATCATACAAATTTAATCGCAAACTGCGGTTAAGGGAACATTTCTAAAAAAAAAAAACTGCACCCTATGATGTTGGATTCTGAGCGGGACAACCCCTTTCGCCCCTATTCTACATTTGACACAACTAATAATAATCAGACTCTGAAAACGTTAAATAAAGCTCTGGACCATCTGGCTATCGCAGAGGGTCATCGCCCTCAATCCAAAGCACCCAATTTATCCAGACGGGAATTTGAATGCCTTAAAAATCTGGGCACAGATCCTAGTATCACAATCCATCCCGCCGATAAATGTGGGGGGGTTGTGATACAGGACATTGACCAGTATAGAAATGAATTACTGCATTTATTGGCTGATGAAGAAGTTTATACTGTACTTCCAGGGGACCCTACAGCTGGGTATAATATGGAACTTAAACAGATTTTACAACAAGCTACATGTGATGGTATTATCACCAATACAACAGCTAAGGCCCTGGTTGAAGAACATACTATAGCCCCGGTACTTTATTCACTTCCAAAACTGTATAAAGGTGCCTGTAACCCGCCAGGACATCCCATTATTGCGGCTCGGAACTCGGCATACAATAAAGTTGCTAAATACTTGGACTATTATTTTCAATTGTCCATCCAGATACAGCCGACTTATTTGAAAGACACGACGACATTGGTCTGCAAATTAAAAGATTTAGCAGACTTACCCCCTAACAGTTTTCTTTGCACCCTGGACACAGTAAGCCTCTATACCAATATTCCTCACACACATGGTATAGAGGCAGCTAGACAACTACTCAACAAAAGTGATGTTTTTGAGGGACCTGATGTTTTTTCATGAAGTTGTTGTCTTTGACCCTTAGAAATTATTTTCTCTTCAACAAGAAATGGTATCTGCAATGCAGGGGCTGCGCAATGGGATCTTGCGTAGCCCCTGCGTTTCCAAATTGTAACAGTCTATGTTTCAGGTTGAAAAAGAGTTATTCTTTATGAATGCAGAAGTGTGCAGACCGATCCAATTGTTTCTACGCTACATAGACGATCTTTTGATCGTCTGGTCAGGTAGTGAAGGTGAGTTTTTGAAGCTGATGGAGTATATCAACTCATGTGATTCCATGATTAAATTCACGTGTGAAATTAACAATGTGACAGTACATTACTTAGATGTGCAAATCTCTTTCATTGAGAATAGAATTTCCACTGGTCTGTTCAAAAAAGCCACAGACAGGAATACACTGTTACACTGTTCGAGGGCACATCCTGAAGCAACAAAGAGGGGTCTCCCTTTCTCCCAGTTTCTTTGGGTATGTCAGTATCTGCGAGGAACCCATAGAGACCGAATGGGAAATTGATATTATATTCAACAAATTCTTTTGTAGGAGATATAAATTTGATGATCTGGTCAAAGACAAACTTAAAGCCTTGGCCAAAAATGAAAGATAGATGACAGCTGAAAGATAAGATCCCCTTAGTTCAATCTTTTAACACAGCATCACAGGCAGTCACCACAGTAGCTAAGAAACGGTGTACTATGGCTTCTTACCCAGATCTTAAGCCATTTGCCTACTGTGACCTCTTGCCGAGCTATAGGAGTCAACATCAGTAGACAATCTAGTCCACAATGATATATCCAGGGCTATTTTTCAGCAGGCTCCAGCAGGAACTGAGGCCCTTATTCTAGTTCACTCTTTCTGACAAAATATTTCTTAGATGGACAAAACCATGTACACTGCAGGTGAGGCAGGTGTTACTTGTGCAGAGATAATTAGATTTGAGTGGGGTTTTACACCTGCCTCACCTGCAGTGCACATGGTTTTGTCCATCTAAGAAATATTTTGTCAGAAAGAGGGAACTAGAATAAGGGCCTCAGTTCCTGCTGGAGCCTGCTGAAAAATAGCCCTGGATATATCTAAGGCAGCTGCCCCTATTGTACAGAAAACCAGACTGCTACAGGTGTTAACTGCACAACCTGTAGTTACCTGGAGACAGGAGACAGCTTTCTACATCCCCACACAGGAGAGAGGATCTCCATTAAACATGTATTAACATGTAGTACCACTCGCGTGATTTATATCATCAGATGCCCATGTGGCCTGCTATGCATCGGCAAAACCACCTGCCAATTCAAGACACTTACGGCAGGACACAGATCTCACATCAGGGCTTCCTTAGAAGAGAATTGAAACATGGGTTAGCCACCCTGAGGTATAAGATGGTTGATCATATACCCAAGAATCCCAGGGAAGGTGATCGAGATAAAATGATGCTTCAAAGAGAGACTAAATGGATACACAGACTAAACACTGTGTACCCTTTGGGTCTCAATGAAGCCTGTAGCTTTCACTGCTTTCTGTAATTGTGTGGTTTCATACATATCATCTCCGGTATATTCATGCTATATTTGAGTGATTATATAGATTAAGATTATATTATGCCATTAGCGACAGTGCATTTACTTATGCATAGAGATAACTTCATGTCATTATCGGTTATAGCTTTTTCTATTTAATAGAAATCTCATCCATAGGAAAGAGTCTGTTGCTTTTTATCCTGTCTGTCACATTGTTGTTTGTTTATGTATTACAGGTCGCCTAGCAAACTAACCGGAAGTCCGGACTCACCGGCCGGTGTGCATCGCCGTTGAGTGACATCATGAGATCCGGACCGACGGAGGGAAGTGGGCGTCCTGCTGCATGGGGATGGCGAGAGGTGATATAGGTATGCACTTGTACATTGTTTGTTTGAGCTTTAAAATGGTCCATTAAAGACCGAAACGTTGCTGGACCTCAGTGTCTGACTGTCATTTTCTGAAAAGCCCTGAGAGTGCCACTATTGGAGTTTTTGGCAGTGTCCCACGGCAGGGGGGGGCAGTTAGTCCCCCCGTCACTATCTCCCATGCTCACAACGTCTATTCTGCAGCCTGAGGGGCTGGGGACATAGCCAGCAGCTCAGAGAGCCGCTAGCCATGCCACTACAGTGGCGAAATTGGGGATGTGACCTCATGAGAATTGGCCACGCCTCACATCACTAGGCCACACCTCCAAACGACGAAACTTACTCAGACTAGAGATGGACATTGCATCACAATCTTTGACTACCATCAATGCTTTTGTTTCGATGGTAGTGGTGTTACCATTTGATGGCAGCATTTAAACATTCCATGCTGTTCCGATGGTCCCCCCCCCCCCCAACCAGCCACACCGCAGTGCTTCTGCACATGCGTGGCTGTGCTTAAGAAGTTTGCTCATGTGCAAAAAAAGGATTTTTTTTTCTCTCAATTCTTTTGATGCGTTGGTGAGTGACGATCGCATCGAAAGATTCATTTGATGGTGGGAATCCGAAGTCCATCCCTAACTCAGACTGGAAGATGGAACTGCTCAGCCGGTTCCATGTTCTCTGCACTCAACGGCGCAGACTCTGGGCTTGACACACCTACAATTTTGTAGAACGGTCTCAGTCGCTGACACTCGAATGACATGAATTTGTATGTAACTCATCGGGTTTATGTGTACATTGGTGTCAGGCCCAGTGTATACACAAACAGCAGGCGAATAATAACATATTTAATAGCTTCTGGCCGGCGACAGTTAAACATGAGTACTCTCATAAAAGTTACCATTGTCTGCTCAAATCCCAGGAGGCTACATGTAGCTGATCACAAGGCCCTAGAGTGAGATAAACAATTAGAAGTTGATTGTTATAAGAATTGTGAGGGTATTCCCCGTCACTGTTATTCCCCAAGTCAGCCAAATCCTATAGAATAGACCTAAAAGTGTCAAAATAAGATACATGATAAACATAAAGGGCCGTATTCTGAGGTATGAGTGCAGTGGGATCCTAGGGTGGCGCTGAGTAGGGGGGACGGGCAGGAATCCAGAGGGATTCAGGCACCCTCCACTAGTGTTCATTCTAGCACCCGCCGACTTTGAAAATCCATGCAGTTCCTCTTCCCTGCCTGGGGTGTCGCTGTTTGCTGTAGTGCTTTTAGCACAGTGTGGTCTGTATATCAGCATTGATATGCAAACCAGACCTGTGCCAGAAACACCACAGCAGACAGTGACACCCCAGGCAGGGAAGAGGAACTGCATGGGTTTTCAAAGTTGGCGGGTTCTAGAATGAACACTAGGGTATTGGTGGGCATGAATCTGATGGACGTCCTGCTCCTCCATAGGGCTGGGGCAATATCCGCTGGTACATCCCATGCTGTGACTTCATACCCCCAGTGGAGGATTTGCACTGCAGCTGGTGAGCGTCCCAGTAGGAAGACAGGGCAGCATTGGCATAAAGACTCAGTAGCGGCTGCGTACATAGACGCAGTCATGGCTGCTGCTGCGTCCACCTCCGAACCGGGCCCGTGATGTTCAAATGTATTACAGCTTAAGGGGCAGATTTATTAACAAGTGATATTATTGTTGTTACTCGTTACAACAAATGATAAATGGTGCGCCAGCCAATCAGCTCATGTCATGTATTTGAAAAAAAAAAAAGACAGATAGAAGCTGATTGGCTGGGGTACTAGTTATCAGTCATAACAAGTGATAGCAAGAAGTTTAATTTTCTTTATTGCCGCCGGCAGTGGTCGAAGTGGAAATTTTGAAGTGGGGGTATGGAAATTTTGAAGTGGGGGTATGGAAAAGTAAAGAGTGAATATAGTGCGTACCTTCGGACACCCCCCTGTCCATCAACGTCCCCTGCCAGACTGCCCCGTTGTACAGGGGTATTACAAAAGCACAATATGTGCTGCTGAGTGATCAGAGAGCATCCTGAGGGGGAAAAAAAACTTTTTTTTTTATCTTCAGATTAAAGTGGGGGTATGCCATACCCCCGTATACCGCCCCACTTCGACCACTGGCCGCCGGTAAAAATATCTAGATGAATAGAGGAAATCAGGATGTTTTCTGTACCCTTTCCTCTCCTCTACAGACTTTACTACTGATCCCCTTCTTCATTTCAGGACCAGTCTTCCCATATACCTGCAGTGCTACCTGTATCCTAATTGCCCAGGGCCCAGGGCTGACAGAATAGGAAGCCACAACCCCCCCCTTATTGTTAAAAAATAAAATAAAAATGTCTATGCCCACTGCCCAGCAATGGCCCAGGGGAATAGGATGTTACCTGTCTGTAGTGATGTCCACTAGGGGGAGGGAGAGAGCTTACCTTAATGTGGCAGATGGCGGCTCAAGGCTTCCCAGCAGTAAACTGCCGTTCATGGGGAGATGTCACATGCCACAAACCCTCCCACTCTGATTGGCTGAGTGGTTCCCTGACTAACAGACCACTGACATTACTGATATAGGTCACACACCTGATGCACACTGATCCCTATACACAGGTCACACACCTGATGCACACTGATCCCTATACAAAGGTCACACACCTGATGCACACTGATCCCTATACATAGGTCACACACCTGATACACACTGATCCCTATACACAGGTCACACACCTGATGCACACTGATCCCTATACACAGGTCACACACCTGATGCACACTGATCCCTATACATAGGTCACACACCTGATACACACTGATCCCTATACACAGGTCACACACCTGATGCACACTGATCCCTATACACAGGTCACACACCTGATACACACTGATCCCTATACACAGGTCACACACCTGATACACACTGATCCCTATACACAGGTCACACACCTGATACACACTGATCCCTATACACAGGTCACACGCCTGATGCACACTGATCCCTATACAGAGGTCACACACCTGATACACACTGATCTCTATACAGAGGTCACACACCTGATACACACTGATCCCTATACACAGGTCACCATACCTCCCAACTTTTCTTCTGAAGAAATAGGGACACTCGCGCGGCGAAGCCGCGCGAGCGTCCGAAAAGGGGGCGTGGCGTATGCAAATGAGGGCTCGGCTTATGCTAATTAGCCGCAACCACATTTTCATACGAGAATAGACGCTGTGCGCATGCGCACAGCGTCTATTCTACTACATTGGGGGGTCTCCCAACTGCCACCCCCCCCGCAGCGGGACAATGCCTGCCGCGGGTGGGACGTCGGGACAGGACCCGAAAATCGGGACTGTCCCGACGGAATCGTGACAGTTGGGAGGTATGGGTCACACACCTGATACACACTGATCCCTATGCACAGGTCACACCCCGAAAAGGGGGCGTGGCGTATGCAAATGAGGGCTCGGCTTATGCTAATTAGCCGCGACCACATTTTCATACGAGAATAGACGCTGTGCGCATGCGCACAGCGTCTATTCTACTACATTGGGGGGTCTCCCAACTGCCACCCCCCCCGCAGCGGGACAATGCCTGCCGCGGGTGGGACGTCGGGACAGGACCCGAAAATCGGGACTGTCCCGACGGAATCGTGACAGTTGGGAGGTATGGGTCACACACCTGATACACACTGATCCCTATGCACAGGTCACACCCCTGATACACACTGATCCCTATACACAGGTCACACACCTGATACACACTGATCCCTATGCACAGGTCACACCCCTGATACACACTGATCCCTATACACAGGTCACACACCTGATACACACTGATCCCTATACACAGGTCACACACCTGATACACACTGATCCCTATACAGAGGTCACACACCTGATACACACTGATCCCTATACACAGGTCACACACCTGATGCACACTGATCCCTATACACAGGTCACACACCTTATACACACTGATCCCTATACACAGGTCACACACCTGATACACACTGATCCCTATACACAGGTCACACACCTGATACACACTGATCCCTATACACAGGTCACACACCTGATACACACTGATCCCTATACACAGGTCACACACCTGATACACACTGATCCCTATACACAGGTCACACACCTGATACACACTGATCCCTATACACAGGTCACACACCTGATACACACTGATCCCTATACACAGGTCACACACCTGATACACACTGATCCCTATACAGAGGTCACACACCTGATACACACTGATCCCTATACACAGGTCACACACCTGATACACACTGATCCCTATACACAGATTACACCACTGATACACACTGATCCCTAAATACAGGTCACACACCTGATACACACTGATTCCTATATACAGGTCACACGCCTGCATACCTCCCAACAGTCCCGATTTTATCGGGACAGTCCCGATTGTCAGGGCCTGTCCCGATGTCCCACCCGCGGGCGGCAGTGTCCCGCGGTGTGGGGGCTGTTGGGAGTCCCCCCCTGTCAGCTGCTAAGCAGCGGGGAATAAACGCTGTGCGCATGCGCACAGCGTCTATTCCCGCAGCCAGGGGACTGGGGGCATGGCTAGAGGCTCACAGAGCCTCTGGGTCATGCCCCCATAGCGGCAAAATGGGGGCGTGGCCTCGCGGAAGAGCCGCGAGTATAGACCACGCCCCCAAATTAGGTCACGCCCCCCGAAAATTTCGGCACGCCTCCGGCGCGCAGGAGCATCGTCCCGCCTGCAGACCTTCAAAAGTTGGGAGGTATGCGCCTGGTACACACTGATCACTATATACAGGTCACACACCTGATACACACTGATCACTATATGCAGGTCACACACCTGATACACACTGATCCCTATATACAGGTCACACACCTGATACACACTGATCCCTATATACAGGTCACACACCGGATACACACTGATTCCTATATACAGGTCACACACCTGACACACACTGATCACTATATACAGGTCACACACCTGATACACACTGATCCCTATATACATGTCACACACCTGATACACACTGATCACTATATGCAGGTCACACACCCAATACACACTGATCCCTATGCACAGGTAACACACCTGATACACACTGATCCCTATATACAGGTCACACACCTGATACACACTGATCCCTTTATACAGGTCACCAGTGACGTTCGGTGGTGGCTGTGAATGGAGAGGCACTGTCACAGCCATCACCGCACCCCCCCCCCTCCCGGCCCTCGTGAATGGCTGCAGCCGACACCTGCTGCCCCCCTTCCAGCAGCCGGCCAGCAAACTTTCCCCGCCGCCATCTCCATCCTCCCCTCATCCCGCACCTGGCCGCCGATGACACCAGCGCCATTCCCCGCCGCCACCTCTGTCCCCCTTCATAAAGTTGTACTTACCAGGCAGGGGAGAGGGACACATCGCGTGGCAGGGAACCGGGACTCGGGAGCCAGGGCACAGGGGAGCAGGGGAGGGGGGAACAGAAGTGACACTGTCACGCTTAAATGACAGGGGCTGCTGTGATTAGACAGCAGCTGGATCTGCTGTCCAATCACAGCAGCCCCTGTCAATTAGGCACTTCTAGAAGTGCCGCTTTTGGCATTATTTTTAATGGCCTTTTTTTAGCCAACAGCTTAGCCCCGCCCCCCGCTTCTTCCCCTTGCCATTCTTTGTGGGAGGCACGCTTATCGGTGCCTACCAAACTAGGTTAAATAATTAAATGTAGTAAAATAATCTAAAGAAAATACTTATGACACAGAATATGTGTCATAGGTATATTCTTTGTATTATTTTGAAACAAAATGACAGGGGAAGCACTGCCTCCCCTGCCTCCCCTGACTGCACGTCCCTGCAGGTCACACACCGGATACACACTGATTCCTATATACAGGTCACCATACCTCCCAACTTTTGTAGTTGGGAGGTCGGGACGTTCGTGCGAAAAAGGTTGACATGAGATTTCATGTTGTTTTTTTGCCTGACAAATAGATGAGCAGTCTGTCCACTGACTGGGTGGGAGGCTCCTTCTTCCAAGGTGACCTTCAGCATCGGGTGCATAGAAGGATGAATATTGTCTGTGCGGGTAAAAAAAAAAAAAATCTTACAATCTGATTTAATGCTCAGGCTGTCACCCATACTATTACAATAGGACGGACAGGGTTGGATTGGCCCTCAGGAGCATGGTGAGTCTACTATCTGAGGGGCCATCCAGTCGTTTAGTCATCAGGTTCCAGACAGTGCGCTCAAATATGCATTAGGGATGTGCACTGGCCACTTTTTCGTGTTTTGGGTTTTGGGTTCTGATTACCTTGAGGTTTTGGGTTCTAATGGGTTTAACACCACCTAAATGTTTTGTGTTTGGATTTTTGGGGTTTTGGGTTCTGATTTAAAAAAAAAAAAAGCATAAAAGCTGCTAAAATCGCAGGATTTTTGTTTTTCTTTTGCTCCTACGCTTAGGGTTACCACCTTTTTGTTCAGAGATTCCCGGACAGTGGCCCTCCCCTTGACACACCCACTGACCCGCCCCCAGCTCCACCCCAGTCCCGCCCTTTGACCCGCCTTATGTTGATTTTTTTTAACCTTTGCTTCAATTTCATTCTTGATTTTGCATACCATAATGCCAGTTACATGTTACATCACACACAGTAATGCCCTTTACATGTTATGCCACACACCATGATGCCCATTACATGATACGCCATACACCGCAATGCCCATTACACGTTATGCCAGGACTAAAAAAGTTTTTTGGTAAGGAGGGATAATATGGACAGTGCGCGCCGAAGGACAACACGGACACCGTAATGCCGATTACACATCGCACACCCATTCTTGATTTTGCATACCATAATGCCAATTATATGTTACATCACAGTAATGCCCATTACATGTTATACCAAACACCATAACGCCCATTACACATTATACCAAAAACCCTACTGCCCAATACACGTTATCCCAAACACTGTAATGCCCATTGCACGTTACACCTCACATGATGCCCATTACATCACACTCACTGTAATACCCATTACACATTATGCGACACACTGTAAGGCCCACATACACACATGGGGTGACAGAGCTGCATACACAGGGTGACGGGGGGCATACACAGGGTGACGGGGGGCACACACAGGGTAACGGGGGGCACACACAGGGTGACGGGGGTCACACACAGGGTGACGGGGGGCACACACAGGGTGACAAATGAAGGGACAGTAAGAGAGTGGGATAGGTTCACATACTGCGTGACAGAGGGGCATAGCTTACAAAAATTCCCCAACATGTCACAGCCTGTGACCCACATACACTATTTCACCCACATACACCTCCCTATTATGTCACAGCCTGTGACCCACATACACTATTTCACCCACATACACCCTATTACTCCATTTTTTCCCATATATGCTCCATTGACCCAGCATACACCTACCCCCAGGACTCAGTAGAGTTGCCACTTCTGGTTAACACATCTGGGAGCCGGTCCGGCGAGATGAGTAGGCTTTGTAGGCGGCGGCAGGTTTTGATCTCCTTCCTTCCTGCCGCCTGCCCCCGGCGCAGGCTGCACAGTCAAGCAGCCGTCACAGCCGCACTGAATATTAGTGCAGCGCCGTCGGCTCAGACGGCTGTCACTCGGAGCAGCAGCAGGGCCGCAGATCTGTTCTGATCCGGCAACTACCCCCCACACCGCCGCAGCATTCTCCCCACGTTTCCCACGCTCCCCGCCAAAGTAAAAAAAACGAAATCAGCAGGATGCGGTGCAGACGGCAGCGGGCTCCAAGAACTCTCCGGTGCACCACTGCACCGCTGATAGTTCCGCCCCTGGCCCCCAGTGCCGGAGCTTGGTCCCCGGCGACCGCAGCGAGGAAGTGCGGCTGCCTGACCCTCCCTGCTCTGTTCCCGGACAATGTATAGTCCGGGAACGCCACCCGCCCGGACTCCGGACACCCGGCTTAATTACCGGACTGTCCGGAGTAATCCCGGACGGGTGGTAACCCTACCTACGCTATATATTAACCTCAATAACATTCATTTCCACTCATTTCCAGTCTATTCTGAACACCTCAATTGTAGCCATCTGGGGTAGCATATACCTTGTGTAGTCCTACATTTACAATTTGTCTGCATTTATCTAAGTTGGGAGGAGTGTGGTGTATATAGTTCCTATTGCTGTGTAAGTATCCCGTGGAAGGATATAACAGATACGTATGAATATCTGTAATGTACGTAGTACCTTTCCTGCAGTTTATGAATAAAGAAGCATGCTGAACTTCCTGTGTCCTCCTTCATTAGAGATGGGCAAAATGGGTCACTAACGAGAGCTGGGATCCGGCAGATCAGCCGGCGAAAAGATCCGTATCTTTTAGGCGGGTCAGCGATTCACTTTGAAAGAGGGGGTAATTTGAGAATAGTGAAGCATAATTTGTTATACAATCATTTATTGCCATTTTTTTTTTAACAGTGAGCTGAACAAATAAGAACGTATATGACCGAGTAAAACACTGATCGATGGCTGGGTGCAGAATCGTCATCGATGGCAACCATCGATGGCGTCTGCACCGATGGCCATCCCCAGCAGCAGCAGCCTTGTTATTCTTTCTTTTACTTGCAGTAGCTGCACTGAACTCAGTTTACAGAGTTAGTACATCTCAGCTGCCACAGGTGGCAGTGCTGAGCTCAGGCAAATGCATTGTAATGGAAAACGAAACTGAAAGTAAAAGAACGACGGATCACCTTTTTGGGATCAGCGGCTCCCTCAGTCTTTTATGGGATCCGTTCAAAAGACCTGCTTCGTTTGCGAACGACCCATCTCTATCCTTCATGAAGGTTTGATATAATATAAGTTACAGACTTAACACCTCACACCTCACAATATTGTTTTTAGGGCAAAAGGTTGCACCGAGGTAGCTGGATAACTATGCTAAGCCACACAAGTGTGCGGCAAAACACGTGGCTCATGTAAGAGTGGCACTGCAGCAGAATTTATAATAATTAATTTTATTATTAGGTACTGCTTGGCACTCAGTGGCACACGTCAGTGCACCAGCAGCATTAATTCATTAAATTTTTTACAGTCCCACGCAGCACAAGTATTATTTTGTAATTAAATCATATATAGCAGCCGAGTATGTAGTTGTACTACTAGGTAGGTAGACTAGGTAGGCAGTAGCACTGCCAGTGGCAACAGTGGACTGAGTAAATAATACTGGCAACCTCTATTCACAGTATTTAGTGCAGGCAGCACCAGTGGACTATATATAATTAAATTAATTAAATATTAATAATATAGCAGCCTAGTAGGTAGAGAAACTAAACTACTAGGTAGGTAGGCAGTAGCACTGCCAGTGGTCACCACAAAAGGTAGTTACAGCAGCAGTAGCAGAATATTATGCACCAGCAGAATTTATAATAATTAATTTTATTATTAGGTACTGCTTGGCAGTGGCACTCAGTGGCACACGTCAGTGCACCAGCAGCATGGAATTATTTTTTACAGTCACACACAGCACAGGTATCATTTATTAATTAAATTATATATAGCAGCCTAGTATGTACTAGGTAGGTACACTTAGGCAGTAGCACTGCCAGTGGCAACAGTGGACTGAGTAACTAAATAATACTGGCAGATTCAGTGCAGGCAGCACCAGTGGACTATATATATAATATAATTAATTATTCATATATAATATTACAGCACAGCACCAGAGATAGGCCCCAGCACAAAGGAGACAGTAGTACTACAAGTACACCATTAGACTGTCCTCCTTGCTAGGGAGAGCCCACCCTATGCAGAGAGGAGAACAGAGTACACAGCAGCACTGAGGCCCTTATTCTGATTGACGCGGACTTTACCGCATACTTTCGGATCGCGTGTTTACGGCGTCTGCGCATGCGTGGAGAACGCAACGCGCATGTGCCACGCCTTGACTCGGTACCAGTTCGGCCAGATCCCGTCCAGAACTGTTCACCGCTATCATTCGGGAAATAGGGGCGTATTATGGGCGTCATGCGGAATGACACATGGGCGTAGTTTCAAAGTGGGCAAAACGGGGCGGAAACATGGGCGGACACGGGGGAGTACACTTATGTTGGGGGGCGTACATTCGGAAACCACTCCGAATGCACGCGATCAAAAAGGGCAGAAATGTGCGGTGTCCACAAGTGTACTATTGCTTTGCGGACACCACTCGTTCATGCGCTAGGCGAACGTACGCCTAATGACTACAACCATTAACACCTGAACCCAATAGAATCTACTCCTTTACTCATTACTCACTAATAGGACGCTTGTCAGTGCTTTAATTGAAACCATTGCACTTCAATTGCTGTAAGGGTTAATGTGTGCAATGCATGTGTTAGGCATGCTTGTAAGGATATATTGGCATCTAATTGATTCCAATTCAAAATAAGAAGTTTTTTATGAGGATAGGTAATTGAATAAGTGGGTCATGTGATGTATAGCAGAAGATACTTCATAGTGGGTTGTTTGGCGTAAATACTCCGCTTACGTGCGGTAGCACCGCTTGGCTCCCGTTCGGATGCGGTATTCCCGAGCATACTCTGTAATACTCTGTAATACCGTGCCGAATCGGAGTGTTTCTCCCGCACACGCATGCTTTGTATGTCGTCCGTAAACACGCCCTGTTCTTAAAGAGTGAGTCCGTCCGAATGCGGAGGACACGTGGGCGTTTCTACGGACGATGGCCGCACGCGGCAAAACACCGTGGCGTGCGGACCGCACCGTAAGAATGCGGGAATATCCGCACCGATCAGAATAAGGGCCTGAGTGAGACAGCCCCAGCGAATAAAATAATTACAGCACAGCACACCAGAGGTAGACCGCACAGAGGAGACAGTAGTACTACAAGTACACCATTAGACTGTCCTCCTTGCTAGGGTGATCCCACCCTAAGCAGAGAGTAGAACAGAGTACACAGCAGCACTGAGGGAGACAGCCCCAGCGAATAAAATAATTACAGCACAGCACACCAGAGGTAGACCGCACAGAGGAGACAGTAGTACTACAAGTACACAGTTAGACTACACAGCAGCACTGAGAGACAGCCCCAGCGAATAAAAAATATTGCGTTCAAGGTCAAGCTCAAGTTTAAGCCCCAGCAGCAGCACCAACACACCCTCTCCCAACCCACTACTAGACTGGAGTGAAGATGGTGGGCGCGGCAGCCGCTATTTAAAGCCTCGCGAAATCCGGCACCGGGAGATGACGTTCTGCCCACACAGACGGACCCGAGTCAGGCGGGAATCTCCGAGCGCTGCTTGGAATGATGACGTCCGTGGGGGCTCGGATCTCTGGAATCCGAGTCTGCACATCTCTAATATGCATTATTACTCTATTAGAGGATAAGCTCCCATGGTCATCTGTGGTCCTGCTCCACCAGGTAACTGATGCATGTACTATCAGTATGTACTAGGGCCCTGACCATGGACTGGCTATTGGAAAGCCAAGCCTTTGTGGGGCTGGTCCTTATGCTTGGGCCCTTACCCCCAAATGGCGGGACCTATTTGCCCCAGTCTGATACTGCTGGCGGATGTTATTCATTACTAAGCTACAACTAGTACCCCTGGCATAGTCGTCCCAAAGTCTAAATTGATTAAAAGGACATTTTTCCACAGGCTATAGAACAAAGATAGGGTGAGATTTAATAGGATGGGAGATTAAGAAAGTGGGAGATTTGGTAAAAAATCTCCATTTTTTTTTAAAGCGGCAATCACACTGCAAAACCAGTTTGATTTTGCAATGTAAATGATTGCCGCTTTAAAAAAAACTGGAGATTTCTTACCAAATCTCTCATCCTATTAAATTTCACCCATGATCTCTATAAAGACAATAAGGAAAACATTAACCTGTGCAGTAGTCATACAGATAATCATAAAATATGCCACAAAAATGTAAACGTCACATCCTCATATAAACCACAAAATACACAAGATAAAATATAAACATATTAACTGTGCAATAAAGCTATACATAGCAGCCTATTCCAGTTATATATAGCAGCCTATTACAGGTCACCGTTACTGTGGCTATAATTCGTACGTCAGTTGTTAATTAGACAGACTCTGTCTGCAGCTCTGTTCGGTGTTCAGTAAGTCATCATCAGCAATTATCTGTATTATTCAACATTTGCAGCCTATCCGCTTCTTGTTGCTGCGACTAGCAAGCCGCCATTGGAGACTCCACTTCAACTGGAATTCTACATACCCCTGCCCCCATTGAGGTGTTATTTGTTTTATGTAACTCCCAGATGAATGATGTGCCTGGCACAGGGCTGGATTAACCCTTTGGGAGGCCTGGGTCACTTTAGACATTACTAGCCGCAAAATGCACGGGAGAATATTACACTGTCAAAACACAGAGTAAAAGCAGTATAAACTTGGTCAATGGGTAACTGCAGGGGGGGATTAATACCTTACTCTGTAGGAGCCCTGACAGGCTCAGCGCTGCCTCTGATTAAAAACCCTCCCATGACGAGGCCGCTGCTGCTGCTGTCATCCATGGGCCTGAGAAGCATATGATGAGCCCTGGCCTGGCATGCACTCACAATGGCTTCATTTACAATCTTTTCAACAGGAGACTGACATTCAAGACATGGTTAAAATGTTGACACCTTCAAAGTATTAACTTTGAAAGAATGCCGACATCAGAAATGCCGACATTGTTATAATGTTGACAATCCTTTAGGGATAATGCTACTGTTAGGGTTAGGGATAACGTTATATTAGGGATAGTTATTACATCAGTGTCAACATTCTGAATATCTACATAGTCATCATTAACTTTATGATCATGTTGACTTCACATGTAGACATTGTGAATAAATATATAATGTATCACACTTAGGGTTTGATTCAGATTTGTTCACTAGGCTGCATATATTAGCATCCAAGCTAGCAGGTTAATGCCGCCCTGCCGAATGCACGACCACCACCCCACCCGAATCACTGCATTACGCTGCAAGCTGATGTGTGCTCTGACGTCTGCTCCCATTCGCCCGCACAGAGGAAAAATCATTCCACTTCCTCTGTTCGCTATGAAAAGTAAGCCAGGACTTACCTTTCATGTGGGCGCTTTCTGCTGAATTGGGGGTGGGCACTTATGTCATGTGAAGTCAACCGCCCACCCAGAGCAGGCAGGTGTACACCCGCGGGGGTTTGTATATACACATTATCACCAATGTGCAGACCCCTACCATAGTAGGAACAGGTGTGAATCGTGCCTCCTTAAAATGAGCAAATACTGTAACATGTGTCTCTAATCCAAGGTCGTCTACTCTCCCGCATTTAGCCGGAGTCTCCCGCTTTTTCATTCCTCCTCCCGATCTCACGGAAACTGCCCACATCCTCCCGTTTTCTTTCAGGCAGCACTGAAGTGCCGGGGTCGGGTCCTGCAGGCGCGACGTCATGACGTATTCCGTCATGATGTTGCTCTCCTATTAAATTCTGGCCACCGCAGGGCTCTGTGGGTAGATGACAGGAAGACAGAGAGCAGGAGCAACAGTGGCACATGCACAAGCGGCGGCAGCACCTGTACGAGACAGTGGCAGTGGTAAGAATGTACTGGTGAATGTTGCGGTGGGCTTCTTTTAAAATCTTTATCTTCCTCCCCGTTCATCAGGAAGGAATTAAAGGAATTAAAGACCTTGTTCAGGCCTGTTCGCTAGGCTGTGTATACTCGCAGCCTAGTGAACAGGTCAGCGCCACCCCCGCCGAAAGAGAGTTGTTTAGGCTAAGCCTGAGGACTGTGGCTGTAGATAAGGCAGATGGCCAATGTTGGTGTCTCTCGGCAAGATGCATTCTTAGCTTAAGGGTCCATAGGAGTCACTGTGGCATCAGTGGAAGGTGCAGATATGTGTTTTAAAAAGTAAGTAGATGTTTGACATGTTTCTCTGAGGCAATCTGCCCCCAGCTTCTTCAGAAGCAATATGACCTTATTCGGAAGCTCTGATCCTGCAAGCATTGTCTCTGGAAACCAGTGGAGCAACTGCCAGAGACATTGGAGGCACTGGCTGCCAGGCTCCAGCTGTAAGATGGGCATCAAGAAAAACAAACAAAGGGGGCTGCTGAACTAGGACAAATCTCTCACCACTCATTATATAGAAGTGTTCTGCAGCCACTGCTGACTAATGTTAAAGCTCACAAGCCCCATGTGCAGCCCTCTTGAGCTGAAGAATGTGTGATAAAATGTGTATATAGTGCGCTACAGCTCAGCTGTTGTGAAAGAAAGAAGATCAGAAGTGTATTAAGGAAATACACTAATATTAATACTGCAAAGCATGTGGGAGAAAGCAGCGTGTACAGACACCCTATAATGCAACAAACTCGCTCCTAAAGCTGTACACTTTCTGGGCTTAAACCTCATTGATTGAGGGTAGATTTCCCTGCAAGGGCTTTTGCTAACCAGGGAGTCACCCACTCTAAAGGCCCCCATACACTAGCCGATTTTGGTCAGATTTAGGCCAGATCAGTCGGATCTGGCCTAAATCGGACCAAAATCGGCTAGTTTTGATGTCCCCTCAGATCCGATGCGCGGTCCCGTGCGCATCGGATCTGCGTCGGGTGGTCGGACCTGCTGCACGTCCGACCACCCGACTTGGGACCTAGTGGGGCGGTGCAGCGGTGGAGGGAGCAGGGGGGGCTGGGGAAGCTGCGAGGGACACAGGCGGCATAGAGCCGGCGGGGGGAGCCGGGAGCTGTCAGCACTGAATAAAAAAAAAAAGCCCATACAATGAATGGGCGGCCTGTGATTGGCTGAGCGCTCTCTCAGCCAGTCAGCAATTGGCTGAGAGAGCGCTCAGCCAATCACAGGCTGCCCATTCATTGTATACAGTAGGCTTTTTTTTCTAGCACTGACAGCTCCCGGCTCCCTCTGCCCGGCTCTATGCCGCCTGTGTCCCCCGCAGCGTCTGTGACCCCCGCAGCGTCTGTGTCCCCCGCAGCGTCTGTGTCCCCCGCAGCGTCTGTGTCCCCGCAGCGTCTCCAGCCCCCCTGCTCCCACCAGCAGCCCCCCCCCCCCCTTCTCCCCGGGTTTTTTACATGTGATAAATCGAGACGATTTATCACATGAAAAAATGGCACATCAAGTGCCAATCTAATCAAGCTCCCCCGGGGAGCAGCCGGGGAAGCTCAGGGGGAAGTCGGGGGTGACTTGTCCTAAGGACAAGTCGCCCTAGTGTATGGGGGCCTTAACATTGAGAGATATAACAACCCAATTCTTTCACACCCTAATCTGCAACTGTCGCACGGATAGACCCGCTCAATTGTAAGGTCTGGTAGAGCTAGTCCGAATAGAGCAATCAGCAGCAATCACCGTGGTAACAAACAAACTGCAGGGGTGTACTGACACCATATTCACTCCTTTTTTCCTTCTCCCCTCTCCTTCCCCCCTCCCCCCCCCTTTTTTTTCATATGTATTAACTACTGGCTGTACAGAAAGCACTCTCTCAAGCAGAATTTCTCTGTTAAATCCCATTCTAGTGGCCTGATAAGCAATTATTAACATTTTATTGGTGTAAAGCAAGCAAATAATAAATAATTTGCGGTCCACTCCATATACTGTGGTACCCTAATTTTGTGAGATTGGTAGTTCCCAATCAGAATTTTTTCTAGATTGGTCAACTTTTTCTTGACTAAAACCAATCCACAATAAATATAGAACTCCCTAAAATAGAGTTTCTAGAATTTGTGTATGTTTAATGTGTGTCCGTCCTGTTATGTCAAAACTATTTTAAATGAATTTATGATTAAACGTTAAGTTTTAATTCAAAGCGTGCCCCCAAAAACAGAGAGTACTTTTTCTTTTTCTTGTTGCAGAGAGATAAACTTGTGAGAGATAATTTACCAACCGGCTTGCCCCTAACTGTCATTTTTCAAACACAGACAGAAAAAATGGGTACTTGTTTCCTATCAGGGCGCCCACTAAGCTATTTGCTAAGTGGGCTATTCTGCGTAGTGATGCGATGCGATCTCAGTAGTTCATATGTTATAACACCTAAAACACCACCACTCTCCACGTCATCCCGAAGCGTGGCGAGCGGCGGCGGAATGCATCCTTCGACCTTTTCATACCCCCACTTATCCACGTCGGCGTGGAGTTGTTGTTTTTTATAGTGTGGCGAGCGCAGCGAGCCCCGCGAGGGTACGCGGATTACTTTTTATGTATGCGGTGGCTCGCTGCGCTCGCCACACTATATAAAATCAACTCCACGCCGTCGTGGATAGTGGAGGTATAAAAGGGTTGGAGGACGCGTTCCGCCGCCGCTCGTCACGCTTCGGGGTGACGTGGAGAGTGGTGGTGTTTTACCATATTAACTACTGAGATCGCATCTCACATCTCACTACATTAGCGTACGTAGGATATCTGGGCGCCCTGCTAGGAAACAAGTACCAAAAAATGTAGGGCAGAAGCTAGCTGGCTGGTACTTTATCTCTTACAATTTTTTCTCTTGAAGTTTTGAACAAATCCAATTAAACATCCAGCAGTTCTTGTACTGCTATAATCATTCCTCTACATAGTGTATATTTCGACACATGCGCAAGGGCGTTTATCAAAAGCGCAATATGGAGGATGTAAACCAGTATTACCCTCTTCCACGTCTCAGCACATGATGCCACAACTTAACACGTAGGACTGCTACTAAATACGTTGAGCAGATTGGGCAACTACATACAGTATGTACCACACAACCAGGGCCGGTGACAGGTATGGGGGGGTACGCCTGCCCGCTCACCTGCTCCGGGGGGGGGTGTGTGTGTGGTGGTGGTGGTGGTGATGATGCGGCCGCTGAGTTGCTCCACGACAGGGGGGAGAGAGGACGACAGTTGCGGCGGAGGAAGGGGAGGGGATGCGGCCATCGCTGCCGAGTTGCTCCACGAGGGGCAGGGTGTGGGGATGGTGCGGGCGCCTCTGCGCTCACCTGGCTCCATGGGGGGGGGGGGGTTGGTGCGGGCGCCGTTGCAGCACTACCTCTCAACTTCCTCCATGAGGGGGGCTCCCAAGTGCCATCCCCCAGGGGCTGGCGCCCTAGGCAAATGCCTAAAGCTGCCTAGTGGTGGTGCCGGCCCTGCATACAACGTACGGACGACAGAAGAGGGAGGACTTGTCTGTATACCGGTGTTCACATACGTTTGCTCTGGATATGGCAATAAAAACATTCTAACATTTACAGGAGTCACTCGTTATGTACGCAGGGTTTTGTCTTTGTCACTTTTAATGTATTTTAAGTAAACATAACTGAACCTTGTATTTTACCTTGTGCTAAAAATAGGCTATTTATATGTTATGGGCTATGGTATATATATTATAGGCTATGTTATATAGTTCATGAGGCTGGAAAGGAAAAACCTGCTTGTGAAATTCAACCTTTACTAATGACTAAACGCTACTGATCCAGAGAAGATCAGAAGATGTGGGACACGGTTATTAGGTTGACAAATATTAAGTCGACATGCATTGGCTCGGCTACTAAAGGTCAACATGGCTTAGTTTGACCCATGAATAGGTCAACAGAGTTGGAAAATAGACAATGGCAAGGTTGACAGTCAAAAGGTCGACGTGATGTTTTCACGGGTTTTTCACATAGTTGACATGGACACCGTCAAAGTAAAAAAATCATGTCGACCTTTTGACTGTCGACCTTGCCATTGTCGACCTAATGCTTGTTTCAACCTTCCAACCATTTTATTAAAAAACGTTTGGCTGGGACCGGCCCTGATTAGGGGTTGACTGTAGAAGGAGGTTAGGTGCCAGAGAGGGCAAAGGTTAGAGTCAGGCATTATAGGTAGGGGCAGAGATTATGGGTAGCGGTCAAATACCAGATCACCGGTGGAACGGATGACATGGGAGCACCAACCTGTCCTTTATCTCTCTCTACTTCTTCTTTCTCCAAGCTTTGATAAATCTCCCCTGCAGAGCAAGGTGCGGGGAAGAAAGTTTGTATACAGTACCTGCAGACAGTGGCCTTTACTTTGTCTGGTGACAATGGCACAAGAGGTTCCTGAGGGGGAGGCTTCATACCCTAACCAAGATGGCCACCAAACCTAGTTATGCACATGCACAGCACCATCTTGTCATTGTATACGAGCGATGCAGTGTTACACCTAGCCCCAGTGAGACCTCAGTGGTACACTTAGCCCCAGTGAGACCTCTATATACCCATTACCATTTCAATAAAACAACTGAGTTGTCAATAGTATGAAAGCATCTGCTGGTGTATACAGTTACTGCTCCATCTCAAGCACGTACACACCACATTTTCCAACCACCAAATCCCAAATAATGGGTATGATCAGGCCTGTGGGAGGTGTACATGCGCTGGTTATAGCAGGTGTCCAAATGTCTGTGGGAGTGGGCCCCGTGGGGGTATATCAGGGTCTAATTACATGCTGCACCCACTTGATGAATGGGGAGTAGTCTTGTATCTAATGGTTCTGAGAGAGGGGGGTGGGGTACTTATTACCTGGGGGACCAGGTCTGATGGATGGGGCCCAGCAGGGCCCCCATTACCTGGCAGCAGCAGCATCTCTTCTCAGCCTAAAGTATGCAGCTGTGTGCTGGGCTGCAGTGTGGCCAGGGAGGGGCTCTGATTTTACTAACACTCCCTTCCCTCTCTCTGATCACAACCTCATTACCTCTTGCTCTCCTCCATTACCCCTAGCTCACTGACACAGAAATCATGCATGTCTACCCTAACCCGCAGAAATACTAATGCTATTCATTTTCCACAACTTTCCACCTCCCTGCAACAACAGCTCTCACTAATTTCTACATTTACCTCTCCTGACTCTGCTGTTTCCCTCCTATACCAGACTCATGAAACAGCCCTTGATAAAGTGGCTCCAGCTACCCATTACACCCCACGTAGGCTTAGGTGCCAACCGTGGCATTCCAAAATAACAAGACAACTACAAAATCGGTCACGTAAAGTAGAACGCCAATGGCGTAAATCTCGTAATCTGACTGATTTCCTCATATATAAGCAGGGCTATTTTTCAGTAGGCTCCAGCAGGAACTGGGGCCCTTATTCTAGTTCACTCTTTCTGACAAAATATTTCTTAAGGTGCCCACACACGCACCGATCCCGGCGTGCGTTGTGGGCTTAACTAGCACACATAGCATCGCATCGTATGCCTTGTGCATACGATGTGCATGCGATGCGATGCTATGCTAGAAAAAGCTAGTACAAAAAGTATGTGCAGCACATACTTTTTGTACTGTGCGATGAGGTGCTGCGGGAGCGCGCACCCCATCGTACAGCATCGCACCGCCGGGATCGGTGCGTGTGTGGGCACCTTTAGATGGACAAAACCATGTGCACTGCAGGTGAGGCAGGTGTTACTTGTGCAGAGATAATTAGATTTGGGTGGGGTTTTACACCTGCCTCACCTGCAGTGCACATGGTTTTGTCCATCTAAGAAATATTTTGTCAGAAAGAGTGAACTAGAATAAGGGCCTCAGTTCCTGCTGGAGCCTGTTGAAAAATAGCCCTGTATATAAGTCTATATAAGTCTATCTACCACTCCTCCTGCAATGCTTTGGACAAACAAACATACTACCAATCTCTCATCTCTTCTGATGCCACCAACCCTAAGCGACTTTTTAGCACATTTAAATCTCTTCTGTATTCTCCCCCTCCTCCCCTACCGGCTGCCATCAGTGCACAAGAACTTGCCTCCTACTTTAAAGACAAGATTGATAACATCCGAGATTAAATGGTATGCTCTTCCTCAACCTCACCCACATTTTTCCCCTGCTGAACCCTCTGACACTTTCTCTTCATTTGAGCCCACAAATGAAAAGGAAGTATCCACACTCTTCTTATCCTTCTACTCTACTACCTCTCCTCTTGATCCTATACCTGCACAAATCATCTCTCTATCTCCTGTGCTTATTCCAACCTTTATCTAAAATCTGCAATCTCTCTCTTGCTACTGGTACTTTTCCATATCTGTTCAAACATGCAGTAATTACTCCCATTCTGAACAAACACAATTCTGACCCTAAAGGTGCCCACACACTAGAAAGATCTGCGATCATAAGATGTGCGCATAAATTAGCCTTCAAATCTTTTGCCCGTCCTGGACAAAAGATTTCAGGCAAGCACACATCTTTACCAAAGATTTTTCTTAAGATCCCGTGTGCGTTCCTATGGATCTTTTGTTAAATCTTCTGATCTTTCATGCAGCACGTAAGATCAGAAGATTTAGTAAAATATCCACTGGAGCGCGCTTCGGACCGAAATCGGCCGATTTTCGATCGATTATCTGTAAACATCGGACGATATATCGGCCGATTTATCGGAAATCGGCCAATCGGCCAAAAAATCGTTCTAGTGTGTGGGCACCTTAACTCTCTAACTACCATCCTATCTCTCAGCTCCCATGCCTCTCCAAGCTACTCAAGAGACTGGTCTACTCTCCCCTGACACACTTTCTTAACTCTCACACCCTATAAGGCGTCTAATGCATTATTGAGATGAACCTTTTCTTTCAACTTAAACCTTGATTACCCCTAGCAGTAAATCACACGGACACATGACCTGAAATAACTCACACGGACACGTGACCTGAAATAACGACACGGACAACCACTGCATAAGTTTAAAAAGGTAAAGGGTATTTATTGTGGTATGACCCTATTGAAAGGGATGGCCTAGAGAGCGCTTGGAGACCAGCCAGTCATAAACGTTAGCAATGGCGGCGACTACAACGCCCCAACTTGTAACTAGGGCGAGGAACCGCCCCCATTGAATTCAAAGCCAGCCTGCGCTGTGACTGTCTTGCCGCCCCTCCTAGGGCCTAATGAGGGGGCAGATCTCACCAGCCTTCCTGGCAGAGGGTGGCAATACCTCACAGTGACCACCTGTACTTCAAACTGGACTGCTGATCGAGAGCGCCCTCCCGCCAATTAATATTTAAATTGATGAGAGCCAAATTTGGGTGACGGCCGAAAGGCCATGTGGTAGGTTAGCACAAGGGAGGGAGGGTGGGAATCCAGACTCAAGAGGAAGATGGATCACCTGACTACCTCTTATGTACCTCCACCTAAGCTACCACCCCTTCTACACCTGATTGGCTACCCCATCTACACTGCACTTCTATGGGTAAGTGACACTCTGATTTCTATCTTTGTCATACCATCCCAAACTGCACCGACTCTTATATTCCCTCATGCCTAGGCAGCCCTCGCTCTCTCTAAGGCGTCTAATGCATTATTGAGATGAACCTTTTCTTTCAACTTAAACCTTGATTACCCCTAGCAGTAAATCACACGGACACATGACCTGAAATAACTCACACGGACACGTGACCTGAAATAACGACACGGACAACCACTGCATAAGTTTAAAAAGGTAAAGGGTATTTATTGTGGTATGACCCTATTGAAAGGGATGGCCTAGAGAGCGCTTGGAGACCAGCCAGTCATAAACGTTAGCAATGGCGGCGACTACAACGCCCCAACTTGTAACTAGGGCGAGGAACCGCCCCCATTGAATTCAAAGCCAGCCTGCGCTGTGACTGTCTTGCCGCCCCTCCTAGGGCCTAATGAGGACAGTTCTAAAAGTGTCCTGCGTCCCCCCTCGGGGGCAGAACTCACCAGCCTTCCTGGCAGAGGGTGGCAATACCTCACAGTGACCACCTGTACTTCAAACTGGACTGCTGATCGAGAGCGCCCTCCCGCCACAGCTGGGTTCAAAAATTGCCACTTAAAGACAATTACTGTAGAACCCAAGCCCGCCAAACCTATCAATAACTAAGTCAACCAGAGTAACACAAACCTAATCCCCTATCTGCAACAACTGAACAAGTCCTGAAGTAGAACGGCCATGCCAGATTCCGACAAATATACACCATCCATTCTGTAGAAGGATGGGGTCTCCAGTGCTAAAGAGGGGTGTTTAACCGCCGTGCCTCCCATGGTCGTGACCGCTTTGGAGACCGCAAAGTTGACCTTGCGTCTGATCCTCTCTAATGACTTGGGGTTCCAGCAGCCCCTCCAGTTGAAACGAGGCACTATGTCGGACCAAACTATCCGCAATCCAGGCCAAAGGCCTACCAGAGTCTTAAGATCAGCCTCAAACCTCAAAATAAGGCCTATGCTGGTACCCCGGCCTAAGTCGTTACCTCCTAGGTGTATCACCAAAACATCCGGGCGACCCCAGCGACGCTCTTTATCTGACAATAATGGTAAAAGACCATTTACCGGAGACCCCTGACACCGAACCAATGTACTGCCTTCGCCCCTAGCTCTGCCCGGGCCCTGACAGCTAACTGATGATTGGATGCCCAGAAAATGTATGAATGCCCGACGAACCAGACAGTGGCATGAGTCGTTGAAGGGGGGGGAAGGGCTGAAAAAGAAAACCCTAACCGGTTAGCATTCAAACTCAGACTGTATAATGCACAACGTAGGGTTAGACATATAATGCACAATATGAATTAGTACACTAGAATCCAAGTGAAGGGGAAAACCTTAAAAAACCTCCGGTGGACTTGAGGGGGGGGGAGCCAATTGTAATCAGCCCACTATCGGAGGAAAAAGTAAAAAATTCCCTTCACACCGTCGATTCCGTAACGCTGCCGTTACAAAACCGATTGTAAACATAGTTTTTGGATCCAGCGCCGAAGGCGCATGCTAAACCTTATCTAAATGAATATAAGATTTATAAGCGGAGGTCTTCCAGCGGCCGAGTTCTTGTATGGCATTCACTGGAAGACCCTCCGCTGCTGCGTTGGTGGCCGCACCAATACAGAACGAATGCGTCCCGCAATCGGCGACCTCCAAACCCAACGCAGCCACACAACGCTTAAACACAGCAGCGCACGGTAAGCGCGTCACGGCCATGTATCAGCATGTGCGAGGGACTGGGCCGGAGCGGCAGGCCTCAAAGGCAGATATGCCGTGGCCAGCCGCACGGTGCAGATCCCCTTTCCAGCTGGGACTTAAGGGATACCCAGCGACCTCTGCCCAACTGATCGGTCTCAGACCGGCGGAGCACACAAAGGACGACCCGTCCTGGAAGACCATGTCTTCGAACCGCACCTAAATCAGTGGCATTCTTGCTGGCCGCAACCAGCTCGCTGACCCTAAAGTCCCTAAAGAACGCAAAAGAGAACGCCACCCGAAAGAGTGACGTCTCTTCTGTGCTCTCCGCTACGCTCTGAACACAGGCTACAATTTCCACCGCGTCTACAGCTCGATGGACTTGCGGGAATCCGCTGTCATAGTCTGTACTCTCGCCCACCAATCAAAGCCCTTGCTAGCGCAAATGCTTTGGTGGGGTCCCGTTCTCCACGTAACATAGCACGGAATATATCTCGGCTAATGCCGCAGCCATGGCAGATGAACATGCCCGCGCCATAAAGCCCACGCCCGAAAACAGCAACGGTCATCGACCGACTTCTGCTGTTCCCCGAGGACTCCTAAAAAGGCCGCCCAGTCCTGCAGCGTGGCTGCATATGCCCTACTGGTGGAGGGGGCCAGGGATGGCAAGGTAATCCACCCATGTCTGCTCTATGGTCTGACCTGCAGGACCTGGCTAAGAGAGCCCAAGGGGCGCAGCGTTCGGTACCAACTCGCGAAACTTCGCCAAGTATAACCGCGACAGGGCATCGGCGATGCCATGGTCGACCCCTGTAACGTGCTGCGCCATGAAATGTATGTTGCCCTGCAAGCAGCGCGATACCAGATGTCTGAGCAGTGTCAGGGGTGAAAAAAGGTGCCCTGGTTGTTAGTGGGGTGTACCCCTCCTAGGTTATATCACCATAACCTCCCGTCTGGCTTGCCAACATATAAGCCGACCATCCCACCTCTACAGCGATGGGAAAGAACTCTAATAGCAGCAAATTGGCCGAGAAACCCCTCCCAATCCATGATTGAGGCCATGGGGGGTGCGCGCCATTCGCCCTGAAAAAATGCCCCGAAACCCGAGGACCCCGGGGCCTGCGTAAATAACTGAAGCCTGGCCATAGGCGAAGGCTCTTCAGTCCAAAGAAGCTCCCCATTAAAGTCCACCAGAAATGGAGACCAGACGACCAGGTCGTAGCGCCTCTCCCGGGACAGCCTAACCATGTAAGGGGAGCCTTAGTCCCCGCTGTAGCCCCTACCCGCTTGTGGCAAAACAACGCCCCTGGGGGCGGCCCAGCACTCAAAGTTAAGGGACCCCCAGTAATGGCTGGACCTGCCTTAGATTGGCCTTCTTCTTGGCCCGGCAGCCCTGGATAAGGACCTGAAACCTGCAGGCTCGGTCAGCCGGCAGGCTACAGCCGCCGGCCGCAGTGACAATCTCTAAGCACGGCCAGATATGACGCATGTTGGGCCCTCGGTCCTGGCATGGGCCACCAATCCCCTAAGTTAGGGTGTCACGGAAGGAGGCAGAAAGCGGACTCCATGCCCAACTTGGCCCTGAGTGCACAGTGCCCAATTTATGGACTAGCCAGTGTATTTTATCAAACAGCTGATAACGCACTTGCACGCCTACTCAGTAATAGCATCTTTAATGGCTGCCCAGCGAGGGCAAGCGGGTGCTGGATTAACCGGTATTTTCCCAGAGCCTTCTTGGGTACTACACCCAAGGGCGAAAAACACCTGTTGGGCAATGGTACGAAAGTGGTGACTGGCCCCCAATTCCAGGATACGCGGCGAAGATGGCATTGACGCCTCTATCGCCCTTTTAATCCTTGAAGGCAAAGCACTGGCCTTTAGCGGCTGGCTTCGTACCCTACTTGCCAGGGGAAAAATGGCTTCTTGGGATGGTGCTCAGAAATAGCGTGGCCTTTACCCATGACCTGCAATCATATCCTGACGCGCTTAAGGCCCACGGGCGTAACCCGTGTGTCGGCGTGGGTCAGACGAAATTTCTCGTCCTAATCCCTCCGAGCCGTACCCTTGTAAGCGAGACAAACCCGTGCCCAAGGAAAATGCATCGCCTGACGCTGTTGCGCTCCTTGAGTCTAGGGTTAAAATAGCCAGATGGAATATAAGGAACTGGTTAAGCTAGGGTGAAAACTACGATATGGGTTTTCACCGACACCGGCCGATTTATTGGCCTTGCGAAATCAGTTACATGTTGCTAGCAACTTGAAACATCCACGAACTCCCCCTTGGCTATTTTACCCTCTGTGCCCATATGAGACCCCTGGACCCTGCAGTGTCGCCACAATGGACCATGTCCGAGGAAAGCTGGGACTCAGCAAAGGATTTAGTCTTGCTAGCCCGCCAACCCCTTCCCCTGCTTGCTATGCCACTGCGCGCGCTAAGCTTGGCAAACCTGCGGGGTGTCTAATGGTTCCTGACTCCTCGCAGCCGGCATAGGAATGGCCCGGAAAAGACTCAGAGGTATCATAACCTTCATGCTCACCATCACCCGGAAAGTCGACAGCCTCCTGAGGCCTGGCCTCATGCGACGCCCCTGCTGCAGCTGCCTGGAGAAGTGATCGCAGTTGTTGCCTGTTCGCCTGTCGACCACACTTCAGCGTCTGAGGCACCTGCCGTAACGTTCTCTCCAGAATGATGATCCTCTTCCGTGGCTGCCCTCCTGGCAACCGATGAGCCCTTGGAAGAAGCATGAAAAGTGGTTAGCGACTCACTCGTAACTCACGCACAACCAACCCCACCCTGAAAAAAGTGGGGGCAAAGCCACCTGCCATGGGTCTGACAGTCCGGGACCATTCAGACGGGCTAAGGCCATGCCGGAGGCATGTGGTGCCGTAAGCTAGGGGGAACGCTTGTGGGAACCGGGCCCGAAACCGTGTAAAAACCCGAATGAGGTTACACGTGAGGGCGCGCCGCCCTATGGCGGTGCCTACGATGCCCCCCCAGCCCCGATGAGGGCAATGTGGAATTTGATGGTGGGTACCCCTGCCATGGAGATATTGACACTGCAGTGCCTTGGCCGGGTACAAAAAACCCCAACAGGGGAATACGGCTGCCCCTACTGCATGTGCAATGATGCAAGGCACCAGCAGGGGGCGCAGCGCCCCTCTGCTGGTATGAAACAGCCGCCGCCTGGGATCCAGGAAACCCTGGTAGCGGGGCGTCCCAGATCCCCTTGCTGTGCAGCCCGGGCACCGATTGCGGCGCCCCACTGAGGGCTTATGGATACCCTGGGGGGGGGGGCCGCCATGGGGATGCGTTTGCCAGGGCTGTATTAGAGCTGGGCAAAACGGATATTATGCTGAGACGGGATCAGACGGATTCCCCAGTGAAAAGATACGGATCTTTTAGACGGGCCCTCAGCTCGCTTTAAAACAAAGGGCGATATACATGACCAAGTAAAAACACTGATCGATGGCTGGGTGCAGCATCACCATCGATGGCCACCATCGATGGCGTCTGCACCGATGGCCATCCATCCATCACTTTTAGACACAGCACTGTACTCAGTTTTATTTTTTTTAGCCAGTAGTCTCAGCTGCCACAGGTGGCAGCACTGAGACCAGGAGAACGTTTTGCAAACTGAGCCGGATCACCGCTTCTAAAGAACCACTGAATCGGATCCGACTCAAAGATCCGGTTCAGCGCGAGCTGCCCGGCTTTGTGCAGCACGATGACCCGCAGCCTCTGCCAGGTCCTGTGCACTTCTGGCCGCGGCGGGGCTGGGGAGAGGGATGGATGCTGCCAGAGAGCCGGGCGGGGGAGAGGGGACCTGCATTAGCGCAACCATGTGCGCTGCCTGCAGAGCCGGCCTTAGGCATAGGCAAACTAGGCAATTGCCTAGGGCATTTGGAATGCCTGGGGGCATCAGCAGCTTCTGCTGATTAAAATGATATGCAGCATGCCTATGTTCTGTGTGTGAGTGAGGCTGTATCTGCATATGAAATAGTGTATTCATAGAAATCACTGTAACATAGCATTCTGTATGCAGGTACAGCCACAGTCGCACACAGAATATAGGCATGCTGCATATCATTTTAATCATCGGAAGCTCCTTGTGTGTCCTGGTCACATAACAATGCAAATAAGAAGAATTTTCAGCAAAAAATGCACCCAACGTTAGCAGAACTGGCCAGGAGCTGCATGGCTTATTGAGTCAAGATATATGAGGAAACATCTGTATCCAAGCAGAGGCAGAGGTCACAGTGTTAGCGGCTGTGCGAGTGCTGTCTGTGGGTGGGTTGGTTGTGCCATAGTGTTCGGCATATGTGTAAGGGGCATTATGTGTGTCATGTATAAATGCATTAATAATGTGCGACATATGTGTAACAGGCATTATGTGTGTCATGTGTATAAGGGCATTAATAATGTGCAACATATGTGTAATGGGCATTGTGTGTGTCATTATGTGTATGAAGGGCATTAATAAAGGTTGGCATAATGTGTAAGGGGCATTATGGTTATAAGGACATTAATAACATGTGTCATGTGTAAGGGGCATTACTGTGTGGTATTATCAGGGGTGCCGAGAGAAAGGGGTAGGGGGTACAAATTACCCAGGCCAAAGTCTGATGGAAGGGCCCAGTGGGGGCCCCGGGCCCCCTCCCCTTAAGTGACAGCAGCAGCTGCAGCTCTTCTCCTCTGCCCAGCACACACTGCTTTGTGCTGGGTTGCAGTGTGGCCATGGAGGTGCTTAAAATACAATACTTTCTCAGGATTTTTTTCTAAGGTTATAATGTGAATAATGTGAGGAGTAATGTATATAAGGTAAAGTGGTACTACTGTGTGATGTAACGTGAATAAGGGACACCATCGCATGATATAATGTGAATAAAGTGGCACTACTGTGTGGCATAATTTGAATTGGGGGTACTATTGGGTGGCCATGCCCCTTCCCAGCAAGAACACACCCCTGTTTGGGCTGCGCACCGAATGTGTGCACTGTTTCTATTTAAAATATTGCGGGTAGGAGCACCAAAATTATGACTGCTATGATGAGGGTTGATGGTGCTGGGAAAAGGGAGCAAGGTCAGAAGCGGAACTAGTGGCGGTGCTAGGGGGCACCAGCCAAAATCTTGCCTAGGGCATCATTTAGGCTAGGGCCGGCTCTGGCTGCCTGTCCCCCGCCCGGGCATTATGGTTATAAGGACATTAATAACATGTGTCATGTGTAAGGGGCATTACTGTGTGGTATTATCAGGGGTGCCGAGAGAAAGGGGTAGGGGGTACAAATTACCCAGGCCAAAGTCTGATGGAAGGGCCCAGTGGGGGCCCCGGGCCCCCTCCCCTTAAGTGACAGCAGCAGCTGCAGCTCTTCTCCTCTGCCCAGCACACACTGCTTTGTGCTGGGTTGCAGTGTGGCCATGGAGGTGCTTAAAATACAATACTTTCTCAGGATTTTTTTCTAAGGTTATAATGTGAATAATGTGAGGAGTAATGTATATAAGGTAAAGTGGTACTACTGTGTGATGTAACGTGAATAAGGGACACCATCGCATGATATAATGTGAATAAAGTGGCACTACTGTGTGGCATAATTTGAATTGGGGGTACTATTGGGTGGCCATGCCCCTTCCCAGCAAGAACACACCCCTGTTTGGGCTGCGCACCGAATGTGTGCACTGTTTCTATTTAAAATATTGCGGGTAGGAGCACCAAAATTATGACTGCTATGATGAGGGTTGATGGTGCTGGGAAAAGGGAGCAAGGTCAGAAGCGGAACTAGTGGCGGTGCTAGGGGGCACCAGCCAAAATCTTGCCTAGGGCATCATTTAGGCTAGGGCCGGCTCTGGCTGCCTGTCCCCCGCCCGGAGGAGGACCTTGCGGACAGTAGCGCGGTGAGCGTGGCGGGGGAGAGGGGACCTGCAGCAGCGCCACTGTGTGTGCTGCCTGCCCCCCGCCCTGAGGATGACACCTGAGGCGGGAGGTAGCGCGGTGAGCGCGGCGGGGAACAGCCTGGGTATATGCCGCCAGCGGAGGAGAGCCGCCGGCGGGGCTAAGCTGCCTGGAGGGTGAGCCCTGAGCAGGCGAGAGGGGGTTAGTTGTAGATCCCGCCTGCCTGCCGCCACCACCATATGCCGCAGCAGCGGGGGGGGGGTGTATAATGCCGCAGCAGAGGGGCAAAGAAAGGAAGGGAAAAATGTATGGATCCCCCATTGCTGCACTTATCTCTTTCAGGCTGCTCAACATGATCCTCCCAGCAAATCCAGACTCAAGAGGAAGATGGATCACCTGACTACCTCTTATGTACCTCCACCTAAGCTACCACCCCTTCTACACCTGATTGGCTACCCCATCTACACTGCACTTCTATGGGTAAGTGACACTCTGATTTCTATCTTTGTCATACCATCCCAAACTGCACCGACTCTTATATTCCCTCATGCCTAGGCAGCCCTCGCTCTCTCTTAGACCCACTTCAGTCAGGCTTTCACTCCCAACACTCCACTGAGAAAGCATTGACTGAAGTGGTGAAAGATCTGGGAACTGAGGCCATTACACACTACTTATACTTCTAGATCTTTCTGCTGCGTTTGACACTGTTGATCAGACTCTTCTCATACAAATACTGCCTAGATGATACAGCTCTTTCCTGGTTCTTATCTTACCTATCTGATCGCTCTTTCTTGGGCCGAGTATCGGAATGCCTCTCTGCCATCTCATCTTGGATGTCTTCTCGCCACCTCAAACTCAATATTTCCAAAATGGAATTACTTATATTCCCATCAGCTAAGAACAGTTACCATCCTCAGATCTCCATCACTGTTGACAACTCGACAATCTACCGCACCCCACAAGCTCGTTGCTTAGGGGTCATCCTCGACTCTGAACTGTCCTTTGTTCCCCACATTCAATCGGTCTCCAAATCATGTTACATACATCTAAAATCATATCCAAAATACGACCCTATCTCACACAAGACACTACTAAATCTCTTATCCATGCACTCATTATATCCCACATTGATTATTGCAATAGTCTCCTAACTGATCTTCCAAAAAAACAGACTCTCGCCACTGCACTCCACTCTAAATGCTGCTTCTAGGCTGATCTTCCTTGCAAGACATTCATCGTCTGCTGATCCGCTCTGCCAGTCCCTCCATTGGTTACCTGTATCTTACCGTATTCAATATAAAACACTTCTACTCGCATATAAAGCTATTAACCATACTGCACCAGCATATATCTCTTTACTTATCACAAAATATCTCCCATTCTGACCACTCCGCTCTGAGGAAGATCTGCGTCTGTCTTCTACACGGATCACTAGCTCTCATTCACTATTACAGGACTTTCATAGGGCTGCTCCCATCCTATGGAATGCCCTTCCACGCACAATAAGACTCTCCGCTAGCCTCCAAACTTTCAAGCGTTCCCTGAAAACTCACCTCTTCAGGCAAGCCTATCATATTTAAGTTCTACACGCATAACCCTCTGAGGCACTTATGTATTATATAGCTTCCCTTCTGGACTTGTAACTTGGTGGGACTGCTATGCTATTACTGATGCCTGTCCTTGTGTTTTCCTCCTATATCCCTATAGATTGTAAGCTTGCAGCAGGGCCCTCCTACCTCCAAGTCTGTCTGTTGTTACCCAGTTTGTTTTATCACTGTCTACTATTGTAAAGCGCAACAGAATCTGCTGCGCTATATAAGAAACTGTAAATAAATAATAAAAAAGAAAAAAAATAGTGCTATTTTATTCTAAGGGTGAATGGTCACGCCTAAGGGCGTAACTACCATAGGTGCAGGGGGTGCAGCTGCTATGGGGCCCAGAGCTGAGGGGGCCTACTTTGCCTGTCAAAGTATCATGTTCTATATACATTCTTCAGCATTAGGTGATGATTAGGGGCCCTTACAAACTTTTGCTATGGGGCCCACATGGATCTAGTTACGCCACTGGTCACGCCTCCTGTCATTAGGCAACACCCCCTGAAAGTACTGGGGCCTGGCCTGGCTCTCTACTGCCCTGCTTGCATCCTGGGGCTGCCCCACCATGACAGGGCAGATAAACATCCATGCTGCCAGCCAAAGCAAGGGTGCATTCAGGCCTTAAAGTGGTCGTGGAGAGGTGGTGGAAGTAATTTTCCTCTCTCCCTACCCCCATTAGACTGAGACCGGGTCAGTGCCGGGGTTTTTGGCACCCCGTACAAACTGCAAATTTGTGCCCTACCTGCCATACTTTTAGAGGGACAGTGGTCTAACTAGGGAGGGGTGTGGTCACACAATAAGGCTCCCATTTCAAATTATGCCACACAGCACAATCTTATTGACCACATGTAGTGACACTTATTCAAGTTACACTACACAGTAGTACTCCTTATACATGTATGTCACACATTATATCACACATATATGTATAAGGAGAACATATAGTCTTCAGCATACACAAAGCCTGATTTTCTTAGTAGCTTTCCGTCACTACAGTGGCCGGTATGACATCACATACACTGTGCCAGAAAAGGTTGCGGATGGGACAGGCTTTTCTGTTGGAATTACTGTGCAGGGTTGTGGTGGAGGTGGAACTGAGTTCCCCCTACCAAACCAGGTGGTGGAACCCACCTCAGCCCCTTCTCTTTAACCCCTGGTTGCATTGCATCTGCTTCTGCCCCCTCCACACTGCACCAGATGCTTTCCATAATCCATGTGTTTTTCTCTCTGTAACTAGTCCAGAGACGTGGGGCGAGATTAGGTGGAAAAAAGTGATTGCTCAATACCAAAAGTTCTGTATTGCCAAACAGGAAGCTCTAGGGAGAATAGATCACAGTGGGCTGATTCTTTATACATAATTACTGTCAGGAATAAGACTAATAAATCACATTAATCTGTTCCATCTGTAGCATCAGAATCTCATAGTAATCTGCAGTGCTATAGCAGGAATGTGCGCTGGACAGCATCTCCTGTAATGTCCAGGAAATGGGCTGTCACTGGTTCTGTATAACCTGCCCCAAGTATTAAGTAACTGAGTACAGATACAGGGAAGCGCTAACAAGAGGGGACATAAGCACGGCTGCTGGATACAGCACATCACAGCAGGTAACGACTCTTATTGTTATAATTCCCATAGCAAATCACCTGGATAGAGCCCTCGCTCCCACACAATGATACAGGGTACGGGCAGGGACAAAGACTGGGGCACCTTCATCTGTACAAGTGAGGTATTTAGAAATACAAGTGATGGTCCAATTTGGGTGAGGTCTATCAAAGCTTGGAGAGAGAGAGAGAGAGAGAGAGAGAGAGATAAAGTAGCAAGCAATTACCGGATGTCATTTTTCAAACACAGCCTGCAAAATGACGGGAGCTTAATGGTTGGTACTTTACCTCTCTCTAAGATCTGATCAATCTCCCCCATTATCCTTAATGGGAAAACACTGCACCTATGTACTGTCCTGTAGACAATGTTTTTGTGTATGGATAAAGCTTATAGTTAAAACTAAGATACTTCTGTAAGTCCTGCATTGTTTGTCTGTTGTACATACTGTATAATATACAGACTGTTATATATAAACTACCAATGGCGTAACTACTGTAAGGTAGCCCCAGCAGCCGCTTGGGGGAGCAAGCCGCAGCGTGGTCTGTGTGGGCGCCGGCACCCGCTTGACGCATTGACATGCTGCTGCCTGCCGCTGCCCACTCGCTGAGCACTGGAGGCAAGTCAGCCACAGCACAGGTGCGGCCAAGGCAGGAACGACAAATTCCCCCACTGATTCAATTGGCTGTACACAGAGCTGGCTATTGGCTACTGTGTACAGGATGGGGACGGACGGACGGACGGGCGTGCTAGGGCGTCGGAGCCAAGGGAAGCAGCAGTGTATGCTGGTCTCTCTTCCTCTCTCCTGCTTCAGCTTCTCCGTTATGCGTGTGACGTCATCACGGCACACGCTGGGGGAACACGCTGGAGAGGAGCCCGGGGGGGGGGGGCACAAACTCTTTGGCAGGGGGAAGCAAAATTTGTAGTTACGCCACTGTAAACTACAGAAGTTGATTGGAATCCATGAGCAATGACTCAAATTTATTCCTCTCCTATATTTGATACATCTCACCCATTTATGTTAGATTAACAATATATAATATTGTAAAAGCAAGATATACATTGATGCAGCAATTAGAACGCATTGCATACTCAGCTGATTGGCCATGCATTGTTTACTTCCAGGGGCGGATCCATATTATCTAAGGCCATTATGTCTCTGAAAACGATGGGCATTTTTGTACTGTGCTTTGTGTTATTCACCATATCGTTGGCAAAAGAAGGTAGGTGCGCACATATCAGGGCATATCCTGTATGTGCATGTTTATAGTATATACCAGAGTCAGTAGCAAATGCAGGATTTCGAGAGGGGGGGGGGGGGGTTCAAAATGCAGTCCACAATCTCCCCAGAACATTGGAGCTAGTGCCGGAGTTTGGGGGAGCCGTAGAATAATCTAGTGATGACCCAGGGCATTAATGTAACAATGGTCTTTTTCTACACTGGATACTGTATGGAATACAGTATTCATATCTAAAGGAGCCCACACACGCTCCGTTTTGAGGCTCCGTTCTGTACTAAGGTGCCTTACCATGAAGTGGGAGAATGTGAGCTTAGAAAGTGCAGTACTGGTTCTATAATGTTTGTGTAATAGCCTCTTCCTGACCGCTTACTTATCTTATTTAAATGTTTAATACAGCCTATGCTTTAGACCATCTATGGGGTTAAGGAGCCCATACACGCTCCGTTGTGTACGGCTCCGTTCTGTACTATGCGATGCGCGCTCCCGCGCATAACATAGTACGGTACAAAAAGTATGTGCTGCACATACTTTTTGTACTAGCTACACATCGTATCGGATCGCATGCCTTGTGCATGCATTATGCATGCACTGCGATCCGATACGATGTGTAGCTAGTACAAAAAGTATGTGCAGCACATACTTTTTGTACCGTACTATGTGATGCGTGGGAGCGCGCATCGCATAGTATAGAACGGAGCCGTACACAACGGAGCGTGTATGGGCTCCTTAACCCCATAGATGGTCTAAAGCAGCGGTGGCCAACCCGCGGCTCGCGAGCCGCATGCGGCTCGCCACGCTGAAATTTGTGGCTCCCATCGGGGTTTTGAATTTGGCGCCAATTCGGCTGCCAATTCAAAACGCCGCATCGGCAGCCAATAGGAAATGGCCGCGGCGAGGCAATCAGCGCTCGCCGCGCCGTTTCCACCCCGCCCCCGGCGTCTGACATCAGACGCCAGCGGGAGGGCGAGATGTCTCCATGCCGGCGGAGCGCAGGAGCGCTCCTGAAGAGGCGAGAAGCCGCCGGAGGACGGCGCAGAAGACGGCGGCGGGGAGAACAGTTCCGGCGCCGCTGAAGAGGCCAGAAGACGCCGGGATCAAGACAGAAGATCTCCGGCGCCTTCTGGAAGAACAAAGAAGATGGCTCCCGGAGAGGCCAGCGGGGGTGGGAAGCAAAAGAGCTAACGAAGCTCCCCCCAGCGGCCTCTCCCAACACCAGGTAGGGGCCTTTGGTCTCCTACCCCCCATCCACCCTAGACCACCGGGTGTCAGGCACTAGGCCCGTGGGCACATTCAGGCCCTTCCGGCCTGTGGGCGCATTAGTCGGGCCTTCTTGGCCCGTGGCTCATTTGTTTGTTGGGCCCTCCTGGCCCTCTAGGTGGGGCTTTTAGTTAGGAAGCTGGGCCCTCCAGCATAGGTGTTGCACTGTGGGCAACACCTGTGCTGGAGGGCCCAGCTTCCTAACTGTGGGGGCATATGATGTTTGGCACTGTGGGGGGCATATAATGTTTGGCACTGTGGGGGGCATATGATGTTTGGCACTGTGGGGGGCATATAATGTTTGGCACTGTGGGGGCATATAATGTTTGGCACTGTGGGGGCATATAATGTTTGGCACTGTGGGGGGCATATAATGTTTGGCACTGTGGGGGCATATAATGTTTGGCACTGTGGGGGGCATATAATGTTTGGCACTGTGGGGGGCATATAATGTTTGGCACTGTGGGGGGCATATAATGTTTGGCACTGTGGGGGGCATATAATGTTTGGCACTGTGGGGGGCATATGATGTTTGGCACTGTGGGGGGCATATGATGTTTGGCACTGTGGGGGGCATATGATGTTTGGCACTGTGGGGGGCATATGATGTTTGGCATTGTGGGGGCATATGATGTTTGGCATTGTGGGGGGCATATGATGTTTGTTATTGTGGGGGCATATGATGTTTGGCACTGTGGGGGGCATATGACTGGCACTGTGGGGGGCATATGATGTTTGGCATTCTGGGGGGCATATGATTGGCACTGGGGGGAATATGATGTTTGGCATTGTGGGGGGCATATGATGTTTGGCACTGTGGGGGGCATATGATGTTTGGCACTGTGGGGGGCATATGATGTTTGGCACTGTGGGGGGCATATCTGGCACTAGGGGCATAAAGTTTTGTCATGTGGCCACTCCCCTTGTGTCATATGACCACGTCCCTGGCCACTCCCCCGATCACACCCCTTTTTGGCACGCGCGGCATGATGTTGGCTCTTTGGCTTGACCACCGATATTTTTCGGCTCTTTGCCTCTGACCGGTTGGCCACCCCTGGTCTAAAGCATAGGCTGTATTAAACATTTAAATAAGATAAGTAAGCGGTCAGGAAGAGGCTAATACACAAACATTATAGAACCAGTACTGCACTTTCTAAGCTCACATTCTCCCACTTCATGGTAAGGCACCTGTCTCTTCTTCCTGGTAGCTGCTCTCTGGTCCAGTGCACTGATTGAGTGCAAAGATTCACACTCACAGCAAACTTGGTGGAAACTTACCACTTGTGCCACTTGCCAAGAAGAGGGGGGTTTCCAGGCAACCTGAAACCCACCCTGCATTTGTCTATGCTATTAATCTCCTCCCATCTGGAATCACAATTCTGGAAATGACTTCATACAGAATTTCCAAAGAGCCAATTATCAAAGCCACATTACGAGCAATGGCTAGGGTTAGTAACTACATATATTGTTGGCTCAAGGCAAAAGTTTGTAAGTGCCCCTGTGTACCACCTAATGATGAAATATAGTTAGAACAAATGTAACATTAACCTTTGACCTCTGGGCCCCATAGCAGCTGCATCCCCTGAACCTATGTTAGCTACACCCCTGTATATTATACATGTAACTGTGACATGGAAGGTGGCCCCTCTCAGCTCTGGGCCCCATAGCAACGGCACCCATGGTATCTGTATCATCAATATAACACATGTAACTGTGACAGAGAAGGTGGCCCTTCTCAGCTCTGGGCCCCATAGCAGCTGTACCCCCTGCACCTATGGTAGCTACACCCCAGTATATAATACATGTAACTGTGACAGGGAGGGTGGCCCCTCCCAGCTCTGACCCCATAGCAGCTGCACTCCCTGCACCTATGGCAGTTACACCACTGTATAAAACACATGTAACTGTGACAGGGAGGGTGGCCCCTCTCAGCTCTGGACCCATAGCAGCTGCACTCCCTGCACCTATGGCAGCTACACCCTGTATATAACACATGTAACTGTGACAGGGAGGGTGGCCCCTCTCAGCTCTGGGCCCCATAGCAACTGCACTCCCTTCACCTATTGTAACTTTTTCATTGCATCTACAGCACTTTTAAAAGTTCCTACATCTCCCCAAGGCTGCAGTTTTAGACCAACCTAGCTCCACTCCGAAGGCAGGGGACAGATATAAATTATTTTACACCTTAGGGTATTGGCTATGCTTGAGTTTAATTTAGCAAGAATTATTCTACGCAATTGTTGATTTTCAAGGGCATAACAAGAAATGTGTTTTCCTCATAACAACGGGCACCTAACGTTTTTTGGGGGAGGGACACACACACCTGACAATTAATGTGTACATTGATTGCATTTAGAGGGTTATTCCGATTCCCTCGGAATGGGGCAAAATCGTCCCCGTTCCGATATTTGGGGGAAGGTGCATGGTCATGGTCTATTATGCGCATGTGCGGCTTCCCTTTGCAAACGGCTTCAGCAACTGCATAGTCGCCGAATGGTTCCCATCAAATGCATTTACTCTATGGGCCGGATGTAATGAAGCCCGAGTTCGGCAGCCATTCGGGATAGTGACCAAACTCTAAAGTGTTTTTTTTTTTTAAAGGGGCAATCGTTTACAAGGCATGTTTCTTTTTGTTAGAAGTTCTCAGCCTAAATTTACTGACTAATGTTTTTGAATATGACATTTTTTTTCTAGATCTCAATGGAAAAGTTTTCCTTTTTCCCGAGGAAAGTGGCAGCTCATATGTAATCCTGAAGCCGGAGCTGAAAAATACCTTAAACAAACTCACCGTTTGCCTGCAATATTACACATCTCTAATGCGAGGCTACGGCCTGTTCTCACTGGCTACACGCGGAGCAGACAACGCCTTTCTCATTTACCCAACTCCGCCAAACCTTTACTTTGTTTACGTAAACCAGGAAGAATTCTTATTTATTACAGATGTACACGCTCTAGACTGGACACACGTCTGTGCCAGCTGGGACTCCGCTACTGGGGAAGTTCAGCTTTGGGTCAATGGAAAATTGTATCCTAGAAAGGTGTGCAGTAATAAAGGGTTTGTTTTGCAGTCAGAAACAAGTATAATATTGGGGCAAGACCAAGACACATTTGGCGGAAAATTTGATGAGAAGCAATCATTTGTTGGGGAAATGAGTAACGTCAATATGTGGGATAATGTTTTGTCGGCTGATGACATACAGAAGACTATGTTTGATAAGGCTGTCAGTGGAAACGTCATCTCATGGCGGTCCCTGCAGTATGAGATTAAAGGTAGAATCTCTGTCCTGCCTCAGTTGCAGTGCAAGTCTTGGTATCAGACCGCAACCTCCTACACACAGTGCTCTGATGGTAACATAAACAACAAATGATTTCTAGTCCCCCCCCCCCCTCTCTCTCTCACCGTCCCCAGCTCTTCTGGTTACTGTGGAGGAGAAGAGCGAGAAGCCCAGACCCCCCCCTTGCACAGCCCCCGCTGAATCCCACTGCTCCAGAACTGTTTGTATAGGACCACAGTCTTCTCCTCCACCTCCGGATGCTGACAGCCATTTAAAACATGTGAGCCAATCAGAGCTCACGGTCCAGCAGCCAATCAGAGTGGCTGCCGGGATGCAAGCTCTGATTGGCTCACCAGATGGTGCTGCATTTTAAAAGGCCACCAGCGTCCAAAGTGAAGGAGAAGCCTGTGCTCTAGAAGCACTCTGGGAGCAGCGGGCATCGTCGAATGCAGTCGTGGCATGACTGCAGTGGGCGTAATGAGTGTCCTGGGCCCTTCCCTCTCTGTTAGAGTGGCCGAGCCCGTGACAGCTGTGCCCACAGTACCCCCTTAATGGCGGCCCTGCCAATTTGCATATAACATGACAGTTATATGTAGAACTTTAGTGCTTTCGGAATATGTAAATTGGAGCATGTTATACTGTATGTCTGCAACTTTTCTGCTGGCTTATATATAAATAAATAGATTATTTGCATAATGTAATCCTAGTGTATCTAGAGTGAGATCTGGACATGGCTGGTTTTATGCGACGTTGGACACAAGTTGGGATTGAAACAGGTTGGTCTAATGTTGATAAAATAAGAGTAAACAACCCAACGCTCCTTTTTTGGTTTGAGCAGGTTGTGAAAAGGCAACTTATCATATGTACAAAATTATAATAAAATGTAATAAAACCATACGTCCCCTTTTTGTTGAATTATGTTCCCAAGTTGTTATGTTGCTTCCTCCTTTAAACAATGTTATATTCTTCTGGGTATTTCTCCCTGGTCCATGTACAAGAGAACACATGGAGACAAAAGCAATTTCCAAACAATATGTCATTTAAATGTAAAAACACTACAGTGGAAACAATGTGGATGTGAGACTAGTGGAAACCACCACCCTATGTTCAGGAGCACTTAGAGGAAGGTGGTTGTGTACAATGACTAACAATGGCATACCTCCCAACATCTTGGATATTAAGGAGGCCATTCTGGTTTACACGGTAAGCTGCGAAACTCACTGCTTACCGAGTCCTTGTAACGCTGACCGCCATGCGTGCAAGCACCCGCACCCCGCTCTTCGCTCATTTCTCTGCAGCGCTGAGAATGGATGATTTGCATATACACCATTTGTAGCCTTGTGTGGGTGGGCAAAGACATTTGATGGTCGCTGACGATTGAGGTTAGCGGCTCCCTGCTCCATGAACAGGGTGGGCAGATGACATCCGATGATATCAGCTGCCCGCCCACAGAAGCCAGGTAGCCGCCCCTGTTTGCATGGGGAAAATGCATGGCGTTCACATGCGAATGCCCCCTACCCGCCTCCTGCAAGCACCACGTAGACTATGCAAGTCTCCGAAGGCGCCCACAGCGAAAACCTGCACTTGCCCATAAACAATTATGCGCATGCGCAGGAAGAAAATATTGGTACCCGTTGCGAATTCACAACATAGTATACCAAGCAGAATGACTGACCTCCTCAATTCAGGACTTCAGAGTGGTCAATAAAGGGAGGCCTGGCCTTGTAAATGGGGGGGGGCATGGCGAGTCACGCCACCCATTTCCGTCACTGTGGGGGCATGTACAGCGATCTAGGAGCTGCTGGTCGTACCCCCAGTCCTTCTGTCTCTTGTGAATAGACACACAATGCGATGGCCAATGGCTCTCTGCAATTGATGGCATGGGGAGATGGAGCCTCCTCTAAGTCATTCACAAACCCCCAACTCTGATTGTCTGACCTCCCTAAGAGTAATAGAGCAGGGATAACAATCAGTGGGTTAAGTATCAATGTTTTCTATATATAGATGTATTCATACTATTGCATATTGCGGTTAATCACCACTGGTACAATAAATGGTGCACATCGATGGTCAACTCTCTACTGCTATGGACAGACTTTTTCAAGCTGGATTTTTATATAGATACTAGGAAAATAAAATAAACAAATTCTGTGTATAACACAGCTAACCCCATGATCCCCAGAATATTGGTCTAAGACCATGCACTTTATAAATCTCATAATGACCATGGGGGTACCAACATTTTCGCTGCGACCAGATAAGACCAGCCTGGTGTGGTCTTATCTGATGCAATGACACAAGTTGTTAATTAATGGAGAAACGCGTAAATCCTGTTGCACGATTACCAGCCGACCTTCACCCTGCGGCCCGGGTCCTGCACGCCGGAGAAGGTTGCCAGTGTGAAAGCACTCACAGCTGGTAGCAAACCCGAGGATGCTGATTACGGGGCAAGGAGTGTGGAGCTCCACTGAATAAGTACAAATTCCTTCAAAAATCCTTTTCCATAACATGCATGTTTAGATATTCACAATAATATTGAATTTTTAAAAACCTACTAACTGTTCTTGCTTTACTGCAAGAGCAATATATGCCACACTAATGCCCCTTTCAGACAGCACTTTTTACCCCGTATTTTGCCTTTTTTTACCGTTTAAAAACGGTAATTTGTGCAGTCTGTAAGGTGCAGAGTGAATTTACCGGTTCTATTGAACTGATATTTCTAAACGGTAATAAACCAGGGTCCTACCCGTTTCAGACCCGTTTTTTTTTTCATCCACTATTTTCTATAGGTTAAAACAGGTTCAGTGTTGTGAATGGACAAAAACTGCACTGAAATACTATTAATGCCCCTTTCAGACCGCACTTAAAAACTGGTATTTTGCCGATTTTTTACCGTTTTAAAACGGTAATCTGTGCGGTCTGAAAGGTGCAGGACCACTTAACCGTTTTACAAAAGCCGTAAAAGTAAAAGTTTGTAAAACGTAAAAGTTTGTAAAACGGTTAAAATGGAGGGTCCTACCCGTTTCAGACCCGGTATTTTGGCAAAAAAAAATCGGGTCTGAAACGGTATTTAGGACCCAGCCAATAAGCTGGGTCCTTAATTCAGCGCAGTGAATATTTAATGAGCTTATTAAATATTCATTGCACTGGAGCACTTGTGTATTTTTTGAGCTGGAAAAGAGTTTAGAAAAAGGAGTTAAAAGGAAAAAAAATGTATTCATTGATAGACCAGCCGTTTTATATTATAACTGTTTTATCATGTTTAATAATTATACGTGAAAATACTTTTTTAATAAATCACCTCCAAATAAGCGCTGCTTTCGTTGTATGTTTCTTGTTAATGAAAGGCATTTAAATTCTACAAAAGTAAATGAAAATTTAAATTTTCACCTGCTTTTGTATAAATTAAGTTATGATTTAGTTATAATTAGTGGAAATTTTTTTTCAGGATTTCTTTTAAAATCTCGCAATAAATCTTTGGGAGATACTGTATAAAATCATTTATGTAGGAACATCTATTTCAAGCTGCATTTGAATAAATGAATTTTAATAATATAAATTATGTGCATGGGACATCTCTAGTTATGAAGTTTACTATATACAGTATATAGGATTATTATGCTGTAGGGAGCTTATATGAATGTATAATATAGTGTTTTAGTAATGCTCTGTGACTATCTAATTTTAACAATTTTAAAAACATATGAATACAATTTTATTTAGGACAATTTGTAGATGCATAGTGATAAAAAATGGAGAAAATAAAAAAACTGTAATAATAATGATTATTTTTATTCTTATTACAGCTTTTTTTTACATTATTTTTCTTCACATATTTATCACTATGCATCTAAAAGTTTAATTTGATAAATTTTTAAATTGTCTTTTGTTGCTATTTTATATATTTTTGTTATTCACAATGGCTTGGTCACAGAAATTTGTAACAAGTCATATTCCACAAATATTTACAACATAAGGTACCTTATGTTGCTTCTGATGTTATGCTGACTGTTGGATACCTTCTGCCTTGAGAATGGTCCTGTAGGACCGAAATGTTGGCAGGCTCCACTTTTGGACCATTAAAGCTGGGACACTCTGTTCCTGAGAAATATTGGTGTTTGAAGTCTGGTGAGTGCTGTATCCCCTCACGGGAGTTACTGTATATATATATATATATATATATATATATACATATATATATAAGTGGAAGGAGCTGGTGCGGCACTCGGTAATAAAATGATGAAAGAAACTCACGGAGCCATAAGTGAGGACCCACTTATGGCTCCGTGAGTTTCTTTCATCATTTTATTGCCGAGTGCCGCACCAGCTCCTTCCACTTGTATTTACATTGTGAAGGCACCGGACATCTACAGCTTGTCATTGGGAGTGCCTGACTAGCACATATATATATATATATATTTGTATAATATGAATGTTCCATCAACAGACATAACTGTGGCAGAGAGAAGGCAGCCGTCTCCCAGGAGAAGATAAATGATCCGGCTGGTAACAAAGAGGTGGTCTAGGTCCTTAGGAAAAAAACCTTAAGGTTTTTTTCCTAAGGACCTAGACCACCTCTTTGTTACCAGCCTGTGTAATCATTTGGAAAGCCGCACATGGAGTAAAACCTGCATCAACACCACAGGTTAGTGCGGCTCACTCCCTGCTAATTCATCAACGGCAGCCAGCCAGCAAATTGCAGACCGCCGTGCAGGTTGTAGTTTGAGCCGCACCAGAGGCATCCTCCACTGTCTACCGCAGTTCTCAGCGTCTGGGCAGACTAAAAGGTACTACCACGCATACAACCAATGGTTGCAATTTATCCCTACATCTGATTGTGTGTATTAGAAATACCGGATGAGTATCAATCTCTACCACTATCTGGGACTACAGAGCACTGACTAAATAGAGTTGCTCTATACCGTCATCCTAAAGACATTGTTGTCCTACAAACCATCCCACAGGCACTTTATTATTCCGGAGGTGGTCCAGTTCAATTTTATCTATTACCTTTATATTGTTATCAGAAGCTAATTATGCTGTACTGAATAATATTTTATGTTTTTATATGATTAAATTACAGTAAAACTGTTTATTATCCTAATTATATCCAGGTGTGTGGCGCTCTCTCTTTATTTATATATATATATATATATATATATATATACATGTCCAGTTGATAGCTATTAAGTATATAAATAAGTTTTGTTTCCATTTCCACCAAGCAATTTCCAGAATTGCACTTGGGAGCAGCTACAATATACAAAGTGTATCCATATTTGTACGTTTTATAGTACATTCTAATACAATTATTTATATACCTAGAAAGGTGGAGCATAAATTGAATACAGCGCCTGATTGATCTGTTTCCATTTTACTTGAATTGATGGCCTGCAGCTGGGACAGGTAGGTAAAGGGTCCAGTGACATCATTGTGTCTAAGCCAAGGTTAGTGCTGCAGGGCCAGTTTGTTGGTGTCTGGGCAACCAGAGCTGTCCATCTCAGGCTGGCTACAGTTGGTATAGTAGACATAGAGCAGCAGCACAATTACATTATTGTAGACATGCACACACAGGGCTGCCATCAGAAATTGCAGGGCCCGGGACTGATAAAATAGGCAGGGCCCCCCCTCTCCCTACTGTGCTGTTTGAAAAGGACCTTACCTTACGCTAACAGGCTGCTCAGCTCCCTCCTCTTTAGGATGGCGGATCCTCTGCATGCTGTTCTGGCATGGTGTGATGTCATCACGTGCTTTAGTAGGCAGTTCCAAGGCTGGTGGCTCGACTGCCTGCTTGAGTACTGGGCAGCAGAAGACCCACAGCCCTCCACTGTTAACTGAAGGAGGCCAGTAGCAGGCTGCAGCAGCGGAAGACCCACGTCCCGCCGTTGTTAATTGAAGGACTCTGGCGGGTGGTGTGCGGCGGGCAACAGATGTGCAACAGAATGGCCTGGGCCCTCCCCTCTCCGGGACATTTGTACCCATTGCACCCCCTGATGGCGGCCCTGTGCACAAATATTATCACCACCATGAAATTGGAGTAACATAACACACTGTTCCCCTTCTGTATGTATACCAGCCTGTCAAAGACAAGTGGGGGGAGGAGAGTAATGTCTTCCCAGTTATCAATTCTACGCTCTCTCAGGAACATCTAGGGCAGTGGAGTATTCTGCTGGTCAATGATCCCATGCATAGCCAGGGACATTACTGGTAGAGCAGTAGGTTAGTTACTAGCATGGACAGCAGCAATGTAGGATCTACCTGTAACTGAGCTTTCACAGTGTCACATATATCTATGTGTGCTGGCCATGGGAGACGGGATCTCTCAGAGTGTGACCATGGTGGGAACCCATTGTTGATGGAGGCCCCAGGCTGCAGCCAACTCAGCATGCGTTAAATCCAGCCATGACTTAGGAAGAGAGCTCTTAGTCTTACTCAATGTGACTGTGAAGCCACCTATCCAGTCAAAAGGTTCCCTTAGGTGTGGCCTATAAAAAAGTGAACCTAGCCTTGTGACAAATCAACAGGTTACAGAAGGCAAAGGTAACGATTTTACAATCAGGAAGAACTTCATATTTTAATAGGAAAACAGCTGCTTACGTGACACATTTTTAGCTTTGTAAGATGATTACAAATGATGGTAAAACTCAATTGTATGGAACATTCTATTTTATTGTTGATCTGCGCTTTGTGTATCATGTATTAAATCATTGCTGGTTTCTTGTAAAGTGTGTTATCATTATATTCTAACGAAAGCTGTTGGTGTGGGTTCCAGAAAGTATTTATTGTACCGTTACGTATCATAGTTGGAACTGGTAAAGTACTGTGAGATACAGCCATCATCCTGGTAATCTCATTTCTGTGGATTACTTAAAAAATGTATTTCTGTAGCTAAATAGTTACAACTTGATTGTAGTATTTTCCGCCAAGCTCATTCTAAGTAGACAATATTTATTACCGGTTATTTATATAGCGCACACATATTCCGCAGCGCTTTACAGTGGAGCTTACAATCTATATTCCCTACCACATGTACACGCACGCACATTAATTCTATGGTTAATTTTGTTGGGAGCCAATTAACCTACCAGCATATTTTTGGATTGTGGGAGGAAACCGGAGTACCTGGAGGAAACCCACGCAAGCACAGGGAGACAAACTCCGCACAGTTAGGGCCATGGTGGGAATTGAACCGATTACATCCTCCATGCTTCTAAAAATGAAAGGTGATGTTGCCCATAGCAACTTATTCGATTCTAAATTTACCCCTATTAGTTTACCGCTATTTGTTGAATACGGAAAGGATGACATAACCCCTTTAGCGAGTACTAAAGAGATTATGCATCGTTGGTAAATGGGGCCCTGAATGGGAAGAGAAACCAGTTGGGCCCATGCAACAGGCAGCTATTGGGTAAAGTCCACATTCTCCCGATGGCTGGGTTGGGTTATTGGGGAAATCCATTCAGATGGAAGTCCTCAATTTTCCGATTCAAACCAACTAATGACCAGGGATTTTTACGTTCTGTTTTTTTCTGATTCCTTGACTGATGGGCAATCATTGATCACCGCCGGTCAGTGAATTTAGATTGGCAATGGCAGGCCGGGGAATTATATAAGATGTGTCTTTCATCCATCCTGGGTAGTGAACATTATGGACCCACTACAGATATCTAGACATGTTCAGACCTCCCCTACTGGATCCATTAATCTTAGTGGATCCATTAATGGATGGTTTTGTTCAAACAAGCCACACAATAAAATAATTCCCATGAATCTATTGATATTCAGTTCAGTGTAAATTCACATGTGATTTTGAGCTACTTTGCAATGCTGACTGCTTTTACCCTTTTATTTCAATAGTTATTGGTACAATTAGAATTGAAATGAACTGTTCATAAAATCAATGAGAGCTGTCTGAAGCAGTGAGAGTATTCTTGCCAAGCTCAGTACTTCACAATGCAGAAGCTAGTGATTGTAAGAGGTGTAATTGCTTTTTATGGATAGTATAATCACATAGTGATTTGTAAGTTGCACAGTAGATTCAGGGAATTGCAAATCACAGAAGCTCTATCTGAGTTGGGGGAACCACATCAGATATTATTCAGCAGGTCCTTAGTATTTGCAAGTATTTATTGTTTAATATTGTGCCTGGGTCCCTTGCACTTGTCATTACTGGCCGCACACTGCACGGGAGAATATTACACTGTCAAAAAAACACAGAATAATGGCAGTATAAACTTGGTCAATGGGTAACTGCAGGGAGGGGGGGGGGATTAATTTGATATATATATATATATATTTATATAAATATATACATACCACATGAAAAGCCTGTGTTTGTCCCCTGTACCTTACTCTGTAGAACTGTAGGAGACCTCACAGGCTCAGCGCTCCCTCTGATTAAAAACCCTCACATGATGAGGCTGCTGCTGCTGTCCTCCATGGGCCTGAGAAGCATGTAATAAGCTCAACCAATCAGAGTTCAGCACAAACCTCTCAGCCTCTGCCCTCTTGCGCAAAGTGTCATGGGACTTAGTCAACTCCCAGTAATGCACTGCACACTTGTGCAGTCAGTGTGCCTTGGCTCCAGATGCTCAGCACTATTAAACATTGTCACATTGGCAGATAGGTGAAGCTGCAGCACTACTCCCATGCACAAAACCTTTAGCAAAAAAAAATACATACCAACCAGGGGTTCTGACCCCCTGTGCCCCCCCCCCCCCCCCCCCCCCCCCTCCCTTAATTTGGCCCTTAAGGGTTCTAATGGCAAAATACAGGGCATCCAGAATTTCTGAAGGGTCACAATCCACGGTAAAGTCATATTATATGCATACTTGCCTTTCATCCCAACTCCCGGATAGGTGGACAAGTCTCCCGCATTCCCCCGAAACCCCCCAGACCCTCCCCTGGGACAGGGTCGGAAGGGCAACATGATCATACTACTATTTTTTTTTTTTTAAAGCATGACGAATCCCCATCAACGCTATCTCATGGCAGTTTCTTTTTAATGTCTTTATTTTATTATACTTTTTATTTGCTCAAGTGTGAGTAGTATTTATTACTGTGACGTGGTCATATTGATTCTGTGACTGTGATTTGTCTCTTTTATTATTCATTGTGTGCTTTTCTTAGTATATATCTCTGCCACTGTTATAACTGTCGGTGCCCGCTGCTGCAACTGTCTTTTATTCACCATGTACTTGTACTAATTTGCATTTATACATAAATCACTATTTTCTTGTTTTGTTCTTTTGCTCATCTATGTATTGTCAGGCGCTGCGGAACCCTTGTGCCGCCATATAGACGATTATAATAATAATTGTTTCTTCTCTTTATCATTATTATTATTACAGTAACCAAAATCCCAACCCAACTTTGAAAAAATAGTTTTATCATTCTATCTTAAATTAATAGCCACCTATTTAATAAAATATCTTCCACCATCTTCTATCAATAAATGAATTAATATATTGTAAAGTTAAAGCACCCTCAACATGAAATAAATAGCCCATGTTCCACCACCACACATTACAAAAATATCCCTACTGTAGTTGCTGCACTTTATTTCTTCCGCCCTCCTGGAGGTAGTAGCCAGGTCACACTACAGGGGCTGTGTGGTTCCACAATCGGGGGGCGATCCGGGGGTGAGGAGACACGATCACATCAATGCCAAAAAATATATATCTATCCATTCAAGGGAAGTAAGGTGCCTACAGTATGCCAAGAAGACCAAGTATAAGAATGCTTCCACTGCAGGACATGACATTGAAAATATAGTATATACAGTTGGAGATATTTGTCAATGCGTCTGGTGTTGTCCACTGCCTGATGCATAGGGACAAACTCAACTTGATGAAAGTCTATTAAACGGATGTGGTATGAATGCCCAACAGGGGGGATCCCGATGGTCAGTATCCCGACTGCCGGTGGTCCGATAGGGGGATGAGCACAAAGAAGCCCCTTGCGGGCTTGCTACGCTCGTCATGCTGCAGGCTCAGTGGCTCGCTTTGCTCGTCACACGTGTACTATTATCCCTCTACGGGGGTCGTGGAACCCCACAAAGGAGAATAGCCCCTGTCAGTCGGGATCCCCCCTGTTGGAGCACCAGCAGTCGTGATTCCGACGTTGGGACCGTCGAGATCCCCTCTTTTGAGCAGTCATCCAGCACCCCTATTAAACAGACCATATACCACATTTACCACATCATTAGCATCTTCTCAAACAGCTTGATGTCTATATTCAAGAGTGAGAAGCCTTGTTAAAGCAATAGGGTCTTTTTCAGGGTTGGAAATCATAAATTCGGAACTTCACATTGACCTAAGAAATTCTGGATACAAGAAACATCAGATCTTAGTGAGGGTCTTATAGGTGTTTTACATAGAGTCATCATGCAAGGTATTAAGATTCTAAGGGTATACAGTTATGAGGTGGACATGCATCAAGGTCGACGCATCTGAAGGTCGACATGAGGTTAGGTTGACACATGCATTAGGCCAACATGTGCCGACAGGCGGTATTTCATGCCCTACCATCCGAGCGCAGTGAGGCACCGTGCCCAAAGCATGGCGAGCGAGGTGCACTTTTTTTGTGTCCATGTGGACTGTGCTGACATTCGGGATAAAAAAGGTGAAATCCACCATGTCAACCTTTTGACTGTCAACCTTGCCAAGGTCGACCTAATGCTTGTGTTGACCTAATGACCCCGTCGACCTAAACCCATGTCGGCTGACCCAATGCATGTTGACCTTCCTCTTGTCGACCCTACGACCAATAGCTGGGTCAGTTTCCCTGCTGGATCTCTATTAGATGGGATGGCCTACAATGAGAGAGAGAGCTTGATTGCAAAAGGAGATAAATAATCTTTAATATTCACCATTACATTATAGTATTCCTCTTGTCTTGTTCTATGATTTGTATAGTTTGATACATACATTTATTATCTACTAGCTGACCCGCCCGGCGTTGCCCGGGAAAACCTTGGGGGTTTTTTTATTTCCAAAATTGCTGAAAAATGTCATCTTACAATATGCTGTGCCAAAGACCTAAGATTGTAATTTGTTATAGATTCCACCATAATGTTAGAATGTGTTTGCATTGATACTCAATGATGGCAATGAAATCAGGTGTGGTGTTGTTGTTTGAAACACAACGCTCCTGAGTTGATAACTTGTATGTGTTGAAGAATTCCACATCCACTCCTGAGATTTAGCACCTATGACATACCTTCCAACATCTGAGGGTCAGAAATTGGTACAAAATCAGAAAGGGACGTGGCCACACCTCCATTTCTATACTTTCAATGGTACAGTTTCTAGGGTGTGTAATTACAGGCGCTGAGTGCGTGGAGACCGGGGTGGGCATTACTTACCGTGCCATAATTAATTAAAAATTCACCGCTTCCTGCCAGTGCCGCTCCCCTCACCGATCCTGCCTGCAACAGTCTCTGAGGTCTGGAGATCTGTAAAGCACATGCACCGGGCATCTCTACCAAACAGTGGGGCAGCCACTGAGTGTGGGAGCAGGTCCGCGGGCCTGGCCACATGACATCATGACGCGATGCACGCTAACCGCACCACTGCAATGCACCACTGGGAACGGGTGCAATGGGCCAAATTCTTCCCTACACCAACGGGCCAATACACCGATCCAGCCATCGCAATCATAAATGGGTGCAGTGATAAGGTTTGGAGTGTAATAAGTTGAAGAATAAGACTTAGATAAAGATTTGCCATGTTAAAGTGTACAATTGACTCGATAAATTGTGAAAAAATATATACGTGTACATAGAAGTACAATTAAAAAGTGACAGTAGGAATATAAAATAAGTTCTGATTCAAACTGATAATTGTTTGGATGGGGGTGGGTTTCGAAACAAATCTATAGGGGGGGGTATGGATATTGTGGGCATAATTGGTGTTTGGTACACCTACAGGGGGTCCTCAATTGATGGGATTTTCAGTACAGTGTCACGGTCACAGTGTCACCATAGCGGGATTCCCAATTGGGGTCCAGGTGGTCTTTTAGGGACCCTTTACAATCCCATAGGTCTCTCCTCCTTGAGCCTACAGTCTCCCTTAATGATAGTCAATCACTGAGGGAGACCGTAGGCTCCAGGAGAAGAGACCAACGGGATTGTAAAGGGACCCCTAAAAGACCACCTGAACCCCAATTGGAAATACCCCTATGGTGACACTGAAGTGAAAATTTCTCATCAACTGGGGACCCCCTGTGGGTGTATAAAACACTAATTATGCCCACAATATCCATACCCCCTCCACCTATAGATTTGTTTTGCAACCCACCCCATCCAAACGATTATCAGTTTGAATCAGAATTTATTTTTTAATTCTACTTTCATTTCTTGATTGTACTTCTATGTACACATATTTATTTCACGATTTATTGAGTAAATTGTACACTGTAACGTGACAAATCTTCATCTCAGTCTTATTCTTCAACTTCTTACACTCATAACTTCAAACAAATACATGCAGCGTTCATGCCCATCGACCAAACATTATCTATGAACCAAAAGAGTCTGGGAAACCCTTAAGGCAGAGCAGTGCCTAACATCCAACTGACTAACAGGGTGAGTGCAGTGTACCCACTTTGTATTGATCAACGGGTGCATTGGCCAGGACAAAGATTTCTCAGTGCAACTGGCCGGGGTGCGCAGAGATGGATATGGGGAAAAAAGAAAAGCTGGTACATTAGGTAAAGTTTTTATTAGCCGGTACAGACTGTTAAATAAATGGCAAATTAATTTTTTTTATGTGTTTGTGTATGTTACTGTTTTTGTGTGTGTGTGTTGTAGTGTATGTGGTTGTGTGTTGTGTTGTATGTATCTGTCCAATGCGTAAGTGTGTGAGGTGTGCTATGTATATACAGTATGTGTATGTGTGTGTTGTGCATTTGTGTATCTGTGCAGTGTTTAAGTATGTGTTTTGTGTGTTGTACTGTTTTTTGGGTGTGTGAGTGTGGTGAATGTGGGTGTGTGTTGTGCTGTTAGAGGTATGTTATGTGTGTGTTGTGTGTATCTGCCCAATGTGTAAGTGCGTAAGGTGTGTTACGTATAAATGTGTGTGTGTGTGTGTAGTGTGCTGTTTGTATCTGTGCAATGTTTGTGTGTGTTCTTTGTATTGTACTGTTTTTGGGTGCGTGTTGTAGTGAATGTGGGTGTGTGTTGTACCATGAGTGGTGTGTTATGTGTGTGTGTTGTGTTATGTGTATCTGCTGAATGTGAGGTGCACTACATATATATGTGCGTGTAGTGTGCTGTGCGTATCCTGACAATGCTTAAGTGTGTGTGTTCTGTGTGTTTCTGTATCTGCACAATGTTTAAGTGTGTGTGTTCTGTGTGTTTGTTGTACTGTTTTTGGGTGTGTGCTGTAGTGTATATGGGTTTGTGTTGTACTGCATGTGGTGTGTTATGTGTGTGTTTTGTTGTGTGTATCTGTCCAATGTGTAAGTGTGTGAGGTGCGCTACCTATATATATGTGTGTTGTGTGCATATGTGGTGTACTGTGTGTGTGTGTGTGTGTGTGTGTGTGTGCGTGTACAATATGTACGTGTGTGTGTGATGTGTGGTCTATGTATATCCTCAGTTATTCCTAATAATTGTTTAAAACCTTCACCATAATGTTAGAATGTGTCATTCATACTCAATGACAGCAATGATATCAGGTGTGGAGTTGTTCCTTCGATTACGGTTTTCCCGATCGTCAATCTTTTTCCCCAGATAATCAATGAAGGGAAATTTAAACTTGGTGTTTTTTAAATTTCTAAGTGAAATTTCCCAAAAATGGCTTCGAGGTGCACACCACCAGGTCCAGAGGTACCTTGTTGCCAAATTTGGCAGCTCTGAGTGCCACGGTGTACCCGCAATGCAACGGACACGCACACACACACACACACACACACGCACACAGACTCTTCAACTTATTATATAGATATAGGAGACGCACTTCGGACCATATAACAATTTTTTTTACAGTGACTTATTTTGTTATTCTTTTTTTCTTTTTCTTTTATGCACCCATTTTAATTGCTCAGTTTGGTATTTGTTTTGTCAACGGTTGACCTATGTTTCCTTGGCAACTCAGTAATATCAATAGAAAGGAGATGGAAAAAAAAAACTATTCTAAAAAAAAAAATCAGCATATTGTCAAAGGAAAAACAATTGTAAAGGGTAATAACTTCAAAACGTGCCCACTATGAAATTCAGTGACATAAAAACAAACACTAAACGCTAAAATTAAATCACAGTATCACATCTTAAAATATATATATATCTTTGGTAAAAAATAAATAAATGATAAAACATTTTAAAATTGCATAAAATAAACCAAAAACTCACTTGGTATATGCAACGCGTTTCGCAGCATTTGGCCACTTCCTCAGGCAATTGGAGGTGAATGACCCTTTTTTCATTTTCTATGTCATTCTAATGTCTTCATAGTGTTTGTATTTTATTTAATCCTCTTGCTGTATATATTAATACATTTTCATGACTATTCATGACTTACTGGTTGGCAGGGTTGGACTGGCCCACAGGGTACAGGGGAAACTCCCAGTGGGCCCCACTGCCTAGGGGCCCTCCTCTTCATCTAGAGCTCAGACTCCTGATTGTCTAATTGAATTGTACAGTATTCATGTCACCTTAAAAAGCACGGGGCTATGGCGTACTTTCTACAATGCATTGCTGGTACTAACCTGGTACATAATCATGAAACGCCGTTTCTACTAAGGCTGCAGATTAGAACACACTTTCTTTGGTACTGTCCTCATTATTATTTTCAGCCAATAAATTTGTGTTGCCGTAGATTTACTTGTAGAAGGTGTCGGCTTTCCGCATCATCACAATATGTTTTGCTTGTTATTACTGCCCTGCCCTGCCTTGAGCCTGGAAGCTTACCTGAGAACTTTGTAAGCGTGTGAAACCAATATACTTGTTTATAAATACCTTTGGCTAAATATAGCAATCATATTAACTGTGTTACAGTACAATACAGAGTAGCGCCATCTCAGGTGGACACAATGATGACCCAAGGTCCATGATCTTCAGCAAACTGCTCACCACATCTCCTCCATATCCATGCCAATAATTTCAGGAGACCTATCTGGTAAAATGGAATTGTTGGCCTCCGTAAAAGAGTCCAACAGCCGACATGCTACACCGAAGGAGAGAGTACCTGTTGTGCACCACAAATTATTTGGTCTACCAATCCACTCCATTATGACACTATAATTAGAAAAAGAATAATGGGAGAGGGGAGGTTATTTGCAAACAAAGGTGCCTGAGTCCTTGTCCAAAAAGATTTGGATTGGTGGATTATTCCAATGATGGTCACCATTAATAGATAACCTTGATGGCTGGAAACCATCTGCAAGAGAACCATTGATGGTTTCTCCCACCGACCGCCACCACCGCTTTAGTGAGCAATGAATTATTGGCCAATTAGAGCCTGGGAGTTGGGTGTTAATGGTGTCGGGGGTGGAGCAAGGATCTGTGTCCCAACATTTTAGAGAAGAAGAAAAAAAATGTTAATTCCGTATCACTGATGGTGGTTCTTTCCCATCTATTGTAAGAATGGTTACCATTGGTCATAGACCATTGATGATTTGGTGGATTATCCATTGATAGTCACCGTTGATGGATAAGCTTGATGGCTAGAAACCATCTGCAAGAGAACATTGATGGTTTTACCCACCGACTGTCACCACTTGATGAGTGAGCTGTAGATCATTGTTCTACAATAATTTTATTAATTCATCCTGATTTCCCAAGTCGAGCAGCACTGTAGCTTGTGGAGCGACTACCCCAGGTCTATCCCTTAGGCAGCCAGTAGACTACAGTACTTTTATACCTTTCGTAGGACAGATAAAAAATAGAACGTAAATAGTATGAAATGAAATCTGTAGTTATGTATATAAGTATGTTAGATGTTGTGACACTGTACAGTACATTCAGAGGGCCAGGCTGTGATGTTTTCTGCATGCATCGAGCAGAAGTGAGATCGCTCTATGACAGCATAACTAACTTACCGCTAACGGGTTCCATGCTCAAATGTATCAGCTGATAAATAAATTGCTCTGACATCATCTGCCACCATTGACTCTCTTGCATCTGTGACTGGACTGCCATTCATGTAGGCAGCCTTCAGATCTCACCTACTCACAGTCCCGGCATCAGGATTATGGGCATCATGTTATTAATTCAGTTGGTCTCGTTTATGAAGCTTGATCTATGTGCACAGAAAGATGCCTCTGTCTTTCATCTGTGTGCCGGGGATGCCTGCCCAGGGCCCTTTTCTACAATCCGCTCTCTTCTTACACTTGGAAATATCATAGTTGCATCCCCTCCTGCATTCTGCAGGAGACTCCCATTGTTTGGGGATGTGCCCGCGTTCCGCCAGGGGCCGGCAGTGTCCTGCGGCAAGGGGGGGCAGTTGGGAGTCCCCCCTGTCACCCGTGACTAGACGCTGTGAGCATGCCATGTCTATTTCCACAGCCAGAGGGTCTGGAGGCATGGCCAGCAGATAAAAGAGCCACTGGCCATGCCCCCACAGTGGCAAAAAGGGAGTAGGGATGCCAATTCCGGGGCATCTTTTCAATCCTGGGAATTGGGATTGATAAATGCTCAATCTCGGGATTGGCATCCCTAATTTAAAAGAAAGGCCCACTCCCCCCTCCAAAGCGGCCACACCGCACTTTCGCTTACCAGTGTCATTGGGACAGAGTGGATTGGGAGGCAGGAGTGTGTGGCTTAGTTGGGATGCCTCTGAAAGCAGGCGGCCTGGTGTGCGACGATCATGGGGATGGCGGAAGTGGGTGGATTGTAGTGACGGGCATCAAGAACAGCCGGGCAGCATCTGAGCGGGTGCTCAGATGCTGCCGGGCATTTGACTGCATATGCACAGTCTAATCCTGAAATCCCGGGACTGGATACTCCAATCCCTGGATTAAAATCCCGGCAGTTTTGGGGCCAAATCCTAAAATCCTGCCTATCCTGATCCTGGGATTAGCCTTCCTAATTTGGAATGATGTGATTTGTAGGCCACCCCTACTTGCCACCAGCCCATGCCCACAAATTTCAGCAAGTGTCCCTCCTTGCACTTTTCAAAAGTTGGGAGGTATGCTAGCTTGTTGTTATAATGTCACAGGTTAAGGGGGTCATTGGCGGCTCAGCGTGTAAGGTCAACGTGTCTTATCTCGACATGGACTATAGGTTGTCAGGGACTTTAGTTTGACATGCCAAAGGTCTACATTAGGTCTACATTGGGTGAACATGCCAAAGGTCTACATTAGGTCTACATTGGGTGAACATGCCAAAGGTCTACATTAGGTCTACATTGGGCAAACATGCCAAAGGTCTACATTAGGTCTACATTGGGTGAACATGCCAAAGGTCTACATTAGGTCTACATTGGGTGAACATGCCAAAGGTCTACATTAGGTCTACATTGGGTGAACATGCCAAAGGTCTACATTAGGTCCATGGCGACATAAGCCATGTCGACCTTTTCTAGGTGTCAACTTATGGCCTTTCGACTCAATGTATGATAACCCAATGAATGTCGACCAACATTCGGTCGACCCAATGACCAATACCACCTCTCACGCAAATTTCCGCTCATCATCTGTCGCCGTATGTGCATTGTTGGGAATTTGCACCGCCATTTTTTTGTATTGGGTCAATAAGGCCTGAGGGATTGAGGAACTGCACCGCTAGCATACTAGGACAAACCCGGTATGCCTTCCCTGTTCACCGTATCAGGACTTAGGTGGTTTTGCGTGTGTAAAAGTTCTTTATGACCTTTAGTACCCATGCATATAAATGTTTTTCATTGTTTCTCATTTTACAATCGTTTGATGCTTCAGTCATTATTACGCAGTTGCTTTATTTGTTTATCATAAAAGCATGTAGGATTAATGAGTGACAGGGGTCTGCTATATTACTGCTGGGAACGGTGCAATGGGATTCTTTCACGTAGGCTGCTCCGGAACCTGCACACAATGAAATCTCTGCTTTTGCTGTCTGCCTTCTTGGCTCTGGGTGAGTTGATTTAATGCTGTACATAGCATAATCAATTTGATGGAATTCATCTTATAATCCATATTGACGTACAGATGCGTCCCCATACATGGCCATACTTGATTGAGTCGCTCCATGAGTTGCAAGCTGCCATCTTTATCTTTAAACTTGGCATCATATTCACATCACCGATGCAGGAAACACCACTGTGTTCTACAGATGCGCCGGGCTGCAACTTCAACTTGTTTAAAATGCGTACAAAATAAATACATTTAAAAAAAGCCAATGCACCATCGCACAGAGATTGCCCTGGATCTGGCATGACAAGTGGAGCTGGTTGGCGTGACTGAAGCCACACTGTATGAGGACACATCTGTATCCAAAATGCTAACACTGGGATTTAAACCGGGATCTCCAGCAGCTTTATAAATGCAAATCATATATGATCAGTGCCCTTAAAAAAATATATTTTTAATTTGTGTTTTTTTAAGGTGAACACTGTGGAATTTAGCATTTACCTCGGTTGTTACATGCAGATGAAGGTCTCTCTTCCATGGGGCAGATTTACAGTGCTAAAAGGTGATAAAGGACCAGCCAATCCATTCCCAACTGTCATGTTACAGGCTGGGTTTTAAAATTGACAGTTGGAAGCTGGTTGGCTGGAACTTTATCACTCTCCACGTTATCACTTTAAGCTTAGTACATCTTGCCCATGTGAGAGAGAGATTAAGGGCCTTGTTCTAGTTCACTCTTTCTGACAAAATCCTTCTTAGATCGACAAAACCATGTGCACTGCAGGTGGGGCAGATGTAACGTGTGCAGAGAGAATTAGATTTGGGTGGGGCTTTACTTCAAAGTGAGATCTATATTGCAGTGTAAAAATAAAGCAGCCATTATTTACCCTGCACAGAAACAAAATAATTCACCCAAATCTAATTCTCTCTGCACAAGCAGCATCTGCCCTCCTGCAGTCCACATGGTTTTGTCCATCTAAGAAGGATTTTGTCAGAAAAAGTGAACTAGAATAAGGCCCTAATTGCAGTGTATTCTGCTGAAATCTTGTACACCCCAGGGGATTTTTTTTTTTTACTTTTAAGCTCTTTTTGAAATGTAATCAGACAATATGCAGACAATATTACATGCTGTTGTATGTTTAACAGCAGAACCTTAGTCCTTATACATTGGATCACTTGGAAATACCTCTAACGCGTTTCACAATTGTTAAAATAACCCGTTAATTTGAAATTCTTCTTCTGTGGTCTTATTAAGTTATCACTGTGCAAATATATATCTGCTTAGTTTTATCTGTGTCAGAACTTACATTGGCAGAGACTGATCAACTGTTTCCCCATAGGGGGAAATTTACTAAAATGGGTATTCTACTTCACTTGTGATGTTGCTAGGGGCAACCAATCAGAAACTACTTCTTAATTATTTAGTACTGTCTAGAAGATAGTAGATTGGTTGCCCAGAGCAACATCACATGTGAAATAGAATACACATCTTAGTAAATTTCCCACTATGTGCGCTACTAGGATTTACAGTACAAATAAGTATAATAGCGCAGTGTGTTATACTGTATTTGGGTACTTATGTAATATCTGGACACCACGCTTCGGGCACGGTGGCTCGCTGCGCTCGCCACACTATATAAAATCAACTCCATGCGTAGTTGGATAGTAGGGGTATGAAAAAATGGGGTGCATTTAACATGGGAGCCCAGATAATACATAAGTACCTGTATTTGCAATCGTTCTTGCCTGGCATCTGATGATATCGGACTAGTCTGTATGGTCAGCTGTCCTTCATTTACAAGCCACATCGTATATATTAAAAAAAGCTCCTGGCCTCTATGGGTGGGATTCAAGTGTTTTGCACATTGGTAGCCACTATGGAGCAATTCAAATATTGCTCCTTTGCGGCGCACACAGCAGCCAGTGCTGATATTACTGTTAGGTGATTAGCATATATATATATATATATATATATATATATATATATATTACTGTAACTATTATATAAATACATATAATACTGCATTATTATAAATTATTAAAATTTTCTATGTCCAGGATTTATTTTTATAATGTAGATTCACATCTAGAGATTTATCAGTAGCAGTGTGACACCAGCTCAATATATATTTTAAAATGAGCTGTATAATCAGGCTTGCAACTAGGGGGGGGGGGGGGGGGGGGATAGTAGGGGGTCACATGTCCAGGTTCCGAATGTGATACCCTGGCAGGGGTGGGGAGCAAAATTACTGCCTTGCCCCAGTGACAAAAATCCTAGTTTCATCCCTGTATAGTTCAGTAAGAACTTGGACTGTGTATTTCATCCCAGATTCCGAAATATAATAATATAAAAAGACAAAGAATTTAACAAAATTGGGCTTCTAAAAGTCTTGGTCAGCCAACCCCCTTCCCTCCCCAAAAATTCCACTTCACTATTTTACATTGACAAATTGGGACAAAGTCTGAATAATTGGGCCAGCGTGACAGACCTTCAAATCGGGATTTCCATGCCAAATTGGTGCAGTTGTTTGGAATGCCTTTAGTTGGACCTGTCGTGGTCTCCTCCTAGGGCGTTTTGAGATGTGTCTTGGGCATATATTCATGAGTATATTTCTATTGTTGGCGCGAGTGTGTTACTTTCTATTGACTACAGTATAAAGCACAGTTATCTTTTTGAAACCCCATGTGGCATAATTGACAATGACATTGAGTTTCTGTCTCATTATCACAATCCCCCAATTTAATACCAAAACCCATATTAGACCTATTACCTGCATAGTTCCATATTGTGTTTGGAGAGCTATGGATGGGAACCGGGTCACCCATGGGCAGATTAAGTCTTCGGGGGCCCGGGTCACTTTAGACAGGGGGCCCACTCTCACATGTCATTACTGGCTGAAAACTGAACAGTAGAATATTACACTGTCAAAACACATAGTAAAGACAGTACAAACTCGATCACTTGGTAACTGAAAGGGGGGGGGGGGTCGGGATTTATGTACCCTGGATCTAATTTAATGGTGATTCCTTGTCTTTCCTTATTCTAAAAGAACCATAAATGTAGTTTTATACGTAAAAAAATTATTAAAATGTGATTTTTCTTAAAAAAAAACATGCAGGTTCTTCATATCTTGTTATGGAAGTACATTCTTTAGTTTATAGATGAAATCAGATACCCAACGCATTTCGTCTTATAAAAAGAATTCATCAGGGGTAAATTATTATACAATAATCTTTAACGAAAGAATTTTCTCAACCGTTTCATAGGAATTACTTCCTTAGATCTCCTTAAAATGTATGGCTTTATCTATAGATCAAAGATCTGGTTCCTTAAAAGGACATAAGAGCAAGACTATCCTTCAACAAATTGTATGGATCTGAGCAGGAGGATTAATTGCTCCTGGTGCTAGTAAACGTGTGTTCTCCTCAGAGTCCAGATTGCATATATATATATATTGCAATTGGTTCTGAGTATATATATATAGATACAGTATATACCACATGAAAAGCCTGTGTTTGTCTCTCTGTACATTACTCTGTAGGAGACCTCACAGGCTCAGCGCTGCCACTGATTAAAAACCCTCCCATGATGAGGTCGCTGCTGCTGCTGTCTTCCATGGGCCCGAGAAGCATATGATGTGCTCCATCAATCAGAGCTCAGCAGAAGCTTCTCAGCCTCTGACCTCTTGTGCAAAGTCTAGGGGTCAACTCCCAGTAATGCACTGCACATTGTGCAGTCAGTGTGCCTTGGTACCCGATGCTCAGCACCATTAATCATTGTCACATTCGCAGATAGGTGAAGCTGCAGCACTACCCCACTCCCATGCACAAAACCTTTAGCTTTAAAGATTAAATTCAATTTTTTTTTAAATACATGCTGACCACAGGTAGTCCTAGATAGATGGGGGATACTGACCCCCTGAGCTCCCCCCATAATCCGGCCCTGAGGTCCCCCATGATAAGTTTTGCTTTGGTATTCCCGTACAGTAGTGCATTAGATAGAGACGGTGTTAAGGCTATAAAATGGGAGAACTTGAAAGTTTTTAACTCCTATTAAAGCTTATAGAATTTAATGTAACCAATAAAGCAAAGTCATATCATTTATTTAGATGTGATTTATCTAGATTATGGGAACTATAATAAATGAAAACGTCTTTACCAATTACTGATGTAATGTTGATGCCATAGTCCGGGGCTCTGCGTGCTAATGGAGTGGCCCGATTTCTCCCAGGTGGGCAACGCAGCGAGCTCCCGGCTGTAGTTGTTTGCTGCTCGACAGTTGTAGAGTGGTAGATCATTTTCATTTAGAGGACCCTATTTGAACCACCAAGTTTGTTGCAATTGGTTCAACTATTTGTATATCAGCCCTTTGAGTGCCAACATCTCTTTGAGAGATGGGCAAAATATCCGCTAAAAATGCTAGCGCTGCTCACATTTGTTATATAAATTCAAATAAATCATGTTGTGTAAAAAAAAAAGGCAGTGAAAAATTGGTGGGTGTGCCCAGAAAAACACTGGGCGTCCCCATGCAAACGTTCTTGGCCATACCCAAAAGCAAATAAAAGACCGTATAGACTGACTTTTATTTGCGAACAGGGGAAAAATCCCTCAATGATCGTTCCCTCCTCAACTGAGCCCCTGCAGGGTTTAGTGCATTTGTCAATGCAGTAAGAAAAAACACGAAAACTGGGATTTTACCGCATTTCTTCTTTTGTGTTACTGACCAAAGTGACAGCAAAGAGGGTGGTAACGGGGAGTGATCGGGTAAACGCTGGATTATTCTGTCTATTCAGATGCCATTTTCTGGGTGGGCATAAATTAGCATCTGACGTCCACCAACACGACAGATTTTGCGCTTGCACTTAGAGGTACGCAGGAAAATCTCCAATGTTGGGTTACATTAATTAGGGTCAATGGGCACAGAAATAAGGGCAGAAGAGTCTCACATCTCTTTTATTGCCCTGGGATTGTCAATCTGAGGTTAGAGATTCAATATTAAACGTAACAACCATTGTTGTAGCTATAAGGACCCATAGTATTGGTGCTAAGATAAATACAATGCTCATGAAAGCTGATAGTCTATCTATAACCCACTGTATTCATTGTATCTGTATGTGACGTGTGTTCTCTCCATCAATTCTAGCTTCAGCGGCCAAAAGTGTGACCTGCCCGAGCTGCGTGGGCACTATTGCAGCTGACTGTACAGATCAAAATCTTATTGTAAATTGCGGCCCTGAATCACCAAAGTGTGCTACAATAAAACTAATAGGTAAGTCACATGACCACTATGTCTTACACAAAGCACAATAATAAACAGCCTTCTGTACCTAACATTGTGTATGGATTTATCATAGGAGTGGTCATATATAGAACGGGTATAGCTTACTCTTCTCTGACATCATTATACACAGCAAGTTGTCCACCTCTGATTGGCTGAAGGAGTCAGTGATTCCTTGCTGCGTATTATCAGTGTCTGTAACTTTCAATGGCATTCATTTGAAGCAGCAGGATGGACTTTAGCAGGACACTAGCAGGAGGTTGGGCGTTACATTAGTAGAGGATGGGTTTTACATTAGCAGGAGGACAGACTTTTTAGTAACAGGAGGTTAGGCTTTATACCAGCTGCTGGTTGGACTTTACACTACATTAGGAGGAAGATGGACTTTACACTGGTGTAGGTTGGACTTTACACTACACTGGAAGACAGCTGGACTTTGCACTAGCAGAAGTTGGGCTTTGCACCAGAATGGGGTTGGCACTATCTGGGGGTTGGGTTTTACGTTAGCAGGAGGATAGACTTTTCAGTAAGACAAGGTTAGGCTTTATACCAACTGGTGGTTGGACTTTGCATTACAATAGAAGGAAGTTGGACTTTACACTAGAAGACAGCTGGACTTTACACTAGAGGACAGCTGGACTTTACACTAGAAGACAGCTGGACTTTACACTAGAAGACAGCTGGACTTTACACTAGAAGACAGCTGGAATTTTACACTAGAAGACAGCTGGACTTTACACTAGAGGACAGCTGGACTTTACACTAGAGGACAGCTGGACTTTACACTAGAGGACAGGTGACTTTACACTAGAGGACAGCTGGACTTTACACTAGAGAACAGCTGGACTTTACACTAGAGGACAGCTGGACTTTACACTAGAGGACAGCTGGACTTTACACTAGAGGACAGGTGACTTTACACTAGAGGACAGCTGGACTTTACACTAGAGGACAGCTGGACTTTACACTAGAGGACAGCTGGACTTTAAACGAGAGGACAGCTGGACTTTACATGAGAGGACAGCTGGACTTTACACTAGAGGACAGCTGGACTTTACACTAGCAGACAGCTGGACTTTACACTAGAAGACAGCTGTACTTTACACTAGAAGACAGCTGTACTTTAAACGAGAGGACAGCTGGACTTTACACTAAAAGACAGCTGGACTTTACACTAAAAGACAGCTGGACTACACTAGAAGACAGCTGGACTACACTAGAAGACAGCTGGACTTTACACTAAAAGACAGCTGGACTTTACACTAAAAGACAGCTGGACTTTAAACTAAAAGACAGCTGGACTTTACACTAGAAGACAGCTGGACTTTACAATAGAAGACAGCTGGACTTTACACTAGAAGACAGCTGGACTTTACACTGGAAGACAGCTGGACTTTACACTAAAAGACAGCTGGACTTTACACTGGAAGACAGCTGGACTTTACACTAAAAGACAGCTGGACTTTACACTAGAAGACAGCTGGACTTTACACTAGAAGACAGCTGAACTTTGCACTAGAAGACAGCTGGACTTTAAACGAGAGGACAGCTGGACTTTACACTAGAGGACAGCTGGACTTTACACTAGAAGACAGCTGGACTTTACACTAGAAGACAGCTGGACTTTACACTAGAAGACAGCTGGACTTTACACTAGAGGACAGCTGGACTTTACACTAGAGGACAGCTGGACTTTACACTAGAGGACAGCTGGACTTTACACTAGAGGACAGCTGGACTTTATACTAGAGGACAGCTGGACTTTACAATAGAAGACAGCTGGACTTTACACTAGAAGACAGCTGGACTTTACTCTAGAAGACAGCTGGACTTTACACTAGAGGACAGCTGGACTTTACACTAGAGGACAGCTGGACTTTACACTAGAGGACAGCTGGACTTTACACTAGAAGACAGCTGGATTTTACACTAGAGGACAGCTGGACTTTACACTAGAGGACAGCTGGACTTTACACTAGAAGACAGCTGGACTACACTAGAAGACAGCTGGACTTTACACTAGAAGACAGCTGGACTTTACACTAGAAGACAGCTGGACTTTACACTAGAGGACGGCTGGACTTTACACTAGAAGAAAGCTGGATTTTACACTAGAAGACAGCTGGACTTTACACTAGAAGACAGCTGAACTTTGCACTAGAAGACAGCTGGACTTTAAACGAGAGGACAGCTGGACTTTACACTAGAGGACAGCTGGACTTTACACTAGAAGACAGCTGGACTTTACACTAGAAGACAGCTGGACTTTACACTAGAAGACAGCTGGACTTTACACTAGAGGACAGCTGGACTTTACACTAGAGGACAGCTGGACTTTACACTAGAGGACAGCTGGACTTTATACTAGAGGACAGCTGGACTTTACAATAGAAGACAGCTGGACTTTACACTAGAAGACAGCTGGACTTTACTCTAGAAGACAGCTGGACTTTACACTAGAGGACAGCTGGACTTTACACTAGAGGACAGCTGGACTTTACACTAGAAGACAGCTGGACTTTACACTAGAAGACAGCTGGATTTTACACTAGAGGACAGCTGGACTTTACACTAGAGGACAGCTGGACTTTACACTAGAAGACAGCTGGACTACACTAGAAGACAGCTGGACTTTACACTAGAAGACAGCTGGACTTTACACTAGAAGACAGCTGGACTTTACACTAGAGGACGGCTGGACTTTACACTACAAGAAAGCTGGATTTTACACTAGAAGACAGCTGGACTTTACACTAGTGGACAGCTGGACTTTACACTAGAAGAAAGCTGGATTTTACACTAGAAGACAGCTGGACTTAACACTAGAGGACAGCTGGACTTTACAATAGAGGACAGCTGGACTTTACAATAGAGGACAGCTGGACTTCACTAGAAGACAGCTGGACTTTACACTGGCAGAGACTGGACTTGTCAGTAGCTGGAGGATGGACTTTACACAACAATAGAAGGAAGTTGGACTTTACACTACAATAGAAGGAAGTTGGACTTTACACTACAATAGAAGGAAGTTGGACTTTACACTACAATAGAAGGAAGTTGGACTTTACACTAGAAGAGTTTGGATTTTTCAGTAGCAGGAGGATGGACTTTATACTAGCAAATATTAGATTTTGCACTAATAGGTGTTTGAGTGTACCATTGCAGGAGGGTGGATTTTACACTACCTGTAAGATAGACTACACACTATTTGGAAGTACACAAGTACAATTTTGGTTTGGATGATTTTCCCCTTGCATTATTGAAACAAGAAGATATTCCACCTCTTTACTGTAATTTATCACTTACTGTTGTCTTCTCAGCACTCGAAAAGCCCTACCTGTACCTGCAGACCTGCACCAGCGATGTCATGTGCGCTAAGGGAAATGTGTCAATAACCATTTTAGGGCTTGAATCAAGTTTGAGCATAATTTGCTACACCCCACCAGATCCACCGACCACAACTGCAACTCCGGATCCAACAACAGAAGTTTCAACAGAAGTTTCAACAAAAGTTTCAACAAAAGTTTCAACAGAAGTTTCAACAGAAGTTTCAACAGCCGCAACACAGCCTGAGACATCCAATGCACCAGTGACACAAACTTGCATACCCCCTACACAAGTGCCACAAACTGACGCAACCACTAAAGTGACAGAAACTGATGCAACCACTGTAGTGACAGAAACTGACACAACCCCTGAAGAAGTGACAGAAACTGACACAACCCCTGAAGAAGTGACAGAAACTTACACAACCATTAAAACACCCACAAACCCCCGAACTGCCACAACAAGCAGCGGTCCTAGCAATTTCCAACACACTAATATTGTCTACCTCACCCTTCCAGTTATTTTTCTGGCTAGACTGCTATCTTGATAATTAACTTTCTAGCCCCTGTTTGTTAATACGGGCCTGTGATCATAAATAAAATATTTCTGAATCAAAACCATGTACAAACCAGCCTATATATCAGGCTAGTAAGCTGTCCCAAAAAGTTGGCTTAGGCATGTAAACTCTTAAAAATGGATGCAATTTAGCACTTTACTAATATGAATTATAAAACTTGGACACAGTACTGTTCACCGGTCGTATTAGAAACAAAAATTGACACTGAAATATATATTTTTATACTTGTTTAGGCATTGGTGTAAGGAACACTGTACAGTGAGCGAGATCGGCAAACTTGTTTCGCCGATTTAAAACCGCAGATCAAATCTGCTTTATTTGACGGCTGAGCTATGAATCTGTTCAAGAATTTCTATTAAAAAAAAATTGGGATGAATTTTGCATTATTTTTTCTTACATTTCATGCGCAGAATTTGTATCAGAATATTATTATCTTCGTCTGCGAGGGGCCAGAAAACTGCAACACTGAGCATCGGATTTCCACGTTGATGTCATGTCAGCCACCAGCCACACCTGCGTTCCCATAGGGACGCCCACGTTTTTCTGGGCGCACCCACCATTTTTTGTGGGCACGCCCAGGAAACGCTGGGAGTCCCCGTGCTCAATCCCCCTGGCCGCTATGATGTCTGCGGACGCCTTGGTGACTACAATAGTTGCCGATGCATGTGCAGTCCGAAACCATTGGAACGGGGCTGAATTAGCTTAAATGGAAATGAATGTGAATCACCCCCTAAAATTGCCCAGAAACAAGTACCGACAAGTTACAAGGAAAACTAATAGTAAACTTTGCATTAATCATATACTTAAAGCTTTTAGATTAATATAGCAAATTAATAATAAAACAAGAGAGTGCACAGGAGAAGAGATAACGTGGGCACATAATGAAAGGCTAATGCTACTCCTCACCTCTATAGGGGGATTCAAGTGTTCTGCATGCCAGCGGACACTAGGTGGCGCCCAACAGGCCAATTCAAGCATTGCTCTGTGGCCGCTGGCACCGACATTACTGTTATGTTGTTCCGTCATTTTAACGGACTGAGGACTAGCCCTGTAACAATGCCCATTGTGAAACATCCATTGTGATGGATCGCCAAGAATACCAACCAATGGGCGCTCATGTGTACTGAATGTACGCTCTTCTGATGACTGGCATGTCCTTATGTTAAGATCATTATTAGGGGTTCTGATTTTTGTTTTTTGGCGAGTACAGCATTTATATGATTTATTATACCTATTTTGCCATTTCTAAAATGCAAATAAAAAAATCTATGTATGAAACTGTTTATTTAATAAATATATCATATCATATTAAAACCCTGCATATAGTATGGCATTTATGTTCTCTTTATTGATAATAATCTAATGAGAGACATCGTTACTCATCCCCTTAGGGGAATGGAAGAGAGGTTATGAGGCCCATGGACAGGAGATGCATTCAGGAGACAGAGGAGGCTACAAGGACCATAGGGAAAATGTATCAAACCTTCTAGATGGGGAACCATTGGCCCTCCAGCAATTGTTGAACTAAACATCCCAGCATGCCCTACAACAGTCTTAGCATGACCAAATAACAAAAGGGTAGCAGGGCATGCTGGGATGTGTACTTCATGTTTTATGTTCTAGTTAGCATTTATTACGTTTATTCTGTAAAGTGATAGGTACAAGCTGAGACACATAAACAGATACTTAAATGTAGTACCAGTTAGTGAAAGGAAACACAATCCCACGCATATCTGTGTAGACAATATTTCTGTAGGTTCCGATATAGCCCAGCCTATAAGCCTTGTTAGTGCTCATGCACCTCGATAAACTGAGTTATCAAGCTAGGTGTCCCACCAGTACCAGGATTGTCACCACACAGTAGATACCAAAACAGCTTGTCCACAATTGGATATAACACACACAAACTCCTAATGTATGAACACCTCCCTCCTCAACAATTGTTTTATGACATAAGAAGGAGAGTGATAAAGGAGTCATAGATATATATTTTTTTGATTAAAGGAGTTGCTCCTTGAACCTGCACGTGCCTTTTAATCACACTGTTTTCGCTTGTGTACATGTTTTTTGTTGTATGTCATATTTCGCCCTATCTTTTTAATTATAACCAATAAAAGGTATATTTTATGACTCAATTTCTTATGAATGGTGCACCACCACATGACAAACCTTTTCTTTCTCAATTAAGTCTTCTCCTAATATTGTCCGTGGTAGCACACCCCTAGAAATATAGAAATACGTTTATCCTTACAAGAGGGGGTCAATCGTAATTGACCTAATCCCTACCTCCCTTCCTGTGCAACAGATCTGCAATTCCTGACCTATTTGAAAAATGTTAGGCAGGAGCTGATTGGTTGGTAGTTTATCACCCTCCATTTTATCCCTTTTGAAGCATCTGGCCCTCTATGAGGATGACATGGAATCTGCAAAAACAGCCTCCAAAAAATGGACACTAAAGGTTCTACTAGACCTGTAGAATCTGTCAGGGAATACACCCAACGCTACGCAGAACGAGCATGTAACCCCCTGGCAATGTGTAAGAAACTCCCTGACGATGAGTAAGGAACCCCTGGCATGAGCAAATGTAACCGCATGCTTTGAAGAACCACATCAGATCGCTGACCCCCTAAGTCACTCAGCCACTGACGATCCCCGCTGCTACCAGCCAATGTGTAGGCTTGCACAATGACAAGAATCGGACTACAGCAGGGACCTAAGGAGAAGAAACACAAAGACCCGCACCAGCAAAAGGCACAGGAAGGGTATGTTTTGTGAACCTAGGTTCTACGGGACGCCAACCAGTGTTCCCTCTAAGCTGTGCGCACGTGCGCGCGCACACAACTCGACGAGCATGCGCACAGACATTAGAACAGAGCGCACTAAGCAGCAGTGGTCCCTTTATGCAGTTGTGGACTCAATTAATGTGTGTTTCACCCATTAACTACATTGTGTGCTGTGTTTTGAATGTTTAAAATCATTTTGAAGTAAAGTTAACACAAATGCTGAAAGTCATTTTCCAGTTATATATAAGTGACACACAAAAATTTTAATTTCCTTCCAAAGTTGCGCAGCCAAAATCTTTTGCCGCACACAGCCTTCGTAAAATTAGAGGGAACATTGACGCCAACCCCCTGAAGCCAAGACACCATCTACTACATTCCAATATGTTCTTATCAAGCTCCCAGAAGCCTCTTCTTCCAGAGTTCTGTATATGGCAATTTTTGAAGCATATGGTCTTCACCACCACCACACACGGACGCTTACTCTGAGTATGTTGTAACCTACCTGGAGCCTGCACCACGTCCTTATAACTACTCAGGACAACTGGGACTTATTTTTAGTACATTATAACATATGTCCATCACCCGCACACTGACTTTGCTTGATACTAACCTCTGTATAGCATCACATAACTGCTGTCATACACATATGTACTGTATGTGGAGCAATCTGACTCCAATATATCATAAACATTTTAGTATATCCTACTTTATTCCAAGCACTGATCCACATCCATCCTTATCTCTGGGGTTGCTGTGTTTGGAGAACCTGACCTTGAATTTGTCCTTATTCAAGATGGCCGGTATTGCATCAAAAGAATCCCGTTTCCGGTTGAGCCTACAAAAGGCAGCTCCCGGTTTGAGCCTTTGCTTGAGTATTCTGTCTGCTCAGTTCCTGCAACTGGTTGCTGTTGCCATGAACTTGTGAACGAACCTTGTGTACCGACCTGACTACACACTTGTAGTCTATATCTACTCTGGTCATTGGTCTTCAGGTAATAACATCAGTATCGTAACACACGCCCAGCATCGTACAGCTGCCCAACAGTAGTGCACCTCCAATTGCCAACATTCCCTGTCAATCATACTTAAATGTCACGTCTCCGAACTGTCCTGACTTCGTGGTGTGTCTTTTGCAATGATAAATTGTTCTCACTGCATTGATGTCTGTGCCCTGCTTCATGCTGCTGTGATATACAGACCAACATGAAGGGGTAAGTGGAATACAGTGGCATATTTATAATGGGTGCAATGCTGCACCCATTTATTTAATACTCACCCCTCCGGAGTCCCGCAATGAAACGAGCAGCACTGCCGGAATCTCTGAAATAATGGCCACCGCGCCATTTTCCCAGAGGTCTGCGCATGCACAACGGTGTCTGAGCACTCTAGTTCTAAGACTGTATTGCGCTGGGCATTGCGTCGCTGCGGCTGAAAGAGAGGAGGGGGCCTAGATGGTGAAGGCTGCTCATGGGCCTGGCCATGCTTCCTTTAACCTCCCATGTTATGGTGGCTGGCCGCGCCTTTTCCCATGGTGTGGTGAGACCATCCCTGTGTGTCTGCGTGTATGTGGTTTGGACATGGCGTCTATCAACCTGTGTGCCTTGGATAACATCACTCGTCTTAATATGCTGCTCAATAGAGTCTAATTTCTTCATGAGCTCATATAACCAAATGTATTAGCCTCCAAGTTCAGTGTCTGTGCGGGATGCCGGTCGAACTTGGAGTTTTTTTTAAAGGGGCAATCATTTAATAGGCACGGTTTCGCCTTGTAAATGATTGCCCCTTTTTTAAAAAAACTATTGATCCATGCTTCTATAGACTTGTATTATGGAACCTGAAAGAGGACTATGCGGTAGATGATTGAATGTTTGACATGGTGGTATTGGCAGACTCCTGAATCTGCCAGCCAGTCGATCGCAGCTCAGGGATAGCTACTTGGAACAGAGGCTGCACCCAGGTATCTCTCTTACAGATGATGACGCCAAAATGATGACGTTTCCACAGTGACAGGAGTCGAGTGCTGCAGTGTGACATTATGATGCAGCATTCGGCTCTTGTCACTGAGAAGGAGCCAGCAGTGCAGCCAGAATCTCAGTGGGGGGAGGGGGGTTCTGCACACACTCCCCTGGAGAAAGGTAATCAGGGGTTCCTGCTAGGCCACGGTCCCTTTAGTGACATCAGCCGGGCTGTGCACTGCTTCCAAAAAGTCACGCCCTCTTGTCGGCAGGTGATCTCATGTTTGTGAAGCAAGTACTGCCCAATAATGTTATTACACTGAGCTTCTGACAAAGATAAGATATGCATATACTACTGCTATGGAGCCTGGTGTATAAAAGTCATAGAGAGTCAGTGGTGATAAAACACTACAGCTTGTTATCAATGATATACGACGGGTTTGATTATTATTGATCTCAGCATTGTACTTTTAGTACTCTCTAAAACAGCCTCTTACATTGACCCCTGAATGTACTACTGTATTTGTACTTATTGATCTTAATGAATAGATTAATAGAAACAGGCGTATGAAATCTACTTTTAATTACAGCTGTTACATGACAGTGCAATGCTGGGACATGCGGGCAGAGTTTTGTGTTAGGCCTCGGATGGGAGACGTTCCTCATTCATTCATTTTGGATCTTCATATGTCTTCTGCTCTGCATATACAGAGCAACGCAGATCTGTAGTCTCCCTTTGTGCCGTCCTGAAAGACAAAGTTAGCAACATGTGGGCATAGGTCTCCAACAGGGGGGGCGAGCGCCAAGATGCCTCTTGTGGGCTCGCTGCACACGCCATGCTGCAGGTTCAATTCTCCCTCTTTGGGGGTTGATGAACCCCAACGAGGGAGAATAGCCCCTGTCAGTGGGAATCCCGACTGTCGGGCCTTTACAGTCAGGATTCTGTAGTCGGTGTACTGACCATCGGACTCCCGACTGTCGGAGCGTCATCCGGCACCCCAAGTAACATCATACATAACATGTGAGCGCTGTATGACTCTGTAGCACCAAGCGTACAAAACACAGCAAATAGGACCCACTAGCAGCTTCTGCTGATTAAAATGATATGTGGCATGCCTATATTTTATGTGTGACCATGGCTGTATCTGCATAAGAAGCTCTGTGCTACGGTGCTTTTTTCTATGCATACAGCAGCATTCAAGCACTGTATAGAGGCTAGCTGCATACCATTTTAATCAGCAGATGCTGCTTGTGCATGTTACCTCATTTTGTATACGAGACACATTTTAGTGGAAAAAGTTGCAAACACAATGCCAGACACTACTGACATATTTAACGCAATCGCTTGGAGTTGTGAAGTTGCCGTGTCTCATTATATATCCAGACATCTGTGACATTTACATATTGGTCCTTATTCTGGTCAACTCACAAGGCTGCGAATTTCGAAGTCTTGCGAGTCCGCCAGTAGAAGTCTTGCGAGTCGCCAACCATCGAATGATTTTTCTAGCACTGGCAAATCTAAGACACTTCTTTGGCGTCTTACATCTGCGAGTGCCTGTATGGGAAGCGGGCGGGCAGCTGACACCGGCTGACGTCAGCTGCCCGCCCCCTGCACACGCGCTATCGGGGAATTACCACAACGCCCAGCGTTTTAATGGTCGTTCCCACAGGTGAATACCCCGGCCCACAACCCCAATCCCCCCGCCCGCACTGTTGTGTGCAAGCGCCCGGCGAACAATCTATTAGTCGCGGTCGCTCGCACACAGCAGCTGCACATGCACATAACTGAAAAAACATTGCTCCCCTGCTCAAATACGCAGGGGGGGCGAGTGAACCAGAATAAGGCCCATTATGTGTTCTCAGCAGTGGCGGCATTGTGCCTTGTGCTAGGATACCTCACCCTATTGCGGCTGTACTATACAACTCAGCGTGCAAGGTCTTCACATGAGCCAAGATACCATAAAGTACCACATTGGCCTACAGTGAATCCGCACATCCTGCCTCTATGGGGGAGAACCGGTGGGCCTCGTATCCGTCCAGTACCTGGATGGCTGAGTACAGCGACTTCCCATACTTTCTCCTGTAAGCTGCTCGGATGCTCAATAAATCAACCTCACTCCGAGAAATGAGAATACGGATCAGATCCGAGTCTTGGATTCCCGGTCCCTGAGTGAGAGAATGAGTAAAGATGATCTACAGAGAATAATAAAAGTTAAGGAAATATGATGTGTTGATTATCTGTGTATAAATAAAGATATGTGAAAGTCTATATATCGGACATTAAAGAGCAGTAAGCTTAAATGCAAATTGCTACTGTACCTCATAGGCTGTAGCGCAGATATAATTACACTCTACAAAACATTATGGCAGGTAAGAGCTCGCAGGTTGCAAGGGTGTCAGCCCTATTCATGGACCACCATCAAGATGTTGACCCCCATAAACCCATATGAAGCACCAGCTAGGATAACCCACGAAGAATAGCACAGGGGAGCCATTACCTTCAATGCATTGTACAGCCTGTCCGCGAAGTAGAGGGGCGTGTCCTTTATCACAGCCACTAAGAGAAGAGTACACAGAATCTCACGTTACCACCCGACAACCACAGAGACAGTCAGCAAGTTCATAAGTTATCCCACGTGCCATGTATATTTGTGATGGTTGCAGATTGTCTGTGTTGTGTAACCAGTGTTAGGGTACACGGGTACCGAAGGCAGATACCAGGTGGTTGGCACAACCTAGGTCAGACGCGGGGAGTCTAATATGCCCGGGGTGTTTACCAGGGAACCCTGCATGTTTTGCAGGACCCGGCGTGCAGGTCCCAACCCTCTGCCTGGGTCACTATCTGCACTGGACAAGAGTTAATTTACCTGGAGAATGTATCCGGCAAGGCAAGGGTTACTGCAGGCAGGGTAATGACAGCTGACTGTTCAGGGTGGGTTTACTGCGACTTCATACCTCCCAACATGACCCTCTCCAGGAGGGACACTTTGCTCTTTTTCTGGACGTCCCTTATAATGTATGATTGCTATTAACTCATACTTGCCTACCTGACCCTCTCCATGATGTGGGAGAAAATGCTCTGTTTCTGGACTTCCCTGGTAATGTATGATTGCCATCACCTGTGGGGAGCTAGGTATAGGTGTTTCACCACAGGTGATGGCAATCATACATTACCAGGGAAGTCCAGGAGCAGAGCATTTTCTCCCACATGGAGAGGGTCAGGTAGGCAAGTACAGTATGTATTAACTGTGTGGAAACACCTTTCTTACCCATTGCCCTGTTTAAAACAGGTGATGGTAATCATACATTAAGAGGGAGGTCCAGAAACAGAGCAAAGTGTCCCTCCTGGAGAGGGTCATGTTGGGAGGTATGTGACTTGAGTGCTGGACACTGTAGGTACGGCTGGGAGGGTGCCGGACGGGTTCCCGACAGTCGTTTACCCGACGTCGGTATCCCGACTGTCAAAACACCGACAGCCGGGTGCCCGACCGTGCCCGCAGCGTGGCGAGCGCAGCAAGCCCGCAAGGGGCTTTTTTGCGCTCGCCATGCTGTCTGACTCCGGGCAGTCGGGATCCCGACTGTCGGAGTCCCGTACCACACCCTGGCTGGGATATATAAGTGCTGAGTAGCAAGGTGACAGGGTAGAAGCAATGCAAGGCAGGTTGCCAGGATTTAAGACAAGACAGGGCAGGTGTACCAGGATACAGGGCTAGACAAGGCAAGGCAGGTTTTCAGGATTCTTGAACATGGACAAGGCAAGACTCGCAGGGTTGCCTACCTGACCCTCTCCTTCCGGGAGAACATGCTCTGTTCCTGGACTTCCCTGGTAATGTTTGATTGCCATCCCCTGTGGGGAAACACCCTTCTTATCAATTACCTACTGTAGCTCCCCACAGCTGATGGCAATAATACATTAACAGGGAAGTCCAGGAACAGAGCATTTTCTCCCTGAAGGAGAGGGTCAGGTAGGCAACTCTGGGCAAGAGCCAGGAACACTATCTGGGAAACAGGAATTGAGACCAGGCACACCCCTGATGTAACAGATGTAACATGTGCAGAGAGAGTTACTTTTGGGGGAGTTATTTTGTTTCTGTGCAGGGTAAATACTGGCTGCATTATTTTTACACTGCAATTTAGATATCAGTTTGAGCATACCCCACCCAAATCTAACTCTCTCTGCACATGTGACATCTGCCCCACCTGTTATCAGCTATGCTAGACTTAAATGCCTTAGTGAAGCTGTAGAGCCTGGAAGTGAAGTATTTTCTGAAACAATTCTTATATACAGTACATTTTTATATACATGTATAGCATTGCTTTATTACAGTGGTTCTCAAACTCGGTCCTCAGGACCTCACACAGTTCATGTTTTCCAGGTCACCCAGGCAGGTGACTCATTACTCACTGATGCAGTTGAAAAGATCCACAGGTGGAGCTAATTACTTAACTTTTGATCCTGTGAGTAGACCCTGCAAAACATACACTGTGTGGGGTCCTGAGGACCGACTTTGAGAATCTGTTACATAGTAGTAACTTTTGATTTACTGTACTACATTTCAGAGGCAGGGCAGCCATGGGTGCTGGTACTAATGGGGCATGACAAGACCTATTCCCCCCACTTCAACAAGCCGGGGTATTTGGTACCCGCCTTGCTGCTAAATTGACATTCTCATGAATATAGACATGAAGGTCGACAAATTATATTACAACTATTTTGTGCAAATCCGAGTAATTGCAGGTAAGGCAGTGGTTGGTTTGCAGATCGTACACAATATGGATCTGGATATGGCCATCTGCTCATCCTGTTCTGGTCATTGTGTAGTGATATAATGGGTGTACAGCGCCTCATACAGATAATAATACAACTTTCCACAGATCACTGGCGCCATCTTGTCTGTGGGAATGGTACAATGCAGATACAGGCACTCACCTAAGGCCAATAAGGATTTCTGGAAATCTCGTTTGAAATTCTTCTTAATACTTTCCTCGATATTCACAGAAGTAGCATTCTTAAAGTGGTCAAACACTGGAAGCAAATGTGAGGAATGGTTATTAGATAATAATATACAATGGGGGGGGATTCAATTGTTTCCTGTGCCTCCTGCTGGGCACCTAGGCCCAGAAGCGCACGCAGGGGGGTCCCTGAGTACCCAGAAACCCCCCCAGGAGTCTAAGGACCATAGGCTGAAAGCTGAGGGTCCCCTCTTTCCATGGGTACAAGAATTTTAAAAATCGGCCCTTGGAAACCGGAGATATCTGACTTCAAAGCAGTGGTCCCCATCCAAGCCTGTTAATTGCTCTTCCCAGTCGGATATTTCAGGTTCTGTCTAACTTAGAGTTTTTCTGAAGGTATATTCCAAAAGCTGGGACTCTCCCCCTTTGATGGACACTAGAAGCTTGTCTCTACTGTTCCCAAAATCAGAGATATCAGCCTTCCAGCAGCTGGTTACTGCTCCAGCTCCACATACCTGGTATGTACTTTTATATACTCGTTGGCAGATTGCTCTGCCTCCTAAACTCTGATCCCCTAGTCCCCAATACCATTTGGTAGGTGGGATTCTCTAGTTTTTAATTCCATTAAAATCTAAGAAATCTATTTCTGGGAACTGGAGATATCTGCAGTCAAGCAAGCTGTCCTTCCACCAGAAAATTATGAATAATAAGACCACTCCACTATACACCCCTCCTCTGCATATTAAACATCCTCTACCACCCTGGAAGTTATGTATCAGGGCCCCTTCATTCAGCCCAATGCCCCCTTCTCCCACCTCATCTCCCACCATCTGTGCAGTAAAAGGGTAATTAGTGGAAATTACTGATCCATCCTACATGCTGAGCGGTTGATATAATACCCCCTACCACCCGGGGCAAAGCTTCCCCCACCCCTACCGCTGGAGGATCGGTAAGTGCCCCAATACATTGCTATGCCCAGGGGTCTACACTGCTGTTGATGCCCCTGTATGTATATATATATATGTATTTATATATATATATATATATATATATATATATATATATTTTTTTTTTTTTTTAATTATTATTATTTATATACATTTGGTCTATCTATAAAACTTTAACTGACCCGGCATATACTGGGTCACCTAAGTGTCCATCTCCGTGCTTTGCTCCGCCCCTCTGGAAACCCCCTTCTGAAAATCCTGCGTTTGCCACTGAGGCCAGTGGTTCCCAACCCTGGTCCTCAAGTACCCCCAACAGTGCATGTTTTCCTGGTCACTCGGCAGGTGCACTGATTATTCAGGCACATTTTAAAAGATCCACAGGTGGAGCTAATTATGTCACTTGTGATTCTGTGTGGAGACCTGGAAAACGTGCACTGTTGGGGGTACTTGAGGACCATCGTTGGGAACCACTGGCCTAGGCTAATGGACGTCTTTCAGAGCAGTTCAAATGTTGCTCTGATCAGATGCCCATTAGCATTTAATGCATCAGGTTTAGAGGTAAAACCCAGGTAATGCTGCCACATGGGCACTTTGGGTGCCCAAACCACGGAGTTTAAACACATTTTTTCTCTCGTCTTATCACATTGCTCTGATAGACGTCCATTAGCATAGGCACCCAACAGGAGGCGCAGGAAACAATTGAATTCCCTGCAATGTGTCATATAACTTTGTATTACCAATCTTCCAATGGGACATATGGAAATCTGTTCAATGGGTTGGCAGAATCTAGTCAGCAGTCAATAGGTTGACAGGCAATGGGTCGACATGGTCTAGGTCGACATTGACAAAAGGTTGACACAAGCAAAAAGGTCGTCAGCTGTCAGTCTGAGTCACTGACACCTTTATTGTGTGCATGGCCGAGCGGGCAGCGGCAAGGGTTGAGCGGCACCACCGCCGACATGAATCACAGTCCCGGAGGCTCACTGGCTCAGGCTGAGCTGAGCCACTGCCTACCATTGGATACAGTGGGGCAGATGTATTAAGCCTGGCAAAGGGATAAAGTGGAGATGAAGTGGAAGAAGATAATGGACCAGCCAATCAGCTGAGTTTGAAATATGACAATTGGCAGCTGATTGGCTGGTGTGTTATCTCCTTCCACTTTATCTCCAGTTTATCTCTTCGCCTGGCTTAATACATCTGCCCCACTGTGTTGCTCCTCCCTCCCTCCGTGTCCAGTCCAGGCGTGTGAGTTAGGACTTATAACTTAATAATGAATATGTTAAAATGGGGGGGCAAAAATGTTGTGCCTAGGGGCGGCCTGACCCCTAAATCCAGCCCTGCCTGGCATGCTGGATTTGCCCTCATAGTGATGGAAGCGCGGTATTCCCATGAGGTCATGCTCCTGTATCCTAGGTAATGGCCCCTTTTCGGTCAAGCGTTAGAGGTTACTTTTGGCCGCGCCGGTTGTCCCCAAGACCGTTTCCCCATTACTCATGCTGTAATTACCTCGTCTTAGATGTCCGTGGCTCCGTTCCGTTAGGATTGTGATCCACTGAGTGCTGTTGTAGGTATTCTTAGGTCCCAACTCTCTCAGAATCTGTGAGTAGATTGCAAATACAAAACACATTACGGGCGACTGTAATGTTGTAGGCTTTTTTACATACATTATTCCATTACATGCGTGCCACATGCATCCAAGGCAGTGGCGGAACTTGTGAGTGGTTGGCCCAGGTGCAAAAATATAAATTGGGCCCCATTCCTCCACTCTTAGGGCCTTAATCTGGTTCACTCTCAGAGGCAAATTCCTTCTCAAATGGACAAAACCGTGTGCGCTGCAGGTGGGGTAGATGCTACTTGTGCAGAGAGAATTAGATTTGGGTGGGGTTTATCTTCAAAGTGAGATCTTTATTGCAGTGTAGAAATAAAGCAGTCTGTATTTTCCCTGCACAGAAACAAAATAATTTACCCAAATCTAATTCTCTCTGCACATGTTACATCTGCCCCCCCCCCTCCCTGCAGTGCACATGGTTTTGTCCATTTGAGAAGGAATTCGCCTCTGAGAGTGAACCAGAATAAGGCTCTTAGTCCTCAGGGGTCCCGGTGCAATGCACCTGCTGCACCAATGGTAGTTCCGCCTCTGATCCAAGGGGCCACTAAACTCCAAGCCTTTATTATCACATAAGAACCATGAAGACAAAATACTGTACAATGTTCAGTGTTGCAATGCTGCGTCTTTATAAGCCGCAACAGAGCACGAGCCAGCAGGAGGCGCCGCTGATTACAAAGGCCCAGTGGCAGCAACAGTAGCACCTACCTTTGAATCAGCCCATTGTCTGCTCTGGTGATAGAGATGACATTACTGGCATACACCACTAGGGTGAGCTATAGAACCACATTTAAAACACAGATACATTGGGTGAGATTTAATGGGATGAGAAATTCGGCAATCATTTACACTTCAAAATCAAACTGGTTTTGCAGTGTAAATGATTGCTGCTTTAAAAAAACTGGAGATTTCTCACCAAATCTCTCACTTTCTGAATCTCTCATCCGTTAAATCTCACCCGGTATGTCTAACCTTAGAATCCTTCTCGATGAGTCCATAGTCAATTATCACAGACTCCTTTTCTCTCTTGCCCTAGAAGAAAAAAAACATTTTACTGTATATCATGGGTGCGGGGATTACGGAAGCGGTAAAATACTCCACCCACATTGATACCTTGGCTAGTGCGAGGAGAAGGCCGGTGTATGGCTCGCTTGTGTCTGATATAATGTTCTTCTCTAGTTCAGTTTTGTACTCTGAATTATAAAGATGAAGACAAAATAATTATTAGGGGGAGGGATCAATTTCATTGGAGGGTGGCCATTTTATTGGAGGGGGGTGGCTGGCTTCACATCTTAGTTGCCCCCAGGACCCCCACAAGCCTTAATCCAGGGAGACACTCAAGTATAGCCAAGAGTTTAAAGCAGCAACCAAAGCAGCTGGTTTTGACATTTTAAGTATTGCCACTTAAAAACATTGGGCAGATAAGGCAATAGCTCAAATCTGCCTCATCTGGGAATTACCATGCAGGGTATCTCCGTAGCTCCTGCCACCAAGCTGGATGCAGACACTTTGCATGAACAGGCTAGTCTCCCACCACTACGATTAGGGTGATATCTCTTACCTTGCCTATAGCATGTCTGTATCTCTCTGAGCTGTTCATTTGATCTTGTGGAAAGGATTTCAGTCAATGCACCTTCATCTGTACCTAAACCCTGTACCAAAGAATACAAAAACTGGTTACCGCTTCCCACCATTACCAGTGAGCAGGGTTGGACTGGGGCATGAAGGGGGAACCAGGGGAATTTAGTGATATGGGGTGGATTGGGATGGAAACCCAACCCTGGGAAATTCCTGGAAGCAGCCCTCATGTAGGTGGGGTCTGTTGAGAGGGTAGGGTCTGTTGAAGGGGTGGGATCTCTCCTCGTCAGGACTGACTGAGTTGGACACAGTTGCAGCCGTCCTTGTATCTCTTTCTACAGTTGTGTCTGTGACTTTACGCTAATTCGAGTACAATGCCCTTTCCTGGTGCCATGGGCACATTGGAAATTGAAAGTGTCCGTGGAAAAATTTAAAAAAAAGTGGCCCCTTGCATGCCCACACCACCAATCTGTCACCCTCTACCCTCTCCTAGACGCGGATGGCCCACCAGTAATGGCCCACCAGTGTTGGTGCACCAGTAATCTTCCATGGTAGTGGTACAGTCAGATTATACATCCAGAAGGAATCAAGCACTGTAATTACATGTTTTAAAGTTTCAAGATTAATCCAGAGTTTCAATCAGGACAATGTAGGAAGGGCAGCAGATGATTTGACAAGAGCAACAACCAATCCCAGCAGATCAGGCTTCTAATATTTTAGTAACTTCTTAGATAATTGGGTATTGTTTATTCCACCAGAACTGAAGATCCATAAGAGGTACAACAAGACATGGAGAATGGACCTGTTGGACACCATGCCCTTGACACGATGTGGTGGGACGGTGGTTGGAAGGTGGTCTGACATTAATGTAATAATTATTCCACAGAACCACACTGCTTACCTTCATTGCTGCTTTCAGTTCCTGTACGTCATAGGCAGCTGGAGTCTTCAGCAAACCAACGATTACCTTCTCTAGATCTCCGGAGAGAGCTTTCCTAATGTTCTGCACCAGGTCCTGCAAGAGGACAAGTAAACATTTTGGAACACTTTTAATTTCCCCAAAGTTTGAAAACCAGAAACAAATGTTAAGTGTGTCGTGTGAACTTTTGGGTGCTATTTAATTGCTCTGCCAGAGTTTTGATTGAGGGGTAGGTTGACCATTTTGTAGTACTGGATTTATTAGTTGGCACCAGAGGCATATGCCTAGGGGCACCCATCCCAATTTAGCCACTGCTGTTTGGACACAGAACAAAGACTACAGTCCCATTATGCACCATGAGGAGTCTCAGGAGTTGGCACAGCTGCAATCAGAGAGCCCTGGAGAGAAGGCACTTAGGGTTGAATTTACTAAGATGGGATGTTGCCCATTGCAAACAATCAAAGTCTGCTTCTTCTTTATAGTATTTAACACCTTCTCAAAGATAATAGATAAATCTGATTGGCTCTGTTGGCAACCAATCAGATAGGTGGAGTGGACGAACTCTCAACAGAATCCTGATAATAAAACTTAACTGACTTGTTTTGAAATAATTTTGACTAAAATAGTAAATACCGCCAACTCCTGTGTTTGTGTCTTTATTTTAGTTGGTTAGGTGGTGTAATGCTGTTATACTTGGTATAACCACCACCCGGATAGCCTCTGCTAGACCCACTAAGGTGCCAACAATGCTGCTCCCAGCCTTTGAGTCCATTACACCCTATATGATGCCACAATCCTGCTCCTCAGTGCACTCACCATAGAACAATGGTTGGTAGCCACTTCAGTGGCCATGCCTACCTTCCCCAACACTTGGGCCCATCCAAAGCCTTGTTGGCTTGTTCCCTGCTTTTGAACATGCACACAACCTGGTATTTCAGGGCCCCATGCCACCTCTATTATTATTATTTTTTGGGGGGATCTCCATCGGAAGACGGAGATTTCCTGGCTTCTACTTAGATCAGGGAATCTGGATTTTGGGACGTCGTGCATTTTTGATTTTTTGAAACTTCACCATCCACTAATTGTGGGTCCATGTGCTAAATGTACAAATTGAGCAAAAAAACCTGAAAAACACAGGTCAACATTTACATGTCGAACATTTCCGTGTTGATAATTTGGCTTGCACTGTATCTGCATTTTTCCCATACCAACCTTGTGAATGTTGACCTAGACATTGTCGAGTTAATTACTGTTGACCCTAAGAGCCACACCCCTAACACCGGACACCCTCCTGCAAAACCATGTCTCCGCTTCACTGCTGCTTCCACCTAAGCAGCAGGGCTAGCACCTCGGACCACGTCTGAATCAGGCCTATTATGTCAGTGTGATGCACATGGGGATATGAGCGGAGATCTCCTGGCTGTACCTGCTGATCCTCCGTCTTGTACAGCTGAAGCACCTCTTGCCTCTGGGCATTGTTGAGCAGAGCCACTATGTCAATGAGTGTTTGCCAGGTACCTGTCAGTATTCATAGAAAAAACAATTCAAATGAATAGGTATCGACATTATCAATACACAAACTGTATAATTTCATACCTTCGGTGAGTTTTTCACTCGCTGTGATCTGCCCAGCGTTTCAGGGGCGTGCCCACAAAAGTGTGGACACACCCATGAAATCTGACTGCTCGGGGCAGGGCGGATGACGTCACATGACCTCAGCACCTGCCCCCAGTATGGACAAGAATGCTCAACTGAGAAGTAAGTCTTGGCTTACTTTTTACAGCGAACAGAGGAAAAATATTATATATATATATATATATATATGTATATATATGGGGGGGGGGGGGTGCCACAAACTTTTTTTGCGGGGGGGCAAATTTCTAGTTACACCACTGCCCAAATCTAACTCTCTCTGCACATATCATATCTGCCCCCCCCCCCTCCCATGTTGTCCATTTGAGAAGGAATTTGCCTTTGCGAGTGAACCAGAATAAGGACCAGTATGTCAGCAGCTGGTAACAGAGGTACCTTTGATTTGCAGTGTCTTGTTAATGTTCTCAATGTCAGCTGCGGGTTCAAAATTCTTCAGTGGTTTGATTGTTCCCAGAGTTCCCCAAGCAGCAGCCTATTGCAAATAAGGTTAAACAGAATCATGCTTAAAACTACAATACATACATTGGGCTGTGGACCCTATAACAATGTACACTGAGATGTATCAATACAACTGCTCTGCATTAGCTAAACTTTTCTATCTACTTAAGACTAAAATAATAATAATAGTTATACCTCTAATAATTGATTGTAAATTACGTTTTCTGTAAATTGACAACTACTGTATATGGTAATCAGCTATGGCCTGTCCTGAGAATGACATGTGAAGCTGGAGAGGGGGAGCGTACCCCATAACACTATATAATGGTGTTGGATATGGGATTCTGGTGGTCAGAAGACAGACAGTGGCATCTCAATGCTGAGGATACTGACACCTCAAAGATAAGCATCCTAAAGGCCCATACACACTGGGCGATTTTGAGCTGAAAGCTGCTGAAAACACCAAGATTGAGCCGCTTTCAGCTCAAAGCTGCCCTGTGTGTATGGCCTGGTGATGAGCGGTGAGTGGTGATGTGCACTCCTGCATCATCGCTGGGAAAGCCGCTCATCTGGTGGTATTACCAGCAGATAAGCGGCTTTGTGGATGGCTTTGCATAGCTGACAATGCCATGCAGGGGGAAAGCAGCTCAGTGTGTTCATCGCTGTCCATACACACTGGGCATAATCGCCCATTGTGCATGGACCTTTTCTCTCTCACCCTACCAACATAAAATTAACCATCCCTACCTGCAACCTAACCCTCACCAGGGGAAGATTTCAGGTAGAGGCTGCCACTAGGCCCTGTGTTATTGGCCACGCCCTTCTGAGAGATCTATCTTCATCGGGTGGGTGGTGACCTTTTAAGCTCTTTTGCATGGCCGCCACAGTGTCTTCCATCTTCAGGAGCTCTTCAATGCTCCTCCTCCGCCATTGGACTGCTCCTACAGCTCTTACCCTGACTAATATTTGATGGAAGGGGGCAGGGAGATGATGTGTCAAGCAACACTTATTGGGGCCATCTTGGGTTTCAAAAATGGTGCAGGAGGCCCAAAGGAGAAGGGGCAGACTGAAGGTGGAGGAGGAGCATTGAAGAGCTCCTAAAGATAAAAGAAAACGATACAGATGGAGCCGGGCTTGCAGGGGATGGCGATGGCGACGCCAGCCGCCATCCCCCGCCAGCCACCATCTGTATCTGCGAAAGAAAGGGGACGCGCGCACGAGATGCACGCGCGTCCCCTTCCGACGGCGCTTCCCCCGGGTCCCCGCCGGCTTGTCGGCGGTCACCCGGGGTCCCCACCACCTACCCACACCCCCCTAACCCTATCCGTCTCCCTGAAGAGGAGACGGACAGGTTCCCGTCGCCCCGCCGCCCGGAAACTGAGACGCGCGTGCGCGTGAGACGCGCGCGTCTCAGTCAGATGGAGAGGCGGGCTGCTGGCGGATCGCCAGCGGTCACAGTCTGGCGATTCGCCAGCAAGAGGGAGCCCGGCTCCCTCTGTACCTTAGAAGTCCTGAATGGGCAGCGACCAGTCAAAAGAGCTTAAAGTCCACTGGTTGAAGAAGCCGTGGAAGTCCCGGGGGGGGGGGGGGGGGGACGGACACCTGCCAACTGAGTAAAGATAGAAGAAGACACTGTCAAAGCCATCGATGGGTGGCAGCCGTGCAAAAGAGCTTAAAGGCTGATGCCCACCAGGTGAAGAGGGAGAAGATGACATGGAAGTCTTGGAGGGTAGCAGCAGCCATGCAAAAGAGCTTAAAGGCTTTCCTGAAAACAACCTGCTGCCTCCAGCAGGTGCAGTCCGTAGGCTCATACCTCGAGTGCCTAATGGTAAATGGACCTGCAGCCTTTCCTTACCCCTCCCCCCTGTAGTCTAACCTTTACATACCACCTTAGTGAGCCCAAGCATAACCCTCACCCCTTCAGCCTAACCCACCGTGGCATCACTACATTTAGGATGCTGACAGTCAGGATTCCATTGTCGGCAATGTGAGCAGTGTCTGGATTCTTTGTGTTCCCCTTCAGGGAGAAGGGGAAGGTGGTGCTTCGACTTGGGCTGGATCACTGGCAGCTGCTAAAGGATGTTATGTTAGTCAGGCCTGAACTGAATAGATGCCAAAAAAAAGAGAAAAAAGTAGCGCTGACTTGTAATATCTAAAACCAATAAAAACCAAATGGAAATTGGACTGATTTTACATTAAAATAAATACATTTTATGTAATACAATGAGTGACCGTTTAGGGGAATACTGAGTAAAGATAGAAGAAGACACTGTCAAAGCCATCAATGGGTGGCAGCCGTGCAAAGGCCTTTGATAAAGCAGCTGAAACGATGAAACGCGTTAGTGCTTTGCCCACTTACACTTTATGGACTGATTCGGACCAGCCTCGAAATGTCCTTTGGACCACACCATCTGCATAGTTTTTGGACCTTGCCATTTGCACCTAAGGATCCCTGTACCACCATCTTTGACTGCAGCCATTGGGTGTACTCTTGGATGGTGACTCGGCCCAGCACATTCAGGCCTTGAGTCCCTGGGAGGAACAAGACACACCACAATCTTTAACTAACAGGTGGACGATAACATTTATTCCTTCCATTTGCACTTTACATGGTCCAGATTCGAGGCTTAATATGGTCCCGATTCGAGGCATAATAGGAACGGACAGCCCCCCTTTTCTCCACCCTTCCTTATGTGAGGCCAACTTGCATCAAATACCAGCATTCCCCCAAACGGTCACTCATTGTATTAAATAAAATGTATTTATTTTACTGTAAAATCAGTCCACTTTCCATTTGGTTTTTATTGGTTTTAACTATTACAAGTCAGTGCTGCTTTTTTCTCTTTTCTTTAGTGTCTGGATTCTGCCACCAACTGCCGGGGCATCACAAGCGCCAGTGTGCCAACTGCATCCCTACATAATGGGCATACAAAAGCATGTGTTTTTTTGTTTTCTTTTTTCTGTAAGCAGACAATGTAATACGAGATTCTGATGGAACACACAGATTACACATTCCGTTATACTGGTTTAGCCAGCATGTTCTCTGTGGGTGAGAGATCAGTCACAGAGGAACAGACTCTTGTACAGACCATGCACTGTAACTACAATAATACAATGGCGTTACCCGGGCAGGATGTTACTTACATTACTGGTATAGTGAGAATGTCTGCTAAAGATTAACCTGCAGCCAATGTAACCACTACAGGACCGGCTCTACCATTAGGCAGCTTTAGGCAGCTGCCTAGGGCGCTGGGATCTGGGGGGGCGCCACCAATTCTGCCTATCATAAAATCAAGGATGTCTATGAGGGTCCTTGTTGTACTTAATTCAGGTGATGGCTGTCGAACTTATAAGGCCTAGTCTCCATACTTTCCCTTGGGGCATACTTTCCTATTTTGCTGCCCTCTACTGGGGGCCTCCAGGGAACGTGCCCACCTTCCCAGGGGGCTGGGAGGACCACCCGAGTTTTGGGAGCATCTTTTCTGGATCGTTAAGCAAGTATGCCTTAAAGGGTTGAAAAGTGGGTATTGGCAGTATAGAAGGAAGGGGAGGGGGGGGGGGGGTACAGTAGGTTCATGTTTTGCCTAGGGTGCTGAGAAGCCTTACACCGGCCCTGAACCACTAACCGGCTGTACAGACAATGAGCAAGATATGCAATTATTCTAACTATTTACTATTTACATCGCTAGTATACATTACCCGGGCCCCTGAGAAACTATCAACTGTTATGCGAAAAAACAAAAATGTAGACAAATGTAAACTAGTTTCCCAAGACATGTTATCCTTATACACAGAGAGAAACAGCAAATGTAATAATTGTGTGCCCCCCCTCCACTAGTGCAATTTGTAATGTTTTCATCTGATGCAAAGAAATCAAATTATATCAAATTGAAATGCAAAATGGTGGTAGATTCTACCTCCATTTTACATCACCTCTCCCCAGGACCCAAATAGCAACATATTCTACCTGGTAGATTAGAAGATGCTGCTGGGTCCTGGGGGAGAGGGGATGTAAAATGGGGCAAGAATCTGAGGATGTGTGTATAGGAGAGGGGGGTAGCTGGATATTTGTGTATACTAACTATAAGGAAATAATATTTTACATGTACTGGGCACACATATACCAGTTGTGTTTGGCCGCAGCACAGTGACCCAGCCAGGCTAGGGGCAACTGAGTGCATACGGGGATGGGGGTATGGCATGAACGCCGTCTATACCGGAGTAATGCCACACATGTCCCTCACAATTCCACACACCAGCCCCCATTAGTAATTCCACACACCTGTCCCCATTAGTAATGCCACACATGCCCCCATTAGTAATGCCACACACCTGCCCCCTTTAGTAATGCCACACACCTGCCACCATTAGTATTGCCACACACATGCCCCCATTACTAAATCCACACACCAGCCCCCATTAGTAATTCCACACACCATCTCCCCCTTAGTAATGCCACCAGTGTTGCAAGTAAGGGGGTACGGCGTGGTACGGAGTACCTGTAAGAAATATGTTGCAGGTACGCAGTACCACTTACCCCCTGACCCACTGTCAATTCTATTTTTATTTTAAGTCTAAATATAATGCATCCGCAGCCCGCCCAACCAGCGTTATGATTGGTGCTGTATGCAACTACCGGCTACTGCTGATTTAGCCTTTCACATTGACAGGCATCAGCAGCACCGACAGCATGAAGAGCAGGCTCCACAATTGTAAGCACAAGCTGCCCGGCTCTCCCCCAAGCAAGAGCCAACCCACCCCCAGTCATTCCCTGTTTCTCATTCCCTGTCTCCTGTGTCCACACCTCTATTGTCATTTAGTCACTTCTCTAGCTTTGTGTGACCACGCCCCCTCACGACACATGACCATGCCCATTTTTGGTAGAGGCTATCAGTACCACCAAGAAAAAAATTCTACTTGCACCACTGAATGCCACACACCTGCCCCCATTAGTAATGCCACATATGCCATCATATTTTCACACACCAGCTCCCCTTTAGTTATTCCACACACCTGACCCATTAGTAATGCCACACATCTGCCCCTCTTTAGATATTCCAAACACCTGTGCGCCAGCCTTGAAAAATGGTGCAGATTGCAGCCCCATGCAGTCATGGTGACTCACCCATCCTTGGCGGCGGCGCTGCGGCTGTAGTGACATGAGGGGGGCGATCAGCTCAGCACTGCTGTATGTGTGTACGATGGTGGCTGTATGTGCTCACGGCGTAGCCCTGCGGCCTTTCGCGCATGAACCGGGCCACACCTGGAGCCTGCTACGCACAGGCAGAGTGTCGGCTACACAAGACTATACCACATGCACACACAGCAGCCATGGGACATACATACAGCAGCGCCGAGTGGCGGGCCAGTCAGGAGCTGTTCGCGGGCTGCATGTGGCCCACACCTGGTCTAGCGGGTAGATTTATCAAGCCTGGTGCAGTGATACAGTGATAACGCATATGCACTTGGCACGTCCTACTTGAAGTTGAAAGTGCTACATTACACCTAGTTGTGCAGGTTCCGGTTTCATCCGAACCTACTCCGAACCTACACATTGCTTAAATGAAGAAGTAACCCTAAACAGATAAAAGTTATCATCTGCTCAGTGACAGGAGCCATGTGCTGCACTGTAACATTACATGCAGCACCAGGCTCCTGTCACTGTGTAGGAGCCGGTACTGTACTGTAACTTTATATGCAGCATCCGGCTCCTGTTACTGTGTAGGAGCCAGGTGATGCACTGTAACATTACATGCAGCATCTGGCTCCTGTCACTGTGCAGGTGCCAGGTGCTGCAATCTAACATTACATGCAGCACCAGGCTCCCGTCACTGTGTAGGAGCCGGTACTGTACTGTAACTTTATTTGCAGTATCCGGCTCCTGTTACTGTGTAGGAGCCAGGTGCTGCACTGTAACATTACATGCAGCAGCAGGCTCCTGTCACTGTGTAGGAGCCAATACATGCAGCACCAGGCTCCTGTCACTGTGTAGGAGCCAATACATGCAGCACCAGGCTCCTGTCACTGTGTAGAATCTGTTGCTGCACCGTAACATTACATGCAGCACCAGGCTCCTGTCACTGTGTAGGAGCTGGGTGCTGCACTATAACATTACATGCAGCACCAGGATCCTGTCACTGTGTAGAATCTGGGTGCTACACTGTAACATTACATGCAGCCCCAAGCTTCTGTCACTATGTAGAAGACAGGTGTTGCACTTCAACATTACATGCAGCACCTGTCTCCTGTTAGGAGCCAGCAGTGCAGCCACACAAGTCTCCTGTGGCAACCCGGCATCTCCCGAATCCCAGGAATGACAAAAACAGGAAATAAAGCCACACCTCCTCCCATGAAGTCTCACTTCTCTAGTGAAGCATACCCGCTTTTCGTGACACACTACGTAGATGTGCAGATGGACTCTAAACATACTTGCTACTTCTGCTTCAGGGGGAAGTCTAGTTGGTGTATTGGGGGCAGGGCTGTCATAAAAATGGGGTGATCAAGGGTGTGGCCACATGATCCCGTTATGGGGTGCTATATGTTATGTAAGGTTATGCCGTATTGCTTGCCTTCTGTCAAAGGGGGACATGGATCAAAGATTAGAGAGAGATAAAGTACCAACCAATAAGCTAATGTATGTCATGTTACAGTCTGTGCTTGAAAATTGAGTTAGGAGTTGACTGGTTGGTACTATATCTCTTCACACTTTAAATCTCTCCATGCATTGACACATACAGTGTCCCCCAAAATCTGCACATGTGGGTGATGCAGAGAGTACATTAATGTTAGTAAGGGGTGATGTAGTCACAGAAGAAACGTCTAAGTAAGCACACACAAGATATGTCTTACAGTCACTACAAGTAAAGTTTGGGGTCATCTGCTGCTGTCAGTCCTGAAAGACAAGAAGCAGCCTCTGTAGGTAATAGATAACCTCACCGTTTAAATTGGGTAATTGTTCCAAAAAAGAAGTGGATCTACACACATTGAGGCAGATGTCTGCAAGTTGCTATAATTATATGAATTCATAGTTTCTGGACAGATGAGAGCTGTGCATCTGCCCACCATGAAGGAAGGGGACCTCCACCCCAAAAAAGCCCCCTCCCTTCCTTCCTCTGTCATCAATGTCACTTTGCTTCAGTGTTGCCTGCTCCTGTGGCTATGAGGCAGCCGCAATGCACCAATGCTCTGTAACATAGATCAGATCACTACTGTAGGTACCATTTATAATTCCAGCTCAGATAATGGAACCATTCCTGGGAGATTACTCACCCTATCTATCAGGTGCAGCGAGCTCAATATCTCTTCAGTCATTTTTCCTCGCCGACAGATCTGGAAATGACAGATTCTGGTGAATATAGCGCAGCTTCCTTCCCGGTCACAGGCAGAGGGTTACAGGAGTCCTGGATGAAACTTATTATTATTGACTGAATAACTGGTTTTGTCTGTTAAGCAAGCAGTAAGCCTGTCCCTTTGTCGGGGGAGTGGACGGAGCTGTTCTCTTTAATGGAATGATGTCAAAGAATGTGGATGTAGGGCATGTGTATTACAGGGTGATACAAATAGCTGTGTGTACACTGGCCTGGCACGGCGCCGCACACACATCCTTGTACAAATACACTGTACAACTTTCACAGAGGAGATGGGTTTCTTTATGAACAGAATACAGTATTTTGGCAGCCTTGCTCTGGTTAAGGGATACGGTCATTAGTTCAATCCCGTTAAGGTTGACATGTGTTGGGTCGACCACTCAGGTCGACAACTGAGGTCGACATGGCTAAGGTCGACACAAGCATTAGGTTGACAATGGGAAGGTCAACAGTCAAAAGGTTGACATGAGTTTTTCACATTTTCTTTGAGCCGACATGTGCCGACAGGCGGTATTTCATACCCTACCACCCACTACAGCGTGGTAGGAGAATAAAATAGTGGGAGATTTAGATCTTTCATGGCTTCGACAGATTGACATGGCTTAAGCTGACACATGAAATGGGTTGACACGGCTAAGGTCGACAGGGACGGAAGTTTGACACAAGATTGACAATGGGAAGGTTGACAGTGAAAAGGTCGACATGAGTTTTTCACATTTTTTTTTGTCCCGAATTTAGACATGGACACCTTATCAGTGAACCTTGTCCCCTGGAATGGCTCGCTGCACTCGCCATGCTCCGGGCACGTTGCCTCACTGCGCTCGGTACTCCCCCTAGTGCAGGCTTCACCAACCTGTAGCTTTTCAGATGTTGGGACACTACCAGGGCCGGTGCAAGGGGTGGGAGCGCCCCGGTGCCGGGGGGGGGTACCTGCTGCGCCGCCTGACAGGAGCCGTTTGACAGGATTGCGCAGGGGGTACCTGCGGCACTGTGTATAAAGCTGGCGTCCCTGCAGTGATTATGGTGCTGGAGCGGGCAGGGGTGTCCGTGCCGCAGGGGTACCTGCGGCGCGGTGTATAAAGCTGGCGGCGGCGGGGTCCCTGCAATGAATAGCGCTTCTGATTTTAGCGCTTCTGATTTTGCGCTTCTGATTTTGAAAACAGCACTTCTGATTTTGAAAACACTGGCCACACGCTGATTGGCTGAATCTCAGCCAATCAGCGTGCGGTCAGTGTTTTCGAACCCAGAAGCGCTTCCCGCGCCGCCGCATAACGCTAGTTATTTACTATTCACTGCAGGGACCCCGCCGCCGTCAGCTTTATACACAGCACCGCAGGTACCCCTGCGGCACAGACACCCCTGCCCGCTCCAGCACCTTAATCACTGCAGGGATGCCAACGCCGCCAGCTTTATACACAGAGCGCTAACCCTCCATGCTGGGGACGAGGGGCGAACTGCCGCCCTCCAGTGGCCGGCGCCCTAGGCAAATGCCTAGAGCTGCCTAGTGGTTCGCCGGCCCTGGACACTACACATCCCAGCATGCTTTGCCACAGTTCTAGCATTCTATAATAGCAAAACTGTTGCAAGGTATGCTGGGACTTGTATATACTTGTCCCAGTATACCTTGCTGGGCCAACCTGCTACCATGCACTAGCGCAGGTTGGCCAGCCTGAGCTAGTGGATGGTAGGGTATGAAATACTGCCTGTCGGCACAAGTCGGCTAAAAAAACGTGAAAAACTCATGTCAATCTTTAAACTGTTGACCTAATGCTTGTGCGACCAAGGCCGCCAATAGGAGGGTGCTGTGGGTACAGCTGTCTGGGCCGCGGCCTCTGGAAGGGTCCAGGCAGCTAATTTTGCCCACCCCAAACACCCCCCCCCCTCCCCCTCGACTGTCTCCGCTGTGCTGCCTGCACTGCGCTCTGTGCACTGACTGGAAATCAGTCCCTGGCCCCAAAATTCCTAGTGGCAGCCCTGGTGTTGACCTTCCATCACTGCCAACCTTGGCCATGTCGGTACTTGTGTATTTTGGCGGCGCCCCCGATGTCCATCGTGCAATGTTTTTATCGCATGCCATGCACCCGATGGCATGCGATGCGACGCGATTTTTGCCCCCTATGCGATGAAACATTGGATAAGCACCCTAAAGGGTGCTTTTAAGCACCCAAATGGGTGCTTACAATGTTAAATGCACCCCCACGCCACCCCCCCACTATAAACGTGAACCCGAAGCGTGGCGAGCGCAGCGAGCCCGCGAGGGGCGGCGGTACGCGTCCTCCGACCTTTTCATACCCCCACTATCCACTCGGGGTGGAGTTGATTTTATATAGTGTGGCGAGCGCAGCGAGCCCCGCGAGGGGACGCAGATACCTTCACAGGTATCCACGTCCCTTCACGGGCTTCAGAGGTATCCACGTTCACTCGCGGGGCTCGCTGCGCTCGCCATGCTTCAGGCTCGGTGGCTCGCTGCGCTCGCCACACTTTCTATTCGACGTGGATAGTGGGGGTATGAAAAGGTCGGAGGACGCGTACCGCCGCCCCTTGCGGGCACGCTGCGCACACCACGCTTCGGGTTCACGTTTATAGTGGGGGGGTGGCGTGGGGGTGCATTTAACATTGTATAAGCACCCATTAGGGTGCTTATACAATGTTTAATCGCATCGCATTGTATGGCATTGTATGCCATATACAATGTAATACAATTTTTAAATTGTATGACATTGTACAATAACGCGCGATATCGCATTGCATACCATCGCATGCCTTATGGTATGCGATGCGATGGGCGCCACCAAAATACACAAGTACCGCCATGTCAACTTATTTCATGTGTTGGCCTCAGCCCTGTCGACCTTCATAGTGTCGACCTAGCGACCGTTTCCCAAAATAAGTAGCATAGCAGCAAAATAACGGAATCTGGGAGTGGGAAGACGTATTTACATCATGCGACAGGACTACTTCAGGATGATTCACGGAACATGCTGCTGCAGAACCTCGGAGCTGCCTAAATAATGTACAGTACTGCTCCAGAGTCAGATTCAGACAATGATAAAGTACTGCACAAATCAGCTCCGGTTACTGTATAGGCTGGCTTTGATAAATGACTGTTAGGTTCTGATAGGTTGGTATTTTATCTCTCCCCTAGTGAAGCAACTTGTGTCTTTTATAGTTACACATTCCCACGAGTGCTGTTCATTCTGGAGCAAGGAGAATGAGACACAAACCTGTCAGTAGGAATCAGTGGGAAGCGATCATCTATTAGAATGAACTTAGGTCTACAGTCATTAGGTCGACCCCACTAGGTCGACTGGCAGGAAGGTCGACCTGACTTAAGGTCGACATGGGCCAAGGTCGACATGACTTAAGGTCGAATTTGCCTAAAGGTCGACATGAGTTTTTCACATTTTTTTTTGTCCCGAATTTAGACATGGACACCTTATCAGTGAACCTTGTCCCCTGGAATGGCTCGCTGCACTCGCCATGCTCCGGGCACGTTGCCTCACTGCGCTCGGTACTCCCCCTAGTGCAGGCTTCACCAACCTGTAGCTTTTCAGATGTTGGGACACTACCAGGGCCGGTGCAAGGGGTGGGAGCGCCCTGGTGCCGGGGAAGGGGGGGGGTACCTGCTGCGCCGCCTGACAGGAGCCGTTTGACAGGATTGCGCAGGGGGTACCTGCGGCACTGTGTATAAAGCTGGCGTCCCTGCAGTGATTATGGTGCTGGAGCGGGCAGGGGTGTCCGTGCCGCAGGGGTACCTGCGGCGCGGTGTATAAAGCTGGCGGCGGCGGGGTCCCTGCAATGAATAGCGCTTCTGATTTTAGCGCTTCTGATTTTGCGCTTCTGATTTTGAAAACAGCACTTCTGATTTTGAAAACACTGGCCACACGCTGATTGGCTGAATCTCAGCCAATCAGCGTGCGGTCAGTGTTTTCGAACCCAGAAGCGCTTCCCGCGCCGCCGCATAACGCTAGTTATTTACTATTCACTGCAGGGACCCCGCCGCCGTCAGCTTTATACACAGCACCGCAGGTACCCCTGCGGCACCGACACCCCTGCCCACTCCAGCACCTTAATCACTGCAGGGATGCCAACGCTGCCAGCTTTATACACAGAGCGCTAACCCTCCATGCTGGGGACGAGGGGCGAACTGCCGCCCTCCAGTGGCCGGCGCCCTAGGCAAATGCCTAGAGCTGCCTAGTGGTTCGCCGGCCCTGGACACTACACATCCCAGCATGCTTTGCCACAGTTCTAGCATTCTATAATAGCAAAACTGTTGCAAGGTATGCTGGGACTTGTATATACTTGTCCCAGTATACCTTGCTGGGCCAACCTGCTACCCAGTGTTGCAAGTAAGGGGGTACGGCGTGGTACGGAGTACCTGTAAGAAATATGTTGCAGGTACGCAGTACCACTTACCCCCTGACCCACTGTCAATTCTATTTTTATTTTAAGTCTAAATATAATGCATCCACAGCCCACCCACCCAGCGTTATGATTGGTGCTGTATGCAGCTACTGCTGATTTAGCCTGTCACACTGACAGGCATCAGCGGCGCCGACAGCATGAAGAGCAGGCTCCACAATTGTAAGCATAAGCTGCCCGGCTCTCCCCCAAGCAAGAGCCAACCCACCTCCAGTCATTCCCTGTTTCTCATTCCCTGTCTCCTGATGCCACGCCACTATTGTCATTTAGTCACTCCTCTAGCTCTGTGTGACCACGCCCCCTCATGACACATTACCACGCCCATTTTTGGTGGAGGCCATCAGTACCACCAAGAAAAAAATTCTACTTGCACCACTGCTGCTACCATGCACTAGCGCAGGTTGGCCAGCCTGAGCTAGTGGATGGTAGGGTATGAAATACTGCCTGTCGGCACAAGTCGGCTAAAAAAACGTGAAAAACTCATGTCAATCTTTAAACTGTTGACCTAATGCTTGTGCGACCAAGGCCGCCGATAGGAGGGTGCTGTGGGTACAGCTGTCTGGGCCGCGGCCTCTGGAAGGGTCCAGGCAGCTAATTTTGCCCACCCCAAACACCCCCCCCCTCCCCCTCGACTGTCTCCGCTGTGCTGCCTGCACTGCGCTCTGTGCACTGACTGGAAATCAGTCCCTGGCCCCAAAATTCCTAGTGGCAGCCCTGGTGTCGACCTTCCATCACTGTCAACCTTGGCCATGTCGGTACTTGTGTATTTTGGCGGCGCCCCCGATGTCCATCGTGCAATGTTTTTATCGCATCGCATGCCATGCACCCGATGGCATGCGATGCGACGCGATTTTTGCCCCCTATGCGATGAAACATTGGATAAGCACCCTAAAGGGTGCTTTTAAGCACCCAAATGGGTGCTTACAATGTTAAATGCACCCCCACGCCACCCCCCCACTATAAACGTGAACCCGAAGCGTGGCGAGCGCAGCGAGCCCGCGAGGGGCAGCGGTACGCGTCCTCCGACCTTTTCATACCCCCACTATCCACTCGGGGTGGAGTTGATTTTATATAGTGTGGCGAGCGTAGCGAGCCCCGCGAGGGGACGCAGATACCTTCACAGGTATCCACGTCCCTTCACCGGCTTCAGAGGTATCTACGTTCACTCGCGGGGCTCGCTGCGCTCGCCATGCTTCAGGCTCGGTGGCTCGCTACGCTCGCCACACTTTCTATTCGACGTGGATAGTGGGGGTATGAAAAGGTCGGAGGACGCGTACCGCCGCCCCTTGCGGGCACGCTGCGCACGCCACGCTTCGGGTTCACGTTTATAGTGGGGGGGTGGCGTGGGGGTGCATTTAACATTGTATAAGCACCCATTAGGGTGCTTATACAATGTTTAATCGCATCGCATTGTATGGCATTGTATGCCATATACAATGTCATACAATTTTTAAATTGTATGACATTGTACAATAACGCGCGATATCGCATTGCATACCATCGCATGCCTTATGGTATGCGATGCGATGGGCGCCGCCAAAATACACAAGTACCGCCATGTCAACTTATTTCATGTGTTGGCCTCAGCCCTGTCGACCTTCATAGTGTCGACCTAGCGACCGTTTCCCAAAATAAATAGCATAGCAGCAAAATAACGGAATCTGGGAGTGGGAAGACGTATTTACATCATGCGACAGGACTACTTCAGGATGATTCACGGAACATGCTGCTGCAGAACCTCGGAGCTGCCTAAATAATGTACAGTACTGCTCCAGAGTCAGATTCAGACAATGATAAAGTACTGCACAAATCAGCTCCGGTTACTGTATAGGCTGGCTTTGATAAATGACTGTTAGGTTCTGATAGGTTGGTATTTTATCTCTCCCCTAGTGAAGCAACTTGTGTCTTTTATAGTTACACATTCCCACGAGTGCTGTTCATTCTGGAGCAAGGAGAATGAGACACAAACCTGTCAGTAGGAATCAGTGGGAAGCGATCATCTATTAGAATGAACTTAGGTCTACAGTCATTAGGTCGACCCCACTAGGTCGACTGGCAGGAAGGTCGACCTGACTTAAGGTCGACATGGGCCAAGGTCGACATGACTTAAGGTCGAATTTGCCTAAAGGTCGACATGAGGAAGGTCGACTGGTCATAAGGTCGACATGGGTTTTTCACTGTTTTTTGAGCCGACATGTGCCGACAGGCAGTATTTCATGCCCTACCATCCACTAGGGCGTGGTGGGAGAATAAAATAGTGTGCCGAGCGCAGCGAGGCACTGTGCCCGAAGCATGGCGACCGAAGCGAGCGATGCGAGGGTCCGATTCTCATTGCCAACTGTGTCCATGTCGACTGTGTCGACATTCGGATAAAAAAAAACAGTGAAAAACCCATGTCGACCTTATGACCAGTCGACCTTTCTCATGTCGACCTTTATGCAAATTCGACCTTAAGTCATGTCGACCTTGGCCCATGTCGACCTTAAGTGAGGTCGACCTTCCTGCCAGTCGACCTAGTGGGGTCGACCTAATGACTGTAGACCTAAGTTCATTCTGACAGATGTACCGATTCCGAATCAGTAAAGGTTCCGTACTACTGAGACCTGAGGGTGTGTGTGAGACAGGGTCTGCCGCAGAGCAATGTGGGGTTCAGTCAGAGGACACATAGAGCACTTACCTACACAGTGTGTGTGTGTGTGTGTGTGTGTGTGTGTGTGTGTGTGTGTGTGTGTGTGTGTGTGTGGATCTATTCAGTGGCACTAGGGCGGATATGGTCAGGTGACTGGACTCACGTTATCATCAACCCTTTCCTGCCATGGTAGTCCCCTGTCCTTCCTCCTACTGTACCTGGTGCAGAAAGGGAATGGAAGCACGACACAGTAGATGTGATGAGGAGAATTATACTGCTAGAACTGGATGCTATGGGTTACAACACCTGTCTATGGTTGCAGTGCAAATCTCAATATCTTTTATGTAAAACAATGTTCTGGAGTAATGTTAGGATTTGATGGCCGGGCTGCTGCTCCTGCAGAGAGATTTCAGCGCTCCAGGCTGCACCCATTACTGTACTGTACATTCCATGCCCTGCAATGCGATCTGCAGTCAGCAAGGCCGGTGGCTTCACGCCACAGCATTCCTGGAGCAGGGCCCCAGGGAGGAACGTGCAGGACTGGTTGGACTGCATGCTGGTAGGAGTGAGACCCTAACATCTGTTGGTTAACCCCGACTGTGCCCCTGAGCTGTCCTAATGTATATCCTGTTGGGAAATGAGCTATTGAACAGCATGACCAGTAGACGGCATTATAGGACCTGTCTGTCGGCGATGAGAGATGTGTTTGCCTGTTTGGTGAAGGAGATATTCTGCGCATGTAACTAGGGATCCCTCTCTGGTGATAATGATTCCTGTAGGTCACAGCGGCCATCACCACCGGAAGATGGGATACAGTCATTACAAATTGGTCAACATGGCTAAGCTTGAAAGGGTTGGAAGGACGACACAAGCATTAGGTCGACAGTCAAAAGGTTGACATGAGTTTTCACGTTATTTTGAGCTACCATGTACCGACAGGCGGTATTTCATGCCCTACCATCCACTACGGCGTGGAGGGAAAATAGAATAGTGCGCCAAGTGCAGCGAGGCATCGCATCCGAAGTACGGCAAGCACAGTGAGCCATGCGAGGGGACCCGTTACACTTTGACAATGTCCATATCAACTATGGCGACAGTTTGGGGCAAAAAAAGGGAAAAACTCCTGTCGACCTAATGCTTACGTCAACTTTCCGACCCTGTGGACCTTAGCCATGTTGACCCATTTCATGGGTCAACCTAAGCCATGTCGACCTTCAGTGGTCGACCTAATACATTGTTGGGTCAATGTACCCCTACCCCCAGAAGATCCAGTTAGAGAACTACAGAGTTCATCAACATGGAAGCAGTTGTAAGGTCTACAGTGTCCAAAAAGTTGACCTGGAATAGGTCGTTGTTCACAAAAGATCGACATGCAATATGAGATGGTCAAACGGATCACACATAAAAACATTTTGCAGTTTTTTTCATACTTTCACGTGGACTAAAATTGGCAACGGTAAAGTGTGCCGAGCCAAGCGCCAACAGAGTGAGGCACTTAGCTCGCCATGCTGGGGTATGTGTTACACTAAATGGGGGGCCATGTCCACAGGTTTTGACATTGACACACAAAAAAACTCATGTCAACTTTTTCATCTGCCGACCTTTATCACGCTGAACTTTTGACCATGTCAACCCATTGACCATGTCGACGTATTGCATGCCAAGCTTTTGTCTGTGTCAACCTCTTGACTGCCTCACTAGACATTGCAGACTTTCCAATCCATGCCCCTTCATCAGTATTGGTTCATTTATAAACCAGTAAGAAAACTTTCTGTGTATGATAAATGGGATTGCAGCCAATTAGCTCCCAACTATCATGTGGTTGATACATGACATCTTCCAGCTCATTGACTCAATTATCATGCAGAAGGAGGTGGCATTTGTGGCACTGACATAGGCGAATCTAGGGGGTGGTCCGGGGGTGCACAGGACCACCCATTAGCCCATTTTGTAGCTGAGGGATGGGGCTTTCCAACGAGCCCAGCCGCGTGTCTCTAGCCCCCAGGGAACCAGAGATACTGCCAGGCAAAGCTGGAACGTTTTCCCTATAGGATAACATGGGACCCGCTAATTCCGACCCCCACCCAGTTCAACGGCTGCCAGTTCCCCCTTCGGCATCACTGAAGCTCGAGGTTGATCTCAGTCGAACCCAAATTGCTGGGCCTTCAATCTGATACCAGGCTGGATCCATATGGGTTAATTGGTTCCAGGGATATTGAGGTTAAACCGTTTTTTTTTTTCATTTCTTAAATGTAATTTCATGACTGTTTATGTTCTTTGAGGGCAGATTTCTCTGGAACCAAACAGCCCAGTTTCACGGGACCAAAATCATTCGAAGCCAACTCAAAAGTTCTTCAATATGATACTGGTCTCATGTAAATGGGTCAGTTGGTTCCGAAGTTATAGCTGGATGGTTTAAGGGGGGTAGGGAGAGGGGAGTGGTTGTCCCTCCCCCTCACACCACAAAATGCAGGGACTAGGCTGGTGTATAAGGGGTCAGCCTGGGTATGTCCCTGCATGATCCTGGGACCATATTCCCGGGTAAATCCCTGCATTTTCTGTTGTGAAAGGGGTATTATTTCAAACAGCCGTGACCTGCAGTGCTCTGAATACAGCCGGGCAGCCCCCTGCTCTCTGCCCAGCTGTCAATGACTGTCACCCCTGCAGCTTCCGCTCCAATTCTTCTCCCCGCTTTCACCTCAGCCCGCCCCCCTTTAATCATGTGGTGCCCGCGCCCGGCATGTTCCCCTGACGTCATGCACAACAACAGCGCGCACAATATTTCAAATGTCCATTCGGCTAGAGGGGACACCAGGAGGGGAGTGGGAGCGTGCTCTGCGCTGCGCTCCTCTCCACATAGAAGCAGCTGCACCGCTCTCCATCTCTCCCTGCAGCAGCAGCGAAGGCTCATATAAAAATTTACAGTAAGTGGCACTTTTGGGGGCATTGCTTAAGGGAAGCTACAAGTGGCGGTATGTGGGGGCATTACGAATAATGTGTGGCTTAATGTGTAAGGGGCATTACGCTGTGCAGCATCATGTGTAAGGGGCATTATGTGTGCAGCATCATGTGTAAGGGGCATTATGTGTGCAGCATCATGTGTAATGGGTACTGTGGTGCGCGGCATCATGTGTAATGGGTACTATGGTGTGCGGCATCATGTGTAATGGGTACTAGCAATTCATCAAGCAAGAACCCCCTAGCAATGAGCACGTAGGTAAGCAGCACTTATGTGGCAAATATGTAATGGGCATTATGGTTTGTTATATAGTATGTAATGGGCATCATGATGTGTGGCACAATGTGTAATGGGCATTATGGTGTGTGGCCTTATGTGTAATTGGCATTACGGCGTGTAGCTTTATGTGTAATGGGCATTATGGTGTAAAGTGTAATGCCACACCCCTTTTTGTGAGGCCACGCCCCCTTTTTGCCGCGCGGCTACGCCGCGCAAAGGTCTCCCTGCTATTGTGTCTAGATCTGGGACCACCCATTACCATAATTCTAGATTCGCCTATGGGCACTGATACAAATCACTTAGTTTGCACCATAGAGCTGTTGGGCCAGTTGGAAGATACCTGCACAGTCCCAACTCTAGCCAGCAGGGTCTCTGGATGTGGACATTCTGCCCAGCAAACAATGGTCTTCCATACAAACAAGGTTTCAAATTCCATGAGTACTGTAGCTTTGAGCAGCAACCTTGCATTCTGCAGAGCTTAAAGCTCATTGTTCTCCAGTTGAGGTCTACATTTGAACTTGGCGGGAGCAATGAAGGAGTGGGTGTGCTGAGACAGAAGACATTGCACCATAGAGTGAAGTCTATCTCCATGAGTGTGTCTCAGATCCGGAAGCATCATTAACATGTCAGAACCATCGATATAAAATTTGTCTAACATGTGCTTCATAGAACCTAATTCTGATTCATTCTGAACAGGGCAAATGTAACCCCGTTCCGATGTTTGGGGGTCTGTGCATGCGCAAATGTGTATTTATGCATATGAAGACCCCGGCAACGAGCGGCATTCACCAGTTACACATTCGCCAGTCTGTTCGTTGCAGAGGGGGGGAGGGAGCTGGGGGCAGATGGTGGAGGTAACGGGGCTCGCCCATAGGAACGCCCAGGGCTGCCACTAGGAATTTTGGAGCCTGGGACTGATTTCCAGTCCTGACCCCCTCCGCATCTCCACCCCTTTCCCTTCACTTACCACCTGACTCCTGCCACAGGTCCCCAAGCACAGGCTTCTTCAATGCAGGAATCCGGCAGCCAATTAAAATGCAGCACTAACTGGTGAGCCAATCAGAGCTCGTGTACCGGCAGCCGCTCTGATTTGCTAACGGTACACAAGCTTTATGGGTGTCCCCATGAAAATGCTGTGTGTTCCCATGGGTACGCGGGCGGGCCGATGCCTGATGGGGGTGGGTGGCTAAAGTCGCATGTTACTGAGGGGAATCGAGGCGCATGGTTGGACGGGCGGTGGACGGCATTTCAGGCACTCTGTAAGCTAACCAAGCTAACCTGAATCAGGCCCATACTGCCATCGGACTTTGGATAGTGAGGACCACAGGTGACATGTTAGTTGTCCCATTCGCTGGCAAAAGCCCGGAACTCACCACCCTAGGACTTCTTAGCCACCTCATGTTGCTGCCCATTCTTACTTTATTCCCTAACCAGAATCAGAATTGCCACCTATGGTAGACTGGGACAGCCACGGGTTCCTACCAGAATTCAGAGAGTTCTGAAGAGTTGTCAAAAGTCTCGGAAAAGCTTAAGCTCCACATACGGTCCAGTCTTCTCAGATTCCTGGTTACGGTATCAGCCATCTTCCATCCTGTACCAATGCATCTCGATCTAAGTCTACATCTTTGGAATAAAGGGAACACTCTTTGCGTATCTGTGTGCTACATTCTTGGGAGTGGAGAGAATACAGTCCATCACATTTGTGCAGTATAAGTCATAGAAGAATCCACTGGAGGACTCCCTGACCACCGAGCAAGATTGGTTCCTCAATTTAGACCTGAGTTGTGAATGGTCGATTATCGATACACTGCCCATGGCTACGGCCTGTGGGACGCATGCGTGAGGCTATCTTGGGATGATGTCCTGCAACTTTAACCATTTGCTATGTTATTGACAGGAAGTAGGCATTTGGGGGTGGACACCGGCCACCAGAGTACCTAGGAAAACGCTGGGGGTGTCGGGGAAAATGCTAGGCATGTGGTTTAGTGGAGTGTTTGTGACATCAGCTCCAGGTAAATCCACGGCTAAGCACAGCCTGCGATAAGTTGTGTCCAGTGTAAAAATCATTAGATTGTGGGCCTGCTACTATTTATTTATTTACAGTTTCCTATATAGCAGCAGATTCCGTTGCGCTTTACAATAGTAGACAGTGATAGAACAACCTGGGTAACAACAGACAGACTTGGAGGTAGGAGGGCCCTGCTGCAAGCTTACAATCTATAGGGATATAGGGGGGAAACACAAGGGCAGGCACCAGTAATAGCATATCAGTCCCACCAAGTTACAAGTCCAGAAGGGAAGCTATATAATACATAAGTGCCTCAGAGAGTTATGCATGAAGAACTTAAATATGATAGGCTTGCCTGAAGAGGTGAGTTTTCAGGGAACGCTTGAAAGTTTGGAGGCTAGCGGAGAGTCCTATTGTGCGTGGAAGGGCATTCCATAGGATGGGAGCAGCCCGATGAAAGTCCTGTAATAGTGAATGGGAGCTAGTGATCCGTGCAGAAGAGAGACGCAGATCTTGTGCAGAGCAGAGAGAGCGAGATGGGAGATATTTTTTGATAAGTAGAGAGATATATGCTGGTGCAGTATGATTAATAGCTTTATACGCGAGTAGAAGTGTTTTATATTGAATACGGTAAGATACAGGCAACCAATAGGGGGACTGGCAGCGCGGATCAGCAGACGATGAGCGTCTTGCAAGGAAGATCAGCCTAGCAGCAGCATTTAAAATGGATTGTAGTGGTGAGAGTCTGTTCTTGGGAAGACCAGTTAGGAGACTATTGCAATAATCAATGCGGGATATAATGAGTGCATGGATAAGAGATTTAGTAGTTTCTTGTGTGAGATAGGGTCGTATTTTGGATATGTTTTTTAGATGCATGTAACATGATTTGGAGACAGATTGAATGTGGGGAAGAAAGGATGGGTTTTGGACATTTTTGCACGACTGGGAATGGTTATGTAGTCATACACCCATGGTCAACAATTTCACCAGCCTTGATTCTGATCTGAGTAAGTGAAGTGGTAACTCAAATAGTTTTCCAAAAAATTTAATGTGAAATGTTTATTGTGAAAGCACCAACATGCATGCGCCACTTATACCCACCAGATGGCGATACTGTCATACTTTCTAAGTTCTTACTGTAGTACGGGCAATCTTCTAACCTGAGTTACCTGACATATTCATCATTATTTTTGCTCTGATTTACATGCAAATTTGCATTTCATAAATCGACAGTCGACATGGACACAGTTTGAAGTGCAACGCATCCCCTCGCATCGCTCGCTTCCCTTACGGCCCGTGGTACGCATGCGTGAGGCTATCTTGGGATGATGTCCTGCAACTTTAACCATTTGCTATGTTATTGACAGGAAGTAGGCATTTGGGGGTGGACACCGGCCACCAGAGTACCTAGGAAAACGCTGGGGGTGTCGTGGGAAAATGCTAGGCATGTGGTTTAGTGGAGTGTTTGTGACATCAGCTCTAGGTAAATCCACGGCTAAGCACAGCCTGCGATAAGTTATGTCCAGTGTAAAAATCATTATATTGTGGGCCTGCTACTATTTATTTATTTACAGTTTCTTATATAGCAGCAGATTCTGTTGCGCTTTACAACAGTAGACAGTGATAAAACAAACTGAGTAACAACAGACAGACTTGGAGGTAGGAGGGCCCTGCTGCAAGCTTACAATCTATAGGGACATAGGAGGGAAACACAAGGGCAGGCACCAGTAATAGCATATCAGTCCCACCAAGTTACAAGTCCAGAAGGGAAGCTATATAATACATAAGTGCCTCAGAGGGTTATGCGTGTAGAACTTAAATATGATAGGCTTGCCTGAAAAGGGGAGTTTTCAGGGAACGCTTGAAAGTTTGGAGGCTAGGGGAGAGTCTTATTGTGCGTTGAAGGGCATTCCATAGGGTAGGAGCAGCCCAATGAAAGTCCTGTAATAGTGAATGGGAGCTAGTGATCCGTGCAGAAGAGAGACGCAAATCTTGTGCAGAGCAGAAAGAGCGAGATGGGAGATATTTTGTGATAAGTGCAGAGATATAAGCTGGTGCAGTATGGTTAATAGCTTTATATGCGAGTAGAAGTGTTTTATATTGAATACGGTAATATACAGGCAACCAATGGAGGGACTGGCAGAGCGGATCAGCAGACGATGAGCGTCTTGCAAGGAAGATCAGCCTAGCAGCAGCATTTAAAATGGATTGCAGTGGTGAGAGTCTGTTCTTGGGAAGTCCAGTTAGGAGACTATTGCAATAATCAATGCGGGATATTATGAGTGCATGGATAAGAGATTTAGTAGTTTCTTGTGTGAGATAGGGTCGTATTTTGGATATGTTTTTTAGATGCATGTAACATGATTTGGAGACAGATTGAATGTGGGGAAGAAAGGATGGGTTTTGGACATTTTTGCACGACTGGGAATGGTTGTGTAGTCGTACACCCATGGTCAACAATTTCACCAGCCTTGATTCAGATCTGAGTAAGTGAAGTGGTAACTCAAATAGTTTTCCAAAAAATGTAATGTGAAATGTTTATTGTGAAAGCACCAACATGCATGCGCCACTTATACCCACCAGATGGCGATACTGTCATACTTTCTAAGTTCTTACTGTAGTACGGGCAATCTTCTAACCTGGGTTACAGAACCTGACATATTCATCATTATTTTTGCTCTGATTTACATGCAAATTTGCATTTCATAAATCTAGTACAGGCCAAACGTCATGGAAATCACTACTTTTTTAAAACTCCAACAAAACCCCCAGAAATCATACGGTCTCCCTATTCAGTGATATCTGAAGTATAAGAGATAGCAAATTGTCATTGATACATCCAAAATATCTTCACAGCCCCAATGCAATACTATAATCAGAGAAGCCTTATATCAATACGGGTTGGGATCATTTAGTCGACCATAACTGGATCGACAAGCATTGGGTCATGCAGCAAGGTCGACATGGAGCTAGGTCGACATGGATCTATGTCGACATGGACTAACGTTAGGTCGACGTGGGCTAGGTCGACAGTCAAAAGGTCGACATGGGGTTTTTTGTTGTTTTTTTACCCGCATGTCGACACAGTCGACATGGACACAGTTTGAAGTGCAACGCATCCCCTCGCATCGCTCGCTTCCCTCACGATGCTTCAGGCACACTGTTCCCGCCATGCCCTAGTGGGTGATAGGGCATGAAATACCGCCTATCGGCACATGTCGGCTCAAAACACAGTGAAAACCCCCATGTCGACCTTTTGACTGTCGACCTAGCCCATGTTGACCTAACAATAGTGTCGACCTAACACTAATGTCGACCTAGAACCATGTCGACCTAACACTAGTGTCGACCTAACGCTAGTGTCGACCTAGAACCATGTCGACCTTGACCCATGTCAACCTTAACCCATGTCGACCTTGCTGCTGCATGTACTGTAGACCTAATGACCGTAGCCCATCAATACTATAATCACATCCCTATAAACCTTGGTCTAACAGCATCACAGCTCTACTGTTTATTTAACCAGGCCATTAATCATTAAGCTTAGAGTCTATTAAATAAAAAAAAATGATCATATATATATATATGTCCTTGAGTCTCCGAAACACTACCATCTACTGGCAGAGAGTGAAACTACATCTCTTTCTCCCTCATACACAAACACAGAAGGTACAGTAGCAGACTAGCTTTCGAAGCTTTTGCTTTGAGCGGGCTTGCTAGTACAGTATATGGTGGTAAACATTTCAAATAACTGATATGCAGTGGTGCAAGTAGAAAAAACGACTTAGTGGTACTGTGCCGCGCGCCGAAGAAAAATGGGCATGGTCAGTGGCGTGGTCAGGGAGGTGGTCTTATGACACTAGGGGGAGTGGCTGGAATATTGCATGCCAGGCACACGGCCAGAATTTACACAGTAATGCCTGTTACGCATCACACACCCAATACATATGACCCATGCCATAATGCCCGTTACACATTATGCCCCACACCATAATGCTCATTGCACCGCACAACTGATGCCCATTACTAATATGCCCGCCCAGTGCCAGATATGCCTCCACAGTGCCACACATATGCCCCCAGTGCCAGATATGCCCCCACAGTGCCAGGTATGCCCCCAGTGCCAGTAGCAGTAGCATGTACAAAAAAGTGGGTTTGTCAGTGTAACCTGTGCTCATTAACAATTATTGGGGTGACACTTATGTATCATCAGTTCCAGGTAGATCTGGTTTTGTTTTATTAAGTTTTTTCTTTTATTGGGTGCATTGATTTTCCTTACAGGCAGTAAAAGACATGTTACACAAGGAGTGTAACCTGCTCAGTTACTGGCATATTTCATTAAACACAGCAGTAAGGAAACGCATTCCATTTGTGTGGGGTAACATTCCCCACGCGAAACTACACTTCTGTCACCTCGGCCGTCATGGTTGACTCTTGACAACAACATCCACCTATCACAATAACGTAGCACGCTCTCCAGTTCCACAACTTTCATTGCTATGGAGAAGGCGGCCCTCTATTCCCGAGCCTATCGACAGGGGGAGGGATCAGGCGGTTGCTCACCTTGCAGCTCCTTCCGCTCATTCTGCTCAACTTGGTCCTCCTTGACCAGCGGGGAGAGCATGGTGGGTGGAGCCAGGGCCGGACTGGGACCAGAAATCGGCCCTGGCATTTTGAGCACACAGGCACACCTGCAGAAGGCAGGAGCATTGCGCGGCGGAAAGGGGGCGTGGTCTCATGGAAAGGAGGTGTGGCATTAGAAAAAGGAGGCATTGCACATTATGGAACACACCGTAATGCCCATTACACATTATGGAACTCACCATAATAATCATCTGTTATGCCCATTACGTACTGTATTATGACACAAACACACATTAATGCCCATTACATGTAAGTCTTCACAATTTGTTAAACCCATTACACATGGTGGCACACAAAGTATTGCATGCCCATTAAACATTTGAGGAGAGTGAGGGAGGCTTCCCTGGATTCAAAAAGTGCAGTTAGAGACTTAGGGGGAAGCTTCAATAACACACATCAGTATTCTGGGAGCAAAGACCCAGACAGAAGCCGCTGCAGTCTGACTCCAGAGCGCTGCGCAGGACACTCACCATCGGCACCTTGCAGCAGGAGGAAGGATCCAGCACATCTGATAACTGTGACTGGCTCTGCGATGCGGCCCCGCCGGTCACCTTTTCCCGCCCGCGGCAAATCAAAACTGGGTCACATCGCGGTTATGTGGCCGGCAACACAGCTCCCCCTCACCTCACATGCGCTGCTCAGAAGAGTGGGGGGTGGATTAGATGTGCGGCGGTCGCGCCATGACGCTGCTGCATCATGACATCAATATGTAAATTACGCGGCCGACCATCGTTATTCACAGGAGGCGGTGCCGGTGCTGAAAGCACAAAAAAAATGCACAAAATCGGCCCGCACGGCCATCAGCCCTCGGTGGAGCCGTGGAGGAGGTGAGAGGCCTGGAGGGACAGCTGAATAGAATGCCTTATCTAATGGGGAAGACCGGCAGCGCCGCCGCCCAGCCAGAGGAAGCAGCGTGTGTGGCGGAAGTACAGGTAGAGCTTGTGATGTCTCTGTCTGTCATCATGGCTCCGTTATCCCAATCATCGCTGCTCTAGTACACAAGCATGCGCAGAAAGAAATTCGGGGGTATTTGTTATGGCGGTACGGGGTACCGGCACAATGTGTTTTACCGGTACGCCGTACCACCCCGTACCGCCATACTTGCACCCCTAGTGATATGTCAATATTCTGTAAGTAATTAAAATATGCAACATAATAATAATAATAATGATACTCATCATCTATATATATATATATATATATATATATATGTGTGTATATATATATATGGAAAAAAACAGAGTGCGCCCCTGGTATGTAGTTCCACCACCAAATGAGAAGAACCGTAGTGACAATATACAAATCACTTTTCAACAGGTGTAATACAATTTCTCTCATAAAATACAATATAAAAGCACTTTTTTCATCTGTAAGGAGTCAGTGATTCGGTTCAACAAGTACACGGAAACAACCCAACGCGTTTCGTCGAAAACGACTTCATCAGGGGTAACATTCCATAGGTACAAGGACCATGAGTACTATTGGGAACTCCAGATGTCGACCTTTCAGGGAAGGTGTGCAATTAATAAAATTGGATCCCTTGGATATCCTAATGCATAGATGCGTAAATGCATCGATTTCCACAAATGTCCTTTTAAACAAGTCCTTGTTAAAATCACAAGTTCTTAGGGGAATCTTCCGAACAAACACAGGCAATAACCTTAAAACACTTCAGCAGGTGGAGACATAGACCAAACTGCATATATATATATATATATATATATATATATATGTCTGTTTGTAAGTCTCCGAAACACTGCCATCTGCTGGCAGAGAGTGAAACTACATCTCTTTCTCACACATGCACACACACAGAAGGTAGCAGACTAGCTTTCGAAGCTTTTGCTTCGAGCGGGCTTACTAGTAATAATAATAATTATTATTATTATTACAATGTGGATCTCATAGTTCCACAACATAACGCTATATTTTTTCCAGTAACTCCGTTTATTTATAGTAAATATTAATGATGAATTGTGTGTCAGGAAGTTGTTAGATTGTTACTGACTGATTCTTATATATGACAGGACAGTCCCACATTATAGGTTTAGTATCATACAAGGTGTGCGGATGGGTATTGGTCATGGGGCCGACACTATGAATGTCAACGCATATTAGGTCGACTACTAAAGGTCGACATGGCTTAAGTCGACACATGAAATAGGTGAACATGGCTAAGGCCGACAGGTTCATAAGGTTGACAGGGTCATTAGGTCGACATGGGTTAGGTCAACAGTCAAAAGGTCGACATGTGGTTTTTCCGATATTTTTACCCGAATGTCGACATGGCCACCGGTGAAAGTGTACCGCGTCGCCTCGCCATGCTTCGGGCTCGGTGCCACGCTACACGCGGGACATTATTCTATTCTCCCTCCACGCCCTAGTGGATAGTGGGGCATGAAATACCACCTGTTGGCATATGTCGGCTCAAAAAACCGTAAAAAACACGAATGTCGACCTTTTGGCTTTCGACTTTCCCATTGTCGACCTAATGCTTGTGTTAATCTTGCGACCGTGTCGACCTTAGCCATGTTGACCGATTTCACATGTCAACCTTTATAGTGTCAACCTAGCAACTGTTTCCCATGCAGATATGGCCTAAGTTTGGGTGGAACTGGAGGTAGGACCACGTCACTGTATTTTTAATGATAATTAGTGCAATGATGTATTTTAATCATTGTGATGGAACTTCCGATCCAAAAAATGAGAGAGAGAGAGAGAGAGAGAGAGAGAGAGAGAGAGAGAGAGAGACCAATCGTTTTTTTTTTTTAATTAACAGAAGCTGATTGGTGGTACTTTTATCTCCCTCCATTTTTTGATGCACCTCCCCCATGGTCACTGTTGTCAGCTGCTGTTCCTGATTGGTTCCCCCATAGATGGCGGGATAAAAGTTGGGTCACAATGTGAAGCTTTTTGGACATTTGTGCCAAAGTTAAATTATTATTACAGTATAATAATAATCTGATAAAGGGAAGTACTTTAACCTCTACACTACATGTATACTAGTCAGGAAAGAGCAAAGGTTCCTTTATCATTCTACCAGGTATAACCGACAGGTTTTATCAAACACTGGAGAGAGATAAAGTGGGGGATGGACAGTATCTACCAATCAGCTGTCATATTACAGGCTGTGTGACAGTTAGTAGCAGAGGGGTTGGTACTTTGGGCCTGATTCGGCAAGGTTTGCTGGGCAGCGGTCATTTGCTGCTTAGCGAGCCCATACTGACTTTTATTTCCGGTGCTATCTGCCGAAAGGGGGCGGGGCTGACGGTCATGTGATGTCAGCGCCCTCCCCAAGCAGGAAACACCACCCCTGTGCCCAGGGCAACTCCCAGCGTTTTCATGGGGATGCCCATAAAACACTGGCCGTTCCCCTGCAGCTGCCCCCTGCCCACCTCCCCTCCCTACCCACAGCGAGCGGCCCGGTTTGCACATGTGCAGAACTTGGACTGCAACAATCAATCCTGAATTGTCTGCTTTATCTATTACAAACCTCCCAACATGTGATCGCTGTGAGGAGAGACAGTGCGCGCGTCCGAAATTTTGGGGGCAAGGTCTAGAGGGAAGGGGGCATGGTCTATACTCGCGACACTACCGCAAGGCCACGCCCCATTTTTGCTGCTATGGGGGCATGCCCAGCAGCTCCGTGAGCTGCTGGCTATGCCCCTAGCCCCTCTGGCTGCAGGAATAGACACATGCGCACAGCGTCTATTCATGGGTGACAGAGGGGACTCCCAACTGAGAACGTCCCAAAAAACCGGGACAGGTGGGAGGCATGCAATCGTGATGCAGTCAAAATCCCGATGGTCAAAATACCGACAACCATGGACCGACGGTCAAAATACAGACATTTAAAATCCCGACAAGGTCAAAATACCAACATATAAAATGTAGACAGATGAAAAAGTCAACATGACTTTCGGTCGACAGGTCACGAGGTCGACATGGTTTTTTCACTGGGTACTTGTGTATTATCACGGCGCCCCCGATATTAAGTCGCATGACTTTTAATCGCATCGCATGCCACACACCGGGTGCACACCGATGCGATGCAATTAAAAAATATATAAGCCCCCTATACGATTTTAAATTGTATAAGCACCCTAATGGGTGCTTACAATGTTAAATGCTCCCCCACGCCACCCCTAGTATGAACGCCAACCCGAAGCGTAGCGAGCGCAGCAAGCCTGCGAGGGGCGGCGGTACGCGTCCTCCGACCTTTTCATACCCCCACTATCCACGTCGGTGTGGAGTTGCTTTTATATAGTGTGGCGAGCGCAGCGAGTCACCGAGCCCAAAGCGTGGCGAGTGCAGCGAGCCCCGCGAGGGGACGCGTATTACTTTACATGTATTCCGCGTCCCCTCACGGGGCTCGCTGCGCTCGCCACGCTTCGGGCTCGGTGGCTCGATGCGCTCGCCACACTGTATAAAATCAACTCCACGTCGATGTGGATAGTGGGGGTATGAAAAGGTTGGAGGATGCGTACCGCCGCCCCTCGCAGGCTCGCTGTGCTCGCCACGCTTCGGGTTCACGTTCATAGTGGGGGTGGCGTGGGGGTGCATTTAACATTGTAAGCCCCCATTAGGGTGCTTATACAATTTAAAATCGCATCACATCGCATTGTATGGCATTGTATGTCATATACAATGCTATACAATTTTAACATTGTATGACATCGGGGGAAATCTCGTCGCATCGCATACCATCACATGCCTTATGGTCTGCGATGCGATGGGCGCCGTGATAGTACACAAATACCTTTCACTGTTTTTTGACCCGACATGTGCTGACAGGTGGTATTTCATGCCCTACCATCCACTAGCCCAGGGGTGGGGAATCTCAGGCCCGGGGGCTGTATGCGGCCCCCGTAACCAGTCTGAGTGGCCCGCCCACCCGCCCGGTGGCTTTGCCAGGTGACAAGTACAGGGGAATTCTCAAGAGGGGTCGGTGGTTCTTACGAGATTCCTCTTAATCAACAGCAGCCGGAGACTGTCAGTCCTATTCAACGGCAGCCGCCGGAGCGTGGGACGGCTGCAGCAGGACAATTTGTAAGAGAAATTTTTATATGTGGCCCCCGAAGGATTTTTTCCCCATACAAACGGCCCTTGGCACAAAAAAGGTTCCTCACTCCTGCACTAGGGCGTGGTGGGAGAATAAAAAAGTGTGCCGAGCGCAGTGTGGGGCTGCGGTTGACTTCCAACTGTGTACATGTTGACTGTGTCGACATTCAGGTAAAAAAAATTCGACCTTGCGACATGTTGACAGAAAGTCATGTTGAATTTTTCATCTGCCTACATTCTATATGTCGGTATTTTGACCTTGTCGGGATTTTAAATGTCTTTTTTTTGAGCAACGGGATTTTGACTGTCGGTATTTCGTATGGAATCCATGCAATCATACATCTACCCCAAAGGCTAGGGGCTAGGACCTGCTTGGTTGAGTCTTTTATGTATAGATAGCAAGCATCAGCACGGGTGCATTTACATGTAAGAGAGTGACAAGCTCCACCAACCTGTTATACTAGTTCTTTAACAACAACAAAAGAACAACAACATCTCATTAACAAAACGTGGTGTTTCCAGTAGCTACAAGTTTCATTATAAATCCTCACTTTCACATGTGATTTGGAAATGATGGAACCAGTTGAAGTTTTTACCTTCTGTATTTACCAGGTATCATCCATCACTGTAGTGAAGCCGGATGCAATACATAAGACTGCACTGGCTTCACTGTGACTGGCAGGGACTTCCTATTGGAAGTCCAACCTGTCAGTCACCCAAGGCAGTCCCATTGGGAGCAGGGCCGGATTAAAGGGGGGGCAAAGTGGGTCAGTACCCCTGGGCCCCCCTCTAGCTAGGTGCCCCCTGTGGTTGGCATGTATTTTGTTTTAAAAAAATGTTTTTTTTTGTTTTTTTAGCTAAAGGTTTTGTGCATGGGAGTGGGGTAGCGCTGCCAATGTGACAATGATTAATGGTGCTGAGCATCGGGTGCCAAGGCACACTGACTGCACAAGTGTGCAGTGCATTACTGGGAGCTGATTAAGTCCCATGACACTTTGCACAAGAGGGCAGAGGCTGAGAGGTTTGTGCTGTGCTCTGATTGGTGGAGCTCATTACATGCTTCTTAGACCCATGGAGGAGAGCAGCAGCAGCAGCAGCAGCCTAGTTATGGGAGGGTTATGGGTAGTCTGTGAGGTCTCCTACAGTCCTACAGCGTAAGGCTTTTCATGTGGTATATGTAAGTATATATATATATATATATATATATATATATATATATATATATATATATACTAGGTGATTCATCATGCCCTACGGGCGCTCTTCACACCGGCGTAAGGGGCTGCGCCCCCTTAATTTGTGAACTTTTGTATTGTGAGAAATATGGTTAGAATTGTATGAAAGATGCCTGTATTGCAACTTGAGTTGAAATGTGTTAAATAGAGAGCATATGATTTGGAAGGGGGTGTGTATTGTTTTGTTTAATTAAAAAGCGGTTACAGAGTAAGATGTACATTGATAGTGTGGAGGGTACAGTGACATTTGTGGGTGTGGGTGGGTGTGTGTGCGTGTTGTTTAGGTGTGTGTGTGCAATAGTATAGTAGGGTGTTTTTGAGTCAGCGGCTCCCCACTGGCGGAGGTCATGACACAGGAAAACAGGAGGCTGGGTACTAATAGGGGTGTGTGGGCATAAGGGGGACTAAAGAGAAGGGTGAGGGACACTGTGCAGCTTCTGCCAGTGGGTGAGGGTCCAGCGTGGCAGTGAGTCAGTGTCTCCTCTTACTGGGTGGGAGTTAGGGTGCATGAGAGCAGGAGGCTGGGCGGTAAAGCATGATAGGGGAATGTGGGCAACACAGGGTGAGCGGGTCCCCACTGGCGGAAGTTACGGGGCAGGAGAACAGGAGGCAGGGCAGTGATAGGGTTGTGTGGTCATGAGGGGTAGTAAAGGTTTTTGGCGGTTGCAGAGTTGGGATGGCCATTGGTGCAGACGCCATCGATGGTTGGCATTGATGGCAATTTTGCCCCCTGCCATCGATAGTAGTAAAATATTACTTGGATAACCATTGATTGTTGTAGCTATCGATGGTCATCCATTGAATCGCTGGAGAGGGGGGAGTCATTGGGGTCAGCGAATCACGAGGGTGCTGTGAATCGCGGGGGGGTGTGAATCGTGGGAAGGGGGGTTGCGGGGGTGCCGTGAATCGCGGTAGGGAGGGGCGCGGGGGCCCGCAAATCGCACGTGGGGTGGTTGTCACCTGGTGGCTGTGGAGTAATGGTGGATAGTGGGCGTGTACTGTAGCCCTGGCTGGGCGGGAGGAGGTTATTTCAAGGGGGTGGTGGTGTATATCACACTGGTCTTTTCCCTAGGGGGGGACGGGTTTGTGTAGAACGCTGGGCGGGAACGTTATACACACAGGGGATGAGTGTCTTGTCCCTAGGGGGGGTGGGTTTGTGTAGAACGCTGGGCGGGAACATTATACACACAGGGGATGAGTGTCTTTTCCCTGGGGGGGCGGGTTTGTGTAGAACGCTGGGCGGGAACGTTATACCCACAGGGGATGAGTGTCTTTTCCCTAGAGGGGGCGGGTTTGTGTAGAACGCTGGGCGGGAACATTATACACACAGGGGATGAGTGACAGATCTGGCTAAATATATAAGAGATATCCCCCTGCAGTTACCCATCGACCAAGTTTATACTGCCTTTACTCTGTGTTTTGACAGTGTAATATTCTCCCATGCAGTTGACAGCCAGTAATGACAAGTGCAAGTGTGCCCCCCTGTCTAAAGTGCCCTGGGCCCCCAAAGGCTTATTCTGGAACTGATTGGGAGATGTTCGCTCCGTCCGGGGCTGCCTCTTTGACTGCACACTATTATATTCTCCCTCTACGCCCTAGTGGATGGTAGGGCATGAAATACCGGCTGTCGGCGGCATATATTGGTTCAAAAAAAAAAAGTGTCAAAACCTCATGTGGACCTTTTGACTGTCGACCTTCCCAATGTAGACATAAAGCTTGTGTCGACCTTTTGACCCTGTCAACCTTAGACATGTCAACCTTTTGCATATGTTGACCTACGGCCAGTCGACCTTCAGTGGTTGACCTTACAACCGTATACCTGTATATATTACACGGTAACAACCGAAATCCCACAAGACAATTCTGCACACACACTGTAGCAGCACTGCCAGGACTTGTGTGTGTGGTCACTGACGGGTTGGGAGAGATTGTTACGTTTCAAGGAGGAATCTCAAACAGGTAGAACCTGATGAATGGCTCTCAGCAGCTGCCATGAATACTTCCAACTGCAAAAGGGTAACATTAGCAACAATTAGATACAATGTTGTTTACTGATACATCTCATCAATGAAGTAGATTATAGTGTGGCTGCTGCCGACCAATCAGAGCAGCTTTCTCATCGTCTGCGTTCTAGGTTACCAAACACTAGCCTCAAGGTGTACAAGCGATCTAGGATTCCAGAGCATCTCTGAGCACGGTAATGTAGCCCAGTCATTGGGTTGACACAGTTTAGATTGACATGCACTTGGATCGACCACAGGTCGACAGCTGAATTCGTTTGACAAGGTCAACAGGGTTGGAAGGTTGACACAAACATTAGGTCAACAATGACAACGTCGAAAGACAAAAGGTCAGCATGAGGTTTCCACGTTTTTTTTGGCCCAAATGTCGGCATAGTCGACATGGACACCGTCAAAGTGTTTTATTTCCCCGCCACGCACTGTTTTATTTCCCCGCCATGCCGTAATAGATGGTAGGGCATGAAATAACTCCTGTTGGCAAATGTCGGCTAATTTTATATTTGAAAAACTCATGTCAACCTTTTGACTGTCATGTCAACCTTGCCATGGGCAACCTCATGCTTGTGCCGACCTTCCAACCCTGTTTCAGGTGTCGACCTAAGCCTTATCGACCATCAGTGGTTGACGCAATGCCTGTCGACCTAAATAGGGTCGGCTTAGTGACCGTATCCCTACTTTAAACCTGTGCTGTCAGGGCGTATTGACTCGAGGATCATATTTGGGAACCCTTGCTCTGACCAATCAGAGGGAAGATGCTCTGTGTCTAGTCATTTTATTCCTAAGAATTAAATGTTTATAAAATAATATAATTATCCTCTCTGCTGTTCTACGTGAAATCAGGAATGAGGATATATTTAATTAATTACAAAATTTCATAGTTTTTATGGGTTTTTTCTTTCCACACGGCACTTATTAGGGATGTCAGTTTATCTCTTTAATAATATTACACGCATTCTAAATTCTGCGGCTGACTGACTGTAAAGGTGTGTATACACTGGGCGATTCACGGCACCACCAATATCGTTAACGGGACACACGATATAGCGCCGGTTAGCGCTATAGTGGCGGATTCAGAGGTGGGCACAATCGTCCAATGTTCTATGTCTGCGTCCATACGTCGCGATGGCTACCGCCAGGTGACCTGCAGCCAGGTACTGTTGACCACGCTGTGCGACCAATGGGTTGATCTAATGTCCGATGGCGTGGGCGATGCCCGCTCCACGGTGCACTGCAGAGGATTAGAGCGGCAACCTGCAGGCTTCTCAGTAGACTTCCCATCAGATGGGACATTAGCACAAGTATATGCAGACACTCACACGGGCTGCGTCACTACTTGTGCCATCAATCACACAGCTGCCACAACATGTGAGCAACCCTATGGTGGGTGCTGGTGGTCACAGGCGTGTGCACATTGAGCGTTAGGGGTGCACAGGCACCCCCTAATGATGTGCCCACCCAACCTTATGAACACCACCCTGCCGCTAACAATACCTTTTACAAAATACTTTTTAGAACTGTATTCCATTAAAAGAAGCACGCATTAATAAATTATGTGTGTTTTGCATTGTTACTTGTACTAGACCATTGTCATATCACTACATACCTGCGTCATCCATATGTTTTTGAGTCTTTTTGCATCTACTGTTACACAGCGTAATTAGAACATTAAAACTGAAATAGGCAGGAGATTATGGTGTGGCTGAGAGACGTTTTATATTGTAAAGAGTGCCAATAGATGATGGTAGACACGCTTGATTGGCGGTGTTAGACACACCTAATGGGTCCAATAGGTTATACTACACACACCCCTTTGATGGTGCACCCCCTAATAAAATGTGCTGCACATGACTATGCTGGTGGTGACATGCCAGGGTCAGAGTAGCCAGTCCTCTGTTACTTCCCAGGGATGCCCACCAATACTGATTCTGTCCAATCCGCAGATGGTAACCATAGATACCATAGGTTTCCAGATGACTGGAAAATGGCGAATGTAGTCCCACTGCATAAAAGTGGAAGAAAGGAAGAGGTAAGCAACTATTGACCAGTGAGCCTTACATCAGTAGTAGGGAAATTGATGGAAACACTCTTAAAACAAAGAGTTGTAGAATATCTCAAAACCAGCAATTTACAGGATAGGAAACAGCATGGGTTTACTGGGGGGGGGGGGGACTTTTTTGACTGGGTGACTAAAGTAATAGATCAAGGTGGGGCTGTAGATGTAGCTTATCTAGACTTTAGTAATACTGTCCCACATTGCAGACTGTAAAATAAACTTGAAAGCTTAAATTTCAAGATAGTTGAATGGATAAGAGCGTGGTTGCAGGACAGAAAACTGAGAGTTGTAGTAAACGAAGTACAGTCAAAGGAGGGAAAGGTTACAAGTGGGGTACCCAAGGGATCTGTGGAAGTGATGTCCCCTCAGAGACAGACAGGCGCTGGTATAGGTTCAGATCCCAGCTGCTGTGCTAAAGTGGGGTAGTTAGTCTCACAAACAAGAAGAGAAAGAACGCGGTGGCAGATGTATAATAAAAAGTTTAACAAATGGATTGACAATAGCATATACTGGATATAAAATCAAAATGATAAAATCTCACTGTCAGGATGGATGGTGGAGCCACCCAGGCTCAAGGCTTGGGTTTTGGTCCAATTGGTAAGTGCACTTTACCGTGGCTGATGTGAACAGTTCCACTACTTGGGATTGTGGCAAATTAGAGAGGAAGTTATGTCCACTCAGTTGGGGAGTGTCAAAATGGAGAGCTGCAAGGGAAGTCGGAGGATGGGAGGTGGGACAAGTGTAGATCCAATGGGCAGAAGAGCCTGAGGCCGGTGTGTCAGTTGATAGAGGGGCAAATGGATCCCTGTGAGGTGACATCTTTGAGGTGACTGAGATGGTGATCCACCTGAAAAGTCGGGAGGTCAGTTCTTTGGAGGAGTACCCCAGGGATCTGTACTTGGACCAGTGCTTTTTAATATCTTTATTGGTGATATTGCAAATGGAATTGAGGGTAAAATGTGCCTTTTTGCAGATGACACAAAGGTATGCAACAGGGTAGACACACCAGGAGGGGTAAAACAAATGATTGAGGATCTAGGTAGATTAGAGGAATGGTCAAGAGCATGGCAACTATAGTTTAATGCCAAAATATGCAAAATTATGCACTTGGGTCTCAAAAATCCAAATACTAAATATAGTTTAAATGGCACTATAATGGAAACTACTGAGGAAGAGAGGGATCTAGGTGTCACTATTTCAGGGGACTTAAAGGCAGGTAGGCAATGTAACAAAGCAATGAAGAAGACAAGTCAGATGCTTGGTTGCATAGGGAGAGGTATCAGCAGTAGAAAGAAAGTAGTAATAATGCCACTGTATAGGTCATTGGTACGACCTCACCTAGAGTATTGTGTTCAGTTCTGGAGGCCATATCTCCAGAAGGATATAAATACATTAGAGACTGTACAAAGAAGGGCAACTAAAATGGTGCATGGCCTACATCACAAAACGTACCAGGAAAGACTAAGGGCCCCATTTATCATTGATCGAATTTACAATGTGATCTGGGAGGAATATTACCGCCCAGGATCGCATTCTAAAATTTGATCATTTCACCCCAATGTATGACCTGCTAGGTGCAGGTACAGGGCTCCAAAAAGAGCCCGTCCCTGCGATGCCCGGAGCCGGAAGCCGAGGGGGTCTGCGCATGCGCGGTTACGCGCTGACCCCCCCGCGACCCCGCTGACCGCACTGCCGCTCGGTCAGTGCGATGTGTAGCCATAGGCTACAATAGGTTATCACCATATCAGAATGGTGATAACCCAGCGGCGGCGCTGCAGGGGGGGGATTGCACAGGTCCCCTGTGATACATTCGGGGGATACTTAATATTTGCAGCTAACCCCCGAAAACGGGTGTTTTCGTGGATTTAGCCGCAAATATTACTTGATAAATGCGGCCCTAAAAGATCTTAATATGTATACTTTGGAGCAGAGAAGGGAAAGGGGGGACATGATAGAAACTTGGTTCTTATCTGCCGTCAAATTCTATGTTTCTATGATTAGTTCCAGCTTAATGTGCGTTTCAGTCGTGCCATGAATTCTGATATAGCTGTCAGATTACAGAATGATATTGGAAGGGAAATGATCGTTCATCCCCAACCCCCCATGGACTTCTGTGACAAACAGCGTTATCTTGCGGGCTGGTAAATATTTTATCAAAGTTGGCTCTTTCCCCGAATGGTAGACATTGCTTAACCCTTCTCCTATGTCACTGTATCAGTACTTACACAGAGATTAAACCAACATGCAGCCCGATTCAGGATAAAGCAAATAAGCAAATAAAGCCTTAGGACATAGAGTTTATCCACTTTAAATATAATCCCAGAAACAAATATATTCTTAGCAGGGTTGCCTACTTTTAAAGTCTCCTCTCTGTGAGAAGTCCAGAGAGGAGACTGTTAGCAGCGCTTCAGGGGGAAGGGGGGGGGGGGGGACCTGCATGCAGCCTCCACTGTGGGCGTCCTCCTCTCTGACAGCGAGTAGACTCTGGTATTATGCCACATGTGCAGGTCTCCGGGAACATGGCGTCCACGCCTTGCTCCTGGGGGACATATCTAGTGCGCACACGCAAAATCAATTGGAAATGGCTGGAGTAGCCATTTTTGGAGTCATTTGCATCTCCGGTGCTGAGATGCCACCGTGAGACTCTGGAGGTGTAAGTATAATATATGGGCGCATTGTGTGCGGCGTGGGCCTCCCTGTACCCAGGGGCCCCTGTGCACACTGTACCCATTATAGAAATGGATATGGCTATCACCCACCCACTTGAGGAAGCATGACATAACCCCCCATACAGCACAATACTCAGGCTTAGCTCTCTTTTTCCCCCTTTTACATTGCACTTTGGACCCAGGTTATTGCCAGGTTGGTGACGTACAGTATGCACCCGGGTCGAGGAGTGGTGTGAACGCACCATAGTTTATAAATCAGGTTGGCCAACCTGGCAATTCAACCTGGGTTATAAGAAGGGTTACCCTCTATATAATAGGCGACCTGGGTTTAGTGTGAAAGCCACCAACCAATCAGATCCTGTCTATCATTTCTCTATTGCATCCTAGAAAATGATAGACAGAATCTGGTTCGTTGCTATAGGCAACATCACCTCTTTTAATTTTTGGAAGCTTTAGTTAATTGACACCTTCATTTCTTATTGCCTCAATTAGCAGCTGTAAGAAATTATAATGATCAGTTGTGAACCTGATAATTAATAAATGTGCCCATAAATTCGGGTCTGATCACTATGGTAATTATACAGAACCATTTTTCTTCATAGAGAAAGCAAATCCCAGAAAATATAAACATAGTTTATATCTACAGGGCCGTAGAGTATGGCATCGGGGCTAGGTGTAGGCTATGGGGCGTGGCCTAATAAGAGGGGGGTGGTCATCATCATTTTACCATGCTTGCTTTTGGATGTGTGTCCCTCCTTCCCGGCCGGCACCATCTTTCCAGTGATATTCTCAGTTATTTAATAAAAAGTTAATTTTTAACTTTTTTCCAAATGAAATATCTATGGTTCTAGATGTTTCTTGGAATGTAGACCATCATCACTGTATATTTATATATGTGTATATGTATATCCTCAATGATTTTTGCAGCCGTATGCACGCAGTAATGTAATTTCTACTATAAATAGTCATCTAGCGAGAACGTCTCTTGTATTTACACTGATATAAACCTAATGACATAGGTTGTGCTGCACGTAATTATACTCTTCCCATCATTATGCATTGCTGTGGGATAGTTTATAACTAATAACTTCCCATATTGACTTTCCTGTGATGTGTTACAAGCTTTGTTTGTCATGAATCTAAAGCCCTGTACACATGCATCGATTTTTCCAGATTTTCAATTTAATTTTGCTTATAGAAGCAAAATCGAATCAAATCCTAAACGAAATCGAATAGTTTTTGTGTCACTTTTGATCTACATTCGATTCGATGCGCGCTTCCGTTTTCACAACATCGAACAGAAAAATGTACTGTGCAGCCAAGGAAATATCGAATTCGATCTAGTAAATCGAATGTGTACAATGTACCATGAATGTATATCGAATTTGATATCTAATGCAAAAGTACAGATCTAATGCCAAATGAAATGGAAAGATATAATGCCATATCTAATAGAAAATCAAATCTAACATCAAATCAAAAGCAAATCGATGTGTGTGTGTACAGGGCTTTAGATTCGATTTTCTATTAGATCTGGCATTAGATCTTTCCATTCGATTTGGCATTAGATCTGTACTTTTGCATTAGATATCAAATTCGATATCAAATTCGATATACATTCATGGTACATTGTACACATTCGATTTACTAGATCGAATTCGATATTTCCTTAGCTGCACAGTAGATTTTTTGGTTTGATTTTGTGAAAACGGGAGCGCGCATCGAATCGAATGTAGATCGAAAGTGACACAAAAACCATTCGATTTTGTTTAGGATTCGATTCGATTTTGCTTCTATAAGCAAAATCGAATCGAAAATCGGGAAAAATCTATGCATGTGTACAGGGCTTTAAGGTGTGCACACATGCTTTGATTTGCTTTAGATTCGATGTTAGATTAGATTTGGCCTTAGAGCTGTACTTTTACATTCGATTTGTTTTTGATTTCAGTGTCGGCCAAGTGTACCCATTCAATGTACTAAATTGTCTTGCCTGCACAGTCTATTTTTCTATTCGATAGAGACAAACCGGGAGAACACATCAGGATTGAAAGCATCTAAAAAAACATTAAATTTTGATTCAATTTTGCTTTTAGAAGCAAGTAGTGTCACATCGCAGACGGGAGGTTATTCAAACCTGATTTCCGTTGTGCAAACCCGCTAGATTACAAATTATCCATTGACTGCGCACGCATACAGATCACAACATGCACAACACCAGATTTTTTTTTCAATCGCAAGCCGACCGCTGTTTGACTGACACGAAACTGGCGTTTGTGGGTGGTAACCGGGTGTTTTCTGGGAGTGTCAGGAAAATGAGGGCGTGCCCATGTGATTTCTGGGAGGGGATGTGACAAATGATATTTTTGTACCTGGACCGAACACTGCCCTGTCCAGTCTATAAGGACATTATTAGTCACACACAGCGGCGGTGACTGGCCGGCTGCAAGGTATCACTATTTAAGTTTATGCTTAATGACTGGGAAGATGTGAGAAACTTTCCTCTGCTAATCCCTGTGCCCAGAAAACAAGCAGCAGTGCCAGGTTTTCCTGACGTGACAATAGTCTTTTCATTGCATTTCACAGATCACGATTGCTTATAAAGCTGTTTTCTAATTTATGTGTGTGTGACGCCGGCATCCCAAGTGCCGTCAAAACATCAGCGCTAGAGCATCGAATGCCGGGATATCAACAGCCAAGCCGGCACTCTAAATGGTGAGTATGCGGGCCGTGGAAGGTGGGGTTAGGTTTAAACACTAGTGAGGGGAGTTAGGGTTACGATGAATGTGGTGGGTTTTAGGATTAGGCTGCAAGGAGGGGGAAGTTTAGGCAGTGGGGTGCAGGGGATAGCGTTAGGCACTAGAAGGGAGAGTTAGGATAAGGTGGTGAGTTGGGAGGGAGGGTTAAGGCCCCCATACATTAGGCCGACTTGTCCTTAGGACAAGTCGGACCCAATTCTCCTGTGAGCCGCCCGGGAGGCTCACATACAATTTGGCACTTGATGAGCCAAATTTTAATTTATTACATGTCGGGGAGCAGGGGGCGGGCGGTGAGGGTCAGGTGTCCGGCAGTGATCCTCATCAGGGGAAGCAGTGGGGTGGGCAATGGGTCCCTGAGCGCTTAGCTGGAAGCACCGGCGAGTGCTGACCTGGCCGGGCAGTGTGATGATCACAGATACTGTATCAGCAGCGCTGCAGAACAGGACGTGCAGTGGCGGGTATTATATTTTTAAAATACCTGTCAAATGACTGGCCGTTCTCTGATTGGCTGAGCTCTCACTATACTAGCTTAACCCCTATCGGGATTCTCTCCTTTGGGATTCTAGCATTATTATTCTGTCCGTGTGTCTAGGAAACACTGCCTATTGGCAGTGAGTGAAACTACATCTCTTTCTCTCACACATGTACAAAAACAGAGGCAAGTGTTTGTTTGTGCATGTTTTTACAAGGTAGCAGATTAGCTTTCGAAGCATTGGCTTTGAGCGGGTTTACTAGTCCCATATATGTGCAAAAATGTGATTACAACTAACATAAGTAAACATGTGATGCAGGTGGTTGTAAAGCACCAAGTTATCTTGTCCTATACTGTACTGTATTGTACTGTGTGACACTCTTGCAAGCAGGGCCCCCAAGAGAAATCCTGGGCCCCGGTACAACAACTTCCTGGGGCCCACACGGACGAAACTGACCCGTTGTTACACCACTGCTTCCAAGGTGGATACAGGGACAAAAATTTACACCGTAATGCCTATTACACATGTCACACACCCATTACATATTGTACCACATGCCATAGTGCTCATTACACGTTATGCCACACACCGTAGTGGGCAGTACACATTATGCCATACACCGTAATACCTATTACATATTTTACCACATGACATAATGCCCATTACATGTTATTCCACACACCGTAATGCTCATTGCATATTAGGGGGTTAGCATTCTCGTTGCCATGGGATTAACCTGCTCTGCAAGGGGTTAACCTTCTCTGCCAGGGGTGAACATGCTCTTTGACATGGGATTAACCTGCTCTGCCAGGAGTTACATGCTCTGCCAGGGGTTAACATGCTCGTTGCCATGGAGTTACATGCTTTGCCAGGGGTTAACATGCTCGTTGTCATGAAGTTACAGTACATGCTCTGCTAGGGGTTACATGCTGATTTCCAGAGTTGGATCTCAGCCCCAGCAGCATGCAGGGAGGCAGCAGACACAGAGCACCCAGCCACCCACCTTGGAATGCAGTTACCTGGACATCGGTGGGGATCCAGGTCTGGGACTGCTGGGCTGGAGACATGGCACTGGCACCTGCTGCTGCTGGTGGCGGCTGGGATGGGAATGTGGGGCAAGCCGGATGCTGCGGAGTGGGTGGTACTACCACAGGAGGAGGCATCCCTCTGTCCCAGCTACTCCCAGCACCCAGGGAATACCTGCCCGAAGTATCCTCCTGTCGCCGAGACACGGTAAACTCCCAAGTCACATGGCTGGCTCCCAGCAGGCCCTGGTGTTGGAGAGCAGAATGATGCTCAAACTGACCTCTGTGATGCTGCTGCTCCCACGCCGGCCCATGTCCGCCCACATCCGCACTCCCAATGCCGCCGATGAACAGCTGACTCCAGCGCACTCAGAAACACCAAATAAAAAAAAAATGTGTGTCCAGACCAGGGCCCCCCTGACAGGCCCGGGTAAAGTGTACCTGCTCCCCCCCCCCTCTCGGCACCCCTGCTTGCAAGCACCTGACAACTGTAAATTGTGTACACATGTTGGTCACTATAGGAACGGCACTCACATTTCACGTACTGCTGTACAGTATAAATAGAGGATCCACAGCAACTGCCAGTTGGATTGGCAGTTGGTGTCAGTGGGTGTGGCTCCTTATTTAAATTTTGAACTGTGCTGCAGCCAACCTGGTAACCTATGGGGTATGTGGCCTGTGGCGATGCAGGCGGGATTGCAGCAGGGATTAAAGATCCCTGCTGCGGTCCCTCCTGATACATTCAGGTGACACTTTTATATTTATTTTCTGCTAAAACCTGAAAATGTGATTTTCCGTAGATTTAGCCACAAATATTAAATAATAAATAGGCCCCTTGTAGTTGTCCAAGTCCCCCTCTGCTGGCTGACCACATTCCCTCTCCTGGCTGGCAACACCCTGCTGGTTGTCCACACACCTCTGATGCCTTTGACCACAACCCCTCTGCTGGCTGACCACATTCCTTCTGCTGGTTGACCACACCCCCTCTGCTGGCTGACCACACCCCTGCTGGTGGCTGACCACATTCCCTCCTCTGCTGGCTGACCACACCCCCTCTGCTGGCTGGCCACACCCCCTCTGCTGGCTGACCACATTCCCTCTGCTGGCTGACCCCACCCCCTCTGCTGGATGACCACACCCCCTCTGCTGGCTGGCCACACCCCCTCTGCTGGCTGACCACATTCCCTCATCTGGCTGAGCACACTTCTTAAGTGTGCTCGTACCACTGCATTCCCTGCTGGGCCCAGTCCGACACATGGATTATAAATAAATTAGAATTGGTCATGGACTATCAACCTGGGCACCCCTGCAAATGTCCCAGGGTACCCAGTTTGGGAACTACTTATATGTTCTATCTGCTTCATAAACAGATTTGTCATAGTAATGACCCGTACACACAGGGCAATGGGAGATGTGCTCAGAGCGATCTGTCACTGCCCGTGTCCTCAAAAGAGAGAACACAGGCGATGACTAGATTGATAATACATGAGGTATAAATCTAGTCAGGCGATGGCGATGTGCGGGACCGCCCATCGTTGCGGGTCATACACACGGAGCGATCCGTGCTGTATTTCTAAGTGATCTTGTCAGATCGCTTAGAAATAGGGCAGTAATCGCCCCAGATGAATGGTCCATAAGTGACTTCCCCCTAAAAATCTCCAGTTAGAAATTATATAACGATAACCAAACACAAACCTACCAATACTTTGTTGTGGCTAATATTCATTGTGTACCAGTGGCGTAAGTTCATCCCAGTTGCCCGGAGGCAAGATAAGTATTGATGCCCCCCCCCCCCCCAAAAAAAATAGCTCATTCAGTAAGGTGTATGTTTCCAGTAGGATCATGGGATCTAATACAGGGTGTGACACTTGCAAAAATGCTGTTAGAAGGGGGAGTCAGACACATTAGCAATATCAACTGCTTTCAATTAACTGATTCAAACTTGAAGGGAAGGAGAGGTGCCCCCTTGGGAGAAGGAGCCCTGCGGCAGATGACTCCATTGCCTCCCAGAGTTCTGCCTATGTTGTGTACATTTCTATTCTCTTGCTGCATTGCTCAAAATCCACCTAAAATATTCTTACAAAAAATAAAAATCAAGTGAACAGATTAACACTCATTCCATAGAAAGCGTAGAGCGAAATTCCGGGCCATTCCCATTGAGGAAAGTGATGTGCGGGCTCCTGTAGGCATTGAATGCTCCCCTAAAATGCTGGTGGGGGGTCACATACACAGGAGGTAGGTGTGTGTGTGCATGGCGGTGCATGGGTCTTACACACACACACACCAGCACACATACTTACACACTTCGGCAGCTGCAGAAGACCAGCCCATCCAGATCTAGAGGAAGAAGACACCAACCTTTGAACTGCCACCAGTTGTCTTCTCTAAGGACCCGTACACCACGATGGACCTACTGTAAATACACACACTTACCCCAATGTGCTCTTATCTGTACTTGCAAGTGGAGATTGTGTAAAATCAGTTATTAAAATTCTAGGTGTATGAAGAACTCATTTATTTTAAGGATATGACTTTGCAGCAATATCACTGTACCAAAATTACATTTGCATTGGGTTCAGAACACACACAACACATGCCTAAAGTGTAATATTTCCAAACCGAAGTCATGTTGCCCAGGCATAGTGACAGGTGCAAAGTCTTATCTTATTCATTCTCCAGAAAAGGTGAGGGTCATTTTCTCAGTGATTTATGTCTTCAACCTCGTCCACGGTGGGACTCCAGATGGGTAAGTGTAATATGGGTAAGTGTAATATGCCTGCTGGATGTACGTGTGGGCCCCTCTGGACCCAGGAACCCGTGTACACGGACACCTGGCACCGATTATAAATACATCTATGTGACTGATAACTCGGTCACATGGTTAGATTGCTAACAATGGTGGTCTAGTGATGCCTTGTATAGGAGGTCCATCGGCTCCAGCGTGGTCTTCCAGGTCCAATGGTGAAGTCTTGCTAACCCATAATTCCACTACTGCCTTACCTCCCTTCCATAGCCTAACTGTCCCGCTAATGCCTAAGCCTCTCATAGCCTAGTTCCCACCCTAGTCCTCAAAATCTACCAACAGTCCACGTTTCCCAGACCCCCTATCTGATGCACAGGTGTAAACCATTACTAACTGTCGCATTTTTAAACATGCTGTAATCATTCCTAACTGATCTGGAGATCCGGTTTAGCCACACCCAGTTCTGCCTGGCCCTGTTACAAGGGGGCGTGCTCAACAAAGGGGCATGGCCAATGGAGGGCGTGGTCACATCCTGTAACACAAAATCTTAGAAGGCAGCGTGGGCGGAGGGTGGAACAGGGTATAAAGGACAGTCTAACCCTCTCTTAAGGTACCCATAGACGGTCCGTTCCCGGACCGTCCGTTTTGTACTATGCGATGCGCGCTCCCGCGCATCACATAGTACGGTACAAAAAGTATGTGCTGCACATACTTTTTGTACTAGCTAAACATCGTATCGGATCGCATTGCATGCACTAGGCATGCGATCCGATACGATGCATGCTAATTAAGACCCAAACAGATCCGTTTAACGGACCGTGTATGGGCACCATAACCCTAATACCCCCCCCCCCCCCCCAGTTCTAACCCAATGGTTCCCAAACTGTGTGCCGTGATTTTAAAAGTTTGCGAAACACTTGCCTAACCCTTAGCGTCACCTATAGCCCTCCCATGGCCTAACTAGTGCCTAGCCCTAAACCTTCCAAACCCTTAAAAACACGTGAAAAACTGTTGACCTTTACATGTGCTGACTTTTTCCATGTCAATATATTGCTTGTGTCCACCTTTTGTCTATGCCGACCTCTTGATCTTGTGCCTATTGACCATTCATGCTCGACCTTTGGACTGCCGACCTACTGTAGACACTGTTGACCCTATAATACACACTCATGGCTAATATTGTACTGTGACCGAGAAAGAAAATCCACTGTGTGCAAGGACTGTGCTGGGAACGTCAGCGTCATGTGTGAATCACGATGGCAGGAAAGTGAATCATTCACTCGGGGAGAGATAAAAGATGAGAACGGTGATAAGGTACTGATGTTCCACTGGATTACAATCGCTCTACCATCACTCTGGCATATTATGCTCGCTCGTAACATTACACAGTATTTATTGTATTGCTGTATAGCCTGCATGCACGGTTCTAGGCAATCCTCACACATCAAAGGGACTTGCAGCTACTGTACATACATTATACAGTATATGAGTCGCTGTATTCCTTAGAGGCGTTGTCCGTATGATTTATATAGTCAGCAAATGCAAATGAGAATTCTGCTCTCTGTTTATAACCTCACCCTCCCTAATTATAGGTACAACAGAATGGATTAAGTTGACACCTCTCACACAGCCCCTGTACCATAGTGCTGTATACAGGGGACAGAATAAACAGCACAATGACATAAGGGCATTACATAGTTACGGACATGTTTACAAGCTAACATAACTGTACAGCTACAGTAGCAAGTGACTTCATTACATGGAGCAGACAGGTGTATGTAGTATTGCCGTGTCTCCGGTAGCAACGGCACAGCCTTGCGTTCCCATTGTGATCTTCAGGCTGGCATTGGGATGTAGTAAAATAATATTTTTATTGGAAATTGAGGGAAATTGAGGGGGTCTAGCCCCACCTACCCCCCCCCCCCCCCTCATTCCTCACCTTCTACTCCCCCTGCAATGCTCATATTAATGTACTGTCCTGTGCTGCTCCTGATTGACTGCTGGTCCACAAGCTCCATTCATACTGCCAGCCCTGTATCCCTATGGCAGCGTGCAGTACACTCCAGTTCAGACCACTGCAATGCGCCCCCCCCCCCCAATAATGACTGCCCTGGACAAAATGTCTGCTAATGCTGACATTCATAATGCCAATGCCGCTATGTCGAAAGGTATGATGTCAACAACAATATTAACAAGTAGGGATGCCAATACCTGGGCATTTTTTCAATCCCGGGATTCCCAGGACTGACATCTCTAATTGTGGTACACACATTAGCAAATTCAGCAGAGGCAATAAACAAACCCTATCCCCCTATGCCGGCCGCCACGCACATTTACTTACATGGGTGGATGGCCAGGTGCAGGGCAGACAACAGCAGTGCCCCCGGAAGCGGGTGAGTGGCGGCGGCAGCAGCAGCGGTACTTGTGTAGTTTCACGGCGTAGTTTATGGCGCTGTGCGTCTGAGTCCCCTTGCGGGGCTCGCTTCGCTCGCCCACGCTGCGGGCTCGGTGGCTCGCTACGCTATTTAAAATCAACTCCATGCCAACATGGATAGTGGGGGTATGAACTATCCATGTTGGCATGGCGTTAAGTTACTTTTTTAAACATAGTTTGAGGCGAGCGTAGAACCCGGAAGTAGCACGGCGCCATGCTGGCGCTGTGAAACTACACAAGTACCGCAGCAGCAGAGCCAGAGGGTAGGCAGCCGAAGTTGCAGACGGGGTGGTGTGGCCGGAACTCAGAGGTGCGGTCTGGAGCTTGTATGGGGCGGTTCGGCCTGAGCTGCATGAGGGTCAGCGGTCATGCTACACAGTCCGCATCTCTCATACCCGCTACAGACCACACACCGCAGTTGGGAACACCCAGGAAGCATCTGAGGGCGTGCCCAGACCCTGCCCATTATTATATATGCACATCCGCATCTAATCCTGGAATCCCGGGATTGAAAGGTCCAATCCCAGGATTCAAATCAAGGCGTTTTTGGGCCAAATCCCAGGATCCCGCCAATCCAGATTCGCCACCCTCTTAAAAAGTATATATGTGGGTATTGGGAAGAAACACATAAAAGGAGACAGGATTGAGGGAACGTGATTGATGTGTCTACAATGTATAGGTGGACAGTCAAAAGTTGACACTACAAGGGCGACATGCAAAAGCTCAACATTGACAAAAGGTCAACATGCAAAAGATCGACACATTGAAAGGTCAACATGTTTTTTTTATACTTTTCCCCATTCAACTTTTTCATACTTTAACATTCGCATCGACTGGGAATGATGGTACTTGTGAGTTATCCGGGCTGCCGATTTCTAAATCGGGTCGGATCGGGCACATCGCATCGCATGCGACCATCGGATGCGATGCGATGCGATGACCCGATTTTTCCATAGGAATCAATGTTAAAATGGACTGAGTCCATTTTAACATGGAATTCAATGGGAAAAAGGGGTCCTTTTCATACCCCTACTATCCAAGTGGGCATGGAGTTGGATATAAACCTGTGGCGAGTGTAGCGAGCCACCGAGCCTGAAGCGTGGCGAGCGTAGCGAGCCCCGCGAGGGGACACAGAATACCGTCCCCTCGCGGGGCTCGCTTCGCTCGCCACGCTTCGGGCTCGGTGGCTCGCTACGCTCGCCACAGGTTTATATCCAACTCCATGCCCACTTGGATAGTAGGGGTATGAAAAGGACCCCTTTTTCCCATTGAATTCCATGTTAAAATGGACTCAGTCAATTTTAACATTGATTCCTATGGAAAAATCGGGTCATCGCATCTGATGGTCGCATGCGATGCGATGCGATGCAATATCGCATCGCATCGCATCTGATTGTATGCCTTAACTTAAGGCATACAATCAAAAAATCGGCAGCCCGGATAACTCACAAGTACCGGAACGATGAAGTGTACCGAGCGCAGCAGTGGTGGGGAGGGTCCCCATGCCCCGAGCCAGCGAGCGTACACGCCACACTAAATGGGGGTCCATGTTGACAAGGGAATAACATTGACACAAAAACGTAAACTAATAACGTCAATCTTTTTGATGCCAACTCTGCTTGTGTTGACTTTTAGTCAATGTCGACCTTTTTCATATCAACCATTTGTCAATGTTGATTTGACAATGTAGACCTCTCCACCCACACCCGGATTGAGAGGACACCTGCCCGCAAGCCAAGCGAGGGTACGCGCTACACTAAATGGGGGTCCATGTTGACATGTCACCTTTACCATCTGTAGCACAAGTATGAGGCAGATTTACTAAGCATTGGAGATAAATTTGAGAGAGATAAAGTACCAGCCAATCGGCTCATGTCATGTTACACGTTGGGTTTGATAAATGTGACGGTTAGGAGCTGGTTGTATGTCCAAATTATCTCCAAGGTTAGTGTATGTACATGTGTTCCAAAGAGATAAAAAGTTACAATGTAGCCAAGTGTCACCTGCATAGAGCATGGCGGTGTACTGAATAGGGGCAGGTCAGTCAGGGTGCAGGAGTGGGTGTGTAGATAGATTGCAGCAGAAGGGTGAGTGATGTGACGCCCGGGGGAGGAGGGGGAGTGACCGGCTGGGAGGAAGAACAGCCGCCGCCTACCTGTGATAGGACCGGGGGTGAGAGGCTGCGTCAGAGTCTGAGCTCCCGGGGAGGAGAGAGCAGCTGCGGCCGCCGCCGGACCCCGAATCCCGCTGCAGCCAGAGCCCGGACCCGCAGAGAGGTAGGTGCTGCTGTCCCTGTGTATGTGTAATATACCCCGGAGTGCTCCAGCTGCCTCCCCCGGCAATAGGACCAAACTTACCAATGTCACCTGCAACTCTGCACTCTCCTGTGACCCGCTGCATACAGGGACTGCGCTGCCTGGGACATGTGTGTGCACTGCTGCCAATCTGGTGCTGTCACTCTCTATAGTCTGCCACCTTGCTGTGTATTCTGTGGCTCAGTGCAAGGCTATATCCAGCGCAGGGCTCATTGCAGATCACCTGCTGGAGTGTTACTAATCTGGTGCTGTCACTCTCTATAGTCTGCCACCTTACTGTCTATGATTTAGCTAAGTACAAGGCTACACCCAGAGCAGGGCTCATTGCAGATCACTTACTGTGTGTGTGTGTGTGTGTTTACCATGGCCAAATAGCAAAACTGTGGCAGGGCATGCTGGGATGTGTAGTTCAACAACAGCTGGAGGGCCAACGGTTCCACATTTTTGTTCGCCTTCATCAGTGTAATTGATGCACAGGACCCAGGAACGGCTCTTTGGGGGCATCCCTTACCCACAGATCATCAGTGGTCCCACCAACCAGGGCAATCTTAACAAATGGACACACTGGGCAGCGGGGCATTTGAGCATAGCTAGCCTTGGCCTGGGGTATCTGCTGTGTTGCTGCCTTTATTGAGTTGCTTTTCACATCCTCTACCTAACCCTAGTCGCAGCCTGCCGCCAACATACATCTGTGGGTGGGACAGCCCTTAAATGAAGACTCTGCACATGTTGCATCTGCCTCACCTGCAGTGCAGCATGGTTTTGCCAAGTTGTGCGATTTGCTAACAAAGCTGAAATGGGCCCCAAAGATGAGTATGTTGCTATGGAGCACTACAGTATCTTTTCCAGGGTCCCTACGTTCACCTGTCAGTTACTGGAGGAATGTTGATGACTTAAATCCTGTTTGCAGGTGAAATGCTGCAGTGTTGCTTCGTGGTAGATTTTGCCATGTCACTAACTCCCTTATGTTACTCTACAGCTGAAATTACTAGTACGTGTGTAGCACTGTCGCGTGTCGTATGCAGGTTAGGAAATAAGACTTGTTTGTTTGTGCACACTTTGTTGTAGCGAGTCATTTTGTTGTAAAACTATTTATGTGTAGGTATTTGTTATGGAGTTGAGATGCCACTGTATAAATACACGTTCCTGCTGGCAGCAGTGGATGCCCTGGCAAAGCTTTTTATTAGTAACAATTAGAAGAGCTATCTAGTTTTTAACATCCACATCCCTTTTGCGCTGCTCCCGGCCATGTGCCTGATTCAGCAAGGCTCGCTAAGCAGCGGTTGTTCTAAAAGATCCACAGGTGGAGATACTTATTTCACTTGTGATTCTGTGAGGAAACCTGGAAAACATGTACCGTGTGGGGTCCTGAGGACCGAGTTTGAGAACTTGTGAACTAATCTCCTCTTGTCAGTTCAGTATGATGGGGCCTTATGTGTGTAATGCAACTGCCCCTTTAGTTATATCAATTATCCTCCTCCTCTGTCCTGTGATAACTTGCTCCTCTATGCACCAAGCTAGGGCAGCTGAGGGGGGCGGGTACTAATTACCTGGGCCCGGGCTTGCTGGAGGGGTCCGGTAGGGGCCCTGGTCTGACCCCTCCCTTCTGTCTCCGTCCTCCCCGGCTAGCAACAGCTGCACACACTTCTACAGCATGTGCTGTGCTGACAGCAGGCTCAGCATGAGCGTGTAACTGTAAGCACAGTACACGCTGTAGGTGTGCGCTGCTGCTGAGTTTAGAGTTTTCTTTCTCCCCCCTCTAAACATTTTTGGTGCGTTGCCTTGCACAGGAGGTGGACACACCTACCACACTTAGGCCACTCCCTAAAACTTTACCGGGGCCCGGAATTCCTCTCGGCTGCCCTGCACCAAGCGCGCCCCTCCTGATTTCTCTAATGAAATGCGTCAGTGGTGTGTCTAGCAGCAGGTTTTTCCTGTATTCTGGATGCATGCTGTTCTCTGAAGGGTCTGTTCAGCAAGTTTTTCTGGAATATAACTGTGGTTAGTCTGTTCTCTTCATTTTTCATCTGTAAATCTCTGCTTCATTTTAAAGGCCCATACACACTGGGTTTTGAGCTGCTTTCAGCTCCAAAGCCGCCCAGTGTGTACAGGGAAGCGATGAGCGCTGATGTGCATTCCCGCATCATCGCTGGCATGAGCAGCAGATATGGGGGGGGGGCTTTCCATTGTGTCCTGCTATGGAAAGCCGTCCACCCCCCAGAAAAATCTCCGGCCAGGGGGAAAATCGTTCAAGGCCAGATGTATCAAGCTTCAAGAGCGATAAACAGCCAGCCAATCGGCTCCTCCCTGTCTTTTTTCAAACCCAGTCTTAAACATGGCAGTTATGAGCTGATTGGCTGGCTGTTTATCACTTTTTGAAGCTTGATACATCTGGCCTCAGTGTCTACGTGCTCAGTGATATTTCAGCTATTCTTCATTGCTGTACAAAATCTCCCAGTGTGTATGGACCTTAATTCTTAACATTTCTCTCTGTTCATTTTTAGACCGTATCAAGATTACATCCTAAATATAATTAGAAGACTGGTTTGTGACCCTTCCGGGTGTTTTTGAGCCCATAGATGACCATGGTCTGAATGTTGCAACATTTTCTATGTAAAAGCTGCAAAACTGTCTGTTCCCTGCACTATGCTGGTACACTGACCTCACTGACGGCCGCCATAGGCTTTGTTGTGTGATACATGCTCTACGTTCATGTATACTACATGTACAGTGTGCTGTGCCTAGGGTTGCCTCCTCACCCGGATTTCCAGGATTCTCCCTGATCCGGTGGCAACCCTCAAGGAGGCTTTTTCGGAATTTGGGTGTTTGAAAAAGCCTCCATGCTCTCCGCCGCCGCCGCGTAGAGACAGTTGCGTGTGAGATGATGATGACATCATCTCACGAGTCTGTCTGCAGGCCAGACGCCTGCTGCAATCCGCCCACCACTGGTGTCGCCAGCCCAGCCAGCGAGCTGGTGTGTGTGTGTGTGTGTGTGTGTATATGGATGTAATGGGCAAAAATTGGTTGTTTTTGAGCTTTTAGCTATTACAGGGGCCACGCCCACTGTATCAAATAGGCCACACACCCTTAATTGGACCACACCCACTTCTCCGGCAAGCGCATTAATGAGGGGGAGGGCAAAGTCTCCAGGAATCCAAGATGAGTGAGGTGGCAACCCTAGCTGCGCCCCTCTCTTAAGTAGTGGTGTACCGTAATCAAACAGGTCGCTTTGTCCATATGATGCGTCTGAATGTGTGTTGTTTTTATTTTTGCTTTGCAAACTTCCCAACTTATGAGAACTGCTGTCACTAACTCTGGAGATCTAAAAGCTTGGAGAGAGATAAAGGACTTTATTTATTAACCAGACTTACCAGCGATGCATGGTTTAGTATTGCTTTGATTCAAAAGTGTTATACTGTTGGTATTTAATATTGCTTTGTCTGTCCATTCTATTAAGAGAGTATAAAATGTGTTCAGTAAATAACGCTGCTCCCCTCTCCTAGACCAGTGGTTTCTAACTTCAGTTCTCAACAGTGCACTTTTTCCAGGTCATCCAGCAGCTGCACAGGTGCAATTATTGCTCACAGACCTGTTTCCCAGGTTACCGAGCAGCTGCACAGGTGCAATCATTACTCACAGACCTGTTTCCCAGGTTACCGAGCAGCTGCACAGGTGTAATCATTACTCGCATACCTGTTTCCCAGGTTACCCAGCAGCTGCACAGGTGTGCTCATTAATCATTGGCACATATTAAAAGATCCGCAGGTGGAGCTTCACTTGTCATTTTGAGACCTGAGAAACGTGCACGGTTGGGGATATTTGAGGAACCACTGTCCTAGACACAAAACATCTTTGGAATCTGCTGGGGTTACGGTCAGCGCACACCGGGTTCTTTGTGTCTGTAGACTGAAGCATTCATCTAGGCCACACACAGTCTGTGTAACCACCCGTCCTTTATACACAGCTCCGAAGAACCACAGCTAATAGTCCTATAGTTACTTTTACCCGTCAGCTCTTATTTGTACTTTCCATGGCATCTCATCCTTCCAAACTGCTTCTCTGTTCCAGTGCCCCTAGTTACTACGTGGTTAAACCCCCAGGATGCTGGGAACACTTGCACCGCTGAGATGACTGGCATGTGTTCTGCAAGCATGCCGAAGGGAATAAATCCTAGAAAGTCTGCATACAAATCAGTAGTTACATGTTGCGTTTCATAGAGTCCAAAACAAACGTCAGTTTATCTTTTCTCAAGTATGCGCTGCTGAAGCACTTGTATTCATTAATGTAGGGGCTGGGAATTTCCAGCGGCAAGACCAATGTAGAGGTGAGAATATCGGTTATTATTAAGTTGTATGGAGCAGATGCTCTACTGAGAAACCAGAGGCTGATTTATTAACCCTGGTGAAGTGATAAAGTGGAAGGTGATCATCCGCTCCCATCACCTTCAACTTTATCACTTCACCAGGGTTAATAAATTTGCCCCACAGGAAGATGCTGGGGGAAAACGTGTCCTTGTTAAAGCTGTACATGGCTTCGCGTTCTATGTTGACATTTGGCAATAAAATAAATGTTGCAATCGCCAGTCTTCAGTGTCGACATTCTGAAAATGTTGACAGTATATCAATTGTTTTTGGGTGCAAGCATCTGTTGTGCGATATTTATTTGTTCTGCAGATGGACACAAGTGCGCTTATTACTGATAACATTTGTCATGCACATATGCACCTGATTTTGATGCACAATTGGCTAAACTCATGGAAAGTATTAGTGCCTACCGAAACGGTAGTTTAGCTGGCTAAAAGTCAGATTTTGAGCATATTTCTGTCCATTTTTAATAGCTCTTGTCGCTTTAAACGGAAGCTGTAGCCGCCAAAAAACAATTACATTTCTTGAGTCAAAAAGAGGTTAATCTTCAACGGGTTTAAAACTGCGCACAACCCGCACCGCACATGCGCAGATCTAGTCCTGCGACATCAGTTGCCGTGCCACGGTATGATTGACATGCTGCTGGCATTTGGGGGGGATCATTCCCCCCAAAATGCTGTTGGTTGTTTGCTGCATGTTTGGAATCGGCAGTGGTTCTGAGAAGCCGGGGGTGGGTGATGGATAATGTAGTACAGCCGCTGCATGCAGGAACACAGAGGTTGTGTTGTAGCGTATATATCTGTGTCAGGACCACTCTGCAGGACCCAATCAGTGTTCTGGCCTAGCTGTAGTTTCTGGTTTCCGACCTGGTCGTGTCTGAGGAATGGGCTGAATATTTAGTAGGGAGGAGAAATGCTGTAATGATGAATCATGGTGAGATGCATGTGTCAGAAAGCGATACTGGGTTATCTTAAGCCTTGATTGCTCTGTCCTACTGTAACCCTTGTACTAACTTTGACATCAGGTATGGAATTGGCGTTCTTGTTTTCCAAATTGACAACAATGTGTGAGTGCCTATTCAGGCCCCATTCATTGCTGTGTCTACCTGAGACTAAAGGTCCATAATGACTGGGCGATTTTGCCCAGCGTGTATGGACAGCGACAATCGTTTTCATTGCTGGGGGGGGGGGGGGGTGGTGGTGGTGGTGGTAAGCAGCTTTCCCCTTGCCTGGCACCTTCAGCAGGGGGGTGGGGGTGGACTTCTTTGCATAGCGCAGAGCTATGCAAACCCTTCCTAAAAGCCGCTCATCTGCTGGTATTACCAGCAGAATCGGGGGAGCCTGATCTTGCAGCACAACCCCCATCTAATTGATCTGTAAACTGGACAAAAGTTGTAGCGAGAGACTGCGACCGAACAGAGAGCCTGGACCCCATGAGAGCATTGGCCAGTTGGCCAGTCCAGCTATGGATTCCTCCCAGTCCCACATGGGCCTTGTTTCACCTGTAGGACTGAGTTCTGTGAGTGACGGACACGTCCGCACTGGAATACGGTAACTAGGTAGACTCAATTCAGGTCGACCACTGAAGGTTGACCGGGCTTAGGTCAAAAGGTTGACATGAGTGTTTCACTTTTTTTTTGAGCCGACAGGTGGTATTTCATACCCTAGCAGCCAGTAGGAGGTGGAGGTAGAATATAGTGGTGTCCCCAAAGCATGGCGAGCCCATTGGTACACTTTGATGGTGACTATATTGACATTAATTTGGCAGTGTGCAGCAAACCACCGCTGTATATGTAGTACAGGTTTTTTTTTTTTTCCCCTCTTCTCTGTACCCTAGAAAAAAACCCTCTTTATTCTGGTTTGTATCCGCTCTATTGGACTGCTCTTTGTTTTCTCTCCCTCTAGATTTTCCCTATAGCTTAGTATTCCCATAGAGTGTGTGTGTGTGTGTGAGTGTGAGAGAGAGATCAAGCAGTTACTACAGTATGCATTTCTCAAGCTAATTAAAATATATACACCAGGCGCAACACATTGAAACATGTTGTCTCTCTCTAATTAGATGCATCTTTAGGGAGATAACATGTGCAGGCATATCGTTCTGCATGAGAAATGATTAACCTTCTTTGTACATAACCTGCATAACTGGAAAGAGACTTTTCACAAACGGCATGTATGTTGTGTGAGTGTTTTTTTTTTTTTTAACCATTTGGAGTGCCAAGTGAATTTGTTAAAATAGGTGTGAAAATTGCTAAGCAAACATTGTTATTCATCCTAATGACCTGTAATGTTTACCCTTTTATATAGGGTATATATATAATTTTTTTTTTTTTGGGATTTATATAACAATTTATTAGCAGACATTTTGAACATCTCTCAGAGATGTTTAAATTTACCAGTCAACCTCTGACATAGAAGGCAGCCATCTTGTACTGTAATAAGAAAATAAAAAAATAGTAAAAAGAGTATATTTTCACAACCCACTTAATCCAGCTGCTAACTTTATTAGGATCACCAATCCTAATGAAGAAAAACCAAAAGAAGCAAGGTAAAAGAAAGCACTTGGATTTGAGGGATAGGTTAAAGCCAGTCTCTGGTGGTAATTAGGACATTTACAGATACAGAAACAAATTTAATAACAATGTTAATAAAATTTAATAATCAATTTCATAGGTACCGGCCGATACCAGACATATACAAATAACAATGGAAATAGAATAAAAAAAATAGGTAAAAAATCAGGATTGGCCTGAGAAAAAAAATCAAATATGCTAAAATATCTCATATATTGCAAGTGGAAAACAAAACGTCCCCTTTTAAATGTAACAGGATAAATCCACTTTTGCCAGCCTCAGATTCGTAGAGGGTTAATAATGGTGGTGGATAGACAGTCCAATATTGTTAGTAAATTAAGTGGTCATATGTTGTCAGTCCAATATTAGTAGTATTAAATTGGAGTTTGATCTAGTCACCACATTCCTGCTTACAATCAGGTAGGTGCTGTTAGCATCAGAGTCTACAGAAAAAAGCACTTGAGTGTAAACTCTCAAATAGTTGGAGACACAGCGCAATTGCAATTTAAGGCTCCAATATGCCAGCCGGCAATACCTTTCAGATGGCAGAAGGAATCGTGAGCTGATGCGTTTCCCCAGTGGCTTTCTCAAAGATCTTTGAGACTGTCTTTAACCTAACCCTCAAACCCAAGCGCTTTCTTTTACCTTGCTTCTTTTGTACTGTAATACAAGGTGTGCCCAGAAAGTAATGAGACTAAACTTATCAATAACTATTTATTGAACTTTCAGATACATAGGGTTAATAATCTTCAAAGGGTGACCCTTGAGCATCGATACACTGTTGCCAGCTCTGCCTGCCAAGCTTGGTACGCCTCCTGGAAGGCATTAACCGGTACGTCCTTGGCTGCCCTTTTTTTCACGGCTGCTTCTGCTTTTGTCAACTGTCTAAAAAAATGATGTCCTATTGAGGCAGCATTTCATACAGGGGGAACAAAATAGTCAGCCGGGACCAGATCTGGAGTGTCAGGTGGTTGAGGTTGAGTTGTCACGATGTGCTTGGCCAAAACTCCCCCACTTGCAGGGATGTGTGACTTGCCGCATTGACGTCATGGGGACCCAGGCAGTGGCAGTCTCCTTGTGGAAGAGGACCCTGTTTCTCAACCAATTGAGCGCTTCCATGTAAATGCACCAGCGACAGTTTGACCGGTAGGTAGAGATTGCTTGTGGACCACACCCTAGAAAACGCGTAGAAAAAGATGAGTATGAAATTGGTCTTTGATTTGCTCATTCAGCCCTTCTTGTGGGCGAAGCCATAATGGTGTGTGCCACTCCGCGCTTTGCACATGCTCCAAAAATTTGCAGTAAATGGCCACACGCTTGTCTTTCTGATCAGGAGTCAAAACCATCCCGATTTCCTGAGTTTAAAACAAAACTTGATCACATATTGTTGCTCAATGGTGCGCTCCATCTCGAATCCTTGACCGAGGTACAAAAGGCACTACACTACACAAATCCTTGACCGAGGTACAAGGTGCCATACAGTGTAAAGGCAACTGCCGCAGAAGGGAATGTTTATCTGATACCCATCCCGCACTACAGCGGATATTGGAGCTTATTCAGGTCCATTCGTATGCAAACATACTGTTCATTGGGTGCAAGCAGGGGGCGTGTCATTAGCATATGGGAACGCCCAGCGTTTCATGGGCTTTCTCATGCTAATGGGCCGATGGTTCAGGGGCGGCAGCTGAGATCGGATGTCAGCTGCCTGCCCACTACCTTCACGCATATCTCAGGTTGCTCTGAGCAGATTGAGATATGCATGCACGTTCCATGTCTGAGACCATCGAATGATGTGGGTGTTGCCCCATCCAATCAGTGCTTGATGCAGCACTAACGGGTCACGTTTCCAAGGTCACCAACAGGCGCGCTGTGTATGACCCAACTGTCACATTTTTAAAATCCACAGGTCACCTGGAAAACACGAACTGTTAAGGTGCTCATACACGCTGTGACAACTGCATGCGTTTTGGACTACATCGTGCAGCACATACTTTTTGATCAGTGCGATGGGATATCCGTGGGAGAGCGCATCGCACCGTGTATGGGCACCTTTAGTGCTCCTTGAGGACCGATTAGGCCAATAATTGCGTATCATTTGCCCATTTGCTAAGAATACTTCTAGCAAACCCTAAAGTTATTTTTGCTAAAATTGTTCTACATGTATACGCTCAACAAGGTGTTCTAGTGAAGTCCACATTTTCTTTTTTAATGTTAAAGGTGGAGATTTATTAAAGCTTAAGCCCCCCATACACGGTCCGTTCATCGGATCCGTTCTGTGCTTAAACAGCACACATCGTATCTGATCTCATCCCTTGTGCATGCACTGCGATCCGATACGATGTTTACCTAGTACAAATGTGTGCAGCACATACTTTTTGTACCGTACTATGTGATGCGCGGGAGCGCGCATAGCATAGTACAGAATGGAGCCGGTCCACAACGGACTGTGTATGGGCTCCTTAAGAGAGATAAAGTACTGGTTAGTCAGCTTCTATCCTTCACCAGCAGATGAGCAACGGGGTGGTATCGCCAGCAGATGAGCAACAGGGTGTTTGAAAAATGACAGTTGGGAAATGGTTTGTTGGTGTGGTTTCTGCGTCCACTTTATTTCTCCCCAAGCCTTCATGCATAGGCTTCAGAGAGGTGTCAGAATATTTGGCTGACGTAAGCATTGTCTCTCTGTATGAATATGGATAGGCCGGCGGCAGTTGGAAGGTAACTGTAAACCCTTTTTTTCTATACAAGACAAACTATTTACAGAACACTTAAACCATGCGCCATAGCAACATTGTAGTGAGCGTGTGTACAGCGGACGTGTTTGCTTATGGCTAGGAAATGATATGAGGTTACACAGCCATCTCCAGTTTCCTATGAGGATTGGCGAAGTGTCATTGTGTAGAGACACTGGGGTAAATTTACTAAAAGAAAAGGTGATGTTGTCCTTAGCAACCGAACAGATTTCTCCTATTGGCCGGGCAGCAGGCTGCGTTTATGGGCACGCTGCTTAGCATGCCTGGCTGTATCATGCACTGAGTGTAAAAGACCAAATTATCCCATCCTTGGCACATAAGTAGATGCTTGCTCACCCGCTGCTTATGTCACCATTCCCATCATTGTTTGTATGGCGTCACAAAACGTCTCCAGTGCTTGACAGCCGGAAGAATGGAAATATCATGGTAATAACACCACAGTGTTATATGTGGGAGGATAATACAGATGTATGTTTGACCCCCATGTTCCTGTATCAGTTTGGGTTAGGATCTCTGAGAAACCTCTTACAAGTGGCAATATTACAAACCCCAACTATACATTGTTGTGATCTGGTCTGAGCGTTGGGTGTCAAGCCCACTGCATTATCGCCGTCAATGCGGTTCTGTGAAAGGAGGGAGCCCATTAGAGGTACACGCATAGCGATGGTATCACCATGTTTTTTACTTGTAGGGATTTGTTTGGCTTCAGGAGGTATTTGCATGTCTGATGTCCATGTGCTGTTTCTCTTGCTCCGCCACTACCCGCAGGTGGCAGATAACCATGCCCAAATACCACTCAATGTTTCCTCTCCGCAAGATCAGACCTGCCTGCCAGGACTCTGCTGCAGTCCGTCATTAAAAATATTTACACCTTTTTTAACACTGTGCGATCACTGTTTTCCTTTATATGACATTTTTATGCTCATTTAGGTGGCCTCTTTCAAGCCCCCAGTTTCTCCACCATTAGGCTAAACTGTCCATTTTCAAAAACCGTCTGTAAGATCACAGCAGCTCATTGGCTGCCACTTTATCCCTTTCCACTTTATCACTTCCCAAGGGTTACAGCAACATAAAGTTAATGCAGACATGACATTTAGGCTCTTAGACTTTTGCCGGGTACACGCTATGCAATATATCGTTCATACAATCAACAAGCGATCTATCACGAAGTGCCAATTCGAAGGGTGACCGCCCAAATCACTTGTAAGGGTGGCTGCAGAAATCTGACCGCTACAAAACCTCAGGCAGCAATGTCATCCCAACTGAGCGGTCACATTTATATGCCCACATGGTTGTAATATGTACAATATATGCATGTATATAGTGCGGTTTGCACACGGCCATATTTATGAAGCTTGGTGAAGTGATAAAGTGGAAGGTGATAATACGGCAGCCAATCATCTCCTTACTGATTGTTTGTTTTTGTTTTTTTATAAATAAAACCAGCCTGTAACTTGACAGTTAACAGCTGATTGGCTGGTGCATTATCACCTTCCACTTTATCGCTTCAACAAGCTTAATAAATCTGCCCCACACTTACCATGTATCCATAGTGTTGCAGTAGGGATCATCTAATGTATGTTATTTGGGACAATGTAGCTGTTAATGCCAAGGCTCTATAACTTGCAAAACATAAACCTCCCTCTATTTCTTCCCAGCAATCTGCGAGTTAAAGGGCCTCTATAGAACTGGCTAATATTCAACTGAAACCCATAATAGCTTCCCAGGATATCAGAGTAATCTGATTTTAATATGCAAATCTAGAGTCAGAGAGAAAGGTGGCACACGTCCCAGCTGTCGCTCCTGTGTGGGCTTGCATTTTTAAGGGGTCAAGCACTACGGTGGCTCTCGAGGACCATCAACCTGAAAATGCAAGCAGGTTTTAATTGCAAAATAGTAATCTGATGCCAGGGTTCTGTTCCCTTCCCAGGATGTATACTTTCTGTGTATTACTGATGGGTCACGGGAGGGAGTTAAGTAAATTTGCACGGTTTATATGTGATCTCTCATCTCTGTTCTTGTATGTTCTTTCTCTCCTGCAGGATGCTGCAAACCATTTACGACTACTTCTGGTGGCATAGGCTGTGGCTTCCAGCGGGTCTGGACTGGAATGACCTTCAGGATAAGGAAGGTCGTATGTACGCCAAAGCCTCGGACTTATACATCACTATCCCATTTGCTTTCATCTTCCTCATAGTACGGTACATCTTTGAAATGTGAGTACATTAGTAGCTTGTGTTCAGGATAGAACTGCTAGAACACTAGATTGATTGCGTGTTGTATGGAAAAAATAACCTGGATCCACCGATTTTTCTCTTATCCGTCCTTTACTCTTTCATAAGCATATATTACCCGATATTAATGATTACATATGTATAACTGCTTGCTGGTGACCAGTGTCTGATCCTCTGTGGACTGGAGAGTAAAACCATAAAAAAAAATTTTTTAAGTATTGTAGCACCCTGTCCCCTCTCTTTACATATCTCTATCTCCTCCCTTCTTAAAATCTCTCTTGCTCTTTGTTCCCCCCCCTCTTCTTAACATCCCTTATACTGTCTCCCCTCTCTTACTCATTGCATCTCTTGCTATCTGTTCCCCCCACCCCTCTCTTACTCATTGCATCTCTTGCTATCTGCCCCCCCTCTCTTCCTCATTGCATCTCTTGCTATCTGTTCCCCCCCCCACCGCTCTCTTACTCATTGCATCTCTTGCTATCTGTTCCCCCCCCCACCCCTCTCTTACTCATTGCATCTCTTGCTATCTGTTCCCCCCCCCCCCTCTCTTACTCATTGCATCTCTTGCTATCTGTCCCCCCTCCCCCCCCTCTCTTGCTCATTGCATCTCTTGCTCTCTGTCCCGTCTTCCTCTTCCTCATCCCTTGCACTGTCCCCCCGTCCCCCCTCGTACAATTTTCAGGATGTGCTTAATTTACATGGGGGAAAACTAATTGGAAGCTTCCTCTACTTTTGGAAGTTTACACTTCTGTTTGTAATGAAGCCCTGAAACATAACTGTGCATGTCATTGGTTTCATTTTTATGTTGAACTGTTGATTTTACAGCCTGTAATTGGCCTTATGGATGTAAAAGTAGAGCGCAAAACCAATTAGACTCAAAGTATATAAAAATGTATTAACCAAATATAAATATAATTATATTGAAAATACATATAAGCAATTCAGTGTGGGAGATCTCGCATCTAAGTGAAGAATAATAATAATAATAATAATAACAACGTGCCATTCTCTACTTGCTATTAGGTGGAGCTTTCCTGCTATTAGTGGGAAGAAAGTTCCTTAGTCCACTTTATCCTCTCCCTCTACATATTTAGATTGCTATATATATGCTTATAGTGGAGAGCCCAGTAGGAACAGTTACCATCAATGATCCTGCTTTCATCAAGGCAGACTCCGCTATGGCAAACAGTCCCGGCCACAGGTTAATTTTTACCCAGGCTGCACAATCAATTCCTGACTGCACCTCCCGTCTGGGAGCCTTTGGGGCTCTGATCGCAATTCTACAAAAATACTTGACTCTAACGGACACGTTGTCCACTGACTCTGTACCACCTACCTGACCGGTGTGATGACTAATGTCTCCTAATTTCCTCTTGGCTAAAGCAGAAGTGTAATCTTCCCTATTGGTAGCAGGCCGAGGTCCGTCTGGGCAAAGAGTGTGTTTTGATCATGTGTCCAAGCACACAATAACTTGATAGGCTAGGAAGGCCGCATGCTGGTCGGTTGTGGTAAGGCATGTACTGTATTTCTTCTAATACTTCCATTGTTTGACTTGTAGCCTGAAGGCTGACTTTTTTTTTTTTTTTATCAAAACGGTACTTGTTTAGTTTCACGGTGGCCGAAATATCGGATGCGATAGCAGCCGATGCAAATTTTTTTTTTTACCTGTTCATAACCCCACTATCCGCTACGCATGGAGTTGATTTTATGCAGTGTGGCGAGCGCAGTAATCCGCGTCCCCTCGCCACACTATATAAAATCAACTCCATGCGTAGTGGATAGTGGGGTTATGAACAGGTAAAAAATTTGCATCGTATCGGCCGATATCGCATCCGATATATGAAACTATACCAGTACCATTAAAACTAATTCTGAAGTTCAGTCAATATGGTTGGGATCACAGTACAGTAGATGAAGGATGATTCTGTATACTCGTACAGGGTCTGCTCTGCCCCGTTTGAAACCAGGCGATCATTCTATTTCTTTGAGTCATGTTTAACCCTTTTTGAGTTGCCAGCATTGCGGTGAGCGATCCTCAAAAAAACAGTCTCTGTGAGCGCCCCTGGCGTTTTTAACAGATATTTTGAGGATCTCTCACAGCACGTTACACTCAAAGGGGTTTAATAAAAGGGGTTTGCTTGGCAATTGTCACGTCTATTTTGACAAATTGGCACTCAAAGGGTTAATTTTTTTCAATAGGTTTTTGCCTGACCCCTTGAATAACATCCAGGTAGGAAGCCACACAGTTTGTGTGCACGCAATTTGACGACTGTATCTGTTTCCTGAAATAGAAAAGAGCAGTGCATTGAAAATAAAATATTTATCTTTCTGGCGTTTCTGAGGATGTAGATAACGCTCTTTATTTTGTTGTGTTGACTTGGGCGGGGGCCTGTATAAAGGTCCCTTCTCTCTCAGAATCGCTGGGTTGTGCTGCTTGTTAGCACAGCGTATGACGGAACTTGCCGTCCTGCTGTCATCTGCGTTACAGGCGGTAAGTACAGTTCTGCCCTGCTGGATATAAAACCGCGGCGGTCCACCTGCATTGCAGCAGAGCCACCGGTCCTTGTGCATTGGCCAAGAATTATGTGTTGCGCATATCCAGTAGCTGGTTCATGCACATCCATTGCTATCGAGCATGAAGCAATAACCCCCCCTGGTGACCAGGGCCTTTAATCTTTGCAGCTATTGTTAAGATATCCCACAAAAGAACACACCTTTTTATGTGTCGGAGACCATTATTGACGAATGTCGACCTGTTCATAATGTTGACAGTGTGCTTGTCTGCGTAGGATATTAATTCATGCCCTAGCCTTAAAGAAAACTAGTGCTAAAATGTACCGGTGACGTGTATGCCGACATGTTGCGTCAACATTCTGATTGACCATATTCAAAACGTGACCACTATTTGGTGTTGGCATTCTAAATGTGGACAGTAAGGGGCTGTTCTTTTTTTTATTTTTAATAATCGCTCGTGTCTAAAGTGTCTGGGAGCAGTTTAAATGGTTTGCATGAGCAGCACTAATCCCGTATATCTGCTTGCACACTCCAAGAAAACACTTGAAAATAGCATTTTGTATGCAGATACAGCCACACACACAAAATATAGCCATGCCACATATCATTTTAATCAGCAGAAGCCGGTATTGTCCTGGTTTGCAAATAAGACAAATTTTTATAGAAAAAGGCGGGAAAAACAAAACAAAAAAAACCTTCCAGCACTACAAAGTCTCACCATGGCATGGCGCGGCTGGAAGGGCTTTTTAACGTAAAAGGTGGCTAGATGTCCTGTACTTGGACATATCTGTACGATAAAGACATATGGTGAAATTTTAATAGGATTAGAAATTTTGGTAAGAAATCCTCTTTTTTTCTTACACTGCAAAATCAAACTAGTTTTGCAGTATAATGGATTCCCGCTTTAAAAAAAAAAGAAACCCTGGAGATTTCTTACCAAATCTCTCATCCTATTAAATTTCACCCACATTGTTCATTATTGATTAATTTCCTTCCATTACGGTGTTGGTCTTAATTTAAAGTCGGGGATGCATGCACCTTGGGGAGACTGGCAAGCCTTCTGGGAACATGGACTAAATGACTATCTAATGTGCCATCCTATACATGCAATGTCTCTTCTATCCAGTTATGTTGCTGCCCCACTTGCCAAGATTCTGGGTGTGACGGAAAAGACGAAACTACGCCCAGCGCACAATCCAACTCTAGAGGCATTTTATACAAGCAACTCTAAGCACCCCAAACAGGTATGGACTGTACTGGACACTGATCCCATTTCTTCCGTTCCAAGCTTTGATGCATGTCCTGAATTGTTTGTTTGTTTGTTTGTTTAATTTATTGGTTATCATCCTGCTTATAATCTTTGGTTAAACTGTCATTAATGTACATTTCTAGAGCTGTCCATCCCTCTTTTGGGAAGTAACTAATACTCCTGTTACTGCTCTCTGACAGAGTGACCTAGAGAGCTTATCGAAGTCAAGTAAATTTACGGTGCGCCAAGTAGAAAGATGGTTCCGCCGGCGGAGAAACCAGGACAGGCCGAGTCTGCAAAAGAAGTTCCGTGAAGCGAGGTATGAGATCTGCTAGCGGCCAGGCAAGGTCAGGCTAGGATAGCAAAACGTTAAATAATAAAGTAACTAAAAATAATGACAATATCATAAAAGTTAATCAAATCTAAAATAATCAGGACTTTGATAGTGACATGAGCTCATACAAACGTATGAAGTAAATAATTGTTTCATTACCTATTGTACGATTTAAATTGTATTTATTGTTATTTAGCAGCTTTGCAAGTTATTCCCTACAATAGGGGTGGGATGTAATGAATTCTGAGTTTGGCGGCTGTGCAGAAAACTGGCTGAACTCCGATATTATTTTTATTTTTTTTAAGGGCCAAAATAAAATGTCCGCTTTGTCCGGCATCCTTCGCGGCCTCCCGACTCTGGTGTCATTACATCTTAACCCTGAAAAGTTTTGGACAATAGATCCCTTGAAAAATATTGTCGCCATGGTATGATATGTTGTCCCAATATAATCTCCTTTTTAAGATTTGTTCAGCAGTTTTGCGGAACAGCCCGATAGGATAGTGACCAATGGTCTTCATACTGCGTGGGCTTGACCGGTTAGGCTGGCCGGTGTGCCACCCCACACTTCCCCCACGTTATAATTCCTGGACACTCAGATAGATGTCTGCCTTTTTTTCACAGCTGGAGATTCACCTTTTATCTTATTGCTTTCATTGCTGGCATGGCCGTCCTTGTAGATGTAAGTAGCGCTTTTTATATCCTTCCGCTCTGTGCTTATGCTACTTCAACACAACTTTCTCTAATGCTTTTGTTGTTGTTCATTGAGGTGAATTCAATTGTTTGTTTCTTTTGAGTGGCTACAAGAAATGGGTGCCTAATGTAGCTATTCAATTGGTTTTCCGACTATATTACTTATCCTTTCCCCTGCCTGGGGTGTCACTCTCTGCTGTGGTGCTTCTAGCACAGTCTGGTCTGATTTTCAGCAGATACAGACCAATGTGTTCTATAAGCACCACAGCAGAGAGTGACACCCCTGGCCGAAAGAGGAACTGCATGGAGTTTGCAGAGTGCTGGAATGATCACGATGGCTACATTTCTCTATTCATGAGTGCCTTATGTCAGTGATGCATGCAATGCTAGGTTTCAGCCATCTATCATATACCGCTACTACAGTATATATAGCACTATGGTGTCTCCAATATGAACGCTACAACTTGTAAAATAAACCACGCTAGATACTGGATTGCTAACATTGCAGACAAGTGAACTAACCCACGTCAACCAATCAGGTGCCTCCGTTCATTGCGTAACTTTGCTGTACACCATAAAAGCTATAAGTATTTTGGTCACTTAACCTCTGTGTCTGAGTTTGTACAATGCCTTCACTTAATCAGACCGCTAGCTGGCCAGTAATTTCTTGTTGGCCAGAGTATCGTGTGTATATTTTTATGCTTTTTTTTTTTTTTGTTCTGTGCTATTGTTGTGGACTATTATTTTAGGGGGATATTTTGTTACAGGTAAATCTTTGGACCCATAGGGCTGCTTTATGTTATAAAGTGTATATTCTTATGCGCCATTGGTCGGTGCATTGACACTGACTAGCTCTGCCCAGTGCAAGTTTGTCACTTGATGTACTACAGATGTGTCCACATACATCTATCCTCCATACGATACAAGTCACATTATACCCAACGCGTAAGATTCATGTGACTCTGCATCGCCGGGCGTCTTTCTTTGCAACATTTGCCATTCGATAGCATCTTATCTGCAAAATTGAGTGAATAGGACACACAAGCAGCTTCTGCTGATTAAAATGATATGCAGCCTGCCTATTTCTTTGTGTATCTGCATAAGAAAGGGAACATTTCAGTGTTTGCCTGGAAATCAGTGTAACGTAGCATTTTGTATGCAGATGCAGCCACCGTTGCACACAGAATACAGGCAAGCCGCATATAATTTTAATCAGAAAAAGCCACTTGTGAGTACTGTTCACTCCAATTGAAATGGTTGCAAAGAAAACGCCCCCGGCGCTACGGAGTTGTTGCGACTAGAAAGGCTGTTTAACGGGAAGGATGTACGTGGACACATCTGTAGCTCAGAGTACTGTAAGATAGAGAGGCACTTCGATCCTATCTGTTCTCCTTGGTTCCAAGAGTGGCCTGAGCATGGGGGAGATATGAAGTTAACCCCAATTTGATAATTATTTTAGGTATGATTTGACTCTATGCATGCATGTATTGCCTCTTTCCCACATTTTCCCTAATTTATTTATTTTTTATAATATTTTTTTACAGGAAATAGTTTTACTGCTCTTTTATAATTGCATTGTTTTTCTTGCTGTTTGCAGAAGCCCTGGTTCTATGATCTCAGCCAAGTATATAATGGTTTCCCCAAACAGGTAATTTCCGTGGACCTGTGCGCAGTTCTGAAGCCACCATGCACTGTGGCACATTGATATTGATAGTGTTGCCAGTTTGGGAGTAACCTGGGAGCAGCCAAAAGCGAGGTGGTTTTTAACACTAGTGGTGTCTTGTACATTGAGTAAGACTAAAGGCTCCTTACTCTAGTCAAGTGGCTCCCAAATGTTTTTGAATCACGGCACCCTAGAGAATATATATATTCTGCTAGCCTCTCTGAAGCATACAGGAGTCACATAGGAGATATATTCATTTTATTTTGGATGAAGATTCATCATCCAGGTTTTTAGGAAAATTTGCATATATATATATTTTTAATTACCACAATTAAAGGAGGCTGACAGAAATTCAAACACCTGCTAATTCATAGGCTAATTCACCCAAACTCCAATCTTAAAGGAGATCGACAGGAATCCTGAGACCTGTCTCTTCTTAGGCCACACTAATTGGCCCCATTCTAAATCCACCAGCGGATATAAATTTATATATTCCTACTATAGGTATTAAGAACAATATGCCTTGTATTATTAATTTATTCTGGATAATATTTGTGTAAGCAGAGGAAATTCTCTCACAGATATCACAAATATCACGACCGCAAGATTATTGTATTTCCCCTGATGAAGTCTCTGTGAGACGAAACGCGTTGGGATTGTCTACAAGCGTTTTTATCCGATTGTCCTGTGAAGAAAATAAACAAACAAAACATTGGAAAAGATCTCCTTTACTACTTCATTGGTTACGGATTATTGCTAAGTTGTATTTAAATTCTGTCTTAGGCGCCATACCACTATTGGGTAAAAATATATATATATATATATATATATATATTTTTGTCACTACACCCCTAGGCCAAAAATGTATTGCGAAATTTAGAAAATAATATTAATTTAAGTAATTGGTGTTTATATGCCACCCTTAGGTGTTTTTATGTGGTGGGGGACAGGGTTTGCTTCTGTTTGTTCAAATAAATTGTGATAGGCAAAACCAGTGCTGGTGTCGTCCAATCACATTGGCCATAACTAATTTGAGTTGGTCATGAGACCCCAACCCAAGGCACCCCTGCAAGTGTCTTGAGGCACCCCAGGTTGCCTCAGCACACCATTTGGAAACCATTGCAGTGAATCTTACACAAAATTTGAACTAATTTGTCCATGTGTTTCGCATTAAGGATATCGGGCCAATCCCCAGCATCTCCCAACCGCCCTCAATTTTCTCTTGCTTCCGTTCCAAAATGCTTGCGTATGATAAATGGTGATCCCGCCAAACTGCGCCTGTCATGTGTTTTAAAAATGACATTGGTAGCTGATTGGCTGGTGCACCATGTATCCTATGAAACAAGTTTTATATGATTAAAATTCATTGATAAATGGGCCTCTAAGTAAGCTGGGTGAAGTAGCGACGGTCATGTTTTATATTATAGCAGTACCATTAGCTGCCACCGTTATGTCATGTTTTCATTGACTAGGATCTAAGGTCATCTCTATTTTCCCCCCACCAGAGTATGCTGCCATCCCAGTACTGGTATTACATGATTGAACTGGGCTTCTACTGGTCGCTCCTCTTCAGAATCGCCTTTGATGTGAAACGGAAGGTGATTATGCCACATTGACACTGCTCATAATATCCTTTATTGGTTTATTTGGATAATAGAATTTTAACACACTGGGGGAGATTTATGAAAGCTTGGAGAGAGATGACAAAGAAAATGACAGTTATGAGCTGATTGGCTGGCTGTTTATCACACTCCACTTTATCACTTTCTGAAGCTTGATACATCTGGCCCTAAGCTTTGATAAGTCTCCACCTTTTTAAAACTGGTCTTTGGCAGCTGTAAAATAAGGTTGCGGAATGTGTTCTTTGTTACTCCCTCAGCTGGAGAACTGCCCTTGGTCAAATCTTTAAATTCCTCATCATATATATATATATATTACTAAGGTGATTTTTGGTGTATATCCCTTTTTCTCCCTTCATACTTAGCCAAAATTGATAAATGAGGTACCATTTTAAAGATGAAGTTCTCCGCTTCTGCCGACTTGTTAATTTAGAATTGCACATTGTATCGTTTGTTTAAAAATTGAATTTTGGCCCTACAGTTCTTTCTCTGGATGCGTTTATACGGAACGGCTAATGGGGCCTCCACACATACTGATTTAAAGGCATTTTCTAAGCGATCTCTCTAGGGGCGGGATGTTCTTACATCCGCAGCCCAGCTACGCCCCCCCTTCACCACCCATCGCATACATAATTATCGCATATGCATCTTGCGTTAAGAGCTGTCTGGTGAGGTGAGTCAGCGGGTCCCGGCGGCTCCCCCCTCTCTCCCTTACCCGGCACTGCTGCTGCGCCAGGCTCTCCTCCTCCCTGCACGCGGAAGAGGATCATAGTGCATGGAGGAGGAGGTCACAGGTCTGGGCAGCACAGCTCTGTGCTGCCCGAACACCGGTGAGGGGGGGTCAGTGCGGGGAGGCGGTGAGTCGCGGTAGAAGCCCATAGGCTTCTATGGGGCATCGCCAGATTTCTCTGGCGATTTTCCCCCCGTCGCGGTAACCCGGCGGGGGATGCTTAGAGCATCCTAAAATGCGGTAAAAACCCAGATAACGGGGTTTTTATCGCATTTTTAGTTTAGAAAATCTCCCCCTATAGCACATAAAAAATGTCCCTACATCGCTTAATGTGTAGGGGCCAAAGTGATGCCCAGCGGTTAAGATCCAGCATGCTGGATATTAATCGGTCAGGGCCAAAAGGCCAGTGCAGAGCGATCTTGCTAAAGCGATCTAGCATCACTTGGAACACTTCAGCATCAGTTTTGCTCGGATACGCTAAATGGCTACAATTGAACCGGTTCTTCTTTCATCCTACTACAAACCACCGACCTCGCTACAAAATTCATTGTATTTAATTTGCATGCAAAATTTTCGCACGCCCACCTAGTCTTTTATAATAAAAGTATAATGCTGCTCCTTGCCTCCAATGGAGGGAAATCAGGTGTCTTGCACCTTGAGGGCCACTAGATGGCACTCGAATGAGCAATTCAAGTGGTGGTCATTTTTGGTGCGCAAAGCTGCCGGCACTGACATTACTTTTATGACGATCTGTCCGTTGGATGGGCTGGTAATTATTTGAGAATATAGCCAAAGTTCTGCCAACTACTGGATCTGACGCCGTAACAACCTTGCTTTCTAGAATACTAGATTGTCTGTGCACGTTAAAGCATAATCCATATAAACTGTGATCTTTCTATTGTTCTAGGGTAAATGCAAGTATAATATATTTACTGTCTTTCTTCTCCAGGACTTTAAAGAGCAGGTTATCCATCATATGGCCACTATTGTACTGATCAGCTTCTCATGGTGTGCAAACTACATACGTGTGGGTACATTGGTCATGGCCATTCATGACTCCTCTGACTTTTTACTAGAGGTGAGATGTTTTACATAGTCTCTGCAGACTACACCCTTTAAAGACTTTCCGATTTAAAGGAAATCTGCTCCAAAGGCCTACGTTAATTTGTTTGGTCGGTTTCTGTAAGGTCAAGGAATTGGTTTTGACACTTGAAATTTCTGCCTCAAGTCTTCTGAGGAAACCGCTGGTAAACGTTTCAAACTGAAATTTCTTTTGCAACACTTTGTAACTCTGTAACCATGGAAACCATGTAGAACTGACCTAACTTTTCAACTCCTGTAACCATGGAGACCATTTAGAACTGACCTTACATTGAAATGGTTTCCATGGTTACAGGAGTTACAAAGTAAAGACATTTCTAAATGGTTTCCATGGTTACAGGAGTTACACACTGACCTTCCTATGCAACACTTGTAACCATGGAAACCAGAACTGACCTTACTTTGTAACTCCTGTAACAAGGGAAACCATTTCAAACTGACCTTCCTTTGCAACACTTATAACCATAGAAACCATTTAGAACTTACCTTAATTTGAAAGTGTTGCATAGGAAGGTCAGTTTGAAATGGTTTCCCTTGTTACAGGAGTTACAAAGTAAGGTCAGTTCTGGTTTCCATGGTTACAAGTGTTGCATAGGAAGGTCAGTTTGTAACTCCTGTAACCATGGAAACCATTTAGAAATGTCTTTACTTTGTAACTCTCGTAACCATGGAAACCATTTAGCACAGACCTTAATTTGCAACATTTGTATCCATAGGAAACCATTTGAAACTGACCTTCCTTTGCAACTCCTATAGCCATGGAAACTGTTTCAAACTAACCATTCTTTGGAATGCTTGTAACCATGGAAAACATTTATTTGGTTACAAGTTGTGCTAATCTACATGTGTTATTCACAAATTGTAGCAAATGTCTGCTTCTGAGATTTCACCAGTAAATTTTAGACTAAAGTTGGAATGAAAGTATTGAGAATTTTTTGCCAAATCACCTATTTTCGGATTGTGGGAGGAAAACCAGAATGCCCAGAGTAAACCCAACCTAGTACGGGGGGAAAATATACAGACTTTACGCAGTTTGCACCGTGGTGGAAATAAAACCCAAGACCTCAATTCTGTGAAGCAGTAATGCTAACCATTACACCATCTGTACTGCCCCAAGTGTTTATTATTTTATTTGTTTTTTGAGTTGCACAATTAGTCTGACAGCACATGTGTCGTGATGGTCCTATGATGACCGTTGCACGTAGGAGGGGTGGGGAAAAGCAGCCACTTTGGGACCTTTTTCGAGGCATGAAAGCATTCTTCTGCTGCTGGAATTTTTTTTGCTTTGAATGCCAAAACATTAATAGGAATAAATCACAAAAAACAATCAACGATAAGTGAAACTGAGAAAGTTATTTCACCAGGAAATGACTGGCTGACGTTACTTGTTTTATAGAAATGATCTTCGTGTACATACTGTAATATGTTTTTTCTGCTTCATTCAGAAACTGACCTGCTAACCTCTTTATTCACAGTCTGCAAAAATGTTTAACTACGCTGGCTGGAAACAAACGTGCAACAACATCTTTGTGGTGTTTGCCGTGGTATTCATCATTACCAGAATAATTATATTTCCATTTTGGTAAGTAGAAGTTTCGTAGGTTCCATATTGTTGCTCTTCACTCTTTAAATCCTGACCTACAATTTTCTGTCTTTGGTAGAGGTGCAACCATAATTGCATGAACACCTAGTAAGAAATATCTTACCGCCTACTGTATGAAGACTAGTGGCACATAGTAGCAGTGAACAATTTTAGGCTTGCTCTTCTCACATGGGGTAGATCCAATTACCCACAATATTTTGTGTAAAAAAAAAAAAAAAAAACAATGGCTACAATTGTGAATGTTATTCCATTGACATGCGTAATGTTTTTTTCTGAAAAGAACTGCAATAAAAACACAAAAGGTTGACATGATGCACCCCACCACCCCCAACAAAAATAAAATTATAGAAAAAATGAATAACATCGTAGATGTTATGTAGTGTCACTAAATATTTTGAGCTTTAAAAATGTGTCAATCTTGAATTTTCTATGGTGTAGTGCCGGCCATGGCCATCTGGGCTTGTTGGACTTTGATTTAGGCAGGGCCACCGGAAGCAGTTGTTGCCTTTTACACCATTTTAGCGCAACACAATCTCAATGAAAAAAAATTTGGGAAGCACTTAATACATTTTGGAAACTTAATTATGTTTTATTTTTTTTTAAGTAAATACTTTTCAATAAACTTGAGGTTCATAAAAAAAAAAAAAAAAAAGAATAATAATTTTGCACCCAAACCGTATAATTGTACCCCTTTTTAATGGGATTAACTTTTTATGGTACACAAGAAATGAGGCCTACTATTCTATTTCACCATATTAATTTCATTTATATTTGTCTGCTTTTTTTATGTACTATTTAGCTTGTCCCTATTTTACATTCATCAGATGTTGGCAATGCCCAATTTCTGGCTAGCACCACATCCTTTTAAATGGCTCCTTTTCCTATTCTACTCAACATTCCAATATCTGTATTGACTGAGTGTCCAACAGATGTGCTTAGCTTCCAGCCCTGGTGTTGGATAAAGGCCCAGCACAGAATAATGATGGCATTTACCAAGTAAAAACAAAATGGCCCATACACGTAAGGATTCACTTTTCAATTCTGCTCAAGTCACTTTTTTTTTTAACTAGATCTGTATTCACTAATTAACTTTGAAATAAAAACTGTGTTCTCTCCATCTACAGGATCCTGCACTGTAACTGGTTTTATCCTTTACAAGCTTATTCCCCTTTCTTCGGCTACTATTTCTTCAACGTCCTGCTGTGGATACTGCAATGCCTGCACATATTTTGGGCCTACCTCATTCTAGGCATGGCTCACAAGTTTCTAACGGGCAAGGTAGGACCAAATGACTTTGGGAAAGTGATTGGTGTTTGACTGATATGTTTAGTGTCTTTTATTACTAATAAAATGATTTAAAAAAGCAATCTATACATCTTATGCTGACAACACAATGACCAGTAATGCTGCTCAACCCAGGTATTAAGAGTTGGATGAGTGACACCACTGACATGTGGCATCCCTGCACCCTAATAAGGGGGTAGGGGAGTTCTTATTAGAGATGTGTGGGATCATATTGGCTATTGGCTGTCGCATGTTTTGAATAGCCAATAAGAACTGAGTAAATACCAGACATATCTAGTTATTCCATTTTGAAACCAAATAATTTTTGGGCTCTGAAGACTTTATATTTTTACAATGTTGGAGGGTAGGCCAAAGCATAAATATGAATTTTATGCTTAATTTTGTTTTCTCATTGTGTCCTAACATCTACAGCTGGAACAAGATGAACGAAGTGACAAAGATGAAACTGATATCTCCGATGAAGAAGAACCCATCAAGAATGGTTCGGTTTCCAATGGTCATTCACTGAAGAACAATAATCACCACAAAGCCGATTGACCTCGGGTCAGGCAAATGGCTGATTCATCCTCGGAGCCTCTTGTGAGGAACTAATAGCAATAAACGTCCTTCTCCTTGATTAACACTAAAATGCCTCACCATCATCTCATGAAAAGACACTAATTGATCTCTCAAAGAACAGTCCAGTTTACATTCCTCAAAGAGCCTTCAGAGGTGGATCGATGAAGCTTCTCCATGGGGACAATTTTAAACCTGTTGATTCATGTATATTTAGTTTTTGTTTGTTTTTTGACTGTGAAAAATGAACTCAATGTATATTCCCCCTTCTCCTCGTTCTTCATCATTCCCTAAAGATATGAAGCCCCACTTTTTATTTTCTGTTGAACCGTAAGTCAACATTGACTGCTGCTTGTAGGTTTGGCTCAGGTCAGTTGGACACCAAAGACCCTCTTCTGTGAAAAAGCTGTCCAGGTTTACATTATAAAAACCACCAATATACATTCCAGAGATGACCTCTTTCTTCTTACATTTTATTGTCTGTATCTAGACTGGAGAACTAGAGTCGTATGACCTGGATAGAGCAGTGACGGTATATCATTTGCTACTTATTGAGTTTTGATGCCCATCTATGGTAAAAGATGAGTTGAACTACTGGTTGTTGAAGGTTCCTGGATAGGTTTGTAAGAGCAGTGTGTCTTAACTTTTGCCTTTTTACCCCCATGGTAGAACTCAAAGTAGCCATGTTGGAGATCACCTTAATCAATGATGTTCATTTCATCTTGATGCTTTATTTGATATCTCATATGATTATTGTACTAGTCCTGTCGAAGTAGATCATTTAATAGCAAAAAATATATATATTTATTATGTCCCTATTGATTCTTGTCTTTATTTTTTTGTGATGCTTTTTTCTATCATGTTGCGTACTAAAGCCAAATATGGTGGGCCTCTCTAAAGAGATATACATGGGGTACATCATTTTTACATGGTAACAACCTCCCATCCTTTTTTTTTTTTTTTTTTCCCTACAAGTCATCCTATTACCCTCACTAAGTGTAGGCAGCCATCTTGTGCCGTAAGCCAATAAAAGATTTCTTAATAACATTCATAACAAAAGAGTTTTAGGAGTTCCCAAATTTGGCACCCAGTCTAAGATTTAAGTATATCCATGTGTGAGCACAGGTAGCACATGTGACTTAATTAGTACTTTAAATGAAGTTGTAACATCGGTGCACAAATAGCCTTAAAAACCAGAACTGTTGAGGACAGAGTTTGGGGATGACTAATACAGCAGCACCATGGATTTGATGGCATGTTTAGATTTCTTGAGGCACGACTATGTTTATTTGATGTATGATGATAGGGGTTTTTATTTTATTTTGCTGCTTTGGCTCCCGCTGCGGATTCACTGAAAAATCTGAACTTTTGCCAAATTGAAAATTATTATATTTACCCCTTCATGTCTACCTGGAAATAGTTTATTATTTTCTAACTCCCGATTTTTATGGTTTCTAACTCACCGAATGTACGAATATCCTTTATAGACATAACGACAAATAAGCGGGTGAAGCAGTTCTACCCGGTAATTTGTGTAGTGTGAAAGGGTCATCCTGGGTCTTATATCCCGGTTCACCAACCCTGCTTTTTACCAAGGTTGTCGACCTGGGCTTTTTGACCCGGGTCGACCCTTTCACGCTACACAAATTACCCGTGTAATTCAGCAAATTACTGGGTTGACCGTTTTTTAACCTGGTCATTTGTTGCTTTGTGTGAAGGGGGTCAGACTGCACCCGGCAAAATGACCCGGCACTCAAATGCCGGATCGCATGTCTGAAAGGTATAATTAACTTCTTTACTATGTATAATAATGACCATGTGTTTTGTGTTTAAAAATGCTAAATGTTAGCCCATGCAACAAAGTGACACTTCTATGTATTGTTCATTTATTAGATTTATTTCAATCTGAGTTTATATAGAGATTATATATTTGTAAAAAATAAATACAATTTTGCTTTTTCAAATGTTAGCTGTAAAATGTAGCCCTTTGCACTTTTCTACAATATTTTAAAGTTTAAAGTCAAATGTTAAAAATAAAATATAATTAAACTTTCCAGCTTGTATCTCCTTTTTGAAATTGAAGCGCTCAGTGGTATTGGGTTGCTACTGACTGTAGGCACACCGACCGACCAACCAACCAACTTCCATTTGTACGGGAATAAAGGTTCACTACTGGATAATCCAATCTGTGCCACCACAGCGTTGGGTGACATTCAAATTTACAGTGTCCTGAACAGGGATTACAAGAGGGTGCATAAGATACTTTGGCAAAGTGTATAGGGGCCTTTACTCTCTCTGCACACATCACATCTGCCCCACCTGCAGTGCAGCATGGGTTTTCTCAGTTGCTATACCCTTTTTATTTATTTTTACTTGCACACCTGCTTCAGGCCCGGTGTTCCATGCTGTTCATTGCAAATTAAACCATTACACGTTTTATGCTTTACATGGAATAACAATAGATCCGGCATTAAGACTGCACATTCCTACTGCCCTGCTTTCTTTAGGTCGGATCAAACCAGTCTAGGAAGACAGACCGGTTTCTCAAAATACACTGACCCGTCACCCACTCCTACAAAGCAGATTGCAATCTGTTTTTATTGTGCGGGGCTGCAGATTAAAACTGGTATTTGTTTATTAACCAGGCTCTTGTGGAGGGCACTACTAGTATAACAAGGTGTGAAGGTCCCATACACTATTGCTCTATGCCCACACATGAGTTTGACCCATTTGGTTCATAAATTGAGCGAAAAGTGCCATATCGTGGTCTCACCTCTGAAACCGATCCGAAACGCGGTTCTGTGCACAATCAATTGCATAACATATGATAGATCATGGGCAAAAGTAGGGCATTCAGTTTATCATATGAGATCCTGCCACCTGGCATGCAAGGTACGCATGTAATACGCAAGTCCCCCGTATCCTCAGAAGAAGCCGCTCTCTGCACAAGTTTGTGTTACATCTGCCCCACATGCAGTGCAACATGGTTTTGGCCATTTGCGAAAATGTCCGGGTCATGGTAGGAATTAAAAGCAGCACCTCGAACTCATTCAGAACCCATTGTTGTAACACTACATTCCACAAAGTACAGATGCCAAGTTTCTTGCGCAGCACGAGTCTGCAACATCCATTGCACCATAACATAAGTCTGTTGGTGATTGACAGTCTGAAGCATGTTTGGGAGAGGGATCAGCCTCCTGTTCCCAAATATCGCTGTCCTGCCCTCTTTGGAGTCAATGCAACTGTCATGTAGCCAGCCATTGGTGTTGCAGATAATCAGATACTGTGTTTTAGGACACAGTTCGGATCAGTAATCCATACAGAGTACATGACACTCCCTGCTGCATTAGCCTATTAATGCTATCGCTGCAGTTTCTGGGCGGTATTCAATGAGCCTGATTCGGCGAATTTGTGCTGTTTGGCGTATTTCTGACTAATACGGTGAATCACCCTATTCAATGACCACTTGGCGAATACATTTCAAGGTTTTTTTCACCATGATTCACCGAGTAGCAATCGCTATCTTTTTATGGTGAAGTGGAATGTGAACTTTTAAAATAAAGTGTTTTGTTTTTTACAATTGGTGTAAAAAAATCAGGAATTTTATTCTGAGGAGGGGCATGCTATTTTTATTCATGTGCTGTACACAGCAGCCAGCAGGGGGCGCCGGAGCCGAGCCGCTCATTACATATTCATATATTCACTGCACCCAATCGTTACGATCGTGTGTAGTGAATATACGCTCCCCTGCTGGCACCCCCGGGGGGCAGCCTGTGCTGCCTGGTACCCGGGGAGCCCACCTACCCCCCACAAAGTTCTGGGGCAGGCAGAGAGACTACCATCTCTCTGCCTGGCACCATCCTCAGGCTCCCTGCGGCAATCGCCGCAGGAGCTCATATTCGCCAGTCAGGGGCAGCGAGCCCCTGACACGTTGAATACCGGAGCCCGCCGGCTCCGGAACGTGGCGAATGTGCAGCGAATCCTAAAAAGGATTCGCTGCACCTCGCAGGTATTCTCATTGAATACCGCCCTCTGTGTATGCAGAAGTTATAGCAACTCCAACCAAATCTGGATCAAAGGTGCATAAAGCTTCAAAAAGTGATAATATGGAGAGTGGTAAACAACCAGCCAATCAGCTCGTAAATGTCAGACTGTGGGCGGGATGTTCTAACATCTGCAGCCCTCTAACGCCCCTCTTTGCTGGGTACTGCATAGTTAATGATCGCATATGCTCTAACATATGCGATCATTAACGCAAGGGACAGCTCTTGCGATAAGAGCTGTCCTTTGCGATGCGTCTCCGGTGCTGGAGAGCGCAGAGCGACGGGGATAGTGGGGGCATGCTGGGAGGGAGCCGTGACTGATCCAACACACATCGCTGCGGAAAGAAGCCCATAGGCTTCTGCAGGTGATCGCCAGCTTTTTCTTTTCTTAGCCAAGGGGCCAGGACACCAGTAAAGCCCTGCCCCAGATTCTGATTGGACAAAGGGGCCAGTCAGTCAAATAAAAGGGATGGCCATCAATAGTCAAACTTCTCAATGGATATACATCACAAAGTATGCTACCATCGATGGTCACTTGCACTATAGCCATCGATGCCAATAGCGTCAATGGCCATGCCTACCACACACAGCTTTACTATATAGAATAACTAATTACTTGTCGTCAATCATCTCAGGGATGGAGAACCTTTGGCCCTCCAGCTGTTGTTGAATTACAGCTGTTGTTGACAGTTGACATTTGACAGTTGACACTGCCAAAACCTGTCATTCAGATATTACCAGATTTTGTTCCAGTCAGCTAGATCTGACAATAAATCTCTAAATGTATGGCCAGCATTAGGGTCCTCTCTCCATCATTTATCAACTTTTTAACTAGGTACACACTTGACGATCCGGGGGATAAATAAAAGGCACACAACAAATAACAACGGATTATGCTTACCGATAATTCCTTTTCTTCAAAGAGATCCCATGGCAGACAATACCTAAGGATTTCATCCCACAGCCTTGAGTTACACAGGTTACTTTTTTCCCTGGAACCTCCCCCTCCGGTATAAATCCCTGCTCCTCCCCTTCCTAGGTGTCTTTCGAGTGTCTCCTTAACATCAGGTTCCTAGGGAAAAAAGAGACAACAAGGGGAGGCAACTGATGGCTGCCATGGGTTCTCTATGAAGAAAAGGAATAATCGGTAAGCATAATCCGTTGTTTTCTTCTACGATCCCCATGGCAGCCAATACCTAGGGAAATACCATAGCAAAGAACAAAAGAGGGAGGGACCCAGGAATGCATATGTCAAGAACTTTAATTGTCAAGAATTTTTATTGTCAAGAACCCCTTGCAGGACCTGAGTTCCAAACCGCGGCAGAAATACATTAAACTCATAGTGCCTCGCAAACGTGTGCACTGATGACCAGGTCGCCGCCTCACAGATGTCCTTGATTGAAGCCTTCGCCTTCCAGGCCCAGGATGTCGCCACCGCCCTGGTTGAGTGTGCCTTAATTATGTTGCCGTATCTAGACCATCAAAGAAACCTTTACATAAAAAGTGAAGTACTTCCCCTGTAGGTATCTCTTCCAAGTCTTCCTTTGATCCTCTCCAATTTATAAAGGCTCGCCATACTCTGTAATATACTGCAGAAGATACATCCTTCCTTGCATGAAGAAGAAATGAAATAGTTTGATCAGAGAGACCTCTTCTCAGAGAATTCCTCTCAATCTCCAGGCCGTTAATGACAATGCTGCTGGGTCTGGGTGACTCTGATGACCCTGCACCAACAACCTCGGGATTATTGGGAGAGTCCAGGGCTCTTGTATGGACAACCTGAGTACTGTCGCAAACCTGGTCTTCCATTATCTTCTTCAACACTCGGTGGATTAGGAGGAAAGGGGGAAACAGGTACCCCAGCTGGCACTCCCATTTGACTGAGAAGGTATCCACTGCTGACGTGCGGGGAAGATAGTATCTTGAGTAGAATTTCTCTACCTTCCTGTTGGTGTGCGTCGCCATCAGATCTACGTCTGGTCTCCCAAATCTCTTCACCACTTCTTCGAATACTCCTGTGTCCAATTCCCATTCCCCTGAGGCTACCTTGTTTCGACTGAGCAGATCGGCCAATATGTTCTCCTTTCCTGGAACAAAGACTGCTGTAAGAGATTTTACTGATGCCTCCGCCCATGTCAGTATCTTGGACATTACCACCATTAGATCTTTGCTCTTCGTTCCTCCTTGGTGGTTTATGTACGCTACTACTGTAGTGTTGTCCGAGAAAATTCTTAGATGCGAGTGGACCACCCTGTGACCGAATTCTCCTATTGCTCTCCATACTGCCTCTGCCTCTCTCCAATTTGATGCACTCTCTCTTTCTGACCAAAGTCCCTGGACCGTGTGCTCTTTGAAATGGGCGCCCCAGCCTGACTGACTCACGTCTGTCGTTATGATCTGAAAGTGGGGTAGATACAGTAACATCGCCCTCTCGTTCAGGCTTAGCTCCATCCACCATTCTAGTGATCTTTTTACTGCCGAATTTAACCTCACCCGGCCTGAATGATCGCCTCTCCCCTTTATCTGGGGTAGAACGGCCCATTGTAGTTCTCTCATCCTCCACTGTGCCCAAGGCACCACACCAATCGTGGATGACATCATCCCCAATAACTGTACACACTCCTTCACTGGGACTGTCACCTTCACCGCTACCTTCTTTGAGAGAGAGGTAATCTTTACACACCTTTCTTCTGAGAGAAGTAATCTGAAGTTCTCTGTGTCTATTATAACACCTAGGAACTTTATTCTCTGAACCGGCATTAGTTGGCTCTTCTGAAGGTTGATTAACCAACCATGTTCTTGCAGAACCTCCATCACCACATGCAAGTCTCTTAACACTCCTTCTGACGATGTGGCTGCAATCAGGAGGTCGTCGAGATAGGGCCAAATTTGAACCCTTCTTTTTCTGAGAATCGCTATTAATGTCACTAAGATCTTCGTAAAGACCCTTGGGGAGGTTGTCAGCCCAAAGGGGAGGCACGTAAACTGGAAATGTCTGCCCTGTACACAGAACCTGAGGAACCTTCAATGAAAACAGTGTATCGGGATGTGATAATACGCATCTTTCAGGTCTTAGCAGCAATCTCCCTCTCTCCCTCATTAGTCTAGCAATCTCCCTCATGTCACCTAGCCCACATTACACTGTTACATCATAGTTACCTCCCCTCCTGCATTCTGTAGGAGACTCCCTGAAATAGCAGCAATCTCACTCTCTCCCTCATTAGTCTAGCAATCTCCCTCATTTCACCTAGCCCACATTACACTGTTAAAGCATAGTTATCACCCTTCCTGCATTCTGCAGCAATCTCCCTCTCTCCCTCATTAGTCTAGCAATCTCCCTCATTTCCCCTAGCTCACATTACACTGTTATATCATAGTTACCTCCCCTCCTGCATTCTGCCGGAGACTCCCTGACATAGCAGCAATCTCCCTCTCTCCCTCATTAGTCTAGCACTCTCCCTCATTTCACCTAGCCCATATTACACTGTTACATTTTCGGGGAAACAAGGAATGAGCGATAGATACATTTACATTGAATCATCAGCGCCATTTCCCAGCACTTTACCAAGTATAGTAGCTCTTACTAACTGCTTTGGGGCTCATCTACATTTGGATATAAGTCATTTTAAAAGAGATGAAGCAGTACACACGCTCCTAGGTGCCACATTCACGATCTCTCCATATGTGGAACTAGACACGCCCTTTAAGTGGAGCATGACATACCCCCTCAATGGGGCGCTTTGCAAAATTCTACTACCAACTATAATCTCCCTGAAACTAGTTTTCAAAAGTGGGCAAATATGATCTATATGCATGCCCGGCTGTGTCTCGGCTGCACAACCGTCCATTACCCCCAGGAATTTTATTTAATTGCATATATAATCTATATATATATATAGATTATTTATGCATGCCTGGCTGTGTGTGTTATAGATTTCATATGCATGCCTGGCTGTGTGTGTTATAGATTTTATATGCATGCCTGGCTGTGTGTGTTATAGATTTCATATGCATGCCTGGCTGTGTGTGTTATAGATTTTATATGCATGCCTGGCTGTATGTGTTATAGATTTCATATGCATGCCTGGCTGTGTGTGTTATAGATTTTATATGCATGCCTGGCTGTGTGTGTTACAGTACTGTAGTGTACAAGAACCTGACATCAGGCCCTGATGCATACCCTCCAACAATTCCAATGCAAAAATCGGTACAGGCCAGGGGGTGTGGCCATATATAGTGGGCGTGACCATTTGTAAAGGGAGTATGGGCTGGACTCTGACTTTCCACTGGACCACTACACATCCCAAACTGAAACCGGGCTGATGTGCCTCAGACATACACGTGTGTCACCGGCGGCTAATTCGTGAGCCCCAGCCTCTGTGTCCTCCCACCCCCCGGTCCCCGCTCACCTGGATCCCCCGGCTCGGCGCACAGATGAGGTGCGCGGAGGGCACCTACTCTGGTCAGGGCTCCAATCCGTGGGGGAGATTCTCTAAGAATCTCCGCCGCCCATCGCATTTATAATTATCGCATATGTTGTAACATATGCGATAATTATAGCAAAGGACAGCTCTTGCGTTGAGAGTGAGAGTCGCCGGGTCCCAGCAGGTCCCGGCGGCTCCCCCCTCCCTCCCTCCCACCCCCGGCGCTGCTGCTGCTGCGCCGTGCTCTCCTCCTCCCTGCATCCGGAAGAGGATCAGTGCAGGGAGGAGGAGGTCACAGGTCTGGGACACAGGTGAGGCGGCGGGGGTCTGTGCGGGGCGGCGGGGGGTCGTTGCGGGGCCGAGGTGGGATGCGGTAGAAGCCCATTGGCTTCTATGGGGCATCGCCAGATTTTTCTGGCGATGCCCCCCGCCGCAGTAACCCGCTTAGAGCATCCCAAAAATGCGGTAAAAACCCAGATAACGGGTTTTTACCGCATTTTTAGCTTAGAGAATCTCCCCCCATATCCGCCCATGCAGCCCGGAGAGGGGGTCGAGCAGGTCCCAGCTGCAAGGGGAGTGGGGCTGGAAGGAGAGAGCAGCTTGCACACGACGCCCCCCCCCCCCCCCCCCCCCGCAGCTTGCACACGACGTCCCCCAACCGGAGTCTCTCCCTGAGCAGGGGGAGGCGGGCCTGCACGTCCCACCACTGTGATGTAGTCTTCTCCCTTGGGAACAGTCAGCGACGTTTTTAACTACATCTCCCACAGTTTTAAAATTCGGTACAATCGGTACACTTTATTTCAGCCGGTACAGACTGTTAAACATGACGGTAGTGCACCGGCTAAAACGGTACAGTTGGAGGGTATGTTGATGCCCCAGATACCCCGCCTCCAAGTCCGCACGCTTCTTCAGTACAGCTGACTAGTTGCTGAGCCATCTAGGCAGCACACGGTCCGTACTACCGCTATGGCACTGAGTTTCTTTGCCTGGTTATAGGCTCTGTCAGGGTATACCCATCTCTAGTCTAAGGGAAAAATTTGCAGACTGTCACTATGGCCCTTATTCTGATCTGTGCGGCCGGAGCCGCATACGTTGCTCCGGCCGCACAAACCAAACCCCGCCTACAAGACGGATCGCCACGGCCGTCCGTACGCGGACGGCTGGCGATCCGCATGAAAATGGTGGGGCGTACGCCTCCACCATGGTGGGAGCTGCCCCCTGCATTCGATGGTCGACGACCATCGAAGGCAGGGCCGCACGCTCCACCAGCTCACGCAAGCTTAGACCACACGGACAATCGTCCGTGTGAAAGCTTGTATTTGGGCGGAGAGCTGACATCCGGCGATGTCAGCTTTCCGCCCCCATCACTGGCGTCATAGCCTCATTACCATGCATACGCCCCGCGTTTGCATGGGAACGCCCATGAAACGCTGGGCGTATACATAGGTAAATGAGGCTATCAAGCCCCTCACGCCCCTATACGCCCCCTTTGCGGCGTATAATTTTTGTGTGCGGCGATTTCGCCTGCACATGCGCAGAGTGACCTCTGCGCATGTGCAGAGTGAAAACATCGGCGGTACGGACGCACGCGGGCCGTACCGCACAGATTAGAATAAGGGCCTATGTCATCTTGTAATAATGGGCCAGATGTATTAAGCCTTAACAAGAGATAAATGCAAGGGTGATAAAGGGGTAGATTTATTAACATACCCCTAACGTTCTTTATTCATCTTGGTTCGCTTCACCACTTTACCGTGGTGAAGCGGCCCCGCAGTCCGTCCGAATTTATTAATACTAAACATTTCGTTATGGGAGTGCGTTTTCCCCACCCGACGGGGATACGCATCCTCCCATAACCTGTGTGTGCTCCTCCCCGGCTATTTGTTATGCGCATGCGCCAGTTCCCCTGACACACGATGTGTCACCGGCGCATGCGCAGTTTCCATGCTTATTGGTCTCCGGCGTCTTGAAATTTAAACTGCGCATGCGCCGGGTAATGTACGCCGGGGATGATGTATACCCGGCGCATGCGCTCTTTTAATTTCAAGACGCCGGAGACCAGGCAGTAGGAGGAGCAATAGAAGAGAGACCCGCAGCGCCAGAAATTAATGGCGAAAAGAGGGGGAGAAAAGACAAGGAGCGCGCGCCCACAAATCAGCTTAGTAAATAAGGTAGGAGGCAGGATCAGACTGTAATATAACGTCCCTGCCCTATACCGCCTGCCCCAATGACACTAATAGTTGTCTGGACGTCACATTATCAATGGCTATACCACTCCCAGCCTGGCGGGTGCGGATCAGTTGGTCACCAGCAAGTTGTTAGACAGTCATTAGGTCAACATGGATTTAGGTCGACATGTGTCTAGGTTGCCATGCAGGAAGGTAGACTTGAGTCTAGGTCAACATGTGTCTAGGTCAACATGGGTTAGGCGACAGGGTCATAAGGTTGACAGGGTCATTAGGTCGACATGGGTTAGGTCAACGGTCAAAAGGTCGACATGTGGTTTTTCCCATATTTTTACCCGAATGTCGACATGGCCACCGGTTAAAGTGCACTGCGTCACCTCGCCATGCTTCGGGTTCGGTGCCTCCCTACGCTTGGCACACTATTTTACTCTCCCACCACGCCCTAGTGGATGGTAGGGCATGAAATACCACCTGTCGGCACAGAAAACAGTGAAAAACCCTATGTCAATCTTTTGACTGTCGACCTAACCCATGTCGACCATGACTCATGTTGACCAAAAGGGGTGTGTCATATGCAAAATTGCACACCATCGGGCCACGGCCCCAATTGGCATCCTCTGCGTCGCTGAATAGCATCTATTCCTTCAGGCTTGGGGGGACTCCCAACTGCCCCCCCCATAGTTGTCAGGTATGTATGAGGGTATGCATTCCCCTAGGTCGACAACGTCTAGGTCGGCACCTGGAAAAGGTCGACATACCATAGGCTGACATACGATTAAGGTCGACATGGATATCGTTAACAATCAAAAGGTCTGGCAATGTCGACCTATGGTATGTCGACCATTTTCAGGTGCTGACCTAGTGACCGTCGACCATTGACGACCCAATATACTGTAACCTTTTTGAGCAGTATGGATTTACCAATACAGTTGAATTCATTTAAAAAAAACCTTTGAGTGCCGCAGCAGGCGGTATGAGGTTAAACACCGGGAGCTGGCAACACTATGCTTGTAATTATTGCAGTATATACAGGGTCCGCCCATCATTCATCAATCTTTCATATAGCCCCACCCCCAACACTCACCGCTCTCCTCTATTTATCCAGCAGCTCCGCCTCCCAATATTTACATAACACCGCCCACCCTCTCATATTTGCGACTCCTAGCCTCGTCCCACAGCGTTCCCCAAATCGTTGCCACGACCACTCAGGCTCGTGCGCCTTCGCCACGCCCACTTTTTCCTCGTCCCGTGCTCAAGACAAAACCGTGCGCTATCCCGCTGGCCCCGCCCATTCAGCTAGGACGCCTCCCTTTCACGCTTACCGGTCTGATTCTGTATCCGAGTGACGTCAGTTCCGTCGGCATCCCTCGATTCGGTTCCGGCGCCAGACTCCTGGCTCCTGTCACCCCGGCAACCAGAGAAAGGAGAGGGGAGGACCGGGAGGACAACGAGGTACAGTCACCTCGCACAGGGTCGGGCGCATGTGCGCACCCTATGTGTTCCTCCATATTGCTTCCACTGTGCACTCCCTGCTCTCGGGGTATGGGGGCCGCTACTTCCCTGTGCGGTGCCCGGGATAGCACTGAGTAACATTAGGGCTGCATGGTGCAATCTACATACCTGTGTAACGTGTGGGCTTTGTGGTGCCTGGGGTATCCCTGTGTAATGTGGGGGCTGTGTGGGGCTCGGGGTATCCCTGTGTAATGTGGGGCTGCATGGTGTATGGAATACCCCTGTGTAATTTGGGGCTGCACGGGGCCCGGAATACTCCTGTGCAACGCGATGCCTGGGGTATCCCTGTGCAACGCGGGGCCTTGCAGTGCCTGGGGTACCCCATGTACAATGTGGGGGCTGTGCGGTGCCTGTGGTACCCCATGTACAATGTGGGGGCTGTGCGGTGCCTGTGGTACCCCATGTGCAATGTGGGGGCTGTGCGGTGCCTGTGGTACCCCATGTGCAATGTGGGGGCTGTGCAGTGCCCGGGGTACCCCATGTGCAATGTGGGGGCTGTGCGGTGCCCAGGTTATCCCTGCGAGGGGCTGTGCTGAACATCAGGACCGCTTCATGCATGTGTACCATGTAGTAGTAGTAGTACGTTTTATTTATAAGGCGCCGCAAAGTGTCCGCAGCGCCGTACATAGCAAACAAAAAACAAACTCCAAGGTACAGGGTGTGTTGATAAAATACAGCATAAATAGGGTATAGCTGGTAGAACTAAAATCAGCATCAGTTCTGAAGTAGGTGTTGAAATTGTCGAGGGAGACTGAAGATGAAGTAGAGGAAGGGAAGTACCGGGCAGGAGCGCGGGTGAGGTAAAGAGGTAGGGTGAGTACGTGAGGAAGGAGGACCCTACTCATAAAAGGTAACATACTAAAAGGAGGTGGGTGGACGAACGAAAAAACAATAGGATAAGTAGGAATGGATGGCAATAGATGGAGGGGTAGGGTAGGCAGGATAGGAGGAGCAAAAGAGGTTAGGAGGAGGGATAGGCCAGTTGGAAGAAGTGGGTTTTGAGGGAGCGCTTGAAGGAGGTAAGGGAATCAGAAAGCCTGATGGGTGGCGGGAGGTTGTCCCAGTGCAGGGGGGTAGCGCGATAGAAGTCTTGGACACAGAAGTGGGAGGAGGTGATTAGGTGAGAGGGTGGTCGTCGGCGGAGCGAAGTGGACGGGAAAGAATGTGGATAGAGATCAGTGAAGAGAGGTAAGGAGGGGTGGAGGAGGAGAGAACCTTGTAGGTGGTGGCGAGTTTAAAGAGAACCCGGAAAGGAATGGGGAGCCAGTGAAGAGATAGACAAAGGGGGGAAGCGGAGGTGGAGCGGCGGGAGAGGAAGATGAGCCTAGCAGCAGCGTTAAGAATGGATTGGAGAGGGGCGAGGCGGGCGAGAGGTAGCCCAGAGAGAAGGATGTTGTAGTAGTCAAGGCGGGAGATGACAAGAGAGTGAATGAGAATTTTGGTCGCGTCAGTGGAGAGGTATGGTCTGATGTGCGAGATGTTGCGGAGGTGAAAGCGGCAAGACTGTGAGAGAGCACGAATGTGGGGGGTGAAAGAATGGGAGGAGTCAATGATGACACAGAGGCAGCGTGTTTGGTTGGTGGAGGTGATCTCGGTTTCACCAATGCTGATGGAGATAGTTAGCGAAGAGGGGGTGTTCGGGGGATGGAAGATTAGAAGTTCAGTTTTAGCCGTGTTTAGTTTCAGGAAGCGTTGGGTCATCCAGGCTTAGATGACCGTGAGGCATTCGGAGTGAAGGGGATAGGTCGGGGGAGGAGAGATAGATTAGGGTATTATCAGCATAAAGGTGGTAATGGAAGCCATAGGTAGTGTTCCTTCTAGGAACCAAATGAGGCAGGGCGCTGCCCGGGCCGCCGCGTCGCTACAGGGGGCGTGCCCGGGCCGCCGCGTCGCTACAGGGGGCGTGCCCGGGCCACCGCGTCGCTACAGGGGGCGTGCCCGGGCCGCCGCGTCGCTACAGGGGGCGTGCCCGGGCCGCCGCGTCGCTACAGGGGGCGTGCCCGGGCCGCCGCGTCGCTACAGGGGGCGTGCCCGGGCCGCCGCGTCGCCACAGGGGGCGTGCGCGGGCCGCCGCGTCGCCACAGGGGGCGTGCGCGGGCCGCCGCGTCGCCACAGGGGGCGTGCCCGGGCCGCCGCGTCGCCACAGGGGGCGTGCCCGGGCCGCCGCGTCGCCACAGGGGGCATCGCTGAAGGGGGCCTGCCCGGCCATGACTACGTCACTGAGCTGCCGGGACGTAGCCATGGCCGGGCAAGCCCCCTTCAGCGATGCGACGGCCCGGGCACTCCGGCGGGACAGACTGCAGGCTGATTTAGCGGGGCGCTGCTAGAGGGGCAGGGCGCATTTTGCCCTTTAAAAATCGGGCAGGGCGCTAAAACAGCCTAGCGGGAACACTACATAGGAGCTGATGAGGGTGCCCAGAGAGGTGGTGTAGAGGGAGAAGAGGAGAGGGGCAAGGACTGACCCTTGGGGAATACCGACTGGCTGCGGAGTAGTAGGAGAGGAGGAGCATACATCAGTATGTAACATTGGGGCTGGTGGCCCAGGTTATGGCTATGTGACATGGGGGGTACAGGCTGCTGTGATGGGCAAGAATTAGATATACAGGCACACACAGTATTAGTGGTGCTCATTTCTTTCATTCCCGCTGCTTTCTGGAAGAGACCTGCACACCCAAATGACAAATTGTGTTAATGAAGTTGACCTAATTATACTCCTGCGCATCCCCTAGGCAGCCTGGATCTCTATGGGTGTTCCCAACACCCGTTGGTGGATATAAAGAGGATGAATAGAGAAGACCCATGACGCACTGAGTTGGACTCCACAAAAGTAATTTATTGTTTAAAAAAGATGAATTTAAACCAAATAGAATAAAAACAGGGTTAGGAGGCAGGATACTCCCTTACCCAGTGGCGATGATGGAGCCTGGGATGGTATTGCAGAGTGTTCCCAGGAAAGAACACACATACCCTTGCAAGCCTCCAAAAGTTTCACTGGGCAGGGTCCTGATGGATGCAATCTATATCAACGCGTTTCGAGTCTCCAGGGCTCTTTTACAAGGCTGCTGATTGCATGTAGGTTCCTCATATGTATGGCGAAAAAGGTCTGTAGCCACTGATAGTGGGGGAATATTTTTCTATACACACCGGAAATTGATAGATTCCGGTTTCCTGGGAGGTCCTTAGCTTTTGCTGCCCTTTTCCCACCATAAATATGAGGAACCTACATGCAATCAGCAGCCTTGAAAAAGAGTCCTGGAGACTCGAAACGCGTTGGGCTAGATGGCGTCCATCAGGACCCAGCCTAGTGAAACTTTTGGAGCCTTGCAGGGTGTTTGTTTATTCCTGGGAACACTCTACAATACCATCCCAGGCTCCATCATCGCCACTTGTTTGTTTATTTTAAATTCATGTTTTTTAAACAATAAATTACTTTTGTGGAGTCCAGCCCAGTGCGCCAAGGGTCTTCTCTGTTCATCCTCTCCAAATTACAAATGCCCCTTTCACACTTGAGTCCTGTTGGAGAAAGTGCGCTATATAAATTAAACTTACACTGCCAGCAATGTACCAGGTTGTTGTGCATGAACGCGCCGCAACCCGGGATATTGTGGTTTGTGAAAACATCCAGTTAAAATAACTCTGGTCCAGTTACCCATTATTCCAACTGGGGTAGCAACCATGGTTGAAACAGAGTGGTGGTCGCGGTGTAATGTGAACCAGTAAGCTGAACTCATTCACAACAATGCAATGGCCTGCTCTTCATGCAGTCGCTCGGCATGTGTCTGTGGTTGATAAATCTACAGTGTTTACATAGAGAGACAATAGGTCTACCCAAAAAGGTCGACATGATCAAAATACCAACATGAAAAGGTAGACCCTTTTCATGTTAAACTTATGACACTTTGGGTCTATTGCAAGTCGAACTTTTGGGGTGGTCTTCTTGACGGTCTATCTAGACCAGGCCTGGGCAACCTGTGGCTCTCCAGTTGGTGTGAGACTACACATCCCTGCATGCTATGCCACCGTTTTAGCATTCCCTATTTGCAAAATAGGAGCAATGCATGCTGGGACTTGATTTTTCAGAACAGCTGGAGAGCTACCGGTAGGCCAGGCTTGATCTAGACACACTGTCTAATAATCCACACCCAGCTGCGGAGACCTCCTAAACCTGGCAAGGCAGAAAGGGGTCACAACTGAGTTGCATTCTGGTTGAACCAGTGTTCAAGATGTTTTTTTTTCATGGAGGAGGACGCCAATATGGAATAGATAACAAAATTCCTTTTGTGCCAGAAAAGGGTGTAGAGTCCAACTGACGCGTTTCGCTGAGTGTCCGCTTTTTCAACGTGATACTGCTGTCTGGTTGTATGGGGTTTATATACCCTTACTAAATTGGTTACTACCCACAATTAATCAGGCTATCCCAGTAATTAACAAATCTACTTTAAAAACCAAATTCATAAACCGTATAGTGTAAGCCGAAGACAAACCTAAGATGATTGTTTTTACACTTTGTTGAAAACAAGTAAAATTAAAGAAGATATAACTTACTGAAGTTCATTATTTCGGAGTAGCGGTATTTCCGCTATACTTCCGGGGTCCGCAGTGCCAAATGACACATTTCCGGCTTTTGGATCGCAGCTAGCTGCTGAGTCCCGGAACACACATAGTTTCCAGCGGCCGCAGCTAACAATGGTACATAATGACAAATGGGGGGTCATGGTAACAATGTACAGCGGCTGTGATTATTGATCTCAAATTTCTAGTTTAGATTATGGCTAATGTGGTTTTAATAGTAATCGATCTTTAGAAAGTAATTTATAATAATACAATATGATAAACGGCCAGTGGACATTGCTTTCCACACATCGATTTCACAAAAAATTTAAATTTTCCATATTTGTTAGACAGTTGGGCTATATTAGTATCATAAACATTTAGATCAGGCATGTCCAACGTTGGCCCTCCAGATGTTTTGAAACTACACATCCCAGCATGCTTTGCAATAGTTTTAGCATTCTCTAATGGCAAAGCATGCTGGGATGTGTAGTTTCACAACATCTGGAGGGCCAACGTTGGACATGCCTGATTTAGATGATGGATATAGAGATACAAATATATCATAATGGAGATTATTAATCCTAAATTAGTCAAGATCAAACCCCCCCCCCCCTTTTTATTTTTATTCTTTTTGTATTTAAATGTTATACAATGAAATAAAATAACCAACATGAATGATAAATAGGTTGAACAATGAATTTTACTTGAGAAAAAAGGAGAATATATCTGGATGATATTATTTAATTTTACCGCTTCGTTTAAGGTAGATAGAATTCATTTTGAACATCCACATGGTTTCTTGTCTGCACAATTTACGAAAACCTATCTCCACCTCATTTTGTATGGGGGACATGCTCTAAGCTGATAACACTGAGTTCTTCAGGGTCACTCTCAGCGAAACGCATCGGTGGGACTCTACACCCTTTTCTGGCACAAAAGGAACTTTGTTATCTACTACATATTGGCGTCCTCCTCCATAAAAATCCATCTGCTGGCAACCAGCAAAACCTATACAGCTCATCCTGCCAAAGGACACCACCTATTGCAGGGCTGGGCAACACCGGCCCTCCAGATGTTAGTGAACTACACATCCCAGGATGCTTTGCATTAGTTTCAGCATGGCCACATAGCAAAACTAATGCAAAGCATCCTGGGATGTGTAGTTCACTAACATCTGGAGGGCCGGAGTTGCCCAGCCCTGACCTATTGGGAAGCTCCACAAGGTTCTTGAAATTTCTCCAGCGGCTTTGTCTACAATACTTGCATCGGCACAAAAGAGTGAGGAACAAGGTGCCAAGCCCGGAAATAATCCCTTATCCAAAGTGGTGAGACTTTATATTTGCCAAAAATCAACAGCCATAACCTGTTTATTTAAAAGGAGGACTATCCATCCAAAACTAACCCGGCTACTGACCAGAAAAGGGCATTAATTAACTTTTTAAAATTTGTATTTTTAATTACATATTTATTGTTTTAATCTTTGGTTGGCCACTTGCTTCACAATGGAATGATCCCATCGCCATGATCGTGCATCTAATACGCTCCCGTGGCTCCTAGAAATTTATTTGAGTGGCGGTATCGCAGCGTGGCAATTCTGCGCCATGGGTGAATTTGGCGCGACAAACAAGCACAAAATGTAGTGATCCGGAAACTATACGCGCAGCTACATCTGTACCAGATTTTTTCAAAACAAACCCTTTTATTAATCAGTTTAATGGTACGTGTACCGTTGGCTGTGGAAGTCTTTTTCTCTAGCTCAGAGTTTCCCAAACTCTGACATTGCAGTACAAGTTTTCAGGATATCCATGAAAACCGTTGAGTTAGGCGGTTATTCTGGTTGTGAATTTGAAGCCTTGCGACTCCATCAAAACTGAACTCCTCCCCCCCTTCGTGGCGCAGGTTTGCCCACACTGGCTGCGGATGGATGTTTACCATAAACATCCATTAGAAGGCTGGAGGAAACTACCCCATCTTTGGATGGTGGCCGACCATCGAATGATGGCGAAGTTGGAGAGTCGAATGACTCTCAGGTCAATTAGATATGCGTGCACTCTCGGGAGGAAGTGGGCAGACAGCGGACACCAGGCAGGTTGCCTGAGAATGCCCATGAAACGCTGGGCGGTACCATGGGGAAATTGCCCAATTGCACTGCAATCCTGGGTGCGTGTGCCCAGTAAACGCCCTGTTCGCTGTGGACACACATACCCTGCACCTGCACATGCGCAGAAATACGTCTGCGCAGACACAAAACATCGCTCCCCCTTGCGAATGCATGTGGAGGGAAGGGACCCGAATAAGGACCTCAGCCAGTATGATTTTTACATCTGAAGTACAGATAGACTGTAATGGGCTTTGGGCAACTCTCCTCTACCTTCCTGACACCCTTCAAAAACAATACATGAATCTTCTTGAGATGTGAAAGGCACAGAGGACAAATGTTATTTTATGTCAGGAGTTCTCCTGCCATGTTTATATGCTTATTCATATTTATAACGGTGGCTTCCTGTGGATAGAGTTTGGGGAACCTTTGGCCCTCCAGCTGTTGTTGAACTATGCATCCCAGCATGCCCTAAAACAGGTTTAGCATGGCTAAATAGCAAAAATGTAGCAGTGTATGCTGGTATGTGTAGTTCGGCAACAGATAGAGGGCCAAAGGTTCGCCATCCCTGATCTAAAAAAATGCAAACAGTATACCTTCCAACATAACCCTCTGCAGGAGTTATAGTACGCTCTATTCCTAGACCTACCTTCCCTAATTAATGATTAACATCACCTGGTTTGTAACACCTTTCTTATGCTGGCCACACATCAGACCAACTTTCCTCCAACTAGTTGCTTGGGTGGTATAAAAATATGGTACTGGGAGCAAAGGACAATCAGAAATGTGCTCACAAACCCAGGAAAATGGGAAAGCCGTTCATCTGCTGGTTATACCAGCAGATGAGCGGCTTTCAGGACGGCTTTGCATAGCGCTACGCTATGCAACGCCGTCCCATCCCCCCTCCGTCGGTGCCGGGCAGGGGGTAAACCGCTCAGTGTATATGGCCCAGCTGTGAGCGCTGCTGCGCGCTCCCGCATCATCGCCGGGAAAGCCGTTCATCTGCTGGTTATACCAGCAGATGAGCGGCTTTCAGGACGGCTTTGCATAGCGCTACACTATGCAATGCCGTCCCGTCCCCCCTCCGTCGATGCCGGGCAAGGGGTAAACGGCTCAGTGTGTATGCACTGAGCGGCTTTCCCCGCAGTGATGAACGCTATCATTGCTGCCCATACATAGTTGCCCAGGGTGTATGGACCTTTATTGTTTAAATCAAACAGGTTCAACTACCGTACCGTGTCTGAGCGGCAGTTTTTGTTCTTTTCCGGATTTGCAATTTTTGATTCCGGAAGTAAATATTACATTTGCTCCCATCCAGTACCATTTTGGATGGAAATCATAAACCAGGAACAGAACATTGTCCCTCCTGCAATGGGTCATGTTGGGAGGTATGAAACAGTTAATATTTTCCGGGTCTCAATTGAAATTATTAGCCCCACATGTGCATCTTTTAAAATGTGTGAGTAATGAGTGCACCTGCTAGGTAACCTGGAAACCAGCCAACTGTTTGGGGTCCCTATGGCCATGTTTGAGAATCGCTGCACCTTTGAATAGTTTATAAGGTAGGAAATCCCAGCATGCAGCTAGCCAGTGCTTCTATAATATTACTGCTGGTGCTTCTGTAGATCATTTTAATTGATGTTTCGGCAAAATCGCCGTTTCGTTGGCTGCTTGAAAATTCCACTACAGTTGGCTTACTGAAGTCTAGATTTTGGTTTTCCACCCCACATGTTGTATTAGAATTGTAAATCCAGTAATCTATTAAAAGCACGTATATTCTGCTATGTTTACAATTGTTCCGTCCGAGAGGATTTAAATTGCTCTGAATTTTTCCTGTACATTTCCGTCTAGCCATGGACGAACCGGAGGTGGCAGAGCTGGAGAATATGGTGGTGGAGGAGCTGGGTATATCGATGAAAGAACTGCGCGAGTTTATAGACAAAGAGGTGGAGAAGATCGAGTATGTGAAGCAGCGGAAGGCTGAATTACTGGAGCTGGAGCACTTGGTGAAGCAGAAAGAGGAGGAGGCGGCCCACGTGGACAGCTTGTGTGCTAACGCATCAAAGTAGGTGTTCTGTGGGGACACGGCCGACAGACATTAGATCCACACATGAAATTGGTCGGCACAAGTATCGGCGACATTGTGAACGTCGACAATCAAAAGGTCGACCATGAGTTTTTTTAAAAACAGGCGTTATTTCATACCCTACCATCCACTGTTGTGAGGAGGGAGAATAGAATAGTGTGCCGAAATGGAGAAAAGGTTATCAGTACTATTACTGGATTATAAGGGGAAGGGGGTATTTATATTTAAACCAAATCGGAGGAGTGTTCTGAAACCGGCAGTTGGTTAGAAAGTAGGAATACTCACAGTACCAGTGTCCACCTACAGATAATTCTGGAATCGGAGTACCATAGAAGACTGTAGCATGCTGTTCTGCTAGACTCTGGGCCATGATGGATTCTGGGTCTTTACAGACACTGGGGCAGATGTATTAAGCCTTAACAAGAGACAAATGCAAGGGTGATAAGGAGAGATAAACATCCAGCCAATCACCTGCTAACTGCCATGTTACAGGCTGTGTTTGAAAAAAGTCAGTAAGGAGCTGATTGGCTGGACGTTTTTCTCTCTTTGTAACCCTTGCATTTATCTCTTGTTAAGGCTTAATACATCTGCCCCACTGAGAATTACATTTGTACTTCAGGGCTCTTGACGGCTGTGAGATGTTGGTGAAGTCGTTGTATAGTGAGATCGGAATCACATACAAGGAAAGCAGCTCTGAGGATGAGGGTTCTGCTAAGCCTATGGAAGTCATTGAGATACCAGATGAGGATGATGACGATGTCATCAGTGTGGGGTCAGGTAAGTCGTGTTGGCACACCATAAATGACTGCATTAAATGCTGGATGCTATGAAGTGGTTATGTTGTCTGTTTCCTAATATGCCTGTATGTCGCCCATGGAAACAGTTCTGTGCTAGGAGCGGTTTCTCTCACCCCTTTCCCTCTAGTATTTTTAATTTAATTATTTAAAGGGCGTCAGTTGTCACAGGGCTGTCAGATGTTTTGGCCAGGCAAGGTAGTGAAAGGCCACATCCCATCACGCTCAGAGCAGACCTGTTCATTTTACACATGCATGTGCTTTTAATAATGGTGCAGATTCCAAATCCTTTAACACCGGTGTCTCCCTTCATGACCTTATGGGTTTATCTGCAAGCAACTATATGGCCTATTATTAAAATGGCAATACTTCTACGAGCAAGACACATCTAGTAAAAGCATTCCCCTGTTTACAACCCGACACTTAGCAAATAAGCCCCATATTTATTTAGTCAGTACAACGGTCATCTCCAGACTTTAACTCTGCTCTCATTAATGTAGCTGTGGAAGTCATGGTCCTTAGAGGTTAGGGTTATGCTGATATGTGGTTCAGACTATGGGCGGGATGTATTCAAATACATGGTCGTCCATCGCACTGATGTTGATCACATATGCGATTTCACAGTGCGGTGACGGAGGCCTCCACGATACCTGTAATGTGGTGTTTGGGGGGTCTCCGTCACATTCCCAGGGCTCTATCTGGCCAGGAGGTAGAATCCCTTTGCCCCTCATTGCTTCCTCCACCCTGAAGCCGGAAGGACCTCCGGCTGTGTTTTGTAGGCGGAGGAGGAGATATGGCCGTTTGTGCGGTCAGTGTGGGCGGGTAGCGTTAAGAATCCCATAGGCTTCTATTGGGTATTGCTATCCAAGGATGGCGAAAAAGCAGTGGCAGGGTCTTATTACATTTTAAAATGCAATAAAACTCCCCAAAATGGGGGGTTTATCTCATTTTTCCCTTTAGTATATCTCACCCTATGGGCCTAATTCAGACATGATCGCAGGGCAAATTTGGTACATGTAGATTTGGGTTCGGGGTGTGCAAACAGAAATCAGTGTAAAAATAAAGCAGCCAGTATTTACCCCTCACAGAAACAAAATAATCCCCCCCACATATAACACTCTCTGTACGTGTTACATCTGCCCCACCTGCATTGCAGCTTGGTTTTGAGAACAAGTTTGTTCTGCGATCATATCTGAATTAGGCCTTATGCTCAGTGCTGGAAAGGCCTGTTCTGGTCAACTGCTTCAACAGTATATACAAGATCTACATCTGCTAGTGGGAGATGAAGGGATTCCCAACCTTTTGTGGACTGGTTACTGCTTTATCTACAAGACAGACTGGAAGGGGATATAACCCTCCGCGCTCTGCAGGCTCAGGGCTCGGAACACTGTATGTTCTGTCAGAGAATATGGCCTCTTACATACAGTTTTAAACAAGAAACCAAAACAAGTATAACCAAGCGCAGGGCACTAGTGATGGTCCCAGCTTCCGTTTATAAGGGATACTCAGCCCTCAGAAACACAAAAAAAACATACACACCAAGTAAACGGCGCTAATGGACCACACTATTTAGTATTCAAAAAATGTACAAATTTATTAAAAATACATAATACAATTTAAACAATACCACCGGCCGGTAGAGCTACCAAAAACTGTGCACAGTAATTTCTGACCATAAAAATGATAAAATAAAAGAAAAAAAGAGGGATAAGACTTCTTTCTTTAGGCTGCAGCATGTAGAAAAATATCAATGTTCCATTTTTATTAATCTGGGATTGCCGATTTATGCTAAGGCATATAATGGTTTTTGAGGCTAGATGGCTTTATTTCTCTCCTATTATATCCACTTTAAACAGTCCCAGAAATCTTAAGAAACACTTTGGTGAACTTTGTTATTAGATATATTTAGCAAGCGTGTTAGTCATTCACACATGCAGGCTTATTAGCCTTTAGAATTGCTCCAAACTGTAAGTGCTCAGCCAATCAAGCAAAGCAGCGTTTTCTTGAAGAAAAAATAAATGATACTTATGCCTCCAAGCGAGTGCTTTCAAGCGAGTCCAGCGCTTCAATACCCACTATGGGGTGGGAGTTCTCTGACCTGAAGCGGGTCCCCAGCTGTTGGTCTTCCCTATAGTACAGCTCCTTTCTGGGACTCACAGCTCCGTCAGTTCTCCCCGGCTCACGTGGTAGTACTTGTTTGCGGAAGTCAAAGTGACGTTGGATGACGCGTTTCCCCGCCTGTTCCTAGTCAGCGGCTTCCGATGAAGCCGCTGACTAGGAACAGGCGGGGAAACGCGTCATCCAACGTCACTTTGACTTCCGCAAACAAGTACTACCACGTGAGCCGGGGAGAACTGACGGAGCTGTGAGTCCCAGAAAGGAGCTGTACTATAGGGAAGACCAACAGCTGGGGACCCGCTTCAGGTCAGAGAACTCCCACCCCATAGTGGGTATTGAAGCGCTGGACTCGCTTGAAAGCACTCGCTTGGAGGCATAAGTATCATTTATTTTTTCTTCAAGAAAACGCTGCTTTGCTTGATTGGCTGAGCACTTACAGTTTGGAGCAATTCTAAAGGCTAATAAGCCTGCATGTGTGAATGACTAACACGCTTGCTAAATATATCTAATAACAAAGTTCACCAAAGTGTTTCTTAAGATTTCTGGGACTGTTTAAAGTGGATATAATAGGAGAGAAATAAAGCCATCTAGCCTCAAAAACCATTATATGCCTTAGCATAAATCGGCAATCCCAGATTAATAAAAATGGAACATTGATATTTTTCTACATGCTGCAGCCTAAAGAAAGAAGTCTTATCCCTCTTTTTTTCTTTTATTTTATCATTTTTATGGTCAGAAATTACTGTGCACAGTTTTTGGTAGCTCTACCGGCCGGTGGTATTGTTTAAATTGTATTATGTATTTTTAATAAATTTGTACATTTTTTGAATACTAAATAGTGTGGTCCATTAGCGCCGTTTACTTGGTGTGTATGTCTTACATACAGTGCATCTTACAGGGTGTGATGAATGCGCAGCCTCCTTGACATACAAAGCATTCAGTGCTTTGTAGGCAAAATTAAAGATGGAAAATGACTATTACGTTAAAGATAAAGTGAAATGCTTTGGTGTGTTGAGGTAAAAATAATGGAAAAGCTATGTAAGCTATGAAATTGAAGGACCCCATCACTCGCTAAACCAGGGAATGGGTGTATAAGCGGTCCTCCAGGTGCACTAGGACTACACATCCCAGCATGCCGTGCAACAGTTTTATCATAGCCAAATAGCAAATCTGTAGCAGGGCATGCTGGGATGTCTTGTTCGGTACTCTTTACTTAGAACGGCGCCCACGATTTTGATCGTGGGCATCGTTAGTAAAAAATCTCGGGCATTGAATGCACTAAAAAATCGGGTGCGATGCGACCGACGAGATGCCCGAGATTTCCCATAGGGAACAATGTTAAATGTCTCAATTGACCCAATTTTCCTGTTCAATGCCTCAATTGACCCGATTTTTCCATAGGAAACAATGTTAAATGGGCCACAGAGGCCAAATAGGCACCCTGAAGTGTATAATGGCCACCCGAATTGTTAACGCCACCCCACGATCAACGTCAACCCGAAGCGTGGCGAGCGCAGCGGTACGCGTCCTACGACCTTTTCATACCCCCACTATCCACGTCGGCGTGGAGTTGAGAATAGAAAGTGTGGCGAGCCCGAAGCGTGGCGAGCGGACGCGGACAGCTGTGAAGCCCGCGAGGGGACGCGGATACCTGTGAAGGTATCCGCGGGGCTCGCTGCGCTCGCCACGCTTCGGGCTCGGTGGCTCGCTGCACTCGCCACACTTTCTATTCTCAACTCCACGCCGACGTGGATAGTGGGGGTATGAAAAGGTCGTAGGACGCGTACCGCCGCCCCTCGCGGGCTCGCTGCGCTCGCCACGCTTCGGGTTGACGTTGATCGTGGGGTGGCGTTAACAATTCGGGTGGCTTTTATACACTTCAGGGTGCCTATTTGGCCTCTGTGGCCCATTTAACATTGTTTCCTATGGAAAAATTGGGTCAATTGAGGCATTGAACAGGAAAATCGGGTCAATTGAGACATTTAACATTGTTCCCTATGGGAAATCTCGGGCATCTCGTCGGTCGCATCGCACCCGATTTTTTAGTGCATTCAATGCCCGAGATGGCCATGATGGGCGCCCTTCTAAGTAAAGAGTACCTCTTGTTCTACTACAACTTGAAGACCAATTATTACCCACCCCTGCTGGTGGAGATTAGTCGCTGGTGACACGCTGTCAAGGAACCTCAATAGTAGCAATGATACTTAAGTCATGGATTGGCCTGTTTGTCTCAACATTGTCAGTGGGTGATGTTTGCTTCTCACAGACTGTCGGCATTCTAGGATTATCAGAAACCTCATATACTGTAAATGTGAAAGGACACATCAATAAATGTTTTTCTCTGATTGTTTTCAGGTGATGTTGTTATAAAAACTCCAAAAGAAAAACATCTCGTGAGTATCCCATTGAATCCTCCTCAAGTTTAGGGCGCAGGCAATGTATGACTGCCTGTCAGGCATGCATCACCTGATAAAGAGTAGCTGTGTCTGCTTAGCAGGCCTTGGACTTGGGCCGTCCTCTTCTTACAGCAGGGACAACACTAATACTGCTGCTGGCTCCAGGCTGTGGTTGAGAACTTTCCTGCTCTAGCGGACATCGTCAGGGGGGGGGTGGTGGTTTCGCTCCCCCACTTTGGTGGACGAAATTTTAATAGTTGACGATATGCCTTCCTGCTTCACCTTGTTAACGAGGCGAAGCAGGAAGTGTGTCGCGACGTTATAATCTGCCACAACGTGTCCATTGTATTGGAGAAATGCGGCAGGTTGGACAAAGGCTACAAGTCAGTAAGTTGTTCTAATGACCATAAGGAACAAGTTGTGCGTTCCACAAGCTTACACGGTATAGCTATAGGGAGGGAAGCAGCTGTGGAATAATGCTGGATGAACGCGCTGCAATTATGCGGATGATCTGCCTGAATGTTCAGATAATTGCAGCGTGTATGCGTGTCACTGTGTATGCCTGAGATGGGTGTGGATCACAGGGTAAAATGTAATCCCGTCAAGGCCGACATGGGGGAAAAAAAGTTGACATTAAGTTTTCATGGGGTTTTTTGGTGTCAGTTTGTACGATTCAGCATGTGGACTCCCAATTACTGTACCGCGCCCCCTCACATAGCTCGCCCTGCTTCAGGAAAGTTACTAACTCCACTGCTGCGGCACTTGGCACAGGCTACCGGTTCCAATAGTGGTCCATGTGGATAGTAGAGCAGTGTATAGTGTTGACCTTTCATCCAGATTCTGTCTTCGACCTCTGTGTAAAATGTCTGTCTGACGGGCACCGTATCTGCTTGTGCATAAGGAACTGCGTGTTATTGTTTCCCCATAGATCCACTGCTAAGTGATTTGATGAATGGTGGAATGAGCTAGATGCTGTTGTAGTGTTTTGCATGTGCTTAGCATATTGGCTGGAGATAGGAAAGTTGTACTAGAACGTCTTCCTGTGTGACTGATGTACCCCTGGCTGCTTCCTGACCACTGCCTGTGGTAATGTGGCCATCAGCGTTTTCTCCTCTCTCTGTCGGGATCCCGACTGTCGGACCCCTGTACCACACCCACAGTAAGGGACAATTGGGAAATATGTGACCAAAATGAGGTCTCCCGCACTGCAGGTGAGGCGCTGATTACTATGCAGCTGGCCCATTACAGACTCCAATTCCTCACCAGATGAAAAGCCTATTAGCTGATCCCTGCATGTGCTAAGGGTTTTCATTTGAGCGTCCGACCTCTAGGAATTGACAAAAGGGTGCAACCAGAAACTGTGGAGCAGTACAATGTGTGTGTACAAATGATTTCCTCTTACATTGTTGTACATAATAGAGGACTCTCCGTATGTAACATTGAGGTTAACCCCATGTAGACCCCTAACATTTGATGGCATAATTTTATAGTAAGGGACAGTGGGCGTAATTCAAGTGTGAAACAGTCTCAAATATTGCTTTGGGCGACCAAAGTGCTGACTTATCACACATTGCAGCTGGCCACCCGAGGAGGCTGCGTGCTGGAATGCCTCCTCCCAGTAGCTTTCTGTGCCTGAACGGAGCGATTACTTCTCTGTCAAGCGCCATCTAGTGGCAGGTGTGGGGAATTAATTACATTTCAACAGGAGAAACAGATTTGGTTATTTTGCACCACAATTCAGGCTTGTTCAGAAGGGGCCGTATATGTGCAGACGTCTTTGGACAGGTAGGGGAGCCACATCAGGGGAACACCCAGCATTTTATAGGCGTCCCCATGAAAACGCTGTGCGTTCGTCTGGGAACGCGGGCGGGTCGATGCCTTCTGGTCCAGACAGCTGACGTCACGGGATGTTAGTGCCTGCCCCCTTTTCGGTGGAGGAAATCAGTCCGTTCAGACTGACTTTTATTTCCGAAGGAGAGCAAAATCATTTGATGGTCGGCTAGCGTCTAATGAACTCTCTACCCTTCGGCCGCATAGGAGTATATGCAGCTTAGCAAACAAGTCTGAATCATGCCATTTAGATTATTTCTGTAGGTATTCGGGTAACCTTGAACACCCCGAATACAGCGGGGATGAACCTAAAATCCACAAGGTACCCCAGAAAATCTGGTCTTGCGCGGGAATAAAACCCATTGATTCTGCAGTTGAAATGGAATCAGTGGGTTTCCCGAGTCCTGATTTTTCTAGCGATTGCCATGGGGGAACAAGATGGATTTATTTTCCAGTAGCCCTAAATGCCCCTTTTGATCAAATGTTAATTATTTTTCTTTCTAAATTGTTAAGTTGAAAGATGCAATGGCGGCCATGAAGAAGTGCAAACAAGACGTGCAGATTGTTGTGGATGCCATCAATAAGAAGTCAGGTATGTTCTGCAGTTATATCTACTCACAGGCCATGCTTCATGTCCCTGTACTATGTTCTACCGCTGCTTGGTTTACAGCGTTGTTGCTCATTTTGTGGCATTCTGGTTGTTTTGGTTTCTAAATATCTCTATGGCAACTCAACTGCTCTCCGCTAGAAATCTGCCCATGTATAGGGAATAAGGAACACTGTAGGTTACCGTATTTGGTTTCTGTATTCCAGACGGACTGCAGACGCAGTTTGCCTCCGGCCCAGCATCTCCCACAAGCTCTGTGGCTGGATCCAACCAGGCTGGCACAGCCAATGACATGAACAAAGATGGAGACCTAGTTGTGGGCATGCGTATCCTTGGAAAGAAGAGAACCAAGACTTGGCACAAAGGGGCTCTGATTGCCATCCAACTGGTTGGTAAGTTTGTGTTGGCCTCATGTGTGTAGGCCCCTTAAGAGAGGGGTTTTTTTCTTTTCTTTTGTGCAACTCTTGTCTATTGTAAGCAAACTAATGTAGTTAATGATGTCGGAGACACCGGTTCTAACACAGTTAATGTTTGGCTCGTATGCAAAATATCCATTGCATAAGCCTGCATATGCCTCATCCGGAATTGTCGCGGCCAAATTGCACGAATTGCGCTATGAATATATTTATTTTTCCCTGCGAGCCACATTTTCAGGTTAGGGAACAGAAAGAAGTCACAGGGAGCCAAGTCGGGAGAGTAAGGTGGATGCGGCAACAATGTCATAGCGCAGGTCATGCAATTTGGCCGCAACAATTCAGGATGAGATAGCTGGTGCATTGTCGTGGTAGGAAAAAAAAAACTACAGTATCCTATGAATCAATCTGACATTTGGTATGGCGTTGTTTGGAAGATGGTAGTACACGATAGTAATACCAACTTTCCTCAGCAACGCCACCTGTCTTCAAACACAGGTACTTACTGATCCACCCTTGTATATATGTCTAGTGTCTGTGTCACCGAAACACTGGCATCTGTTGGTAACAAGTGAAACTACATCTTTCTCTTACAGAATTTCACAGAAGCATTTGCTTTGAGCGGGCTAACTAGTGTTATATTGTGCCATCATCTTGTACAATCAGAACTTGTCCTGATTAATAATATCGTATGGAACAGAATGGAGGCTAGAGCTTACCTGCTAAAGGGATACTTATTTATGTACTAACCTGGGTCTCTGATTTTGCCATAATGGAGATGTTCTGGCGGTGGCAATGAAATCTCCTACTTCTGCTTTAATGCAGGATGATCCTTAAAGTGTTGAATAGATTTCCTGACTAAGCTCTGCTACATACCTCTGCCATTACATTTATCTGGTTACATGCTTTGACCGGTCTATTCTTCCTCCAGGGACAGGTAAAAAGTACAAAGTGCGGTTTGACAACAAAGGAAAAAGCCTGCTGTCCGGGAACCACATTGCCTACGACGACCAACCGGCACCCGAGAAGCTGTTTGTAGGGAGCAGGGTGGTGGCCAAGTACAAAGATGGGAACCAGATCTGGCTTTATGCTGGAATTGTGGCGGAACCTCCCAGCAACAAGAATAAAATGAGGTGACGACCTGGCTTTTTTTCACACCTCGCAGCTGCTGCGCACATGGCGTACGTCTCTGAATCATTACACAAATCTGATTTGCACATGGCTGCCCGGCTGCTCATTTCTGCATTAGTCCCTGGGCATGTGCTGGGATCTGTACATAGTCAATATGTTGATTACTATTTCTTAGGTTCCTGATATTCTTTGATGACGGCTACGCTTCATATGTCACCCAATCAGAACTGTACCCTGTCTGCAGACCACGTGAGTGTTAATGTAGTCTCCTGCTCTGTGTTCTATTTTTCATGTGATTTATTTAGAGCTGAACAATGCTGTTCAGCACGCAATGGTCCAATCTAGACTGGAGGAGCCAATCCTGTATGTTTTGGAGTCCCAAATATACCTAGGATTACAATCAGATGCCTGACGTGACCGAGCCACCAGGTCCTGTGTAACAGAAATTACAAAAACAATATTATAGAATCTGATTGGTTCCTATGGGCAACATCACCTATTTTCATTTTTAGAAGCTTTAGTAGGCTTACGCCTAATGCTACCCATACACTTATGAGATATTGAGTGCAATCGTTACATTTCGACCACATCTCTTCGATGAATCGAATGACTGTATGCATATTTTAGGATGTGCGTGCCTGCCGTCGGGTCAATAGATAGTATGTGCTGCACATAATACCTGTTGAATTGCAGGAGCGATCGCATGTGTCATTAACCACATGTGATAGCTCAAATGCAATCCACGGGTGGGGGGGCGGAGGGAACGCTTTCAGCGGTGTTGGGTTTGGGGAGAGGGGTGCCGGAGGGAGTGCTGTGAAGGAACACTATAGTGTTCATTCTAGCACCCGCCAGCTTTGGAAACCCATGCAGTTCCTCTTCCCTGCCTGGGATGTCGCTGTCTGCTGTAGTGCTTCTAGCACAGTGTGGTCTGTATATCAGCACTGATATGCAAACCAGATCTGTGCTAGAAATACCACAGCAGACAGTGACACCCCAGGCAGGGAACAGGAACTGCATGGGTTTCCAAAGCTGGCGGGTGCTAGAATAAACACTACACTAGAGGGCAGCTGTCGGGTCAGCAATGGCCGCAGAATTGTTTAAAACACTGGACAGCCCTCTGATTGGCTGAGCTCTCTGAGGGCCGCCCAGTGTGTTAAAAAAAAAATTCAAATTCTGCCACTGTGCTGACCCCTGCCACCCACTAGCCATACTTCATAGTGCTACGATACTCCGCCGCCCTCTTCCAGCACCCGATGTGCCATTGCAAGATGGCATGTGACATTGGATGCTGAAAGGGGGCACTTTTTGCACCATAAGATGCGATCGAATGCCATGGACATTGCACTTCGATGTTGCATCGAATCCAAACGCATGAGTGTTTGGGTAGCATTAGTAGCAATGCGTGAGCAGGGGGTCATGCAATAATAAGGCCCAACGCACAGGACTTGGGGCTGTTTGGCGTGACACTAGCATTGTAATATGACAACACGTCTGTATTTTCTTGGTTTCATTTGCATTATCCAGACCTCTCAAGTGCTCCATGCTGCCCATAGAATAATGGAATCCCATGATGCAGTCACTGATAAGCTGAGAGCATGCTGTATGGTGATGACATCACTGTGCAGCGGGCTCCCAGCCAATCCAATACAGGGAGGAGCCTCATCACAGTACTCCAGCTCTTCTGGACTGTACTGGTGGATCCGCTTCCCAAGGTCAACATATAGCTGCATTGGGAAGGGGGGATGGCAAAGGGGCAGGTGGCACCGTAGAAGGAGAAAGAGGACTTCCGTCAAATATATCTGTATTAAACATTATATTGTTAAAAATCTGCTTATAATGATGTATGTCGCACAATATGCACGGGTCTGTTGCGGGAATGTTTATATTTAGGTGCCCATGATAACTTAGGCCAGTATTCAATGAGAAAAATTTGCTGTGATTTCTGGAGAGTTTGTGCTTTTCACGCGGTGGAGAGAGGTTTTTTTTCTCCAAAGGCGAGCCACCCTATTCAATGTGAAATATTCTCCGTCTTTCTAAGTGATTCTCGCCGTCTCTCTCCGTGTAGAAATTCTCCATCTTTTGATGGAGAGCAGGAATGTGAACTTTTAAACTAAAAGGGTGTTTTTTTTAATTTTGGTGTCAAAAAATCAGGTTTTTTTTTCTGTGAAGGGCCATGTTATTTTTATTCATGTGCCTATAGCACATGAATATATATTTAATTTAAAAAAAATAATTTTTTTACAATTTTTTTTTTTTTTTTTTTTTTTTTACACAGTGCAGCCAGCAGGGGGCCGGAGCGCTCGAGCCGCTCATTAGATATTCATATATTCACTGCACCCGAAGCACGTTCGGGTACAGTGAATACTGGGTCCCCCGCTGGCTATAGGGGGGGCAGCCTGTGCTGCCTGGGTCCCGGGGAGCCCTGCTCCCCTCCCCATATCCCCTGCAGCAGCCAAGAGAGACTTTAATCTCTCTTGGCTGCTACGTCCCCCGGCTCCCTGACAGCTCCCTGCCGCGGACGCTCGTCCGCTGCAGGGGTTAAGACTCGCCGCGAGTGGCGGCGAGTCTTTAACACGTTGAATAGTGGGAGCAGGAGGCTCCGGAACACGGAGAGTGCATGGCGAGAGAAAAAATCTCTCGCCATGCACGGAGAACATTTCTCATTGAATACTGGCCTTAGAGAGAGTAGGAAATGCTCATGATGGGTGACTTGTTATTGATATGCAATGATGACCAGTGTTTCTTCCGCCCATTGCCAGTCAACAAATCCTGGGAGGACATAGAAGATATTCCCTGTCGGGACTTTGTTGAGGAGTATGTCACGGCCTACCCCAACCGGCCAATGGTGCTGCTCAAAACCGGTCAGCTGATCAAGACAGAGTGGGAGGGCACCTGGTGGAAGTCCAAGGTGGAAGAAGTAGATGGGAGCTTGGTGAAGATCTTATTCTTGGTAGGAGCATGTTTTGTCTGCTTCTCATGGGAGGGTTCTCCAGGATCTGGGTGTGTTTGGTGTACATGTCCTTAATGTGTTCCCTGTGGATTACCAATGCAGCCATATTGGCTTTCCTTTCCTTGACCATTTTATTTATTGCTACCTTGACCCTACTCTGTGAAGAGGCTTTTTGGGTCTAATTCCTCAGTTTGGTTGGACCAGAGTCTTCAGGTTCTGTGGTAACCACAAAGGCTGAGCTTTCTTGGGTTAGAAGCTTTCATTATCTGCACTGGGGCATTGGGCGTTATTAACCCGATGTCCAGGGAGCACTTACCTAGTATGTCGTCACTGCTGGGGTTTCCTCTCCTCAGAACATGCTCAGGGCCGGGCAAATGAAGACGTGTTCATTCCATGGGTTATGAACTGGAAGGTCGATTATTGTAATTATTGTCTGAGATAGTAACATGAATCTTCATAGATCTCGTGGTAAAATAAATCGTATAATAGAATTTATGTTGACATTCGGGACAAAAGGGAAGAACTTTTGTCGACCTTTTGACTATCAACATTCCCGTTGTTGACCTAATGCTTGTGTCGACCTACTGACCCATAGCCAGGTTGACTGTTTTCAGGTGTCAACTTAAGGCCTGTCGACCCAGGGACACATACTCATGTCCTAACACGATCCTGCGCTCCCAATCTGTAGACGTTGATACTATAGCTAGAACACAATGCAATAGCGATTCTGTTTGCATGGTACGATACAGCACAGATTCTCAAAGTCGGTCCTCAGGACCCCACACAGTGCATGTTTCGCAGGTTTCCTCACAGAATCACAAGTGATCTAATTAGCTCCACTGTGGCTCTTTTAAACTGTGTCAGTCAGTAATGAGTGCACCTGTCGGGTGACCTAGTACGTCCCTGCTAATATCTAGCCTCTGTTTATTACTGGATTATGCTGGTATTATATAAATAAATGTAGAATCACTTTGTTTTGTACTAAATGTCTAGGTGTGGAACCTGCAAAGATTGATGAGTATGTACCATCATTTGTATGAATGGCTTTCCTAATATGGATTACTAATTATTAGCCTGTCAAAATGACGGAACAACATACCAGTAATGTCACGCCGGGTGTTGTGTGTGTGTGCCCGAACGGGGCAATACTTTAATTTCTCGATCTAGTGGTTGCCAGCACACAAAACACTTGATCGCCCCCCCCCCCCCCCCCTCCATAAATGTGAGGCGCAGTGTTACCCTTTTATTGTATGGGATTGCCGGTATCCTTGATACAAGTTCACCATTATGTCCTGTCGCAGTGTTTTTAACAATATTATTGTTGTGTATCTGTGTAACAGGTTCTCTGTAATTGTTTTCTGTTGTAATAATTGATTATATATTCCGGCTCTACAGTGCGGCTGCTGTTTAGTATTTCTTGTATTAACAAGGTGTATTGCACATGGCTATTGTTCCACAGATTTTTCTCATTTGCTTATGACTCCAAGAGATTCATCCTTTAAAAATAGTGGGTTCCTAACTCATAAATCCCATTGTAAGTTCTCTCTACCTGTTTTTTTTTATATTCTTTTCTGACCCCTTCACATGTGCTATCCCACCCCTGGCCTGTATGTGCCGTCTGCCAGGCAGTAGGGATGGTGGAATTGCCTCACAGCACTGAGGTTATGGTTTGATTCCCACCTTGGGCCTAATTCAGAATGGATCGCTGATCGAGAAAAGAATTCGCATTGGACTGTAAGCCCCATATACACTAGGCGCTATTGTTCACAATATCGCTCAGCCCTTTCTGAGCGATATTGTGGACAATATCACCTAGTCTGTACACTCCCTGTCTTTAATGATGCGCACTCGCTCGCATTGTTAACAACCTCATCCAGCATGTCCGGACAATGCAGGTCCTCGTTAACAACGGCCATGCCGCAGCGGTAGCACAGCTGTCGCCCCCTGCCGTTGCTCACCTCGCACACACAGTTTTTTTTTTTAAACTGCACCATTCTAGGGCTTCAACCAATCTGCAAAAGAATCGTTCCAGAAGTGGTTACCACTGACGTCAGAGACCCATCACAAAAGCACCTGGGCACGCCTGCGTTTTTACGCACACACCCAGAAAACTTTTATTTCCCTAAACATCGGCTTCAAGTCAATGAAACTGCGGCTGCTCTGACATGTATGTGTATGGCTGTGGTGTTTGCTGTTTGGGTCTGCACATGATTGGTCTGCGATTAGACTGTTTTGTTCTGTCCCTTTTGGTATAATATGTGTTATTATAGTTGTATGTGCTAGTATTACATTATTTCCAATAAAGGAGCATTCCCTGTATATTTCAGGACGACAAGCGCTGTGAGTGGATATATCGAGGGTCCACTCGTTTGGAGCCCATGTTCAGCATGAAAACGTCCACAGCTTCCACTCATGAGAAAAATCAAGCGGGACAACAGCGAACGCGCCCTAATGTGGGTGAGTCTTTTCCTGCTAGTTTCTAAGGAATCATTTAGCTGGCTACACACTTAACGATGTGTGTTCCTTAGTCAATAGTAACCATACATCGACCGACATGTACACCATGGCCGACCACGCAATGCGTCCTTCCTGGCAACATTCAAATGCATGCTTTCTGTTGTCCTGATCTGACAATCGACCCAGTGGAGCTCGCAGTAGTGGGTACAGACGATGTGCCCGATATGTAGGACCGATCTATCGGGATGGACGACATATCGCAAAGTCTTTACCCAGCTTTAGTTTTCATTTACAGGTTGGGTCTCCGATATCCACAATATTCTGAGATCTAACATTTTTTAAACACAACTGATGACCCTTGCAGACCGCACAAAAAAACCCGGTATTTTGCAGATTTTTAACCATTTTAAAACGGTAATATGTGCGGTCTGAAAGGTGCAGTGTGATTTTACCGTTTAAAAAAAAAACGGTCGTTTTTTTTTGCTATCTGAACGGGTCTGAAACGGCACCCAGGCAGCAGCGAACACTATTGGTCCCCAGCACAGTGCATATGTAATGAGCCGGCCATTAAATATGCACTGCGCTGGCTCAGCATCCCTCATATACATGCTCTGGTACACTACCTTCCGGGGTCATAATGCATAGAGCAGGGCTCATCACATTGATACAGCTGTGCAACTAGCACAGCTTTTACTGGGACTTGTAGTGCTACAGTAGGCGGCGGGTGGTGTATGGCCGGCATTGACCTGTTCAGGAATGCGTTACCGAAGGCGCTGAGCTTTCTGAAGGGCTTTTTGGGGTCCACCACCAGCGCGTTCCTGGGAAGCACCCCCTCCACCGGGTCGTGCATGACGGCGATGAATGAGTCGGTGGTGGGCACGAATTTCATGCCGGGGAAGTCCTGCTCCATCAGGTGCCGGATGAAGGTGGTCTTCCCCGTGCTGTACTGCCACAACCAGCAGTTGGCCACCGTCTGGAAGAGTTCGGGCTCCTTCTTCCTGTAGGCGTCCTTGCTGACCCAGCTGAACATGGCAGCGGGTAACCGGGAAACAGGGCGCTCAGCCTGTAGCGGAACCAACGCAGGTTCCCAGGCCTGTGTGTCTCTCGCTAGGCGTGGCGGTTTGGAGGGGAGGAGAGCGAGTGCGCGTTCACGTGTATGGTGCGGGGCTCTCACACTGCGACCGGTGCGGGAATCAGTACTGTGTGTGCGGTCCCCTAGTTCTCCTCGGTGAGGACTGCAGCTACCGGGAATGAGCCTTGCTGCTTTCACACTGCAAACCTGCTTTAGTCCAGGTATTAACATCCGATGTGAAAGGGGTTAAACTTGCTCTGACCCGTTTTTTAAAAAACTTTTTAAATACCTTGTCTAAGCAGGTTTTGCGGTGTGAAAGCAGCATGAGTGAGTGACGCTTTTTGCTTTCTGATGGTATGATGATTCTTGTTTACAAAATCAGTACAAAATATTGTGGAAGGTCTAAAATACTTCTGGTCCCAAGAGTTTTGGATATGGGAGACTCCACCTGTGCCAGGATTCAGGAATAAAGCAGTCCGCCCTTCTTTGTGACTTACAGGTGCAGTGCGGAGTAAGGGGCCAGTGGTACAGTACACACACGACCTCACAGGGAGTGAGCCGTCATTTAAACCTACAACGCCAGCCTCTCCTGAGTCCATCCCATCACCGAGTGCTATGGACACAGAGTAAGGATAATCGCTTTCCTCCAATTTGTAAACCTAGCGGAATATCAGTTATATGCTAAAGTTTACTCGCTCCTGGTGGTATTGTACATTTAATTTACTCTCTACGTAAAACAATATGTGGCACATGCAAACCTTTTGCTACAATTCTGATTTATGCAGTTATACTTTTATATTGTTAAGTCTTCAGAACATGTTGGACTCAATAGTCTATATGCAGATAATGCCTGAGTCTAGAAGATGTTCTATCCCTTCTTACTTTTTGGGATACTGTCCCTGTCCACCATGGGCACAGCTTATAAGTTAATGGGGAGTAAAAATCTCCAGCCCAGATTTTATGCTAGAAACCGTGGGCATCCAGGCTACCAGGGTCTGGTTCCGGGTAATTTTTATTTGGCATGTTCTTTGGCATTGAGCTGTCATCTATTTACTATATAGCAATACGTAGCACGTCCACTTGATGGCGCGTGTGTTTTGGTATTGCGTACCAGATGAGCATTTCACTTGAAGTTTCCTTATGAAGAAATAATAGCGAACACACTACATAAACCATTTAAAAGGTATTTAAAAACAATGTAAACGTAAATGATGTGCAATATTCAAATATAAGATTCTCTGCCAGGAGTCTGCTCAGTTATAGAAGTCTGTATCTTCTCCTTTATCATATTTATAGGTTTAGTGACTGGGTTAGATGTACGAGGGTCCTTTTAATAAGTGTTGTAAATTTCTATGCGATGGGCAACCTTTGGCGACGTGACACTTAAAAAGTTCCCCAGGGCTGGAGCACCCTCTATATAGTGTGGTTGGAACCTTTTAGCACCTATAAACATACATGTAATTATTGATGTTAAATATGTGCTGGCTGGTTCACGCCACATTGACTGTATTTTGTGGATGCTCTCTTACCTGTGTCACCTTTCTGCTTTGGCAGGTCACAGTCCAAGAAGCAAGTGGCAAAGAAAAGTACGGCATTCCGTCCTGGTTCAGTTGGTTCTGGCCAGACATCGCCAGTACCTGGCGAGCAGCCACCTGGTGTACGCCCTGTACTGTCAAATCAGCAGAGCCAGATGCACCTGATGAACCAGGGACTTCAGCAGAACCTGGTAAACCAGGCAAACCAGGTCTATCAGCAGAACCAGGTGCTCCTGTTGAACCATGCCCATCAGCAGAACTTGGTCCATCAGCAGAATCAGGCGCTCCAGGTCCATCAGCAGAATCAGGCGAACCAGGTCCATCAACAGAACCAGGTCCATCGGCAGAACCAGGTGCAACAGGTCCATCAGCAGAACCAGGTGCAACAGGTCCATCAGCAGAACCAGGTCTATCAGCAGAACCAGACTTTCCAGACTATTCAATCTGTCCAAGGGATCCAGACAATACAGACTATTCAAACAGTACACAACATTCAACCCAATCATACTGTCCAAACTATACAAGTGTCACAAGCTAACAGGTGAGTTTCCGCAGGCCAGAACCAGTGCTATAGGCATTACCCAGACTCAAAACATTGGTTCGCGAAATATTTCCTACTGGTGCTATGTCCAGGAAAGTGGGCAAAATATAAAGCTGGTAATACTGGCACTTATGGACTTCTGTGTATGTTGTAAGTACAATCCTTCAGTTAAGGGCCCAGGCGGACCGGGCCATGGTCGACATCATTAATGATATTCAGTGTACACACTAGATCAGCCATGTCTAAACTATGTTCTCCAGCTGTTGTGAAACTACAAGTCCCATCATGCCTTGCCGCAGTTTTGCTATTGGGGAATGCTAAAACTATGGCAAGGCATGATGGGACTTGTAGTTTCACAACATCTGGAGGGCCATAGTTTGGATATGGCTGCACTATATGATATTGTAAAAGATGTCGTTCAGAAGGCACTTTTGGAGCGATATCTTTTACAATATCCTCTAGTGTGTATGGGGCTTTAGGCTCAGAGATGTGACTTACGCCCCCAATACATTAGGGTGACCTCTCCCCTCTGAGAAGTTGCCCGGAACCCCCCCCTTAAACCTCCCAACAAGGTCCTGTACGGCAGGATCGCATGTGATCTATTGCTTGCGATCCTTCTGCATACTATATATCGCTTGCAATCTAAGCCAATCCGAGAGCTTGCTTGTGCAACTAGCATGCTCCAGTGCAATGCACACGGGATCGCACATCGCATCGGACCTGCTGTAATTCACCCGAGATTTGGGCTTGTTTCCTGTGGGGAATTGCTGCAATGTCCGGAAAAGAACCCCATTTTGCAGGTAAGTGTAAAAGTGGATGGGGGCCTGTGCGTTTCGGTCATTGTCCCCAGACTAACTAGTGGTGGAATGTATTTTTACACTGAACCACCACTTTCTTTATAGAAAATATATCCAGTTCGGTGCGTAGAGGTTTTCTTTATAGAAAATATTTTATTATTTTTCTAACTAGTACTGCTGTTATCTCGCATTTCACAGTTGGGTATATGATGACACAGGCCTTATTGGATCCCCTATGACTCTATTTGGGGGTGGATGTCCATTCACCAGCATTAGTAATCAGTCACGTGTCTGCTTATTTCCCCTTTCTGTACAGGTTTGTGACCGCTGCTCCCCAGTTCAATTTCGCTCAATCGAACCAGTTACCGATAGAGAACAGTTACAAGGCCCCTATGGAGAAGCCTTTCTACCTACCTCACGTCTGCAGTCGTTCCTGTTTGTCCCGGATCCGCCCCATTCAGCATCGGGGCAAAAACCCTCTGCTTGTCCCGCTACTTTACGACTTCAGGCGCATGACCGCCCGTCGGCGAGTGAACCGCAAGATGGGGTTCCACGTCATCTATAAAACGCCGTGCGGGCTCAGCCTGCGGACCATGCCAGAGATAGAACGCTTCATCTTCGAGACGCACTGCGACATCTTATTTTTAGAGATGTTTTGCCTGGACCCTTATGTGCTGGTTGACCGCAAATTCCAGCCGCACAAACCCTTTTACTACATCCCAGATATCACATACGGCAGGGAGGACGTGCAGCTCTCCTGCGTGAACGAGATAGACAGGACGCCTCCTCCGCAGGTGGATTACAGCAAGGAGAGGATCCCGGGCAGGGGGGTGTTCATAAACACCAGCTCGGACTTCCTGTTGGGATGTGACTGTACGGATGGATGCCGAGACAGGTAGGAGTCGGCAATTATGCTTCCATTCTAACTGGCTTTAGACCTGTTTTAAGAAACGTTTACAAAAACGGGTGGAAAGCAGGTTTGCTATGTGAAAGCAGCATAAGTCTTGGAAAAGCTTGGCTTGGAGTTTCCTAGTTGTCGCGGGTACTACAACTCACCCTTCAATCATGAATCCGAGTATACATGAATGAATATTAAAAGAGTGAAATGCATCAGACCATACAGTAGACAAGCTAGCGAGAGTATGCAGAACAATCAGTCAGATATATATTCTGCAAGCCAAATGACGGTGTGCATCATAAATACACGTTGGTAGCTTAAAATTACACACGAAGAAGAATGTGAAGGCCGTTGGTTTCAGCCACCTTCGTTGAATCGTGGCCGTTGAGTAACCAGTTAGAAATAATGGAGTGAGCATACAATTCATTTGAATCTGGGTGCGTACCAAAAACAGACCAACAAGATTTTGAAGGCTTATCTGTTGGGTATCTTCCTTCAGCATTATGGATTATCGGCCTCTCCAAATATTTCAAGGTGGATACTCTCCTGGAACTGTTAAACCCAACGGAATATCTTTCCAAAAGCTACTAAGAATCATAATTGTGTCATAAAACATCATATTTTTACATAGGGAGTGAAAGTAATCAAATGCTCCTTGATAATTACGGCGTACCAGAATGCATGGAAAGGGTAGTGGATAAGTGGAATGGCCTCCGGTCAGAGGTGGTAGAGTCTAGGGGGCATATTTATCATTACATATTTTTTTTTTTTCCCTAAATAAACGCCCTTTTTGGATGGTAAACCTGCGATGAATATACGATCCATGATAAATGAGCCCGTAATGCCATAGAACAATGTGTTGGATAGGCATATGAATGTCCTTACAAAGAACTAATTTTCAACCCTTTTACCTTGCGGCACACTAAATAAGAGTTTAAAATTGCCAAGGCACACCATGAGATCCCCACAGGGCAAAACACATTGACCCCCACAGGAAAAAAAACAAACCTATTGGCCCCCCATATAAAAAAAACAACTGGTCCCCACAGGTAACAAAAATGAAATACATTGGCCCTTTACATGAAAAGAAGAGACCAGTAAATAACAGTTGAACTGGTGGTGGCTGTAAACTGGTTTGGGCATCTCTAGGTCTGGGGGCACACTTAAGAACGGCTCAAGGCACACTAGTGTGCCACAGCACAGTGGTTGAAAAACACTGCTGTTAGAATAACTAGGGGCAGAGTAGATGGGCCAAGTGGGTCTTATGTTCTGTCACTGTATCTTTGTTTGATAGACCATTTTCCTGTCCACAGCAGGCTTCCTAACGTCTTAAAGGATGAGTAGCCAGCCATGCTTGTTGAAAAAGCTACTTCCAAAACCATTCTGTGAGATCTTCAACATGTCTTCATTTATATTACACAATGTATTCTACTGTTCATTTACGTAATAGCTTATACATATGACGTATGTTTGTCCATTTTCAGGTCGAAATGTTCATGTCACCAATTGACCATTGACGCCACTCGTTGCACGCCTGGGGCACAGGCTAACACAGCCGCAGGTTACACGCACAAGAGACTGGAAGAATGTCTCCCCACTGGGTAAGGACGCACTATGGTACTGTCAGTCTATGTGACCACACATTCTCTGACTCTCAGCATGCTGCAGTTACTGGCTGCAATAGAATAAAAGTGAACAATTTTTTACTGCTTATAGTTCTGCAATAATGGAAATAAACCAAGGTGAGTGTGAGGAAATGGTGAAATGTGTTCAATGTCACTGTATCCCTGTGGGAAGTGCTGCCAGGTGCAGTAGTCAGAAGAGCGTGTTTCCTGATCATTTTAGTTTTCTTGATTGTATGATTGGAAATCCCATAGAAATCATAGTATTCGCCTCTTTGTTTTGCAGAATGTACGAATGTAACAAGAGGTGTAAATGCAACGTCAATATGTGCACTAATCGCCTGGTACAGCACGGCCTCCAAGTGCGTCTCCAGCTCTTCAAGACCCAGAACAAGGGCTGGGGGATTCGCTGCCTGGATGACATTGCCAAGGGCTCCTTCGTCTGCATCTATGCAGGTACGGATGATGGGATTGGGCTAGATCAGGGGATAATCCTGCAATTTGTCTGAGGTGCAGGAGCATCTCAGACGCTTGTGCATCTCAGTAAATATTGCGGCAGGGTACGGCAACCCTATTGCGGCTGATACTGGCAGGGATGCTGACTGACTACGCTAACTACTTCAGCGGCCGTGGGAACATGCTCTATTGACTACGCTAACTACTTAAGCGATGCCGCTGGAACACTACGCTGATTCTGACAGGGACGCTGGCCACTGGAACACTACGCTGATTCTGACAGGGACGCTGACTACGCTGGCCACGGGAACACTACGCTGATTCTGACAGGGACGCTGACTACGCTGGCCACGGGAACACTACGCTGATTCTGACAGGGATGCTGGCCTCGGGAATACTACGCTGATTCTGACAGGGATGCTGGCCTCGGGAATACTACGCTGATTCTGACAGGGATGCTGGCCACGGGAACACTACGCTGATTCTGACAGGGACACTGACTACGCTGGCCACGGGAACACTACGCTGATTCTGACAGGGACGCTGACTACACTGGCCACGGGAACACTATGCTGATTCTGACAGGGACGCTGACTACGCTGGCCACGGGAACACTACGCTGATTCTGACAGGGACGCTGACTACACTGGCCACGGGAACACTACGCTGATTCTGACAGGGACGCTGACTACACTGGCCACGGGAACACTACGCTGATTCTGACAGGGACGCTGACTACACTGGCCACGGGAACACTACGCTGATTCTGACAGGGACGCTGGCCACGGGAACACTACGCTGATTCTGACAGGGACGCTGACTATGCTGGCCATGGGAACACTACGCTGATTCCGACAGGGACGCTGACTACACTGGCCACGGGAACACTACGCTGATTCTGACAGGGACGCTGGCCACGGGAACACTACGCTGATTCTGACAGGGACGCTCACTACGCAGGCCACGGGAACACTACGCTGATTCTGACAGGGACACTACGCTAACTACGTAACTGCCGCCGTGAAACTACACGAGTACCAATATTTATTTTTGTTTTGTGTAGGGGCAGTAATCAACAAAAGGGCTACCTAAGAATAAATGTTGTGGATTGATAGATCTACAGTATCTAGATAAGACAGTCAAAAGGTCGACCGGGTGAAAAGGGTCATTTTTTGTTGTGAATGTAGACACTTGTCGGCAAGGACCATCAATTAGTGTATAGCTTACCCTTCCATGGCTCTTTGCTCGCCATGCTTCGGGCTCCGTGCCTTACTACGCTCAACACATTTATATTCTCCCTCTATGCTAACGTGGATGGTGTATAAAAACAAAACAAAAAAATAAATAAAATCATGTCGACCTTTTGATCCAGTCGACCTTTTGCTGTCAACCAACTGACTGTCAATGTAGATCAGTGGTGTCAAACTCATGTCCCTCCAGCTGTTGTGGAACTACACATCCCATGACGCCCTGGCACAGTTTTAGCAATGCATTATATAAAATCTGTGGCAGGGCATGCTGGGAAGTGTAGTTCCACAACAGCTGTTGGTCTGTGAGTTTGTATCCTGTTGATTGATCTACAGCAAGGGTGTCAAAGAATAACAGCAGGTGTCATTGTTCCTACATTGCATGCCAATGATATGTATGTACTGTAGCTGGAGTCATAGCAAGTAGCTTCTTCTGACAGTAGTTAATGGGGGGTGATGGGGGTGCAGGTTTAGGTGCACATTTGTCCCTTTGAGAAAGCACCTTAGGCGCTGCTGTGGGCATCACGGTCTGCTAAGGCATCAAGGGATTGTCCTTGCTATGGGCTGTACCCGTTATTACACCGATAGGTCTTCCAGCTGTTGTCCATTTACAACTCTCTCTGTGTGGTACCATCCTATATGGAAACGTAGCTTTTAAAAACCAGTGAAGTTACGTAGTACCTGCACTTACTTGAGGTCTAGTGTGTGCTCACTATCCCAATCTCTGCTTCCCCACAGGTAAGATCCTGACTGATGACTTTGCGGACAAGGAAGGCCTGGAGATGGGTGACGAGTACTTTGCCAATTTAGACCACATTGAAAGTGTAGAAAACTACAAAGAAGGTTACGAAAGCGACGTCAAGTCGTCTTCCGACAGCAGCGGTGTGGACCTCAAGGAAGACCGCGAAGACGCCTCTGGCAGTGAGGGCCAGGAGGAGTCCGCTGATGATAGTTCAGATGACAACTTTGGGAAGAACGAGGACATTACAACCAGCTCCATATGGAGGAGCTACGCAACACGGCGACAAACCAGGGGTCAAAAAGAAAACGGAACCTCAGAGACTGCTTCCAAGGACTCTGCTTTAGTTAGGCAGACCAGCCAAGGAGAGAACACGGATTGCAAGCTCCCCGAGGAGACCTCTAAGAATAAGGTGGCTTCTTGGTTGAGCTCCAACACCATGAACGACACCTACATGGACTCTGATAGCAGGTCATCTATTAAAATGGGAGAAGTGCCGGATGCAGAGAAACAGCCAAAGAAAGAGGAGAATGTGAAGGTGAGGATCAACCTGGCCTCTGGGGTCATAATGAAAACTATTGCATGTGCACAGAATAAGGTTATAACTGCACCTAGCAATTAATATAGGGGAAGGGGGGTAAAAAAAAAATATTTCAAAAGACTGGCCAGCCACTGATTGGTTGAGGGAGCTAATTTTTTTTCCTGCTGCCTGCCCCGTCGCTCACTTGCTGTCGCCTGCTGCCCGCCCGGACCTGCAGATAGGTGTGTGCCTGCGGTGCAGTGGCAACTTATTGTAAATCCCCCCCGATAAGGAATAATCCTTACTATTATGGTATATTTTGTTCTTGGGGTTTTCCAGCCTTTGTCTCTTGTATTTCACATGTTAATAATCGCCCATCTTTCTGCTCCATTGCAGGAGACTAAGGAAGCTGATAAGTTGCCCGGGTATGTACAGGTTCTACTCGTTCATCACGCAGCCTAAAAAGTTCTACTATAAATGTCTGTCCGCTGAATGTTTTTCTTCCACCGCTCTGATCTGTAGGCGTGGAGATGGCAACAAAGTGTACGGTTATAACCCTTCCCCAGCTAATGCACAGGGTGCGACTAGACCAGCCAGCAAAACCGCGAAGCACCAAAGCAGACGCCAGACTAATGATGTGAGTAGGATCACCAGCGCTATTATTTCTAAAGCTTTGAATTGGAAATGTTTTACAGTTTGCCATATGTTGCCGAGATCATATAAAGGGGTGCACTTAATGATTCTGCTAATGTAAGAAAATGTATTGTTGCAGTGTAAGTGATCAAGGCTGCTGTTTTCACTTGAACCTTCCGGTCTAGCATTCTAAGAACATTGAACCTGGCTTTTTCCTTTTGTCCAGAAGTGTCTGCCTGGGGCAGTTGCTACTATTTACCCTATTTCACGGCAATGCTGTATACTTAACACTATGTCTTCAGACCGAGCATTACCGTCGCCGGGGGCCATACACAAGGAGCGATCCGTGCTTCATTTCTAAGCAATCTTGACAGATCATTTAGAAATTTGGCTTCACATATATTAAGATAGGAAAAACCTTGCTTGCTCTCCATAGATGTGCAAGTCAGGGGTTTCCTACCATAAGAACTGCACATCGGGATCACAAATCTTTTGAAGGGCCTGATTCAGCTCTGACGAGCACACATGGGCATGGACCGCAGTGATTGTGTGATTGTAGGCTCCAAACGCATTTATCCCTGGCCGTTCGCTGTTGGCAGTTTGGGAGCATGCCACTGGGCACTGGCATTGCATTCCCCCCAGCCATTGGGAGGGAGAGCCACTGATGTCATTAGTGAGGTTGGTACTTGTTTCCTAGCACGGCGCCCCCGATTTTAATCTGATCGCATCGCATGCGATCAGACCTGATTTTTAATTGTACAGGCACCCTGATGGGTGATTACTATGTTAAATGCACCCCCATTGTTAACGCCACCCCCACTATCAACGCCAACCCGAAGCGTGGCGAGCGCCAGCGGTACATGTCCTCCGACCTTTTCATACCCCCACTATCCACGTCGGCGTGGAGTTGATTTTATATAGTGTGGGGAGCACAGTGAGGCGAGCGGACGCGGAATACATGTGAAGTAATCAGTGTATCCTCGCGGGGCTCGCCTGTACAATTAAAAATCGGGTCTGATTGCATCACATGCCATTGTAATGCAACACGATATTAAAATTGTACATTGCGGGTCTTAGGACACGAAAATCGGGTCCCATCGCATCCCTTAATTAGTGGAATGCGATGGCATACGATGGGCGCTGTGCTAGGAAACAAGTACCGCAGGGTTCTTTCTCCCCATGGCTAACGCAGCTCTGAGTTAGTCCTGGTCTGCTTGGCGCTCTGACCAGTTGAAAATCCATTCAATGGTGAATGATTTCTTTCTCCCTGTGTGCACGGCTGTGTATGAATTTACAGCCGTGCACAGGGGTGAGAACTAGCGTGTGCCGGGGCGGCATTGACCCGATCGATGGGCTCCGAAGATTCGCAGCCTTATTGGGGGGCTTCCAATATATGGATGCTTAAGGTTTTGAACAGTGTTGAGGTTCTAGACCTATTAATCATTCCAAGGGCCTAATTCAGACCTGATCACTGATCATGTTTGAATCGGGCCCTAAGAGTAAAAGGTCTAGAACCTCAACACTGTTTAAACCATAAGTATCCATATTTTGGAAGCCCCAATAAGGCTTTTGTCATATTTTACCTGACTTGTTTCTCGCCTATGGTCATTATAATACTTGTGTTTTTCAGGAGGTTCTGACATTATCCAGCAGCTCGGAGAGTGATGTGGGAAATGGGGCTAATACCAAGAAACCTTCTGCCCAAACGAATACGAATGACAGCGATGACATCCAGACCATTTCCTCTGGCTCTGATGTAGATGAGAAGAAGATTGTAACCTCCAGCGCAGGTGGGGCGTGGGACAGGCCGGCGCTCCGGTCGTGTACATTGTAACCTTCTAACCTTCTCTGTAACCGCTAGATGCTGGCAAAGGCTGAGCAGTGGGCAAAGAGGGATGGATTGGGACTTGGCATATGCTGTGGACCTTATCTAGTTCGAAAAAAACTGGGACATAGAGAGGATATTTTCTATTAATATAGGTTATAAGTGCCTGCAGGCAGAATCTATTGCCGGAAGGACATTCAAATTATGAGGTGCAGAGTTTCTATTTCTTCTTTTTCGGAGTTGGCTCCAAAATCTCCCAGCAGCTTTACCTCCCAGCGGTCCACTCCACAGTGGCAGGGCAGATGGGAGACCGTAGGCAGTTGTGGACAGGTGACTTACATTTTTTACAAAAAACATTTTTTACGCACCACAATGTTTGATTGGGTACCACAGTAATCCAAAATTAGGAGTGAGGTACTCAAGGTTTTTTAATGTCCCTAAACATGGCTCCAAATTGAATCTGCCCCTTGTGTGCCTCCTATACCCCAAGGTGCTCAAAATAGACATAGAAAATGATGTAGTAGAAATATAAAATAACATTATTATTTTTTTAATTGTCTTTTTAGTATCACTTTGAAAGATGAATGTTGACTAAGAAGAACAGTATGTTTATAAGTGTTATGTGTCACCTTGTTTGGCCAGGTCCTGTAAAGAGACAAGTGGCTGTAAAATCCACTCGCGGTTTTGCCTTGAAATCCACTTACGGTATGACTGTGAAGCCCAATATGCCATCTGCTGACAAAGGGGATGGCGGGCAGAGGACGACACGCCAGTTTTATGATGGGGAGGAATCCTGTTACATTATCGACGCCAAGTTGGAGGGAAACTTGGGAAGATACTTGAATGTAAGAAATGAAGCAAATAATCATTCACAAACGTTACGCTGCCATATTTCTATGAATATCACAATCCTATATAAATGAAAAATCCATCTGATCCCTTATTGCTGTCTTTGTATCCTATTACAGCACAGCTGCAGTCCTAACCTGTTTGTCCAGAACGTGTTTGTGGACACACATGACCTCCGCTTCCCCTGGGTGGCTTTCTTTGCCAGCAAGTAAGTGATGTACATTCCTCTTGAAGCGGCTCTCAATGCTGTGATGGGACTCCAAGTGGAAGCAGTCCCAGGAATATTAGCATTATCTGTACACTGTAGGCTGATTGTTTGTTTGTTTCACCACACCAGTCATGTAAGATAAAGAGATTTACGTTCTTACCTGGTTAGAGCCTTTTCTTGAAGATCCATAGGAGACCTAAGGTTTACGGTAGGTAGAAGATAACTATTTGGTAGAAGCCGTTCAGCAAATGGATAAACTCTTGACTTCCCGGGAACCCAGGATTCTTCTCCCCTATACCCTGTCTCCAGTCCTATATAAGCCAATTAAGTTATCAAGCCGAGGACAGGAACGAGAATTAGGATGAAGTCCCAAACACCGCACAGTTGGACAAGTGAACCAGAGATGGAACAAACTCCTTTAAGTCACATGCGTCAGGATGGGATCCCTGTGTCCTGTATGAGTCTCAAACAAAATTATAAACTAGGTAAAAACATAAATCTCAAAGGCGAGGTGAAAGGTTTACAGGAATTGCGTGGACGGAGGAACATGTAGCTGCCTTGCAGAGGCACTACGGCAATTACTTTCTATGTATGAGCAGGCCTTTTTGGACGTGTGGAATAATTGAGACGCTGGTCCATATCTTTTACCAAGTGTTGTTAACATATTTGGGATTAGATTTATTGTAGGTGTACACATATTGTGTGTGTCTAAACTATCTCACTCATAAGAACAAACCATGACACCTGGAAGCAACCCATGCAGTCAGTGAGAGGGGACATATAAACCCCACACAGATAGCCACCTTTCAAAAATTGAACCCATGACACTTGTGCTGTGATAGTCCGCTATGTTCACTGCTGTACCACTGTCTAGGTATTGACATCCTCCATTGCACCCATAACCCCCTGATGGGGGAGGCCTATCTAGATTAGATTGTCTTACATATTATTTTATAAAACCCAACGAAAGCATCTGTAATATTATCCTGAATTACACTTTCCGTTGTGGTCTCTTAGGAGGATACGAGCCGGAACGGAGTTGACCTGGGATTATAACTACGAAGTGGGAAGCGTCGAAAGCAAGAAACTCCTGTGCTGCTGCGGATCCACAGAATGCAGAGGCCGCCTCCTGTAACCCCTTCTCACCTAATACACATACCCCATCCTGGTGCTATCAATGAGCCGTGTGCGTTCCGCAGCAGTTCTCCTGTGGTGGAAGTGCTCCGGCTTTTAAATCGGAGTCTGTCTTCTCGCTGTGTCCTCCACCTTCTCTCGTTATGACTCTTTTAATGAAGCTTAATGTTTGGAGGGAGAAGAAGTCATCGTGGTCCTTTTTTACTTTTACATGTTAGGCTTGCTATTTTTAATGTTTTTCATTTCTGAATAATAATAAAATGAGTTTAATCCTTCCAGGACTGGATTTAGCTGGATATTGTTCTGTGGGTTGAGTGTAAATATATATGGAATAAACTATGTAGATTTGTTTTTTTTGTTTTATATGCGTTAGGCTGGTGGACGCTGGAGTCTTGAAGACTGCCTTTTTATATGTACTTGAATCCTTGTTGCACAGTATATCCATAATTTAATAATGGGATTACTTTGTAGTGATTCTGCATTATTGTGCATATAGTTTTAGTCCACATATGTCATCCTGGTACTCTTTACCTAGCACGGCGCCCACGATTTTGATCGTGGGCATCGCAGGTAAAAAAATCGCGGGCATCGCAGCCATTAAATGCACTAAAAATCGGGTGCGACGCGACCGACGCAATGCCTGCGATTTCCCATAAGGAACAATGTTAAATTTCTCAATTGACCCAATTTTACTGTTCAATGCCTCAATTGACACGATTTTTCCATAGGAAACAATGTTAAATGGCCCACAGAGGCCAAATGGGCACCCTGAAGTGTGAAATGGCCCCCACAATTGGTAACGCCACCCCACGATCAACGTCAACCCGAAGCGTGGCGAGCGCAGCGGTACGCGTCCTACAACCTTTTCATACCCCCACTATCCATGTCGGCGTGGAGTTGAGAATAGAATAGTGTGGCGAGCGTAGCGAGGCGACGCGGATACCTTCACGGATACCTTTAAAGGTCGTAGGACGCGTACCGCCGCCCCTCGCGGGCTCGCTGCGCTCGCCACGCTTCGGGTTCATGTTGATCGTGGGGTGGCGTTAACAATTGTGGGGGCCATTTCACACTTCAGGGTGGGTATTTGGCCTCTGTGGGCCATTTAACATTGTTTCCTATGGAAAAATCGTGTCAATTGAGGCATTGAACAGTAAAATCGGGTCAATTGAGAAATTTAACATTGTTCCCTATGGGAAATCGCGGGCATCGCGTCGGTCGCGTCGCACCCGATTTTTTAGTGCATTCAATGCCCGCGATGACCACGATGGGCGCCGTGCTAGGTAAAGAGTACCGTCTTGTTATTAATGCTTTCATGCCATTACATACATTGTAATGCAGACTAATCCTTGATAACTGGCATTGTTTTATTTAATTCGTGTGTAAGGAAAAATACCTATACAAGTATGGGACCTTGTCACCTGCTATATGGAAGCCGGTTAGGAAATGGGTCTGAAAATCAGGAAGAGGATAAACTGAATATATGTATTTTTTCTATGTTAGGGGGGGATGATTCAGGCTTTGTAGGAAGATAAAAAGGAGAGCTTTCCAACCAATCGGCACCCAACTGTCAGTTTACAGTCTAATAAATTGCAGGTCCTGATTGGTACTTTTTCTTCAATTTATCTTGCTCCAAGGCTTGGTACATTTCCCCCAATTTTGTCTTTAGACCCCCATACGTTAGTGACATATTACCGCTATTTGGCAGGACCGGGGGAATCCGAATTCTAAAACCTATTACACAATCCAGATTCACCGATCCCGAATAGGCCTATCAGGCATTTGTAACCTGTCTAATTTCCTTGGTACATTGATTGATCAACAGTCAGCAATCAGTATTTTTTTGGGCCGGATTGGTGAACCCACACTCGGATGTATGGGGGGCCATTAGTCTCAGAGGTGATCAATAGAAGAGAAATGTCAGATTAGTAAGGACAGAAATGACAGTGTTGTGAAAACCACAAGTACTTTTTAAAGTAAATCTATATATATATATTAGTCTGTTGCTGTAATATAATCCAGAAAATGGTAAATTTGTCATTCTGGATGATTGTATGCTTGTAGTATTAAAGAAATGTTTTGCTATTACCTGTCTCCTTCTGTTCATCAAAATTTGATAGCTTTTAATTTATATAAACCTCACTAAACTCTCCTCCGTTTATCCTGTACTTTGGTACATGAGAAAGCACTACATCCACCCACTCACTTCCTCAGCTGCCTCCTTCCTGCCAGTCCCACAAAACCCCCAAAGTGTGACACATTGCACCTTATGCCACAGACTGTAATCTCAACGACAAAGAACAGAAGGGGTGTTTTTGACCAGGCGCAATCAATTATATTAATTAAACAATGGGCTGCTGGCTATTCTCTAGGAGGTTCCAAGAAGAACAAATATACACACCAAAAGATTTTTGAGAAAAACCAGCGCTGAAAATAGACTGATTATAAGTCTGGCAGTCTCTAAACAGGAATCTTATTCTCTCCAGAATTAACTTTTCTCTCTTATACACACTTTTTATAAATGCATACAGATAGCAGGAATCCAATGGAGAAAAGCAGAGGCTTCGTCTAACTCCTAAAGGCAGACATTTACTTTAGTGTTCTGCCCTGCGTTCATATAGCGTTTTCTTTGTCTGTTTTCACTGTCATATATACAGGCTCACATATGGCAGATTTGTGTATGTGTAAAGCATGACCCCAGTCTCCAAAGATAAAAGGATTTAAAACATGAAGTAGATACAAGACATCACAACTGCAAGGAGAGATGGAGGGGAGATGCGGTCGGTGTGGATGATCCGGTGGCAAGCGCTGCATATGGGCACCACCTGATGGAAATTCCAGTCCTCCTTACAACACAGAATCTGCGGAGTGGCAGTGGCGGCATCAACGCGTTTCGGAGACAACTTTTCCTTTTTCAAGATATGCAGTTTGAGTCTCCTGGGCTTCTTTTAAAGCTGGTCTAGTTTGTCACGTGATATTCATCAGCCAGTGAGAATACCTGTAGCCCGGCTTATGATATATAGCATGTGGTGGATGTTTAAAAAGCGTTACATATGTTTTCATACATTGAAAACAGTAATTCCCGTATAAACAATCATATGATATTTAATCCAAAATACGTAAAAAGAAGTATGTTTTAAAATTATAAAAAAAAATAATGAATTGATCTCGTTTAAATAAACCTGTTTAGCGGGGCATTTGAAAAAAAGGGAGACATTAATATATATAATAAGTAACAAATATAGACAATAGAACCTGGAAAAAAGGGGAGTATAAGATTTATATAAACCATTTGTACTCGAAATCTAGATTCAAACCACCCGGTGTGAGTGTTTTGAGATCAAAAATAGTCCTCATTTCCAGCTTCGCAAGATCACTTTCTATATTGCGGATCCTCCAATTTTTATTGCACAATTTTATACCACAGAAAGCTTTCAAAAACTTGATCACCGCAATGTTTGTCCTTAAAATGGGCTGAGACAATCATACCCTTTTCTCTTTCAATGGTCCTGGTGACACAGCTCAACATTGGGATGTAGGAGGGTCCGTAGGAGCCAGGCACCTATCCTAAAGCTTTAGAGGGTAGGCTCATCCCTTCTGCATCCCAGACTCCCCAGTTCGTGTTAGGTGCCCATTGGAGTGGGTGCTATTCTAAAGGGCTGCCGGAGCAGCCGAAGGATTAGTTAGTTAGGGGTTTATTATTTTATTAACTTTTACACTAGCTAGGTAGGCACAGTGTGAGGATTCTCACTGAATCCTCACACTGACAGCGCAGCAGGAGCTGACAGAAGCGCGTCCTGTCAGCTCGCTGTGCACAGGGGAGACGCTGTCTGGTCTCCCTGTGCAGCGCTTACAGCTTCTATTAAGAAGCTACCTGGGCTCCGGAGCGCTCTGAAACCAGCTTCACACTAGGTGGAGATCATGGGGGACAGGCGCTCCGTGATGGCGGCGGACATTTTCTGCGGAGCTTACACACTGAGCTCCTTTATGAGAGGACAGCAGTGTGTTACAGGCATGTTCCAAGTGGTCCCCAGCTGAGGGGGAGACACTGGAACTTGGAGATCCTGCAATAGGAGCGGCTGTCTGGGGGTGGTTGGTGCCAAAAGTCACGGACCCCGCAGCAGCAGGGACTTGGTCTCTTCCCTCACTCTGTTTTGGCGCCATTCGGAATGCTTGCAGCGGAGCTGAGCTGGCTGACAGATCCTGGCAGAGTGATTGGATTTCCTGGGCATCGTTTCCCCACATCTGAAGTCTCCCTTCCTTATATTTCATGATGACAGGGCTGTTCTTCGAACAGTACCCCAATTTTTGCCAAAAGTAGTCTCTGCTTTTCATTTAAATCAGGAGATAGTTCTACCTGTGTTTCAACCCCCAGAGGGTTCAAGGAAAAGGGACAAATTGAGGAATTTGGATGTTGTGCGTGCCTTGCGCATTTATGTGGACAGGGTGAAGGGTGTCAGGAAGACTGACACTTTGCTAGTCTTGTATGATGTGCACAAGATTGGTTGGCCTGCTTCTAAGCAGACCATTGCTAGGTGGTTGCGTTCTGTCATTGCTTTTGCATATACTAAGGTTGGTAGGCCTGTGCCGGCCAGGATTAATGCGCATACCACCAGGTCGGTCGCCACCTCTTGGGCGGTTCGACATGGGGCCACAGCTGAGCAAGTTTGCAGGGCCACCACTTGGTCATCTGTTCACACTTTTGCCAAATTCTATAGGTTCCATGAGTTCGCGTCGGAGGACGCATCATTTGGGCGAGCAGTGATGAGAGCTGCAGACCTGAGTGTACCCACCCAAAGGACCGGCTCTGGAACGTCCCAATGTTGAGCTGTGTCACCAGGACCATTGAAAGAGAAAAAGAGATTTTTGTAAGAACTTACCGTTCGAATCCCTTTCTCTGATATGGTCCTGGTGACACAGCGATCCCTCCCTTATGCTCAGTAAGTATGCCAGGTTCATGATGTTTCATGTTATATATGGTTGAAAAGTTATTTTTTGAAATTGTGCATATAATCTGTGCAGGCGTTTGTACTGAGTTAATGTATTCCAGTGGCTTTGAAAGACTGAACTGAGGAGTCTGGGATGCAGAAGGGAGGAGCCTACCCTCCAAAAGCTTTAGGATAGGTGCCTGGCTCCTACGGACCCTCCTACATCCCAATGTTGAGCTGTGTCACCAGGACCATATCAGAGAAAGGGATTCGAACGGTAAGTTCTTACAAAAATCCCTTTTTTTTATGTTATGGGTGTGCTCGGCAAGTCGCTCCTTTAACATTCGACTTGTGCGGCCCACATACTGTAAGCCACAGACGCACTCTAATAAGTAGACCACGTTTTTTGAGCCACATGTTCTAAAATCCCTAATGTCATAAGAGCGATTGGTGACGTTGGATGTATATAGCTGGTAACTTTATTTTCAAATTTATAAACTTTGCACATATTACATTGTCCACACCGATAGAAACCTTTAGATGTAATTTGCGATGGTCTTTTATCGATGGGAATAGCACTTCTCACTAGTAAGTTCTTTTAGTTGTCTGCTTTTTTATAGAGAAACTGTGATTTGTCTCTCAGAACAGTTTTTAAAAAGGGGTCCTTAATAAGAATACCCCAATGCTTTCTGATCATTTTTTCCACTGTGCGGTATTGAGAGGAATGTTTACTAATGAATAACGCTTCATCATTTTCCTTATTGATAACAGGTTTCTTACTTTTTAATGTCTCCTCTCTATCCAGATTATTACATGCTTCCATGGCTCCATTTATGGCGATCTGATCATAACCTTTTTCCTTAAAATTATTGACCATCTGATTTGCCTGTAATTTGAATACATCTATATCGCTGCAGTTCCTCCTCAGTCTTTGGAACTGGCGTTTAGGGATGCTGCTAATCCAATTGTAATGATGATTGCTGTCAAACCCTATATATATATATATATATATATATATATATATATATATATATATATATATATATATATATATATATATATATATATATATAATCTCAATTACACAGACTGTAATGCCCCCATAACTCCTGTTTATACATATGCTCCCAGCAGTGCCTCTCACATTGCCCCCCTACAGGCAGCCGGCCAGCCCCCCCCCCCCCATAGTCAGCACTGCACAGCCAGCACCCCCTGTAGAGAACTTGCCTGATTGTTCCGTCCCAGCGGTGGCTTTAGGGTGGCTCCATCACACCAGTGGCGGTGGCTGCTGCTGTCTCTCCAGTGTGACAGAAGTGAAAGGGGTGGACCGGGTGATGCATGTCCACGCATGGTTCACCCCACTAACAACTGGTCCCGCAGCAAGGGGACTACTGTGGAAGCATTTTTTTTAATGGGCAGGTGGTGGGACACTAGCTACACCTCAGCAGGCCATGGGCTGAAGACCCCTGCCACAGTGGATCTTTACTGGTCAGCTGAGCCTTTACCCAGGGGTTTTAGACCTTTAATAAAAAGCACTGGCTTATATTCAGAGGTCTCAGGTGCATGAATATATCCTCAATAACTCATAATTTTGTACCTCTGTTCTGATTCTGGTCTAATAATTGCTAAGCATCTATGCAGGACCTTGCTTAATCATTACTTTTCCCCAATTAGGCTGCTATGTTAGTTGGATCATATGGATGGCCACACATGTTCCCGTGAGGCTGGATTATCTAGATCTATTGTATTAAAATACATGGTTAGTGGAGGAGTGGAATACCTAGTCTTGTGGTGTAATTGTAGAACTCGTGGTACTTATGTAATATCTGGGCTCCCGTTTTTCTTATGAGACCGCATCCCCTCGCGGGGCTCGCTGCGCTCGCCACGCTTCGGGGACGGTGGCTCGCTGCGCTCACCACACTATATAAAATCAACTCCATGCGTAGTTGGATAGTAGGGGTATGAAAAAATGGGGTGCATTTAACATGGGAGCCCAGATAATACATAAGTACCGAACTCCCTTCTCCCTTTTCATCTGTTTGACATGACATTTGTGCTACATAGGCTGGAAGGTGGGATATAGCACCCCCCCTTTTTTTGATCAGGTATACTTGCGTATACTAGGAATTAGATATGGGCCCTCTCTGGCCTGAAGTTTATTGCTGCTGCCCCAGATACTGAAGCCATACTTTTGTCACACTAGATGGAGTTGGTGGGTGTGGTGGTGGGGCTGGAGATACAGCAGGGGGTTGAAAGATAGAAGGTCTGATTATACTGTTTACTCATGTAACCAAAGGCTAAGATAATCCAGGAATATGTTGGAAAGAACCGAGATGTGCTTGAAAGACTTTAATGATGGATTGCGATACAATAAGAAGGAAAGGGAAATGATAATGCAATTTAATAAAAAATGGTCTCTAATGAATTCAAGGAAATAATGCCTGCTGTTTGAGGCTAGGGAAATGGGGAAGGTTACTGTAGAAACTTGGCTTTAAGGGCTACCAGCATCAGGGTAACCTCCGGAAGCAAAACAGATGACCACCAGGATAACAGCAACTGGACAGCGTGCACTGCAAGGCACAGGTGACTGACCGGACCAGTGTAGCGAGAATAATCTCTGAGGCTCAGGACTGAAGCACTTAACAGGTAAGCAACAAAAAGTACTGGCAATGAGGCTGAGCACCTGATTCATTTTAAGAGAAAACTGAACAATTGGCACAGGAACGCGGGAGACTTGGTCTGATCAGAGGAAACCTGAGTCAGCTGCATCCTGCACAAGCCACCTGCACTATAAAAAAACCGACAAGATTGTGGACGTCGCCGCACCTAAGACTCAGCCTGTTGCCTCCTCCTGAGAAGCTGTCTGGTCAGCCCCATCCTGCGATGCTGCCCACCACCATGCGCACCCCACCGGATGCTCCTTACCTCTGATATGTGACAACCTCCTCCTTGTTGGCTTTTTCCTGGGGTGGGGGGGGGGGGGGGGGGGCGTGCCACTGGGTTCACCCTGGAGCTGGGGTAAGATGGGCTCTTCCACCACCGGAGGTCATTCAGCCTGGGCCCATAGACCAGGATGCGCAAGCTGAGCATCTGGAGTGTAGCAGCCAGGTGTAGTGGCCACGGCCGGTGGTCCTGCTGGCCGGGATGTGCCATGGGGAAATTCATTAGTGTCCAGCATCGAGCTTGTTAAAACTCTGGAAGTTTGGAGGGATGAGGGGAGCTGCAGTCTAGTATAACTAGGCTTCTCCCACCAGAGTCAGTGTCCATTTTTGGGGGGAAATCAGCTATTCATAGTTGGGGGATGCATCATTCTTCTTGAATTGTGAAATCCCTAAACAGACTGCTTTGCTAGTGAGGCTTCTAAATGATATCATTTTATTTTCATTTGAGATTTGAACCATGCTCTCTATTCTTAAAATATGCTTAATCACCTTTTGTAACCATTTTTGTAACTAAAGCTCTGAAGTTTTATTGGAATTAAATCATATACATTCTAATCCTGATTCTCTGCTTCTTATGATCCAACGCCTTGTGTGGCCACATATCAATAATTATGTATGAAGGTAAGGGCTGAAGTTGCCTTCAATTGGTAGTACTGTACTTCAGCTGGTGGCAGTGTACCATATGTGTGACCCCGTGTGTCCAAAGTCCACGTCACAGGCAGTGCCTCTCATATTGACTTATATGGAGAAGCGACCACTAGGTGACATTTGGTGGCGAGCGGTGGGATTGAGAATTGTTTTCTTTATAAGAATTGAAGTGATTGTGGTAATAATTCTGTGAGTGGAACACCTACTTCACCAGAATTGGAATTTAGAGCTTTACTATAATTTTTTTTTAATTCCCACATTGAGTGGTAATCTCTGTTCCTTCCCTTCTCTTGTTTTCTTTCCTATCTTTTATTTGGCAACATGTGTGAGGCTCAAGATGTCCACTGAGTACCAACAGATGAATATAGACATGAATTTCTCTTATCAGGACATTTGTATGAAAGGAAAGCCAAGGCTCGTTTGAGGTCCAATTCTACTGGTCTAACATGAGCAGAGATACTGACAATTACTGTAGATCCTGTTGTGCTTAACAGCTGGTTGGAAATCTGGGTATATGTGCTGAGTGCCTCACATTCCATTTCCAGTCATATCTGAGCCATTTGAAAGAGTTGGTATTGATATTTGGGGCCTCTAGCTATACCCAGTAGCTCAGGGAAGGAGTATATCCTGACTGTGGTGGAATATGCCACAAGGTACCCCAAAGCTGTAGCAATCTCCTCCATCCATGCAGATAAAGTAGCAGATGCTCTTACAGCGATTTTTTTTTTTTCCTGGGTGGGGTTCCCACAGGAATTGTAAACCAACCATGGTACCCAGTTCAGGTCCAACCTCATTGACTCATTTACATTCTAGTCTTGATTATGTGCTTCTTCTGAGCCAATGCCTAGTGTAGCCTACATTATCAATTTTATCAATAATTGTGTATGAAGGTAAGGGCTGAAGTTGCCTTCAATTGGTAGTACTGTACTTTGGCTGGTGGCAGGGTACCGTATATATGACCCTGTGTGTCCAAAGTGACCCCCCACATCGAAGGCGGGGCATCTCACGTTGATGGATCTGGAGAAGCGACCGGTAGGTCCGTGACACTCGGAAGTATAATGTTAAACAGCCCCTTGACAGGCTTGCATGTTCCACACACTTGGCCTTATAGGTTGTAAGGTGCTCTTCACAGTAGAAAGTTTCCTTGGCACTATGCTGTATAAGGGAGTTTAACTGGAGCCTATTCCTTACATCAGCCCCTATACAGAATCCCGTTCCGTCAAGGCCCGGACAATCACACCCACAATCTCTCATAGAAATCAAGTTAGCAAGATATTGGAGACACAATAATGAATTTAAACTCTCTACTCTCAGAAATATTATTCTAATCTTAATAGATCTACAATAAAATGTAAAATGCTATTACGATGAATACTATGTGATATCACCTGTCTCCCCCCCCCCCCCCCCCCCTTGTGATCAGCTCCTGTCTTGCCACCTCTGCATCTGCTTGTCTCCGTGTGTGTGTGTGTTTCTATCCACCAATGTATGTGTCCTTGTCCCCAATGTGACTGTGTTTAATAAGTAAACGGTGGTACTTCTGTAGATTTTATATATTTGGTTGTTTTAATTAAAACCCTTTTTTTTTTAAAAAGACCCAAACTCTTTGGAACAAATAATTCATTTTTTATTTTTCTGAAAAATTGTTCATTTTTTTTTATTTTTTATGTATTACATGGTCATAGAAATACGATTTTAATGATTTAGCGTAATTATTTTGTAATATTTTCTATGTCATTAAAATGGTGGGAATATTGTATATCGGGACTAAAAATGTAATTAATTACTATTTGCATCTTTCTAGATGGCCAAGTGGTTCTTAATGACTGTTTCTAAGTTTCTATGTTTAATTATAGTAGTAAGTTGAATAGTTCAAATAATGTGTTAGTAGACTAATGATGCATTTGAAATAGAACTAGAGAGCATTAAAAATTAATTGATACATATTTTTCTCTTGCTGTTAAGCTCAGGTTTGAAAAATATAATGTAACACTTGGAAATAAATATGCAGCCCAATAGTCCAGAACTGGAAGCCAGGATGGCAAATATTTCAACGGCTACCATGTATTTTCCCTTTGTGCTCAGATAGGTCGGTATGAAAGATACCCAGACAATGCAAAACACCAACATACTGAAGGTGATGTGCTGAGCTTCATTAAACATGTCTGGCAGCTTCCGGGCAAAATAAGCTACAACAAAGCACACCGACGCCAATAAGGCGTTGTATCCAATCACTATGTAAAACGCAGGGGCAAATCCTTCATTGCACTTTAATATCATCACAGATGGTTGAGACTTAGTGTCACGGTCCGGGAATGGGGGAGAATAAAGTAACCATACAGAACATATTAGAATTTCTCCCAATGAACCTAGAAGAACAATGTATCTTGGAATCTTGTATCCGATCCATTTCTTTAATCTGCTTCTGGGTTTTATAGCATTAAATGCAAACACAACAGTGATTGTTTTTCCGAGCATTGATGATATAATAATAGCAAAAATGGTTCCAAAAGCCACCTGCCTTAGTAGGCATGTCCCCTTCATAGGACGGCCAATAAACAGTAATATACAGAGGGGAGACAGCATGAGAGACACAAGTACAATATAACTAAGCTCCTGGTTATTGGCTTTTACTATAGGGCTGTCTCTGTATTTAATAAATATCTGCAGAATGAATGCTGTGATGATGGACAGAACAATGGCTGCTAGGGCTAAAGCTAATCCAAGTGGTTCTCCATAGGACAAGAAGTCTATGGATCTCATGATGCACTTATTTCTTTCCTCATTCGGCCATTGGTCATCGGGGCATTCAAGGCAGTTCTCCATGTCTAGAAATAAATAACATGCAGATGCTAAAATATAATTCAACTAGTATATCATCTTGTTGCTGGATTGTTATGTATCAGTAACGATGCTCCCCACTTTACTACTGAGTTCTATTCCTACAACTAGTTTGTTAAACAAATTGGTCATTAAAGTGAGCAACTTCATATTCAATACAGGTAACATTATTATTTATTCTGAATAAAGTAAAGATCTAAAGGAAACTTGATAACTTTGCTTTACTTTGCATAATTCTTACATACTGTAGAGTATTAAAGAACCTAAAAATACACAACAGAAGAGCTGGCCGTAAGGCCGAGAGGTGACTATGTATTTAGGAGAATATGTATTTAAAATGTAAATTGCCTTATAATTACTGCAGATATTTTTGCTTGCATTGAAGAACAAAGTAGATGGCATTACACAGTCATTTTTAAATTAAAGATTAAAAAATTAAGATTTATTGTGATGTCTAGTCCTTAAAATATCACAATATTGTACGGTATTGTGTCTCTCACTAGAATTTTGCTAAATTCCATTGGAAATTGCTTAATGTAATTGAATGAAATGTTACTTATTCTGTTTCCTCCACTTCTACTCTTCATCTTTCCACATACATCTTTTTTCTCATATAAATACTATACATAATTTGCATACTCTAGTGTTTATGAAACAACTAGTTAAAAGGCTATCAGAATGATGATACATGGTGAGATGTTTTAAGCAATATGGCCGTTGTTTCCTACAGATCGGAGTGACACATTGTTTAAAATTGTACCGTGTGTGGGCTTGATGACAATCCAATGCAGGTGTCTGTGGGTCGTTCATTATGCCTGCTGATCCCTCCAGCAGGTGGAAAGATGAACAACCTGTTATACAGGATCATGGCCACATCGTTCCATGTGTAGGCATGATGAACGATGTGGCTATGACCTGCCACTTGCATCTCCAAACCGTGCCACCACACCGCCACGGTCACCTCTGCTGCTGGTATACACATAGAGAGGCCGGTGATGGGTAGGGAATTTCAAAGTAATAAGGCGGCCACTGATTGGCCACCCTATTTATTTGAAATCTTCTGCCAACAGTGGTGGTGCAGTAGGGGGGGGCAGGCCCTGAAAACCCCTGACCACCCCTGATCATGGCCAAACTGAACACTTGAGTAAACCCTCTGATAGCCATGATCAGGGGTGTTCAAGATTTCAAAGGCTGTTGGATTGGATTCCGATATCTATCCATGCGTGGGCATCTTTAGTCCCTATCTGCTCCTACCTCCAGTCTCTGTCTTCACAGCTCCCTCTCTCAATATCCACCAAGTTTGAAACAGATCATTTTGATTTCACTTTCTGTTTGGTAGTAAGGTGGTCCTCTGAGTGGCCTCTAGTGGTCACTGGTGGTACATCACCTCAGATGTGAGGAGTAGTTAGATAATCATCATTATCATCAGGCAATCATTATCATCATTATCTTCCTGATAGTTGCACCAACTCCTGACCATCTGCAAATGATTCACCTTTCTCATTCATAGCGCCACTTCTTTCCAGCTCTGCAGTATTATCACCACTGGTACTACCATTGTACTGTAATGTTAAGGCCCTGACCCCAAGTTCTGAAATGGTATTTCTACATGTCCTTTTACAGCTCCATCCCATAGAACTCAAAATAGACATGTACTTAACTCACTAGTGAAAATTCAGTCCCGGAGTTTTTTTGTCAGTGTCTAACGATGGAAATTCCTTTACAAGCCCATACCAGTAACATGGATGAGTGATTACCTGATACATTGGAGAAATGGCCCTCTGAACATTGCACACAGTCATAGCAACATTTGGGTCTTCCCTTTATATCGGCTTTCCTGTACCCGGGCTCACACGCAGGAACACACAGCGATTTTGGGACCTTTAAATAGAAAGTCTTATTAATTATTAATCATATTAAAATATCGTTTTATACATCCATGCAGATTGTATCATACTAAACAATCTATGTAAACCATTTAAATAAACAATGACACCCAATTAAACGTTATATAACACAATACAACTATTATATTACAAATATATTTAACTATATCACACTTTTTCATAACATTGCTATCACAATGCATTGCAGGAACTGAAGTTAATTTAAATATATTGGTAGATCGGGCTGCAAAAATATTATTATAAAGTTTGGCTGTGGTGCTTACTGTAACTACGTGTTATTTAACACATTTTTTTATTAATTCATACTGACATCATAAACAAACCTGTGCAGTGGCGGTTTTTACCTATGGGCTGCAGCCCTCCCAGGTAAAAAAAGTTTTCCACTTTTCAGTAGTATCCATACCTCTAAATACTTCCTTCCAGTTTATATCCTTTAAGGACTCCTCACACTTGCCAAACTTTTTGCCTTTCTAAAATTAAGCACCTAGTTGCTCCTAGTTGCTCCAATATAATGATCTTAAATGTGATCACTGTTCCCCAATGACTCCCGTATAGTTATGTTAGAAAGAATGTTCCCATTGTTGCTTATCAGGAGATCCAGGATATTATTATTTCTGGTTTGATTTCCAATAAATTGTTACAAATATTAGCCATTCAGGGCATCCCATAAAACATTCCCTTAGCGGTACTACTTGACCTATCTTTCCAATTTATTTCTGGGTAGTAGCAAGAGGTCTTTTTACTCCTCCATATTTATGTTGGGTGGTTTATAACATGTCCCTATTTTAGGTTTTTGAGACCCTTACCAATTCTACTGACTCCATTGTGCTCTTGTATATGTCTTCCCTTATATATGGTTTTAGAGATAATTTAACATATAAAAATACTCCTCCTCCCCTTCTACCTTATCTATTTTTTCTAAACAGACTTTAACCTTCTATGTTAACCTCCCACTCTTGATTCATCCCAAGTTTCGGTAATACCTATGAGATCTTCCTGCCGATTTTACCAGTAAAACTCCTAGCATTCAGATAAAGGCATTTCAGATCATATTTTCCCTTTGTCCTCATCAAGTTACCTTTTACAGTTGCAGAAGGTTCCTGAAATAATAAATCAGTATCATGGACAATACTTGTATTTGGTTGTGTGACTTTCATACATCTGTTGTATACCTTGCTTCCTTCTTCCTCCCTTTCCCTTGCTTCCTCCACAATGTAGCAGATTTTGCCCTCTATTCAACACTCATTTATTTGTCTATGGTTTCTTACTATTCCCTGTTCTCCCTTTTATTTCAGTAAAATTTGTATTACGGTTTTCCTATATAGCGCAATAATATTCTGTTATGCTATATACAGTAATATATTCCAATGTTACTCTTTTAGGATTAATCTGCATAATTTTTTCATATGACTGTCTTTTCAGATTAATCTGTGACAAATAAAGAACACATGCTACAAACATGCTGAGATGTCTTCTAGAATGTTCTCTTAACCACTGATGGACATCGGTGGAATATTTTCCAAAGACTACAGATATGACTGTGGTAGGTACTGTAAGTGGTTTGAGCACACATGTGATTTGACATACTTTTATTATGTATATTTTTATTGTTTTTTTTTGGGGGGGGGGGGGGTCCAACTTTGAGACTTGTACTACTATGAAACAGCTACTAGTGAAGACCATAATATATTATCAAATTGACCTTTGGTTCCACTTTGGGGATCATCATGCACTGGATGAGCCTTCATCTGCAAAACTTGGTTTTGTTAAATAAAATGTTGGTGTTGGTAGTTTCGGTCAACGATTGCAAGAGTGGAACATCATTTTGTGGATTTTATTCATGTTAACATAAGCCATTTTCTTCTTTTGCATCTAACTTTTGACACAAGCATCTTTTGTATTTCTGCACTTTATATCACTAGATATTATACTTTATATCACTAGACTTAATCATTAGTATGGGTACCTGGATAGGAATGACAATACACTAATAATGAGCTCGGCAATTATGTATTGACTAAGTAGGTGGATACTTAGATACGTTGATAATTCTCTTATTAATTTTAAGGGTAAAAGTATAGATCAGTTTTATTAAAAGAGTAATATAATGTATTAATTACATTAAAGGGGGCAAAAACCTAGGACAAAACCACCAGAAAACCAATCAACATTGGAGCCAGGTTACAAAACCCCACTGAAACATGAAACATTTCGCTATAGAACTTTAATGGCAAAAACTGGCTCTTGATAAATAAACACCTTTAGGTTTTTAGTTCTCTTTGTTGACATACCTCACCCGATTTAGTTCCAAACATAATCTGTGCATTGAAAATGATCTCTTTACTGCGATGTGTTGATGAATAGAATGTACTAACGCTTCTCATCCTGCCTGTTGCATCAGGAAACACGTTCCAATTTACAATGTCAAGACGTCCCGGAGTTTCTCCATTTTCAGTAAAAAATATTTCATCTTTGGAGGTTGTCTCGAAACGAACCTTCTTTAAATATTGGTTTAACTATAAAAATGAAAGGAAGGCATGTTGCATCATGCAATCCACCATTTGGATAAAGAACTTTTATAAGGAGTATATTGAATGTAAATTCATATAATTGTTTCATATTTTAAACCGTACCTACTGTTTTAATTAACATGAATATTGCAAAATCAAATGACATTACCTGAAATAACTTAAGTGTTTGTACTTAAAGCATAATTTTATACAAAATTTAGATTTAGGAAAATGAAAACAGGCTACTTAAGAGATTTTGGTGGATTATCGAACATGCATTTTCCCACTGACAACAGTTCATCTGTGGACCCTCAGCATGCTATCTACTGTAATAAAGGGATCCGGATGATAAGTCAACAATGTCTATGTCCATGGTTAAACATCAAAAGGTCCACATGCGCAAGGTTGGAATTGACTAAAGGTTGATCTTGACAAAAAGTTGTCACAAGCAAAAAGCCAACATGAAAAAGATGAGTTTTTAATGTTTTTTTTTTTTTAATTTTGGGACTATGACTTTTTAATACTTTACTATCCATGCCACCACTGATTAGCAACTGTAAAGTGTGCCAAGCATAGCGGTATTGGAGAGACACACTTGGCCCAAAGCATTGCAAGTGATTCAAGCCACACTTATTGGTGTTCCATGTGCTCAAGTGTTGACATTGACAACAATGTTTTTTTTTAAATCATGTCATCCTTTTCATGTGTTGACCTTTTCCATGTCTACATTTTGCTTCTGTCACATTTTTGTAATTGTTGACCTTGTGCATGATCACCTTTTGTCAATGTTGACCATTAGGTGTCCACCTATTGACTGTTGACCAAACTATCCATACCAATAAATAAAATATGAGTGGTACTACAAGAACCAAGAGAGTGGACCCTCCTGTTTCCTGATATTTCAATATTCCTACAGACCGACATAAAATTGTCAGTGGAAATGGGCAGAATTATTCTAAGCAAGATTTTAGGAAACCCAATAATAATCTAAATGTCAGACCCCATTTAGTTAATATTTCCTCAGTTTTCAGATTTAGATGAAATCATACTTCAAAGTCTGTTTGGCATGATACAGAGTCTCTGCTTGGATTTGTTGCTCTACAAAGGCAGTTATTTACTAATGCTTGATTTGTATCAAATTAAATCAATCTAAATGAATCTTAATTGATATAGGGTTTCAGGGTCTAAAACATTATCATCATTAGATTAATTTTTAAATGTTCATAGTGTGTTTTAGCCTCTGAAACCCAACATTGATTTTAACCCAGTGATCTTTAAGCAAATTTATGCTTATGAGGAATTGGATATTTTAATGCTCTATATAAATGCAGGAAACAATGTACACTGGAACTATAGGTAAACATTAGCTGCCTCCTACCAGTGGTTCCCAAACCGGTATAACAACATAGATTGCTATATAAAAAACATAAGTGGTCAGGAAAAGGTTAATCATTATATATAAATATACAATGAAATTGGGGGGCGTGGCTTGGCTGCACATGGGAGAAGACGTGCCTGGTGAGATCTCCACAGATATCCTGTTCATTGATCCTGCCCCAGGGACTGTGGCTCTTTGCCTCCTGTCCACTTCCCCTCTGGGGCCTCTCCTGTGTCTCCTGTGCTGCCCCCTGGTCTCCTGTGAGTCCTCAGCGCGCTGATTATTCCTGATTCCACACTGAGCCTGCCGCGATCTGAGCTCCCCGACGCCACCTTGCTTCCCATTTACTCCCTGTTTCTCCACTGTGGTGCTGTCTGGTGGTCGAGGTGGTGGAGATGGCTGCTGAATGGGCTGCTGGCATGAGCTTTCCTGCCCGATTAAAGATCTCCACTGTGGCTGATGGCCTGCAAGGAGGGGAGCGACTCCTACATATTGTGCTGCTGCGGCTGACTGGACGCCGGGCGCCATCTTAGATCCTCCGCCATTCCCGGTTCAGGATCTCCTGCAGCTTCGTGCCGCGGCTGGTAACTCCTGGTGTGCGCTCTGGCCCGGATACCGCTGGTCTCCTGCTGTACTGTTAGTATCCTGCTCTGATGCGTCCTTACCAGGTGGGTTGAGGTGACAAGTAACAGTGGCTCTCTGTATTGTTGAGCGGTGAGAGCGAGAAGCAGTCTCTTTTGGGACGTGCTACCATGGTTCGCACAGAGGGTGCTGGCACCATCTTGCCTGCGTGTGCCCTTGGCTGTGGCGTTTATGCTCATCTGTTGCTATCTAGCTGGGACCCACTGTGATCACTAGCTTTTTCCCTCAATTGGTAGTCTCCCATATATGATTATGGAATCTTCTGTACATCTTATCCTGCGTGCGATATATGCTTCGTCTACCAGACTCCTCCTTCATTTGGATGAGATCCAGGAGGGTGTCCCCTCTGTCAGGATATCAGACTTAGAGTAAAATTGTAATTATGTTTTTTAATTATGTGTAGTGATCAATGTACTTTTTAGTCCCTCTGTACCCTGTGTACATCATGCTTATGTGACTATTCCCCGTTTGTATGTATGTTCCCAGGACTTCATTCATATAACATTATCTTGTACATCATATGGTGTTATCCTTATATGGTCACACAGGAAGCATCCCAGGAGAAACTACTGTATATAATCTCACCAAGAGGCAATCTCCACAGGGGATGATCCAATTACCCTGTTATTGTTCCTTCTATTTACATTCCCTTGTGCCTTCCTGAACTCTAATGCTGGGTACACACCAGGACGACTAGGGCCCGATCCCCACAATCTAGATCCAATTCCGATCAATTGGATGTAGATTGTGTGCTGATTGGGCCCTTTTCTGACCTGGTGTGGACCGATACCGATCCGATGCGCGGTCCCGCGGGTCGGTCGTTATTGAGATCCTACCTGCTGCAGGTAGGATCTCAATGACGACCATACAGCCGGGTACGGGTCGCCATCGGATCGGACCCGCTCACGGTGCACATCGTGAGCGGATCGTGCCCCCCCCGCGTCATCGTGAGCAGGTCGGACGAGACACTGACGACCCGCTTACGATGTGCATCGTGAGCGGGTCGTCCTGGTGTGTACCCCGCATAACAGTACCCTGACACAGCAGGGGGACAGCAGGAGAGTGATAGCTGAGAGGCAATCTCCACAGGGGATGATCAGGACCTTGTTCCTTCTATTTACCCTTCCTTGTGCCTTCCTGAACTCGAACAGACATTGTGGAGCCTGAGACAGCAGGTGGGCAACAGGAGAGTGACAACTGAGGGAGGGGGAAGAAGAGGCCAGATACCTGAACCCACCAATAGTGCAACTGGGCAACTCCCCCTGATGGTGCTAGTACCGTGGGAATTTGGAATGTCTTAAAAATCACATGCACAGGCCAACTCCTAATGTTAGTCACTATCCTGGGATAAGAGGTACTGCCTAGGTATCTTGTGGAACGCATCATCTGCCCTGGGTGGGTCCTAGTACTCTCCTATGTGGAGCATCTGCTATCACTGCTGTGTGGATAAGCGATAGTTTTGCTCTGTGGAATTGGTTTGGAACTGTGACTCTACAAGGACTGCTACCTGGATATCGTTTATATGCTACATTTGCCTATTGTTCCTGTTAATTATCTATTTGTGTGTGCTGTGGAAAATAAACCGTTATTTTGGTTTCATCTGCTTGGTGTCTGGATGATTGAGGATGATCCTCACACCCTCCTCTTCCATTAATCCTAAACAATGTGATGCAGTTGATAAGGGAGATATATCTGTGCCTATTGACATGATGCCTCTGTCTGTTTCTGTACCAGATTCTGTTTTGGATGGGTATACATCTGTGGACCAAATTAAGAATATTTGCAGGTATACACCCGTAAACATTGATTGTGTCGCTGCTTCTCCTCAATCTCCTTTTTTGCTACTAATAGCCCTAATGAGATCCTGGAACTTGTTTACTTCTATTCATATAATGTTACTTGCATATTTCAGTTGTTCTCCTGTTTTGCCTGGCAATAAGTTTATAATACCGAGGACAGTGCGCAGACCACCAATGCTTCCTTGCAAGTTTATAATACCCCTTTCACACCAGCCTAATTTCCCGGGTTGGGCCATGACTCCGGCAAAAATTGCCGGGATTTCAACCCTGCTATGGAGCAGTGTTGTTCCCGGGTTTAAAGCGGGGACCTGGCTGGTGTGAAATGGGGTTAGTTTATACTTACCCGAGTTGCCGGTCCTCATGTCCTGTCCGGCCGGCTATCCACACAGGCGGCCGCCACAAATGATGGGACAGGTTGCAGATGAAGATGACGCAGCTCTCCGGCGGCAGTGAAGGGCGCCAGAGAGCTGCGTCATCTTCATCCTCTGATACTTTAATCCTAAATCGAGATGCTGTCTATATTTTTTATTGTTTTCCTTTGTATTCTAGGTTTCTACACCCAGTGTAAATATTATGTACTGTATTATAATTTGAGTTATCCTTATTTTCTTCTATTATGTACTACTGTATGTCCTCTTTGTTCCTCGTTATATGGAGGCCATTGCTCTCTATATCTTGCGGTTGATCATCCTGCAGCTGTCAGTTTAACTTTTCTTATACAGTCCTTCTTTGTGTGTATTTATATATCCTCATTGCCAAGTGTGCTATACTACTATATTTAGGGGGATGAGCTGACCTAATACAATTTTTGTTTTAATATATATCCTGTGTTTCATAATTTGGGTTGGGGGTTAGTTTTTAAGGGTAGGTATGGGTAGAATTAGACTTGTATATGTATATTTCTCATTCAGTGTGCAATTGGGATACAAACTGTTTTTTTTCCTAACTAGAATTAGACTTAGTTAGTGTAGTTCAGGCTTGGACAACCTGTGGCTCTCCAGATGTTGTAAAACTAGAAATCCTATTATGCCTTGCCACAGTTTTAGCAATCTCTTATAGCAAAATTATGGAGAGGCATGCTGGGACTTGTAGTTTCACAACAGCTGGAGATCCACAGGTTGGCCAGGTCTGGTGTAGTTAATAGGCGTTAGTGGGTATGGGCTCCAGGTATTCCTAAATTGGGGGTAAGTTATACAGGGTGGGAGGTTATGGGAGGTTTGTTTTAGGGTTTTGGGGGATTTTATTTTGTTAATATTTATTTTGGAGTCTTCAAGTACCCGGATGGACAATATTATTTTTCTTTCCTTTTCTCATATCCTGATATTGTTGCGATACATGTTTTTATCTATCCTTTGTCACAAAATGATTGGGTGCACTCCCATTGATATATGTATAGATCTGACACCATACACTCTTATATTTGAATGTCTACCTGAATGGCACCCTCAGGTTTATGTTCTATATTTATCAGTATTATGCTATGTTATATTACAATCTTTGCCTAACTGTACTTTGTATGCACCCATATCTGATAATACCTAACTGTTTTTACCTACCATTCGTTTTTATATCGCCATAATTAATATGCCCTTTTTTCTATGGTTATGTAAATGTTAATTTTTCAATAAAAATGACGCAAAAAAAAAAAAATATGAAATCAGTGGGAAATACAACTGTGCTTTCTATGCACACAATCTTTCATCTTATATGAAGATTCTTGTTTCTGTTGGAAGCTGCTCCCTGGTTTGTCTGGGTTGTTGCACTCATTGAACACAGGAATCTTTGTGGGAAAGCTGCTAACACTGGGTATACAGAGAAGCTCCACCCCATAATTAGTTACTGTAGGAAACATCCCATCTTCAATCAAACTCCCATATTAGTACATTGACCCCAATGTTTCTTTTGGATGCAAAAATAAAAAATAAACCAATAAGATGATCTTGGGAGTGGAACAGTATATAATGTAGCAAGGATAATGCTATTTTACACATAGAAGAATGTCAAAAACAGAACTTGGTGTGTCTCTGAACACTGATACTCTAGGAGTTGGATCTTCCCTAATTTTTGGGATAGTTAGACCCAAAAAGAGAGAAAAAGATACAAAAGGATAGTGAAGTATTGTTAAAACATTAAAATTGGGGAACATCCAACTCCTAGAGTATCAGCGCTCAGAGACACATCAAGTTCTGTTTTTGGTATTATATGTGGAAGTGTGAGGTGTCACATTTTATTTTGGAAGTATCTCAGAGCTGCTTAGCGCACCATTCCCTTTCTTCACTTTTTACATAGAAGAATGTAATAACAGAAAATGGAATTCATAGAATGTCAGCAACTGTGCTCAAATTTTTCTAGCCTGCAGTACTGGATAATATCCTGTGATAAATGTGGGGGAGCCCTGAGTAAAGGGTTTGTCCAATAAACCCTGTGGATAGAAGCGGCCATAGACATGGCTCCCTGCTGGAACTGTGCATATCTGTCCTGGACACACCATTATTAACTTTAAAAACTTATTGCAGAAACTTTACTGCACCAACCACATCACCATCTCCAGCACTTCCTGCCCAATCCGAGACAGCTGCGGTCACCTGCATTGGACATAGATCCCAGGTGAGGGACCTATGAGTACAGGGGTCCCTAAAAGACACCAAGCCCTATAAGGGTCACGTAGAGTGATACTTCGCTGGCCTTATTCCTGTGAAGATACCCAGGACTCCACATTATTAGCTTAATAAATACACTTTATTTTACAAAAACTATATTCTCTGATTATTTATACCACTTTACACAGTTCATTACATCACAAGGGCGAGCGCTTAGTAAATTATAACAATACAGAAAATATAATTTACATATCCTTCTGTTAATAATTGAAAATAAATTCATGATCATACGCTTACCTTCCAGGGTTTAAAGTCAAGATGACATCCTTGTTCCTTAAGAATCCTTCCATCATTTATGTCATGGAGCATATTATGCAAAGCATGTGCCAGAGAATATACTGCAACATATATACTGTAGGTGTTCCGGAAGCTGTCCACATTGTAAATAGAGCTGTGAAAATCTTTCATAGTATCATTCTCGGTACAAAGTCGTGCAAATCTGCTAACGGACATTTCACTGGTTCGACTACAACCAAATACCATATAATATATAACTGCTGTTATATCATCATGAGGCAAGATCAAAGGGTTTGCACTGTATAAAAATTCCTTTAATCTAGGGATGTTGCCATTATGGTCCAACAAATGCACAGAGCCATTAAAAATGATGTTCACTAGACCAGTCGGATTTTGCTTAAGCATAGTGATTGGTGATGTAAATATCCAAGTTATTGTGTCTTTTAAGTAGAGAGAAAGACTTATAGAAATGTGAAATAAAGAAATTGGATTGCCATGGAGGATAATGACATTGGCATGTGCGTTCTCAATTTGCTTTATGGCTGAATTCAAACTGGTGAAATGTGAATCGGAGAACAAAGCAAAAAACTCCACGCAGCCGCCATTTTCAATGATCTTATTACGGAGCTCATTACCAAAAATCTTGCTGCTTTCATCTAGTGAGGCCACGATCCCTACCCAAGTCCAACCGAACATTTTGAGCAGATGAATGATGGTATCAAATCGCACTTTATCATTGACTGTGGTTCTGAAGATGTTGGGAAATTTTTTTCTGTCACCGAAGGCTGGATCTAAGGCTCCATAGCTAATCTGGAAAATAAATGATTGAAACCATTGATGAATGGACATTAACATGGTAAGAGTGTAAGTATCTATATTTTCATGATACATTTAGTAAAATATTTAACTAGTAAAGCCATTTTTAACAATGCTTAACCAACCTTAACTATTGTCACTTATCTCATAAACCATAAAATCTTATCTTAAGAGGCACTATCATGTAGAGTAACAGAAGGAACGTTCTTGTCTTCTAGGGGCATGCATTCCAAGGCTAAGGTTGGTTCAGGTTTAGATCAGTCGTCAGTGGGACAAAATACAGACTGGTGGCAGTTTGTGGGGGGACCTGACTTAGACAAACCTTGGTCTGCCCACCCTACTACTATTGGAGCTCTCAGCATTGGCCAGTACCTAGACATCCAGCACAGAGGGTTGGTTAACCATTAAAGAGCGCAAGATCTGTGCAGATATGTAAATACATGACCATCTGCACATAGAATGCACAATCTGGATCCTTAACCCTAACAAAAGGGGTCCTCAGGCAGTAGGGGCCACTTGGTGTTTCCCATGCAACCATGTGGGCCATTCTGGTCCTGCCTTTAAGGTTATAACAACATAGTTTTTTTTATATTAGCACCAGAGTGAAGTATCAGAGTAAAGTGGGTGTCCAGGGCAGCTTTTTCCTGGTTCCCATAGCTTGCTCGGTGGTCTGGACATCATCGTGCCAAATAGCAGTTGGGGTAGCACAGTGTGGATTATGACCCTGTGAGTCTCTACACCAGTGTTAAGCATTAAAGGGATACATGTGTGTTCATCTATTGTTAAAAATATCCTACGTTTATGTCACACTAGTTTTTCTTATGAATAATATATAGTGATAATCCTAAAGCCGGTGATCACATATTTTTAAATGCACCAGTCTGGTATCTGCTGAGTTGTTACCAACCATTTTTATGATGGTTGGTTTAAAGCACTAGGTCCAAGGAGTCACAATATTTTATTTCATTACAGCCCTGCATCAAGTGGGTCCAGTGAGCCAGGTCAGTATAGTTATATTTCTCCTTTTTTTTTTTTTTTTTTTTTTTTTTATTAATGCTGCATCAGGAACCTAAAATTAGGGCATCTAGCATGGTGTCAGTTATTATTTATTGTATATATCTATCCCCATCTGCATCACTGGACAGTTTTCTTTTACATTTCCAAAGATTTGAAAACCAGAAAAATCGACAAAGAAAACTGCTCCCACCATCCACTAAAGCCAGAAAAAAAGTAAGCATCAGCCAATGCCATATCAAAATACAAAGTAGGCATATAGAGAATATTATAAGAGATATCAAAAACTCTCAATATATTGTAAATATGCAACTATCGGGAACAACAACGAAAATCAGTAAATCTGAGACTATTGCAATATTACCAATAATCCCCACTAGACACCATCTGAAGCCTCACACCCCCCCCCACCCCCCATGCCCCTTCCCATCAATATAATAGGAATAAGCCCTCCATGGTCCCCAAATATGGTTACGTTTAAACATAGAGCTACGTTTTGTATATAAACATTGTTCTCGTCTTACCACTACGTTCATGAACCCACACCATTAAGAAAAGGTAGGGTCCCTAGATGCCATCAGTGCATTAACTATTGACCCCATATGCCATCAATCCTAAGGGCAGTATTCAATGAGAAAAGTTCTCTGTGTTTTGTGGAGAATTTGTGCTTTGTTCGCCTTGGACGGAGCATTTTGCTCTCCAAAAGCGAGCAACCCTATTCAATGGGCAGTATTCAATGAAAAAAATTCTCTGTGCATGGCGAGAGATTTTTTCTCTCGCCATGCACTCTCCGTGTTCCGGAGCCTCCTGCTCCCACTATTCAATGTATTTAAGACTCGCCGCCACTCGCGGCGAGTCTTAACCCCTGCAGCGGACGAGCGTCCGCGGCAGGGAGCTGACAGGGAGCCGTGGGACGGTGGCATCCAGGGAGATTAAAGTCTCCCTGGATGCCCCAGAACATATGTGGAGGGGAGGGGGCTCCCCTGGACCCAGGCAGCACAGGCTGCCCCCCCCTATAGCCAGCGGGGGACCCAGTATTCGCTGCACCCGATCGTGCATATTAACGATCGGGTGCAGTGAATATATGAATATCTAATGAGCGGCTCGAGCGCTCCGGCCCCATGCTGGCTGCACTGTGTAAAAAAATAATTTAAAAAAAAAATATATATTTTTAATTAAATATATATTCATGTGCTATAAGCACATGAATAAAAATAACATGCCCCTTCACAGAAAAAAAAACCTGATTTTTTTACACCAAAATTAAAAAAAAAAACCTTTTAGTTTAAAAGTTCACATTCCAGCTCTCCATCAAAAGATGGAGAATTTCTACACGGAGAGAGACGGCGAAAATCACTTAGAAAGACGGCGAATATTTCACATTGAATAGGATGGTTCACTTTTGGAGAGCAAAATGCTCCGTCCAAGGCGAAAAAAGCAAAAATTCTCCATAAAACACTGAGAATTTTTCTCATTGAATACTGCCCAGAGTGAAATATTCTCCGTCTTTCTAAGTGATTTTCGCCGTCTCTCTCCGTGTAGAAATTCTCCATCTTTTGATGGAGAGCTGGAAAGTGAACTTTTATACTAAAAGGTTTTTTTTTTAAATTTTGGTGTCAAAAAATCAGTTTTTTTTTTCTGTGAAGGGGCATGTTATTTTTATTCATGTGCTTATAGCACATGAATATATATTTAATTTAAAAAAATATTTTTTTACATTTTTTTTTATTTTTTTTACACAGTGCAGCCAGCAGGGGGCGCCGGAGCGCTCGAGCCGCTCATTAGATATTCATATATTCACTGCACCCGATCGTTAATATGCACCATCGGGTGCAGTGAATACTGGGTCCCCCGCTGGCTATAGGGGGGGGGGGGGGGCAGCCTGTGCTGCCTGGGTTCCGGAGAGCCCCCCTCCACAGTCCTCTGGAGCAGCCAGGGAGACTTTAATCTCTCTGGCTGCTTCCGTGTCCCGGCTCCCTGAAAGCTCCCTGCCGCGGACGCTCGTCCGCTGCAGGGGTTAAGACTCGCCGCGAGTGGCGGCGAGTCTTCAAAACATTGAATAGTGGGAGCAGGAGGCTCCGGAACATGGAGAGTGCATGGAGAGCAAAATAAAACGCTCTCCATGCACGGAGAACTTTCACATTGAATACTGCCCTAAGAGTTCCAGTCCATAAATACAAATATTGTACTATTTCTGGTTTTATTTGTAAAACCTTTTGAAAACAACATATTTTGAATAGTCAATGGTCCGCATCTGCTTTTCCTACCAATTTTTAGAGGAAAAAATCATTAGGTCGACAGTCAAAGGGTGGACACAATATGGTTGACATGGTCAAAAGGTCAACATGGGGTTTTCACAATTAAAAAAAAAAAATCACTTGTTCATATTTGATCATCCCAGTGGACATGGAGAGGGAATATAATAGTGTGCTGAGCCCATCAAGGCACTGTGCCCAAGGCATTTAACATACTGTAGGCAATAAAAAATGTGAAATACTCATGATGATCTTTTCCATGTTGACCTTTTTGATTGCGCTGACACTATAACCTTGTCGACATAATGTGTGTCGGCCATTTCAAGTGTCCACCTTTTTCATGTGGACCAAATGTGGTCAACCTATTGATTGTCGACATTTAATTGTGTCGACCCAATGACCCCTACCCCATTTTTAGCCTGTTCTAAATAAAGGTAGTATTAATACAGGTACTTGTGTATTATCACGGCGCCCATTGCATCGTATACCATATCGCGCGATGTTCTACAATGTCATACAATTTTTAAATTGTATGGAATTGTATATGGCATACAATGCGATGGGATGCGATTAAAAATTGTATAAGCACCCTAATGGGTGCTTACAATGTTAAATGCACCCTAATTGGTGCTTACAATGTTAAATGTACCCCCACGCCACTATAAACGTGAAGCGTGGCGAGCGCAGCGAGCCCGCGAGGGGCGGCGGTATGTGTCCTACGACCTTTTCATACCCCCACTATCCTCGTCGGCGTGGTGTTGATATTATAAAGTGTGGCGAGCCACCGAGCTCGAAGCGTGGCGAGCGCAGTGCATAACTTCACAGGTATACGCGTCCCCTCGCGTGGGCTCGCTGCACTCGCCACGCTTCGGGCTTGGTGGCTCGCTACGCTCGCCACACTTTATAAAGTCAACTCCACGCCGACGTGGATAGTGGCGCTATGAAAAGGTCGTAGGGCGCATACCGCCGCCCCTCGCGGGCTCGCTGCGCTCGCCATGCTTTGGGTTCACATTTATAGTGGGGGGTGGCGTGGGGGTGCATTTAACATTGTATGCACCCATTAGGGTGCTTATACTATTTTTAATCGAATAGGGGGCTAAAATCGCATCGCATCGGGTGTATGGCATGCGATGCGATAAAAACATTGCTCGATCAACATCGGGAGCGCCGTGATAATACACAAGTACCTTAATACATTTCTTTAACATTGAAAAATAAATCCATCCTCCCAAAATAAAATAAAAAATAGAAAATACAGATTATTAACCCGGAAGTTATCAGGCCTGTTATAAAGTTATTACTTGTTTAAATACTGCACAACTTGGTATTTTACCGGTGTCAAACAAGTACCTGGGGGATCCTGTACATCCTGGTAATTTCTGACATGACATAACTTGCTGATGATAATAAATGGCCAACAAATCCAGCAGGACTCTCCTTTTGATAGCAGGAATAGTTAGGTATAAATGATCTTGTTCCAGTCATTATGCTCAAGGTATTTGCTAATGCCCGACGCTCACAGGAGCATGAGTCATAAATGTGAAATCCAAGCGACACATTGGGCAAGAGATTCAGATTTTTGTTGATCTCGTCAATGGCAAAAACAACAGCCAGGTGATGCCGATAATGTCTAAGAGATGGTCTATAAAGAAAACAAAAAATTGCAATATATTAATGCCTACATATTCATGAAAAGAAAGAAAAAGGTAGTACACAGTAGTTTTTTAAACTTTTAAAATGTTATTTCTTACTTACTGTAGTAAACTTTACAGTAAATTGTAAGTTAATTCAACACAAGTTATATATGTATATTAACTTTTATATTTTACAACAATTTCATATCAGTAAAGGTGAGCAAATACCCTTTTCTTATTAATATATTATTGTACCACAATAACAAACACACTAACCAATGCTTTGCCATATAGATCGGATTGCTGATTCAGTCATCGGGAAAAGTCCGGATAGATGGTTTGAATGATTGTAATAAGACCAATTTAAAGCTAAATGTTTTCACCTGTGAGGGCAACTCTACTGACTGCGGGGTTGATCGGCAACTGTTTAGCAAATGTTCTTTAAGGTTGATGGTGATGCCGATATCTATCAATTTCACACTGAAAAATAGTTGGTTGAGATGTGGGTATAAATGTGCTGGAGAATTCTTATAGCCGGCTACCAAAGGATCCAGCACCTATATATAAAGATGAGCTTATACAGTGTTTGAATACAGCAGTACAAGCAAGTGTTCTACCTAGTAGGCTAAGAGATGCTCTTATATCATCACATCCAGTTTTTCCTTTTTTGAATATTACACCCAAAATTCACATGTCACTTCATAAACCACAAGGAGGGACAGTCATTTTGGCTTGGAACTCCTTGTTTCAGCCATTTACTTGGACTAACTACTTCAGCCATTTACCCAAGATCATCTAAGGTTCTTATTGGACACCAGCACCTTGCTTATGAGGCTCAGCAATCTTTCACGATTACCACACAATTTATGGCTATGCAGTATAGACGTTTAAGGCCTATACACTGTAATTCCTCACCGAATGGGGTTGGACGCGATGCGACGGTATCTAGCAGTACAGTAAAATGGATCAGACATTGGTTTTGTCATTGGATGCTTACACATGACCCTTACAAAACCTATTTTTCTTTGTTATGGAGAGATCTATCTGCATGACCATGGATGTGTGATGGGGTCCAATGTGAACACATCATACTCTAATATCTTCATATTTGAGGTGGAGCAATTGTTTTTTTTTCTCACTGATATGTCTGATAATATATATTTATTGCTAATTTTTTGGCAGGGCACGATAGAATCACTTTCATGGGCCTATCCCATCAAATACAATACACCATCAGTAAAGGGTCCATCTTGATGTTGAAATATCTATTATAGATGGCAAGATTGCCACTTCAATCCACAATAAGCCTACAGATAGCAACAATCTTTTACACAACCAGAGTTTTCATCCCATGCTGTTCAAACAGGTACTGCTGTATTTCCAGTTCCTTAGGGTAATGCGTATTACCTCAGATAGATCACAAACCATTATGGAAATTGTCAAAATATCCAGCAAATTAATTCAAAGGGGATATAACCCTACATTGCTACAACAGGCTAAAAATAAGGCCTTAAACATTGAACGCAACACCCTGCTCCATTCTAAGCCCAATAAATCTGTAAATTCTTTGATCTCTTGGGTATACCTGTACAACCACACTAGTCAGAGCATTTACCAGATCTCTAAGAAGCTTTGGTAGATTGTACACTCTAATCCGTTTATAGTTAAACCTACAGAATACGAGACTCTTGTCCTCTTATACCAGGTGTAAAAGCCTCAGAGATAATCTAGTTAAAACCGATATCACACTTAGTTCCAATTGTCCCCCATTTTTTGTCTTCAAATATTGGATGTAATTATTGTGGCTGCATCACATGTCTGTTCCTGATTGCTGGGAGAAATTTCCAGCACCCACTATCAGGGAAAAAACATGTTCATCAAAGATAGACTGACCTATAAATCTACATATGTGATCGATCTACTGATCTGTGGATGTTCTTATGTGGAGAAAACTGAGCAGATGTTCAGGGAGCACATGGTAGACCTTAATTCTGACATACGCGCAGCCATTATCAATTGTAGTAGTGACCAGCCGGTTTCACTTTTTTTTGGACAAACACCTTCTCCATACACTTAAATATAGATTGATAGATCCCATACTGGTGTCCCTGCGAGGTGGCAATAGATCTTCCCACCTCTTGAGATTGGAGACACAATGGATCTTCAGACTGGACACATTGGTGACAAGGGGCATAAAATAACATCTGGGCCTCATACACTGCATCTAGCATAAGACACTCAATGGGTTCAGTTGCAATCATTGATCAAGACCATTATATTATCTGCCCATGACATGTTAGGGCATTGTGCAATAGACTTTGATGTCCCCATTTATATCCAGGATACCAGATGGTGCAAGGAACTATATTGTTGTCTATTGCTGATATGTCACAGCCCTTTGTCATTAGCAGTTTCAGGATACTAGTATGGAATGTGTTATCTCGCTAGGTTTGTGTGTACAGCTTCTGTGCATTGTGTTTTTATACTGTATATTTGTATATTATTAGGTTGTTGCTAGGTAAGGTGGACACTAGTGTGATGTCATCAGCTCTGCGCAGTCCATCTGGACGTGAAGTCCCGCTTCCGGACAGCGGCGTGCACTTGGTGTGATCAGAAGCTGTATAAGGTACTGTAAGCTCACAGTTTTTGGTATTGATCTGACGAAAGGGCCACACTATAAACATAGGGCATTGAAAATTTGCCTCATGGAAGCCAATGTAAATTTGTGATTATAAAGTCCCTTGGAGTGCTGCATATCATTGGATAGTATCTATGGTTATTAGTGTATATATATATATATATATATATATATATATATATATATATATATATATATATATATATATATATATAGAAGTCAGACGGTGGCACTCAGAACAAAATGACACACAGGCTGATTATTGCCAACGTTTCAAGGCCATTTGGCCCCTTTATCAAGGAAGAGAGATCTCTCTTCCTTGATAAAGGGGCCAAATGGCCTTGAAACGTTGGCAATAATCAGCCTGTGTGTCATTTTGTTCTGAGTGCCACCGTCTGACTTCTACATTTAGCTGCGTTCAAACAACCAGTTTACCGGAGGCCACCAGCTATCCAAGTGTCAGTAACAGCCTTGCTGGCGAATTTGGCTTGTTTGGAGTGCCGCCTCCAGGATATATATATATATATATATATATATATATATATATATATATATATATATATATATATATATATATATATATATATATATATATATATATATATAAACAAATTATTATACAGATTATTTGAATGTTAAGGTGAGTTAGTTTGTTGTAGTGAGTACTGGGCCCCCTGTGTTTGTATTTACTAGAGTGTGTGGTCACAGGCCACTAGGCCACTGCACCCCATCCTGGGAAGTAGGTGCTGTTTGCACCCCATTCTTAGGAATGGCGAGTGTGTTGGTACTTCTGTGTATGTGTATATATATATATATATATATATATATATATATATATATATATATATATATATGTGTATATATATATATATATATATATAAATGTATGTATATATATATATATATATATATATATATATATATATATATATATATATATGAAAAAGAAATGCAGGGTGCGCTTATAGATATATTCACAACAATTGAGTAAAATAACAGTATTTTAATTATAAAAAAATGCCCTATGGGCTCAATGACTGTATCACAGATAATAAAATTCACTTCAAAAGCATAGGTTGAATATTATGATTGAAGTTGAGACTTCCAGAGACAGATGTAGTGACCAACGCGTTTCTTCATAAAAATGACTTCCTCAGGGGTGATGCAAGCAATAATTCATACATAGTCGGTCACTGAAAACAGTCTCCTTAAACTGAAACACTAAGTGTAAATGCTTTAAAAAAAAAAAAAAAAACGTTGATGACAGAGTTAGAAACTTCTTAATGTCCGATATCACAGATAGATCCAAACCACGATAGAAACAATGCTTCAATAGTCATCGACCAATAAAGGTCCATTGAAAACCGTAAGTGCACAGCTAGGGTCCAGAAACTGTAAAAAAGTAGATTAATGGACCCACATCAAGTCCTAAAAAATAGTAATTTCAAATATAAAGAAATCGCTATGAGAGTATAAAGATCTCTTCTCTTGTGAGTATGGTACGCAACCTACCTACACTCCCTTGGTTTTGGCATGGAAGGTGTTCCATTAAAAAGAAACCTTTATACACGGGTTCTCACGATTTAATTTGTGAGTTCGGTACGATATTATCCACTATCCCCTTCATTCACATTATTTAATTCAATTTGAAGATCCTGACACATTATACTTATTTTATTGGATATGAACATCATCACAATTGAGCACCATCACCTATCACACGGTGTCAAGCACCATCAGTGTTGTTCTTCCAGCAATAGTATTCTCCAGTGGAGGTGTTCCAGTGATCCTCCATCAACATTGAGGCAGCACGGACTCCTAGATTGCGCCTTGGGACATTCTTTTATATATGCGGCAGAGGCAGCATATCTCCACATTAGAGTAATGTGGAGGATCCAGACCAAGTTTTGAAGCAGCAGCAGCAGCAAGCAGAAGCCAGGTGTGTAATCAGCAGCACCTGTGACCTCCTTATATAAGTGTTTCCAGGGAAGAGTGCAAAAGCTCTTGATGGTGGATTAGCTGCCCAAGCGATAGGCCAAGGTGTGGGCTATGGTAGGGACCACTGGATCATTTCCAAGAGTCTGTTCATGCTGTGTTTTCCTGTATGCTGCTGCCTGTTAACTATGCTTGCATATGGAATTAGGGCTAGATGTACTAAGCTTGAAAAGTGATAAAATGGAAAGTGATAAACAACCAACCAATCAGCTACTACCTGGCATTTTTCAAACACAGCCTGTAACATGACAGTTAGGAGCTGATTGGCTGGTGGTTTATCACTCTCCATTTGATCACTTTTCAAGCTTAGTACATCTGGTCCTTAATCTGGTATGCTGTGAAATGCTGTTCAAAATAAACACATATATATATTCCCCAATATTCCTAAACGTGCTACCAGAAATGCAAATATAACAAGGTATACAAGTTAAAACAATCGTGACTTGACTGCCTGACCACAAAATTCCCAGAGGGTTCAAGGAATAAAGCTCACAAAATGTTTTCCAATAGTGAAAAGGCGCCTATAATATAGAAACACAGTCCATAAGTGATAATTCTTTTTCAATGATGCAACGAGGATTTCATCCAATATTAGTTTTTATTTAGTCCTTCAATGGAGAGTCAATAGTACTATCAGATGCATAAAAAACGACCCGGGACGTTTTTTATGCATCCCCTTCGTTCGCAAACATATGCATGTTCGAGGCCGAGAGGAGACTCTTCTACGATAATGAACATGCTGCAGGACACATAATGTTACTAACCAGGTACATAGACGACCTGTTTATGTTGTGGAAGGGGAGCGAAGAAGAGCTAGCATCTCTTGTGAAAGAAATAAATGAAAAGCCCTCTCCGATCAAGTTGACGGTCCAGAGCTCCAGAACCTCCATCAATTATCTTGACGTGTTGGTTAGGCTACAAGGGGGAGTGATTGACACCACACTCTATGTGAAGCCAACAGATAAAAACACCATATTGAGAGCGAATAGCTTCAATCCAATCGCTCTGAAGAAAGCTATGCCCAAAACTCAGATGATCCGAGCGGCCAGAATCGTCAGCCAACCGATGGAGTTACCAGGCATATTGGAGAACTTTGTGAACATCCCTTTTTAATTAGCACATGCAAAAGTCTTAGCAGCTCAATGACTATTTTTATCACCGTTTTTTTTAATAATGTCTTTTTTGTGCACTTGTCACTTTTCCAGCAGCGTTTGTACTGCTGGTCCTCAACCCGCACCTCCAGACCCGGCGATACGTGGCGAAAGGGCGTCCTAGGTAACCCAGCAACGGCCCTATGACATCACTGGGCGGAGCTGAGATCCCGGAAGCGCTGCCAGTGGATACCGGCGTCTCGAGTGAACACGCACTTGTCAGAGCTGCTACATAAGGTAGGAAAATACACTGTTCTTTTCTTTCTATCGCACAGCACTTTATGCACCACTGAGACGCACACGTCCTGATGAAAAAGCCTGGTCGGCTTTGAAACGTCGACATGACGCTGTCTGTATTGTAACACTGATGCCATAAAATTGGATTTTGGATACCTTCCATTTGACCCTTGAGGTGCCGCCTGTATTCTTCTGGGGTTGTTATCATAATAACTCCAGTGAATCTCCTCTCTGTCTACCCATGTAAGGAGGGCACCTAGGACTCTTACCTCGTTGATGAGAGTGCCGGACAACACCCGCAGCTATATATATATATATATATATATATATATATATATATATATATATATATATATATATATATATATATATATATATATATATATAGATAGATAGATGGCGACCTGGCACTCCTGTTACTGTTGGCAATGGCCTGTGTGCCCCTGCAGGAATATACAAATACTGGTAGTGATCCTGGCTCCGTTCGGAGAAATCACTGGCATGGCACTCCAGGTCTTGTGAAAATAAAACGATTTAATGTGCAACAGTTTCGGGGACCAAAACTCCCCTTCTTCAGGCAGACAGCATAACAAAGAAACAAGCATAGGGTCCTACCTTATATTAGTGTACATTGTAAGGCACCTCCTATCACCGTACACCGTCGGTTGACGCGTTCAGAGCGGGTGTGGGCGCTCGCCGGATGCAGAGCGAATCCAACTTCCGGGTTCTGACGTCACCACGCAGCGGCCTCAGCGTCAGAGCCCGTTGCCAAGCAGACAGGATGACGAGTGTGTTGTTCCGGCCGTTGCTAGGTTACCAGTGATAGGAGGTGCCTTACAATGTACACTAATATAAGGTAGGACCCTATGCTTGTTTCTTTGTTATGCTGTCTGCCTGAAGAAGGGGAGTTTTGGTCCCCGAAACTGTTGCACATTAAATCGTTTTATTTTCACAAGACCTGGAGTGCCATGCCAGTGATTTCTCCGAACGGAGCCAGGATCACTACCAGTATTTATATATATATATATATATATATATATATATATATATATATATATATATATATATATATATATATATATATATATATATATATATATATATAGTGAAGTTATGCAGGGCGGCACTCCAAATACAGGTACATCTTGGTGCAAGGTCCATAAAGGTTTGAAACAAGGCACTTACCCCCACACACACTGTGAAGGATCCAGACCAGCACTCAATGGTAGGTGAAGAAAAAGGCTTTTATTCCATGCTGCGCAGTACACTTAAACAGCTGCTTGGGCCAAGCAGCTGTTTAAGTGTACTGCGCAGCATGGAATAAAAGCCTTTTTTCTTCACCTACCATTGAGTGCTGGTCTGGATCCTTCACAGTGTGTGTGGGGGGTAAGTGCCATATATATATATATATATATATATATATATATATATATGTATATATATATATATATATATATATATATATATAGTGTGTACGGCTGGCACTTCTCCTCTTTTAGTATTTTTCAGTGCCAGGTGCCCTCAGCAGGGCAAGGGGGATAGCAGCGGCACTCAGGACTTAGCTTGATGAAAAAAAGACTAGTAGCCAATAGCGGTTTTGGCTACTAGTCTTTTTTTCATCAAGCTAAGTCCTGAGTGCCGCTGCTATCCCACATATATATATATATATATTTATATATATTTATATATATATATATATATATATATATATATAACACTCCGGTAAGCAGCGGCACTCAGAGACTTGTAGACAGTGAAAAAAACGTGGGTTTATTGTCAAATATATATATATATATTCCCCAAACGTACATATGCATTACTAAAGCATTTAGTCCATTTGCTCTACACATCAACATAATATAATTAAACAGATCAGGTTACAAATACTATTGTTGGGGCAGGTTGCAGCAATAGTTCCTTGTATTTCTGCTTTCTGCATATATGTCATTTAATAAGTTGATTCAAAAGTTATGTTCCCTGTCACATTACTCACCCATAACACAAGACTGGAAGCGGCTTCTGTCTAAAATTCTCTGTATTTTGATTTATGTGCTGGAAAATTTGTAAAAGTACTCCAAATATATAATCTCCTTCTTGTAGAAAGCCTCCGGCACTTTTCTCACTCAAAGTACAGCCAGGATATAAGGTTTCACCTGCTCCGGCAGGAAGCATTAACATGATTATCATTGCAGCTGCTAGTAAATGTAACTGATTGAAGTAAGTTAACAAATGTTCTAAATTCATGTATTGTGCTATTGATGATAATTTTAATTTCATTTACAGGTAGTACGAGACAACCTTGTGGGAATAAACAAGAAAGATAACATAATGTAAAAAGAAAACGGATAAAGAAATAACTGTAACAAACAGAACATTATCTAAAATTAGACAACACTGCCAAAATCTAAATGAAATATTACACTTGTTTTATTTTATCAGATATATGTGGTGCTGGGCTGATTTTTTAAATTTTTTTATAATTGAAGATAAAAAATGTATGTCATACAAATCATCATCCCTGAATATAACCGTACAAATCAACATTATAATAGAAGTCACAAGGCGTTCAGTAGAATATACAGGGGTAGTTCGGTACTTGTGTAGTTTCACGGCGGCAGTTATGTAGTCAGCGTAGCGTCCCTGTCAGAGTCAGCGTAGTGTTCCCGTGGCCAGCATAGGCAGCATAGTCAGCGTCCCTGTCAGTAGGAGCTTATGTAGTTAGCGTAGTCAGTCAGCGCTACGCAGTTAGCATAGTCAGTCAACACTTTTTACATTGTGTGGGAACCATTGACCATTTTAACCTGCCTGACATGACAGGTGTAACTGTGTTCCTGAAACACCACCACTATCCACGCCAGCCCGATGCATGGCGAGGCCCGCGAAAGGATGCGGTATGCGTCGTCCTGACCTTTTCATACCCCCGCTATCCACGTCGGCGTGGATTTGATTTTATAAAGTGTGGCGAGCACAGCGAGGGGATGCGGATTACTTTGCTCCATTATTGCTACAAAGATCATCTGCTGCTCCCTGAAACATGTGAAATCTAATTTTTATTGACCTTACCACTGCCTTAATACTACCTTTTATGCCACTGTAGTATTCTCTTATGTTTTCTTCCTGTTACCCCGCACCGCATGCTACACCTCTACTATGCACAGCCTGCCAGCAGCAACTTACACTGTGTGCCCCATGTCCGCGTTGCTCAATAGAGTACATCTAGCATATATCTGTACTTGTCCTATATCTGTACTGTTTTACTTGTCTACCTATCTGGCTGGTGCAACCACCATGTGGCGCCACTGAATGGCTGCCTGGGTGCTGTATAGCTCAGTATTTATATGTTCCTCATGTCTGTGTCCCCCATCAGAGTACTAGTGTGTGTGTGTGTGTGTATATATAGTGTATATATATATATATATATATATATATATATATATATATATATATATATATATATATATATATATATATATATATGCGAAGAAACCGGAGACAAGCGCACAATGAGCGGTAAAATTCAATTCACTTTTATAAAATATATCAGCTCACGTACATGTGAGTTTAAAGATAACAGCTTGCCAGCATATCATAATAAAGAGCGGGTCGTCATCTCACACAAAACCACTGTAGCCGCAGAGCTCCCAGCGTCTCGTTGGTCCGATTTCCCGGCTCCACCAATGTGCCACAGCAGTAACTCGCCCAACCGGTTTCGTCGCTTATTGGACTTAGTCACTGAGAGCTCTGCGGCTATGGTGGTTTTGTGTGAGATGACGACCCGCTCTTTATTATGATATGCTGGCAAGCTGTTATCTTTAAACTCACATGTACGTGAGCTGATATATTTTATAAAAGTGAATTGAATTTTACCGCTCATTGTACTGCTACTGGCTACCTATCTGGCTGTGCAATCACCATGTGGCACCGCTGAATGACTGCCTGGGTGCTGCACAGTTCAGTAATTTATTATATGTTCCCCATGCATCTAGTGTATAGCTGTATGTGTTATGTATATATGTACTACCATTGTTGCTCGTTCTGACAACCCTTTGTATTACAGTATGTGCATTATTTTTAATGTCTGTAAAGCGCCTTGAGTCCTGTTGGAGAAAGTGCGCTACACAAATAAAACGTACTTACTTTACATGTATTACTTGTCCCCTCGCGGGGTTTGCCATGCTTTGGGCTCACCACACTTTATCAAATCAACTCCATGCCGACGTAGATAGTGGGGTTATGAAAAGGTCGGGAGGACGCGTACCTCGTCTCCTCGCAGGGCTTGCTGCGCTCGCCACGCTTCCGGCTGCTGTGGATAGTGGGGGATTCAAATGGAGGCATGTTCCAGTCTGTAACATGGAGCACTGGCAAATGCCTCCTTTATTGTGCATGAGACGCACTTGTGTCCGCACCCCCTCATTGTGCAGGAAACGCAAGAGCTACCGAACCCCTAACCCTGTCGGCAGGGTTGCTGTACCCTGCCGCAATAGTAACTCAGATGCAGAAGCATATCAGACACTTCTGCGTCTCAGACGCTCTTGCGTCTCAGTCAGAGGGAGCGCCTCTCCGCCAGTGCTTGCATGATCCTTTCTCTGCCGGAGAGGGGATCATGTGGGCGCTGGCGCTGTGTGAGAGGCACTCACTAGGCTTGCCAGGGATGCCGGGAACAGAGATGCAGTTCCCGGCAACAGTAAGGTGAGTAGCTGCCTCACGGGGACACTAAACTGACTACGCAGGGTTGCCGCAGAGTCACTACGCTGACTATGCTAGGCAGCCGTTGGGCTACGCTGATAACATAGCTTAGGCTGCCGCCCTGAAACTACACAAGTAAGGCTGCTGTTGTGAAACTACACAAGTAAATATAAATAAAACTGCAACACACCCATCATTATAGAAAACATTTATATTTTATTACATGTAAAAAAATATACAAATTATCAATTCTTTTAAACATTAAAAGCTGTGCAATAAATGAAATAAAATATACAAATTATCTATTCTATTAAACCTGAAAAGCTGTGCAATACATGAACCTTCTTTGTGTGCTATTTTGGTTATTATTCATACAATTAAAATTGAAAATCAAAATCTAAGTTTAATTTGGATAGACTGTGAAGTACAGTAAGAACTTGACAACCTTAAAAGTGTATTCTGGTTATATAGAATGAATGAGTTCATGAAAAAGTGTCCAAATTACAAATAAACAATATTACATTAGGTTAAGCTGATTTGTGTTTTAAATTGGTTGTAAAATAACTAATAAGGTATATTGCATATAAATTTGGAAATAAATCTAAATGAACTGTGCACGGATTTCCTATAAAAACTATGTAAGAATAGAATTGAAGCAATATAAAAAAATATTGCAAACACTTTTAAAATATTTATTGTGAAAAGAAAGCCTGCAATGAAGTATTCATATCTTCTATATCCCTTTGAACATTAAAAGATGTTTAATACATTCATCAATATTTTACACTTTGGCTATATTTTCAAATTTAAATAAAAAGAAATATCAAATCAACAAATGATTTAATAAATAATAAATACATGTTATTCATGAATTTGAAATATGGAATTCAATCTGTTTGCAGACATGAATTTAAATAGTAATGGGCTTATGGAAAAAAGTGTAAGGTACAAATATGCAAAAAAGGTATTATTAATAAAATATACTGTAAAAAAGGAACGTAACGAAGACAACATAATGTTAAAAACCTATTTAGAAGTCTTCTGAAGGAAAAATTAAAACATATACATCATTCAGTGGAATCTGTTGACATTAGTAATTTGGAATTCTAGACATGTTATAGAGTCAGATAAAAGGTGAGATACATAAAAAAATTCATATTTGGATTTGTAGAATATTTACATTTGTTAAAACCACATATTGTAAAAAAGGGAAAGTAAGATGCAATCTAATAGGTATTTTAATGTTTTACCAATGTATCTCTAAGTGATCTGATCTAAGGACAGTTCTTCACACCCATAATTATCATGACCACTTTTAACAGACAAATGATGAAAATATTTAATTGTACACACTTTTTTTTTTAAACGAGGACAGTATTGCATTGAATAGAATTACCATGTAAAACAAACTTAAAAATTACATTCGGAAATAGTCAATCTGTTGCCAGGGATTTAAGAATCAAATAGATTTATTTGTGCTCCTGATCAGGAATATGTCATGATTATTTTTCAATTGGCTCTAGTTTTTGAGATACGCATATGTCTCCTCCCAGCTTTATGAGGCGATATGAAGATGTTATGGGGGAAATTTACTAAGATGTGTATTCTACTTCACATGTAATGTTGCTATGGGTAACCAATCAGATCCTGTCTACTATCTTCTAGAGCAGGGTTTCTCAAACTATTTAGCTCTGGGACCACATCCGACAATAAAAATAATGACAGGACCCCAGCAAGTTACTGCAGAAGGTCATCACATTACACGTGTAGTCAGCAGACAGCACATACATGGCAGCATTGTGGAGGCACTAAATGATGTGCGGAGTCTAAAATAATAGACAACTCAACAGATTTTTCAGACACTATGGGGGAAATTTACTAAAGGAAATTTGTAAAAAATAGGTGTATTTGTATCCAGAAATACACTTATTTTTTACATTTACTATCCCGAAAATACGGCAATTCCTATTCGTATTGATAGCACATCAATACGAATACGAATTGCTGTATTTTCTGGATAGTAAATGTCAAAAATAAGTGTATTTCTGGATACAAATACACCTATTTTTTACAAATTTCCTTTAGTAAATTTCCCCCCTTGAATCAATGACTGAGATTAGAAAAGTCATCAGCCTGATAGTCAGCAACATGGAGTCGCGACCCCATGCTGAGAAGGTCGGGACCCACAGTTTGAGAACCGCTGGTCTAGAGGGTGCTAAATAAGTAGATTCTGATTGGTTGCCCATAGCAACAAGTAGAAGTAGAATACAAATTTTAGTAAATTTCTCCTATGGTCTTAAACAGGACTACCAGCTTCAGTATCACAAATTATTGTTGTTGTTGAAATAAGTTAGTTTTATAAAAGAAAAACAGTTGATTTTGTTAAGAAAAGCAGCCTAGACTTCAATAAAGAAAATAATTACATTTTTGAATGTTAAAATTCAATTATTTTCTCCGTTTAAAGGGGCAGATGTATGAAGCCTTAACAAGAGATAAATTCAGGGGTGATAAAGAGAGCATGTGATTGGCTGCACATTTATCTAACTGCCATGTTACAGGCTGTGTTTGAAAAAAGTCAGTAAGGAGCTGATTGGCCGGATGTTAATCTCTCCTTATCACCCTTGCATTTATCTCTTGTTAAGGCTTAATACATCTGCCCCAATGTAGCTTATTAGTCTGGGCCTCGACTTAGTTTTGTTTTTCTAAAAACTACTTTCTTTCAACAATAATTTGTTTTATTTGTGATACCGTAGCTGGCAGTCATTTTTTGAGACACCTAACACATTCATATCGCCTCACTAACGCTGGGAGGAGACATATGCATCTCTCAGAAACTAGAGCCAATTGTATAATAAACAGGGCATATTCATAATCAGGAGCACAACATGAATCTAAATTGACTCTTAGATCCCCTGATCCCTTGACTTTTCTCCAGTGTAATTGGCTAAAATACAATGTATATTACAGTATTATGAATTTAATCTATCAGGTGGACTTACCTTACAAACAGAAAATGGGCCTTTTTTCTCTAGAAGTGCAATGCCTCTAAATTCTGCAAGCTCCCAGCACAAAGAACAGTAGGGAGCAGGTATTGATTGCTCTCTTTATAAACAGAGCAGAGCGGAGTTAAAAATAAAGACCTTTCCTTTCATGCCAAACACAGTAATTTTCACATGTGTATTTATGACTTAATCATAGAGCAGAGGTGTTTTTAAGAAAGAAAATGTGACAAACATGTTTTTTCCTGCACCAAGGTCAAAATGAATTGTAAGCCTATTTCATATGCTGCAACATTTTGCAACTGTACATGTGTGACTCAAGTAGTTACATTTGTGGGGAATGGTTGTTGGGAGGTGATACTTTAACCTACCTCCTGAGGTGGACTCTAACCTACCTCTGGATAGGGAGTTGGACTTTAACCAATCTTCCTTTATCCCTTCTTCCTCAATTTGGTGGCCCCCCTTAGAGCTCCGTGAGTGTTAACCCTGTATATGCTGATCAGAAAAGAAGACCATCATGTATGCAAGGTACAACACTGGTTTATTGTTTACACATACAGCATATTTATACAGTATAGCATGCATGGGCTCGACAAGAGATGATTGGATGATACAGGGGTGTAGCAGGGAGGAGTTCCAGTTACTGTCTAGGGGATATATGTTATTATCATACAAGGACATGGGAGAACAGACAGTTTTTGTAGAAAACATATGAAATACATCTTACAGGAAATAACCTTGAGCAACGCAGCCTTGAGCAGCAGCAGACTGTCACAAAGCAGAATAGAAACTTGTAATTTTCCACTCACTATAAAGAATTTGAGACAAGATGGAGAACAACATACAAAATGGTGCATAAATCCTTTCAATCCCCTCTTAGAATCATAATTTATTTAAATTATTTGATTCTCACGTGTGCTTTTCCTTTTAATACGCTGTTCCCTCACATATGTAGCATAGTCATCGGGTGTAGGGGTTTCAGAGGAAAGATCAATATACATAATAGCAACAGGTGTTGTGGTACCTAGATATTTGGAAACTATTCTCCTGCCTAGTGGAAAAATACAGTAAGCAACGATTATGATGAACAGAAGTACAGTAAGTGTAATGATACCTAGTTGAGTTAAGGCATGTTTCCAGTTGCTCATCCAGCCGAACCAAGCAGCCCAGGGGTCAGTGACACCTGAGTTTTCCTTGAGCTCTCGGGATAAGTCTTCTAATTTTTTAATGGCTAGTGTGACTTTGCCATTGGGACCTGTATTGTCAGGAATGAAGGTGCAACATCCTGCAACTGTGTTTATGTATACACATGTACCACCTTTCTCGGCCAAGATCATATCCAGGGCCATGCGATTCTGGAATGTCATCTGTGATGTGGCCTCCAGTTGTTCTGCAATACCTTTCAAGGCATCCTTTGTATCATTAACAAATCTCTGTTGATTATAATACATATAGTTTATCCATGCAACATTCTTATTGATTGTAACCTGGGGCAGCAGAGATTCAAAGCCAGTAGCCACTTCATCTCGGGCCTTGAACTCGTCTGGGACACCCCGGGGTACACCAATAGTATCAATGTATACGTGTGGGTCAAAGCTTTCCAGTGGGGTACTTCTCTTTTGTCTAGGGTGTGGGTCAGGTAGGGGTGAAGGTGTTTCAATGGCTGTTGGCAAAATATGGATAGGCATAATGATTTTTGAGAGAGCACATTCGCCTCTCCATACACTGTCAAGCTTTGCTCTAATTTTCATGTCCCCACAAATGAAATAAATGTCACCAAGGGATTTCTTCATGATGGGTAAGGTTACATACCTACGGATGGCACAGTAACCATCCGGGAATGTTTTCAGATCTACCCCCTTAGTGACATTAGAACAGTAACAAGTATAGTTGCCTGGATATATGGTGATTGTGTTACCTGGATTGGTGTTTTTTCCTAAGATGGGGTAGTTCTTCTTCCATAACTCACATTCATTATCTTTAGTTTTATTGCCAGTGTATAAGGTAAAAAAACATTCATCCTCTGATTCTGGTATGTTAAGGGGGACGGTACCAAGGTGGGGTCTGGACTTAGCACATACATAACAGTCAGTTCGGTTAGTCTGTCGTGCATTGTATTTCATCCATTCTAACCAAAAATTCACATCAGCTAAACCTGTCTCTATGGACATGGTGTCCTCATATGTGGGATTACTGATAGCAACCATATCTTTAAAGGTACTTATGTGTGGTTTGAATGGGGATAATGGCTGGGGCCTGGCGGGGGATGGTGGCTTACGGAGGGAAAGGTATTCCTGATTGTTAAACATATCTTTGAGATAGAATTGTTGTCTATCACTGGCATATCCACCTCCCCACCATACCCCTAGAACATACATTCCAGCATCACTGGGGCTGGGATTTTCAATATTTATAGTGCAATAATAGTCATATCTACCGTCATCCTTAGTGATAGTCATCCTAGAAAGTAATGGCTTACCATACTTGTCCTTTCGATCAATAGCCAAGGTGGGTTTGTATGCCCAGTCGATACCTGAATTCCACCCCACTGCTCCCCAATAATTGCAGTTATTTCCCCAATAATAATCATCTGTGACACAAATATATACATTTTTAGTCTGGCTGAGAGCTGATTTGGATGGCATGGACCACATGTTACTAGGTATGACCGTATCATAGTTTATTCGGTAAGTGGCCACGCGAGTGGTAGATGAATTGTACCAAAGGGTAAGCACATCATCCTGACTGGTAATATCCACTTCTGCGGTACAGAAATTATAAAGAACAAGAGCGAGTAAAGTCAGCAGAGCTAAGATAGGGGGAATCATTTCCTTCAAGGGTCCTCTCGGCCTCAGTAGGAATTCCGTTTTCCTCGATGTCTGGATCCCCTACCGGCAATTCTTCTCCTCGTAGGAGGTCAGAGTTATTAACTCCCGTTAGTACCTCACTGGTCCGGTCTGTGTCAATCTCAGGATCAGTGTCGACCTCTGTGTCGAAAGTAGTTGGAGTAGGGATTTTCTTCACTCTGGATGCGTGGATCCACGTTGGGTTGTCATCGGTGAGCACAGCAGTTCTTGTCACAGCGACCACCTCTGTCTCAGGACCGTAGGAGAAATCACCTGGATTCTTGTTGCGTGGAAGGACTTTAACCACAACTTTGTCTCCGACTTGGAATGGATGTGTAGGTTTCTGTGGATGACAAGGATTTTTAAGTACAACTTCATGTTCAATTTCGTCTAGTCTGTGTATTAAAGTCCTTACATATTCTTCTCTGATTACTTCTAAATCTCCTGCTTGTGTGACTAGTGGTTTCCTTGCCCAGGGGGTGGGGAAGGGGCGTCCCATTAGTATTTCAAAAGGGGAGTAACCTAGAGTCTTTTGTGGCGTCATTCTTATTTCAGCTAACACAATAGGAAGGACTTGCTTCCATTTTGTGAAGGTGCCCCCAGTAGCCTTTCTCAATTTATCCTTCAAAGTGCGGTTCATGCGTTCGACAATAGCTGAACTCTGTGGGTGGTACGGAATGTGGAATTTCCAATCTATTTGGAGGGCTTTAACTAGTTCAGCAGTGACTTTGGCAGTAAAAGCAGAACCTTTATCACTATTGATTTGTAGCGGGCATCCCCAGCGCGGAATGATCTCCTGCGTGAGAATGCGGGCTACAGTTTTTGCATCTTCGGACTTTGTTGGATATGCCTCCGTCCAGCGTGAGAACATATCAACTATGACCAAAGCGTATTCCTGTTTCCCTGTACCTGGTATATGGGTAAAATCAATCTGCAGGTGAGTAAACGGAGTAGTGGGGTATTCAAGATGTTGGTGTTTTGCTTTATTGGGATTGTTAGGGTTGTTTCTAAGACACACAATACATCTACTAACATATTGGGTGACAAGTTCTTTTGCATTTGTGATGTAAAAATCATTGGTGAGGAGCAGTGTTGTCGTGACTTTGCTGTGGTGACCTACTCCGTGATAGTGTGCTATGAACAGTGAGGCACTTGTTTGGGGGATACAGGGTTTCCCCTCTTTGCAGATTAATCCAGTCCGTGGATTCTTCTGCAGAATTGGGTATGTCCAATCTGATAAATCAGAGTTAGAGGCAGTTGCCTGTAACTCTGTAAGTAAGTATGTGTCTTCTAGTGACGGTGGTGACATTATGGTAAGTGTGAGGTTGTATGTGGATGTGGCAGCAGCTTGTTTTGCAGCAGTGTCAGCGAGGGCATTGCCCCGTGAGAGATCATCTTTTCCACCAGTATGTGCTTTGCAATGGAGAATGGCAATGTGTGAGGGCAATGTGATTGCGTGCAATAAGTCAGCAATAAGTTGGGCATGTGAGATGCCTTTTCCATCAGCGCCTGTGAAACCTCGGCGCTGCCAAATCATGCCGTGGTCGTGAACAACGCCATAAGCAAATTTGGAGTCTGTGTAAATGTTGACAGGTTTTCCTGTGTACAAGTGACAAGCTCTGGTGAGAGCGATTAGCTCAGCAGCCTGTGCTGATTGCAGAGGAACTGCTTTTGCTTCAAGGACAGTTTGAGGAAGTTTAACTACTGCGTAGCCTGCCTGGTATGTTTTGTCATTTGGTCGACTGCAGGAGCCGTCGACAAAAATTATGTCGGCGTCGGGTATGGGTACAGCCGACATGTCACTTCTGGGTGAAGTTTCTGAGTCGATTGTCAGAGAACAGTCATGTGGGGGAGGTGCTTCGTCATCAGGTCCTTTTAAGCCTAAAAGGGCATTAAGTATGGGCACAGGTCCTTCTGTATTTGTAGCATATTTGATAACAAGTGATGGGTTACCTAGTAAGAGTACCTCGTAACCACTAAGTCTTTGGGCCGACATGTGTTGCGTATGTAAGCCTTTTAAGATGGACAGGACGTTGTGGGTAGTGTGAAGGATGGTGTTGTGTCCTAAAGTGAGTGTGGCAGCCATTTCAACAACCATTGCACAGGCAGCCAGCGCTCGAAGACAAGCAGGCATTCCTTGTACAGTGACCGGCATTACCTTTGAAAAGAATGCGACAGGGCGCATTTTGCCTCCATGACCTTGGGTGAGCACGCCCGCCACAGTTTTACAAGTGTCCCTTGCAAACAAATGAAATGGCAAAACATAGTTGGGGAGACCAAGCGCGGGACTTTTAACTAACATTGCTTTGAGCTTTTCATATGCAGAAAACATTTCATTTGACCATTGTATGACTTTGGGTTTGTCTTTGAGTGTGCACTGTCTCAAGATATTATCGTAATAGGAACAATCAGAAATCCACTGTCTGCAGTAGTTTACCATACCCAAGAAAGACAGCATATCCTTCTGGGTAGCTGGGGTGACCAGGCCCAGTACAGACTGTATGCGTTGTGGACTGATTTTCCTTTCTCCCTCAGAGAGCACAAAACCCAAGTAATTGACATGCTTTTGACACCATTGCATTTTTGTTCTGGACACTTTATGTCCACATTCACATAACCAGTTCAATAGTGATATACCATCTTCCCGGCTGGCCTCCTCCGTTGGACTACAGAGTAGCAGATCATCTGCATACTGTAGCAGGACTGAACCACAGGGGGGGTGCCAGGGTGCCAATGTGGCTTGGAGGACTATGCTATAGACCACTGGGGAGTCAATATAGCCTTGTGGTAAACGACACCAAGTCATTTGTTTACCTTCAAAAGAGAAAGCAAAAAGTAATTGGGTCTCTGCATCTATTGGAATGCTGAAAAATGCATTTTTCAGATCTACAACTGTGAAAAATGCTGCGTCTGCAGGGATGGCTGAAATGAGTGTGTTAATGTCTGGCACTATTGGTGCAATTGGGACTATGAGGTCATTTACCTTCCTCAAGTCCTGTACAAATCTAATACTTCCATCAGCCTTAGCGACCGGGTTGATGGGTGTGCAGTATGGTGAGATCACATATCTCAGTATGCCTTCTTCTAAAAACTCCTGTATCATTGGTCTAAGACCGTCAATTTTCTCTGATGATAAAGGGTATTGTTTGCTGTACACGTGACTAGAGTCTGGCTTGAGTTTGGCTTTGTATGGTGTACAGGGTATGAGGCCTGTGTCATAGGGACCCTTGGCCCAAATTTCTGCATTGATTTTGTCAATTGAGGTATCAAGTGAATCTTGGGACATTAGGAAGTGTGGTGAAGTGACGTGAAGTCCACTTCCTTTGGGTGAGGGTGTAATGGAGATGTGGAATTTGTTGAAAAGATCCCTTCCCAACAAGTTGACAGGGCATTCTGAAATAACCCTGAACTGATGTTCTCCTAAGTAATGTCCGTTCATGGACTGTATGGTCAGTTCGTCAGTCAGATAAGTGTCAGTGGGTATCCCATTGATTCCCATTGAAGGAGTAGTCTTTTGCAATTCACCATCATAGTGTAATGAACACAGGACACTGGTTGTGGCACCGCTATCTACCAAAAAGGGTAGCTTCTTTCCATTAACATATAAAGTGATAAGGGGTGCGTCTTCCCAGTGTGTGGTGAATTGTACAAAAGATAGGACACCCTCCTTCGGGCCCCGTCACAAGGTGGGGTCGGACCAATCAACTCTAAAACGTACATGTTCTTGGACGGGTGTGGGGCCACGTGCTGCTCTGGGTGGCCCGTGTGTGAAAGATGGTTGCTGAGACCTGTGTGTGCCTGGTGGAGGTCGATATGGTTGTTGTGGTCTTTGGGGTGGGAATGGGCATTCCCTAGCCCAGTGTGTGTCTTGGCCACAATTGTAACATGTTGTGTCTTTTGCTATTGTGCCAGTGTTATTATCTCTGTTGTAAAGAGGGGCCCGATGGTGTTGGTGTGGTGGGCCTTGTGGTGGTCTGAAGGGTTTCCTTTGACCATATTGGGGTGCCCTACTCTGTCTATTTGATGGGCCCCTGTTGTCTTGTTGATAACTGTGTGTTGTGACAATTGTCTTTTTCATGTCAAAACATCCAGCTGCCTCCTTTTCATACAAATGGGTCTCAAATTCTTGGAGGGTGTCTGAAGTCCAGGAAGAGATACTTTGTTTAACTGGCGTGGAAATGGAGGGGTGTAGGTTATTGATAAAGGTGGAAATGAGTAAGGGGAATATTTCAAGAAATAGTCCCGCTTCCTCAGTCCAGCATCTTTTGAATCTCTTCCAAAATTCAGTGACTGATTCAGTGGGTTTTTGTTTACACGCCACTGCGACAGGCAATGAGGACCTCATTTTGAAGATCTTGGTCATCCCTGCTTCTATTTCTGTCCACATTGTGGCTATTGCGTCTGAATTATTTAAGGGGTAGTTTGCTGTTCCTACCGTGGTTGTAATGTTTTTGAAACTTTTGATCTTATCCCAATCCCACGCATGATGATGGTCGATTACATTATCGACAATCAGTTTTATGTCATCATGGGTGTAATTTCTGCCTACACATGCTTTCTTCAGATAGGCAATGGTTCCTGCCGCGGTTACAGAGGGTTTTGGGCAGTGTTTAATGATCCTATTTAGGTCTTCTATGTCAATTGGTTTAACAAGTAATTGGTCACCAATTGTCATGAAGGGACAGTATTGAGTTGTTGTGCCATCATAGGTGGCACCAGATTTTGTTGTCTTCGGGCCAAGTTCTGTAGTAACTAATGATTTGTCTGCTGATACTCTGGTGCTTTTTGCTAAAGGTCCTTTCTCTTCTCCCTCTAACAAAGGCATATCCTCGGTATTAGTTTCCTTTTTATCATCTAATTTAAGATCTGGTTTGGGTGGAGGTGCGGTAGGATGTAGAACATGGTGACCCACGGCCATCAGTTCTGTATCCGTGAGGGAAGGGTATACTGGACTGTAAGGTGGAGGTGAAAGGACTTTAAGTTCCTTATTGATACGAGTCTCCTCTATTTTATGGAGTTTTGCAGTGACGTCTCTAATTTTCTTTTGTTTCTTTGTCAAATTGGTGTCATGCCAGAAAGGTGCAATAATAAGCCATTGTTCACCTCCTGCACGCATGTATTTCATATCCCAGGTGGGATCTCCTGTATACCAGGGGAAGGCTTCTTTGTCCCCAAGACAAAGACCTTTTATCATTTGCATAAAGAAAGGATAATTAGAGCCGTCTCTAGGGAAGGGGTTGGGACTACATTTTTCCGACCAACCTGCCAGGTTATCTACCCAGGGGTCAATTAGGAAATAGTCTGTAGAAGAATTACGGGCTACATATTCCTTACAAGTTTCATTGGGTAAGGGTGGTGGATAGGAAATTATTTTATTTTTACTAATTTTTGAACCCATGTTTAGTTTATGTCCTTTTATGTTTGTGTGAGAACTTTCTCCACCTTTTAATTTGTTCCTGATGTTCAGGGTTTTGACTAAAGTCAAGGAAATAGAGTAGTTGTCTACCTTCAGGTAACTTGTGGATCTGGTCTAAAGTTTCAGGACAGATAATAGGATATGTGAAAAGGTTAATTGGTATATCTGTTAAGAAAAATGGGTATGTCTGATCAATGTATTTTTCAATAAGTCCTGTATCCAAATGACAACCCAATATAATAACGGATTCTAAAACGGTGCCATTAGATGATGTCTTTGTTGTGAGTTTAAATCTTGTGGGTTCTCTAATGACAGATGTCAATTTGGGCCAATAATCGTCTCTGTCGGGGTTATGGTACCAGAGGACGATACTACATTTACAATTTAAACAAGTACCTATGTATGGATGTCTGGGGTGTGACATAGACGTAGATGAAGTATGAGAATGGATGAAATATGAGAGCGTGAAAAATTCTTAGTATCCAGACCAGGGGCGCCGTTTCAGTAAGGCAGGAGTGTACCTACAGCAGCAGACTGAAAGGGTTGGTCTTTATCTGAATACTGTGTGAATTATGTATTCACTTTATACATCTCATAAAAATTAATGTTTATGATTGGTTAGTTATAACCACAGACTGTCTACGTGACAGTGGATAGAGTCAAGTGGTTTTATCCTGAAAACTGCATATGAAGCCTCACGTTGCGTTACCCCAAAGAGAGGGGAGCATATAGTCCGCAAGTCTGTTGGCATACAGTAATCAATGAGACAAGAGAGAGAAAGAGTTAGTGTGCGTCAACTTACCAACCGCACAAGATGTACAAGTTAAATACATATATCGCATGTGTGTTCACTTACCAACCACACAAGGATATTACACGTAATACAACTTATACTGTAAAAAAAAAAGGATAGTAAGAAATGGCCATATAGAAAAAAGGGCGATCAAATTGAGGTGACTAATGAGCGGACCCCTTAGGTCACTCTTTATATATAGTACCAGATCACTGATCTGCGTGTGCACACTATAAAACAACCAGCTGAAACTTTACTACTTTTGAAGTAAAGGTCTATACGGATTCAGGATTCGATATGTCCGTGATCCGAGAACAGGCAACAGACCACGTATGGGTGTCAACAGTTCAACGGGAACGAAGATCGAAATCCCGGGACGGGCCCCCAGCTGTTGGGAGGTGATACTATAACCTACCTCCTGAGGTGGACTCTAACCTACCTCTGGATAGGGAGTTGGACTTTAACCAATCTTCCTTTATCCCTTCTTCCTCAATTTGGTGGCCCCCCTTAGAGCTCCGTGAGTGTTAACCCTGTATATGCTGATCAGAAAAGAAGACCATCATGTATGCAAGGTACAACACTGGTTTATTGTTTACACATACAGCATATTTATACAGTATAGCATGCATGGGCTCGACAAGAGATGATTGGATGATACAGGGGTGTAGCAGGGAGGAGTTCCAGTTACTGTCTAGGGGATATATGTTATTATCATACAAGGACATGGGAGAACAGACAGTTTTTGTAGAAAACATATGAAATACATCTTACAGGAAATAACCTTGAGCAACGCAGCCTTGAGCAGCAGCAGACTGTCACAAAGCAGAATAGAAACTTGTAATTTTCCACTCACTATAAAGAATTTGAGACAAGATGGAGAACAACATACAAAATGGTGCATAAATCCTTTCAATCCCCTCTTAGAATCATAATTTATTTAAATTATTTGATTCTCACGTGTGCTTTTCCTTTTAATACGCTGTTCCCTCACATATGTAGCATAGTCATCGGGTGTAGGGGTTTCAGAGGAAAGATCAATATACATAATAGCAACAGGTGTTGTGGTACCTAGATATTTGGAAACTATTCTCCTGCCTAGTGGAAAAATACAGTAAGCAACGATTATGATGAACAGAAGTACAGTAAGTGTAATGATACCTAGTTGAGTTAAGGCATGTTTCCAGTTGCTCATCCAGCCGAACCAAGCAGCCCAGGGGTCAGTGACACCTGAGTTTTCCTTGAGCTCTCGGGATAAGTCTTCTAATTTTTTAATGGCTAGTGTGACTTTGCCATTGGGACCTGTATTGTCAGGAATGAAGGTGCAACATCCTGCAACTGTGTTTATGTATACACATGTACCACCTTTCTCGGCCAAGATCATATCCAGGGCCATGCGATTCTGGAATGTCATCTGTGATGTGGCCTCCAGTTGTTCTGCAATACCTTTCAAGGCATCCTTTGTATCATTAACAAATCTCTGTTGATTATAATACATATAGTTTATCCATGCAACATTCTTATTGATTGTAACCTGGGGCAGCAGAGATTCAAAGCCAGTAGCCACTTCATCTCGGGCCTTGAACTCGTCTGGGACACCCCGGGGTACACCAATAGTATCAATGTATACGTGTGGGTCAAAGCTTTCCAGTGGGGTACTTCTCTTTTGTCTAGGGTGTGGGTCAGGTAGGGGTGAAGGTGTTTCAATGGCTGTTGGCAAAATATGGATAGGCATAATGATTTTTGAGAGAGCACATTCGCCTCTCCATACACTGTCAAGCTTTGCTCTAATTTTCATGTCCCCACAAATGAAATAAATGTCACCAAGGGATTTCTTCATGATGGGTAAGGTTACATACCTACGGATGGCACAGTAACCATCCGGGAATGTTTTCAGATCTACCCCCTTAGTGACATTAGAACAGTAACAAGTATAGTTGCCTGGATATATGGTGATTGTGTTACCTGGATTGGTGTTTTTTCCTAAGATGGGGTAGTTCTTCTTCCATAACTCACATTCATTATCTTTAGTTTTATTGCCAGTGTATAAGGTAAAAAAACATTCATCCTCTGATTCTGGTATGTTAAGGGGGACGGTACCAAGGTGGGGTCTGGACTTAGCACATACATAACAGTCAGTTCGGTTAGTCTGTCGTGCATTGTATTTCATCCATTCTAACCAAAAATTCACATCAGCTAAACCTGTCTCTATGGACATGGTGTCCTCATATGTGGGATTACTGATAGCAACCATATCTTTAAAGGTACTTATGTGTGGTTTGAATGGGGATAATGGCTGGGGCCTGGCGGGGGATGGTGGCTTACGGAGGGAAAGGTATTCCTGATTGTTAAACATATCTTTGAGATAGAATTGTTGTCTATCACTGGCATATCCACCTCCCCACCATACCCCTAGAACATACATTCCAGCATCACTGGGGCTGGGATTTTCAATATTTATAGTGCAATAATAGTCATATCTACCGTCATCCTTAGTGATAGTCATCCTAGAAAGTAATGGCTTACCATACTTGTCCTTTCGATCAATAGCCAAGGTGGGTTTGTATGCCCAGTCGATACCTGAATTCCACCCCACTGCTCCCCAATAATTGCAGTTATTTCCCCAATAATAATCATCTGTGACACAAATATATACATTTTTAGTCTGGCTGAGAGCTGATTTGGATGGCATGGACCACATGTTACTAGGTATGACCGTATCATAGTTTATTCGGTAAGTGGCCACGCGAGTGGTAGATGAATTGTACCAAAGGGTAAACACATCATCCTGACTGGTAATATCCACTTCTGCGGTACAGAAATTATAAAGAACAAGAGCGAGTAAAGTCAGCAGAGCTAAGATAGGGGGAATCATTTCCTTCAAGGGTCCTCTCGGCCTCAGTAGGAATTCCGTTTTCCTCGATGTCTGGATCCCCTACCGGCAATTCTTCTCCTCGTAGGAGGTCAGAGTTATTAACTCCCGTTAGTACCTCACTGGTCCGGTCTGTGTCAATCTCAGGATCAGTGTCGACCTCTGTGTCGAAAGTAGTTGGAGTAGGGATTTTCTTCACTCTGGATGCGTGGATCCACGTTGGGTTGTCATCGGTGAGCACAGCAGTTCTTGTCACAGCGACCACCTCTGTCTCAGGACCGTAGGAGAAATCACCTGGATTCTTGTTGCGTGGAAGGACTTTAACCACAACTTTGTCTCCGACTTGGAATGGATGTGTAGGTTTCTGTGAATGACAAGGATTTTTAAGTACAACTTCATGTTCAATTTCGTCTAGTCTGTGTATTAAAGTCCTTACATATTCTTCTCTGATTACTTCTAAATCTCCTGCTTGTGTGACTAGTGGTTTCCTTGCCCAGGGGGTGGGGAAGGGGCGTCCCATTAGTATTTCAAAAGGGGAGTAACCTAGAGTCTTTTGTGGCGTCATTCTTATTTCAGCTAACACAATAGGAAGGACTTGCTTCCATTTTGTGAAGGTGCCCCCAGTAGCCTTTCTCAATTTATCCTTCAAAGTGCGGTTCATGCGTTCGACAATAGCTGAACTCTGTGGGTGGTACGGAATGTGGAATTTCCAATCTATTTGGAGGGCTTTAACTAGTTCAGCAGTGACTTTGGCAGTAAAAGCAGAACCTTTATCACTATTGATTTGTAGCGGGCATCCCCAGCGCGGAATGATCTCCTGCGTGAGAATGCGGGCTACAGTTTTTGCATCTTCGGACTTTGTTGGATATGCCTCCGTCCAGCGTGAGAACATATCAACTATGACCAAAGCGTATTCCTGTTTCCCTGTACCTGGTATATGGGTAAAATCAATCTGCAGGTGAGTAAACGGAGTAGTGGGGTATTCAAGATGTTGGTGTTTTGCTTTATTGGGATTGTTAGGGTTGTTTCTAAGACACACAATACATCTACTAACATATTGGGTGACAAGTTCTTTTGCATTTGTGATGTAAAAATCATTGGTGAGGAGCAGTGTTGTCGTGACTTTGCTGTGGTGACCTACTCCGTGATAGTGTGCTATGAACAGTGAGGCACTTGTTTGGGGGATACAGGGTTTCCCCTCTTTGCAGATTAATCCAGTCCGTGGATTCTTCTGCAGAATTGGGTATGTCCAATCTGAGTCGCGACCCCATGCTGAGAAGGTCGGGACCCACAGTTTGAGAACCGCTGGTCTAGAGGGTGCTAAATAAGTAGATTCTGATTGGTTGCCCATAGCAACAAGTAGAAGTAGAATACAAATTTTAGTAAATTTCTCCTATGGTCTTAAACAGGACTACCAGCTTCAGTATCACAAATTATTGTTGTTGTTGAAATAAGTTAGTTTTATAAAAGAAAAACAGTTGATTTTGTTAAGAAAAGCAGCCTAGACTTCAATAAAGAAAATAATTACATTTTTGAATGTTAAAATTCAATTATTTTCTCCGTTTAAAGGGGCAGATGTATGAAGCCTTAACAAGAGATAAATTCAGGGGTGATAAAGAGAGCATGTGATTGGCTGCACATTTATCTAACTGCCATGTTACAGGCTGTGTTTGAAAAAAGTCAGTAAGGAGCTGATTGGCCGGATGTTAATCTCTCCTTATCACCCTTGCATTTATCTCTTGTTAAGGCTTAATACATCTGCCCCAATGTAGCTTATTAGTCTGGGCCTCGACTTAGTTTTGTTTTTCTAAAAACTACTTTCTTTCAACAATAATTTGTTTTATTTGTGATACCGTAGCTGGCAGTCATTTTTTGAGACACCTAACACATTCATATCGCCTCACTAACGCTGGGAGGAGACATATGCATCTCTCAGAAACTAGAGCCAATTGTATAATAAACAGGGCATATTCATAATCAGGAGCACAACATGAATCTAAATTGACTCTTAGATCCCCTGATCCCTTGACTTTTCTCCAGTGTAATTGGCTAAAATACAATGTATATTACAGTATTATGAATTTAATCTATCAGGTGGACTTACCTTACAAACAGAAAATGGGCCTTTTTTCTCTAGAAGTGCAATGCCTCTAAATTCTGCAAGCTCCCAGCACAAAGAACAGTAGGGAGCAGGTATTGATTGCTCTCTTTATAAACAGAGCAGAGCGGAGTTAAAAATAAAGACCTTTCCTTTCATGCCGAACACAGTAATTTTCACATGTGTATTTATGACTTAATCATAGAGCAGAGGTGTTTTTAAGAAAGAAAATGTGACAAACATGTTTTTTCCTGCACCAAGGTCAAAATGAATTGTAAGCCTATTTCATATGCTGCAACATTTTGCAACTGTACATGTGTGACTCAAGTAGTTACATTTGTGGGGAATGGTAACAATTTTTTTTAGCTTTTTGTTAAATCTGGATCAGTACTACCCCTTTCACAACGCACAAATAACCTGTGCCCGATCTGGGTCTCAAAAGGAAAAACCTGGGTCCAGCAACCCGGCATTCCGACTTGGGTTAAAAGAAGGGTTTTGCTTGGTCCCTCTTACACTACAGGGAGGAGGCAGCGTCATACGCGGTGCATTACTGTATGTCACGAGGCTGCATCCCCCTAATGGGTGTTTAAGGAAAATTACCTATACAAGTATGGGGCCTGCTATATGGAAGCTGATTAGGAAACCTGTCTGAAAATCAAGAAGGATAAACTTCTATATGTATTTTTATGTATATATATGTAAATATTTATTTTTTCTGTGAAAGGGGGGATGTTTCACACTTTGTAGAAAAATAAACAGACGAGAGATCCAACCAATCTGCACCCAACTGTCAGTTTACAGTCTGTCTAATAAATGGCAGGTGCTGATTTGTACTTTTATTCGGGCATGAATTGTTCGGTCGACCCAAGGAAGGTTGACACTCCTTAGGGCAACAGGCAGAAGGTCAACAGGGACTGAAGGTCAACAGGGTCCTTAGGTCAACTGGTGGAAGGTTGACAATACAGAAGGTCTACATGTATTTTTGTATTCTTTTTTAAGTGTCTACATCTAGACGTCTAGTTCTACACTGTCTAAGTGTAGGGCAGCCCCTTGCTACGCTTGCGAAGGCTTCGGGCACAGTGTCTCGCTATTCTCAGCATACTATTCTTTTCTCCACCATGCCCTAGTGGATGGTAGGGCATGAACTACCACCTCTTCTGCAACCACAGTGTGGGGAAAAAAAATTCCCATGTTGACTTTAGGCATTGTCAACCTTCCGCCGGTTGACCTACAGACTCTGTCGGCCTTTTTTGTGCTGACCTAACGACCGCATCCCTTTTATTCTCCACTTTATATTGCTCCAAAGCTTAATACATTGCCTTCTGTTTTGTCTTTAGGCCCCCATACATTAGCAACATATTACCGCTATTTGCCAGGTTCAGGCCAATTGCCAATCCAGATTCTCAATCCTAACTGAAACTGGTCCGGATTGGAAAATCAGGCTTTTTTAACGTGTCTAATTATCTCAATCCCCTGACTGATCGACGTTCATCAATGGTCAGGGAATTGGTGTGATTTTTGCTAGTGGACGATTTTGACTAGATGCACTAGCGATTTTGTCTATGTTCACTATGATCGTCTGTGATCTAGTTAGAATTGCCTTGCCTGCACAGTCTATTTTGCTATGCGATACTGATTTAGCGGGGTCGCGCATCACGATTGAATGCATTTTGGCTAACCTGAGTGATTTTGACTATCTAGTCAAAATCTCCTGCGAAAATCGCACCGTGCATATACCCCTTTATATGTATGGGGGAAATTATTCACAGAGGTGAGGAAAACATCAGATTAGCAAGGAGACAAATGACGGTGTTGTAAAAACCACAAATTAAATTAAATCGGTATATATTAGGTCTGTTGCTCTAATGATGCTTGTAGTATTAAAGACATTCTTATTGGCTGTTATCTGTCTCCTTTCTTCATTAAAACTTATCTTGTATTTTTTTATATACACTTACTTTAGGTTGTTTTATCACATGATGATGAAATTACGAACTTGATTGGTGTGCACTGCTGTGTTTGTTGCTGGAGAGATAATATACAAATACTAGTCTCAGCCTACTATACTCACAGAGAACATTCACATGATTCTTTTTGCAGTCGCTACAGACCACAATGCAGTGGGGTTTGCTCTTGATTTTTACCTTTACACTTATGAGCGATGCAATCAGAGACCTATTCACTGAGTCATCCCATTGCATATGCTGCTGGTGCAGTGTGGTTTACATGCAGCATGTAACAATCCATTGCATTGCATCGGTAAGTTGTTGGGTTACAGTATTGGGTAGTGTGTACCCAGTTTGAGAGTGTTTCTAAATTCTCTCTGATCCAGTTATCAGAAACGGGGAAATTTACTAAAGGAAATTTGTAAAAAATAGGTGTATTTGTATCCAGAAATACACTTATTTTTGACCTTTACTATCCCGAAAATACGGCAATTCGTATTGATAGCACATCAATACGAATACGAATTGCCGTATTTTCGGGATAGTAAATGTCAAAAATAAGTGTATTTCTGGATACAAATACACCTATTTTTTACAAATGTCCATTAGTAAATTTCCCCCACAGTCTCTATCCATTTGTTGGCCTGTCGAGTGGTCAGTGTATATTCATCGCTGCCTCCTTGGAGCTATATTTCTTCACATACACAACAGGCTCATTATTTAGAATCCACAAGTCCCACTAGTATGTTTTTGAGGTGTGGTAACAAACTAAAGTACCCCACGGCCACATACAAACTCCACACTGGTGCTTTGGCCACCATGTCACTGATGACTTCAGTGGTGAGTTTATGAGTCCCTGAAGTGGTGATGGAACCATTACACCATCATGCTGCCTACTGGCACATCAAGGAATAAAGAGACAAACTGTCTGCAATGACAAAAAGCAAGGTTTAATATAGCTCTGGCAGAATGGGTTTACTATATAACGCTAGTTATCTACTGATCGAGGCATCCAAAGTTGCTGCTCTATATGTCGTCATGTGATCACAGCTATTGGGTAATTGAGCTTGTCCACCCAGCTTAGATATCAGTCCTTGCAATCAGTGTATGCTGACTGCCCGTACACATAGCCAGATGCACCGATATACCAATATTGGCATGGATAGAGTGATATTTCTGTGAATTACTGTATGTCATGCACTGATCTATCACCTGCTGACCCAATAATGATACATTGCCAATTCACTCATACAGGCTAAATATATATTGGAACAAAAGAAGAAAACACATCAGAGGGACTTTTCAGCAAACAAATATATTGTGCAAAAAAATGCCAACACTTCGGGGCTGGCACGCCCCTTTGTCAAGGCAATCAAACAATGTGAATAACCACAATGTTTGATATATATATATATATATATATATATATATATATATATATATATATATATATATATATATATATATATATATATATATATATATATATATATATATATATATATATATATATCGCACACGTGAGCACAGTATTAAATCCTATTTTACTAAAAAATATAAGCTCACATACATCGAGGTAAACAGAAAACAGCTTGTCAAGCACTTTATCCACCACTGTGTACCGCTCTCGGGAAGGACCGGGACCAGTCTTTATCACCGTCGGTAACCTCTGTGGACAGGATCCTCAAAGCACTGTGTTGTGAGTTAGGCCACGCCCAACATGTTTCGTCATCAGGAGACTTCGTCAGGGGGTGTGAGCATCCTAAGCACTGGTGTAGTATTTGTCAGTCAGAACAGCTGATTCTAATGGACTGCTAAGTATCTAATCACAATTCAAGCACATGCTGGTCTATATTAGACTTCACTTCTTTTATCACATGTAATACAACATAAAAAAAATGGAAAATAAAAATATGACAAATACAATCAAAATACATTTTAACAATTCATAAAATAATATAGTAGTCTATTTAATATTTAATGCATTTTGCGGCTATACCGCCGATTTAAAACACATACAGATAAACATCTACAAATAGTTTAAAAAATAAGAAGAATGGACATAGCAGATATAGTGTGCAAATCTTTTTTTAAATATTCAATATTCTAAACATTTCTGCCTAATAGATATACTCCTATATCACTAAGTAGAAATTGTGCTGAAATATATGGAGAAATAAAAAAGAGAGAAAGACAAAAGATTTTTTAGAAGCGTTAAATGTACATTTTTTCATATTCAATATACACAAGGAGAAATATTGTGTTAATTTGTGGGTTATTTTCTTCCCACAATAAATAACACACAAATTAACATTGAGTACCAACAGTATATAAAGTGCTACAAGCACTTTATTGACGATATAATAATTGTGTGGCAAGGTGATCAAACTATGTTCGATGAATTTATGTTGAAGATAAATATTAATACTTCAAATTTGAAGTACATACAATGCAGAGCCGGCACTATTCCAAACAAGGTAACTCGGTTCCAGTGCCCAACAGTGCAAACAATTCTGTCCGGGCACAATATAGAAATCGTGTAATGGCACTCAGATCCTCCAAATTAAAGACTCAAGTCAAATGGTGTCTATCGACATTTCATTTCACAAACGGAAATATCCTGATGATAATTCCGTTTGTGAAATGAAACGTTGATAGACACCATTTGTATTGAGTCTTTATTTTGGAGGATCCGAGTGCCATTACACGATATACTGTATATATGCTGGGGGGATGGGCGGCACTCGCAGTATTGAAGAGCCACTCCGACACAAAGGTTACATAACGTTTCAATTCTATTGTAAGAATTTTCGGTACTGTTTACCTAGAACGGTGCCCATTGCGGGCATCGCATGTACATCGCATGCCATTATAATGGCATGCGATGCGACCAATGCGATGCCCGCGATTTTACATAGAAATGCATGTTAAAATGTAAATCGCGTCGGTCGCATCGCATGCGGCCAAAAAAATCGCATGCGAAGCGACCGACGCGATTACCGCGATTTTACATAGGGAACAATGTTAAATGGCCCAATTGACCCAATTTTACATAGGGAACAATGTTAAATGGCCCACAGACCCCAAGTAGCCACCCTGAAGTGTGAAATGGCCCCCCCAATTGTTAACGCCACCCCACGATCAACATCAACCTGAAGCGTGGGGAGCGCAGCGAGCCCGCGAGGGGCGGCGGTACGCGTCCTCCGACCTTTTCATACCCCCACTATCCACGTCGGCGTGGAGTTGAGAATAGAAAGTGTGGCGAGTGCGAAGCGTGGCGAGCGTACGCGGATACCTGTGAAGCCTGCGAGGGGACACGGATACCTGTGAAGGTATCCGCATCCGCTCGCCACGCTTCGGGCTCGCTGCGCTCGCCACACTTTCTGTTCTCAACTCCACGCCGACGTGGATAGTGGGGGTATGAAAAGGTCGGAGGACGCGTACCGCCGCCCCTCGTGGGCTCGCTGCGCTCGCCATGCTTCGGGTTGACGTTGATTGTGGGGTGGCGTTAACAATTGGGGGGGCCATTTCACACTTCAGGGTGGCTATTTGGGGTCTGTGGGCCATTTAACATTGTTCCCTATGTAAACTCGGGTCAATTGGGCCATTTAACATTGTTCCCTATGTAAAATCGCGGTAATCGCGTCGGTCGCATTGCATCACGAGATTTTTGACCTTGCGATGCCTAAGATCAAAATCGTGGGCGCCGTTCTAGGTGAACAGTACCGAATTTTCTTCAGAAGTGTTATACAAAAGTGAATAGACATACCTTTATACCGACACCTTAATCCTGAGTGTGCTTGCGCGTTTCTCTCCACCGCGTGCGTCTGGATGTAGAGTCGCACTGAGACTGACGTCACTCTGTCATGATAGATGTCGACTCTGGGAAAAATAACAATCATTAGAAGAACAATCATTGAAAGGATCACATAAATGTTGCTAGATCATTGGTGGATGCATGAAAGGACACACTGTATTAATTATAAATCACAATTGAGGTTAAGTTGTTCATTGAGCCCAAACGGGCTTACTGTGTTTAGTTCATAAGTCCAGCGTGCCTCCTTTTGTAGTAAGCGGCGGGTTCGATCTCCGCCTCTTAAAGTTAGCGGGACTTCATCTATGATTTATATCGTAAAGTGGATAATCCACGTTTATTCACACACCCTCATTCTGGGAAAACATATAAAATCAAATCGATCTTCCCCTGCAATTCCTCATATGTGGTCTAATAAAGTGTCCATGTGGTCTTGCATATGTGGGCAAGACCACATGGAAATTTAAAGAATGTATGGCCATGCATAGATGTTCCATCAGAGATGCATTAGAAGGCAAAACCTTGGACCAACCAGTGGCTCACCATTTTTTCCAGAATAAAAATGGATTATCCACTTTACAATATAAAATCATAGATGGAGTCCCACTAACTTTAAGAGGCGGAGATCGAGCCTGCCGCTTACTACAAAAGGTGTCGGCTTTTGTAGAACACTTCTGAAGAAAATTCTTACAATAGAATTGAATCGTTAAGTAACCTTTGTGTCGGAGTGGTTCTTCAATACAGCAAGTGCCACCCATTCCCCCAGCTTCTCCATATCTACACTATCGGGATGGGTCCCGGGACAATATTTTCTGCATAGTGGAGTGGCGATACCTTCTCAATTGTGTGTGTGTGCGTGTATATATATATATATATATACACTGATTCCACAATGGGTGTTCTGCTTGGAAGAAGGAGGCGGCACTCGTCAGGCTTCAAGTTAAATTGTTTGTATTAGTGAAAAAATAAATACATTACAGATATTCGTGACGACGTTTTAAGACCCATAGTGGTCTTTTCATCAGGTCTCTGTGCAAATTTAAAGTGCAGTATAACAAGCAACCTGCACTTTAAATTTGCATATATATATGCACCATGTTTTAACTAAGATTCCATAGCTTATGTTAACCATTTCTCTAGATCTGGGGTAGCCAACCCTAGTCCTCGAGAGCTACCAACAGTGCATGTTTTGCAGGTCTCCTCACAGAATTACTAGTGAGCTAATTAGCTCCATCTCTGTATCTTTTAAAATGTGTCAGTGATTAATGAGTGCAGCTGTGCAGCAGCTAGGTTGTCTGGAAAATGTGAACTGTTGGTAGCTCTCGAGGGCTAGGGTTGGCTACCACTGCCCTAGATGATTAGTGACAGGTGTGGTGGTAGCTGCTCACCTATAAAAGCAAAGTGTGCTGTGAGCTTCAGACCAGATAGCATGCCTGGAATCAAACATTAATGTCATAGCTATGTGTATTGTAGCCATTTTCAGCGATAGTGTCAGGACCTGCAGAAATGTGGGGTCCCTTGAAAGGAAACAGAACAAGATATGGAAGTGACTGCGCTAATAATGGTATGCTACTCACATAGATAATCAAAGTATTTAATATGCAATTTAACCATACAATATAAAAAATGGTTTTAAAACGGATATGAGTGATTCACCTGGGGCTGACTGACTGGACCCACCATTTCACTTCTGCCACAATACCGTCTAAAACCTCAAAGATATTTTGGACTTTTTTGGCTTGTTGGATTCAAAACCATTTCTGGGATTCCAAAATATCCAAAGATACCCCATACCACCTATTGGGCTACAGAATTTGCAGAAAAACCTTGCACCCTCCATTTGGACAGCCAACGGAGCAATTGGAGCCACCATTCCCACCAAACTTCAGTGAGGTACTTTAAACGAAAAAAGGACTACCACTTAACCAACTGGCATAACAATACGGTACCGTATGAACTATCAAACCAGTCAAAAAGTCACCCCTTGATCCCCCCTTTTTTTCCCCCCTTCCCACATGTTTTAAAGATATACTCATATCCGTTTTAAAACCATTTTTTATATTGTATGGTTAAATTGCATATTAAATACTTTGATTATCGATGTGAGTAGCATACCATTATTAGCGCAGTCACTTCCATATCTTGTTCTGTTTGTCTCTATTGGGGAGTGACACCCCCATATTTTGTACTGCTACTTGACCACACAGCTCTATCTGTTGCGCCTCCACCTAGATAACCCAGTTATCTTTTTTTCTCACCTGGGTCCCTTGAAGGAAGCTGCAGGCTTAAATGCATTGATCAATTCATGAACCAATTCTCCACTATTTATTATCAGTTAATTTAGTGTGTGCAGAGCCCCTACAATGTCTGTTTAAACAATGTGGTCACAAGCCATAGGGCACCCCAAAACTAGGATTTGTGTGTGTACACACAAATCTCTGATGAATAATATTGATACAATTGTCCTGATTTCCTGTGGCTGTTTACAATGCCGAACCACCCCCTCCCCATTCACGGCAGCAATGCATAAGTCACCCACATTGAGCCATCTGGGACATGCAGTTTGTTGCATGCGATCATTCTGCATGCTATATATCGCATAAGTTCCCAACCATGCCTGTCCGGCTGCACAAGCAATCCAAGAGATTGCTTGCACAGCTGATGTGACTCACAGGCTTTGGTGCGATGAGCACAGGACCGTGCCTCGGACCTGTTGTCATTCACCTGCAATTTGGGTTAGTTTCAAATTGCCCAGTGTATGGGGGCCTTTACAGTGCTGCTGACTAGAGGTAAGACAAGTTCTCTGGTGAATGCAGCTCCATACATAGTGGGGCACATTTAGCATTAGGAACACATCTGCACGTGTATTAAAGTATGTTATGATGTACGGGCCAGTTGTGTCTTCAGAGGTGCACTACTAATGAGTTTTCAGGTGAATGGGGCTAAAGGCCCCCCATATACAATGCAATTTTGGCCCATTTTCACCTGATGGATAAAGCCGAGAAATCACTAAAATTGGTCTAAATCGCAAGTGTGGACATGCTGCCTGTCTGATCACCAACTCTCCCCCCTTCCTGTTTGATCTCCAACTCCCATCCCCCCCCTTCTGGCTGACTGATTGGGTGAAAAGTGGCCAAATCGGACCTGTGTTGACATCCTGTGCACATCGGATTAGAGCTGGAGATGATCTCCAACTTGGCCCCCTCCATACAGTGCAGAACAGGGATCGCATGTCACATGCAGAAGGAAAGCATGGTTCTTGCCACCCGGGAAGGTCCAGGGTGGCTCGCAACCTTTTTATAGATATCTTCAGATCTGAATAAGTGGATAAGAAGCACTTGAAAAGTGATCTCTGCCGGTAACCATCCATTTGGAAGAGAACACCGCCACAGTGTTATTGTAAATAGAACTATCCTAACAAAAAATTGGTATAAATTATCTACCAATATTGTCAATGATTAAATTAAAAAAGACCATGTATATAACAGTATTATGAAGTCGTTCTAGAGTCAGGATGTTACATTAGCAGATGTAACTATTTTCTCTAGAAGTACAATTGGATACATTTACTAAGGGTTCGAAAAGTGTTGATTTTGACCATAGGTTACTATGGGCCATAACTCCACTTCTCACTTTTAGAAACTTTAGTAACCTTTAAGTAGATTGTGGAACACGTGTACAAGACCCAAGTATTTACATTTCTGGGGAACGGTAGCAAAAAAATGTTGCTTTGTATTGGAAAATTGCACCCTTGTGACCAACTATCATAAATAAAACAGTTTTACATAGTGGTAGTAACTGTCCTTCCACAAACACGGAAACACATAAAGGGAAGAAAGCTCCATACACACTTGGCGATAAAATCAGCAATGTATACTCTCTCAGATGGGACCCCCTTCCATTGTCTGTGCATGTGCAGACAAGAGAGTGGATTGTTAATGAGGGCCATGCTACAACATGCAACATGGCACCTCACCTGCCATGAGTTTTGAGTAGAGATATGTCAGTGATACAAACCTGCATCCCAGCTACATCACAGTACCAGGCAGCCTTCCAGCTGAGCCACCAAAGGACACAGTATATTCTAAGACTATTACCTATATCAACCGGTAGCTAGGGGAAAAATTACAGGTAATATAAATAACACTGATCCTGGGATTCAAACCACTGACCCCCCCCCCATGACTATGTGCAGGGAACCATACCACTAGGCCGCAGAGGTTGTACAGTCCCCTAACCAGCAAAGATGTATCTCATTGTCATGTACCAGCTGCAATAATCAGGGCCCTAAGCTAAAAATAAGCCAGAGAGGACTCAAACCAGGACCTTCCCTATGATGCATATAGAACACCAGCTCACTGTGTCACCTGCATTGTGTCTGAGATGTGAGGAGCACAGAGAGAGAGAAAGTGAGAAAACAGGGAGTTGTTGCTGCTGATTCATGACACTGAGATAAGTCTCAGCTGATTTGTGTGCAGCCTCAGCAGCCTAGTGGTATGGTTTGCTGCACATAGTCATGGTGTGGTTACTGGTTCAAACCCCAGAGCCAGTGTTATTTATATTATCTGTAAATTTCCTCCCTGGTTGCCAGTTGATATAGGTAATAGTCTCAGAATATACTGTGTCGTGTGGTGGCTCAGCTGGAAGGCTGCCTGGTACTGTGATGTAGCTGCTAATGCTTGGGATGCAGGTTCGTATCACCATCATGGCTCTACTCACAACCTTGTGTGCTAGATCCACATGACACAGAGCGCCCAGGGCTAGTCAGAGATGGTTGACCCCTATGTCAGGTGTCCAGAGTTCGATGTTGCACTGTGTTTATTATTTATTAAGTGCAACATCAACTCCAATGGACGGACTGCAGCAGGACTACACACCTCTCTGCTACCCTGTCCAGGTGCTACCCCTACGGTCTGGGGCCTTTTGTCAGCAGCAAACATCTTCGACGAGGCGGAGGAGAGAGACGAGGCGGAGGCGGAGGCGGAGGCGGAGGCGGAGGCGGAGGCGAGAGAGAGAGATGAGGCGAGGAGGCGGTGGAGAGAGAGGAGAGGCGGAGGAGAGAGAGAGACAAGACCGCGGAGGAGAGAGAGGCGAGGAGAGAGACGAGACGAGGAGGCGGAGGAGAGAGAGAGAGATGAGGCGAGGAGGCAGAGGAGAGAGCGAGCGGGAGAGAGCGAGCGAGCGAGAGAGAGGAGGAGAGAGAGACGAGGCGAGGAGGCAGAGGAGAGAGAGGGAAAGAGGACGAGGAGGCGGAGGAGAGAGAGAGAGAGAGACGAGGCGAGGAGGCGGAGGAGAGAGAGAGAGACGAGGCGGAGGAGAGAGAGAGAGACGAGGCGAGGAGGCGGAGGAGAGAGAGAGAGACGAGGCGAGGAGGCGGAGGAGAGAGAGAGAGAAACGAGGCGAGGAGGCGGAGGAGAGAGAGGAGGCGAGGAGGCGGAGGAGAGAGACGAGGCGGAGGAGAGAGAGACGAGAGAGGAGAGAGAGGAGAGGCGGAGGAGAGAGAGAGAGAGACGAGGCGAGGAGGGCGGAGGAGAGAGAGAGAGAGACGAGGCGAGGAGGAGAGAGAGGAGAGGCGGAGGAGAAAGAGAGGCGAGGCGGCGAGGAGGCGGAGGAGAGAGAGGAGAGAGAGGAGAGAGAGGAGAGAGAGGAGAGAGAGGAGAGAGAGGAGAGAGAGGAGAGGCGGAGGAGAGAGAGAGAGGAGAGGCGGAGGAGAGAGAGAGAGGCGAGGAGGCGGAGGAGAGAGAGAGAGGCGAGGCGAGGAGGCGGAGGAGAGACGAGACGAGGCGAGGAGGCGGAGGAGAGAGAGAGAGAGACGAGGCGAGGAGGCGGAGGAGAGAGAGGGAGAGACGAGGCGAGGAGGCGGAGGAGAGAGAGCGAGAGAGACGAGGCGGAGGTGGAGGAGAGAGAGGAGAGGCGGAGGAGAGAGAGAGAGAGACGAGGTGGCGGAGGAGAGACGAGGCGAGGAGGCGGAGGAGAGAGAGGGAGAGGCGGAGGAGAAAGAGAGATGAGGCGAGGCGGCGGAGGAGAGATGAGGCGAGGAGGCGGAGGAGAGAGAGGGAGAGACGAGGCGAGGAGGCGGAGGAGGGAGAGACGAGGCGAGGAGGCGGAGGAGAGAGAGGGAGAGACGAGGCGAGGCGGCGGAGGAGGGAGAGACGAGGCGAGGAGGCGGAGGAGAGAGAGGAGAGGCGGAGGAGAGAGAGGAGAGGCGGAGGAGAGAGAGAGACGAGGCGGAGGAGAGAGAGAGACGAGGCGGCGGAGGAGAGACGAGGCGAGGAGGCGGAGGAGAGAGAGACGAGGCGAGGCGGCGGAGGAGAGAGAGACGAGGCGGCGGAGGAGAGAGAGAGACGAGGCGAGGCGGAGGAGAGAGAGACGAGGCGAGGCGGAGGAGAGAGAGACGAGGCGGCGGAGGAGAGATGAGGCGAGGAGGCGGAGGAGAGAGAGGGAGAGACGAGGCGAGGAGGCGGAGGAGAGAGAGAGAGATGAGGCGAGGAGGCGGAGGAGAGAGAGAGAGAAACGAGGCGAGGAGGCGGAGGAGAGAGAGAGGAGGCGAGGAGGCGGAGGAGAGAGACGAGGCGGAGGAGAGAGAGGAGAGAGAGGAGAGGCGGAGGAGGAGAGAGAGAGAGACGAGGCGAGGAGGGCGGAGGAGAGAGAGAGAGAGAGAGAGGAGAGGCGGAGGAGAAAGAGAGACGAGGCGAGGCGGCGGAGGAGAGAGAGAGCGAGGAGGCGAGGAGGCGGAGGAGAGAGAGGCGAGGCGGAGGAGAGAGAGAGAGGCGAGGCGAGGAGGCGGAGGAGAGAGAGAGACGAGGCGAGGAGGCGGAGGAGAGAGAGGAGAGGCGGAGGAGAGAGAGAGACGAGGCCGCGGAGGAGAGAGAGGCGAGGCGAGGAGGCGGAGGAGAGAGAGGCGAGGCGAGGAGGCGGAGGAGAGAGAGAGACGAGGCGAGGAGGCGGAGGAGAGACGAGACGAGGCGGAGGAGAGAGCGAGAGAGACGAGGCGAGGAGGCGGAGGAGAGAGAGGGAGAGACGAGGCGAGAAGGCGGAGGAGAGAGCGAGAGAGACGAGGCGGAGGTGGAGGAGAGAGAGGAGAGGCGGAGGAGAGGCGGAGGAGAGAGAGAGAGAGACGAGGTGGCGGAGGAGAGACGAGGCGAGGAGGCGGAGGAGAGAGAGGGAGAGGCGGAGGAGAAAGAGAGATGAGGCGAGGCGGCGGAGGAGAGATGAGGCGAGGAGGCGGAGGAGAGAGAGGGAGAGACGAGGCGAGGAGGCGGAGGAGAGATGAGGCGAGGAGGCGGAGGAGAGAGAGGGAGAGACGAGGCGAGGCGGCGGAGGAGAGATGAGGCGAGGAGGCGGAGGAGAGAGAGGGAGAGACGAGGCGAGGCGGCGGAGGAGAGATGAGGCGAGGAGGCGGAGGAGAGAGAGGGAGAGACGAGGCGAGGAGGCGGAGGAGAGAGAGGAGAGGCGGAGGAGAGAGAGAGACGAGGCGGCGGAGGAGAGACGAGGCGAGGAGGCGGAGGAGAGAGAGAGAGACGAGGCGAGGCGGCGGAGGAGAGAGAGACGAGGCGGAGGAGAGAGAGACGAGGCGGCGGAGGAGAGATGAGGCGAGGAGGCGGAGGAGAGAGAGGGAGAGACGAGGCGAGGAGGGCGGAGGAGAGAGAGAGAGAGACGAGGAGAGAGACGAGGCGAGGAGGCGGAGGAGAGAGAGAGAGAGAGACGAGGAGGCGGAGGAGAGAGAGGGAGAGACGAGGCGAGGAGGGCGGAGGAGAGAGAGAGAGAGAGGCGAGGAGGAGGGCGGAGGAGAGAGAGAGAGAGAGGCGAGGCGGCGGAGGAGAGAGAGAGACGAGGCGAGGAGGCGGAGGAGAGAGAGACGAGGCGGCGGAGGAGAGAGAGGGAGAGACGAGGCGAGGAGGGTGGAGGAGAGAGAGAGAGACGAGACGTGGAGGCGGAGGAGAGAGAGACGAGGCGAGGAGGCGGAGGAGAGAGAGAGAGACGAGGCGGAGGAGAGAGAGAGAGGCGAGTAGGAGGAGGAGAGAGAGACGAGGCGGCGGAGGAGAGAGAGAGGGAGAGGCGAGGAGGAGGAGAGAGAGGGAGAGAGACGAGGCAGAGGAGAGAGAGAGAGGCGAGTAGGAGGAGGAGAGAGAGACGAGGCGGCGGAGGAGAGAGAGAGGGAGAGGCGAGGAGGAGGAGAGAGAGGGAGAGGCGAGGAGAGGGAGAGAGAGGCGAGGAGGAGGAGGAGAGAGAGACGAGGCGGAGGAGGAGAGAGAGAGACGAGGCGGCGAGAGAGGGAGAGGGAGAGGCAGTGAGAGAGAGACGAGGCGGCGGAGGCGAGGAGGCAGAGAGAGAGAGAGGCGAGGAGGCAGAGAGAGAGAGAGACGAGACGAGGAGGCAGAGAGAGAGAGACGAGACGTGGAGGCGGAGGAGAGAGAGACGAGGCGAGGAGGCGGAGGAGAGAGAGAGAGACGAGGCGGAGGAGAGAGAGAGAGACGAGTAGGAGGAGGAGAGAGAGACGAGGCGGCGGAGGAGAGAGAGAGGGAGAGGCGAGGAGGCGGAGGAGAGAGAGGGAGAGGCGAGGAGGCGGAGAGAGAGAGAGACGAGGCGGCGGAGGAGAGAGAGGGAGAGGCGAGGCGGCGGAGGAGAGAGAGAGGCGAGGAGGCAGAGAGAGAGAGAGGGACGAGACGAGGAGGAGGAGGAGGAGAGAGAGGCGAGGCGGCGGAGGAGAGAGAGAGGGAGAGAGAGGCGAGGCGGCGGAGGAGAGAGAGAGACGAGGAGGAGGAGGAGGAGAGAGAGGCGAGGCGGCGGAGGAGAGCGAGGGAGAGGCGAGGCGGCGGAGGAGAGAGAGAGAGAGAGACGAGGCGAGGAGGCGGAGGAGAGAGAGAGAGAGGCGAGGCGAGGCGGCGGAGGAGAGAGAGAGAGACGAGGCGAGGAGGAGGAGAGACGAGGCGAGGAGGCGGAGGAGAGAGAGGGAGAGGCGAGGAGGAGGAGAGAGAGGGAGAGGCGAGGCGGCGGAGGAGAGAGAGAGACGAGGCGAGGAGGCGGAGGAGAGAGAGGGAGAGGCGAGGAGGCGGAGAGAGAGAGAGACGAGGCGGCGGAGGAGAGAGAGGGAGAGGCGAGGAGGCAGAGAGAGAGAGAGAGACGAGGCGAGGAGGCGGAGGAGAGAGAGGGAGAGGCGAGGAGAGAGAGGGAGAGGCGAGGCGGCGGAGGAGGGAGAGGCGAGGCGGCGGAGGAGAGAGAGACGAGGCGGCGGAGAGAGAGAGAGAGAGAGAGAGAGGCGAGGCGAGGCGGCGGAGGAGAGAGAGAGAGAGGCGAGGCGGCGGAGGAGAGAGAGAGAGGGAGAGACGAGGCGGCGGCGGAGGAGAGAGAGGGAGAGACGAGGTGGCGGAGGAGAGAGAGAGAGACGAGGCGAGGCGGCGGAGGAGAGAGAGAGAGAGACGAGGCGAGGAGGCAGAGAGAGAGAGAGACGAGGTGAGGAGGAGGAGAGAGAGAGAGACGAGGTGAGGAGGCAGAGAGAGAGAGACGAGGCGAGGAGGCGAGGCGGCGGAGGAGAGAGAGAGAGAGACGAGGCGAGGAGGCGGAGGAGAGAGAGGGAGAGGCGAGGAGGAGGAGGAGAGAGAGACGAGGCGGCGGAGGAGAGAGAGAGAGAGGCGAGGAGGCAGAGAGAGAGAGACGAGACGAGGAGGCGGAGGAGAGAGAGACGAGGCGAGGAGGGAGAGAGAGAGAGAGACGAGGCGGCGGAGGAGAGAGACAGGGAGAGGCGAGGAGGCGGAGGAGAGAGAGGGAGAGGCGAGGAGGCGGAGAGAGAGAGACGAGGCGGCGGAGGAGAGAGAGAGAGAGACGAGGCGGCGGAGGAGAGAGAGGGAGAGGCGAGGAGGAGGAGGAGAGAGAGACGAGGCGGCGGAGGAGAGAGAGAGAGAGGCGAGGAGGCAGAGAGAGAGAGGCGAGGAGGCAGAGAGAGAGAGAGAGACGAGACGAGGAGGCAGAGAGAGAGAGACGAGACGTGGAGGCGGAGGAGAGAGAGACGAGGCGAGGAGGCGGAGGAGAGAGAGACGAGGCGAGTAGGAGGAGGAGAGAGAGACGAGGCGGCGGAGGAGAGAGGGAGAGGCGAGGAGGAGGAGAGAGAGGGAGAGAGAGGAGGCGGAGGAGAGAGAGAGAGGCGAGTAGGAGGAGGAGAGAGAGACGAGGCGGCGGAGGAGAGAGAGAGGGAGAGGCGAGGAGGAGGAGAGAGAGGGAGAGGCGAGGAGGAGGAGAGAGAGGGAGAGGCGAGGAGGAGGAGAGAGAGGGAGAGGCGAGGAGGAGGAGGAGAGAGAGACGAGGCGGAGGAGTAGAGAGAGAGACGAGGCGGCGAGAGAGGGAGAGGGAGAGGCAGTGAGAGAGAGACGAGGCGGCGGAGGCGAGGAGGCAGAGAGAGAGAGAGAGGCGAGGAGGCAGAGAGAGAGAGGCGAGGAGGCAGAGAGAGAGAGAGACGAGACGTGGAGGCGGAGGAGAGAGAGACGAGGCGGAGGAGGAGAGAGAGACGAGGCGGCGGAGGAGAGAGAGAGGGAGAGGCGAGGAGGCGGAGGAGAGAGAGGGAGAGGCGAGGAGGCGGAGAGAGAGAGACGAGGCGGCGGAGGAGAGAGAGAGGCGAGGCGGCGGAGAGAGAGAGGCGAGGAGGCGGAGAGAGAGAGAGGCGAGGAGGCAGAGAGAGAGAGAGAGAGAGAGACGAGACGAGGAGGCAGAGAGAGAGAGAGAGAGACGAGGAGGAGGAGGAGGGAGAGAGAGGCGAGGCGGCGGAGGAGAGAGAGAGAGCGAGAGAGGCGAGGAGGAGAGAGAGAGGCGAGGAGGAGGAGAGAGAGGCGAGGAGGAGGAGAGAGAGGGAGAGAAGACTGCCTTCTATTAAACATGTATGTCGCTGACAAAATGGCCCCACTCAATGGAGTGTGGTGTAACCCTGCAGCAGACTGATGTTGATGTTGCACTTTATTTAATTAATAAACAAAGTGCAACATACAACTCAGGACGGCTGAGTTAGGATTCCAGCATCACCCACAAGCCCCTTGGCCGCCATGTCATGTGGATCTAGCGTACAAGGTGGTGTGAATTTGCAGTGGTAAGTGTGTCTTGAACCACACAACGCACAGAGTGCAGCGACATGTCCGCACACCTAGCAGCAGCAGCATCACAATACCAGGCAGCCTTCCAGCTGAGCCACCACACGACTGAGAATATCCTAAGACTATTACCTATATCACCCGGCAGCCAGGGGGAAAATTACAGGTAACATAAACAATGCTGGTCCAGGGATTCAAACCGGGGACCCCACCATAGCTGTGTGCAGAGATCCATGTAACTAGTGCACTGAGCCACCACACGACACAGTATATATCTTGAGACTATTACCTATATCAGTCGGCAGCCAGGGGTAAAATTACAGGTAATATAAACAAAGCTGGTCCTGGGATTCAAACCAGCAACTTCACCATAGCTGTGTGGAGGGAACCATGTAACCAGTGCACTGAGCCACCACACAACTGAGAATATCCTGATACTATTACCTATATGGCAGCCAGGGGAAAAATTACAGGTAGTATAAACAAAGCTGGTCCAGGTATTCAAACCATGGCCCTCACAATAGCTGCGTGCAGGGAACCATATAACCAGTCCATTGACCCACCAGACAACTGAGAAAATAATGAGACTATTACCTATATAAACTGGCAGCAAGGGGGAAAAGTACATATACTATAAACAACACTGGTCCAGGGATTCAAACCAGGGACCTCACCATAGCTCTCTGCAGCAAACCACAGACCTAGTGCACTGAGCTACTGAGCTACCACACAACTTTGAATGTTCAGAGACTTTTACCTACTGTATATCACCCGGCAGCCAGGGGTAAAATTACAGGTAAAATAAATATCAATGTATGCAAGAGTCGTACCAGTGACGCCATCATGACTGAGGCCCTTATTCTAGTTGAATCGGACGGATGCGTATTTCAGACAGGAACCGAGTGTTCTTAGCCCCGCCTACCGTACGGATTGCTCACACCGTCCGAATGCGGTAAAACGCCAACCGAACGGACCGCGAGTGGATGTTTCATGTGAACACCTCCCCCATCTGTGGGAACCTCCCCCATCCTCCGATGGTCGCCGACCATCGAATGATGGACCGAGTGGTCAGACAGCACTGAGTGCTACATACCACTCGAACATTTTTCCGTATGAAAGCAGGGATCTGGGCGGGCAGCTGACATCCGGCTATGTCAGCTGTCCGCCCCCCACACGTGCGTCACGGCTGCATTACCATACGTACGCCCATCGTTTTCATGGAAATACCCATGAAACGCGGGGCGTACGCATATGGTAATGAGTCCAAACAGCCCTTCCCGCCCCTCTCCACCCCCTGCTCGGATGGTTCCGTACGATCATTTTCTGCACAGACCTCATGACGTGTGAGGCATTCGCACCTGCGCAGATACACCTCTGCACATGCGCAAACACCAAACATTGGCTGTCCGTCCGCACTCGGAGCCATCCGACTCAATCAGAATAAGGGCCTATGTGCATGGAACCATACCACTAGGCCACTGCACCTGCTCATACCCTTAGCTGAAATACTTTGCTCAATGTGTTTTTCAACTTAGCTACCCCTTTAATGTCAAGATAAAAAAGTGGAGTCATAGACGATTCAAACCTGGACCCTCACTATGCAGGATATAGCGTCGCAGACTGTTAGCTCACTGACACATTTTGCAAGTGACCCAGCAGACACACAGTTGCACTCATTGCTCACTGAAGCATTTCCCAGGTCACCCAGCAGGTGCACAGGTGTGCTCATTACTCACTGACACATTTCCCAGGTCACCCAGCAGTTGTACAGGTGTACTCATTATTCACTGACACATTCCGCAAGTGACCCAGCAGGCACACAGGTGCACTCACTATTTACTGACACATTTCCCACGTCACCCAGCAGGTGCACAGGTGTACTCATTACTCACTGACACATTTCCCAGGTCACCCAGCAGTTGTACAGGTGTACTCATTACTCACTGACACATTCCGCAAGTGACCCAGCAGGCACACAGGTGCACTCATTATTTACTGACACATTTCCCAAGTCACCCAGCACGTGCACAGGTGTACTCATTACTCACTGACACATTTCCCAGGTCACCCAGCAGGTGCACTGGTGCACTCATTACTCACTGACACATTTAGCAAGTGACCCGGCAGGCGCACAGGTGCACTCATTACTCACTGACACATTTCCCAGGTCACCCAGCAGGCGCACAGTTGCACACATTACTGACAGAAGGCCCCCAGTCAGTGGGGAGAGCACCTAAGAAGGGTAGCAGTGAGAAGTATAGTCCTGCAAAAGTCCATCCATTCGAATTGATGTTCGTATATGTTACTAAATAATAAACACAGTGCAACAACGTAGTGGTGTAACTTCATGCAATTTTCCCGGAGGCAAGATAGATTTTGGAGCCCCCCCCCCCTACCTGAGGCTTGTAGAAGAGAAGAAGGCTTCAGCAGCTGAGCAGCATGTTCCTCTTTATGTGTGGCGTTTGTGTGTGCCACTGACTTCCCTTCCTCCACCGCCCGCACTACCTCCCTGCAGCCTGCGCGCTGTCCTGTCACCAAGCCACAGGCTGCATGATTAAGTTCCATTAGAGAGCCGCTGGAAGCTCAGCTCTGCTCTATGGCCCTGGCAGCTGTCTGTCACTGTCTGTGTGCAGTCACCTGTGATGCGGATCTGGAAGGAAATAAACACCCAATGCGCAGCGGGTAAGTGGGGGTGGGCAGAGCCGGATTTGGGGGTCAGGCCGCCCCTAGGCACCACACTTTAGTCCTCCCCCCCTCAGCTCCTCCACTTGGCCGGTCAGCCTCTTCACCTGCTCCCGCAGCCGCTGTAGCCGCCACAGCCTGTGCTGTGTGACCGCTGTCACTCCCCCTGTCATTCCCCCGCCAGCAGCAGTAGCGGTACACACACCCAGCTGCGTCCCCTGACAGGCCGAGGCTGCCGGCCACACACAATCCTGTGCCTGCCCGAGGGGCAGCGGGGGAGGCCACTGGGACGCTGGATGAATGCCGGGGACCACCGGCGAAGCTCCTCTGCCCGTCCTCCTGACATGGGGCGCCTGTTGCTGAGCAGGGCTACCGATGCCAGCGAGGAGGGAGGAGAGAAGTTAGAAGAAGGCAGAAGCAGGGAGCAATGTATAACAGTACGCTCTGCCCTGCGATAAGAAACTCCCACAGGAGTGACAGCGCTCTGTGACGAGTGTGAGTGGGCTTCACGCGCGCGGTGCCCGGCGCTGGGGTGGCACAATCCCGGGCAGGCACGGGCAGGATGCCGGTGTTTGACACATGCTATAACCCGGCGGCTGTAAGGGGAGGCAGGAGCTGGGGGACGGGTCCTGGCTGCCTGCCGCCCTTAATTTGTGCCGCCCCTAGGCCCGTGCCTCACGGGCCTAGTGGCAAATCTGGCCCTGGGGATGGGGCGTGAGTTCTCAGGGGGACCCAGGGATACTTGACCTCCAGACAGCCCGCCGACTCTGGATGTGAAAATGGAGTTGAGTGGAAGTGCCCTCGCCAGGATTTTGCTTTGCTGGAGCCTCCATTGCCTCCCAGAGTTCCGCCACTGCAACAACCAACTCTGGACACCTGACTGAGGGTTCAACCATCTCTAACCAGCCCGAGTGCTCCATGTCATGTGGTTCTAGTACACAGGTTCCCAACCTCAGGCCTCAGGACCCCACACAGTGCATGTTTTGTAGGTCTCCACACAAAATCACAAGTAAAATAACTAGCTTTACCTGTGGATCTTTTAAAATGTGTCAATGAGTAATGCACCTGCTGGCTAACCTGGAAAATGTGAAGTGTGTGGAGTCCTGAGGACCGAGTTTGAGAACCCCTGATCTAGCACATATGGTTGTGATGAGCCAGGTTGGTGATATGAACCTGTGTTCCCAGCATTAGCAGCTACAGTACATCCCAGTAGGATGCAGTTATAATCCCGGCGGTTGGAATCCCGGCGTTCAAAACCCCGATGCCGGAATCCCGACCGCCGAAATCCAGACACTTTCTCCCTCTGTGGGTGTCCATGACACCCATAGAGGGAGAATAAATTAGTGTGCCAAGCGTAGCGAGGTATCAGGCCCGCTGCGTGGCGAGAGATCCACATCCCCCCCTTGTCGGAATTTCGGCGGTCGGGATTCCGGCGTCTGGATTTATAATGCCGGGATTCCAACCACTGGGATTTCATATCAAACCCATCCCAGTACCAGACCACATGAGTGAGTATGTTAGAAGACTATTACCAATATCAACCGGCAGTCAGAGGGGAAACTACAAATACTATGAATAACATTGATTCAGGGATTAAAACCCCACAATTAGTACATGAAGGGGTATATTCCACTAGGTCACTGCACCTGCTCCTACCCTTAGCTGGATGCAGTGGCATAACTAACATTTTTAGCGCCCCCCCCCGGTGTTATTGACAGTGCCGCCTCCCCCCCAGCCCCCCCCACCTACCCGCTCAAGTAAAGTTAAGCACCCTCCTTACCCCTCCGCATGCCACCGCCGCCGCATTCCAGGTCCCGCAGCGCAGATATCCTCCAGGCTCCGTCTCCTGCCGTTCTAATGAAAAATTACACCACAAAATGGCTGCCCCCTTATAGCAGACAGATTTTAAGGATGCTAGAGGAGGCCGCCGCCTGCTCTAACATTCCTAAAAAAACTGTCTGCTGTATGGGGGCAGCCATTTTGTAATGTCATTTTTCATTAGAACTGCAGGAGACGGAGCCAGGAGGATATCTGCGCTGCGGGACCTGGAATGCGGTGGTGTCGGCATGCGGAGGGGTAAGGGGGGTGCTTAACTTTACTTGGGCGGGCGGGTGGGGGGCGACACTGTCAATATGTCCCGGGCTCCGGCCACACAGAGACACATACTAGTAACTATAGCCCCGCAGACCAGCACCCACAGTTTCTCAGCGCCTCCCAGCCACAGCGGTGGCTGCGGGGCTATAGTTACGCCATATAACGCCATATGGTGGAGCCAAAGAGGATTCAAACTAGGATCCTCACTAGACTTCATATAGAGCACCAGACTGTTAGCTCACTGAGCCACCTGCACTGTCTATAATCTCTGAGAAAGATGTCACACATCAAACAACCTTCTGCAACATTCAACGTGTATTTCACTACATACAGATAGATGGTTCCTTGATTAAACTTCAAGGAGTCATCTTTATTTTATTTATTTATTTATTTACAGTATCTTATAAAGCACAGCAGATTCAACTGATCAACTGATGGCAACACTGAAATAACAAATTGGGTAAAACAGACATACATAGCGGTTGGAGGGCCCTGCTGCAAGCTTACAATCTATAGGGACATAGGAGAGAAACACAAAGACAGGCACCAGTAATAGCATAGCAGTCCCACCAAGTTGCAAGTCCAGAAGGGAAGTTATATAATACATGAGTGCCTCTGAGGGTTACCTAAATTCGATAGGCTTGCCTGAAGAGGTGAGTTTTCAGGGAATGTTGGAAAGTTTGGAGGCTTGATGAGGGTCTAATTGCGTGTGGGAGGGCATTCCATAGGGTGGGAGCAGCCCTATGAAAGTCCTGTAACAGATCTTGTGCAGAGCGGAGAGAGCGAGTTCGAAGATATTTTGAGACATAGGTTGGTGTGGTTTGGCTTTATATGTGAGTACAAGTATTTTGGGTACTTGTGTATTATCACGGCGCCCACAAAATCGGCCGATAAATCGGATGCGATATCGGATGCGATTTAGATGAAATCGGGCGCCGTGATAATACACAAGTACGGTATTTTGTATTGAATATGGGCATTAAGCACATAACTGGGCATTAAGCATGGAGGGATATACACTCTACAAAAAAGACAGGGAAAATAGGGGCGGGGGTTTGTGCCTATATGTAAAAAATAACTTAACATCATGTGAGAAAGAATTGAGCACAGGTACAGAGGAAGATAACATGGAGTCCGTGTGGGCAGAGATAACAGACAATAAAAAAAATTTATAACAACATTTTAATAGGAGTATGTTATAGACCGCCGAACATAAACGAAAGGGACGAGTCTCTCCTATTAAACCAAATCAAACAATCGTCAGATCAGATCATCAAATGACATAGATTTAGTTTCAAACACCAAAGTAATTTAACATCTAGGAACAGTGACCGCAACATGGTTTCACTAGAAATCAACTTAAGTAAACTACATCGTAATGGACGGCAAAAATACTAAACTTCAGAAAAGCTAACTTCGAATTATTCAGGGAAGCCCTAAATGGAAATGTGTGGGAAACGGTCTTTGAGGGGAAAAATGCAGAGGAAATGTGGGATACTCTAAAAAATGTGCTGGAATCATTAACTGTTAAATACATTCCTAAAGTAAATAAGGGTAAATTCAATAAAAAAAAGCCATCATGGTTGGACAAAAAAGTAAGGTCAGCAATCAACAATAAAACAAAAGCATTTAAATTCTATAAACAAAACTTAAATGAGGCAGCGTTCAACAAGAACATAGAATCAAATAAAACTTATAGAGGGGTAATCAAAGTAGCTAAAAGGGAAAATGAAAAGTGCATAGCCCCTGAAAGCAAAACCAACCCCAAGAAGTTTTTCAAATACATAAATAGTAAGCAAATAATTAAAGAGAAAATAGTCCCATTAACCAATATCAATGGTAAAAGTTTTACGGAGCATAAGGGAAAAGCAGAACTGTTTTAATGAGTTCTTCTCATCAGTGTTTACTAAGGGAGAGCAGACAGTGGAATGCACACGTACCACATATCGGATGAACAAGCTGGATCTCATTATTGATTTCACGACTGAGGAAATAATATTGAGGCTCAGCAAAATCAAAACAAACAAATCGCCAGGCCAGATGGGATTCATCCTAGGGTACTAATGGAATTAAGGGAGGAACTAGTGACCCCTCTACATTATATTTTTGATAATTCACTATCATTGGGTATGGTGCCAAAAGACTGGAGAATAGCAGAGGTAGTGCCAAATGTTCAAAAAAGGGAAAAGGAAGGATCCAGCTAATTACAGAAGGATTTGAAGGATTTTTAAGGGATGGTATCCAGGAATATTTAGACCTTCATAGTTTACTCAGTATTAACCCCTTCCCGACATTTGACGTATATATACGTCATGGCCGGGATGTACTTCCCGACACATGACGTATATATACGTCATGACTTTAAACTGTCCCCGCGTCTATAGACGCGGTGACAGTTTAAACATGTCTCCTGTCCCTGACAGCAGACATGTCCCTGGCCAAGGGGTGGCGGCGATGCCTCCCCCCGTCGGCGATCGCTGTAAATTGGCTGTTCAATGTGAATAGCCAGTCGCAGCGTTTTCCTGTGTTACCGGCGAATCAGACACTCGGTAACACAGTTGTCAATCACCGCCGGGTGTGAGGGGGCATGAGGGGGGCACCGGTGATGACCACACCTCACCCCACCTCACCCCACCTGCCCCCAAGGCTGTGATTGGTCCGTCGGACCGACGGACCAATCACAGCCAAGGCGCGTCATTTAAACTAACGGTGACTGCGCTGCAGACGCCATTCCGGTCTGGAATTGCGTGCAGAGCGGTCACCGACCAATCTGTCGTGATATACATACCTGATCCTTGCCTGATACTTACCTGATCACCGCTGGTAGCGTGCTGCCAGCAGCTGGATGCTTCCTGGATCTTGTGACTTCCTGTGTCCTGCTGCTGCAGTGTCATAGAGTCACAGATCGTGAGAGATAGTGACAGATAGTGACAGAGAGTGACAGAGAGTGATAGAGAGTGATAGAGAGTGCTATATTTTGTGTCTGCTGCACCCCTTTTGTGCTGATCAGTATATCTGTGCTGATCAGCAACTTTTTGGGTTTTTTTTTTTTATATATATATACCTGTCAGTTGCACCAAAGGTTGTGCTGCCTGTGCAACTGACTGCTGCCCCCCCTTTTGTGCTGATCAGTTTAAATTAATTAACTGATCAGCAACTTTTTGGGGGTCCAGGGTTTTTTTTTTATATATATACCCTGTCAGGTTGCACCCACAGTTGTCTGCCTGCTGCCCCTCACTGCTAATCAGTGTCGCATCACTGCATCACTGATCTGCAGTTTTTTTTTTTGGGGGGGGGGGGATTGCAGTGGGGTTTTGTTTTTACACCCACGTTGCTTTTGTGGGTGCTTTTGTGGGTGTCCTGTGGCCGCTGATCAGTGACGTACATCACTGAACAGCATTTTTGGCACAGGGTTGATATCATTTTTTTTCTGCAGTTTTTTTAAATTGTTTTTTTTTTGGAGAGTGCTGTGGTTTATTACACCCACGTTGCTTTTGTGGGTGTCCTGTGGCCGCTGATCAGTGACGTACATCACTGAACAGCATTTTTGGCACAGGGTTGATATCATTTTTTTTCTGCAGTTTTTTTAAATTGTTTTTTTTTTTTGGAGAGTGCTGTGGTTTATTACACCCACGTTGCTTTTGTGGGTGTCCTGTGGCCGCTGATCAGTGACGTACATCACTGAACAGCATTTTTGGCACAGGGTTGATATCATTTTTTTTCTGCAGTTTTTTTAAATTGTTTTTTTTTGGAGAGTGCTGTGGTTTATTTATTTTTTTATTGTTTTTACACCCACGTTGCTTTTGTGGGTGTCCTGTTGCCTTTGAGCGCTGTTCAGTGACGGACGTTACTGACCAACATCTATGCTCAATTTTCGGCGCAGGACCTTTTTTTTATTTTTTTTAACCCCTTCAATTTTTTTTTTTTATTGGGATCAAATTCCTGTATAAAGTATTTTTTTTTCTGCACTACATACACACTACACACTACATACCCCCCGTGTTGAAATAAAGTTTGTACCCCCCTACACTATACACGTGTTGAAACATTACACTTACAGAAACACAAAAATAAAAATGGCATCCCAAATGTCATCCCAAATGTCATCCCAGTCATCCAGAAGAATGTATTCAGCGGAGGAGGCATATGCCATGCTTGCCTCTGACTCTGACACAGCCAGTGATGCAAGCGGGGAATTTGAAGGATTCGTCTTAAGCTCCTCTTCCTCCTCTAGTGATGAGGGACCCCCTCAAAGATGCCCCCGTAGAGCAGCTGAGACCCCCCCCCAAATGATTGATCCCGTATGGACCCCACCACCAGACAATTTTGAGCCCCAGGTTCCTGAGTTTTTGGCCATCCCAGGAATCCAATTTGATTCAACAGGTCTCAGAGAAATTGACGTTTTCAAATTATTTTTCTCTGATGATTTTATAAATTTAATGGTGGACCAAAGTAATTTATATGCCCAGCAGTTTATTGCTCAAAACCCCACGTCATCATTTGCTAGGTGGACCCCTGTAGATGCAGTAGAGATGATGACGTTTTGGGGTCTGGTGTTACATATGGGCATAGTAAAAAAGCCAGAAATTAGGCAATATTGGAGTACAGATGTTCTGTACAGCACCCCACTTTACCGTATGGCCATGACTCGGACTCGTTTTGAGATAATCCTTAAATTTTTACATTACACCGATAATGCACAGTGCCCACCCAGAGATGATCCCACCTTGGACCGGCTATTCAAAGTCAGGCCGGTCATTTATCATTTCAGTGCCAAATTTGCAGAGATGTACATCCCTGAAAAATGTATTTGTATCGACGAGTCCCTTATACATTTTAAAGGAAGGGTTAAATTCCGCCAGTACCTTCCCAGTAAGAGGGCAAGGTATGGCATAAAAATGTATAAACTGTGTGAAAGCACCTCAGGGTACACCCACAGGTTTAGGGTATATGAAGGGAAGGATTCAAGAATTGAACCGCCAGAATGCCCCCCCTCCCTCGTAGGTGTTAGTGGAAAAATTGTCTGGGATTTAGTGCACCCCTTCCTGGATAAGGGTTATCACCTCTATGTGGATAACTTTTACACTAGCATCCCCCTGTTTAAGGCCCTTGGTTCAAGAGGTACAGCAGCTTGCGGTACTGTGCGCAAGAACCAAAGAGGCCTCCCAAAAACGCACGTTGCCCAATTACTGAGAAGGGGTGAAAGCAGGGGAATATGCACCGAAAATATGTTGTTGGTCAAATATAAGGACAAGAGGGATGTCCTTATACTGACAACAATTCATGGAGACAGTACCACCTCCATCCCTGTACGAGGTACCAGTACCCACACCTCAAAACCTAATTGTATCCTAGATTACAATAAGTACATGGGCGGAGTGGATCTTTCAGATCAGGTACTGAAGCCGTACAGTCCCCTGCGGAAAACAAAAATCTGGTACAAGAAGCTGGCCGTGTATATCATCCAGATGGCACTGTATAACGCTTACGTGCTATTCCGTTCTACCAGCCAGAGGGGGACATTTATGCACTTTCAAGAGGAAGTCATAAAGGGCCTAATATTTGGGAACCAGCAGTACTTCTAGTACTGGCCCCCGTATTGTACCAGGGCAGCATTTTCCTAACGAAATACCCTCCACTGCAAGAAAGGCCAGGACACAAAAAAGGTGCAAAGTTTGCTATAAAAAGGGAATAAGAAAGGATACTATTTTCCACTGTGAAACTTGCCCCGACAAACCCGGCCTATGTATAAAGGAGTGTTTTAAAATATACCACACATCTATGGATTATTAGGTTCATCATTTCACCGTGCTTCGGGGGTCTTGCTAATGCCACATAGCACCCACCATTCATTCCACCAGAATCTGAGCTGCAAAATCCAAAAATCACTCCTTCCCTTCTGAGTCCTGCCATGCACCCAACTGGTATTTTTTGGTCACATATGAGGCATTGCCATACTCGGGAGAAATTGGGGCACAGATTTTGGGGTGCTTTGTCTCCTTCATTCCTTGTGAAAATGAAAAATTTGGAGCCAGAACTGCATTTTTGTGTGAAAAATGTAATTTTTCATTTGCACAGCCCAGTTGTATCAAAATTGGTGAAACCCCTGGGGGTTTGAAATGTACACTATACCCCTAGATGAATTCCCTGAGGGGTGTAGTTTGCAAAATGGGGTCACTTGTGGGGGGGTTCCACTGTATTGGTGCTTCGGGGTCTTGCTAATGCGACATAGCACCCACCAACATTCCACCAGAATCTGAGCTGCAAAATCCAAAAATCACTCCTTCCCTTCTGAGTCCTGCCATGCACCCAAATGGTATTTTTTGGTCACATGTGAGGCATTGCCGTACTCGGGAGAAATTGGGGCACAGATTTTGGGGTGCTTTGTCTCCTTCATTCCTTGTGAAAATGAAAAATTTTGAGCCAGAACTGCATTTTTGTGTAAAAAATGTAATTTTTCATTTGCACAGCCCAGTTGTATCAAAATTGGTGAAACCCCTGGGGGTTTGAAATGTACACTATACCCCTAGATGAATTCTCTGAGGGGTGTAGTTTGCAAAATGGGGTCACTTGTGGGGGGGTTCCACTGTATTGGTGCTTCGGGGGTCTTGCTAATGCGACATAGCACCCACCAACATTCCACCAGAATCTGAGCTGCAAAATCCAAAAATCACTCCTTCCCTTCTGAGTCCTGCCATGCACCCAAATGGTATTTTTTGGTCACATGTGAGGCATTGCCGTACTCGGGAGAAATTGGGGCACAGATTTTGGGGTGCTTTGTCTCCTTCATTCCTTGTGAAAATGAAAAATTTTGAGCCAGAACTGCATTTTTGTGTAAAAAATGTAATTTTTCATTTGCACAGCCCAGTTGTATCAAAATTGGTGAAACCCCTGGGGGTTTGAAATGTACACTATACCCCTAGATGAATTCTCTGAGGGGTGTAGTTTGCAAAATGGGGTCACTTGTGGGGGGGTTCCACTGTATTGGTGCTTCGGGGGTCTTGCTAATGCGACATAGCACCCACCAACATTCCACCAGAATCTGAGCTGCAAAATCCAAAAATCACTCCTTCCCTTCTGAGTCCTGCCATGCACCCAAATGGTATTTTTTGGTCACATGTGAGGCATTGCCGTACTCGGGAGAAATTGGGGCACAGATTTTGGGGTGCTTTGTCTCCTTCATTCCTTGTGAAAATGAAAAATTTGGAGCCAGAACTGCATTTTTGTGTAAAAAAATTAATTTTTCATTTTCACTGCCCAGTTGTACCACAATTGGTGAAACCCCTGGGGGTTTGAAATGTACACTATACCCCTAGATGAATTCCCTGAGGGGTGTAGTTTGCAAAATGGGGTCACTTGTGGGGGGGTTCCTAACTTTTAGCATCTTATGGTGCCTAGAAACCTACATGGTGCCTAAAAAATAATCTCATAAAAAGGAGGCTCCAAAATCAAGTAGGTGCTCCTTCTATTATGAAGCCTGTGGTTTGGTCAACGTGCACACTAGGGCCACATATAGGATATTTATGAAAACAAAAGAATTGGGGGAATCAATTTTTAGTCACATTTCTCTAGTAAAATCTACTGTGTTCCTTAGAAAAATGTATTAAAATTGCAAATCTGCAAAAAAAATGAAATTTTGAAATTTCACCTACACTTTGTTTTAATTCCTGTGAAACACCTAAAGGGTTAACCAACTTCCAAAATGCTGTTTTGGATACTGTGAGGGGTGCAGTTTTTGAAATGGCATCATTTATGGGGGTGTCTCACATACAAGTCCCTCAAAGTCACATCAGAACTGAACTGGTCCCTAAAAAAATCAGTGTTTGAAATTTTCTTGAAAATTTGAGAATTTGCTATTCATATTTTAAGCCTCCTAGTGTCCAAAAAAATTAAAAGGATGTTGAAATAATGATGGAAACATAAAGTAGACATATGGTCTATGTTAGTTATTAACTATTTTGAGTGGTATGATTATTTGTCTCACAAGCAGAAAATTTAACATTTTGAAAATTGCTAAATTTTCCATTTTTTTTACGACATTTTGGTATTTTTCACAAAAAACACAGACTGTATCGACCCAAATTTACCACTAACTTGAAGTACAATGTGTCACGAGAAAACAAAATCACTGGGATAAGTAAAAGCAAAAAAAAGTTATCCCCACTTAAGTAATACCTGTCAGATTTGAAAAAAAGGGCTCTGTCAGGAAGGCAAAAACAGGCTGCGGCGGGAAGGGGTTAACCAGCATGGGTTCGTGAAAAATCGTTCATGCCAAACTAATTTACTAGGTTTCTGTGAGGAGGTTAGCAAAAACCTTGATAATGGAAACGCTGTAGATGTGATTTTCCTAGATTTTGCTAAAGATTTTGATACAGTACCACACAAGAGGTTGATAAATAAAATGGAGGACCTGGGATTAGGGGCAAACATTTGTAGATGGGTAGGGAACTGGCTGTGTAATAGAGAACAAAGAGTGGTCGTGAACAGTGCCGTATCAAATATGATACCATTTCTAAGTGGAGTGCCACAGGGTTCGGTTCTAGGGCCCATTTTATTTAACATTTTTATTAATGATATTGGTATGGGGTTACTCAGCAGAGTTATTAAATCATCAGAAGATGTCACCATGCTTGATCTTGATATTTAAAATAAGGTTGGATAAACATTTATTGGTTAAAACATCCATGGGTACAAATAAGAAACATACAGTTCTGGCCTGGTACATCGTGGTTTACAACGCGCCATTGAGGGCTCTGACTCGCGAGTTGCAGATCACGTTATGTCCTGCGTTATGTACCACGCCATGCAATACATAGTTTAACCACTGGGTGACTAATGCTCCACGTTAAGACTTTACGCTACGGATTTTTGCTAACCACTTTTCACTACGGATTTTGTCCTTACTTTACGGACAGATTGTTTTGTATTTATTCGCAGAAGCAGCTACGTACGGTCATTTATGTAATTGGTACAGAAGACATGCTAACCTTTGCTATTGCTGGATGACTACTTAAAACTTTATTTGAGGACCTACAGTATCATACTTTACACTACGGATTTTGTCCTTAGTTTACGGACAGAGTTCTTTTCTTTTATTCGCAGCCGCAGTGACGTACTGGATGGTCATGAACTGTATTTGATTGGTGCAGAAGCCATGTTAACCATCTGCCAGGAATGAAGTCACAGGCAATAGTGGCCTAGCGGGTAGAGGCACGGCTTCACTATCTCAGTATCAGTAGTTCGATCCTCAGTTGATTACATTATATTTTTATTTTTTAAACGTTTTTTTTCGCAAAATAGATTTAGCTTTTCAGGTAAAACTCCTTGCCTTGAGGACCGTGTTTCGGGATTAAATTCGCTAACCATTGCTAACCAGCCACTTTTCACTACGGATTTTGTCCTTACTTTACGGACAGATTGTTTTGTATTTATTCGCAGAAGCAGCTACGTACGGTCATTTATGTAATTGGTACAGAAGCCATGCTAACCTTTGCTATTGCTGGATGACTACTTAAAACATTATTTGAGGACCTACAGTATCATACTTTACACTACGGATTTTGTCCTTACTTTACGGACAGAGTTCTTTTCTTTTATTCGCAGCCGCAGTGACGTACTGGATGGTCATGAACTGTATTTGATTGGTGCAGAAGCCATGTTAACCATCTGCCAGAAATGAAGTCACAGGCAATAGTGGCCTAGCGGGTAGAGGCACGGCTTCACTATCTCAGTATCAGTAGTTCGATCCTCAGTTGATTACATTATATTTTTATTTTTTAAACGTTTTTTTTCGCAAAATAGATTTAGCTTTTCAGGTAAAACTCCTTGCCTTGAGGACCGTGTTTCGGGATTAAATTCGCTAACCATTGCTAACCAGCCACTTTTCACTACGGATTTTGTCCTTACTTTACGGACAGATTGTTTTGTATTTATTCGCAGAAGCAGCTACGTACGGTCATTTATGTAATTGGTACAGAAGCCATGCTAACCTTTGCTATTGCTGGATGACTACTTAAAACATTATTTGAGGACCTACAGTATCATACAGTACAGGTACTTTACACTACGGATTTTGTCCTTACTTTACGGACAGAGTTCTTTTCTTTTATTCGCAGCCGCAGTGACGTACTGGATGGTCATGAACTGTATTTGATTGGTGCAGAAGCCATGTTAACCATCTGCCAGGAATGAAGTCACAGGCAATAGTGGCCTAGCGGGTAGAGGCACGGCTTCACTATCTCAGTATCAGTTGTTCGATCCTCAGTTGATTACATTATATTTTTATTTTTTAAACGTTTTTTTTCGCAAAATAGATTTAGCTTTTCAGGTAAAACTCCTTGCCTTGAGGACCGTGTTTCGGGATAAAATTCGCTAACCATTGCTAACCAGCCACTTTTCACTACGGATTTTGTCCTTACTTTACGGACAGATTGTTTTGTATTTATTCGCAGAAGCAGCTACGTACGGTCATTTATGTAATTGGTACAGAAGACATGCTAACCTTTGCTATTGCTGGATGACTACTTAAAACTTTATTTGAGGACCTACAGTATCATACTTTACACTACGGATTTTGTCCTTACTTTACGGACAGAGTTCTTTTCTTTTATTCGCAGCCGCAGTGACGTACTGGATGGTCATGAACTGTATTTGATTGGTGCAGAAGCCATGCTAACCATCTGCCAGCAGTAAAATCACAGGCAATAGTGGCCTAGCGGGTAGAGGCACGGCTTCACTATCTCAGTATCAGTAGTTCGATCCTCAGTTGGTTACATTATATTTTTATTTTTTAAACGTTCTTTTTTTTTTTTTTTTTAAACTAATACAGTTACAGTAGTTGGTGCTTATCAAAATCTTTCGGACTTTTCCACAAACAAAAACGATAGTTAATACCCATACTGTACATACTGTACTGCGCTACAGAGAACGTTTTTTTTCAGCAACAATACAGTAGATTTCTCCAAACTCAGACACAGACCGACACCTCAGACAATAAGATGTTGATTGCAGTCATATGTTAATTTCAGTCTGCCTTTTTGTTTCGCTGGTAATTGTACATAATTCAAATGCACCTATCAGCTTCATGAAGGATTTCCTTTGTCTCTGCCAGCATAAATTCAGCTACATTAAAATTGTCAAACAATCCAGTTTTTTTTTCTGCATCTAAACCGTGTAGAATTGCTACGGATCGTCTCTTCATCTCTTGCCTGTATACAAGCACGAGATTCTACCTGTACACCTGGACTATTCATTCTGCTGAATCCAAAGTCAAGTTGTTGCTGCTTTCGTGTTTCTACCGTTTTACCATCATACTGCCTTCCTTCCGCAAGAACACTACTGTATCTTCTCGCTGGAGCAGTACAGTAAGTACACTATACAGTACAGTAGTACAGTCTTTTGTACATTTCACTGATTGCTGCATTACAGTATACAGTAAGCAGCACTACAAAACGGTCCCTGCGCGGAAGCGCTCGGTTCCCACCCTTCCCTGAATGAAGCTGTTTCCCTTCTTTTCCTACTGTTCAAATGCACCCGGTGCAGAATACTGTATACCATCGCTTGCTGTGTATACTGTATTCAGATACTGCAGGCTGCCGCTATGAGTATTGGGGCAGATGTACAGTATTAAGCGTTAACAAGAGATTCAATCCAAGGGTGATAAGGAGAGATAAACGTCCAGCCAATCATCTCCTTTCTGACTTTTTTCAAACACAGCCTGTAACATGGCAGTTAGGAGGTGATTGGCTGGATGTTTATCTCTCCTTATCACCCTTGGATTTACAGTACCTCTTGTTAAAGCTTAATACACCTGCCCCACTGTCCATAAATACTAGAGTCTGTTTCGCAGACTTACTGTATACAGTATCTACAGTGGTAGTGATATCGTGATTTTTGATGCCTTACACGTTCAGTGCAGTGCAGTAGAGATAGCGCCATTGAGAATATTGTACAATGTGTTAAAATTGCCTGGTGTGTATGGGCCGCAGATCCCCGACTAGCGATGACAGTACTCTATTAGGGTGGGCTACTTTAGGCTGCTAAATACTAGTTCTCTCCGTAATACAATTGGTGTAATACTGTAAATAACGTATTTTTTCGCTATTTTGCACTCATACTGTACTGTATTTGTGTAAAAAAATACCCTAGCTGTGTACAAAATCCCCTAGCTGTGGGTGTTCGTATTGTAAGTACGAGGGGCGGCAGTACGCATCCTCTGACCTTTTCATACCCACACTATCCACGTCGGCGTGAAGTTGATCTTACTGTACAGTACAGTATACACTGTAGCGTGGCGCGCGCAGCGAGCCCCGCGAGGGCACGCGCATTACTTCACAAGTATTACGCGTCCCCTCACGGGTCTTGCTGCGCTCGTCACGCTTCAGGTTCAGTGGCTCGCTGCGCTCTATATACTGTACTGTAAAATCAACTCCAAACTCCACGCCGACGTGTGTAGTGGGGGTATAAAAAGGTCAGAGGACGCGTACCGCCGCCCCTCGCGGGCTGGCTGCGCTCGCCACGCTTCGGGTTGGTGTTGATAATGGGGTCTCGTTAACAATGGTGGTGCATTTAAAATAGTCATTACCCATCAGGGTACTCATCTGGTTGCCTGTACAATTACAAATCGGTCCTATCGCTTCATATCACATGCGATGCGATTTTTGGTTGTACAATGCCCTGCGATGGAAATGGTGGGCGCCTTGATAATACACAAGTACCCCATTTTTTTTAATCATGCTACTTTTTGCCAATTTTCAGATCTACAGTAAATCTCCAAGTGTGTATAGTGTAGGCCACCAATGGGAGACACAACACTAGCAAAGTCTCCCGTCTGCTGATTTGACCAGCATGCCAGCGATGATGGATAATTTTTCATCCATCATCGCTGTGTGTGTGTGTACACCGCGCGTGCTTTCAACTTGCGGACCGCCTCTGCGCCTCCCCTTCTCCTGTCCCTGCTCCTTCCCCCTGCTCTGTGTTGTTATGAGCCACACATTACCGGCCGCTAGGGTTGCCACCTCATCCCTTTAATCCTGGAGACTGTACTGTATTTGGTACTTGTCTATTATCATCGCATCGCATACCACTAATTAAGGGAAGGCAACCCTACTGGCAGCACGTCCGGCCCCAACTTCACTCCTGCCTGCCCGGCTGACAGCCAGTCGACTTGTTGCCGAAGTACCAAAATTTCCATTACTGGTCAGTACTGTATTTACGGTACATTACTGTACAGTATCTTGTCTCCACAGTTCCTGAGATTAAACATGCCGCCAAAAATCACCAAAGAAATGAGCCAGATCATCGTCAAGATGAAGCAAGATAACAAGACAACACGAGAGATCCAGGCTTGGCTGAAAGAAAGTGGTACTGAAGTTCATTTACAGACTGTGCGCAATCATGCTTCTATGAGGATGCGCCCCAGATACAGAACTTCTTCTCACTGCACATTGTAAGTACAGTACTCTATACAGTATTAGCAGATTCTATAATTACTGTACTGTACATTACTACTGTATACTGTACTGTACCAGGCGGCTTCAAGCTGTGGCCCTCCAGCCGTTGTGAAACTACTGTACAATTGCCATCATGCTGTGCCATCGATTTGCTATTAGAGAAAGATACAGATGTGTAGTTTCACAACAGCTGGAGGTCCACAGTTTGGGCATGCCTGCTGTACTGTACAGTATGCTGTACAATCATTTTTGTCTGTGTTATACTGTACTATAGGAAAGTCCAAAAGATTGTAGAAGAATTAACTTGTGGTGATGATGAGCGTACTGCTGGAAAAATAAAAAACATTCTTCATTCGGACTATGATATGGACGTTTCAGTTTCCAGTGTGAAACGGATGCGAAGAACAATGGGATGGAGATATTGTCGCACAAGGTAATGTAAAATACTGTACTGTACAGTACATCAACCTTAATTTTACAATACTGTATACTGCAAGTCATAAGCATTTAATGCCTCAATGGTCCTAATTTTTCTTTACTTACTGTACCTCTAGGCTGCATCCCATGATAAGAGATGTCAATAAAGAAAAGAGAGTGATACAAGCTCAACAGTGGATTGACAGTGCCGAAAAATTTAATGATGTACTTTTCACAGATGAAACTTCTGTTTCTATGGAGAGGTTCTCAAGAATGTCCTTCTGCAAACCTACCTTTATCTCATTGAAACCACGAGCAAAGTTTCCATTAAAAGTCCACGTATGGGGAGGTATATCTCGCAGGGGTGCTGGACCTATGTTAGTTTTTGAAGGTACTGTACTGTACATTTCTACTGTACTGTAGTTTTAAACAACTCAGAACCCTGAAATGTGTACATGTTAATGGCATCTTACTGTACTGTATCTCTGTAGGGATTATGGATAAGATCTTCTTCCAAGAACAAATAGTCGATCGTGTTTTGGTGCCATTTATCAGAAAATACTATCCATCTGGACACAGAGTATTCCAAGATAATGACCCAAAACATTCTGCTTCTGCAAAATACATGGAAGAGAGAGGAATAATTTGGCAACGCACACCACCAGAGTGAGTATTATTCGAACAGCATTTACTGAACTACAGTACACTACTTATTGTACAGTCGTGATTTTATTACTACTGTACTGTACAGTATGTTAATACAGTAGTACTTAACTTTTGTATGTACTGTACTACGTATACTTTAGGTCACCGGACATGAACCCAATTGAAATGGTCTGGGCACAAATGAAGAAGTTCATCAGGAATGAAGTGAAACCGAAAAATAAACAAGAACTTTTGGATGGGATCAGGACTTTTTGGGAAAAAAAACTGACACGTGTCCAGTGTATTAAGTACATAAACCATCTGGACACCGTCTTGCCTGTCGTCATTGAGCGAAATGGGCATGCAACTGCTAAGTAGATTCTCCAGTACTGTATAATACAGTATAAAGTACTGTACCTGTAAAAATGAACCCCTCGCAGCAGTCTCTTACAGTACAGTATACTGTACTGTACAGTACAGTACCTCTCCTTTTACTCGCTGTCCACCTCACAACTTACTGTATTTCCCTCCCTTCAATGTTTACTTGACATGTACTACACATTGCAGTTTGCTTGGGTCAGAGAACAAGGAAGAACCACTGGCCTGAAAAAAGTACAGTAAGTTTATGATCTTACTGTACAACACTCTTACAGATTGTCATGTGTACTGTATCTATCCCTCGCTATTATTTTTTCTACTCTACCATGAGCAAAATCAAGCGTGTTTGGGCCAGAGAACAAAGGACTGGCAATGAAATGGAAAAAAAGTAAGTTTATGATCTTACTGTACATTATCTCTCTCCCTCTCTCCCATCCCCTTCCCCTGCCAACATGTCCCCCCCCCCCCCGAAACCCTTGTGACCATTCAGTACTAACGCTATTCTTTTTTCTTCTCCCTTACTGTATCCACCACATGCCACTCTACCATGAGCAAAATCAAGCGAGTTTGGGACAGTGAACAAAGGACTGGCAATGAAATGGAAAAAAGTACGTTTATGATCTTACTGTACATTACTGTATCTCTCTCCCTCTCTCCCATCCCCTTCCCCTGCCAACATGTGTCTCCCCCCCCCCCCCCCGAAACCCTTGTGACCATTCAGTACTAACGCTATTCTTTTTTCTTCTCCCCTTACTGTATCCACCACATGCCACTCTACCATGAGCAAAATCAAGCGAGTTTGGGACAGTGAACAAAGGACTGGCAATGAAATGGAAAAAAAGTACGTTTATGATCTTACTGTACATTACTATATCTCTCTCCCTCTCTCCCATCCCCTTCCCCTGCCAACATGTGTCTCCCCCCCCCCCCCCGAAACCCTTGTGACCATTCAGTACTAACGCTATTCTTTTTTCTTCTCCCCTTACTGTATCCACCACATGCCACTCTACCATGAGCAAAATCAAGCGAGTTTGGGACAGTGAACAAAGGACTGGCAATGAAATGGAAAAAAAGTACGTTTATGATCTTACTGTACACTACTATATCTCTCTCCCTCTCTCCCATCCCCTTCCCCTGCCAACATGTGTCTCCCCCCCCCCCCGAAACCCTTGTGACCATTCAGTACTAACGCTATTCTTTTTTCTTCTCCCCTTATCCACCACATGCCACTATACTACAGTATGAGCAAAATCAAGCGTGTTTGGGACAGAGAGCAAAGGACAGGCAATGAAATGGAAAAAAGTAAGTTTATGGGGCGAGATTTATTGTGTTTACCGTTTTTCCGAAAATGCGATTTTTGCTCAAATCGCCCTTTATCGCCGTTTTTTTAAATCGCTTTTTTTTCCAGAACTAGAATATTTAATGAGGTGTGTATTCCGGCATGAAAAGTGGTACCTGGAGGAGTGGGGACCCCCCCAATAAAGGGGTCCCCCCCCCAGCCTTCACCCGTCCAGGGCTGAAGCCCGGGGCTGTCACCGGCGTCCCTGGCCATTGGACGCCGGCCTGATAGGGTTAAATTGTCATTCCTAGCATTGCTTAATACAGGAGAACTGCAAGTGCCAGCAGACCTCCCCAAGCAGGCTGGGACTTGGGGAACCACAAGTCCCAGCATGCGGGGCATTAATAGGCCCACTGGGACTAGTAGCCCACCTGTAAAAAGAATGTTAAAATAAAGCACACGAATGCGAATTCCGGAGTTAAAAATAATCGCACTTTTAGAAAAGTGCGATTTACAGTATGCCGCAAATCGCCACCCATTAAAAAAATGGATTTGGGAAAACAATGAAAAAACGGCCGTTTTGGCGATAAAAATCGCCAAAAACCCACCATCGATCTCTAATACTGTAAATGTCACCCATGAACTTACTGAACATTACTGTATCTCTCTCCCTCTATCCCCTCCTCTTCCCCTGCCAACATGTGTCTCCCCCCCCCCCCCCCTGAAATCCTTGTGACCATTCAGTACTAACGCTATTCTTTTTTTCTTCTCTCCCCATACCACTCTACCATGAGCAAAATCAAGCGTGTTTGGGACAAAAGAGACACCCACTGCCTTGGAAAAAGCTTTCTTGTCACCTACTGTAAAATACTGTACTTTACTTAAAATACTGTGTTAGGACTGATTGAATTACTGTACTTTTTTATTATTATACCGTATTCTACGTTAAGTCCCCAGACAAACTGCAAACCATCTGTACAGGGTCTTGCCTGACGTCATTGAATGAAATGTAATGTAATGTACATTACATGCATACTGTAAATAACACTTCTCCTGCACTGTATTGTACTGTACTGTATGTTTTAAGAAAAATGAAGTGCTGTATTGTACTGTACAATATTTTTGGTCAATGCTGTGTTTTGTCAATAAAGTACCGGTAGTCCTTGCAGGTGCTGAAGTACTGTAGCAGGCAGCGGCGGAGAGTTGAGTGCAGTGGTGGGTGTCAGGGTAGCGGCACTGCGGAGGTAGTAGGCGGCTTTGCGGCTGTGAGGGGAGTTGTAGCTTGGAGGTCGCGGCTGGAGAGGGTAGCAGGCATTGTGCGCACTCTGCAGAAGTGTGTCAGTGAGTAATGAGTACACCTGTGTGTCTGTGCTGTGACCTGGGAAGTGTGTCAGGGGGTGCGGGTGCATATACTGTAGTACAGTATTTGGCTTTTGTGTGTGTGTGTGTGTGTGTGTGTGTATAATGCTGGGGGGGCGGGGTTCATTGGGGAGAGAGTGTGAGAGAGAGAGAGCAGGGGATATAGAGAGACAGTGGGAGAGAGAGCAGGGGATACAGATGCACAAATATTAAGTACTGTAGCACTGAAATGTACAGTATTAAGGTGGACCGCAGCAGGAATCTCCGATCCCTGCTGCGATCCCCCCCTGCAGCACCGCCGGCCGCATCCCCCATAGGTTTCTATGGGGGATGCGAAGCTGCCCGATGTATCAGCCCCCCTTTCGTAGCCCTGTCCCTGCGCACAGCAGGTGATACAGTACATCCCGGTGATACTGTATGATCGCATTTTACAATGCGATCCTGGAGGTACTGTAATATTCCGCCCAGATCGCATTGTAAATGCAATCAATGATAAATGGGGGCCATAGAGAGACAGTGGGAGAGAGAGCAGGGGATAGGGAGACAGTGGGAGAGAGAACAGGGGATAGGTGTACAGTGTGAGAGAGAGCAGGGGATAGATGCACAGTGTGAGAGAGAGCAGGGTACTGTATACTGTAGATGCACAGTGTGAGAGAGAGCAGGGGAGTGGGAGTACCTGTGTCTGTTGTGTTCCGCAGTTACTGTAGCTGCTAGGTATAGAGCCAGCCTTCTTCTTTGTGCTGCCAATGGAACCCGGGAGGAAGAAGATGACCACGGAGAGGTGAAGGGGGAGGGTGCTTCCAGTGGAGCGTGAGCTTCAGCAGCCGGGGGGAGAGAGCAGCGTTGCCGCTGCTGCAGGTCGGCAGAGCCATGCTCTGGGATGTGTGGCTGCGTGGAAGACCAGCGGGGATTAGTGCAGAGGCTGTCCGGCAGCGTGAAGGAGACCAGGGGAGATTATTGTGTTGGCTGTCCGGCTCCTGCTCACCTTGTAATTCACCGCAGTAATTCCATTAAGGGGGGGTGGGGGGGTGGGTAGAATGGGACTTGTTTTATAACTTCCCTGTCTCCAAATCTCTGCTGCTTTGCATGGAGTCCAATCTTACTGTAAATCCCAGTATACAGTACCCGCTGCCAGATGCCCAATGCTGCAAAGGGACAGTGGATTAGTGAGGCAGCCAGCTCGCTCACCTCAACCCCCACTGTGCCAGTGCTGGGGAGATGGCAAGTGACATGCTGCGCGCTGGGGTCGGCCGGCTGGCGGGCCAGGGATTGCCCTGGTGGCTCCGTTTCCATGGGCGGGGTGATCAACCACAAAAAAAAAAAAGTAGTCTACTACTAAGATGGATACTGTAGTAACACAAATAAATAGCACTGCACATTTAAAACAAAATAAATTATTTATATATTTTTTAAAATATAATTAAAAACTTCATTTTCGGTCGCAATCAGTCTCCCGATTTCACTTCGTATGGCATCTGTGAAAATAAAAAAAAATTAACAGTTTTAGAACAGTAATACAAGTTGAGTACTTTACAGTTACAAGGCACCGTGTGGGGAATTAAGTTGAGAGACAGTGGTGAAAGCCTTAATTACTGTAAAAAAAAAAGGTTTAAAAACACCTGTACTGTAAGTTACAGTATTAAGAAGTACAAAACTGTACTGTACCTTGTTGGTCTTCATCCTGAATTGATGGTGCAGGAGTTGCTGTAAAAAAAAAAGCACTGTCAGTTTACTACTAGTTTAAAACTAAACTTCTAATCTTCCATCCCCCGAACATACTGTACAGTACCCTTTTTCCCACTACAGTATCTTCATCAGCATTGGTGAAACCGAGATCACCTCCACCGACCAAACGCGCGGCCTTGGTGTCATCATTGACTCCTCCCTCTCTTTCACCCCCCACATTCGTGCTCTCTCCAAGTCTTGCCGTTTTAACCTACGCAACATCTCACGCATCAGACCATTCCTCTCCACTGACACGACCAAAATTCTCATTCACTCTCTTGTCATCTCCCGCCTTGACTACTGCAACATCCTTCTCTCTGGGTTACCTCGAACACGCCTTGCACCACTCCAATCCATTATTAACGCTGCTGCTAGGCTCATCTTCCTCTCCCGCCACTCTACCTCTGCCTCCTGGAACAACCTCCCGCCACCTACTGTATCAGGCTTTCTGATTCCCTTACCTCCTTCAAGCGCTCCCTCAAAACCCACTTTTTTCGACTAGCCTATCCCTCCTCCTAACCTCTTTTGATCCTCCTATCATGCCTCCGTTCCCATCTGTTCCTACAGTACTTACAGTACAGTATCCTATTGTTTTTCGTTCGTCCTCCTTTTACTGTAGTCTGTTAACTCTTATGAGTAGGGCCCTCCTTCCTCCAGTACTCACCCTACAGTACCTCTTTACCTCACCTGTGCTCCTCTCCTGTTGTTCCCTTCATCTACTGTACTGTACTTCATTTCAACACCTACAGTACAGTACTTCTGAACTGATGCTGATTTTAGTTCTACCAGCTACAGTATACTGTACCCCTATTTACAGTATGCTGTAATTTTCAACACACCCTGTACAGTACGTTACCTTGTAATTTGCTTTTTTGTTTGCTACAGTACTGTATGTACGGCGCTGTGGACACTTTGTGGCGCCCAGGGGCGCTGGAACGTTTTTAGGTTGGGGGGGGGGGCAAGATATAATCTCATTTTGGCGCACCCTAAATTGCTATATGTTACCCCCGGGCACTATACACACTGGCAGCGGCATATACTGTACACGTGGGCATTATACACAGGGCAGCGGCATACTGTATATGCGTGGGCATTATACACTAGGCAGCGGCATTTACGCATGGGCATTATACACAGGGCAGCGGCATATTCTGTACACGTGGGCATTATACACCGGGCAGCGGCATATACAGTACATGTGGCCAGAGACACCAGGACTGACATTAATCCAGGGGTTGTCATTTACTCGTAAAAAGTGGAAAAAGTGGCACTGTCACCCCCAAACAGATTTATGTGATTATGTCTGATTATGATAATCAGACATAATTACATAAACCTGTTTGGGTGTGAATCCAGGGGTAAATGACAACCCCTGGATCTGTCAGTCACTGGGGAAGGGAGGGTGAGAGGAGCAGCATTTACCTTTAAGTTTTAGTTGTGGCAGCACAGCGTGATGGCTGCTGCTGCGGCTGTTGTAGGATGCTCCCGCGGCTCCCGCCCATGCACTGATCCACGCGACCAGTCTCCCTCCCTACGGCCCGCATCACGCCCGCCAATCACTGTGGACGCATCACAGCCACTGTGATTGGCGGGCGCTGGTTCTCAACATCTCCCCGCAGAAGTCATCCATGTGGGCGGACGGCTGCGAATAGGAATCGGATTCTTGCTGAGGCGCTAAAGCAGCTGTGCGGGCGGGCGGCTGCGATTAATCAGTAATATACTGTAGGCGGACGGGCGGGAGGCTGGATCAAGCTTAATCAGCCCACCGCCCGCCCGCCTATATTACTGATTAATCAGCCGCCCGCACAGCTGCTTTAGCGCCTCAGTAATTTTGGGGGGGGCAAGCTGCCCCCTCGCCCCCCCCCTTCCGGCGCCACTGGTGGCGCCTAATAAATAAACGTACTGCTACTACTACTACTTACATGGTTGGGGAGGAGTTTGTTCGTACTGCCAAGGTAGCCAAGGGGAATGCACTGTGGAAAAAGAAATGTTTGATCATTTTCTGTAACAATAGTAATACAGTACAGCATATTGTACAGTACATACGGTACTGTACAGTACAGTACAAATACAGTACTTTACTGTACAGTACTGAACAATAGTGTCTCATACTGCAGCACATACAGTACTGTACACTAGTGTACTGTACAGTACTGTATGAACACCAATAAAGTCATAAGAATTGTCATAGTGGAGCACAACTTTCTGTGTACGGTAATGTACAGATGGAGCAGCTCCCATTTCAGCTGCTCCTGGAGACAGAATCTCAGGACAGCTATCCATACTGTAGGCCAGTATTCAATGCAGCAGAAGCAGTTGCAGCAGTGAGTGTTGATGAATGAAGGCATTACACAAGTCAGGGGGCATTGTGCATTAGGTGATGGGGGGGGGGGGGGTTGAATGCATACTGTAATTACTGTAGGCACTAAAGGGGGGCATTCTTCATACAGTATGGGTCATTCTGTACAGTATACAGAATGGCAATATTGAGGGAATTTTGTAGTGCACAGGTACAGTACAGTACAGTACTGTACTGTATATGGCTTTACAGGTGGACTCCACAACTCCCTCAATGCTCCACACCATTACTCCCACCTTCCCTCCCTGCTCCACACTACTACTCCTATCCTCCCTCCCTCCCTGCTCCGCACTATTACTCCCACCCTCCCTCCTGCTCTGCATTATTACTCCCTCCCTCCCTCCCTTCTCCACACTATTACTCCCCCCCTGCTCCACACCACTACTATGCTTGATGGGGAAGGGGCCCCAGAGAGATCAATTTATGGGGCCCCAGGATTGCTGTTGCTGGCCATGAGTACAGTACTTACACCCTGGGGGAGTTCTGCTGGATGCAGGAGGAAGCGCTGCTGCCACCTCGCTTTCTTCCTCCGAGCGGCAGGAACAGTAGCTCCAATTTTCCTGGGGCTCCGGGGATGAACAGCTCCAGGTGTCCATACTGCAGGTGTCCATACTGTCCTCCTTTGGCACCTCTGGGTATTGCAGGTCTGTAAAAAAAATTGCACCAAAATTTGAGCTTGCTGATACAGTACAGTATACTAGGTAACAATAAATACAATAGGTAACAATAAAGTCTTGAGCGTAGAGGATACTGTATGCTGTACAGTAGAGAGGGGTGAAGAGAGACAGAGTGCCTAATTCAGAGGTGAGCACAAGCAGACACACTTGTACAGTATTTCTGCGCATGTGTAAGAGGGCATGGAAGGGAGGTGGGGTATATTAGCAGCACTTGGCTCCATAATATACTGTACTGTACTGTACTGGTAGAGATACAGTACCAGTGTTGCAAGTAAGGGGGTACGGCGTGGTACGGAGAAATACTGTATGTTGCAGGTACGCAGTACCACTTACTGTATTCCCTGACCCACTGTCAATTCTATTTTTATTGTAAGTCTAAATATACTGTAATGCATCCGCAGCCCGCCCACCCAGTGTTATGATTGGTGCTGTATGCAGCTACTGGCTACTGCTGATTTAGCCTGTCACACGGTGCCGACAGCATGAAGAGCAGGCTCCACAATTGTAAGTACAGTACAGTACAAGCTGCCCGGCTCTCCCCAAGCAAGAGCCAACCCACCCCCAGTCATTCCCTGTTTCTCATTCCCTGTCTCCCAATGCCATGCTACTATTGTCATTAATACCCCTTTTACACCAAGTGAGAAACCCAGGTTGGACACAGGTCAGTGTTGGTGTAAAAGGGGCCACCCTGGTCCAGTAACACTGGTTTCCTACCCAGGTCCTGACCGAAGTTAAACACTGGTTGGACCTGGGTCGTGGGTGGTGTAAATGGTCCCACCCCAGGTTCCACAGGGGAGCTCACATGGTTGATGCTGTACTTTTATACCGCTATGTGTCCTTGAGCACTGAATAAAACTTTTTGAACAAATATTTAACAAAATAAACAAACCGACATTTTTCAATGCTAACTTTTCATGTCTTTTTTATTTTATTTTTTTAATCAATGACGGAAGGTTGACTGGAAGTTTATCAGTCCTAAAATGGACATTTTTTAATGTCATCCAAAGGGAAAAGCAGGGCTGACCCAGGTTCAGTATAAATGGCGCAGACCTGGGTCCGACCTGGGACATAGTGCTGTGTAAATGGGGTATAAAGCTGGGTTCAACCCTGGAAACTCCTGTGTACAAAGATCAGGTCTAACCAAGGATTTTGGTTTAAAGTGGGTATAAGTCACTCCCCTAGCTTTGTGTGACCATGCCCCCTCATGACACATGGCCACGCCCATTTTTGGTGGAAGCTATCAGTACCACCAAGAAAAAAATTCTACTTGCACCACTGTACAATACTGTAACATCTGATGCAGCCCCATAGAGAGAAAAACTAACAAATACTGTAAACAAAAACATGTACTGTACTTACTAGGTGGAGGGCTGATACGGCCTCTCCAGAGCTGTCTGGGAGCTCCCACTTGTTGAGGGGGTTGCTGGGCTGTTGGAAGACATGTCACCGCAATTAGCAAACGGCCAACGGCACGCCAGACACAAGCATTAGGTCGACATGGTCTAGGTCGACAGTCAAAAGGTCGACATTTTTATCCGAATGTCGACATACTGTACTGTAGTTTTAAGTGTCCATGCACTCGGCACACTATTTTATTCTCACACAATGCCCCAGTGCAGTGATGGCTAACCTTAACACTCCAGCTGTTGTTGAACTACAGTACACATCCCAGCATGCCCTGCATCAGTTTTAGCATGGCCAAATAGTAAAACTGTAGCAGGGCATGCTGGGATGTGTAGTTCATTAACAGCTGGAGTGTCAAGGTTAGCCATCATCTACAAGCATTAGGTCGACCACTGAAGGTTGACATGCATGAAGGTCGACATGACTGAAGGTCAACATGGGTTAGGGAGACATGGTCATTAGGAAAACTAAATTATTAGGTCGACATGGGTATGGTCAACATTCAAAAAGTTCACCATCGAGTTTTTCATTATTGTTGACTGAATGTCGACACAGTCAACATGGACACTAGAAAAGTGCATTGCGTCCCCTCAGCCTCGGCCAACGGCACGCCAACAAAAGACACAAGTTGGAAAGGAAGAAAAAATACACAAACTCAATAAACAAATGACAGGACTTACTGTCAGACGGAGCGGCTGAGGCGCTGGGGGCTGTAACGGCCCGCAAGGGCAGGGTGCCCTGGTCTTCAAGCGGAGGCACTATGTGAAGATGAGAAAAATGAGAAAGTGTGCTGTTTAAATAAAGTTACTGTACTCATTACTGGGTTTACAAAAATCAGTTTTAGCATGGCCAAATAGTAAAACTGTAGCAGGGCATGCTGGGATGTGTAGTTCATTAACAGCTGGAGTGTCAAGGTTAGCCATCACTGCCCTAGTGGATATTAGGGCATGAAATACCGCCTGTCGGCTCTTTAAACAGTGAAAAATCCTATGCCGACCTAATGACTTGTTGACCTTGCAGTATGTCGACCTAGTGGTGAGGCCCTAATGACTGTCGACCATCTTTAGGTCGACCAACTGAATGCTGCTGCAGGGGCAGAGGACTGGGGGGAGCACATGGGTGATGCTGCACTTTTATACCGCTACAGTATGTGCGCTTCATCACTGAATACTGTATAACTTTTTGACAAAATATTTTGCTAAATAAACCAACCAACATTTTTCAATGCTAACATTTCATGTCTTTTAATTTTTATTTAAATCATCGAGGGAAGGTTGGCTTCAGTTTCTCACAAATACTGTACAGTATCCTATAAACGACAATACATTAGTGGGGGTTGGTGGTGGAGAGCTTTAACACATAGAAATGCTAATGAGTTAGTGTACTTGGAGTGGGGAGGCTAATAGTGTGATTTTTCCTTTCACAGATACAAGATTCAAATGTAAATGTCCTTTTTAGACAATGCAGTCCAGGTTTATAGTGACCCTTAATCAAATTATCGGTCTGCACTTAACACTACAGAAAGGAGGGTGAACTGTCATCTCTAGTACAGTATGCAGCTTTGAAAAGGGGAATCCAGTCATCACATTTGAAGAAAACTTTCAGATTTTCACAAATACAGTATACAGGCCCTTAATCTGATCTAAGCGGTAACGGCCGCATGCGGCCGTTCCGCCGATGTTTTCGATCTGCGCATGTGCAGGCGAAATCGCCGCACAATTTTTTTTAACGCCGCAAAGGGGGTGGATAGGGGCGTGAGGGACTACTTACTGTAGCCTCATTTCCCTATGCATACGCCCCGCGTTTCATGGGCGTTCCCATGCAAACGCGGGGCGTACGCATGGTAATGAGGCTGTGACGCATGTGTTGGGGGCGGGCATCTGACATCGCCGGATGTCAGCTGCCCGGCCCCATACATGCTTTTACACGGACAAGTGTCCGTGAGGTCTATGGGTGCGGGAGCTGGTGACGTCACCGGCGCGCGCACACACTCGCGCAATGCATTCCTGGGACCGCTGGAGACCCTGGAGAAGATGCCGGAGGCCTGCTGTGGACGCCCGGGGACTTGGTAAGTATGAAAAGAGGGTTAGGGGTTGAAAAATAAAAAATAAAAAAAAATTCGAATGATTCCAAAAACCACGGTTTTTGGAATCATTCGGATAAGGGATGTCCGGATACCGGATACTCAACCTGTATACTGTACTGTAGTAGCAAACAAAGATGGGTCATAGGAAAGACAGACATTACTGTAGGTCTACAAGCATTAGGTCGACCACTGAAGGTTGACAAGCATGAAGGTCGACATGACTGAAGGTCAACATGGGTTAGGGAGACATGGTCATTAGGAAAACTAAATTATTAGGTCGACATGGGTATGGTCAACATTCAAAAAGTTCACCATCGAGTTTTTCATTATTGTTGACTGAATGTCGACACAGTCAACATGGACACTAGAAAAGTGCATTGCGTCCCCTCAGCCTCGGCCAACGGCACGCCAACAAAAGACACAAGTTGGAAAGGAAGAAAAAATACACAAACTCAATAAACAAATGACAGGACTTACTGTCAGACGGAGCGGCTGAGGCGCTGGGGGCTGTAACGGCCCGCAAGGGCAGGGTGCCCTGGTCTTCCTCTAGGCTTGGCACTGTGGGGAAATGATAAAATGTGCTGTTAAAATACTGTAAAGTTATTATTCTTACTCTAAATGGGGAGGAGGGGGTGTTAAAAAAAAAAGCCGTGGACTGTTTTCAATAAAGTGCTGTGCCCACCACACTTGATAAAATAGACTCCACGTCAACGTGGATACTGGGGGTACTGTATGAACAGGTCGGGAGGACACTTACTGGCTGCCAAAGTTTGAGGGGACCTTCTTGGGGGTACCCTTTCCATCCTCCTCTGAAGTCCTGTGTAAAAATAATTACAGTACATTACAGTATACTGTACTGTAGTGTCCTTTGAAACATTAGTTCACACACACTACTGTAATCACTGAGGTTATGGTAGAGTATACAGTATTGCAGTACTGTATACTGTAGATAAATAATGTCTAGGTCAAAACGTCATGCATCAGACGTACCGCACGCCTCCACTCCCACCCCCTTTGTGCACGAGACGCAGAGCTACAGTACCTGACGGGGACATTACGGTAATTGTGCAGGGCTCCCGTGGGGACACTACGCTGACTGTGCTAGGCTGCCGTTGGCCGATGCTGACAGCGTCGCCCAACGGCACGGCAAAAAACTACACAAGTTCAAACACACAAACACAAAACACAATAAAGAAATGACAGGACTTACTGCTTAGCATCGTGGCGATGCTTGAGGGGGGGCCTGTAGCATGCCCGCAGGGCAGGGTGCCCTGGTCTTCAATCGGAGTCACTGTGGGAAAATGTCAAAAATGAGAACAAGTAACTTACCGTACTCTTATTACTGTAAATGGGGCTGGGGTGGCTTTACAAAAAGGCGTGGACTGGATTTTATAAAGTGCTGCGGCCGCTATACAGTAGTGTACTTTATAAAATCAACTCCGCTCCAAAGTGGATAGGACCGCTGCGCTTGGTATGGTCGACCGAAAGATTGTCGACAGTCATAAGGTCGACATACTGCAAGGTCGACAGGTGTCTAGGTCGACATGGGATAAGATCGACAGGTCATCAGGTCGACACAAGCATTAGGTCGACATGGTCTAGGTCGGCAGTCAAAAAGTTCACCATTGAGTTTTTCATTATTGTTGACTGAATGTCGACACAGTCAACATGGACAATAGAAAAGTGCATTGCGTCCCCTCAGCCTCGGCCAAAGGCACGCCAAGAAAATACACAAGTTGGAAAGGAAGAAAAAATACACAAACTCAATAAAGAAATGACAGGACTTACTTTCAGACGGAGCGGCTGAGGCTGTAACGGCCCGCAAGGTCAGGGTGTCCTCCTCGCCTTCAAGCGGTGGCACTGTGTGAAGATGAGAAAAATGAGAAAGTGTGCTGTTTAAATAAAGTTACTGTACTCATTACTGGGTTTACAAAAAGGCGTGGACTGGATTTTATAAAGTGCTGCGGCCGCTATACAGTAGTGTACTTTATAAAATCAACTCCGCTCCAAAGTGGATAGGACCGCTGCGCTTGGTATGGTTGACCGAAAGATTGTCGACAGTCATAAGGTCGACATACTGCAAGGTCGACAGGTGTCTAGGTCGACATGGGATAAGATCGACAGGTCATCAGGTCGACACAAGCATTAGGTCGACATGGTCTAGGTCGACAGTCAAAAAGTTCACCATTCAGTTTTTCATTATTGTTGACTGAATGTCGACACAGTCAACATGGACAATAGAAAAGTGCATTGCGTCCCCTCAGCCTCGGCCAAAGGCACGCCAAGAAAATACACAAGTTGGAAAGGAAGAAAAAATACACAAACTCAATAAAGAAATGACAGGACTTACTTTCAGACGGAGCGGCTGAGGCTGTAACGGCCCGCAAGGGCAGGGTGTCCTCCTCGCCTTCAAGCGGAGGCACTGTGTGAAGATGAGAAAAATGAGAAAGTGTGCTGTTTAAATAAAGTTACTGTACTCATTACTGGGTTTACAAAAAGGCGTGGACTGGATTTTATAAAGTGCTGCGGCCGCTATACAGTAGTGTACTGTACTTTATAAAATCAACTCCGCTCCAAAGTGGATAGGAACGCTGCGCTTGGTATGGTCGACCGAAAGATTGTCGACAGTCATAAGGTCGACATACTGCAAGGTCGACAGGTGTCTAGGTCGACATGGGATAAGATCGACAGGTCATCAGGTCGACACAAGCATTAGGTCGACATGGTCTAGGTCGACAGTCAAAAAGTTCACCATTCAGTTTTTCATTATTGTTGACTGAATGTCGACACAGTCAACATGGACAATAGAAAAGTGCATTGCGTCCCCTCAGCCTCGGCCAAAGGCACGCCAAGAAAATACACAAGTTGGAAAGGAAGAAAAAATACACAAACTCAATAAAGAAATGACAGGACTTACTTTCAGACGGAGCGGCTGAGGCTGTAACGGCCCGCAAGGGCAGGGTGTCCTCCTCGCCTTCAAGCGGAGGCACTGTGTGAAGATGAGAAAAATGAGAAAGTGTGCTGTTTAAATAAAGTTACTGTACTCATTACTGGGTTTACAAAAAGGCGTGGACTGGATTTTATAAAGTGCTGCGCCCGCCATACTGTACTTTAGAAAATCCACTCTGCTCCAAAGTGGATAGGACACATACAGTACCGCTGCGCATTCCCTGCTTACGGCTGCCCTGGATAGTGGTTGTTTCAAAAGGAGGCATTTGCCAGTGCAGTACCGGATGTACACTAGTACTGCCAGTGGCAATTGCCTCCTTTTGTGCATCAGAGGCCTTGGCGCAACGCTCCACCCCCACCCCCCTGAAGAAAAAATACACAAACTCAATAAAGAAATGACAGGACTTACTCTCAGATGGAGCGGCGCCGCTTGTTGAGGCGGTGGGGGCTGTATCGGCCTGCATTTCCCTCCTCCTCCTCCTCTGAAGTCCTGTGTAAAAATAACATTTACAGTATACTGTAGTGTCCTTTCAAACATTAGTGCATTGGGTCAACACCACTAGGTCGACAGAAAGCAAGGTCGACATGGGTTTTGGTCGACTTTGGTCAAGGTCGACATTTCATTTGGTCAACACACCTACTATTACAGCATTCCCGCCAGACAATGGGCCTTATTCTGATCGGTGCAGATTTCTCCGCATGCGGTCATCCCGCCGATGGTCACTCTGCGCATGTGCAGGCGATTTCGCCGCACGTATTCTTTACACGCCGCACAGGGGGCGTAGAGGGGCGTGAGGGGCGTGTAAAAGGGGGCGCGTGTGTAGGGGGCGGGCATCTGACATCGCCGGATGTCAGCTGCCCGCCCCCATACATGATTTCACACGGACAAGTGTCCGTGTGGTCTTGGGTGGCGGGACCTGGTGGAGCGTGCGGCCCTGCATTGGAATACACTGGAATATACCATGTCGACCTTTTGAATGTTGACATACTGTAATGCTTGTGTCAATCTAATCACATGTCCACCTTGGCCCATGTCGACCTTCCTGACAGTCGACCTAATGACTGTAGACCTAAGTTCATTCTGACCGATGTCCCGATTACCTTTTTTCATAGTAAACCACCCCCACTACCAACGCCGACCCGAAGCGTGGCGAGCGCAGCGAGCCCACGAGGGGCGGCGTTACGTGTCCAACGACCTTTTCATAACCCCACTATCCACGTTGCCGTGGAGTTTAGAACAGAAAGTGTGGCGAGCGCAGCGAGCCACCGAGCCCAGCAAGCACCGCGAGGGGACACGGATATGTACCTGTACAGATAAACGCTTACCCACGCGGGCTTCACAGGTGTCCGCGTCCCCTTGCGTTTGTGTCTATCCAATTATCCATACCCGCTATAATAACAGTAAATACTGTACTACAGTACTAATGTACTTTAATTTTGTTAATGTCATGTACTGTACAGTACCTCTGCTCAGCTTGGCCCTCAATTTGGCCAGTTTATCTGGCTGCCTCCGAAGCAGGTCACTCCACCTCTTCTGCAGCGAGAGGATACTCCTATCCCTGTGCAGGACTTCCAAAATCTCCTCCTTTGCGCTCCTGTATGCGCTGTTCTTCTCTGCATTACTGGCCAAGGATTTGTCCACATGCCGCAGCAAAATCAGGAGCTCCGCATCACAGAAGTTTCTGTTTCTGTGCGCCATGTTGTCTACAGTATACTGTAATGGTGGCCGCCTTCCACGCATGTCACATGTCGACACAGGTCACATGTCAAACAAAAAACGGAAGCCCTCCACTAAAAACGGAAAAATTCGCAGTACAAATTCCACTAAACACGGAAAAATTCGCATAACAAACTTGCGCCGCATAAACCTAAACACCGTACAGCCTTCACAGATTACGGAAACCCTCCACTAAATATGGAAAAATTCGCAGAAGAAACTTGCGCCGCATAAACTGTACATACTGTACAGTATTAATCGCAGGAATAATACTGTAGCAGCTGCAACGCACAGTTTATTAAATTAAATTAATACAGTATGAGGCCTCCCATATACTGTACTGTACGGTATGAAGACACAATTTTATTAAAGTTAAGAAACTCATTCACTGTATAGTACTGTACAGTACTGGATTGATTACTTTAGCCTACTGACTACCATGTGTCCTGCGTTTTGTGTCATGCGCTGGGGAGTGTTCACTTCCAAAATGGATTCTGCTCAGAGACAGAGACAGCGTTACAGCTACGCAGAGCTGATCATTTTGGTTAGCTGCCGGGACAAGCCTCTGAGCAGTAACCGGGAGAAGCGCAATGCTTATAAGGATGCGCGCAGGATAATAATGCGCAAGTACTGCCGGCTGCGCAGGATTAGGTCACTCCAAAGAAAATGGAGTGACCTAGTCACAAGGCAGCCTGCGAAGCTGGAGGCCCTGCGCCGTTCCGTCGCCAGTAAGTACTGTACACTACTCCTGTTAAGGCCCATACACACTTGAAGATTTTCATTTCAAAAGACTTTGCCAAAATCTTTGATAGATATATCTGTCACCAAAGTAGTGCGTACACACTGATCTATTTTCCCAAAAGAGCAAGAGATGTTCAGGAGGTGAAAGACTTTGCTGAAAATCTTTCATGTAAAAGGCTATTTACTGTACATAATGGGCTGGGTTTGATTTCCAAGGGTGGGAGAAGGGGCCATATTATTCTGTGCATTTCAGTTTTTGGGTCCTGATTCAGAATTGATCGCTGGGCGGAGTATATTCGGAGAAATGCGATTTTGCATGCGATATCAAACGCAATTTAATACCTGTTTATTTCCCGACTATCCACTACGGCGTGGAGTCGAAATTATACAGTGTGGCGAGCGCAGCGAGCCACTGAACCCGAAGCGTGGCGAGCGGACACGGATTATGGTACATTACTGATATCGCATTCCGTGTCCCCTTGCGGCGCTCGCCAAGTTTCGGGCTCGGTGTCTCGCTGCGCTCGCCACACTATATAAAATCAACTCCACGCCACAGCGGATAGTGGGGATATGAACAGGTATTAAATCGCATGTGATATCGCATGCGATTTAGTGGCGCCGTGAAACTACACAAGTACCCGCCGGTCTATCGGATTATGTGTGTACGCAGCACGGGCTGAAAGATTAGCCACTTTCAGCCCGCATGCCGCCCCGCCGCCTCCCCCTGCTCCCTCCCCCAACATGCACCTAAATTCCGGCTACAGTACCCCTCCGAATGGCCACAATTTCATCAGGCTGCTGGGCACCCCTCCGCCCGCAGGTCCTTCCGGCCACACGCCCACCTGACATGTCTGCCTGGATGCCCCCGCACCCCCGCAGCAGCTTCCAGGGTCCCCAGCCGCTGCCTCCTCATACAGTATGTTAAAAAAAAAAGCAGTTGTTAAAACTTTTATAAAATGAGACCACTGCCATCAATGTGAGATTGCCCACAAGTGTATTTATATTATAGATATATTTATGTATATACTGTACAGTATATAGTTAAATATATATATCTATATATCTATATATATAATATATATATTATATTTATAGATAATAAATATATATATATATATACTGTATATACAGTATATACTGTATACAGTGTACAGTATATACTGTATACTGTATATATCTATTATAATGTGTAAGGGGCATTATGGTTATACAGTAAGGACATTAATAACATGTGTCATGTGTAAGGGGCATTACTGTGTGGTATTATCAGGGGTGCCGAGAGAAAGGGGTAGGGGGTACAAATTACCCAGGCCAAAGTCTGATGGATGATGTCCCTGATCACATGACGGTACAAACATTGGCTGGCGGGAATGCTGTAATACTGTAGGTGAAGGCTGCGTGGGCCACATGTCGAGGTCTTGCGGGCCAGATTTGGCCCATGGGCCTTGTGTTTGACACCCGTGCACTAGAGCGTGGTGGGATAATAAAATACAGTACTTGTACTTTACTGTACTAATGTTTGAAAGGACACTACAGTATACTGTAAATGTTATTTTTACACAGGACGTCAGAGGAGGAGGAGGGAAAGGGCACTTTTGTCATCAAGTGGAAGCGTGGCAAGCGGTATGTGTCCTATCCACTTTGGTGGGGAGTGGATTTTATAACGTACAGTATGGCATCCGCAGCACTTTATAAAATCCAGTCCACGCCTTTTTGTAAACCCACCCCTTCCCCATTTACAGTAATAAGAGTAGAGTAACTTTATGAAAACAGCACATTTTCTAATTTTTCTAATTTTCCCACAGTGCCTCCGCTTGAAAGTTTGCAGGCCGCTACAGCCGCCCCATCCGGCTCAACAGGCGCAGCCGCTGCCCAGTTTGAGAGTAAGTCCTGCCATTTCTTACCGTGGTTTTTGGAATCATTTGAATTTTTTTTTCTATTTTTTAACCCCTAACCCTCTTTTCATACTTACCAAGTCCCCGGGCGTCCACAGCAGGCTTCCGGCATCTTCTCCAGGGTCTCCAGCGGTCCCAGGAATGCATTGCGCGCGCACACTCGCGCAATGCATTCCTGGGACCGCTGGAGACCAGGAGAAGATGTCGGAGGCCTGCTGTGGACGCCCGCGGACTGCGCGGACGCCGAGGGACGCCCGGGGACCATCAGGGGACAGGTAAGTATGGCTGCAAAAAAAATATTCCAAAAACCGGAAAATTCCCCTATCCAAAATGCTCGCGGTCCTGAGCATTTCGGATAGGGGATACTCAACCTGTACTGTACTGTATTTGTGAAAATCTGAAAGTTTTCTTCAAATGTGATGACTGGATTCCCCTTTTCAAAGCTGCATTGTACTAGAGATGCCAGTTCAACCTCCTTTCTGTAGTGTTAAGTGCAGACAGATACAGTAATTTGATTAAGGGTCGCTATAAACCTGCATTGTCTAAAGACTGCATTGTCTAAAAAGGACATTTACATTTGAATCTTGTATCTGTGAAAGGAAAAATCACACTATTAGCCTCCCCATTCCAAGTACACTAACTCATTAGCATTTCTATGTGTTAAAGCTCTCCACCACCAACCCCCACTAATGTATTGTCGTTTATAGGATACTGTATTTGTGAGAAACTGAAGCCAACCTTCCCTCGATGATTTAAATAAAAATTAAAAGACATGAAATGTTAGCATTGAAAAATGTTGGTTGGTTTATTTAGCAAAATATTTTGTCAAAAAGTTATACAGTATTCAGTGATGAAGCGCACATACTGTAGCGGTATAAAAGTGCAGCATCACCCATGTGCCCCCCCCAGTCCTCTGCCCCTGCAGCAGCATTCAGTTGGTCGACCTAAAGATGGTCGACAGTCATTAGGGCCTCACCACTAGGTCGACATACTGCAAGGTCCACATGGGACAAGGTCAACAAGTCATTAGGTCGGCATAGGATTTTTCACTGTTTAAAGAGCCGACAGGCGGTATTTCATGCCCTAATATCCACTAGGGCAGTGATGGCTAACCTTGACACTCCAGCTGTTATTGAACTACACATCCCAGCATGCCCTGCTACAGTTTTACTATTTGGCCATGCTAAAACTGATGCAGGGCATGCTGGGATGTGTAGTTCAACAACAGCTGGAGTGTTAAGGTTAGCCATCACTGCACTGGGGCATTGTGGGAGAATAAAATAGTGTGCCGAGTGCATGGACACTTAAAACTACAGTACTGTATGTCGACATTCGGGTAAAAAAAAACAGTGGAAAAACCCCATGTTGACCTTTTGACTGCCGACCTAGACCATGTCGACCTAATGCTTGTGTCGACCTGATGACCTGTCGATCTTATCCCATGTCGTCCTAGACACCTGTCGACCTTGCAGTATGTCGACCTTATGACTGTCGACAATCTTTCGGTCGACCATACCAAGCGCAGCGGTCCTATCCACTTTGGAGCGGAGTTGATTTTATAAAGTACACTACTGTATAGCGGCCGCAGCACTTTATAAAATCCAGTCCACGCCTTTTTGTAAACCCAGTAATGAGTACAGTAACTTTATTTAAACAGCACACTTTCTCATTTTTCTCATCTTCACACAGTGCCACCGCTTGAAGGCGAGGAGGACACCCTGACCTTGCGGGCCGTTACAGCCTCAGCCGCTCCGTCTGAAAGTAAGTCCTGTCATTTCTTTATTGAGTTTGTGTATTTTTTCTTCCTTTCCAACTTGTGTATTTTCTTGGCGTGCCTTTGGCCGAGGCTGAGGGGACGCAATGCACTTTTCTATTGTCCATGTTGACTGTGTCGACATTCAGTCAACAATAATGAAAAACTCAATGGTGAACTTTTTGACTGCCGACCTAGACCATGTCGACCTAATGCTTGTGTCGACCTGATGACCTGTCGATCTTATCCCATGTCGTCCTAGACACCTGTCGACCTTGCAGTATGTCGACCTTATGACTGTCGACAATCTTTCGGTCGACCATACCAAGCGCAGCGGTCCTATCCACTTTGGAGCGGAGTTGATTTTATAAAGTACACTACTGTATAGCGGCCGCAGCACTTTATAAAATCCAGTCCACGCCTTTTTGTAAACCCAGTAATGAGTACAGTAACTTTATTTAAACAGCACACTTTCTCATTTTTCTCATCTTCACACAGTGCCACCGCTTGAAGGCGAGGAGGACACCCTGACCTTGCGGGCCGTTACAGCCTCAGCCGCTCCGTCTGAAAGTAAGTCCTGTCATTTCTTTATTGAGTTTGTGTATTTTTTCTTCCTTTCCAACTTGTGTATTTTCTTGGCGTGCCTTTGGCCGAGGCTGAGGGGACGCAATGCACTTTTCTATTGTCCATGTTGACTGTGTCGACATTCAGTCAACAATAATGAAAAACTCAATGGTGAACTTTTTGACTGCCGACCTAGACCATGTCGACCTAATGCTTGTGTCGACCTGATGACCTGTCGATCTTATCCCATGTCGTCCTAGACACCTGTCGACCTTGCAGTATGTCGACCTTATGACTGTCGACAATCTTTCGGTCGACCATACCAAGCGCAGCGGTCCTATCCACTTTGGAGCGGAGTTGATTTTATAAAGTACACTACTGTATAGCGGCCGCAGCACTTTATAAAATCCAGTCCACGCCTTTTTGTAAACCCAGTAATGAGTACAGTAACTTTATTTAAACAGCACACTTTCTCATTTTTCTCATCTTCACACAGTGCCACCGCTTGAAGGCGAGGAGGACACCCTGACCTTGCGGGCCGTTACAGCCTCAGCCGCTCCGTCTGAAAGTAAGTCCTGTCATTTCTTTATTGAGTTTGTGTATTTTTTCTTCCTTTCCAACTTGTGTATTTTCTTGGCGTGCCTTTGGCCGAGGCTGAGGGGACGCAATGCACTTTTCTATTGTCCATGTTGACTGTGTCGACATTCAGTCAACAATAATGAAAAACTCAATGGTGAACTTTTTGACTGCCGACCTAGACCATGTCGACCTAATGCTTGTGTCGACCTGATGACCTGTCGATCTTATCCCATGTCGTCCTAGACACCTGTCGACCTTGCAGTATGTCGACCTTATGACTGTCGACAATCTTTCGGTCGACCATACCAAGCGCAGCGGTCCTATCCACTTTGGAGCGGAGTTGATTTTATAAAGTACACTACTGTATAGCGGCCGCAGCACTTTATAAAATCCAGTCCACGCCTTTTTGTAAACCCAGTAATGAGTACAGTAACTTTATTTAAACAGCACACTTTCTCATTTTTCTCATCTTCACACAGTGCCACCGCTTGAAGGCGAGGAGGACACCCTGCCCTTGCGGGCCGTTACAGCCTCAGCCGCTCCGTCTGAAAGTAAGTCCTGTCATTTCTTTATTGAGTTTGTGTATTTTTTCTTCCTTTCCAACTTGTGTATTTTCTTGGCGTGCCTTTGGCCGAGGCTGAGGGGACGCAATGCACTTTTCTATTGTCCATGTTGACTGTGTCGACATTCAGTCAACAATAATGAAAAACTCAATGGTGAACTTTTTGACTGCCGACCTAGACCTTGTCGACCTAATGCTTGTGTCGACCTGATGACCTGTCGATCTTATCCCATGTCGTCCTAGACACCTGTCGACCTTGCAGTATGTCGACCTTATGACTGTCGACAATCTTTCGGTCGACCATACCAAGCGCAGCGGTCCTATCCACTTTGGAGCGGAGTTGATTTTATAAAGTACACTACTGTATAGCGGCCGCAGCACTTTATAAAATCCAGTCCACGCCTTTTTGTAAACCCAGTAATGAGTACAGTAACTTTATTTAAACAGCACACTTTCTCATTTTTCTCATCTTCACACAGTGCCACCGCTTGAAGGCGAGGAGGACACCCTGACCTTGCGGGCCGTTACAGCCTCAGCCGCTCCGTCTGAAAGTAAGTCCTGTCATTTCTTTATTGAGTTTGTGTATTTTTTCTTCCTTTCCAACTTGTGTATTTTCTTGGCGTGCCTTTGGCCGAGGCTGAGGGGACGCAATGCACTTTTCTATTGTCCATGTTGACTGTGTCGACATTCAGTCAACAATAATGAAAAACTCAATGGTGAACTTTTTGACTGCCGACCTAGACCATGTCGACCTAATGCTTGTGTCGACCTGATGACCTGTCGATCTTATCCCATGTCGTCCTAGACACCTGTCGACCTTGCAGTATGTCGACCTTATGACTGTCGACAATCTTTCGGTCGACCATACAATCCATCCTTGTTCTCATTTTTGACATTTTCCCACAGTGACTCCGATTGCAGACCAGGGCACCCTGCCCTTGATGTGGCTGGACACCCCTCCTCGTCCTCTTTACCCCTTCCAATATAACAGTCCCTGTGCTTCCATCCGCCATGAAGAAGGTACTGTAAGCATTGCTGCGCATACTGTACAGTATAGTAGGTGTGCGTAGCCCATTTTATTAGGGGGTGCACCATTCAAGGGGCATGTCAATCACTGGACATGTCCATCACCGCCTATTATTACACAAAATGCCACACACTTTAATGCCCATTAGAGATACTGTAATTACACACACAGTAATGCCAATTCCACATACTGTACTGTAATGCCATGCACAGTAATGTCCATTCCACATAATGCCACACACAGTAATGCCCATTCCACATAATGCCACCCAACATACAGTACAGTAATGCCAATTACACATAATGCCACACACCATAATGGCCAACACTCATACTGTAATGCTACACACAGTAATGACCATTTTACATACAGTAATGCTACACACCATACTGCCCATGACACATTATGCCAGGGCTTGACCAATGTTTGTAAAACAGGGATAATAGAAAATGTGCGTTCCAATGGTGCACGTCAAAAATTTACACCGTAATGCCGATTACATGTCACACAGCCAATACATACTGTAGTACTGTATACCACATGCCATAATGCCCATTACACGTTATGCCACACACCGTAATGCCCATTGCACTGCAAACTGTGATGCCCTCACTGTGATGCCCATTACATGGTACACCTCACACTTCGTAATGCCTATTACATGTCACACAGACATTACACATTATGCCTCAGACCGTGATGCCCATTCAACATTAAGCCTCACACCGTGATGCCCATTACACATTATGCCACACACCATGCTGCCCATCACACATAATGGTACACACAGTAATGGCCATTACACAGAATGCTATACACTATAATGGCCATTACACATTAGGCCACATACTGTATTGCCCATTACACATTATTTGACACACATTATGCCACACACCGTAATGCCCATTACATACTGTACTGTACAGTATTAACTGCGGCTTACCTACAGTGCATTCTCATTGCTAGATGTTACATGCTTGATGCCAGGGATTTATTGCTCGATGCCAGGGATTACAGTACATCTTATTGCCCTGGTCTACATGCTCCATTCCAGGTGTCTCATGCTCGTTGCCAGAGGGTGTGAAATGCTAATTGCCATGGGGGTGGGGTGAACTGCTCATTTCCAGGGGTAACATGCATTTTACCAGGGGTTCCATGCTACCTGAGAAGGGGGTGGTTAAATGCTAATTGACAGTGGAAGTTTCATGCTCATTGCTTGGGGGCACACTGCACACACTTTCGGAAAGCATTAAGCACTCTTCGTATCAGATACCTGCCGGAGCCGCAGCCTTCTTCCTTTTTAAACTGCATTCCCACATGCCAGAGCCACAGCAGCCTCCTTCCCTTTTGAGCTGCTGCCATATGCTGCACCAGGGCCGGTGCCAGGTACGGCAGCGCCCCAGGCAGGGGGAGGGGGGGAGCGCCCGCATACACCCCCCCCCCCCCGCCGCTCACCTGCTCCGGGGCGGGGGGGGGGTGAGATGCGGCCGCTGAGTCGCTCATGACAGGCGGGGGGAGAGGAGGAGAGTTGCGGCGGGTCGCTCCACCTCCCCCCACACACACGCTACACAAGTTACACAAGGGGGAGAGTTTACAAAGGGAAGGGGAAAGGGAGCGAATGCGGCCGCTGCTGCCGAGTCCCTCCATGAGGGGCGGGGTGTGGGGATGCGGGCTTTGTTAACTCACCAGGCTCCACGGGGGTTTGCGGACGGTGCGAGCGCCACTGTCCTCACCGTGCTCCATGGGGGGGTGGTGCGGGCGCCGCTGCCGCTGTGGCACTACCAGTGAACTTGCTCCATGAGGGGCTCCCAAGTGCCGCCCTCCAGTGGCCGGCGCCCTAGGCAAATGCCTAAGGCTGCCTAGTGGTGGCGCCGGCCCTGTGCTGCACGTCATTTTTGTAAAGCCACCCCCGCCCTATTTACAGTACTAAGAGTACGGTAAGTTTATTAACAGTAAACAGCACTTGTTCTCATTTTTGACATTTTCCCACAGTGACTCCGATTGCAGACCAGGGCACCATAACAGCCCCCACCGCCTCAGCCGCTCCGTCTGAGAGTAAGTCCTGTCATTTCTTTATTGAGTTTGTGTTTTTTTTTTTTCTTTCTCTCCTACTGTAATTGTGTCTTTTGTTGGCGTGTCATTGGCCCACGCTGGTAGCTCCCCAGCACGGTGCCCTCCGGCTTCATCTCTACCATCTTCCGGCTCTGCATCTCCTCGGCATCGGGAAGCGTGCGGCGGGGAATGCGGCTATGTACCAGGGATGAACACAAGGGCAGCGCTGCGGGGACGAAGGCAGCGGCCGCTGCGTGACTGTCAGGCACTGTCACACGGCGAGTACCGCACAGGAGCCGCTTACATGGCCGCACGGACGCTGTGCATTGGTACAGGGGCTAACCGTGCGGCGGCGCATCCATGCAGGGTGGGGATTACAGGCAGCAGCCCGGCTCTAGGTCGCTCTTCCCCAGCCGCCCAGCCTGACAGGCAGCGGCGGCAGTGATGCTATTACAGTGCACGGTGGGGGCGGCGGCAGCAAGTTGATGTAAATAAGAAGGGACGAGTGGATAGACAGCAGCAGCAACAGCACTCAGACTGTGACACTCTTCCTCCCCTCCGCGCTGCTGCCGACAGGCAATAATGACAGGCAATGGTCACACACTGCCTTGAAACGTGTTCAGAATGAAACGTTTCAACTGCAATGTGAATGACACTGAAACCTGCATTTAAAACGGTAATCTGGCCACTATTAAGGCTCTGACCCGTTTTAATTACCGGTTTAAAATACCGGTTTTTAAAACGGGTCTGCGATGTGAAAGTGGTATTACTGTACCTACAGTGCATTCTCATTGCTAGATGTTACATGCTTGATGCCAGGGATTTATTGCTCGATGCCAGGGATTACATCTTATTGCCCTGGCAGCAGCCTCCTTCCCTTTTGAGCTGCTGCCATATGCTGCACGTCATATCGCACACTTACTGTACTTTACAGCAATAACCATACAGTAACTAGTGTATTACAAGTAATAATAATAATACTACAGTAATAAAAACTTTATTTTTAAAGCATATTTTCTCATTTTTCCACAGTGCCAAGGGTACAAGAGGACGAGGCAGCCTCCACCCCTCATCCAAATCCACCCATGGATAGAGGTAAAGTACAGTACAGTACAGTATACTGTAGTAATAGTAATGCTTACTGTACTGTAAAGTACAGTATTCAACATGTACAGTATTTCTGTTCTAAAACTGTACATTGTTTGTTTGTTTATTTTCACAGAAGAATTAAGAAGAGTGGTGCAAATGCTGCAGATGATAATAAATCGGATTTTCAATTTATTATTAGAATTAATATAATTTTTTTTTTTTTTTTAATAAAAAATTTATAACAATCATTACTGTCAGTACGTTTCATTAAAGATGGTTTGCAGTTTGTAATTATTACAGTACAGTCTACTGGGCAGGTGTCAGTACAGTACATCTTTCCAAAACTTCTTTACACAGTACCATACTGTACAATTTGAATCATGTGTGGGGACTTCAAATACAGTATAATAAAAAATAAAATAAAAAAACACAGCACATTAATTTAAACAGGACAAAGTCATACAGTATTTTAGGTACAATAATTTAAAGTACTGTTGGTCACAACAAAGCTTTTTGCAAGGCGTGGCTGTCCTTTGTTCTCTATCCAAAACACGCTTGATTTTGCTCATTGTAGAGTGGCATGTGGTGGATAAGGGGAGAAGAAAAAAGAATAGCGTTAGTACTGAATGGTCACAAGGGTTTCGGGGGGGGGGGGGGGGGGACATGTTGGCAGGGGAAGGGGATGGGAGAGAGGGAGAGAGATAATGTACAGTACAGTAAGATCATAAACGTACTTTTTTTCCATTTCATTGCCAGTCCTTTGTTCTCGGTCCCAAACACGCTTGATTTTGCTCATGGTAGAGTGTCATGGTGGATAATGGGAGAGAAGAATAAAGAATAACGTTAGTACTGAATGGTCACAAGGGTTTCGGGGGGGGGGGGGGAGACACATGTTGGCAGGGGAAGGGGATGGGAGAGAGGGAGAGAGATACAGTAATGTACAGTAAGATCATAAACGTACTTTTTTTCCATTTCATTGCCAGTCCTTTGTTCTCGGTCCCAAACTCGCTTGATTTTGCTCATTGTAGAGTGGCATGTGGTGGATAAGGGGAGAAGAATAAAGAATAGCATTAGTACTGAATGGTCACAAGGGTTTCGGGGGGGGGGGGGGGGGACATGTTGGCAGGGGAAGGGGATGGGAGAGAGGGAGAGAGATAATGTACAGTAAGATCATAAACGTACTTTTTTTCCATTTCATTGCCAGTCCTTTGTTCTCGGTCCCAAACACGCTTGATTTTGCTCATGGTAGAGTGGCATGTGGTGGATAATGGGAGAGAAGAATAAAGAATAACGTTAGTACTGAATGGTCACAAGGGTTTCGGGGGGGGGGGGGGGGGGAGACACATGTTGGCAGGGGAAGGGGATGGGAGAGAGGGAGAGAGATACAGTAATGTACAGTAAGATCATAAACGTACTTTTTTTCCATTTCATTGCCAGTCCTTTGTTCTCAGTCCCAAACTCGCTTGATTTTGCTCATTGTAGAGTGGCATGTGGTGGATAAGAGTTGAAGAAAAAAGAATAGCATTAGTACTGAATGGTCACAAGGGTTTCGGGGGGGGGGGGGGGAAACATGTTGGCAGGGGAAGGGGATGGGAGAGAGGGAGAGAGATACAGTAATGTACAGTAAGATCATAAACGTACTTTTTTTCCATTTCATTGCCAGTCCTTTGTTCTCGGTCCCAAACTCGCTTGATTTTGCTCATTGTAGAGTGGCATGTGGTGGATAAGGGTTGAAGAAAAAAGAATACAGTAGCATTAGTACTGAATGGTCACAAGGGTTTCGGGGGGGGGGGGGGGGGGGGGAAATGTTGGCAGGGGAAGGGGATGGGAGAGAGGGAGAGAGATACAGTAATGTACAGTAAGATCATAAACGTACTTTTTTTCCATTTCATTGCCAGTCCTTTGTTCTCGGTCCCAAACTCGCTTGATTTTGCTCATTGTAGAGTGGCATGGGGAGAGAAGAAAAGAGAATAGCGTTAGTACTGAATGGTCACAAGGATGTCAGGGGGGGGGGAGAGAGAGATACAGTACTGTATGTTGGAAGGGGATGGGAGAGAGGGAGAGAAATACAGTACAGTAAGATCATAAACGTACTTTTTTTCCATTTCATTGCCAGTCCTTTGTTCTGTGAGTACAGTAGATGCCAGTTTGAAGAGACGTCTCCAGTTGCTGTGCTACAGTAAGCACGTCCAGCGTGTAACTCTGGGCATCCGTAGCAATCCATTTATAGTGTCCTTTATCTTTGTACAATCAGCCTTTGTAAGCTCAAATTTCCCCATGAGCCGTGTCACTATATCGAGGCGCAGATTTTCTGGGATTGCAAATTTATTACGTTGCCCATCATAATTGACCCGATTGCACCAATTCTTATACAGGTCAAAAGAAACATGCTCTTGGAAAATCTGTTGTGCATAACGGTGCATTTCCATCTTCGCTGCTTTAAAGAGAGTGTTGACACCCTCAGCTGTGATGACTTTGAGCGGCATGTCAGGCAAGGAAATCCCCACAGCGCACAATTCTTTGGGTATGATTCTAGGTGTTCTTTCATGTAGAGGTGATGTTCTTTGATGTTGAGGTAAGGTTGCGACGATCATATTTCCAGGGGACAATTGGGATGATGCAACCATTGCAGTGTCCATGTTGTTAGAGGCTTGGGATGGTGCATTGTGTCTGTCAGCCAACCAGTGAGATGTCAGTGGGGTACTTGTTAAGTTGGTCTGACGTTGTTGTGTATCTGAAGCATTATGTGTGGCAGGCAACCAGTGAGATGACACTGGTGTTGTGTCCATGTTCACCAATTCATTTGGTAAAACAGTTTCTGTGTCCATGCTAGGGCTGGCCAATCGGTTGGATGAAGCTGGTGTCATCTCCAAATCCGAAAAGTGGAAAGATGTGGTTGGTTGGGTCATTTCCAAGTCAAAATCCTCTGTTTCAAATGCATCAGGGCAGTCAAATTGTGATTGTACTGGATTAGATGTTGTGGGTGTAATGGGTGGCCCTGTAGCAGCTTGCCATTGTTTGGCTTGAGCAAGCATGTCAATCAGACCTCCTGACAGCACTTTAATTTGTCCTGTCAGTACATGAATTTCCGCTTTCAGTTCATCCACATGTACAGACAGTCCATTGTTTTGGGTTTCCATGTGGGTCATCTTGCCCAAAATGTCTCTCACCAGCCCTGTGCAGCTACATTGTGGTGGGTTGTGATCCAGAAAGTTAAGTTTCCTACGGGACGGTGATTGAGATTTTTGTTCCAGAGGTGTAATGTGAAGCTCCAAAGGGTGCAAGTCATTATCTACGGGAACTGACACATCTGTCACTGTGTTAATGTCTTGCTGTGCATCAGTGTTAATGTCTTGCACCAGACAGTCATCGTGAGATTCTCCTATAGTCGCGAACAAAGACTTGTTCTTGGCCTTGGCATTTTTCCGTAGTTTGACAACAGGAATATTTTCTTTTCCTGCTTTCTTCTTAACGATATTATTTTTAATGTTTGGCACTAATGCAGCCATTCTCTTGGGACATGCAAGTGTAGGTTCTCCAGAATAGAATTTTTTTGTTTTCACCATCTTCAGTAGGCAGTGCACTCTACAATACACAACAATAAGATTCAAGTTAATACAGTACATACTGTACAGTACAGTACATTAGTTACAGTACAATACAGTAGCATACAGTATTGTATTATGGTATTACAGTAGTGAAAATTACAGTAGGTACAGTACTTGTGACTTATTTGGGCGCCTGATTTTCTTCATCGCACCTAAAATCGCGTCAAATTGCATTGCATACAATCATACAATTGACCCCATTTTTTATTGTATTCCCACCCTGATGGCTAAATGCCCCCATTGTTAACGCCACCCCACTTGCGCTCGCCACACTATATAAAATCAACTCCACGCCGACGTGGATTGTGGGGGTATGAAAAGGTCGGAGGACGCGTAACGCCGCCGCTCGCCACGCTTCGGGTTGGCGTTGATAGTGGGGTGGCGTTAACAATGGGGGCATTTAGCCATCAGGGTGGGAATACAATTAAAAATGGGGTCTGGGGGGCCATTTCACATACTGTATGAAACAGGCATCTGGGTACATCTGTACATACTGTACAGTACAGTATTAAAATCGCATCAAATCGCATCGCATGCAATACAATAGCATACAATGCAACAGCAATTTTCTCTTCAAAGGAATTTCAAGGGAAATCGCATCAAATCGCATGCTTAGGGTACTGGCATACAATTTCAACATTGGCTGCCCAGATACTGTAAGTCACAAGTACCGAAAATTATGTGACCGTACTGCATAGACATGAGCTTTTTTTTTCAATAAAAGGGATGAAGCGATAAACAAAAGTACAGTACGTTAACAGATGGGGCTTAGACAGACAGACTAGGAGGGGTGGAGGCAGGGGCGGGCTGGGCCGGGGGGCAGGATGCCATCTGCCCCCCAGGCCGCTCTGGCAGGTGTGCTGCGGGCCGCGCCCGTTTCTGAGGCCGCATTGCCGTTTGTTTGTTTTTTCACTGCCGGCGGCCATGTTACTGTGGTTTTTTAAATGATGTCTGAGGCCACAGCAACATGGCCGCCGGCCTCCACGGCTACGTGGAGGAGGGCTCCGGCCGGCAGCCTGTTCCCTCTTATCCCCAGTGGCAGTCGGCAGACGCTGGGTGCGGTGTGGACGTCATGACGTTGACGCCTCCCACCCACGCGTCTGCACTCAGAGACTGGAGGAAGGCTGGGGCCGCCCGCAGAGCAACTCGTGGGGGACGCTTCAGGAGGCCGCAGAGAGGGGAACAGAAATGTGTGGAGCCGCAGCAGGACAGGAGGAGCCTGGTCGAGGATAAAACACAGGATAGTAGTAAGTTAACATGATCTAAAACGACATACAGTATCTGTAATAATGCAATGACACCACAGGCTGCTCCCCCTGTATAATAATTTGTGTCATGGCATTACTATTAATAATAGTAATGCCATGACACAAATTATTATACAGGGGGAGCAGCCTGTGATCATGGCATTACTTTTATATTATACAGGTGGAGCACCCTGTGGTGTCATTATTATTGTACAGGGGGAGCAGCCTGTGGTGTCATGGCATTATGCCATGACACCACAGGCTGCTCCCTCTGCATAATAATAATGCCATGACACCACAGGCTGCTACCCCTGTATAATATAAAAGTAATGCCATGACACCACAGGCTGCTCCCTCTGTATAATAATAATGCAATGACACCACAGGCTGCTCCCCCTGTATAATAATTTGTGTCATGGTATTACTATTGTTACTGTATATTATACAGCGGGAGTAGCCTGTGGTGTCATTGCATTATTATTATACAGTACAGCAGGAACAGCATGTGGTGTCATTGCATTATTATTATTATACAGAGGGAGCAGCCAGTGGTGTCATGGCATTCATTTTACTGTATATTATACAGGGGGAGCCACCTGTGGTGTCATAATTATTATTGTACAGGGGGAGCAGACTGTGGTGTCATGGCATTATGCCATGACACCACAGGCTGCTCCCTCTGTATAATAATAATGCCATGACACCACAGGCTGCTCCCCCTGTATAATATAAAAGTAATGCCATGACACCACAGGCTGCTCCCTCTGTATACTGTAATAATAATAATGCAATGACACCACATGCTGTTCCTGCTGTATAATAATAATGCAATGAATTAATAAAAAATGTAATAAAAAAAATAAAAAAATAAACTGGTACAGTATTCTGGTTCTCCGGATACCTGTAATCTAGTATTACTGTACAGTAATTACTGTACAGTATTACAATACGAACACCCACAGCTAGGGGATTTTGTACACAGCTAGGGGATTTTTTACACAAACAGTATGACTGAGTCTGCGAAATACAGTAGTCTATTAATATGCGCAAAAATCCCCAAACTGCGAAAAAATACGTTACTACAGTATACAGTATTTACAGTATTACACCAACAGTATTTACAGTTGCACAGATTATACGAGAATACCCATAGTAGCAGCCTGCCAGTAGTAGCCCACCCTAATAGAGTATTGTCATCGCTAGTCGGGGATCTGCGGCCTATACACACCAGGCAATTTTAACACGTACAATATTCTAAATGGCGCTACAGTATCTCTACTGCACTGCACTGTACTGTATGTGGCATCCATGTTGATCCCTAAAATGGCGGAAAATCACGATACCACGTGATCCTATTGCTGTGACTACTTCAATTACAAGTACAGTATGCGGGAAAAAATGCCAAATGATCCGTTATTTACGGTATTACAACAATATTACTGACAATACCCCAATCCAGGATTTATTACACATTATACGGACAATACCCATAGCGGCAGCCTGCAGTAGCCTAATAAAGTATTCTCATCGCTAGTCGGGGAACTCTGGACCATACACACCAGGCAATTTTCAGATGAAAAACGTTTAGTGTGTACTGTATGGTCCTCAAGAGAATCATGCACTGTTCATTATGGTACTTACTGTATGGTACAGTACCTGAAGCAGAAGTGCAGTAAGGGGGAGGGAAAGTTGATCCTGCCCTCGCAAATGTAGCGGGGGATCTGCGTCCCATACACACTAGGCAATTTTAACACATTGTACAATATTCCACATGGCGCTATCTCTACTGCACTGTGCAGCCATCTCGATTCCCAACATGGCTGAAAATCACGATACTGTATCACATGTGCTCCTATTACTGACTGACTCTGCGAAACAGTCTGTAAACATGAGAAAAACACCGGTCCCCTCGTTTGAGGAAAAAATACGTGTTTTACGGTATTACACCAATGGTATTACGAAGAGAACTAGTATTTACAGTAGCAGCCTACAGTAGCCCACCCTAATAGAGTACTGTCATCGCTAGTCGGGGATTTGCGGCCCATACACACCAGGCAATTTTAACACATTGTACAATATTCTAAATGGCACTTGTACAGTATACAGTATTCTGCACCGGGTGCATTTGAACAGTAGGGAAAGAAGGGAAACAGCTTCATTCAGGGAAGGGTGGGAACCGAGCGCTTCCGCGCAGGGACCGTTTTGTAGTGCTGCTTACTGTATACTGTAATGCAGCAATCAGTGAAATGTACAAATGACTGTACTACTGTATAGTGTACTTACTGCTCCAGCGAGAAGATACAGTAGTGTTCTTGCGGAAGGAAGGCAGTATGATGGTAAAACGGTAGAAACACGAAAGCAGCAACAACTTGACTTTGGATTCAGCAGAATGAATAGTCCAGGTGTACAGGTAGAATCTCGTGCTTGTATACAGGCAAGAGATGAAGAGACGATCCGTAGCAATTCTACACGGTTTAGATGCAGAAAAACAAACTGGATTGTTTGACAATTTTAATGTACTGTAGCTGAATTTATGCTGGCAGAGACAAAGGAAATCCTTCATGAAGCTGATAGGTGCATTTGAATTATGTACAATTACCAGCGAAACAAAAAGGCAGACTGAAATTAACATACTGTATGACTGCAATCAACATCTTATTGTCTGAGGTGTCGGTCTGTGTCTGAGTTTGGAGAAATCTATTGTTGCTGAAAAAAAACGTTCTCTGTAGCGCAGTACAGTATGTACAGTATGGGTATTAACTATCGTTTTTGTTTGTGGAAAAGTCCGAAAGATTTTGATAAGCACCAACTACTGTAACTGTATTAGTTTAAAAAAAAAAAAAGAACGTTTAAAAAATAAAAATATAATGTAACCAACTGAGGATCGAACTACTGATACTGAGATAGTGAAGCCGTGCCTCTACCCGCTAGGCCACTATTGCCTGTGATTTTACTGCTGGCAGATGGTTAGCATGGCTTCTGCACCAATCAAATACAGTTCATGACCATCCAGTACGTCACTGCGGCTGCGAATAAAAGAAAAGAACTCTGTCCGTAAAGTAAGGACAAAATCCGTAGTGTAAAGTATGATACTGTAGGTCCTCAAATAATGTTTTAAGTAGTCATCCAGCAATAGCAAAGGTTAGCATGGCTTCTGTACCAATTACATAAATGACCGTACGTAGCTGCTTCTGCGAATAAATACTGTACTAACAATCTGTCCGTAAAGTAAGGACAAAATCCGTAGTGTAAAGTATGATACTGTAGGTCCTCAAATAATGTTTAAAGTAGTCATCCAGCAATAGCAAAGGTTAGCATGGCTTCTGTACCAATTACATAAATGACCGTACGTAGCTGCTTCTGCGAATAAATACAAAACAATCTGTCCGTAAAGTAAGGACAAAATCCGTAGTGAAAAGTGGCTGGTTAGCAATGGTTAGCGAATTTAATCCCGAAACACGGTCCTCAAGGCAAGGAGTTTTACCTGAAAAGCTAAATCTATTTTGCGAAAAAAAACGTTTAAAAAATAAAAATATAATGTAATCAACTGAGGATCGAACTACTGATACTGAAATAGTGAAGCCGTGCCTCTACCCGCTAGGCCACTATTGCCTGTGATTTTACTCCTGGCAGATGGTTAGCATGGCTTCTGCACCAATCAAATACAGTTCATGACCATCCAGTACGTCACTGCGGCTGCGAATAAAAGAAAAGAACTCTGTCCGTAAAGTAAGGACAAAATCCGTAGTGTAAAGTATGATACTGTAGGTCCTCAAATAATGTTTTAAGTAGTCATCCAGCAATAGCAAAGGTTAGCATGGCTTCTGTACCAATTACATAAATGACCGTACGTAGCTGCTTCTGCGAATAAATACAAAACAATCTGTCCGTAAAGTAAGGACAAAATCCGTAGTGAAAAGTCGTGGCGGCCACTGTTTTGTAGAAGAGATTTTTACGCATGCGCTGTACTGTTTGGGAAAAGTGACATCTGGTGGTCAATGAGTGTAAGTGCAGGTTACATTTACAAGATTACGTTACGTTATAACGCGATCTATAACGGGACTATAGCGCAAGGAGCAGGCGCGATCCAGGCGCGATTTGCATGGCGCACTGTATGCGCAACGCAGCCACGATGTACCAGGCCATAACTGTAATCTACAACAAGGGATAATCTATTATAAACCTAGGTTGAACTAGATGGATGCAAGTCTTTATTCAGCCTTACTTACTATGTAACTATGTATGTAACTATGTAACCAGGGAGGGACTGGCAGAGCGGATCAGCAGACAGTGAATGTCTGGCTAGGAAGATCAGCCTCACTGCAGCGTTCAAAATAGATTGCAGTGGCGAGAGTCTGTTCTTGGGAAGACCAACAAGGAGACTATTGCAACAATCAATGCGAGAGATGATGAGTGCATGGTTTAGCATTTTAGTAGTGTCATGTGTAAGATACAGTTGTATCTTTGATATGTTTTTTAATGCATGTTGTGACGACACAGCCGGCACCTCGTGTCGCACAGTGTTAGATGACTGCGGTTACTTTCATAGCCCTGGTCCTGCTCATAGACTCCAATTAATTATAATATGTTATTAGTCATATTCTCTATAATATTATATTGTATAGCTATATTTTATCTGTTATATTTGAAATATGTACTTCAATTGGTCATACTGTGCTTAATGCAATTGTTAATATGATTAAGTCTAGGTCAGAGTGTTATTTACTATAGTAAGTTGCCCATTGTTCTAAGTCCCCTGACTATCAGATGTGAGTAACATAAGTAGTAACTAGTGTATGTTTGGAGCTACAGATAATCTGATCATGTACACCCCATTGTATGCAGGAACCCAGTCAGTTTGTCTCTGCATCTCATCAAACTCTCTAACATCCTGAATGAACTGGCTGGGTTATGAATAGACATGGCTGGGTATAACAAGGGGAGTGAGCTCTACTGGGAGAGATCAGCACAGGAGGTGCAGAGAGAGGAGTTGGACTTCTGACGTACAGAAAGGGACTAGGCATTGCGGTGCCGTCAGTGCAGACAATTCATGGGGAAGGGCGCTGTGTGAGCTGGTATCCCAAGCCAGGGGACACAGAAATACTGCCAGCTTGTAGTAGCAAAGGAATGCAAGCACCGGTAATCATATACTACTGTGGGGACTTAGTAAGTAAGATATCTTCCTGGCTGATAATTGTTACTGTTATAGTGCACTGTGTGTATATATTTACAATAAAGGGCTTTTGCCATGTTACTAAACTGTTTACCTGAGTGATCAGAGAATCCATATCGTCCCAAATGGTGGCAGCGGTGAGATCACTCAGTCCCAGTTTATCCTGGGTAAGGTTGTGAGAGGTGTTAGCGGAGGACACCTAAGAGCCTTGTAAACAGTTTGGATTGATTATTTTACACTACAAAGTCCCTTCACTGGTGTATATGCAAATTTGCATGGAGTTAGGCTTCCCCCTCACAGCATCTACAGATGCTATATTACTGTCTGGTGTGTCTTTAGATGCACCATCAGGAGAGCAGGGGACATGAAGGAGGGAACAAGTAGGAATGATGGCGGTTAATATTTGGGATGTTGTGGGTAGTGGTCACCATGCAGCAATATGTGATCATAATGACAGGACATTATTATTTAAATACCTTACTGAGTTTTTGACTAAGAGCCTGATTCATGGATGGCCAAAAAAAAAAAGTTGAGATCCAACATCGTGACCATCGGTTGCAGATAGCCAGCTGAATAAGCTCCATCTACTGATAGAAGCGGGGGCGGAGACTCTTCCTCTCTAGATAACAGGAGACACACTACTGTTTCTAGAAATGTGGTCCTTCCTCTTCCCCCCTGCCCACCCCCTCATTGCTGCTGCCTGTCAATCAACTGCGGGCAACATTGCAAGGCCCATTCTGCAATATGCTGAACTGATGATGTGCAGACAAAACAATTATTCCCTCGGGATCCACAGTAAATGAACATCCTATTGGTAATAAATAAAAAACAAAACATAAGTATCTTAAACAAAATCAAGCACTTATGTTTGTCAAGATGAAAAATGATTATCATGCATTATATCACAAGCCAAAACAAAAAAAGGTGCCCATACACTAGTAAGATTTATCTTCAGATCTGGCTGGTTGGAACAAAAATATGGTTATGGATGAGTGACAGTTTGTCAGTTTTCCAGCATTTCCAAGCAAATGGTCAACTGCCATTTGTTCTCATCCATAACCAGGATTTTGTTCCAACCAGCCAGATCTGAAGATAAATCTGTGTGTGTATGGCCATCTTAAGTATATGCATATATTATATTGCAGTTTGTTGTAAACATTAAGCCACCTCCCCCAAACAAAAGGTTCACATACATTTTAAGGGTACCTTTTCATTAACTTTTAGATTGAAAATAGTAAATACCGCATTGGCAAAGCATGTGTAGAAAAAATAAGCAGCAGCCATATTTAAAAATGCTAACATTTTATTGTTTCACTTAAAAGTTTACAATCTCAGACACCCAAAACAAGCAATTCATTTGTAAAAACACAAGTCCTGTCATATAACACATAATGCACTTACTGCACATCACCTGAAGGACTGATTGGCCATTTGATGACCCATAGCCCCCAACACCGTACACCAACAATCATCTGGGGACAATTTGGAATTTTTCAGATAATTCTGCAAATAATTGTATGGGTTTCACAGATCGCCGATTCTAAACAAAATTTATTGCAAAGGTTAAATCAGGTTTTTCACCATGTTTCATTTCCCAGATCACTTGGGGCTAAAGATTTCTAGTTTGTGGTAACAATCAGACCGTTTCTAGTAAACTCATGAAGCTTTCAGAATAGGTAGATCTGTATTTGCTGGAAAGGATCGGCAAATCGCTGAAAACTATCTGTAATATATGGTCATAGATTGGTGGATTGGGGAGTCTTTAAACTGAAGAAAAAAACACAGAAATGAAGTGCAAAGATATAGGGGTCTATTTACTAAGACTTGGATGGAGATCAAGTGGAAAGAGATAAAATTCCTAATTCAGACTTGTTCGCTAGGCTGCATATGTTCACAGCCTAGGGGACAGGTAAACACCACCCCCACCCAGCTGATGGTAACGGTAACACATCCTCTCACATGCGGACGCACGGATGAAAAATCATTAGCTGGTCGCACACCATCGAAAGATTTTCCTACCGTTCGCTAATAAAAGTCAGTCTAGACTGACGTTTATGCCCGCAGATTGCAGAAAATGGGGCAGGCACTGACAATTATGACGTTATCCGCCACCCCGAGCAGGCACCGCCACGTGTGTGCAGGGGAATGCCCAGTGTTTTTATGGGGACACCCCAAAAATGCTGGGCATTCCCCTTCTGCTGCCCCCCAGCCTTGCAACCCTTCTCTCCCCTCCTCGAATGAATGTCTAGATCAGTATGAAACTCGTTGAAGCTATTTGCTCCCGGGGTTTGCGCATGTACAGACCCCGATCATCGGACATTAAAGAACAGGTTCTGAATCAGCCCCAAAGTACTAGTCAACCCACTCCTAACGGCCATTTTCAAACCCAGCCTGTAACATGGCAGTTAGGAGCTGATTGTCTGGCACTTTATCCACGTTATCTCTTTCCAAGGCTTAGTAAAAAAAAAAACCACAGATAATTCCTTCTGGGTGGCACGGCCTAAAGATGTTGGTCTACTGTCTCTTGGTGGGCCAGCAACAGCCTCTTGAGTAGCATGGCTTGTTCAATGTGATCTGAAAGGATCTGTAAAACAATATGTCCGTTAATGATCAGAACATTTTCACACGCTGGGGACTGTACATTATAGAATATGCTTATATAACACTCACCAGCTGCCTCCTCTTCCTGCTACCTCCTCTGCAGTATTGTGTCATTCGGTGCATAGGAAACGTTTACTTGCTTGCTATGTGAAATGAACAGGAAGGCGCTATTACATATTTATATGTACATTGCATGAACAGTCTGTTTTGTTCACATTATGGTCTACATTAGGTGTTAAACATTGTTAATGTTCTTATTTTAAAGTGGCTCACCATTGGATCTGCTTCTAGCGCCAGGGCTGTTGAGCCTGACTAGACTTCTATTTCCTCCACCCTTAGTGCATTGTGATGTACATTGGGGAGGCAAGATTTAAAGTACTGCATCTCTGTTTATTGATATCAGGAGGACTAGTTAGTAAAGCTATTTTCATATAATGATCTGGTTTTAGCTGCCCTAAGTAGGACTCTGCTAAGTGGTACTATGGGGTAAATGTAATTGGTTGCAAGCAGCTGTAACTGTGGGATTCCAAGCAATAATAACCATATTGTTAAGCGACAATCCATTACAAGGTAAAACCAACATGGTTTTGTCTTGTAAAGGATTGATGCTTTAAAAATACAAGCATACCCGCTCGGAGTCCAACACTTTTGTCTTCTCTACTACCTGCAGTTCAGACACATTAAGGGGCAATTTAATTGGGATGCGGTCAATTTCCCAGCGGTCAAAATCCCGACGCCGGAATCCCGACCGCCGAAATCCCGAAACTTTCTTTTTCCACGACACCCATGCGAGGTTAGCGAGGCACCGGGCCCACTGCGTGGTGAGCGCAATGAGCCTGCAAGGGGGGGGGTGGCGATCCACGTCCCTCCTTGTCTGGATTTCGGCGGTCAGGATTCCAGCATCAGGATTTTGACCGTCAGGATTCCGACTGCCGGGATTCCATACCGAATCCATTTAAGTGGCCATACACTGCTGCAATGTATCCCAGCAGTGTACGGCTAATCCCCCCCCCCCCCCTTCGCCACCTGGGACCTTCCCTGGCAGCAGGATCAAATGCGAGGGAGGATGTCGGACTGCAGCAGGTGCTACCTCCGGATCAGGGGAGTTATTCTGGTTCACTCGGAAAGGCAAATTCATTCTCAGATTGACAAAACCATGTGCACTGCAGGTGGGGCTGATGTAACAGAGACAGTTAGATTTGGATGATAATTTGTTCCTGTGTAGGGTAAATACTGGCTGCTTTATTTTGACACTGTATATAGATAGATATCAGTTTGAATATCAGTGGGGTACACACCCAACACAAATCTAACTGCACATCAGACCCACCTGCAGTGCAAACGGTTTTGTCTATCTGAGAGTGAATTTGTCTTTGCGAGTGAACCAGATCCGATGTATACGGGACCGCCCATTGTACCCACCCATTGTATGGACACCTTAAAAATGAGCTCTAAAATACCCCCCCCCCCCCCCCCCCACACACACACACAGGGCTGATTTCTCCTTTCTATAGTTGTCTATGATAATCTGGTAAGTCATGGTCTGATAAATAAGTAAATATTTTAGGGATTCTTCGTATTAAGCCTTAGAGAGAGATAAAGTAAGCAGAAATAATTTACCAGTCAATCAGCTTCTAACTACCATGTTACAGGCTGTGTTTAAAAAAGTAACAGTTATGGGCTGGTTAATTGTTACCTTATCTCTCTTCACTTTACCTATCTTCAAGGCTTAGTAAATAGAAGCCTTAGTTCTTGGATAAAGTCCTGGTTTGCCCAAAGTTTAAGAAGCAAATTAATATTACTAAAATAATAATAATCTCTAGTAAAAACAGTTACCGGTTTCCTTTGAAAATACAATATGTCAAGACAATAACAAAACGTACAATTCAGGCTACATTAATGGTCTCCAATACAGTTGTTCTTTTTTACACAACAGTTGACACACTCATGTTGACGGGGAAAAAGTGTTTAAGCGGTAAAAAATTTTAACCGTTGATTTCAATTGATTGTAATCAATTTCAAGGTAGTCTAGTTCGATCAATATCGATGTTGTATTTTAGGGGCTAAATCACAAATATAAACACATAATAAAAAAAATGTGAAAAATAATTGCCCAATGTAGAGGTTTCACCAGGCACCTTGGGAGTTCGAGAAGGGGTCCTGCCTATTTTGTCATTCCTGAGCCCCACAATTTCTGAAGGCAACCCTGCATAGATTGATTTCATGCAATTTTACAATAATCAAGTCATATATTTTTCATTAGATGAAATGATTCAATTCAACTGTAACAAAAGAATTTAAAATCACCAGGCGCCCATTTCAATTTTCCCTCCGGATCTGATCAATTTCAAGCTATTGTTCTGAGCAAAAGTCTGTTTTTTTCCAACACGGCCATTTCATGTGACATTCTATATTTTGGGGTTGGCCAAACCGGTAATCAAGATTCCAATGTTTTCTCGGCCACCTGTGGATCTGTAGAATGTGTCAGTTAGAAATGAATGCAGCACATCATGTGAGCGTTAGTAATAACTACACCTGTGCACCGGCTAGGTGGTATGGAAAACATGGCCTGTTGGTAGATCTCGAGGACTGGTTTGGCCAGCAATGCACTATTTGTTTCTGATTTTTTTCTTAATAATGACATTAATGTTGCTAAATGATTTTAAGAATGCACTTTTCATATCCCTGTTCCTTAGTGAATAAATAAATGGATTTAACAAGGGTGTGACTATTGTGTATATAAGAGCGAGATATTTATCATACTGGCTGCCATTAGGTCCGGCATACACAATAAGGGCCGTACCAAAGAACAGACTGGCTACAATGAGGTGGGAAGAGCAGGTGGAGAAAGCTTTGCGTTTACCCTCTTTACTTTTAATTTTGGAGATGGTGATTATGATGTGCAGGTAGAACCCTATAATTGTGATGAATGGGAACATTACAGAAAGAATGGCTGCTGAATTAGTAACTGCCCTACTGACAAAAGAACCGGAGCAAGCCAAATTCTGCAGAGGTGTCATATCACAAAAGAAATGGTCAAGCTCATTGCGGCCACAAAATGTAAGGCGAGATGTGAATACAGTGGGGATGGAGGCAATGGCAAATCCGGCAATCCATGGAAATAATGCGAGTTTAGTTTTTAGCTTGCTCATTATGATATAATAATGAAGTGGACTGTTAATGGCCAAGTCTCGATCAAATGCCATAACGGTCAGGAGGTAGCATTCCACTAGTCCCATTGAATTGCCAAAATACTGCTGGGTAATACAGCCAACAAATGATATCCTATTCTGGCCTGCAGCCAGAATATGTAAAAATTTTGGCACAATAATGGAAACAAATATAATTTCTAATATAGAAAAACTACTGATAAACATGTACATTGGTGTATGAAGAGAAGTGTTCCACTTAATTAGGAAAATGATGGTCATGTTTCCAAGGACGCACGTGCTGTACATAAGTAGGACTAGAACAAAGAGTAAAAGACGGAACTGGTGGAGATTCGGAAAAGCCAAAAGAATGAATTCTTTAACCACAGTCATGTTACCGTTTTCCATTTAAAAAAACAAGACAGATCTGTAACACACACACACAAAAATATATTAAAAGGTCAAACTAGCATACTTTTTTCTGAGACGCCGCCAGCACAATTATAATTTATAATCTAGTCAGGTAGCGAATTAATAATATTTATATTTTGAAGCAGAGCAGGTGCAAGATTTCATACCACTTTAGGCAAAGCTATGTCATGCCTTGTGCATGTGTACAATTTGCTTAGCACAGCTTGCAAAAATTAGCTGGATGATCGGCAATAAACTGCAAATCCACTTACAAACTGCTCAACATCAAATGCTTTTTCCAGTGTGTGCAGGCTGTATGTTGTCCAGGAGTTACTTGGGGGCTGTGATAGAAACAGGCTTATCGGGTTCTGAGCTGACGTCACTCGCCTTCCCTGCAAATTCCTGGACATGCCTTTGGTTTCAGTGATACTCCCAGAAAACGTCCAGTTACCCCCATCAAATACCAGCTTCCTGTCAATCTACTTGTGTACAGCCAGCAATTCAAAAATTAGCAGGAATTTATTATCGCGGGATGGCCTTGCACATGCGTACTATGATCTGTATGCATGCAAAGTCTATCGATAATCAAGCGGACTCGAATTCGCAGTGGTGCGATCAGGTCTGAATAACCCCCTGTTATACAGGTCCGAATAAGCCCCTGTGTAGGGTCACACTAAACAAATTGGTTGTATTTTACAGTATGTATTAACAAGAGAAGAATGGGAATATGCATTGAATATTTAGGACCTCCCTGTCCATGTCCCAGTTGTTAAAATTATAAAAATATTTTGGGGACAAAAAAACACATTTTAGGCTGAGATGTGCAGTAGATTAAAATGCAATGTTTCTTTATATACATCACATATTTACACATGATAAGTATGCAATAATAATAATAATAATAAAAAATAATAATACGGAAACAAATCTAATTATAGTACTGTGATAGGCAGCAGGCCACTACTCCTGGTGCCTATCCAGGGTCATCTTTGTAGACCATGTAGACCATGGGCAAAGCATAGCACTGGGGCCCCTACACACCCATTAATGGAAATTTATTTAAAAACAAATCATAACATGCCCCTCCTGCAGTCCTTCTCTCGCCATATTCCATACAACGAATGGCTGTCAGCATTCTGATTGGTAGATAACTCCATGAATCCACCAATCAGTATGCTCACAGCCATTCACTGTCTGGCTGCAGGATGGGAAGGAAAATAATGCTGCACTCTGATTGGTGGAAGAGAATGTAGCCTGTTGGTTCTGATTCTGTACTGTCTCCCAAGAATTTCAGGAGGCAGACACTCGCAGCTCAATCTGCCCCATTCTAGAAGGCCCTTAGAATTGAGGGATCCTTGAACAGCTGCCCATTAAGCCCATACATTAAGATGGCCCTGTCCCTACCTAATTATATATTTGTAGCATTTCTACTTTGACTTTGTCCTGTCAGCATAATAAACTCACTAATCTTTTAGATTTTTTTTTAACCTTGTATAGAATAAGTTACGATCTGGGAAAGATACATTACTGTTAACTGTAACAGACTATGGCCCTTATTCCGATCTGATCGCAGTACAAATTTGTTCTCAAAATGGGCAAAACCATGTGCACTGCAGGCGGGGCAGATGTAACACGTGCAGAGAGAGTTAGATTTGTGTGAGTTATTTTGTTTCTGTGCAGGATAAATACTGGCTGCATTATTTTACACTGCAAGTTAGATTTCAGTTTCAACACACCCAAATGTAACTCTCTCTATACATGTTACATCTGCCCCACCTGCAGTGCACATGGTTTTGCCCATTTTTAAAACAAATTTGTACAACGATCAGATTCCCTGATTTTTTTATTTTATCCGTCGTCTTTTCTTTTTCCCGTCTTATCATGCAAGACTTTTTTTTCCAAATTACTGAAATTCATAGCATAAATGTTTTTTGCTCACCCTGTTATAAAATAATCCACTATATTTACTTACTTCATATGAAAAAAAGAAAGAAAAAAAAAGAAAATGATTTCAGTTTAAGATGAACGGTCGACCAAGGTCAATGTTAAAACTCATTCTACGGATAGAAAGCATCTTATATACTCTCTGATTCCATGATCTCCTATTTCCAGTAAAAAAGCACCGTAGGGAATCTATCCTTTGACACTACATATAATAGCTCCCTCTTGGGATTTAAATATGGAGATACCTATTGTATATCTTTGGGGAGTTCTAAACAACTTTGACTACAGCAATGCAGAAATCGAGAAATGATAAACTACTAAACAAAGTACTTTTCTACTGATAAAACTTTATATAATATTAAGCAATAGATCATATTTGTAATACCATAGTAAAAAAAATGTTGGTATCCTATAGAATCCAATAATTTAGCTGTGTGGAAGTTATTGTTAACTATTTTGAATATTTATCCACTTTTTACTTTTCTGTCACTGTTTTAAGTTGAGTGGTAAGAATGGTATTTTATACTATTAGCCATGGCTGTGTGTGGGCAACTATAAAGGTTACTCAGCCTAGTAGCTTGCTTTTGTGGCTCTTGTAACCAGGGTCGGACTGGCCATCTGGCACGTCTGACAAGTGCCAGGTGGGCCAATTTGTCCATCAAGGGCTGATTTGTTTAGACTGCTAGTGGCAGCACCACCTCCCGATTGGTGCACAGAGAGAGACAATGGACTGTCTGCGAGTCCAGCGGCTCTCTCTGTGTGCCAAATGGGGTCCGGGAGTGATGGGGGCATAACAAGCGGCCATGCTCCTCACTCATGCACACCAGGATCGGCAGCGCATGCATGCCCGGCACGTGCATGCACCCAACTTAAGCATGCATATGCACAAATGCCAGGGCCGAATCAGAGACCCAGTCCGTCCCTGCTTGTAACTAATAATTACAATGCGCGGAAGCCCTTTCTCCCACTGTGGTCATTGTAATCATACTGTTCTGCCCTCACTAATGCCTGCTAGATAAAATTTGAGGCATACAGCATAACTAGGGATGTTCACCGGCCACTTTTCGGGTTTTGGGTTTTGAGTTTTGGGATCTGATTACCTTGAGGTTTTGGGTTCTAATGGGTTTTGGCAAAACACCTTCTAAGTGTTTGGATTTTTTGGGTTTTGGGTTCTGATTTTTTTGTTAAAAAAGCATAAAAACTGCTAAAATCACAGAATTATTATTATTTTTTTGCTCCTACGCTATATTAACCTCAATAACATTAATTTCCACTCATTTACAGTCTATTCTGAACACCTCACATCTCACAATATTGTTTTTAGGGCAAAAGGTTGCTGGATAACTATGCTAAGCCACACAAGTGTGCGGCACAAACACGTGGCTTATGTAAGAGTGGCACTGCAGCAGCCGACAGGATGGCAGTTTAAAAAACTAGGCCCCAAAAAGACCTCTATCTGGCTTGGTAGATACGACAGTATTAGGCAGTGAGCCCCAGACCAGACGGTAGATACGGCAGTATTAGGCAGTGAGCCCCAGACCAGACAGGTAGATATGGCAGTATTAGGCAGTGGGCCCCAGACCAGACAGGTAGATACGGCAGTATTAGGCAGTGAGCCCCAGACCAGACGGTTGATACGGCAGTATTAGGCAGTGAGCCCCAGACCAGACGGTAGATACGGCAGTATTAGGCAGTGAGCCCCAGACCAGACGGTAGATACGGCAGTATAAGGCAGTGAGCCCCAGACCAGACAGGTAGAGATACGCCAGTATTAGGCAGTGAGTCCCAGACCAGACGGTAGATATGGCAGTATTAGGCAGTGAGCCCCAGACCAGACAGGTAGAGATACGCCAGTATTAGGCAGTGAGTCCCAGACCAGACGGTAGATATGGCAGTACTAGGCACCAGACAGGTAGATAAGACAGTACTAGGCACAAGACAGGTAGATACGGCAGCAATACTAGTATTGTGCACCAGCAGAATTTATAATAATTAATTTTATTATTAGGTACTGCTTGGCAGTGGCACTCAGTGGCACACGTCAGTGCACCAGCAGCCTGGAATTATTTTTTACAGTCCCACACAGCACAAGTATTATTTTTTAATTAAATTAGATATAGCAGCCTAGTATGTACTAGAAAAAGCTATAAACCAATCTGAGGAAGCCGCTGACTAAGGAGAGGCGGGGAAACGCGTCATCAGCCCCTGTTTGTTCACACGAGAGGCACGAAAGGCACTGCTGTGGGGGACCTGGAAGCCGGAGCGTTCTGGATAAAGCTGAAAAGAATTCCACCAAATCAGCTGGGAACACACTCAAGGCAGAGCCAGCAAATACTCCCCAAAGTGGATTACAATTATACAGCATCACACAAGCCGCAGAGCAAGAGCATAAGTATACCCATTTGCTTTCTTTCTGCTTATATGTGCCAAATTGTCACTAACTCTAAATAGTATGGCTGATTGACTAATCTTCTAACAAGCTGCTGAAAGCAAGTTCTGTGCAGGTAGCACAGCATAATTTGTCAACTAACAGCCTTCTGACAAAAAGCTTGATTTCAATCTAACCCTGCTAGAAAAAGCAATTAACCCTATATATGCTTAACCAAGCTGGAATTATGCATTATTGAAAGCTGCTCCAATGTTTATTTATTTTTATCATTATATTTTTGTTATTTTATGTAAAATGCCATGTATTGTATGAACCCCACCGGCCGGTGACCTCTTTTTTAAAATTTGTCTATATTTCTAAGAGATTTGCACAAATAAACAAATTTAAAATTTTAATTTCTTGGGTTATTGAGTGTCCAGTCTGCGCTGTCTATTTGTGTGTAGTATGTACTAGGTAGGTACACTAGGTAGGCAGTAGCACTGCCAGTGGCAACAGTGGACTGAGTAACTAAATAATACGGCAGATTCAGTGCAGGCAGCACCAGTGGACTATATATATAATAAAATTAATTAATTATTAATATATAATATAATATTACAGCCTGCACAGCACAGCACCAGAGGTAGGCCCCAGCACAGAGGAGACAGTAGTACTACAGGTACACAGTTAGACTGTTCTCCTAAGCAGAGAGGAGAACAGAGTACACAGCAGCACTGAGGGAGACAGCCCCAGTGAATAAAATAATTACAGCACAGCACACCAAAGGTAGACCGCACAGAGGAGACAGTAGTACTACAAGTACACAGTAAGACCACACAGCAGCACTGAGAGACAGCCCCAGCGAATGAAAAATATTGCGTTCAAGCTCAAGGTCAAGGTCAAGTTTAAGCCCCAGCAGCAGCACCAACACATCCTCTCCCAACCCACTACTAGACTGGAGTGAAGATGGCGGGCGCAGCAGCCGCTTTTAAAGCCTCGCGAAATCCGGCGCCGGGAGATGACGTTCTGACCACGCGGACAGACCCGAGTCAGGCGGGAATCTCTGAGCGCTGCTCGGGACCGGGCTCGGAATGATGACGTCCGTGGGGGCTCGGATCTCCGGAATCTGAGTCTGCAAATCTCTAAGCATAACCACCTGTACTTTACAATAAGCCAATCAGATGTGGTTGTTTGAAGAATGGTATATAATATATAGTAGAGGAAGTCGGTAACTGTGAATACAACAATAGAATGCAGTTACAATATGCACAGACAGCATGCGCTGCAAACATTACAAAAAACATGAACTACTGTATGTATGCAACATCAAGAAATCATATGTGCAAGAATATGTTTTAGTACATATGAAATCATAGCGTTCAAGCATGCATGTGTGAGCACATGCAGAGAATAGCGCTGTGCAAAATAATACAGTTGGCATAACCGAATGACAGCTGATCTGTGGTGACCGATTTAGGGCTCAGAATTTCTTACCTTCAGATGCTATGCTGAGGAGAACATATGTGTGTCTATCTGTGATAGAAACGATGGGCCTTATTCAGACCAGCTCGCTAGGCTGCATATATTCACTGCCTAACGAGCAGGTAAACACCGGCCCGCCGAAACCACGCCCCCTCCCATTGATTGGATCCCCTCACTTTGCTGCGAGCAGATGTGTAGGCTTATACATCCACTGACATGCACCCTCACAGAGGAAAAATCATATGATGGTTACTCTCCATCTAATGATTATTCCTCTGGTCCCTATAATAAGTAAGCCAAGACTTTTTGTATGGACGGTCTCTGCCAAATTGGGGGCGGGCACTGATGTCATGTGATGTCATCCGCCCACCCCGAGCAGTCGGACGCACACCTGCGTTTTCAGTGGTCCGCCCAGCATTTCTATGGGCACACCCACCATTTTTGTGGGCACGCCCATGAAACACTGAGTGCCCACCCCGAAACGCTCCCCTGCCTGTCAATCAGTGAGCAAGTTCCCTGGCGAATTAAAAATGTGCCGAAAGCACTTGCTGCAGGGGTTTGCACATGCGATAATTTCTCACATTTGCACATGTGCAGACCTCAACCAATGGGGACGGGGCTGAATTCGGACCTGTACGAACAGGCCTGAATCACCCCTCCCCCATGTGTGAAGTAAAATAGATGCCTTAAGTGACATCTGTCCAGAAGGCACTGCAAAGCTTACTACGATGGCTAATGAGGTTCAAAATGATCCTATTGTCAAACTGACAACTAGATATAGGACTTTTTCCTATGAATTACACATTATAAAAGGTGTATTCTTGGCTATTTTCAAATTGTATTGTATGTTGGTAAAACCTTGTTTTAAAATGATTCTGAGAAGGTTGGCTTGTGACACGTTCTACTGGGAGGATGCTGCCCATTGTACCATCAGGAGACAAATGTTCCAATCCACTGGTAGCACATTATTGGGTTCATGAGACCAATGTCTAACAAGAGCCCAAGATTTCTGGACTGTTGCAATTATCTTCCGGCTTTTATATCTGCAAAGGAACCCTGTTGGTTGTTTTAGAGCACAGAAGCCTAATGATTAAACCATACAATGCTGGTAAAAGATCTAACATACAGATGGAGCCGGCTTTAAGTTTGCCCGGGGCCCGCCAGATCCCTTTTACGGCGGTTGGGCAGTGTCTCCCTGCCCGTCTCCGCTTCAGGGAGACTCTGTCCAGTTCGGGGGGGGGGGGGTGTGTGTGTCGAGCAGCGAGGGGCGCATATCTCATGCGCACTCGCCCCTGGCGGTAGCTGGCCGCTGGCAGGGGCTGGCGATAGATTTGCCAGCCCCTGCAAGGATGAAGAGGGCACAACAATCGAGACAATATGGGTCATGCACTTAGCGACAGATCAGTGGTATACCATTAAATGGGGTTCCTCTCCTCTTCACCAAAATGTGCAGACAAGAAATATCTATTTAACCACGGTAAGAGTAAGTCAAATGGTTCTCTGGAGGATCTCTCCTAGCACGTGGAGTCAATCTCCCATGTAATCCATATAACCCAAAAAGACATGTAACCAAAATAGTTTTTTGTCCCACTCATGTCATGGGAAATGTCCTGGAGACTTTTAACATGCGAATACAGGATAATATTAAAAACATCAAACCAGTAAATGTAAAATATAATCTATCCAAGAAAGAGAGGGAGGCTCTAAAATATCTAAGGGAGAATTAACATATTATAATAAAGCCAGCCAACAAAGATGGAGGTATCGTTGTCATGGATCTGGACTGGTATATTAAGGACGTCCTATCACAAATTGAGGATGGGTCGGTATAACAAAAATCAAGATCCGACTTGACCGAGAAAATCTAGAAAAAACTCACAGGTTTACTAGAAAAATATAGACAATGAGTCATCGGTACCTGTTATATATTTGCTGGCTAAAATACAGTGTTACACATCTGCCGGGCAGGCCTATAGTTTCGGGCACTAACTCTGCCACTGTAAATTTATCTGAATACATTAATTTGCAGCCCCTGGTCTTAATGAACCCTTCACATTTAAGAGACACCAAAAGTCTTCTAAATTTTCTCTCACCCATCCAATATGATAATGTATTATTATGGTAACAGCGGACATAAAGTCCCCTATACGATAATAGATCACAGTATGGGACTGACAGCAATTAAAAACTATTTAAGCACCAGCACTTTAAATCAGGACCTCCAGGCCTTTTAAAAGTAAAGAGGTCAGTTTTATATTGACTAATAATTATTTATTATTTAATAATGGTTTTCCGGCGGAAGTGATGCGGATCGGAAGTCACATGTCCGGTCCAATGGCATAGGATCTGTATAGTCACAGACCGGAAGTGCAATGCCGATAATCAATATGGGGATGTTTTTATTTTTATTGCATGTCATTGGCTGTATGTTCTGTCTATTAAGGCTGCATAATTGTTTGATTGGGTGATACTGGTATATAAACCATCAGTATGACACTAGAGTTAGTCTCCTTGAGAAAGACCACCGTTGTCGTCAAAAACGGAGCTTTAGTATTTTTTATGTGGGATCATGGATAGAATTTGGACTTTTGCCTATCTAGCCTGCTTTCACCTTCCATTTTCATGTGCTCATGAGAACTGATTAATTTCAAGTTCTCCACCTACATCGGTAATTGCCTATTTTTATCTTCTTTTACACTTTTTTACCATTATGTGTGTTATGTTTATGTAAATAAAATGGTATTACACCATATACCATTTTTTGTTTATTTTTGGCACCCATCTGAGCCTGTGTGAGACATCTAAAGTACATTGTAGCTGGTTCAGAGGGATCCTATTCTAGCATTGTACTGAGTAGTTTGTTTTGGAGAAGAGGAGACGTTGGATGAGCAAGAGGTATTTTGCTGTCACATGATTTTACACAGGGCCTTATTCAGATCTGAGCTCAGTACAAATTTGTTTGGAAAATGGTCAAACATGTGCACTGCAGGTGGAGCAGATGTAACCTGTGCAGAGAGAGTTAAATTAGGATGGGGTGTGCTGAAACTTAAATCTCAATTGCAGTGTAAAAATAATGCAGCCAGTATTTGCCCTGCACAGAAACAAAATAACTCACCCAAATCTAACTCTCTCTATATATGTTACATTTGCCCCACCTGCAGTGCACATGGTTTTGCCCATTTTTCAAACACATTTGTACTGAGCTCAGATCTGAATAAGGCCCTTAATTGGAGAAGAGGATATAGGGATGTATCATTCCTGTTTTAAGATGCCATTTATGGAACACCTACCATTACTTTTTGTTTTCATTGTTAGTGGTGTAGGGTCACCACTTCAGGTGCACCCACCATAGGCTGCCTGGCGCACCTACTGATTTTTTTTTCTTTTCTTTTTATGCCATACAGTAGATACTGTAGTGGCCCAGAAGATAGATAATGGTCCCGAGTTCAAGTCAGATACAAGTGGAACAGCAAACAAATGTCATGGATTTCACCATGCTGTGCATATGCAATGGTAACAAACTGCACATACTGTAGGAATACACACAAATAATATTAGTGTATACTGTAAAGAGTTATTTGTATGTAAAAACACCACAGTTTCAAATTTGGAATGGACAGTGACCTGACTTCACTATCCCATAAGAGTGTCCTAGGAGTTCCATGAATAGGTATGCAACTTCAGTGCACAAACAAAGCGTGTGGACAGAAATGGTGCCAGACGACTTCATCACTTTATCAACCTTTGATAATGTCGTCTGGCACGACGAAACATGTCAGGAAGCACCAGCACTTTTTGAAGGATTTCCAGTTGGACTCCTAAAGGCTTTATGGGACATTCCATCCATCACTAGCTGCCTGAGCTCACTCCCTGGCTACAGTCTGCAGTACTTCTTGCACTTTGCACTACAAGCACTTTATTGGGGACTCTACCACCTTCCTAATTTTGGATACAACTACCGCAACATCGTGAGGATGCCTCCTTCTAACAACTGAGGATTGCCAATACCCTCCAGCAGGTCAATCCTGCAAGGTTTATGGACCCTTTTTGAGAAATTTCTGCCAAACAAGGATATCCAGTGGACAAGTAAGCCATAAAATGCAAATAAAAGCTGTGAAAGTGGAAACTCCATTTGAATAAGTAAACACTATTTATTATATTTGAACTTGGATAATTCAAACAGCACACTTCAACTTGTGGCCCTCCAGATGTTGTAAAACTAAAGTTGGCTCCTGATTGGCCGCTAGGCGGACAATAGAATCATTTGGAGGAGAGGCGCTGAAGATGAAACATCAGCGTCTCTCCTCAGTCCATCGTGGGTACCAGCTGGAATAGTCGGGTGTTTGTTTTTTGAAGACCTGGACTACGTCGGACAGAAGAGGACGTGATCATGAAAGTTTCTTTAAAGGTCTTCATCCACAAGTTATATTCCAAAATAGGACATTTTAATTAACATAACTCACATGTTATGTAAATTTTATCACATTTAGGTTGTGTATCGAATGTTGTAATTTTAAGCTATAATGTCAATTTTGATCACCGTTTATAGCACTACTTTTGCTATTATATTCCTTGATATACAGGAAATAAAACTAGTACAACAACATTCATAAGTTTCCATGTGGTATGAAACGGGGGGGGGGGGGGGGGGGGGGTGGTGACACCAACCCTAGTGATGCCACTGATGGGAGGGGTCAAAATGTATTCTGATTTGGCAAAGGCAAGAGCTGTTTTGTAACAATAAAGTTTTTCAATCAGAGGTACCATATGTAAAGCCCTCCAATCAGAGGTCTATAAGGGCCTTCCTAAGATTACCTGGGTATTGCTCCTTGTCCACTTCCCTGCAATTTCAATCACAGAACAGTGATCATAGAAACCGCTATGGTTTGTCAAGATTGGTAAGAGAACCATCCACCAAGCATAGTCATTGCTGCTTACCCAGCCTTAGAACAAGTAAACTCGTCACCGATTATAGATGGAAAGCTCTTATTGTGGGTGAAGGGGTAAAGTTATACAGTTACCAGAGTCTGTTTATGTGGGTGTAGAAGAGATATAAAAAGTGTGGATGAGATAGCATGGTGCTCTATAATGAAATGATATGGGCAGTGGAAGTGGTGGTTTCACATTTATTGGTGGTTTCTCATGGCTTTGCATGCTGTAAGATTGAAAAATTCTAATATATCATCTAAATATTTGAATATTTTTGGATTGTGTCTTGCATTGTACAATCTGAATTTGACTTAGTTTCTAACAATTTGGCCACTGTTACACTATGCATTGGTTTACAAAGAACAGAAGACATTTTAAATACATCACAAAATTACTTACACAGTACCTATGGATCATATCCTCAATAAAACCTGGGTATACATGTTTTCAGTAAGGGAAAATAAAGTCATTTCATCAGACATTGATGTGGAAAATGAAGCTTAGCTATATTCCTTGTTCACAGACATCTTGTTTTCTCACCCGGTGACATAATGTCAAAGCTGATGTTCTGTCTGGCAGCCCCAAATAAATTAAAATAGAAGTATCCTGCAGTCTGGGAAAATATGTGACTTACTAAAATGTCTCAAGGGGCTAAGAGTTAGGTCTGTGTGGGTGCTTCTCCGGCACTGGATATGATATATATTTTCTTTAAAAAATAGCTGGAATAAGCCCTAAAAAAGATTTATGGGCTATAGTTGTGTTCAAAATTAGAAAAGGGAGATCTGCGGCTGGATGCGGCTGGATGTAATGTATGTATGTGGGTTCCCGGCAAAAAAATCAGACATTTTTTTAAAGGGGCAGTCATTTACAAGGCATGGTTTTGCCTTGTAAATGATTGCCCCTTTAAAAAATGCATCTGTCTCACAGGGTCCTCCGTTAGTACCCATTGATAAATTACTGGAGCTGTGGCACACAACTATGCTTCCATGTTAAGGAAGTCACGAGTTTGCGGTCTGTAGCCCTTTCACCGCACACAGAACCACTTTTGCAAAACTGCTTAGAGGAGGTCGTCACCACCTGAGCAAGAGGTCACCCGATGCTCACTGTCAGGATTCGGCAGCATGAATGAGTAAAATCTACTCACTCTAGAGATAATGTACTGATAGTTTTGTTTACAAGTCAACTAAAGGGCTAACTCAGAATATTCATATATCTGGATTAGTGACCATCATATAAGGGTATGAAGGGAGACATATAAAAAGGAATGAAGGGGCTCTTTGCTGGCATATAAGAGCATGAAGGGCCTCTGAGACATACAGTATAAAAGGGAAATTAGAAGGTGAAGGAGGGTTCTCTGGCATATAATGTTTGTTTTGGCCACACCCCTGGTAATTACCTATGTTCAGGGGCGGATCCAGGAAAAAATGACAAGGCGTGCACCATGATAGGAGTGGGGAAGGGAGGTGTTAGTGGTGCCAGCGTACATCCTAAGAGAGCGGCGAGAGAGAGAGAGGGGAGCAGAGAGAGGGCGGGAATGGGATTAAAAATAGGCCCTGGCATTTAAAGTACAGAGATCCACCTTGGCGTCAAAAGTGAAGGGTGTAGTTGTGCACGTGCCAAAGGCGCGCCCCGGAAAAGGGGGTATGGCCACTCAAAAGGGGCCATGTCCTTGAGTGTAGTGTACCATATACAACTTCTACACATTAGGCAACAAAATACTAGACCACATTATACTTGCCCCTTACACATGATGCCAAATGGAATGAGCCAAAATTCACATAATGCCACACGGATTGAGCCAAAATTCCCATAATGCCACACGGATTGAGCCAAAATTCACATAATGCCACAGGGATTGAGCCAAAATTCACATAATGCCACATGGATTGAGCCAAAATTCACATAATGCCACAGGGATTGAGCCAAAATTCACATAATGCCACAGGGATTGAGCCAAAATTCACATAATGCCACACGAATAGAGCCAAAATTAACATAATGCCACACGAATAGAGCCAAAATTCACAATATGCTTTATAAACAGGGACATTGCGGGGCCGGGCTCATTGAAAATCCCCGGTCCTCAGCTACAAAATGAGCTATGTTAGAAATGACAGGGGGGCACGTGCCTGGGTGTCCCCCTGAATCCACCCATGCCCATGTTCAAGCCTCCTGTTCTGGAATCTGAAAATGTAAAAGTGGTAACTCTAGCGCTGTTACTGACATTTATCTATGTATGTACTTATTTATTAACAGTTTCACTAACTACTGACCCAATGCAATTCATATATGCTGGGAAATTCTGCAAGCATACTAAAAAACTTTGGAACTTTTTGCTGAACTGAGCTTATTTATTCTAACTACTGGAAGTATAATAAATGTATACATACAGATATAGGGCCAAATGTATTAGAGTGCGAGAAACAGAAAGTGAGAGATTTTGGGGGAGTTTTCCCATTTTTATTAAACTGGCAATCATTTATACTGAAAAAAAAAAAAAACAGGTTGATTTTACCATGTAATTGATTGCCGCTTTAAAAAAATGGGAAACTCTCCCAAAATCTCTAATTTTCAGATTATCACACCCTATCACATTTGGCCCATAGTGTTCATTAGCACCCTCCTGCGCCTTTCAAAAGCTGTGCAGTTCCTCTTGTCTGCTTTGGTGTCTGAGGTACAGACCAGACTGTACTAGAAGAACCAAAGCAGACAGCGTCATCCCGGGCTAGAATCAACACTACAGATATTGAATGGCTGCCTATTAGGGAATAAGCTTTTTGTATACATTATGTGGCACTACTTATTATACATATTACACTTAATATGTTGAATTGATTTTTTAATATAGATTACAGCACTATTAAAACCTTTTTTTTTTATTTGGAGGTACAGTTGGAGCCCCTGTCAACTTTGTTCCTTAGGTCGTGGCTCACTATGGCTCACCATGGCTATCCTATTGTTCTCCGCAGCAATACAATACATAGAACCATACAGTAGGGGATTAGCAGAGTAATCCTATTACTCACTTAATCCAATTAACAGACAAATGAGGATGGCTCCATCTGTAATTGAGATTCCTTTTATGGGGATCAAAAGCTGAAATCATTTATCTGAATTAATTATTTACTAAAGCAGCTTGGTTGGATATTCTGCCCTGTCACAGGCTATGCTTGAAAATGTCAGTTAGGAGCTGATTGGCTGGTTCTATTTTGGAGCACTTTATCTCCATCCAAGACTTCTTAAATAAACCCTTATATGTTGTAAACATCGGCATTGTCTGCAGTTAATCTCTGACTGAATCAGGCTCAATATCTCCTTTTAAGTGTAATATCACAGCGATGTTACATTGAAGTCTTCAATATGGAAGTCCAATCAATAGAATTCCATAGGTATAGACCAGGGGTGGCCAAACTGGTCCTCGAGATCTACCAACGGTCCACGTTTTCCAGGCTACCTAGCTGTAGTCATTACTAACTGTCACATTTTCAAACATGCTGCATTCATTCCTACTATAGATCCACAGGTTGCCTGGAAAACATGCACCATTGGTAGATCTTGAGGACAGGTTTGGCCACCCCTGGTATAGACCATATTCTGCTCAAGGTATACTAAACATTGTATTAAATGTTATGTTTTCTAACAGAGTAATTGTATAGTATAACTTAAGTCATTAACACACATATTGAACATGTACTCCATGGTGATAGTCATCTTGGTAAAACACTGTTGTATTATATACAGGACTTGTATCCATTCTTAGATCTGTATCTATCTTGTACTTGAGGTTGATGGAAATGGAGAGTTTGGTCAGTAGCATTATAATTTCTAGTAATATGGATCTTGAAATACATGAGTTCTAAAATATCAATTTTGCACCTACAGTATATTCCCCAATATCATTTTGGGGGTATTGGTGATGAGAAAGATGGTGGTGATAATGATGATGATTGTAAAACCTTGGCCTGGAGGTATCTATGTTCTAGACTTCAGGTTACACATATCTTGAAATATGTGCAACTTAAAATACAAATAAGAAAACACAATACTGTGAAATTACAACATGAAACTTTACAACCAACTCAAGTCTTCGAGAAGATTGGGTCCTGGATCTTCTCAGTCTTTTAAATTGTGCGTCATAATCCTATGAAGAGCTTCCTTGACATCCTTGTTTCTTAACGTATAAATGAAAGGGTTCAGCATAGGAACAATGACCGTGTACATAAGAGCAAGGAACTTATACTGACTGCCCTGTGGGTTTATGTAGACAATGATGACTGTAATATAGAAAAGACAGACAACTATTGTGTGGGAGGAACAAGTGGAGAACGCTTTGTGTTTATTTTCCATGCTCTTTATTTTGGTGATCGTAATAACGATGTGGGTGTAGAACCCTATAATAAGGATGAAAGAAGTAAGGCTTGAAAAGGTAGTTGCCATAGTAGTTGCTATTTTACTGATGAAGGAATTAGAGCAAGCAAGCTTCTGTAGTGGGGCCAAATCACAGATAAAGTGGTTTATTTCATTGGATCCACAGAATTTTAAATCAGCAGTGAAGGTTGTGGGAAATAAAGTGATGAGAAAACTGACTATGAAAGGCAGAACCACCAGAAGAATAACAAAGAGATGGTTCATAATTGACGAGTATCTTAAAGGATAATGAATTGCCAGGTCTCTATCGAAAGCCATAACTGCAAGCAAATAACATTCTGTTATACCAAGTGCATTAAAGATGTATAACTGCACAAAGCATCCAATGAAAGAGATCTTCTTGTTAATGCCAGTTAAATTGGCTAGAAGTTTGGGAATGGTAGTAGACACAAATTATATTTCTAAAGCTGCATATACACAGATAAAATAATACATTGGGCAATGAAGTGAAGGTCCAACCTTAACAAGAGCAATGACTGCAAAGTTTCCAATTATGCTAGTAATATACATCAGTAATATAACAATGAATAATAAGATTTGGTAATTGTGGAGATCGGAAAATCCCACCAGGATAAATTCCTTGACCATTGTTTTGTTTAGTTCTTCCATTGTTCATGCCTTTATTACCTAATACAATATAAAAATGTTATATTTACAACATATACAGATGTGTACATTTCTGTTAATAACTGTATAAATGATGGAGTGTTTCATAACTTTCTACATGCACTCGTTCTTTCAGTATTGCATGGTATGTGCTAATAAAACTAATGTATAGATGCTAAATCTGGCTACACATTGGCAGATAGATCTCTGGAGGAGCAGCACGTGCCATACACACTACCCACCCATTTGAGCTATCAAGTAGTTACAGCTCCTGGGGAGAGTGTATGGGCAATTGTCAGATCACCCATGTTGCACAGCCAGCGCAATATGACTGTGAACAATGCTATTCACAGACATACTGTATTGCTGGTACACACTGGACAATCACTTAAGATATATTGGCCGATCAATATCAATCGGCCCAAAATATCTGCCATTTTGTAACCAGCATTAGCATTTTTACATTAAAAAAAATCATATAAATTTGTTTTTATTCAGTTCAGACTTTGTGTCATCTAGGAATGGTTTTAATTGTTATCATTTTTTTTGTTCAACTACAGTTTATTACAGGAAACTGCAACTTTTTCTTTATGATAAATTTTTTACAACAAAACTAATGTATTTTGCAGTCGTGAGAGGGGACCACGGCAGGCTGAACCTTTGTGATGTTTGCGTTAGAAGAGTCGGCCAATGGCTTCTCATGCATGTTGTACAAAATGACCTTCAGGCTATGTGAATAAAGGGTATATGAAACATAAATTCAGTGGTAGCACTGATATGTAAAGAGGCCACTAATACCCCTTTCACATCACTAAGCCAGGTTGGACCCCGGGATCCCAATCCTGAGTCCATCCAAGCTTCGACCTGGGTCCGACGCTTTTGCACTAAACATTATAAAATGCCCATTATACAGAGGGTGACCTGGGTTTAACCCTTCTTATAACCTGGGTCGAATTGATGTTAATGATGTTAAGTTAAGTTATATGCCGGGTCCCTCTCCGAATATGCTTTGGTCCCTCCCGAAGCATTTGCATCTTTGGGTCAGCCCCCTGCCTACACAGTATAGTTGCAAAGGCCATGTTTTGGGTTGCAGCGGCTGTGTGTGATGCCCCAAAATAGTCCAGATACTACTGCATTGTCCAGTACATGAGCCCACCCAACACCGTACCTCGAAAAAGGCCGCATTGCTGGCCTTCTCCAGCCCTTATACTTCAGTCACATTTTTCATGATGTGACTGCAGTTTAAGGGCTGCGCACTGCCAGCAGCAGTACTTACTTGCATAATGATGATTGCCGCTAGGGTTGCCTTTAGGAGATCCAGGTAACTCGTGCAGGTGTAGACATAGTTATACTTTTTGTCTGGTTAATGAGGGAGCATCTAATGCGGCACTCAGGGAAAATAATGTTTCTTGACACCAATTATTAGTACATAGAGCTCTCTTTGAAACTTACAGCAGCGTGATTAACAAGACCCTCAGTGTATACACTGTATATTTATCTTTTCACTAACAGCTAAAAATAGAAAATAAACATAAAATTAGATGAAAATCGAATGAAACGTAATTAAATTAATTGCTATTAATATTATTTTTATTAGAGTCAAGAAAAATGTGTACATTTTAAAGAGAATAAAGTACATCAACATTAAGAAAAAATATTGGGCCTAATTCAGACCTGATCGATGAGCTGCTAATCCTCGGAGCCCAGCGATCAGTTAGCGGCCTCCCCGCCAGAGCATAAATCTGCCCATGTGCATGGCTGCAAATGCGGCTGCAGCCATGGGAATCTCTGCAAATTCAGTTGCATCCATTCACCATCAAATTAATTCCCCCTGCACATGTGCAGTGCCTGAGTAGCACAGACTTATTTGGCACTGCGAGATCGGGTTCCGGAGCTGATGTCATCGGCCTGCCCCTCAAATGCCTGGGTCCTCCTGCATTTTTTCCAGACATATCAAGAAAATGGCTGGGTGCCACCCCCAAACATCGGCCACCTGTCAATCACCCTGCAAATGGCCAGTGTGAGCTATGATCTGTGAGCATGCACAGTAGCTCAATAATCGCTCGAGCAGCCATTGGTTTGACTTAGGCCCATTGTGTAAGGCAAATGCAAGAATATAAATTTATAATAGAATGGATTAAAATACTACAGTCTGGCAGGGTTCAGTAATCAAATGGGTACCTGGGTGCAATTAGGGGAGTTAGCCCATCAAAGAGACTCAACAGTCAAAGGGAGGGTTAGAGCAACTATGAATGGGTGGATCCGTCAGCAGTAGTTTGGTCTTGTACCACATAGTTCATAGTTCATAGAAAACAGAGGTGCATTTGTATACAAAACGCAAGGAGTAGGTGTATAAAGATGCATCATTACATTCACATTTTAGACATCCAGTGGACCCAGCCACTCCAATAAAGAAATAACAGTGAGAAGAATGGAAACCTCTGTGAAAAATATTCGGGGACATCTCCTGGTAACAGCTGGCAGTTAGTAATAGCAATAGTAAGAAATTGTTTATTTGAGAAAAATGAGGAAATATTTCTTGACAGCTGGAAAGTCTAGTTTTGGAAGAGGCATGGTTAAGCTCAACATAGAGACATTTACGGCGTATGGAAATAGCATGACCAGGGTTACATAGTGTAGACAACATAGAATCAAATGGACTAGGCAATCCAATTGGGGAAATGCAGTAGTGACTAATAAAGATGTAATGGGCAGCTTCATGAGCAGCCAAATTACATGTAGGTGGAAGATTAAATGGTTTCACAGTCTCATTTATCCTTAGAGGACAATGTCTAGCAACCCTAACCAATGAAAACTATTTATTTATTAACAGAGACATTCTAGGGTTAATTTGTTGGGAGACAATTAAGCTATCAGTATATTTTTGGATTGTGGGAGGAAACCAGAGTACCTGGAGGAAACCCACGGGGAGAATATATAAACTCCGCACAGTTAGTGATGGGAATAGAACACATGACCACGGTGCTGTGAGGTAGTAATGCTAACCATTACATCATCCGTACAATGAAAGCATTGCTTCATCAAGGTTTCATAGAGAAGCTTAGAGAGAAGGATAGTGATTGTGACTGTTAATAGACCAGAGACTTGGCTATGTTCAGATATTTAGGTGAATTTATTGCGTAGAACGCTTCCATTTATCAAATACATGGCAATTTCATGTTGCTTATTGTTACAAAAAGGTTATTTGTTTACATAATGATCCCCTACTGTATTGTTCTATGTACTGTATTGTATTGCAGCTGAGAACAAAAGATAACAATAAGCCTTGGTGAGCTATGGCTCGCCATGACTCTCCAGAGAAGGCTAGTTGAAGAAAGATCCATCTGTAGGTGCTATCTGGGGATCTAACAATTTCTGGGGAATTTTTGAGTTCCACAGGGTAGGGGTGGGGATATTTATGATATTCAGGGAATTATGGTAATGAGTTGCTAGTTTGATGAAGGTTTGGGGTCTTTTGGAAATCTCAGTGGGGGGTGGGGGTATCATTTGAAATGTGGAAGTTTGATGTTTGTCCTAGACTGCCAAGCATATTAAAAACAATGGCATCCACACATGTGTAGTGATGTATTAATCCCACTTATCTTGGTTTTGGTTCAACCTATATTTAATTTGGTGCCACCCATGTGATTCCACTTCTATTCTGACTGCCCATCACCCATATGTATCCCCATGAAATCCCCCTTGCCAGCAAGCATGTAATCACCCAGGCAACAAGCATGAAACCCCTGGCAACAAGCATGGAACCCCTATGGCAATGAGCATGCAATCCCCCTTGGCAACAAGCATGTGAATTAATTATTAGTTGACTAATATCAGCAAAATATTAAAATAATTTTTGTGAAAAAAGTGATGAATTGTTACTTAATTGATACTGTTATATCCCGGGGATGTAGAATTGCCTCAGAATTATGGCCCCTGTGTGTTGTTAGAAAATTGGATATGTGTATCTGGGGATTTTATTGCAAAGATGTTAAAATGTTTTCTGTTTTATTCCAGCAAATATCATCACAATTACACTGGCATTAGATGTAGTTAAATAAAAGGATATTGATTTGCAACGTCTCATGTACTGATATTAAATTGTAATAATCTTGTAACAGTGTCCTTAATATGTGATTAATGTTATCACACAAGTATCCCCAATTGTCTGTATGTATACATGGTAAATTAGTCCTTGGATGATGTTGACTCAGTAGATCCACTGGTAATTGTAAATCAATTACGTGAAGGGCTCAAATCTATAACAAGTAATAGTGCATCCACAACAAATTGGGATTTAGTGCAACTTAAATGTTCTGTCATTGCCAGTCTAATTTCTTTATTGGGTGGTAAGGTCTCACATAAGTATCATGATTAAAACAATTAACATTTATAGTTTTTAATATTCAAACTGGCCATGAGTGCTACGTCCTAATTATTTATAATGGACAAGTGTCCTAAATTTGCGTTGCACAAAGAGACAAAGACAATAACCTAGTTCCGTTAATTACCCAATATTATTCTGGTGAAAAAATAAATAGACATGTCTTTTCTAAACTTTGGGAGATCCTTATGATGGATCCAATTTTGAATGAAATTCTCCTGCCCAAGCCACCGATCATCTTTTATAAATCAAGGAACCTAAAAGAAATATTAGCCTTCAGCCAACTGAAATTCATGGAAACCAGTGGTCCCATGAGTTCCGTAAAAAAATGTGTGGGCTCTAAGAAATCTGGGAGATGTAATGTTTATACATAGGGACATTCTAGCAAAAAAATCTTGCCATAATTTTGTTGGTTCTAAGCAATACAAATTTTAACATTTTATCAACTAAAATATAACTTCAGCTCTATATTTTATCAAATGTACAGTAGCTTTGGATTAAAGTACATTGGGAAAATAAAAAAACATTCAAATTAAGAATACAAGAGCTTATACATAATATTAAAGTAATCCATTATTTAGACATTTTGTAATTTACCATAATTCCAATGTAGAAGATTTAGGTTTATTGTACATGTTTAGCTGTTTTTTATTTATTTTTTGGTGGGGTGGGGGGGGGGGGGTGGGGGGTGTAACCATCAGTAACATCAGTAACTGTAACTATTTATACCATTTTTTGTTTTTAATTAATTTATATAATTTGTATAATCTCCAAGGGATGGATTGTGTTATTATTATTATTATTAGTAGTAGTATTTAAAAAAAAAAACTTTTATGAGTTTTTATTAGGAATGAATGATCTGGTATTATATATCATATTTTTTATTTTCACCTTTAATTCTTGTGAATAAAACTTGTAATGTAATTGTGCTCAATCAAAATTAGATTAATTTTCTATGAAAGTTTAACCAGAGAGACACAATAATGTGCACCCAAATGAGGAATAAGGCTAATAATATGCAAAATATTTAAAAATAATTCCTCTATGATTATAAGAGGTAAAAGATGCTGTTTAGTAAGAGGACACCTGTACGTGCATTTTACAGAACTTTAATATACCATGGAATGTGTACTAAGGAGATCATTCAGGTTGACCCACAAAGCAGTGAAGTTTGCACAAACACCCCCCCCCCCCCCGCAGGCATGGAAATGGATGTTTAACATAAACATCCATTTGCAGCCTTGCGTGTGTGCCCGAAATCATTTGACGGTCACTGAGCATTGAATGATTTCAGAAGTGCTCGCTAATCTGAGTCACTCTCTGGTGACTTTGATTAGTGGCACCCTGCTCCGTTATCAGGATGGACAGCTGAAATCCAGTGATATCAAGTGCCCACCCATGGAGGGCAGGAAGCTGTCCCCGTTTGCATGGGGATGCCCAGCGGTTTCCTGGGTGCACCAAGGGATTTCGTGGGTACATCCAGGAAATGCTGCAAATGTCCCCAGCAAACCTCCTGCATGCTCCCCCACTGCGAGCACCTCAGAGACTATGCAAGTCTCCATGGGCACCCGCAGTGAAGACCTGAATATGCACTTATGCAGATTTTCTACATCGCTCCTTGTTGCAAATTTGCAATGGGCCAAGTAGACAAGAATGAGGGAATAAAAGTATTACACAAATGTCGTACACTTTAATTTAACAATAATCTGTATTCATGTATCATACATGCATGTACAATATTGATGTGATGTGATGCAAAAATAGGTCTGGAATTAGGGTTGCATACATGTGCATTAGTGACTACAATTTTAAGGAGCATGGATCTTGAAATCCATAACTTACAAGATAAAATTCCAGCCTCTCTTTATAGAAATGTAGTTCTTGTAGTTGATGATGATGATGATGATTTTTACATCTTTGTCTTAGACATATCAATGTGCGACACTTTAGGGTAAAATTATCTTAAGACAGACACAATGCAAAATACAACCATGTAAACATCTCAGTAATGTTTTTACACAGTAAATGAACAAAACGAAAAAGCAAGATTTGGAGGGTGCTGTATCTAAAACAGTGTTTTAACTCATTGCACATTAAACAATATTTGTAAATTATCAAGGTACATCATCAGTTCCCCATACAGGAAAAAACAAACACACATAACACCCACACATACATAGGCCTCCACATGAAAAATAACACTTATATTGACCTCCACAAGAAAAAAATATATATACATTCGCCTCCAAAGAAAATACAACTAAAGTGCGCCCTATAAAAACCGCTATCACATTGCTCCCCACTCTGGCTCTGCAGCACACTTTACAACTGCAGCACACTGGATAAAAATCCTGATCTGGGGGCAAATCAAAGTAGATCTTTCAAACCATTACCAGAAGCACTGAAGTAGGACTTTGAGTAAGTCATTTTAAGAACATTTAAAATATCTTGCCCTTCAAATTAATAGAGATTTTTTGAAAAGAAAATCCTAATGTAGTTTGCACTTTCTTGGGAGAAGTAAAAGATTTTCACAATTCCAATGCCAATTGGACTTAGGCCATTTTTCAGATCTGATTGCAGTACAAATATGTTCTCAAAATGGCACTGCAGGTGGGGCAGATGTAACATGTGCAGAGAGAGTTAGATTTTGGGGGAGTTATCTTGTTTCTGTGCAGAGTAAATACTGGCTGCTTTATTTGTACACTGCAATTTAGATTTTAGTTTCAACACAACCCACCCAAATGTAACCCTCTCTGAACAAGTTACATCTGCCCCACCTGGAGTGCACATGGTTTTGCCCATTTTGAGAGCAAATTTGTACTGTGATCAGATCTGAATAAGGGCCTTAGTGAAAATGATGAGGCAAATAATCAATAAATGGTTACACAAAATGTTATTTAAAAGAATGATATTTATTAATGTTTTTCAATTTTTAAAGGATAAAACATCCTTATAAACATTTATAAGTTAATACAAGCCTACACAAAGTATGTCCTTTTTATGGCCATTATTCAACCAAAAAACTTTGAAAAACTTAAAACTATATAAGTCCTATCTGAATTTTGGCTATTCACCCATTTGGAGGAGCAAATGTACACCCAGAAATCTACATTTTGATGAAAAAGTTACTCAAAAAACAGTAATAGGGTTCCAAATATTTTTTTTAAAATGTTCTTATGTCTTGAAAAAGGGAGACTAATATATTTATAATGTATTTTGAATCCTCATCCCTTGCACTTTATGCATTATATCACAGTGCTTTATTAATGAAACCGCATCACCCAGACCACAGACTTATCCTTCATGAAAAATGTATTTTGATGTAATCTGTATTGTGCTCTACAGCAAGACCTAAGGAGATGCATTGGTCAAGGATCTTGTTAGTTTACCTGGTTCTTCTCAGTATTTGAATTTGGGCAGCATGGTCTTAAGAAGAACTTCCTTAACATCCTTGTTTCTTAAAGTATAAATGAAAGGGTTTAGCATAGGAACAATGACCGTGTACATAAGAGTAAGGAACTTATCATACTGACTGCCCTGTGGGTTTATGTAGACAATGATGGCTGTACTATAGAAGAGACAGGCGACTATTATATGGGAGGAACAAGTGGAGAACGCTTTGTGTTTACCTTCCACACTCTTAATTTTGGTGATCGTAACAATGATATGGATGTAGAATCCTATAATAAGGATCAAAGGAATGAGGCTTGCAAAAGTAGTTGCCACACTGTTCATTATTTTACTGATGAAGGCATTAGAACATGCCAATTTCTGTACTGAGGTCAGTTCACAAAAAAAGTGGTTTATTTCATTGAGTTCACAAAATTTTAAGTAAGCCGTGAAGATTGTGGTAAATAAATTGATGGTACAACTGATGATGAAAGGTATAACCACCAGAAGAATAACAAATAAATGGTTCATGGTTGATGAGTACCTTAAAGGATAATTTATTGCCAAATCTCTGTCAAAAGCCATAACTACAAGCAAATAACATTCTGTTATACCAAGTACACTAACAATGTATAACTGTATGAAGCATCCAAGAAAAGAAATCTTGTTGCTAATCACAAACAAATTAGCTAGAAGTCTGGGGACAATAACAGACACAAATGAAATTTCTGAAGCTGCATATACAGAAATAAAATAATACATTGGACAATGGAGTGAGGATCCAGTCTTAACAAGAACAATAACTGCAAAGTTTCCAGCAACACTAGTAATATACATCAGTAGTATTGCAACGAGAACTAAGATTTGATATTGGTGGAGATCGGAGAATCCCACCAGAATAAATTCCTTGACCATTGTTGTGTTTAGTACTTTCATTGCTGATTACTTGAATATCTAATAGAATAAAATGAAAAATAATTATTTGTTAGTGATGTTAAAATATTCAGATGCATTTCTTTATGTAACATTATAAATGTTGATGTCTATTATAACTTCTTAAACATTGTAGTTCAGTTAGAATATCATATTCTGTCTTATTTTTTATTTAAGTATATTAGTATATAAGTAACCTTGATTAATAGATATATATATATATATATATATATAAATATATATATATATATATATATATATATATATATACAGAATACTTTTATATATACTTATATACTTTAAAAAATAATAATATATATATATTTATATAAGAAAAGGGGGGTTTGTGGCCTTTTTCCGCACTGTTGGGGTGGCAGCACTTCTATAAACCTCACTGTTAATAGAGACCCAATGGATAGAGATGAATAAAGAAAATATATAGAAGTGCGCTCTTAAATTTCCATCAGAAATGGTACACACTGGTAAAATCAATTGTATTTATTCAGAACATCAATACAAAGGGATATTTTGTTTGAATTTTTGCCTTTCATAAAATTTCAATGATTGATCCAACATCTGACTTAAATAAAAATTGATGACCCAAATAATCCTATGCATTTCATCCAAAGGGAACTTCTTCAGGGGTAAACAGGATCTAGAAGATGAAAAATAGTGCCATAAATACATAATAAACAAAATAAAAATATTATATACCTTCATTTACATACCACTATATCTAAAAATGATGATAGGAGGACCATGATGATAAAAATATGTGTAGTGTCTGTGTGTCTCTGAAACACTGCCATCTGTTGGCAGCAAGTGAAACTACTAGCTCATCTACTATCGTTGGAAGCATTTGCATTGAGTGGTAATACCCTGCCATCTGTTGGCAGCACATTAAACTACATCTGCTAGCTTTTGAAGCATTAGCTTTGAAAGTACTTACTAGTATACATATATATATATATATAGATATATATGTATCCTCTCCCGCCGCTCTAATTCTGCCACTCCCCTTCAACAAAATCTGCACTGGCTCCCATTTCCCTACATAATCCTCTTCAAACACCTCACACTCATATACAGGGCCATCTCTAATTCCATTGCTCCATATATCTCTAACCTCATCTCCATTCATACACCCTCCCGCCCAGAACAGTCGGCTGACGACTGTTGTCTCTCCTACACCCTGATCACTGCTTCCCATGCTAGAGTACAGGTCTTTGCCTGTGCTGCACTCCTTCAGTGGAACACACTCCCTCACTCCATTAGACTCTCCCTGACCTTGCATAGCTTCAAACGGGCACTGAAAACTCACCTATTCATCAAAGCGTACCCTTCCACTGCATAAACCAGCTGGTTCTCTGACCCCTTGCCTGTTTACATCATGCTATCTGGCCACCACCCACTTGCTTGCACCTCTTGTAATATGTCTGTCTCCCCTTCCTACTAGGTTGTAAGCTCCTCCGAGCAGGGCCCTCTTCCCTCCTGTTGTCAAAGCCCACTTCTCTTCACATGTCACTCACAGCTCTCCTTTACTCCAACACTCAGTGACCATCTTCATACTCATCTCCATCATTAGCCTCAAGCCTCTAGTTGTATGTCGATTGAGACCTCACTACTTATATTTAAGCTGTAATGTGTATTGAACTGTGGCGCTCTTTATTTGTTCTCCTATTTTTGTTATTTATTCAATGTTATACCAAGTTTTATCTCCCTGTACTGTTCCTTTGTACGGTGCTGTGAAACACTTGTGGCGCCTTATATATAAAATTATAATAATAATAATAATAATAATAATAATATATATATATATATATATATATATATATATATATATATATATATATATATATATATATATATATATATAAAGTTCCAATATGCTGGCACTCCAATATACCGGCAAAGAAAGGTGCCTTCCCAAAGTAAACATACAACTTCCAGCTGGGGGGCGGCACTCAAAATAACGTAGTCACGACAATCAAGGAGTCATAAAGAAATAAGTGTATTAGCGCTAATACACTTATTTCTTTATGACTCCTTGATTGTCGTGACTACGTTATTTTGAATGCCACCCCCCAGCTGGAAGTTTTATATATATATATATATATATATATATATATATATATATATATATATATATATATATAAAAGAGAGTTTCAAAGAGAGAATCTATAATTATCTACAATTCTTGTACACATTTTAATGCATATTGTTGGCCCATACTGTATATTCCAATTTCTAAAAGATTATGTGCTACTGTGCTGTGTTTGAACAGCTCCGTGTGTTGGAATAGATTTACATAATAAAAAAGGGAGCAGTTGTAGATTTAATAAATAGACAAACAATAAAACAATAAAAACAATAAGTGATGCATGTGCTTGCTTGTAAATGAAAAAGGGAAGGATTGGTTAAAACATTTTGTACATTGATTGATAATGTTTACAGCCCCCTTTTTTGGTTGGATGTGTTGGTGGGGGAGCAATGTGCGGGGCAGCACTGGGGATCATGCACTGTAGACAGCAACCTACACTTTCCCTGCAATACCTCCCATGCATGAGTAGGGCCCATGTAGTGCAGTCAGCTGCCACATCCTCCGTCCAGCTTGAAACCGGAAGTTTGGGTAGCCTTTTTATGGGTATTGGATTGGCGATCCCAGCTTCTTGCACCCAATGCGTTTCGAGGGAATAAAAAGGGAATCCCAGAAAAGGTCTGGCATCCTTGACAAATGCTACATCTTAAAATGCACTGGTGCAAGAAGCCGTGAGCACCGATCCGATACCCAGAAACAAGCTACCTAAACTTCCGGTTTCAAGCCGGACGGAGGGCGCGGTGGCTGGGAGACAGAGATGCACGGCTACAACATCTGACAGCACTACATGGATGGGAAATATTGTAGGGAAAGTGTAGGTTGCTTTCTGTGTGATCCCCTGTGCCACCCCGCACATTGCTCCCCACCAACATAGCCACTAAAAAAGAGCTGTAAACATTACAAAATATTTCAACCCATTCCTTACCTTTTTACCATCACTCACTCACATCACTCATAACTTTGTTTTTATTGTTTAATTGTTTATTTATTTATCAAATGCACAAGTGCTCCCATTTTTATTATATAAGTATATTCCAATTTCTGTAAAGCTTTCAATGTATGTCTATCATTCTCTAGGGTACAACAGAAAATTGATAGACAGTTCAATAGTAACTTATTACTTTCTCAAAGTACCGTAGATTTTCAGGTTGATACATGAATAAGAAATTACAAAAATAATTTTTAAGGTCTACATGCAAACCAACTGGGTCATGATACTATAAATTCTTCTGAATTTATAGTATCATGACCCAGTTGGTTTGCATGTAGAGTAGACCTTAAAAAATATTTTTAGCATTTCTTATTCATGTATCAACCTGAAAATCTACGGTACTTTGAAAAAGTAATAAGTTACCATTGAACTGTCTATCAATTTATGTATAGCTCCTTGGTATAAAATAATAATAATAATAATAATAATACTTACTTGCAGAACAGTGATTGCTGCTTTAATTGCCTTTAGATGCTTTGAAAAATCCCATGCAAATATATTTATACTATCTAGGCTGGATAATTAGAAAGAAACTTCTGTGTCACTCGGGAAATGACGTCCCTTAACACTGAAAATTGCTACATGGTGCTCACTAAGAAATTTAATTAATCATTAACCAGACAATTAGTGTTTACTCCTGTTTATTTATTTTCATTGAGACACAATTCTAGAAATTAAACAATTGTAAATTCAATAAAATAGACTATTTACAATAATTGCTAAATTTGAAATTAAAGTACAGCTCTTCACCTTTATTATATATATACATATATATATATATATATATATATATATATATATAAAAATATAAATATATATACAGTATATATGTGTGTGTGTATATATATATATATACACTTCGAGCTGGAGCAGCACATCCGTCTGGTAGGTATACTGCGGTGCTCACCAAAGGAACCCATGCAGGGGCCAAAGTACAAAGTCAACTACAAACAGAGCCAGAGTCACGTCATAGATGCCAATGTTTCGAAGCTTTTTTATTCCGCTTCTTCTTCAGGACAAGATTAAAACATACTGATACAAAAGGACAATATATTCATACATACCTCCAAGCCCACAGGAGCCTGTTCCCGCGCTTCGCAAACCAGAACACTTACGTCATCAGAACCTGTCAGTAGCGTCAACCAGTGCGCACCACGTACACTGTCGGCCTCACTGATTGGCAGGGCCGATGCACGTCACGTGAACGGCAAGGAGCGTCGCGCTGGTTACCAGGTAACGGGACTAGTGTACGGAAGCTAAACACTTTCAAATACAAAGATGATGTAATGTTGCAATAATATTACAAAAAATATTACATACAAAATAGCAAAATACATAAACATAACACCTAAAGTGTATACATAAAGCAAAGATTAGAATAAGGGAAACGTAATCTCAGCAAACTCAGAAATTGCTACACTGTCAAAAAAAGAACAATAGTTAAAAAAACCAAACATATGTATATATATGGAAAAAACAAGGGGGTATCAGAGTGCGCTAGAATACAACAAAAGTGGATTCAAACCATCAATGTTTAATATAAAATATAAAAAGTACAAGTACAAGTATAAAAAAGAGCCCTTATAGTTAAGGGTATCTCAAAAATACAATTGATGAACAGAGATGATTGTTGTTTAATTCAAGAGGTCTTGATCACAATTAGCCCAACGCGTTTCGTCAAAACGTGACTTCATCAGGGGCGGATATAGTAATCAGCAATGACTGTAAAATTGTAATACACAACATCAGTGATACATTCATGAACAATTTCATAGAAAAGAGAGACGGAGAACAAGTGGAGGAGATGGAGGTGGAAAAGGAAGGACAAAAAATGGACAACCCAAGAATTTCTGGGTATAACTACCCGTGAACACCACGTGGTGATAATAAGCAGTACATACCCATATATGTCATAAAAACAATAATTTGCCGCTCAGTATTCCAGAGTCAATTCTGATGTGATATCAGCAATCTACATAATTTTTCAAAAAATCGTATCAAAAACACACCAATAAATTTATGGCGGAACAAGCTTCTAGAGTGAAGATGTTTTTACATACCGTGAAGGAACAGGTGGAATCTATGCAAGTTCTATATACAATTTTGATCGTGATGTCTCAGAAACATTCCAATATGATTTCAGCAGTCTACATAGAATTTAGAAAAAATGTTTTTTTCTCAAAAAAAGTTTTTCTACAAAGGAATTATACTTTGACTCATACATTTAGAAATGTTTTACATACCATAAAGGCAGAATGATTCCAATAGAAATGCCAAGAAAATTGCCAGATATGCAAAAAATCTAAATAATAGAATCATCTCAATATTAGTAACAGTCCAGAATCACTATGCAAATTCATCTCTTTGGTCATACCCAAGAATAAAATGGTACTTACTATTAGAGAGCTCAGGATCTAACAACCAGTCAGCAGGGGTTCACCAATGCATTGTATTACATGGACTTTTTTATGGATCTACTGTACATCTCTGTAAAGGCTTTGAAATTGTCTGAGTGGTGGTGTACATGTTCTCTACACACTTCGTTCTGTGAAATAAATTTCCTATAGCCCCAAAGCTGATGAAATAATTTATAAAGTAGATCTTTAGGCTGCATTGGTTCACAAAGGGCATCATTTCTAACCAGTGGTACAGTTAATTTACTAATATATAGAGTGGTAGTGCTGCTCTCCACTCATTCCGAGTGTCAGTGATAAATCATGAGTTAGTGTATTTGTGTAAAAAGGATACTTGGGATAAAAACAGAAAATACATTTGGCATACAATTCAACACAGAGAAAAAGTACCACTGACCCAACCATCCTAATAGAAATAAGAGTGCACTGAAAGACAGCGGGAGCAGCGGAAACAGCCCATGGCCATGCACAGAAGTCACCCAGCCACAGAGACATGGAAGACAGAAGACAGGAGGCACTGCTTATTGGGAGGGAGCAGCTAACAGCATTGTCACAGGAGCAGGACTAGGTGAGTAGGCTGGTCCATTGACAAAGGGGAGCTAGCGGCTGGCTGCTGAATAAGCACAAACCGCACTGCACACCCTTGGTCAGAGAAATCATGCCCCACCCCCCACGGACAGCAATCAGTGCAGGAGCCCACCCCAGTGACTGGCACTGACAGGCCCACTAACAAAGGGAGAAACAAGGTTCCTCCAGTCCTGCCGCCACCAGAGTCCAACCCAGTAGCACAAACCCCATCCACACACATCCAGCGCAACCCAACCCAGATGCCCAAAAGCCACTCCATCATCCAGCAGAGGCACTAACAGGGGAAAAGGGCACCCCCCACCATCAGACCACTGATTAGCCAGGCCACGTTCATACTGCCACACAAACTTGGGGAACAACACCTGCCAGGAACACTCAGTCATCCATATTCCAGACTGGGATAAGCAGGGCAGCATTGGGACTTTGCTAAGTTTCTACATGGTACAAGCTATTTTGTGATAAGAAAATAAGAAACACTCCCTTGATGAAGCCTAATGATAGGGTTACTGTCAACCCTGTATCTGTGTAAAAACTTTCCACCTTGACCCTAAATTTATCGGTCCATATCAGATTATACAGGCAGTAAACCCAGTGGCATTGTGACTGCAGCTTCCAGCCACAAACAGGATAACTAATCTTTTCTATATTTTCTTTCTTAAAACCCCACTTCCTAACCCATATTCAAGTTCTGGCAGCCTTCCTTGAACCATACCAGTTGACCACAAGAAGGATAGAGACATATTCTGGACCACAGAATCCTGCTCAAATGTTGGTGGATTGGAATGGGTTTTGTCTCAAAGAAGAATTCCATCAACAATTCCCCCTTAAATATGTTTGCTGCCCACTGTTAAAGGATCAGGTAATGTCACACTGCACTGTAGCCCAAATCTCATTTTCTGTTTGAACAAGAGGCATCGCTGTAATACATTTAGCATCAGACATCACTAAGTCAAACACTTGGTAGTAAAAATGCACTTGAATCTCTAAAATTAGCCAGATACAGTAGCTTATCCTGGTCACTCTCCAAGTCATTGTCTGATGCCAGATGTTCTTTGTAATGTGGGGTGAAAGGAGTGTGCATGAGGGAGGAGTGGAAATGGATGAGTATGGTTGAGTTTGCTTGGTGAACAAACAAATCAGGAAGGTTAAAGGATCAGGCGAATGGAGAAAATATAAAGGGGTGTTGTAGGGAGGGTAGGAAATAAAAGCTACGGTAAAGGGAAAATATACTTATTTTTAATAATTTGCATTGGTTATATTGTCTGTTTGTGGTTGTTCATTTGAGAGTTGAGTTGGAGGATTTTTATGTGTTTTTATGTATTTATAAATGTAATACTGTTGACCTACTTTTCACAAAAAGCATGACCACTTCCTGCCTGCATTTGCAATTGTTAAAACTAGGATGCTATAGCAGTTCTAGAGGAACATCATGACCACTGTAACCATCAGACTGCAGCCTGTTTAAGCCTGACTTGAGTCATAGGGGGCATTAGAAGGCCAAGGAAACTGCATACTTCAATAGCTCAGTTCCCTATAACACAATATATTTATATTTTGACTCATTGACTTTGTGCATTCTTTGGTAAAAACTTTATTAATAAAATAGCATTGCTAGAACAAATTAGAGCACATATTTATCCTATATTAAAATATATTGTTACATTGTACTCTACATTAGGCCTCAAGGAGATACATTGATCATGGATCTTGTTAGCCATCCTGTTTGTTCATCTTAAGACCATGCAATATGGTCTTAAGAAGAACATCCTTAACATCCTTGTTTCTTAAAGTATAAATGAAAGGGTTCAGCATAGGAACAATGACCGTGTACATCAAAGCAAGGAACTTATCATACTGACTGCCCTGTGGGTTTAAGTAGACAATGATGACTGTACCATAGAAGAGACTGGCAACTATTTTATGGGAGGAACAAGTGGAGAATGCTTTGTATTTACTTTCCATGGTCTTAATTTTGGTAATTGTAATAATGATGTGGGTGTAGAACCCTATAATAAGGATGACAGAAGTAAGGCTTGCAAAAGTAGTTGCCATGCTGGTCATTATTTTACTGATGAAAGGATTAGAACAAGCCAAGTTCTGTACGGAGGAAAAGTCACAAAGAAAGTGGTTTATTTCATTGGGTCCACAGAATTCTAAGTCAGCTGTGAAGATCGTGGGAATTAAAGAAATTATACAACTCATGATGATGGGTATGACCACCAGAAGAATAACAATTAAATTGTTCATGATTGACGAGTACCTTAAAGGATAATTGATTGCCAAATCTCTGTCAAAAGCCATAACTGCAAGCAAATAAACTTCTGTTATCCCAAGTGTACTAAAGACGTATAACTGTACAAAGCATCCAACAAAAGAAATATTCTTACTACTCACAAACAAATTAGCTAGAAGTCTGGGGATAGTAACAGACTCAAATGATATTTCTAAAGCTGCAATCACACAGATAAAATAATACATTGGACAATGCAGTGAGGGTCCAGCCTTAACAAGAACAATAACGGCAAAGTTTCCAGCGACACTAGTAATATACATCAGTAGTATAGCAATGAGGAGTAAGATTTGGTAATGGTGGAGATCGGAGAATCCCACCAGAATAAATTCCTTGACCATTGTTTTGTTTACTTCTTTCATTATTCATTACTTGTATTCCTAAAAAAAGATATATGAAAATAATTATTGGCAAGTTTAATTAAAATCCATGGATACATTTCTGGAAATAGCTATAAATGATGAAATGTATTGTACGTTTCTAAATATTCTATTTCCTCTGGCATTGCATAGTTTGCATCTAAATGTAATAACTTATAGATGTCAACATCTTTAACCTGAATGAGGAAATACGAAGTTGACTTCTTTCTACATGGATATACCCTGTTAGACCTCTACCACTAAAAGCTTATACATTACCTAGAGTCTTCAGAGTACACAACACTCCCACCAGAAGCCGCATGAATGTAGAGTTCTGCAGGCAGTGGGCGGTGGTGTCAAACTAATGTAGTTTTGATCTTTTACAAAAGAGGCTGGATAGGAATTGCAGGCAGGTAGAACTACCTTAACATTAAGGACTATTGGACTTCTGGATACCTTACAGGATTCTAACCATAGCTCATGGTGGCTAAATCTTAACCAACAAGTGACAACTACAGAATGAATCTATTGAAATTTTTTAACTCCAAGCTTAGGTAGTGCAAATTGACTAGTTCCCATAGGTGCCGATTCTGTGGGTGCTCAGGGGCCCAAGCACCCACAGGCCCATAACCTCCCAAGTTCCACAGCCAGACCACATTTACTTGCTGATTTGCATCCGCTGCACCTGCACTGCCGAACCTGCTGCCTGTGATATGCGAGGCAGTATGCCAGGAGGAGAGTGCTGCCTAATGTGTATTCTTTTTGTATACACACTGCTCTTTTTGTGTAGTATGTGTGCTTACAGTGGGCAGTATTAGTCACTATTATGTGTTGTATATACAGTGTGCAGTATTAGCTTTTGCTTATTTTTTGTAAATTGTGATTCAGGACCGTTCAGGTCAGCATATGGCAGGGCCACACCCCCTCCCCAAATGACATGCCCTTTTTCATGAGGCCACACCTCCTTGAGCACCCTCCAGCAAAAACATAATTCGGCACCCCTGTATGGTACATGTCCTTTACTGATGGCTTACTGAGGGATACAGCTTGACACAATAACAGGTCTCAGTCACGCACTTATTAAAGATAGCATAGAGCCCATCGCCATAAGGATAATTATACCTCCCATATTGATTGCAACGTCATAGTCGAATATTCAGATGACTCCACAGTGACTCAAAGACCCCCTTTAAGGGCCAGACCCTTAATCCAGAGCAGAAGCAAGACAATACCCATAAGAAGCAGTAGAAAAGCCCAGAGGATCTTTAAGAGCTGTCAAAATAAGAAAATCTGATTTTAAATCTCTTGTTGAGGCCCTCAAAAGCTACAAAAGAGTCAATACTTTATAATGGACTCTCATTCCTCCCAACCATTAAACATGCTGCATGTTAGCTAAGATTATGTACATTTTACCAACATGGAAACATAACATCAGATCATGCTGCACCAAATACCATCTTGAAAAAAGGTCAAATACGCTTTTTACACCATCACAAATGCACCCATCAAAGCATTTGTAAGACTTATAGTATGGACAACTTGGTCAAAATATTTATCCCAATCTGTCAAGATAGGAAGAGGTGTGTAAGGCCTTATTGCCCTAGTTTTCATTAATGAATGAATTAATTCATTCATTATATACCTCCATCCATCATAATGAAGGCTTAGCAGCTCAGCAGAAGCTCATCATGACCCTTAAGAAGAATAAAGCTTTGACAAGTCATTATTCTTATAATTGCTATGCCTGGTATTAGCCAGTAACTATTTCCTGTTTGATGTGGCATATTATGCATATTATGGCATATTATGCATATTATGCACAGCTAGCTGACTTTGCTTTTGGCAGTAGTGTAGCTCTCACATATGCCAATATGTTTTGCTTACCCTGCTCCAGCATACTAGAGCAAATACATGTTTTAGACATGGTCAAATTGAAGGCACTACTAACTGGGGACTGATATTACAGACTATACACTGACAGTGGGGCTCTTTGGACATAATATATCAAGAAACGTGGTTATGATAGTCTCATTGCAGTATCCACCATTAACCACCCACATAGCAATAGAATGTATGACATTCTCCAAGTACTTATTTGTTACCAGAAGTTTTTTTTAGGATGTATCTTTTAATTTAATATGGAGTAAAATTGAGGTTCTTAGCATTAAAAATGGCCAAAAATATGGACCCATGTTTCTTAGATCCATAGACACACACACATAGCAGACTTACTAGGATATCTTCTGCCAAAGTGCACGTGCATTCCCCCCTAATACTGCATTTAGTTACCACTGGTCAAGCTATCGGAAAAGGGGATAACTGAGCAATTGGAAACCCCCCTGGTGTTTGCCGGCTGATAGAGTGAGGCCTCACTTATCTTTTATTTAGTTAAAATTTTGAAACTTTCCAGTTTTAAATAAAATCTTTTACTCGTATTATTTAAATTTGTATGTTTCATTTTATTGCATAAATTCAGATGTTTTTTTCTTTAAAACCTTCAAAACAAAATTAGTCAACATTATTTTTATTAATACTTTCAGAATGTTAAAGTTTGAAATTGACACATGAATAAGAAAATACAAAAGAATTATAAAGGTCAAAATGAAAACCAAGAAGTTCATAATGTATAGCTCCAATAATAATAATAATAATAATAATAATAATAATAATAATAATAATAATAATAATTACTTTCAGAATGATTGCTGCTTTATTTGCCTTTAGAGGTTTTGGAACTACGGTATTTATACTAATGGCTGGATAATTAGAGAAAAACTATTGTGTCACTCAGGGGAAATAAGGTCCCTTACCACTGATAATTGCTCCACATGACTCACTTAGAATCTGACAATAATTTAATTGATGACTAACAAGACTATTAAGGTTATGTTTATTTGTTATTTCAATGAGAGGGAAAACTAGCAAATAAGCAAATTTATGTAAAATAAAAAAACTAATTATTGTGCATATAGATCAGGATGTAATGGGAGCTGATTTTAATGGCTTGGAAAAAGTTGCACAAATTTTTTTTTTAAATCTTTTTATTGGTAGATTTTCATATATAACAACATAAGACCAAATACAAAACAGTATACATGCATGTTCAATCTGACATACTGTAACTAGTTTACAGAATAATAAATCACTTCTGGTATTTCTCGGATATGGGCCCTTATTCTGATCGGTGCGGATATATCCGCGTGCGTTCGGCCCGCCGATGTTTTGTGTCTGCGCATGTGCAGAGGCGTCTCTGCGCATGTGCGAGCGGGGCGTACGGCCAAATTCCGCATGATATGTGAACACTCCGAACAGGGGGTGGAGAGGGGCGTGAAGGGCTATTTGGGCTCATTACCATATGCATACGCCCCGCGTTTCATGGGAGTTCCCATGAAAACGCTGGGCGTACGTATGGTAATGCGGCCGTGACGCACGTGTAGGGGGCGGACATATGACATCGCCGGATGTCAGCTGCCCGCCCAGATCTCTGCTTTTGCACGGAAAAATGTCCGTGTGGTCTGAGGTTGCGGGTGCTGGTGGAGCACTCGGTCCTGCATTCGATGGTCTGCGACCATTGAATGATGGGGGAGGTTCCCTTAGATGGAGGAGGCGAATCCCGTCAAAAATACACGTGCGGTCCGTTCGGACAGCTTCTTACCGCATACGGACGGAGTTGGTGATCCGTATGGAAGGCGGGGTTTCGCACGCACGGTCCTGGCCGCATAATCGGCTCCGGCCGCACCGATCAGAATAAGGGCCATGGTCTGGAAGCAATATACAATCAGCTATTTTTCAGAGCATAATTATTATTTGTAGGAGATTTCAAAAGTAAGTGGAGAATAATTTGTATACACTTACATACATCTAATATCTAATATCAAATATACGGAGGGGGCAGGAAAGTGTGGGGAGGAAAGGAGAGGGGGGGGGGCACTTACTAGGCTAAAGATGTCTAGTAAGATCTAAGAGTATAACGTCTTTTTTTTGTTCTTTTTAAAAAAAGTTGAACAAACTTGGATATCTATCATAATGGCTGACTTTTTTCACTCGGTCAATGTAATGCCCAGCGCATTCTGACCCAATCATGTTCACCATTGTATGCTCCATTTTGCTCCATGGTGTGTCAACTTATCAGAGTTCCTTTGTACCACCAGCCCGTGAACCAGGACCGATGGCTGTGACATACATATTGGCTACAGCAAAGTCCAAAATCCCCTTGCGTAAGTCCCTGATGAAAAAAAATGGTATTATTCAACCCCAAGAGTATGGTCAGCATCTTATTCCATCTGAGAGTTGAGGCAACATGTTCTGGCTAAACATTGTACACTATAGATGCTGCTGTGAATCCTTCACTGAAGGAACTTGTAGAACACCTGCTTACTAGAGTGGAGAAACAAGACCATGACCAGGCCCAGATGATGCAGTACCTGCAGATTTGTGTAGCTGTTTATAATGTACAGTTCCTTCAGGTGCAACCTGGACCACCTCCTGACCACCTGTCCAAGCTGCATAAGTCTCAACTTTACTCTACTGACAGGTACCGAATTCTTTAAAGTTCACTGGAAATCATAAAGGTTGTCTGGGATTTTGAACCAGTTCTTGATACATTTTGAGGTACAGGCTCATTTCTCTACAGAAAGAACAAATGTAGCCTACATTATCTCCTTATTATCAAGACTTTGAAGTTAAATTTTGCCATAGGGAGCTGATCAAATTCTTCATGTTTCCATAATCTGGTAAATCCTAATAATTTGGCCATTCCATTGCTATATCTACAAGCTCCTATACTAGATTGGAGAAAAACCCCACTTTTATTATGTAGACCTTACTGCCATCCTCTGTATTTTCCTGCATCTATTGCAGGAAACTTTCAAACTGCCTGCCGGCTCTGTATCAATTTTTGATGAGATAAGTTTGGCAAGAAAAGATGCAGAGAAACCACCTGTTTTTTGCCAATGAGTTTGTCCAATCGACCTCTTACAAGGGAACTCTCTTCAGCATTGCCAAAATTATACATTGTGTTGTATTCCATTTAGTACTTCAATATATAAAAAAATGTCTAAAGACATCTAATGTCTTTAAACAAATACTGTAACATATAACATTTCACCAGTAAGGTCCATGGCCAAACAAATTCCAGATAGTTTGTCCCCTGGTTTGTAGACCCTAGAAGACAACCTTTTTTCTGGCAACCTCTCTCTGACAACCCCTCTTGCACTTCTTACAATTTCCTGAACATATTAAAAACCTCAAACACATAAGAAAGACCACATCAACACAATGGAGTTTATTCTGGCTGGTTCGCACGGGGACCGATGTTTTTCTTCTGCCCATTCACATGCGTATTTCTGCTCATGTGCATACCTTGTGTGCAAGCGGCCATGAAAAGATTGCTCGTTGGGTGATTGCACACAAAAGTGCGGGCAGGGGGCATGGGACGATGGGCCAGGGGATTAATCCATGGGAATGCCCACCATTTTATGGGTGTTCAAATGAAACCACTTGGCATCTCATGGTAATTACCTGATGAATTCCAGGATGGAATGTCAGCTGCCCACCCTGCTCCCGTACAGGGAACATGCAAAACAAAGGTACCTGAGAGTGACTTTGTTTTGTGTGTACTCTCCAAATCATGTTCGTGACCATCGAATGATGTGGTCCACCCACCAAAGGCTCCAAATGGATGTATATGCAAAACATTCTTTCAAACCCGTGCAAGAGGGGAGGCAGGCAGCTCTGCGGGCGGCAGGCGGCGTTACATCCACACACAATGCAGCAAGATTGGCAGCATTGCATATGGACCAGAATAAGGTCCAATATTTCCTTTAAGTCTTCTACCAGATATGATGGTTTACATTTTATAGTACAAACTCTCTGTTCATTATTCATTTATTTATTTATTTACAGTTTCTTATAAAGCGCAGCAGATTCCGTTGCGCTTTACAATTGTAGACAGTGATAAAACAAACTGGGTAACAACAGACAGACTTGGAGGTAGGAGGGCCCTGCTGCAAGCTTACAATCTATAGGGACATAGGAGGGAAACACAAGGACAGGCACCAGTAATAGCATAGCAGTCCCACCAAGTTACAAGTCCAGAAGGGAAGCTAAATAATGCATAAGTGCCTCAGAGGGTTATGTGTGTGGTATATAAATATGATAGGCTTGCCTGAAGAGGTGAGTATTCAGAGAATGCTTGAAAGTTTGGAGGCCTGTAGAGAGTCTTATTGTACGTGGAAGGGCATTCCATAGAATGGGAGCAGCCCGATGAAAGTCCTGTAATAGTGAATGGGAGCTATTGATCCATGCAGAAGAGAGATGCATCCAAACCATGTGAGAAATATGCCTCCAAAAATTCCTCAGGTATAGTATAAGTGTACCGCATGAGATAGAATGCTTCAAAAAGTGTAACACCATGTTATTCCTGTTAAAAATATAATATCAAACAAAGCTGTGATCAGAGGCGGATTGGCCCACCGGGAAAACGGGCCGTTTCCCGGTGGGCCGGACCAGATTTCACTCTAGCTGGGCCGCTTATCTTGGTTAGAAGCGGCCACAGCCCAGCCTGGTCACAAACGGCAGCATTGCCCAAAACAAATATGGCCACTGCATATATGCATATATTAAATGCACATATGTGGCGGCAATATTTGATTTGGGCTATGCTGCACTGTGTGGGCAGCTGCAGCCACTGGAAGCGCGGTGGTGGTGAGTAGTGTCCGCACCCTAGTATATCAATTACCATCTATTACATACCCCCTTGTTTAATTCTAACTGTAGTCCCCCTTGGCAATGAGCAATTTCAGTCCCCCTTGGCAACAAGCTATTTCAGTCCCCCTTGGCAACAAGCAATTTCAGTCCCCCTTGGCATCAAGCATGAAGCCCCTTGGCATCCAGTATGAAACCCCTTGACATCGAGCATTAAACCCCTTGGCATCAAGCATGAAGCCCCTGGCATCGAGCATGAAGTTCCTAGTAATGAGCATGTAGGTAAGTGGCACTTATGTGTCTAATGTGTAATGGGCTTTACGGTTTGTTATATAGTATGCAATGGGCATCATGTGTGGCCTTATGTTTAATTGGCATTACGTCATGTGGCTTAATGTGTAATGGATATTACAAAGTTCGCTAAAACGTGCAATGGGCATTACAGTGTGTGGTGCGCCCCCTTTTCGCCGCGCAAGATCCCCGCTTACTACAAATTGCGATGGGGGAGGGGGGGGGGGGGGGGGGCGCGAAACATGGCCTTGCTCCGGGCACTGTGGCACCTAGCTACACCACTGGTGACAAAAGGACAGGAGGGTATTTTAACAGAGAACTATTGGCAGAGTAGTAACTGCTGAAATCATTTACTGTAGCAAGAGTAAAGACAGTTCTTTTCTTTCTCTCTTTATAAATCTAACCCAACTAATTGTGATGTGTGCTAAGAATACGATATTAAGATTGGTAGTGTTAATGTTCCATGGCAAAATATCTGGTAATGGAGGTAACAATATTCATTGCACCATGAGAGGCAGCAGTCTTTTAATACTGTGTATTTAGGTGTTGTCAAATTGTGGCTTATCTGCTGTTCTAGTTAATGACTTGCTGGTACACAGTAACTGGAGAGCCACAGGTTACTTAACACTAATTTACAGTGTCTTCCACTCTGTAGGAGATAGTATTATCCATATGAGTAGAGCAATGTCAGCTACCTGACCCAAACTTGAATTGTTGGTTAATTTGTTTACTACCTGCCATGACCACTTGCTTGACAATGCATTATGCATTTTGCTTTAGTCTGCAATGATCTGAGTAGATTAACCAGCAACCATCCTGCAGTCTTATCAGTGTTCTGTTCATTCCAGTTAACCATAGCCGGCTCTAACCAATTTGATGCCCTATGCTAGATTTTGGCTGCTACCATGTAGCGCTAGCACTAGTTCTATCTCTCCATCTACAGCACATTAGTAAGGGCCGTTTACACATAAGGCCACACAGTAATGACCCTGACACATTAAGCCTCACACCTCACTACATTAGTAATGTCCTTATACACAAAGCACAGTAATGCCCATTAGACATTATTCCAAAACATATTTCTATTTAACTGGATTAGTCCTGACTATTGACTTGTGGTAGTGTTGAGAAGGCAGCAATGTGCAGGGGCAGTCTTCTGGACTCCAAAAACACACATGGGAAGAGAAGCTGCTGCAAATGGGCATGCACAAAAGCCCCTGCTGTCCTTTGAGAAAGCACCAGCGAAACACGTGTCAGGAGGACGCCTCTGACACACTTCCAGCCTCCGTCCCCACCACCGAACCTGGCATTTACCTCACGCGGCATTTCCCGTTAATCTGGCAATGGGCACCGCTCTCCAGCTAAGTACCCTCCAGTCTCCATCCCCGCCGCTGACCCCGGCATCCACCTCACGCGACGTATCTAGTCATTCTGGCAACGGGCGCCGCTCTCCAGCTAAGTACTGTACCCTCCAGTGATTTCAACCCTTTCTGCACCTACATTCCGGTGCAGATACTTTGCAGCACGCCTAACTCTAGCTGCAAGCCACTGAGATTTTTTCACAGTAACTAACCACTTGTATGCCAGCGGCAATTGTCTATTATAGAGTACCAACTGGAGTCACACGTATTTATCATTCTATTTTGCAACTGTGTATTATTAATGTTACCAGCAGAGTTAAACGTGTAAAACATGTGAACCATTTGAATCAAATTGCATGGCAACCGAGGGTTATCTTGCCTGGTCATTAATTGGGGGAATGACAGATGTCAATTCACCCAAACTCCACCAATAAAACTGTATTGACCAGTCAATTTAGGATAAATATCCTCAGGCTGTCACAAAGGTCCCAGTAAGTTCATATTGATACTGGTGACAACCAATTGCGTCAGCAACGAGGACACATTCATTATTTTACCCCCCAAAAAAACATTTTTGTGTAGCAATGCAGTTATAGTTTTAATGAGTAGACCTCTTTCTCCATCTCTTTTTTGCCTATTATTAAACTGACATCTCATACTCCAGGGAAGGGGTTTGCGTTGCTCACTTCTCTTATCCACCATTGGATACATTTAGTAGATGGTGGACAGCAGAAGGAGAGACACGCCACAGACACCAACCCACCTCTTACCTATATAGAGAACGAGGGGTTTGTACCTGCGCACCAATGTAATATATTTTGTAAAGTTGTCACAACTAAATACAGGAGTGACAACTACGTGCCAACTGGTTTTGATGTTTTACCATGGTAATTATTTATGGCCATAATGAAAAAGTTGAATAAGAAACCGCTTTCTCTTCGATGTTATGTGCATTAAATTCAGGCCAGGGAAACTTTGATTTTAATTTTTATGGAAAAAACTCTGCACCCTATAAATATCCTATGAAGACATCACTATCATTGTGCCTTGTCTTTATTTGATTTGAAAACTAATCTAGAACCATTATCCAGAGTTTTCATAGTAGGGTAACTATTGATACTAGGAAAAAGTGATCAGTGCGCTACTAACTGCAGCTGGTACCAGGACTTGTCAAGTCCTAAGAGTGTAGGAAAAAATAAAAGAGATATGTACCAGCGCTGGCTGAATGTGGGTTAGAACAAAAAAATTTTGTTAGAACAAAAAATTTGTGGAACGGTATCCTGTACAAAATACAATTTATTCTATTTAGTAGAATTAAAAAAGCTGTAATAGCATATAGAAGTTTTGTACTTCATAAAAAGGGGGTTACAATGGTGTAAAATGTATAAATATACACATGTGGACATTCAAATCACAGCACAATGGTAGTAGGAATAAAGCATATAATTTGCATATTACCACATAGACATCTTAGGATGTAGTCCCATGAGAGCAGATGACCAGGTGGCCAATGGCGATCCCAACAACAGAGTCCAGATGTGGAATTAGGTGTCTCTGGTGGAAAAGGTGGTAAACCTGGAGGATGGAGGATATTCCGTGTCTGCCTCGGATGATAGGTCCGGATGGGATGGTGCAAATGCACTGAGAGATGTCTTAATTCTGTCGATGAATTCTGGCTGTGGCGATGTGCTGGAGATGAAGTTGTTCACTTGATAAAAGGCTCAACGCGTTTCTCTGGGCTAAAGCACCCAGCTTCTTCAGGAGCAAAGTGTAACTGAGTCCTTATGCTGGGCTGTATAAATACCCCAGTGGTAATTGGTAGAGTGATTACAGCTGTACATTTGTGGAAGTTAATATAGGATACCGTTCGTAATAATAATAAAATAATGTCCTACTAGAAGGCAGAATTGGCTTACCATTTAGCATAGAGATTAGAACTTATATAATCATGAATAGAAAACATTTTATATTTGGATAGTTTCACAGTATGCGTGTCATGTGACCTAGCACATGACGTCCGCGTCATACCCGGAAGTGTGGGTGTATGTCTTATTGCGATTTAGTATATTAAACATCTAGTACATATAAGTGCATTGTGCTTCCCCCTGGTATTGTCTCCCAACTGACGCAATCTGCATCCATATAATTGTGAGGGAGCGGGGGCTTGATCAGCGTTAAATACAGATATAAATAAGAATTCATTCAGTCAGTGGCCGGTCACGTGTGCTCGTGCGGCCAATAAGGGCTTGCCACGTGGCGTGTGAGATCACAGGTCACGTGGTTAGTTCAAGTAGTTCACGTCTGATTTGTTAGGAGAATTCTTATTTGAACCAATGAGTATGGTTCTTTGCTGGATAGTATTTCAGCACATGGGGATTGTTTTTAAGCGATGTTACTAGGTAACCACATTAGGTCACATGTGTTTCAACAACCAATCACAGGTGGATCATGTATAGTATATGAGAATAATGCTTAAGAACGATGTCTTATCGTGGGGAATGTTTTTAAACAATGTTACTAGGTGGCTATTTTCAGTCACATATGTTTCCATAACCAATCTCAGGTGGACCATATTTAATGCATATCGGATAACGAGAATAATACTTAAGGACGATGTCTTATCGTTGTGGGGACCTTATATTAGTTAGCAGAAAAAATGGAAACAAGATATTGTAATGTTAATCATTCTCCATATTAGTTAACAGATAAATAGACACAGGATATTGTAATATTCTCCATTCTAGTTATTTCTTTTAAATGGAGCATGATTTATTTTGTAGGGATAAGATTAGTCCCATATAACCCATGATACAGAGATTCATCATAGGTGTTAGGTAAATGTCATAATGACTATGGGGTGCGTGTACCACAGTCATAGACTGCCACTATCCCAGTCCAATCGTCATAATGCGCAAAGGCTGGGGCAGTATGGGAGGTCTCGACTGAAGGGACATACACCCCAACATAAAGGAAACAGGAGATAAATTTCTGTTTATTTTTATTTTTATTTATATTTTTATGTTTATGATTTTATTGTTTATAATATAATATAATAATCGCAGAAATATTGACATTAAGAAGAAGAGAAGAAAAGGAGGGTAGGAACAGATTAGATGATGTTTTAATTAAAGCTATGTGTATTGTAAATAGACAGGGGGTTACATGAATTGATACTAATATCATTGAATTATTGAATTCAGCTCCATGCTTTCATTCAACCCATCAGGGTGCATGGAGTTGAATTTTAGCATCCAATACACTTCTCGTTTACATAGTTTATTAAATCTATCGCCTCCTCTCTGTGTTCTTTCAATAATTTCTAGGCTAACTATTGATACTATAAAATATACTTGGAATTGTTGGAATTTCTCCAGGAGTAGGACTGGTGGGAAACTTAGGGGTAAATGTATTAATGCTTCTAAAAGAGGATGTTGCCCATTGCAACCAACCATCTATCACTGTGTAGAATAATATAGAGAAATTATAATAATCACCATTTTTCCTTTTCAGAATGTTTAATAAATTTACTGCGTACTGTAGTTGGGTAGTATTACAAAATAATTCTAATGCAGCCCATACACGGTCCGTTTTCGCCGGCTCCGTTTAGTACTATGCGATGCGCGCTCCCGCGCATCACATAGTACGGTACAAAAAGTATGTGCTGCACATACTTTTTGTACTAGGTACACATCGCATCGGATCAAAGTACATGCACAAGGCATGCACTAGGGATGCGATCCGATGCGATGCGTGCTAATTAAGTGCCGAACGGATCCGTTAAACAGACCGTGTATGGGCACCTTAAAGGTCATATTATAAATTACATGAAAACCAACCGGGTCATGATACATTACAAATTGAGAAAGAAGCATACAGTAGCTCCTTGGTAATAAACCAAATAATAATAATAATAATAATAATACTTACTTGCAGAATGATGATTACTGCTTTAATTGCCTTTGGAAGCTTTGTAAAATCCCATGCAAATATATTTATACTGTCTAGGCTGGATAATTGAAACCAAAATATTGTGTCACTTGGGAAATAATGTCCCTTAACACTGACAATTGCTACATATTGCTCATTAAGATTATTCTTACAGTAATTTATTTAATCATTAACCCCTTCCCGACATTTGACGTACATTTACGTCATGGTCAGGATGTACTTCCCGACACATGACGTAAATGTACGTCATGACTTCAAAGTGTCACCGCGTCTAGGGACGCGGTGACAGAGGGACGATGTCTGCTGTCCCTGACAGCAGACATCTTCCCTCATTGCCCAGGGGGGGCAGCGATGCCCCTCGCCATGGGCGATCGCTGCGATTGGCTGTTCAAACGTGAACAGCCAAAAGCAGCGTTTACTGTGTAATGTGTAAAATTTAGACTCTGCTGCCCCCTAGCGTCCAAAAAAATAAAAGAAAGTTGAAATAATGATGTAATAATAAAGTTTAGATATGGTCTATGTTAGTTATTAACTATTTTGAGTGGTATGATTATTTGTCTCACAAGCAGAAAATGTAACATTTTGCAAATTGCAAAATGTTCATTTTTTTTACGACATTTTGGTATTTTTCACAAAAAAAAAAAAACTGTATCGACCAAAATTTATCACTAACTTAAAGTACAATGTGTCACGGGAAAACAATCTCAAAATCACTGGGATAAGTAAAAGCAAAAAAAAAGTTATCCCCACTTAAGTGATACCTGTCAGATTTGAAAAAAAGGCCTCTGTCAGGAAGGCAAAAACATGCTGCGTCGGTAAGGGGTTAACCAGACCATTAATGCATACTCTGTTTATTTATTTTTCTTTCATTGACAGATAATATTAGCATATAAACAATATTAAATACAAACAAAAATAGACTATTAATACTGGTATTTGAAATGATTGGTGAAATTGAAAATAATGTACAGTATCTTCACATTTATATTTTCAGATACGTCCCAATTATAGGTGCAATGCTTAGAGTATAATTAGAATTTATCTTTCCCTGTACTTTGATGATATTCCGTAGTCCAGTGATATCACATATACATAATATGGAGAAAACAAGATTTGTTCAAAGGAAAGCAGGGTGTCAAATTTTGGACAATGGCAATAAGGAATACAACTACTTTAAAATGTGTTATACTATATGTTGTTAACATTACAATAGTTTACATAGATCAATGTAGGTACAGTCCACTTATGCCTACTCAATCACGAGTGGAGATAAGTTCAAACAGACATGCTTTGCAGCTTGGCATCAGCCTTGTCATTAACCACAGGAGCCCAGCATTCGCCTACTGGGTCCAGCACTTTACCACAGGCAGATGCTAGGCAGCACTTATCGCCGTAAAGTGAAGTATTTTGGATGGATGTCATCCTCCTTGACACTGGCTTTTCTACCTTTTTAAAGTTAGTCTTTAGACACTGACCATTGCAAAAGTTCTAGGTCTCATTCCTATCTCTAGCATGTGCTCACACAGAACTTCAGATAAGTTATTGGTATTTTCAGACCTCGTCAATCCCATTGCCCAACTTCCAATACATCCCTGGAACTGTTTCTTATGATATCTGGTTTTCCTTGACCTCATTCTGGGCATAATTCTTGTTTAGATTTCATGTTTAGATGAGAATTTTCTTGGCTTTGCAACTGTTAATTAACCGATATGATGTTGCCACCCAAAAATGAAAAGAGATGCCCAACTGAGCCATTGCGAACTCAATGCAGATGCTAACACATTTTTAACCTATACCCAAAAATAAGGAAGTTGGGGTCTATGGGTTGGCCTATGCCTATGCAGACTGAAAATGGCAGTAGCAATGCAAACACCATGTCTTGATACCTATGAGATTGCAGCTGACAGCAGTTACATGACCTGAAAATGGCAATGGCATACCTACATTTTTGCAACCACTCCCCATTATCACTTTCAAACAGTCACTTCCTATTCATCACTTTCCCAGGAATACTCATTGCAAGTGGATCACAGCAGTTCCTTGATGCATGGCAAAAGCTGTTGATACACATATGCAGACTGTCGATAATCACTCACTTGCATAAATATTAGCCAAAGCTTATAAACATAAATTACACCCTCTGCCTCTTATCTGGTACTACATTTGCCCATAAGGTTCTGATCCAGTTCTGCTGACTACACTCCAGTTTGCCCCATGTCCTCAAGCCTCTGTCTATCAGAGTTCCTCAGACCACCAGCCTGTACACTGAAGCCCAGACTGGGGGTCACAACCTGTGTGTCAAGTGCAGCAAAGTCCAAATCACCTTGTGGAAGTCCACCAACTCATTAGACTCCATGTCTGAGTACTGGATCCACATAATCCAGTACTGGATCCACATAATCCATACAATTACAGTATGTAGTACTGCCTTATAAACAGGAATGGGATTGTCCCCTGTGGAAGTGCCTTCTCCAGGAAGAGTCTTCACCCTGCCACTTCCAGAGACCCATGTCTGAGTATATATGTGTAACCACCTTTTAATTGCAGGTAAGTGGCTACCACACAGACTATACTGATATTATACTTATTTCCTTTTAGGGCTCTCAAATGAACAGAGGTACAGCGTGTTTATATAAAAGGGTAAGTTTACTTTCTTAAAGTGATGGATATAACATTACAATGTATAACATTTGAATTCAATAAACAACTTTTACATAACTTACGGCTTCAATTAATGACTTTAACATGACACATCAATAACTTTATAGAACAAGCAGAATATAACTTTACACAGTATGGCGGTTCAGTAAGTAACTTTGCATAACATATATATCCTCAATAAACAACTATACTCTCTACTAGGTGATTCATCGCGCCCTACGGGCGCTCTTCACACCGTCGTAGGGGGCTGCGCCCCCTTAATTTGTGAACGTTTGTATATGAGAAATATGGTTAGAATTGTATGAAAGATGCCCTGTATTGCAACTTAGGTGTCCGTGAATCGCGGGAGGGGGGGTCGCGGAGGGTGCCGCGAATTGCAGGAGGGGGGGTCGCGGGGGGTGCCGCGAATTGCAGGAGGGGGGGTTGTGGGGGGGTGGATGCTGCGAATCGCGGGAGGGGAGGGATTGCAGAGAATCGCGGGAGGGGGGTCGCGGGGTGGGTTGCCGCAAATCGCGGGAGGGGGGTTACGGGGGTTGCGGCGAATCATGGTAGGGGGTGTCGCGGGGGGTGTGCCGTGAATCACGGGAGGGGGGGGGTCACGGGGTGGGGTGCCGAGAATCGCGGGGGGGGGTGTGTGTGTGTGCCGTGAATCACGGGAGTGGGGGTTGTGGGGGGGGGTGGGGGGGGGGGGGGGTGTGACGCAAATCGCCACAAGAAAAAATCAACACAGAAAGGTCAACACATGTAAATGTTGACATGTGTGGCACTTCATTGGTGTCCATGTCGACACATGAGAATGAATATGAAAATATTCAAAAAATGAAAAAAAAAACTTCAAAAACTCATGTCAACCTTTTTCATTGTCGACCATAGCCATGTCAGTGTTTTCCATGTGCAATTTAATTCTGGAGCTGCCGCGAATCACGGGGGGTGCCGCGAATTGCGGGAGGGGGGGGTCGCGGGGTTGGGTGCCGCGAATCGCGGGAGGGGGGGTTGCGGGGGTGTGTGACGCGAATCGCCACAAGAAAAAATCAACACAGAAAGGTCAACACATGTAAATGTTGACATAAGTGTGCCACTTCATCGGTGTCCATGTTGACACATGACAATGAATATGAAAACATTCAAAAAATGAAATAAATCTTCAAAAACTCATGTCAACCTTTTTCATTGTCGACCATAGCCGTGCCAGTGTTTTGCATGTGCCATTTAATCCTGGGGCTGCCGCGATTTGCGGGAGGGGGGGGGTCGCGGGGGTGGGTGCCGCGAATCGCGGGAGGGCGGGGTTCACAGGGGTTCCGGTGGGGGGTTGCCGCGAATTGCGGGAGGTGGGGGGTCACGGGGGGTGCCGCGAATCGCGGGAGGGGGGGTTGCGGGGGGGTGTGACATGAATCGCCACAAGAAAAAATCAACACAGAAAGGTCAACACATGTAAATGTTGACATAAGTGTGCCACTTCATTGGTGTCCATGTCGACACATGACAATGAATATGAAAAAATTAAAAATAAATCTTCAAAAACTCATGTCAACCTTTTTCATTGTCGACCATAGCCATGTCAGTGTGCCATTTAATCCTGGGGCTGCTGCGAATTGCGGGGGGGGGGGGGGGGTGCCGCGAATCGCGGGGTCGCAGGGGGGGTGCCGCCAATCGTGCAAGGGGGGGTCGCGGGGGGGGTTCTTTTTGCCGCAAATCGCGGGAGGGAGGTCGCGGGGGGGGTGTTTTTTCTGCGAATCGGGGGGGGGGTGGTGTCACGGGGGAGGGTTTGCCGCGATTCGCGGGAGGGGGGGGTCACGGGGTGGTGGTTATGCCGCGAATTGCGGGAGGGGTTCTTTTTGCAGCGAATCGCGGGAGGGGGGGTCGCGGGGGTGTTTTTGCTGCGAATCGCGGTAGGGGGGTCGCGGGGGAGCGGGTGTTTTTGCCGCGAATCGCGGGAGGGGGGGGGCGCGGGGGGTTTTTTTTTGCTGCAAATCGCGGGAGGGGGGCGCTCACCTGGTGGCTGTGGAGTAGCAGTGCTGGGCAACATGGGAAGGCAGTGGGTGTCTGGCACTGTCTGTGGGCTCACTGGTAAGGTTCTCTGTCACATACCTCCCAACATGACCCTCTCCAGGAGGGACACAATGCTCTGTTTCTAGACTTCCCCTTAATGTATGATTGCCATCACCTGTTTTAAACAGGTTAATTTCTCAGAAAGGTGTTCAGCACAGATGAAGGCAATCACACATTAAGAGGAAAGTCCAGGAACAGAGCGTTATAGACACAGACACCCACTTTGAGTGACAGATGTAGCCAAATATATAGGAGATGTTTCCTATACATATATTAATGCATGCATTTACACAAAAAAGTTACCATGCGCTGGCCAGCATAATAAAAAACACTGCATATAAATATATTTGTTGGCGCGCGTTGGGGCCCTTGGTTTGCTGAAGGTGTGAATGGGTTAATCAGCAACCTGTCTAAATATAAGTCTCTCCGCTGGCCTTCACTAGGTGTTCCTAGCACTGTAGAAGTCTATGGGCGGTATTCAATGTGAATACCTGCGAGGTGCAGCGAATCCTTTTTAGGATTCGCTGCACATTCGCCACGTTCCGGAGCCAGCGGGCTCCGGTATTCAACGTGTCAGGGGCTCGCTGCCCCTGACAGGCGAATATGAGCTCCTGCGGCGATTGCCGCAGGGAGCCTCAGGACGGAGCCAGGCAGAGAGATGGTAGTCTCTCTGCCTAGCCCAGACCTTTGTGGGGGCTTAGGTGTGCTCCCCGGGTGCCAGGCAGCACAGGCTGCCCCCCCAGCGGTGCCAGCAGGCTCACGTATATTCACTACACACGATCAAAATGATCGTGCAGTGAATATATGAATATGTAATGAGCGGCTCCGCTCTGGCGCCACCTGCTGGATGCTGTGTAAAAAAAAAATAAAAAAAAAAAATATTATTTTTAAAATTAAATATATATTCATGTGCTTACAGCACATGAATAAAAATAGCATGCCCCTCCTCAGAATAAAATTCCTGATTTTTTGACACCAAATGTAAAAAACAAAACACTTTATTTTAAAAGTTCACATTCCACTTCACCATAAAAAGATAGCGATTGCTACTCGGTGAATCATGGTGAAAAAAACCTAGAAATGTATTCGCCATGTGGTCATTGAATAGGGTGATTCACCGTTTTTGACAGAAATTCGCCAAACAGCACAAAATCGCCATAAAAACCTGGCGAATCAGGCTCATTGAATACCGCCCAATGTCTCTGTCCCTTTGATGTGTGATATTAATCACCTAAAGTATTTGAGTCACTGAATTTAGATACAATATTCTGGCTTTCCCTTAGAGGATTGAGACTTTCTATCTTTCTCCTATAATTGCTTGGCTGTGAGCTTAGGGGCATTAGCTACAAAGTCTCCTATTCAGTGCAGCAGGAAGCTTGAGCTATTCCTATTACAGCTGCTGTCTTAAACGGAGCTAACATAAATGTCTGGGGTTCCTGTGGTGTTATAGTGCATAAGGAGGTTAGCTCACCAGTTCTCGCAGCTTTGTCTATCTAGGCAACTGTCTCTCTTTCTCTCTCTGTCTCTTTCCTATTCTCTTCCTGCTTTACTTGGCTGCAGTGACTGATAGGTCTGGCTTCTAACTCTGTCCCTGTACTTTCTATTCTTCTGTGGCTACCCTGTTCTCCTCAACGCCCAAAGTGATTGCTGCCACACCACCTCCCGTCTCCCGCAGGGTACCGCTATAGGTGCAGGCGGCCCCTGGGTGTAGAGGGGTGTGACACTGGGCTGCTCTGATCTCTGGCTAGAGGCATTGAATCAGCGTTTTTACTATGACAGGGTGCTTTCCCAATAGCTGTTACGCCTCCTCCCGTCTCCCGCTGGTAGCTACCCGTTGCATAGGCAGCACCAGGGTGTAGAGGGGCGTTACAGCAGCGGCTGATGGGCGGCTGCAGGGCGGCGACTCTTCTCCCTCTCTGCGGTGGATGGGCAGCGTTGTAAGCGGTGATGGTGGGCGGCGACTCTTCTCCCTCTCTGCGGTGGATGGGCAGCGTTGTAAGCGGTGATGGTGGGCGGCGACTCTTCTCCCTCTCTGCGGTGGATGGACAGCGCTTTCCTCCGCTGTCCACGCCTCCTCCCGTCTCCCGCTGGTGGCCGCCTATAGTAAGGGCGGCACCAGGGTGTGGAGGGGCTTGACAGCGGCTACTCACTACGAGTGCTGGGCGGTGGCCTCCGATTCCAATCAGCGACGCTGTGGGAGGTGACGCCAGCGGAGGCGCGTCTTGTCAGACTCTCCGGCGAATGCAGCAGGACGTCCCCGGCAGGCGATCTACTGTCAGCGCTTCTCTCCGCTAGTTGATAGGCAGCTTCTCCTCTCCTGAATGGCGTGCAGCGGTGAGTATATTTAGCGGCACCTTTCTTCCTTGTAGTCACCTCCGCCTCCCGTCTCCCGCTCAGCTTTACTGTAGGGTGCCAGTATCGCTCTGGGTGTAGAGGGGGGTGACTACACGCTGTACCTGCCTTCGGCGGCTCCCATTTGCTTTGTGGCTCTTAAGTATGAAGGCGATGTCCTTCAATGTAGCGGTCCTTTTATTCTGGCAGTGCAGGGGTTAAAGCTGCTGAGTTCTCTCTCCGCTTGGTTTAGTGTTACAGCGGCCAAATGCACAGTTCAGAGCAGTAGCGGAGGAGATACCCTTATCAGCAGTAACTCCTTAGCATTAGAGGACTCCTTCTCCGGCTTCCCCTCCTCTGCTCCTAGCTACCGCTCTTTGCTAAAGCAGGGAGGTCAGCACTTGGAAGGAGGGAACAGCAGTCTGACCTGCGCTGCACTGACAGCTCTTTTATATACAGACTGGGAGGTCAGCTGTTTGGCACGAGCTCAGCTGTTCTCCCGCTCAGCCCTCGAGACAGCTGACTTCCCGCACTTTTAGTGTCCTCGAGGACACTCACTAAAGGTATTTGATTGGCAGCACGTTGTAAAGTTCACTGAGGGGGCAGCATCAATACAAACGCTGTTTAGCCAGAGTCTATGTGAAAACAGCACTTTTACTGCCACCAATGTTTTTGTGTCAAATATTATAACAATAAAATACATATTTGATAAAGTCTTTCATCAGTCATGTCACTGGTACATATAAGAGTCCATGCCACATTGTTTTGAACATTTTCTGGCAACTTGTGCACTTTGGTTGCTCAGTAAATGTTACCATATTCCTATAAGAGTCCATCACACAATATCATTTCTGAGGTGGAAACTGCTTATAACTTTAATATATACATTTCTAACATACGCAAGCATGTATTTGTTACATATGGAATACTGTGTCCAGTTCTGGAGGCCATATCTTCAGAAGGATATAAATACATTGGAGAGTGTACAAAGAAGGGCAACTAAAATGGTTCATGGCCTACATCACAAAACTTACCTGGATAGACTAAAAGATCTTAACATGTATAGTTTGGAGCAGAGAAGGGAAAGGGGGGACATGATAGAAATCTTCAAATATATCAAGGGTTTTAACATAGTACAGGTGGGAAATTTTCTTCAAAGGAAAACAAGTAATAAAACACGAGGACATGCACTGAAACTGGAGGGAGGTAGGTTCAGGGGAAATGTTAGAAAGAATTACTTCACAGAAAGGGTAGTGGATAAGTGGAATAGCCTCCCATCAGAGGTGGTAGAGGCTAAGACAGTAGAACAATTTAAACATGCTTGGGATAGGCATATGAATATCCTTACAAAGAAATAAGGATTAAAAAGGGTTGAGTTTACCTGAAGGGTAAAAAAGGGGCAGACTAGATGGGCCAAATGGTTCTTATCTGCCGTCAAATTCTATGTTTCTATGTTTCTATATAGAGGAGAACCTAGAACAGGGGTTCATCATGGAGTGTAAGCTACTGATGGCGCTAGATTAATAAGAAAGATGGGATTTTAATGCCACCAGTATTAATGCCTGATACCTATTACCTTTTTCTTAGAGCTTTTCAGTGAGACTCAATGGGATAAAGTCTTCACTATATTGGATCTACATGGGGCCTACAATTCAGTAATAATCAAGTTAGGAAACAAATGGAAGAAAACCTTCAACATCCATAATGGACACTAGGGCCCTTATTCTGGTTCACTCGCAAAGGCAAATACCTTCTCAAATGGACAAAACCATGTGCACTACTGGTGGGGCTAATGGAACATGTGCAGAGAGTTAGATTTGGGTGGGGTTCTACTTCAAAGTGAGATATATATTGCAGTGTCAAAATAAAGCAGTCAGTATGTTCCCTGTACAGAAACAAAATAACTCACCCAAATCTCTCTCTGCACAGGTTACATCTGCCTCATCTGCAGTGCACATGGTTTTTCCATTTGAGAAGGGATTTGACTTTGCGAGTGAACCAGTAAAAGGGTCTATCAGTATTTGATCAGCCATTCGTATTAAGTAAGACACCAGAAATTTCCCAAAAAAACACATAAAGAGCATATTTTGATATATCTTGCATAAATATGTTAAGGTCTGGAATGCATTCTGATATTTTTTGAAGATAAGGGGCCAAATGTAATAGGGTGAGAGTTTTAGAAAGTGAGAGATTTTGGGAGAGTTGTCCCCTTTTTTTGAAGCAGCAATCAATTACACTGCAAAACCAGGTTGATTTTACCATGTAATTGCTGCTTTAAAAAAACATGGGAAAACTCTCCCAAAATCTCTCACTTTCTGAAACTCTCACCCTATTACATTTGGCCTGAGGTGTCCAACCATGAACATACTGTGTGAACTCCTATACAATCTTTGAGAAAACAAGTTGCTTTTTAAATTGGAAAGGTGCCTTTTAGGAGCAGAAAGAGATCAGATGTTTCTGGTATATTATTGTTGGTTCCAGTTTATGGATGAACCCAGAAAAGCTCTCTGCCATTGCAAATTGACCTTGTTATACAGCATTAGGAGCAATTCAGTGTTTCCTGGGAATCTGTCATGTACTGTATATAGACAGTTCATCAGAAACTATTTGTCTGTGGTGGCCCCCTATTACTGCACTTACTGTAATCAAAGGGGTCAAAATACCTCAGTTTGGCCTCCTGAAGCTGAGAAGGCATTGTCTAAATTCAAACAGCTCTTCATGTCAGCACCCTTTCTGAATCCTTTAAATGTGGATCTTTGCTCAGTTGAAGTCAAAGCTATCCTCTCACAAAGAAAGCACCAATCATAAGTCATATTGCGGCTTCTTTTCCCAAAGGTTTTCAGCTCCTGAGAAGAATTATGCAGAGCGGAAGAAGGAGTGGCATCATCTAATAAGGAGAGCAATGTTTCCCTTGATGATGTTAACATATCATAAGAATTTATTTTATCTTAAAACATATTTTGAATTATTGCTATTTCAGGTTCTTTGATAAATGTAACTTAGTTATCCCTTACTGTCCTGAATACAAAAGGTAAACTCAGTTGTCTTGTTTTGCTTATCCTGTGTAGCTAAGGTGAAGATTACTGAAGAACCATCTCTTCCTCTGTAGTTTCTAGTATAAATGGCACTACAATGGAAACTACTGAGGAAGAGAGGGATCTAGGTGTCACTATGGGCATTATTCTGATCGGTGCGTACTTTCCCGAATTCCTACGGAGCGGTCCGCACGCCACGCTGTGCGGTGGCGTGCGGACATCGTCCGTAGAAACGCCCACCGGTCCTCCGCATTCGGACGGACTCACTCTTTAAGAACAGGGCGTGTGTACGGACGACATACAAACCTTGCGTGTGCGGTGGACACGTACAGATTCTTGCACGGTCTTGCAGCGTAAGCACGGTCTTACCGCGTTAGAACGTACGGGAAGCTGGCCGTACGCACCGATGCGGAGTATTTTCGCTAAATACAACACTATTTTTCTGAACACACAGCGATCACATGACCCACTTAGGCAATTAGGCGACCTCATTAAAAAGGGATTGTTGTCTAATTGAATCAATTAAATCCTAATATATACTGAAAAACATGACTACTATATTCATTACACACATTAACCCTTACAGCATGTGAACAGAACATACATCTATATACAGAATGTACATTTTGCTTATTTTAAAGATTATAAACAAGTTACACATATACTTTTCCATTTCTAAAAAACACACAGACAACTTCGAACTGTAATAAACTATTTATTCATCTTACAAAACTTGTCATGTAAACCAAAAAATAAAAATTAAATGGGGCCATCCAGCAGCTGGTCCAATTCAGCCATGACCTGGCGCATGTGGGCTCGGATTCGGAAGAGGGCCCCCCGGAGACCCTCTTGTGCTTGGGCTGGCTCATCTGTGGACATATTAAAAAGGGTCAAATTAATAATGATATTCATGCATACATTTAACATAGTCATACCAAAATTTAAAACATGCACCGTGACAGGTGTGTGTGTATATATATATATATATATATATATATATACAAAGTAGCGTGCGGTCCGGCACTCTCCCTTCAGCAGTTTTGACCTCGGTGCCCTCCACGATGAAGAGGTAGGTAGGGAAGAACAGGCGGCACTCCAAGGGTTTGTATAAATAGTTGTATTAAAGCTGATACGACACCAACGTTTCGGGGCCACAATGCCCCTTTGTCAAGGTGGTGAAAACATACAGTGAATGACATATGATTACAAAATCTTACCTTAAATAAGGTGAGTGCACCGCCCCTCCTCCTGTGCAGTCGGCGCGGGTTCCCGCATCCGCCCATGTCGCAGAAACTCGGAAGTGTCTGCATAGAATGACCACTTCCTTGGAGACGTATGGAACGCATGCTGCGTCTGTTGGACCGCAAGCTGATTGTGTTGCCGGAAATGATAGTAGTGTGCAGACATGTCCGGTATACGGGTTCGCCGGCCGCTGTAACAAGGAGAGAGTGTTTACAGTGAATATGCATGATATATTCAAAACAAAAACCTGTGTAGGAACATGGAGACATGATATAAAAAAAAATCATGAAAATAGTGCATGAAAACAAACATACTGAAAAAGATATATTAAGCATATACTAAGGATAATACAGTGAAGGACACATCATACATAGGGTCATCAGTGAGAACACTATATGTAATGAATAGAATTACTTTATGACTATAAATTATCTTATATTCTATATATAGACCAATATATTTATATATTGGGTTTAAAGTCCGCATACGATTCCATCGGATAGAACTGGGGTAGTATAGGGATAATAAAGGAAATACTCGGTGTCTTTAAAGGAAAACTGAATAAGGCAGTTTATCATTAAGTCCAGCGGGTTTCACTGCGTTCAATCGATGAATCCAAGTCGCCTCCAAGCGTAATAATTTGCCCTCGCGGTCCCCTCTCCGGATCGAAGGTGGCACATGGTCAATAGCCATGTGTTTAAGGTCTGAGAGTTTATGATGGGCCAGAGCGAAATGCTTAGCAACCGGTAGGTCTGTACTTTTCGAGCTACCGGTGAGAGCTTTCTTTATGGAGGACCGATGGTTGGCCATGCGTTCACGCATGGGACGATTCGTTTTGCCCACATATATCAGTCCACACGGGCACTGGATCACATAAACAATGTAGGCTGATTTGCAATTAAGGATGTGATTGATGGGGTACTTTTTCATGGTGGTAGGATGGATGAAGGCAGGACCTGTCAGCATATCCGTGCATGTAGTGCACTTTATGCATTTATAACACCCGTTGTTTCTGGTGAGTATGTTTCTTATAGGGTCCTGGTTTTTCTGTTCAAATCCTGTTATATCCCCATGAACAATTACATCTTTTATATTGCGTCCCCTTGTATAACACAGCATAGGGCGTTTCTTCTGAAAGCATGCCAATTGTCGATCCGTCTTAACAATGGGCCACAAGGCCCGAGTTGCCCGAGGCAATACTTTGCTGGTAGGGGTTAATTTAGTGACAAATGGAATCGCGTCTTCCTTGTCCTTATTGGGGTTTCTTACTCTGGTAGTAAGAAGTGAAGCTCTCTCCATACTCAGCACCTCCGACTTTTGTTGTAGGAGTTGTTTTTTGGGGTAACCTCTATCGGCGAATTTTGTCACAAAGGTGTCAAGTACTTCAGGTAACCGATCCTGTTGACTTGTGATTCGGGCTGCTCGGATCATCTGTGATTTTGCTAATGATTTTTTTAAAGGCATCGGGTGGAAGCTATTGGACTTCAATGTGGTGTTTCTGTCTGTGGGTTTCACAAACAGCTCTGTATGTATGGTGTTATTGCTGATCTTTACACACACATCCAAGAAATTGATCGAATCTTTAGAATGTTGGCACGTCAATTTGATCGATGATGGCCGGTTATTGATGGTCTCCATAAGTTGTTCAAGTTCTTCTTCCGATCCCAACCAGACCATGAACAGGTCGTCGATGTACCTACTATATGTCAGAATTTTATTCGCAGTTATTGCATTATCAAAGAACATCTCTTGCTCTTGTTGAAACATATAGATGTTGGCAAACGATGGTGATACCGGGCTCCCCATCGCGCATCCAGTCTTCTGACGGAAGAATTTTCCATCGAACAAGAAATAGTTCTTGGTAAGCGTGAACTCCATCAACTTCATATACAGGTCAAGCTCAATGTCATGCATATTATTAGACATCAGGAAGGTTCGCATCACTGCCAATCCATGTGTTTGCGGGATGTTTGTATATAAGCTGGTCACATCCATGGTGACCAGCCATGCCTCTTCTGGAATAAATTCTAAAGCGGACAAAGAGTTTAGGAAGGCAGTAGTGTCCTTAATATATGACTTCTGTATGGCAATGATGGGTTGGACGATGGCATCCAAGAATTGTGAGATAGGTTGTACGATGGAGTCTGGGGCGCTAATGATGGGGCGACCTGGAGGGTACTGGGGGGATTTGTGGATTTTAGGGACCGTGTAGAAAATTGGGACCCGCGGGGATTTTTGGGTCAGTGCCCCGGCTAATTTTTCTGTAATTAAGCCATCTTGTGATGCCTCTGTCAGGATGGCATCAATCTCAGACTTGTATGCATCTGTTGGATCAGCTTCCAGTTGTTCATAGACTTGAACGTCCATTAGTTGTCTATATGCCTCCGATTTATAATCAGCCAAATTCTGTATCACCAGTCCGCCCCCCTTGTCTGCTGGTCTAAATGTCACATCAGTATATTCACCCAATTGTTTGAGGGCTAGTTGTTGATCCTTATTCAGATTTTGATGAACAGGGTGGGGTGCCAGGTTGTATCTTGTGACTGAGTCATCCAGTAATCTTAGGTATGAAGCTATGGAGGCATTGTTGGACGGTGGATCAAACGTGGAGGTACTTCGGTTCCTGACGAAATTTTGATATACAGGAACAGTGGTGGAAGTAATAGTAGGCTGTTGTTGGAAATATTCCTTCAAACGAAGGTTTCTGCCAAACCGATATAATTCAGTTTTCCAAGCCAGTTCATTGTGTTTAGTAGTAGGTATAAACGATAAACCAAGATTCAAAATTTGCATTTCTGTCTCAGTGAAAGAACGAGAGGATAGGTTGTAAACTATCGATTCGGCGTCTCTGCCGCTTTTTTTGCAGCTGCCCCGCGAGTTTTGGCCTCCCCTACGGGTGGTCGGCCGCTTGCTTTTCTGGCGGTGCTCTTTTTTGAAGTAGCAGGGCCTAAAGGGTCACATGTTTCAGGGGCGTCTGACTCAACTTGAAAATCACTATCACTGTTTGACGAGTGAGGTGCATTTTTAGGAGTAGTGCTCCGAGCCCGTCTAAACGGTCTGGATTTCTGTGGGCGACTGAATGAGCGTTCCGAGGAGGTTCCCGTGAGCCATCTATATACCATGTTGTGTTCGTAGTCATCTTTGACTATCTGGTATTTATTCCTTTTGAACTGGATAAGTTGTTTTTGATATGCTTCTATTTGATTATGAAGCTTGCCTACCCAATCCTGATTGGTGTCAGACACCAGTTGGGTTTTATGGTCCAGTTCAAACTTGGCTGACAGTTCTTTTGCTAGTTGTAATTCCCTCCCGGATTCCTCCACAACAAGGACCATCAAATCATGGCTGCACTTATTAAGAATACCTATCCATTTTCTGCAAAAGTCGACATTGTGTCGACCTATTGTCGGGGTGTTCCGGACTCTAAATCCGCGGGGGATCATGTTATCCCACAGATAGTCTGACAATGAGACTCCATGCAAAAGAAAGTCCACCTCACGTTTTTTAATTTTATACCATTGGCGAAACAGATGTTCAGAATTGGGGCTTTCCTCTATATTGGATAGACTTTGAGTAAAGAGAGCCCTGGCTGTGTCGTCTTCTGAATAGCTAAAGTGCTCTCTTTTATCCAGGGTGAGCCCTTGAAAGCCGGGTATACTGGAGGTAGATGAAGTGGCTGTATTAGAATGTCCATCCGTGGAAATAGAAGCATGGGGACTGATAGTAAACATGTTGTGCTAGTGCTTCACTGGTATGACCAGTATGCTGCAATCCCGTGAAAACCGTGGATGGTGGGGAAGGGTGGTGAAAGATTCACCGTGATACGGCAAGACTTTGCCTCACAGATCGGGGGTGCCCTGGCTCCGGGGAACTCCAAGGAGCTCAATGGATACAAAGTAGCGTGCGGTCCGGCACTCTCCCTTCAGCAGTTTTGACCTCGGTGCCCTCCACGATGAAGAGGTAGGTAGGGAAGAACAGGCGGCACTCCAAGGGTTTGTATAAATAGTTGTATTAAAGCTGATACGACACCAACGTTTCGGGGCCACAATGCCCCTTTGTCAAGGTGGTGAAAACATACAGTGAATGACATATGATTACAAAATCTTACCTTAAATAAGGTGAGTGCACCGCCCCTCCTCCTGTGCAGTCGGCGCGGGTTCCCGCATCCGTCCATGTCGCAGAAACTCGGAAGTGTCTGCATAGAATGACCACTTCCTTGGAGACGTATGGAACGCATGCTGCGTCTGTTGGACCGCAAGCTGATTGTGTTGCCGGAAATGATAGTAGTGTGCAGACATGTCCGGTATACGGGTTCGCCGGCCGCTGTAACAAGGAAAGAGCGTTTACAGTGAATATGCATGATATATTCAAAACAAAAACCTGTGTAGGAACATGGAGACATGATATAAAAAAAAAATCATGAAAATAGTGCATGAAAACAAACATACTGAAAAAGATATATTAAGCATATACTAAGGATAATACAGTGAAGGACACATCATACATAGGGTCATCAGTGAGAACACTATATGTAATGAATAGAATTACTTTATGACTATAAATTATCTTATATTCTATATATAGACCAATATATTTATATATTGGGTTTAAAGTCCGCATACGATTCCATCGGATAGAACTGGGGTAGTATAGGGATAATAAAGGAAATACTCGGTGTCTTTAAAGGAAAACTGAATAAGGCAGTTTATCATTAAGTCCAGCGGGTTTCACTGCGTTCAATCGATGAATCCAAGTCGCCTCCAAGCGTAATAATTTGCCCTCGCGGTCCCCTCTCCGGATCGAAGGTGGCACATGGTCAATAGCCATGTGTTTAAGGTCTGAGAGTTTATGATGGGCCAGAGCGAAATGCTTAGCAACCGGTAGGTCTGTACTTTTCGAGCTACCGGTGAGAGCTTTCTTTATGGAGGACCGATGGTTGGCCATGCGTTCACGCATGGGACGATTCGTTTTGCCCACATATATCAGTCCACACGGGCACTGGATCACATAAACAATGTAGGCCAAGTTTGAACTGGACCATAAAACCCAACTGGTGTCTGACACCAATCAGGATTGGGTAGGCAAGCTTCATAATCAAATAGAAGCATATCAAAAACAACTTATCCAGTTCAAAAGGAATAAATACCAGATAGTCAAAGATGACTACGAACACAACATGGTATATAGATGGCTCACGGGAACCTCCTCGGAACGCTCATTCAGTCGCCCACAGAAATCCAGACCGTTTAGACGGGCTCGGAGCACTACTCCTAAAAATGCACCTCACTCGTCAAACAGTGATAGTGATTTTCAAGTTGAGTCAGACGCCCCTGAAACATGTGACCCTTTAGGCCCTGCTACTTCAAAAAAGAGCACCGCCAGAAAAGCAAGCGGCCGACCACCCGTAGGGGAGGCCAAAACTCGCGGGGCAGCTGCAAAAAAAGCGGCAGAGACGCCGAATCGATAGTTTACAACCTATCCTCTCGTTCTTTCACTGAGACAGAAATGCAAATTTTGAATCTTGGTTTATCGTTTATACCTACTACTAAACACAATGAACTGGCTTGGAAAACTGAATTATATCGGTTTGGCAGAAACCTTCGTTTGAAGGAATATTTCCAACAACAGCCTACTATTACTTCCACCACTGTTCCTGTATATCAAAATTTCGTCAGGAACCGAAGTACCTCCACGTTTGATCCACCGTCCAACAATGCCTCCATAGCTTCATACCTAAGATTACTGGATGACTCAGTCACAAGATACAACCTGGCACCCCACCCTGTTCATCAAAATCTGAATAAGGATCAACAACTAGCCTTCAAACAATTGGGTGAATATACTGATGTGACATTTAGACCAGCAGACAAGGGGGGCGGACTGGTGATACAGAATTTGGCTGATTATAAATCGGAGGCATATAGACAACTAATGGACGTTCAAGTCTATGAACAACTGGAAGCTGATCCAACAGATGCATACAAGTCTGAGATTGATGCCATCCTGACAGAGGCATCACAAGATGGCTTAATTACAGAAAAATTAGCCGGGGCACTGACCCAAAAATCCCCGCGGGTCCCAATTTTCTACACGGTCCCTAAAATCCACAAATCCCCCCAGTACCCTCCAGGTCGCCCCATCATTAGCGCCCCAGACTCCATCGTACAACCTATCTCACAATTCTTGGATGCCATCGTCCAACCCATCATTGCCATACAGAAGTCATATATTAAGGACACTACTGCCTTCCTAAACTCTTTGTCCGCTTTAGAATTTATTCCAGAAGAGGCATGGCTGGTCACCATGGATGTGACCAGCTTATATACAAACATCCCGCAAACACATGGATTGGCAGTGATGCGAACCTTCCTGATGTCTAATAATATGCATGACATTGAGCTTGACCTGTATATGAAGTTGATGGAGTTCACGCTTACCAAGAACTATTTCTTGTTCGATGGAAAATTCTTCCGTCAGAAGACTGGATGCGCGATGGGGAGCCCGGTATCACCATCGTTTGCCAACATCTATATGTTTCAACAAGAGCAAGAGATGTTCTTTGATAATGCAATAACTGCGAATAAAATTCTGACATATAGTAGGTACATCGACGACCTGTTCATGGTCTGGTTGGGATCGGAAGAAGAACTTGAACAACTTATGGAGACCATCAATAACCGGCCATCATCGATCAAATTGACGTGCCAACATTCTAAAGATTCGATCAATTTCTTGGATGTGTGTGTAAAGATCAGCAATAACACCATACATACAGAGCTGTTTGTGAAACCCACAGACAGAAACACCACATTGAAGTCCAATAGCTTCCACCCGATGCCTTTAAAAAAATCATTAGCAAAATCACAGATGATCCGAGCAGCCCGAATCACAAGTCAACAGGATCGGTTACCTGAAGTACTTGACACCTTTGTGACAAAATTCGCCGATAGAGGTTACCCCAAAAAACAACTCCTACAACAAAAGTCGGAGGTGCTGAGTATGGAGAGAGCTTCACTTCTTACTACCAGAGTAAGAAACCCCAATAAGGACAAGGAAGAAGCGATTCCATTTGTCACTAAATTAACCCCTACCAGCAAAGTATTGCCTCGGGCAACTCGGGCCTTGTGGCCCATTGTTAAGACGGATCGACAATTGGCATGCTTTCAGAAGAAACGCCCTATGCTGTGTTATACAAGGGGACGCAATATAAAAGATGTAATTGTTCATGGGGATATAACAGGATTTGAACAGAAAAACCAGGACCCTATAAGAAACATACTCACCAGAAACAACGGGTGTTATAAATGCATAAAGTGCACTACATGCACGGATATGCTGACAGGTCCTGCCTTCATCCATCCTACCACCATGAAAAAGTACCCCATCAATCACATCCTTAATTGCAAATCAGCCTACATTGTTTATGTGATCCAGTGCCCGTGTGGACTGATATATGTGGGCAAAACGAATCGTCCCATGCGTGAACGCATGGCCAACCATCGGTCCTCCATAAAGAAAGCTCTCACCGGTAGCTCGAAAAGTACAGACCTACCGGTTGCTAAGCATTTCGCTCTGGCCCATCATAAACTCTCAGACCTTAAACACATGGCTATTGACCATGTGCCACCTTCGATCCGGAGAGGGGACCGCGAGGGCAAATTATTACGCTTGGAGGCGACTTGGATTCATCGATTGAACGCAGTGAAACCCGCTGGACTTAATGATAAACTGCCTTATTCAGTTTTCCTTTAAAGACACCGAGTATTTCCTTTATTATCCCTATACTACCCCAGTTCTATCCGATGGAATCGTATGCGGACTTTAAACCCAATATATAAATATATTGGTCTATATATAGAATATAAGATAATTTATAGTCATAAAGTAATTCTATTCATTACATATAGTGTTCTCACTGATGACCCTATGTATGATGTGTCCTTCACTGTATTATCCTTAGTATATGCTTAATATATCTTTTTCAGTATGTTTGTTTTCATGCACTATTTTCATGATTTTTTTTTATATCATGTCTCCATGTTCCTACACAGGTTTTTGTTTTGAATATATCATGCATATTCACTGTAAACGCTCTCTCCTTGTTACAGCGGCCGGCGAACCCGTATACCGGACATGTCTGCACACTACTATCATTTCCGGCAACACAATCAGCTTGCGGTCCAACAGACGCAGCATGCGTTCCATACGTCTCCAAGGAAGTGGTCATTCTATGCAGACACTTCCGAGTTTCTGCGACATGGACGGATGCGGGAACCCGCGCCGACTGCACAGGAGGAGGGGCGGTGCACTCACCTTATTTAAGGTAAGATTTTGTAATCATATGTCATTCACTGTATGTTTTCACCACCTTGACAAAGGGGCATTGTGGCCCCGAAACGTTGGTGTCGTATCAGCTTTAATACAACTATTTATACAAACCCTTGGGGTGCCGCCTGTTCTTCCCTACCTACCTCTTCATCGTGGAGGGCACCGAGGTCAAAACTGCTGAAGGGAGAGTGCCGGACCGCACGCTACTTTGTATCCATTGAGCTCCTTGGAGTTCCCCGGAGCCAGGGCACCCCCGATCTGTGAGGCAAAGTCTTGCCGTATCACGGTGAATCTTTCACCACCCTTCCCCACCATCCACGGTTTTCACGGGATTGCAGCATACTGGTCATACCAGTGAAGCACTAGCACAACATGTTTACTATCAGTCCCCATGCTTCTATTTCCACGGATGGACATTCTAATACAGCCACTTCATCTACCTCCAGTATACCCGGCTTTCAAGGGCTCACCCTGGATAAAAGAGAGCACTTTAGCTATTCAGAAGACGACACAGCCAGGGCTCTCTTTACTCAAAGTCTATCCAATATAGAGGAAAGCCCCAATTCTGAACATCTGTTTCGCCAATGGTATAAAATTAAAAAACGTGAGGTGGACTTTCTTTTGCATGGAGTCTCATTGTCAGACTATCTGCGGGATAACATGATCCCCCGCGGATTTAGAGTCCGGAACACCCCGACAATAGGTCGACACAATGTCGACTTTTGCAGAAAATGGATAGGTATTCTTAATAAGTGCAGCCATGATTTGATGGTCCTTGTTGTGGAGGAATCCGGGAGGGAATTACAACTAGCAAAAGAACTGGCAGCCAAGTTTGAACTGGACCATAAAACCCAACTGGTGTCTGACACCAATCAGGATTGGGTAGGCAAGCTTCATAATCAAATAGAAGCATATCAAAAACAACTTATCCAGTTCAAAAGGAATAAATACCAGATAGTCAAAGATGACTACGAACACAACATGGTATATAGATGGCTCACGGGAACCTCCTCGGAACGCTCATTCAGTCGCCCACAGAAATCCAGACCGTTTAGACGGGCTCGGAGCACTACTCCTAAAAATGCACCTCACTCGTCAAACAGTGATAGTGATTTTCAAGTTGAGTCAGACGCCCCTGAAACATGTAACCCTTTAGGCCCTGCTACTTCAAAAAAGAGCACCGCCAGAAAAGCAAGCGGCCGACCACCCGTAGGGGAGGCCAAAACTCGCGGGGCAGCTGCAAAAAAAGCGGCAGAGACGCCGAATCGATAGTTTACAACCTATCCTCTCGTTCTTTCACTGAGACAGAAATGCAAATTTTGAATCTTGGTTTATCGTTTATACCTACTACTAAACACAATGAACTGGCTTGGAAAACTGAATTATATCGGTTTGGCAGAAACCTTCGTTTGAAGGAATATTTCCAACAACAGCCTACTATTACTTCCACCACTGTTCCTGTATATCAAAATTTCGTCAGGAACCGAAGTACCTCCACGTTTGATCCACCGTCCAACAATGCCTCCATAGCTTCATACCTAAGATTACTGGATGACTCAGTCACAAGATACAACCTGGCACCCCACCCTGTTCATCAAAATCTGAATAAGGATCAACAACTAGCCCTCAAACAATTGGGTGAATATACTGATGTGACATTTAGACCAGCAGACAAGGGGGGCGGACTGGTGATACAGAATTTGGCTGATTATAAATCGGAGGCATATAGACAACTAATGGACGTTCAAGTCTATGAACAACTGGAAGCTGATCCAACAGATGCATACAAGTCTGAGATTGATGCCATCCTGACAGAGGCATCACAAGATGGCTTAATTACAGAAAAATTAGCCGGGGCACTGACCCAAAAATCCCCGCGGGTCCCAATTTTCTACACGGTCCCTAAAATCCACAAATCCCCCCAGTACCCTCCAGGTCGCCCCATCATTAGCGCCCCAGACTCCATCGTACAACCTATCTCACAATTCTTGGATGCCATCGTCCAACCCATCATTGCCATACAGAAGTCATATATTAAGGACACTACTGCCTTCCTAAACTCTTTGTCCGCTTTAGAATTTATTCCAGAAGAGGCATGGCTGGTCACCATGGATGTGACCAGCTTATATACAAACATCCCGCAAACACATGGATTGGCAGTGATGCGAACCTTCCTGATGTCTAATAATATGCATGACATTGAGCTTGACCTGTATATGAAGTTGATGGAGTTCACGCTTACCAAGAACTATTTCTTGTTCGATGGAAAATTCTTCCGTCAGAAGACTGGATGCGCGATGGGGAGCCCGGTATCACCATCGTTTGCCAACATCTATATGTTTCAACAAGAGCAAGAGATGTTCTTTGATAATGCAATAACTGCGAATAAAATTCTGACATATAGTAGGTACATCGACGACCTGTTCATGGTCTGGTTGGGATCGGAAGAAGAACTTGAACAACTTATGGAGACCATCAATAACCGGCCATCATCGATCAAATTGACGTGCCAACATTCTAAAGATTCGATCAATTTCTTGGATGTGTGTGTAAAGATCAGCAATAACACCATACATACAGAGCTGTTTGTGAAACCCATAGACAGAAACACCACATTGAAGTCCAATAGCTTCCACCCGATGCCTTTAAAAAAATCATTAGCAAAATCACAGATGATCCGAGCAGCCCGAATCACAAGTCAACAGGATCGGTTACCTGAAGTACTTGACACCTTTGTGACAAAATTCGCCGATAGAGGTTACCCCAAAAAACAACTCCTACAACAAAAGTCGGAGGTGCTGAGTATGGAGAGAGCTTCACTTCTTACTACCAGAGTAAGAAACCCCAATAAGGACAAGGAAGAAGCGATTCCATTTGTCACTAAATTAACCCCTACCAGCAAAGTATTGCCTCGGGCAACTCGGGCCTTGTGGCCCATTGTTAAGACGGATCGACAATTGGCATGCTTTCAGAAGAAACGCCCTATGCTGTGTTATACAAGGGGACGCAATATAAAAGATGTAATTGTTCATGGGGATATAACAGGATTTGAACAGAAAAACCAGGACCCTATAAGAAACATACTCACCAGAAACAACGGGTGTTATAAATGCATAAAGTGCACTACATGCACGGATATGCTGACAGGTCCTGCCTTCATCCATCCTACCACCATGAAAAAGTACCCCATCAATCACATCCTTAATTGCAAATCAGCCTACATTGTTTATGTGATCCAGTGCCCGTGTGGACTGATATATGTGGGCAAAACGAATCGTCCCATGCGTGAACGCATGGCCAACCATCGGTCCTCCATAAAGAAAGCTCTCACCGGTAGCTCGAAAAGTACAGACCTACCGGTTGCTAAGCATTTCGCTCTGGCCCATCATAAACTCTCAGACCTTAAACACATGGCTATTGACCATGTGCCACCTTCGATCCGGAGAGGGGACCGCGAGGGCAAATTATTACGCTTGGAGGCGACTTGGATTCATCGATTGAACGCAGTGAAACCCGCTGGACTTAATGATAAACTGCCTTATTCAGTTTTCCTTTAAAGACACCGAGTATTTCCTTTATTATCCCTATACTACCCCAGTTCTATCCGATGGAATCGTATGCGGACTTTAAACCCAATATATAAATATATTGGTCTATATATAGAATATAAGATAATTTATAGTCATAAAGTAATTCTATTCATTACATATAGTGTTCTCACTGATGACCCTATGTATGATGTGTCCTTCACTGTATTATCCTTAGTATATGCTTAATATATCTTTTTCAGTATGTTTGTTTTCATGCACTATTTTCATGATTTTTTTTTATATCATGTCTCCATGTTCCTACACAGGTTTTTGTTTTGAATATATCATGCATATTCACTGTAAACGCTCTCTCCTTGTTACAGCGGCCGGCGAACCCGTATACCGGACATGTCTGCACACTACTATCATTTCCGGCAACACAATCAGCTTGCGGTCCAACAGACGCAGCATGCGTTCCATACGTCTCCAAGGAAGTGGTCATTCTATGCAGACACTTCCGAGTTTCTGCGACATGGACGGATGCGGGAACCCGCGCCGACTGCACAGGAGGAGGGGCGGTGCACTCACCTTATTTAAGGTAAGATTTTGTAATCATATGTCATTCACTGTATGTTTTCACTACCTTGACAAAGGGGCATTGTGGCCCCGAAACGTTGGTGTCGTATCAGCTTTAATACAACTATTTATACAAACCCTTGGAGTGCCGCCTGTTCTTCCCTACCTATATATATATATATATATGTATATAGACACATATATAACTATATATATGACACATACAGCTATACATACATGCATACATACTACATGGAAAGCCTGTTTTTTCCCCTCTACCCTTTACTCTGTAGAACACCTCACAGTCATACTGCTCCTTCTGAATCCAAACCCACCCATGACTAAGCTCTGAAAAGCATGTCACGCGCTGCACCAATCCCAAATCAGCAAAAAAAGTTCTGTGTCTGTTATATGATGGAGCGTGGCATGGGAGTTAGTCAACTCTCAGGAATGCTCAGTACATTTGTGCAATCAAGCATGGCTTGCCTGCTGATGGTCTGCTCCATAAATCATTGTCATAATACCAGTTAGGTGAAGCTGCAGCACTAACCCACTCCCATGCACAAAATCATTACTAAGACCAAATCAACACACAATTATGGTGCCAAACATACATGCAGACCGCAGGGGGTGGTTAGCTAGAGGAGGGCCCAGGGGCACTGACCACTTGTTACTCCAGTCTAAGCCACGCCTGTCCATACTCCATTAATGCCATACTGAATCTAGTTTTGTAAAATTAATCACCTGTAAACTCTACTCACCTATATGAGGCAACAGATTGTACGCTTGCAGCAGGGACATGTAACCCTTACATGAGCACGTCATCCCTTTCTTCCAGGATACAGATTAACTACACTGGTTTATTGACACTTAAAATCGACCAGGAAAGCCATCCCCACAACCTGTGTCATTAATATGTGTCCTGGATGAAAGGGATGGTTTGCCCACCCTATCTAACCCCTAAGTGTGTCTGTTGCTACCCAGTTTGTTTTATCACTTTATAGTATTGAAAAAAACAATTGAATCACCAGTGCTACATAGCAAATAGTAGATGACAAAAGGAATAATGATTCTTTATCTATACATACCAATTTCGGGTGCCTGCACCACCTCACAGGCCTCCTCTTCTTCTGGGGCCTCCTCATGTGGCACCTCCTCCTCATCTGCCACCTCCGCCTCATCTGACACCTCCTCCTCCACTTCCTCTCTTTCCTCTTCCTCCACTTCCTCCGCCACCCCTTCTTCAATTCCAACCTCCTCGGCCATTGCTTCCTCCACCTCCTCCTGGGCCTGGGAAGCCTCTGAGTCCTCTCGGGCCTGTCTTGCTCGTTCCCGTGCTGTGTTTGTGAAAAAACAAAAAAGTGCCAATTAGGGGTCATTTGTATTAAGCCTTATCAAGCTATAAATGCAAAGGTTATAAGTAGAGATAAATGTACAGGCAATCAGCTCCTTAGTGGCTTTTAGAAAACACAGCCTGTAACATGGCAGGTATGCTGTGACATTTGGCCCATTGTAAGCATCACAAACATTAATCCTCCCCAATTACATATTTTATGACCATTACAGGGTGTCAAACAGGAAGTAGCACACATATAGTGTATGCCATGTTTAACTCATGATCAGGCTGGTGACCTTATTGGCTTAAATAATGTAATGTAAGCAATCATGTAGAAATGGCCATTTAATGTATAAACACTCACATCTCGCAATCCTGGCCCTGATTTGCTGGAGCAAATCCGGCTGGCGACGCCTCAGGTCTGACCACCGCCGCTCCAGCTGTGCGATGGTCCGCCGCACCTGTGTGCGGGCGTATATGCGCCGGCGGGCCACCGCATAGGCATTCCGCTTCTGCCTATTGGTTATAAACGGCCCTGCACGGCCCAGCCTGGTCTCCATAACGGAGAACAGTGTCCTCAGCTCTGCTGCAGAAAAAGGAGCTTCTCTGCCATAGGCCGCCATCTTAGCAATGGCACAAATCAAGCAATCATGTCCTGTCATTGGTTGATTAGAGTGATATTTGGTATTAACTTTATTGTTCATTTTTACAGTAACATCGTGTATGCGCCAGAACAGACGGCTAACCCATTGCATCGCAAACCCACACTTGCTGTACCTGTGCATAGTTTAGCAGACCATGCCATTACTTACTATCTCCTAAACAGACAGTGTAAAATAAGATGGGAACCCATTATATATAATCTATTACATTCACCAAACATGGGTATAAGCAACAGGTGAAATAGTCTGCATCACTAGCCACTTACACCTAACTCAACAAGGTACTAAACAGCTATTTTATAGTGAAAGCTATGCAGCAGAAACATAGCAAATAGTGCCAGACCTTTTCCCAATATTAGGCCATGCTGCCATGTGTACACTTACCTTCTACTGGGCCACACTAGAGATGTGGAATGAAAAGTAGCTAGCATCAAGGCTGAATTTGGAGACCTTTCACATGTGATTTGGATGCTAGCACTGATTACTTTTGCCTAAGTGGTGGACTGGATTTACATATGGAATGGGTATTGTCATTTGTACTACATACCAAACAAGTGCTCAGTACAGATGTACATTCACATATACATTTCATGTCTGACCTCAGTTTTATTTGGTCATTGGTGTACAAATCTGCATTTACCTACTAAATCAGACTTACTAAGTTTGCCAGGTTTTTTTTTTTAAAAATTCCGCAGCTAGGGGCGTGGCCTATGCGCCGCACGGTTGACGCTGCCGTACGGAACGCGGCCGTACGGAACGCAGGGTTTCGCTGATGTACGCCAATTACAGAAATAGTATATAAAGGTGTGTTAGACAAATGCAATGTTGTTGCACACATGTCTGCATCTCTATCTGAGGAAGAGCAGGAGTGGCAGGACCTATTTGCCCGCATGGACTCCAGCACCACCTATGTCCCCATCAACCCAGACCAGCCATTGGGGGAAGAGCAGCCAGATGGGCCATCTACATCAGGCCAATCGGCAGCTGGCCCATCTTCAGCCTCAGCAGAATCATTGGGAACACAGCAGGTGGCTTCCCAACAGAGTAGCCTGGCCAGCACTTCGAGAACAGCGACAGGTGGCCGTGGCCGTGGCAGTGGCGGTGCCAGTGGTCGTGGCCGTGGCCGAAATAGGGCAACAGAGGAACCAACCACCAGAAACATGGCATTCGGAGCACAGGAGCTTGCCATCCTGGTGCCCCGCGCACGGGATTGGATCGAGTGTCCACTGGACCGGTTGACACACACAAGGAGATGGAAGATCTGGGAGGACATAACGGCGGAGATTAATGCGGTGGCTCCACAAGTTCGTGAGACGGAGCACGTTAAGAAGAGGCAAGTTCATGTGTGTTACTTTCGAGCAGTACAAGACCAGTAATGTTTACATTAGATATTAGATGGAGTTGGTCAATGGGCGGTCACGTTGCTTGGAGGCACAGACATGTTTGCCATGTCATTGAATTGATAGTTATTGTAGGGTGTGTGTGAGTGTATCTTCTAAGGGTTGGTTTTCAAATTTAATATAATCTAAGTTTGGTGTCATGAGGCACATGTTGTATTATGTTGCAGATTGCAATGGGTGCTACAGCAAACATGAGGAGTGACATGTAATAATATGTAAACTTTGATTGCAGGTGGCACGACTTCAAAACGAACCTCAAGAAGAAATTGACCCAGCGGTGGGAACACAGCCACACCTCTGGGGCTGGCCCCATGCCATCAAAGCTGAAGCTCACCCCCCTGGAAGAGATGGCAGAGTGCTGCAGTCGAGGAGGTCCGGGGGGTGAGCACCATGGACAGCGAGGCCCCAGCGGAAGTCATGGCTTCTTTGCTTGAAGGTAATTATTTGCCATGCCATAAGTAGCTGGTTCTAATTTTGCATGGAATGTGTTGTAATTGTAATTTTCTCTTTCACCAGCATCCCCACCGCTTGGTCAAGAATCTCTTGAGGAGGTTGAGGAGTCTGTGCCACCTGCCACCAGTACCAGGCCCCTGCAGCAGCCACTGACCGCGGCTGAATTGGCCACGTGGGGGCAGGTGCTTGGCAATATTCACCAGCAGGGAGAGTCGGCATCAGAGCGGGTGCGTAGGACCGAGGAGGTGTTGCAGGGTTTGGTCAGCAGCCAGCAGACTATCGCTGGGAGCCTGCAGGCTATGGCTGCCACCCAGCAATCAATTGCTGCTAGCCTGCAGGTGCTGGCTGATCAAGCCCTGCGGCAAAAGCAAAATGACCTCCTCCTCCACCATAATGAGCTTATGGTGGAGCTAGTTGCCAGCAATAGGGTCCTATTGTCATCCGTTTCTGGTGCATTACCACCATCAGCACTCCCTGCTGCCAGAGGGGGAAGACGATCCACCCCCTCCCCAGCATCTGCTCCACCTGGCCCACCATCTGACCGTGGCCGTGGCCGAAGAGCTGCTGCACGTGGCAAGGAGCCTGCCAGGGGCAAACGTGCCCGCAAATGAACTTGTGTCCGCATTAATCTCCACCCTTATGTCTTCCCAAATCTTTCATTGAGCTGTGTGTGTCAGCTTCCTGTGTCCAATTCCGTGCAGAGGGTACCCACATATGCCCTCGCTTCGAATGTCATGTTTGGTTCCCCTGTTGCCCTGTTTCGGCTACCATTACTGTCTGCTGTACTTGAAGTGTTGGTGCTATACTTTTGTTGTGAAGCCACCTGATGTGTTCCTAATGATTCTGCTGTGGCTATGTATGTCTAGAATACATGTATTTATTATATATTATTTAATTTTCTTCCTGCTATGCTACCTTTTATTTTGTGGCGATTTCTAATTTATTTTATAAGTTCATTTAATAAATGTTTTTTTGTTTCCCCCAAATGTGTGGTTTAATTGATACATGTAGAAGTGACATGTGTATTTGTATTATTACTATTAAGTTGTGTTCATTATTTGCAGTGTAAAAGTGTGTGAAAAGTGCAGCATATATGTGTGTGTTTAGTAATGTTCCATTTAAGCTGCAATGGTTCCAAATGAAGCAGTGACAAGCGTGTAATTAACAAGGAATGAGTAAAGTAGGTGATTGTATTGTGTTCAGCTGACATTGGTTGAGGTGCGTCCATCCTGATTAGGCGTTCCGATTGCCTAGCGCATGACCGAGTGGTGTCCGCAAAGCAATACTTGCTTATGGACACCACATATTTCTAGCCTTTTTGTTCACGTGTATTCGGTGTGCTGTCCGAATGCACGCCCACCAAAATAAGTGCACTCCCCCGTGTCCGCCCAAGTTTCCACCCAGTTTAGCCCACTTTGAAAGTACCTGTGTCATTCCGAATGACGCCCATAATACGCCCATATTTCCCGAGTGATTGCGGTGAACATTTCTGTACGGTATTAGTGAGTACAAGTACGTAGACCATGCGTGGCACATGCACATAGCGTTCCCCACGCATGCGCAGACGGCTAAAAGACGCCATCCGAAAGTATACGGAAATGTACGCACCAACCAGAATAAGGCCCTATGTCTGGGGACTTAAAGGCAGGTAGGCAATGTAACAAAGCAATGAAGAAGGCAAGTCAGATGCATAGGGAGAGGTATCAGCAGTAGAAAGAAAGAAGTAATAATGCCACTGTATACAGTAGATCATTGGTACGACCTCATCTAGAGTACTGTGTTCAGTTCTGGAGGCCATATCTCCAGAAGGATATAAATACATTTGAGACTGTACAAAGAAGGGCAACTAAAATGGTGCATGGCCTACATCACGAAACATATCATGAAAGACTAAAATACCTTAATATGTATACTTTAGAGCAGAGAAGGGAAAGAGGGGACATGATAGAAACTTTCAAATATATCAAGAGTTTTAACAAGGTACAGGTGGGAGACCTTCTTCACAGGAAGAGGAGCAATAGAACAGGAGGACATGCACTGAAACTAGAGGGAGCAAGATTCAGGGGAACATGGAGGAAGAATTACTTCACAGAAAGGGTAGCAGATAAGTGGAATAGCCTACCATCAGAGGTGGTAGAGGCAAACACAGTAGAGCAATTTAAACATGCTTGGGATAGGCATATTGATATCTTACAAAAAAAATAAAGCTCAAATATGGTTTGCAGGGCCGGTGCAAGGCACCGGAGCACCCCAGGCGAGTCGGGGTGGGGGCGCCCCGGTGCCGGGGGGGGTACCTGTCCTGCGGCGCTGTGTATTTAAATCTGGCGGCGGAGGCAGCGGGGGTCCCTGCAGTCCATTAGAAATCACGAGCGCTATCCGCCGGGCTATGCGGAAGCGCTTCTAGTGTGAAAACACTGGCAGCCCGCTGATTGGCTGAGATCAGCGTGCGCCGTGCTGCCAGAGTTTTCACACTAGAAGCGCTTCCGCATAGCCCGGCGGATAGCGCTCGTGATTTCTAATGGACTGCAGGGTCCCCCGCTGCCTCCACCGCCAGATTTAAATACACAGCACCATAGGACAGGTACCCGGGCGGCACAAAATGCCGCCCTCCAGTGGCCGGCGCCCTAGGCAAATGCCTAGATTTGCCTAGTGGTGGCGCCGGCCCTGATGGTTTGAAGTAACATGTTTAAAAAAGGGGCAGACTAGATGGGCCGAGTGGTTCTCATCTGCCGTCATATTCTAAGATGGCCTTCAAAAACAAAACCATTCTGAATCCAAATTGCTACTTAGTCTTAGTGGCCAACAAAGTCAAAAAAATTTCCAGGAAAAACATTTGACATCAGAGCTTCACTGCAGCTTGCTTTAAGGACTTGGTGGCAGCAGACAATCACACCTCAAGCATCAATGTGTTCTTTACACCCACTGCTGTTTGCTGACTGATCATGGACCTACAGTATCTCCATGGACTTTTTTATGGATCTACTGTACATCTCTGTAAAGGCTTTGAAATTGTCTGAGTGGTGGTGTACATGTTCTCTACACACATCATTCTGTGAAATGGATTTAGTATAGCCCCAAAGCTGATGAAAGAATTTATAAAGTAGATCTTTAGGCTGCATTGGTTCACAAAGGGCATCATTTCTAACCAGTGGTACAGTTAATTTACTAATATATAGAGTGGTAGTGCTGCTCTCCACTCCTTCCGAGTGTCAGTGATAAATTATGAGTTAGTGTATTTGTGTAAAAAGGATACTTGGGATAAAAACAGAAAATACATTTGGCATACAATTCAACACAGAGAAAAAGTACCACTGACCCAACCATCCTAACAGAAATAAGAGTGCACTGAAAGACAGCGGGAGCAGCGGAAACAGCCCATGGCCATGCACAGAAGTCACCCAGCCACAGAGACATGGAAGACAGAAGACAGGAGGCACTGCTTATTGGGAGGGAGCAGCTAACAGCATTGTCACAGGAGCAGGACTAGGTGAGTAGGCTGGTCCATTGACAAAGGGGAGCTAGCGGCTGGCTGCTGAATAAGCACAAACCGCACTGCACACCCTTGGTCAGAGAAATCATGCCCCACCCCCCACGGACAGCAATCAGTGCAGGAGCCCACCCCAGTGACTGGCACTGACAGGCCCACTAACAAAGGGAGAAACAAGGTTCCTCCAGACCTGCCGCCACCAGAGTCCAACCCGGTAGCACAAACCCCATCCACACACAGGCAACACCACGAGGAACCAGCGCAACCCAACCCAGATGCCCAAAAGCCACTCCATCATCCAGCAGAGGCACTGACGGGGAAAAGGGCACCCCCCACCATCAGACCACTGATTAGCCAGGCCTCGTTCATACTGCCACACAAACTTGGGGAACAACACCTGCCAGGAACACTCAGTCATCCATATTCCAGACTGGGATAAGCAGGGCAGCATTGGGACTTTGCAAAGTTTCTACATGGTACAAGCTATTTTGTGATAAGAAAATAAGAAACACTCCCTTGATGAAGCCTAATGATAGGGTTGCTGTCAACCCTATATCTGTGTAAAAACTTTCCACCTTGACCTAAATTTATCGGTCCATATCAGATTATACAGGCAGTAAACCCAGTGGCATTGTGACTGCAGCTTCCAGCCACAAACAGGATAACTAATCTTTTCTATATTTTCTTTCTTAAAACCCCACTTCCTAACCCATATTCAAGTTCTGGCAGCCTTCCTTGAACCATACCAGTTGACCACAAGAAGGATAGAGACATATTCTGGACCACAGAATCCTGCTCAAATGTTGGTGGATTGGAATGGGTTTTGTCTCAAAGAAGAATTCCATCAACAATTCCCCCTTAAATATGTTTGCTGCCCACTGTTAAAGGATCAGGTAATGTCACACTGCACTGTAGCCCACATCTCATTTTCTGTGTGAACAAGAGGCATCGCTGTAATACATTTAGCATCAGACATCACCCAGTCAAACACTTGGTAGTAAAAATGCACTTGAATCTCTAAAATTAGCCAGATACAGTAGCTTATCCTGGTCACTCTCCAAGTCATTGTCTGATGCCAGATGTTCTTTGTAGTGTGGGGTGAAAGGAGAGTGCATGAGGGAGGAGTGGGAATGGATGAGTATGGTTGAGTTTGTTTGGTGAACAAACAAATCAGGAAGGTTAAAGGATCAGGTGAATGGAGAAAGGTGACAAAATATAAAGGGGTGTTGTAGGGAGGGTAGGAAATAAAAGCTACGGTAAAGGGAAAATATACTTATTTTTAATAATTTGCATTGGTTATATTGTCTGTTTGTGGTTGTTCATTTGAGAGTTGAGTTGGAGGATTTTTATGTGTTTTTATGTATTTATAAATGTAATACTGTTGACCTACTTTTCACAAAAAGCATGACCACTTCCTGCCTGCATTTGCAATTGCTAAAACTAGGATGCTAAAGCAGTTCTAGAGGAACATCATGACCACTGTAACCATCAGACTGCAGCCTGTTTAAGCCTGACTTGAGTCATAGGGGGCATTAGAAGGCCAAGGAAACTGCATTTTTCAATAGCTCAGTTCCCAAAGGGCTATAACACAATACATTTATATTTTAACTCATTGACTTTGTGCATTCTTTGGTAAAAACTTTATTAATAAAATAGCATTGCTAGAACAAATTAGAGCACATATTTATCCTATATTAAAATATATTGTTACATTGTACGTAGAGGAGATACATTGATCATGGATCTTGTTAGCCATCCTGTTCATTCTTCTTAAGACCATGCAATATGGTCTTAAGAAGAACATCCTTTACATCCTTATTTCTTAAAGTATAAATGAAAGGGTTCAGCATAGGAACAATGACCGTGTACATCAAAGCAAGGAACTTATCATACTGACTGCCCTGTGGGTTTAAGTAGACAATGATGACTGTACCATAGAAGAGACTGGCAACTATTATATGGGAGGAACAAGTGGAGAATGCTTTGTATTTACTTTCCATGGTCTTAATTTTGGTAATTGTAATAATGATGTGGGTGTAGAACCCTATAATAAGGATGACAGAAGTAAGGCTTGCAAAAGTAGTTGCCATGCTGGTCATTATTTTACTGATGAAAGGATTAGAACAAGCCAAGTTCTGTACGGAGGAAAAGTCACAAAGAAAGTGGTTTATTTCATTGGGTCCACAGAATTCTAAGTCAGCTGTGAAGATCGTGGGAATTAAAGAAATTATACAACTCATGATGATGGGTATGACCACCAGAAGAATAACAATTAAATTGTTCATGATTGACGAGTACCTTAAAGGATAATTGATTGCCAAATCTCTGTCAAAAGCCATAACTGCAAGCAAATAAACTTCTGTTATCCCAAGTGTACTAAAGACGTATAACTGTACAAAGCATCCAACAAAAGAAATATTCTTACTACTCACAAACAAATTAGCTAGAAGTCTGGGGATAGTAACAGACTCAAATGATATTTCTAAAGCTGCGATCACACAGATAAAATAATACATTGGACAATGCAGTGAGGGTCCAGCCTTAACAAGAACAATAACGGCAAAGTTTCCAGCGACACTAGTAATATACATCAGTAGTATAGCAATGAGGAGTAAGATTTGGTAATGGTGGAGATCGGAGAATCCCACCAGAATAAATTCCTTGACCATTGTTTTGTTTAATTCTTTCATTATTCATGACTTGTATTCCTAAAAAAAGATATATGAAAATAATTATTGGCAAGTTTAATTAAAATCCATGGATACATTTCTGGAAATAGCTATAAATGATGAAATGTATTGTACGTTTCTAAATATTCTATTTCCTCTGGCATTGCATAGTTTGCATCTAAATGTAATAACTTATAGATGTCAACATCTTTAACCTGAATGAGGAAATACGAAGTTGACTTCTTTCTACATGGATATACCCGGTTAGACCTCTACCACTAAAAGCTTATACATTACCTAGAGTCTTCAGAGTACACAACACTCCCACCAGAAGCCGCATGAATGCAGAGTTCTGCAGGCAGTGGGTGGTGGTGTCAAACTAATGTAGTTTTGATCTTTTACAAAAGAGGCTGGATAGGAATTGCAGGCAGGTAGAACTACCTTAACATTAAGGACTATTGGACTTCTGGATAACTTACAGGATTCTAACCATAGCTCATGGTGGCTAAATCTTAACCAACAAGTGACAACTACAGAATGAATCTATTGAAATTTTCTAACTCCAAGCTTAGGTAGTGCAAATTGAGTAGTTCCCATAGGTGCTGATTCTGTGGGTGCTCAGGGGCCCAAGCACCCACAAAAAATTTTGAGCACCCACAGGCCCATAACCTCCCAAGTTCCACAGCCAGGCCACATTTACTTGCTGATTTGCATCCGCTGCACCTGCACTGCCGAACCTGCTGCCTGTGATATGCGAGGCAGTATGCCAGGAGGAGAGTGCTGCCTAATGTGTATTCTTTTTGTATACACACTGCTCTTTTTGTGTAGTATGTGTGCTTACAGTGGGCAGTATTAGTCACTATTATGTGTTGTATATACAGTGTGCAGTATTAGCTTTTGCTTATTTTTTGTAAATTGTGATTCAGGACCGTTCAGGTCAGCATATGGCAGGGCCACACCCCCTCCCCAAATGACATGCCCTTTTTCATGAGGTCACACCTCCTTGAGCACCCTCCAGCAAAAACATAATTCGGCACCCCTGTAAGGTACATGTCCTTTACTGATGGCTTACTGAGGGATACAGCTTGACACAATAACAGGTCTCAGTCACGCACTTATTAAAGATAGCATAGAGCCCATCGCCATAAGGATAATTATACCTCCAATATTGATTGCAACGTCATAGTCGAATATTCAGATGACTCCACAGTGACTCAAAGACCCCCTTTAAGGGCCAGACCCTTAATCCAGAGCAGAAGCAAGACAATACCCATAAGAAGCAGTAGAAAAGCCCAGAGGATCTTTAAGAGCTGTCAAAATAAGAAAATCTGATTTTAAATCTCTTGTTGAGGCCCTCAAAAGCTACAAAAGAGTCAATACTTTATAATGGACTCTCATTCCTCCCAACCATTAAACATGCTGCATGTTAGCTAAGATTATGTACATTTTACCAACATGGAAACATAACATCAGATCATGCTGCACCAAATACCATCTTGAAAAAAGGTCAAATACGCTTTTTACACCATCACAAATGCACCCATCAAAGCATTTGTAAGACTTATAGTATGGACAACTTGGTCAAAATATTTATCCCAATCTGTCAAGATAGGAAGAGGTGTGTAAGGCCTTATTGCCCTAGTTTTCATTAATGAATGAATTAATTCATTATATACCTCCATCCATCATAATGAAGGCTTAGCAGCTCAGCAGAAGCTCATCATGACCCTTAAGAAGAATAAAGCTTTGACAAGTCATTATTGTTATAATTGCTATGCCTGATATTAGCCAGTAACTATTTCCTGTTTGATGTGGCATATTATGCATATTATGGCATATTATGCATATTATGCACAGCTAGCTGACTTTGCTTTTGGCAGTAGTGTAGCTCTCACATATGCCAATATGTTTTGCTTACCCTGCTCCATCATACTAGAGCAAATACATGTTTTAGACATGGTAAAATTGAAGGCACTACTAACTGGGGACTGATATTACAGACTATACACTGACAGTGGGGCTCTTTGGACATAATATATCAAGAAACGTGGTTATGATAGTCTCATTGCAGTATCCACCATTAACCACCCACATAGCAATAGAATGTATGACATTCTCCAAGTACTTATTTGTTACCAGAAGTTTTTTTTAGGATGTATCTTTTAATTTAATATGGAGTAAAATTGAGGTTCTTAGCATTAAAAATGGCCAAAAATATGGACCCATGTTTCTTAGATCCATAGACACACACACATAGCAGACTTACTAGGAAATCTTCTGCCAAAGTGCACGTGCATTCCCCCCTAATACTGCATTTAGTTACCACTGGTCAAGCTATCGGAAAAGGGGATAACTGAGCAATTGGAAACCCCCCTGGTGTTTGCCGGCTGATAGAGTGAGGCCTCACTTTATCTTTTATTTAGTTAAAATTTTGAAACTTTCCAGTTTTAAATAAAATCTTTTACTCGTATTATTTAAATTTGTATGTTTCATTTTATTGCATAAATTCAGATGTTTTTTTCTTTAAAACCTTCAAAACAAAATTAGTCAACATTATTTTTATTAATACTTTCAGAATGTTAAAGTTTGAAATTGACACATAATAATAATAATAAATTACAAAAGAATTATAAAGGTCAAAATGAAAACCAACAAGTTCATAATGTATAGCTCCAATAATAATAATAATAATAATAATAATAATAATAATAATAATACTTACTTTCAGAATGATTGCTGCTTTATTTGCCTTTAGAGGCTTTGGAACTACGGTATTTATACTAATGGCTGGATAATTAGAGAAAAACTATTGTGTCACTCAGGGGAAATAAGGTCCCTTACCACTGATAATTGCTCCACATGGCTCACTTAGAATCTGACAATAATTTAATTGATGACTAACAAGACTATTAAGGTTATGTTTATTTGTTATTTCAATGAGAGGGAAAACTAGCAAATAAGCAAATTTATGTAAAATAAAAAAATCATTATTGTGCATATAGATCAGGATGTAATGGGAGCTGATTTTAATGGCTTGGAAAAAGTTGCACAAAATTTTTTTTTTTAATCTTTTTATTGGTAGATTTTCATATATAACAACATAAGACCAAATACAAAACAGTATACATGCATGTTCAATCTGACATACTGTAACTAGTTTACAGAATAATAAGTCACTTCTGGTATTTCTCGGATATGGTCTGGAAGCAATATACAATCAGCTATTTTTCCGAGCATAATTATTGTTTGTAGGAGATTTCAAAAGTAAGTGGAGAATAATTTGTATACATTTACATACATCTAATATCTAATATCAAATATACGGAGGGGGCAGGAAAGTGTGAGGAGGAAAGGAGAGGGGGGGGGCACTTACTAGGCTAAAGATGTCTAGTAAGATCTAAGAGTATAACATATTTTTTTTGTTCTTTTTTAAAAAAGTTGAACAAACTTGGATATCTATCATAATGGCTGACTTTTTTCACTCGGTCAATGTAATGCCCAGCGCATTCTGACCCAATCATGTTCACCATTGTATGCTCCATTTTGCTCCATGGTGTGTCTACTTATCAGAGATCCTTTGTACCACCAGCCCGTGAACCAGGACCGATGGCTGTGTCATACATATTGGCTACAGCAAAGTCCAAAATCCCCTTGCGTAAGTCCCTGATGAAAAAAATGGTATTATTCAACCCCAAGAGTATGGTCAGCATCTTATTCCATCTGAGAGTTGAGGCAACATGTTCTGGCTAAACATTGTACACTATAGATGCTGCTGTGAATCCTTCACTGAAGGAACTTGTAGAACACCTGCTTACTAGAGTGGAGAAACAAGACCATGACCAGGCCCAGATGATGCAGTACCTGCAGATTTGTGTAGCTGTTTATAATGTACAGTTCCTTCAGGTGCAACCTGGACCACCTCCTGACCACCTGTCCAAGCTGCATAAGTCTCAACTTTACTCTACTGACAGGTACCGAATTCTTTAAAGTTCACTGGAAATCATAAAGGTTGTCTGGGTTTTTGAACCAGTTCTTGATACATTTTGAGGTACAGGCTCATTTCTCTACAGAAAGAACAAATGTAACCTACATTATCTCCTTATTATCAAGACTTTGAAGTTAAATTTTGCCATAGGGAGCTGATCAAATTCTTCATGTTTCCATAATCTGGTAAATCCTAATAATTTGGCCATTCCATTGCTATATCTACAAGCTCCTAAACTAGATTGGAGAAAAACCCCACTTTTATTATGTAGACCTTACTGCCATCCTCTGTATTTTCCTGCATCTATTGCAGGAAACTGTCAAACTGCCTGCCGGCTCTGTATCAATTTTTGATGAGATAAGTTTGTCAAGAAAAGATGCAGAGAAACCGCCTGTTTTTTGCCAATGAGTTTGTCCAATCGACCTCTTACAAGGGAACTCTCTTCAGCATTGCCAAAATTATACATTGTGTTGTATTCTATTTAGTGCTTCAATATATAAAAAAATGTCTAAAGACATCTAATGTCTTTAAACAAATACTGTAACACAGGCATGTCCAACGTTGGCCCTCCAGATGTTGTGAAACTACACATCCCAGCATGCTTTGCCACAGTTTTGCTATTAGAGAATGCTAAAACTATTGCAAAGCATGCTGGGATGTGTAGTTTCAAAACATCTGGAGGGCCAACGTTGGACATGCCTGCTGTAACATATAACATTTCACCAGTAAGGTCCGTGGCCAAACAAATTCCAGATAGTTTGTCCCCTGGTTTGTAGACCATAGAAGACAACCTTTTTTCTGGCAACCTCTCTCTGACAACCCCTCTTGCACTTCTTACAATTTCCTGAACATATTAAAAACCTCAAACACATAAGAAAGACCACATCAACACAATGGAGTTTATTCTGGCTGGTTCGCACGGGGACCGATGTTTTTCTTCTGCACATTCACATGCGTATTTCTGCGCATGTGCATACCTTGTGTGCAAGCGGCCATGAAAAGATTGCTCGTTGGGTGATTGCACACAAAAGTGCGGGCAGGGGGCATGGGACGATGGGCCAGGGGATTAATCCATGGGAATGCCCTCCATTTTATGGGTGTTCCAATGAAAACACTTGGCATCTCATGGTAATTACCTGATGAATTCCAGGATGGAATGTCAGCTGCCCACCCTGCTCCCGTACAGGGAACATGCAAAACAAAGGTACCTGAGAGTGACTTTGTTTTGTGTGTACTCTCCAAATCATGTTCGTGACCATCGAATGATGTGGTCCACCCACCAAAGGCTCCAAATGGATGTTTATGCAAAACATTCTTTCAAACCCGTGCAAGAGGGGAGGCAGGCAGCTCTGCGGGCAGCAGGCGGCGTTACATCCACACACAATGCAGCAAGATTGGCAGCATTGCATATGGACCAGAATAAGGTCCAATATTATCTTTAAGTCTTCTACCAGATATGATGGTTTACATTTTATAGTACAAACTCTCTGTTCATTATTCATTTATTTATTTATTTACAGTTTCTTATATAGCGCAGCAGATTCCGTTGCGCTTTACAATTGTAGACAGTGATAAAACAAACTGGGTAACAACAGACAGACTTGGAGGTAGGAGAGCCCTGCTGCAAGCTTACAATCTATAGGGACATAGGAGGGAAACACAAGGACAGGCACCAGTAATAGCATAGCAGTCCACCCAAGTTACAAGTCCAGAAGGGAAGCTAAATAATGCATAAGTGCCTCAGAGGGTTATGTGTGTGGTATATAAATATGATAGGCTTGCCTGAAGAGGTGAGTATTCAGAGAATGCTTGAAAGTTTGGAGGCCTGTAGAGAGTCTTATTGTACGTGGAAGGGCATTCCATAGAATGGGAGCAGCCCGATGAAAGTCCTGTAATAGTGAATGGGAGCTATTGATCCATGCAGAAGAGAGATGCATCCAAACCATGTGAGAAATATGCCTCCAAAAATTCCTCAGGTATAGTATAAGTGTACCGCATGAGATAGAATGCTTCAAAAAGTGTAACACCATGTTATTCCTGTTAAAAATATAATATCAAACAAAGCTGTGATCAGAGGCGGATTGGCCCACCGGGAAAACGGGACGTTTCCCGGTGTGCCGGACCAGATTTCACTCTAGCTGGGCCGCTTATCTTGGTTAGAAGCGGCCGCAGCCCAGCCTGGTCACAAACGGCAGCATTGCCCAAAACAAATATGGCCGCTGCATATATCCATATATTAAATGCACATATGTGGCGGCAATATTTGTTTTGGGCTATGCTGCACTGTGTGGGCAGCTGCAGCCACTGGAAGCGCGGCGGTGGTGAGTAGTGTCCGCACCCTAGTATATCAATTACCATCTATTACATACCCCCTTGTTTAATTCTAACTGTAGTCCCCCTTGGCAATGAGCAATTTCAGTCCCCCTTGGCAACAAGCTATTTCAGTCCCCCTTGGCAACAAGCAATTTCAGTCCCCCTTGGCATCAAGCATGAAGCCCCTTGGCATCCAGCATGAAACCCCTTGACATCGAGCATTAAACCCCTTGGCATCAAGCATGAAGCCCCTGGCATCGAGCATGAAGTTCCTAGTAATGAGCATGTAGGTAAGTGGCACTTATGTGTCTAATGTGTAATGGGCTTTACGGTTTGTTATATAGTATGCAATGGGCATGATGTGTGGCCTTATGTTTAATTGGCATTACGTCATGTGGCTTAATGTGTAATGGATATTACAAAGTTTGCTAAAACGTGCAATGGGCATTACAGTGTGTGGTGCGCCCCCTTTTCGCCGCGCAAGATCCCCGCTTACTACAAATTGGGATGGTGGAGGGGGGGGCGCGAAACATGGCCTTGCTCCAGGCACCGTGGCACCTAGCTACACCACTGGTGACAAAAGGACAGGAGGGTATTTTAACAGAGAACTATTGGCAGAGTAGTAACTGCTGAAATCATTTACTGTAGCAAGAGTAAAGACAGTTCTTTTCTTTCTCTCTTTATAAATCTAACCCAACTAATTGTGATGTGTGCTAAGAATACCATATTAAGATTGGTAGTGTTAATGTTCCATGGCAAAATATCTGGTAATGGAGGTAACAATATTCATTGCACCATGAGAGGCAGCAGTCTTTTAATACTGTGTATTTAGGTGTTGTCAAATTGTGGCTTATCTGCTGTTCTAGTTAATGGCTTGCTGGTACACAGTAACTGGAGAGCCACAGGTTACTTAACACTAATTTACAGTGTCTTCCACTCTGTAGGAGATAGTATTATCCATATGAGTAGAGCAATGTCAGCTACCTGGCCCAAACTTGGATTGTTGGTTAATTTGTTTACTACCTGCCATGACCACTTGCTTGACAATGCATTATGCATTTTGCTTTAGTCGGCCCTGATCTGAGTAGATTAACCAGCAACCATCCTGCAGTCTTATCAGTGTTCTGTTCATTCCAGTTAACCATAGCCGGCTCTGGGGGCGTGACCACGGCAGGACGCGAGTGAGAGTCTGCACCTACCCTCCCTCCTGCACACCACGCTGATGGTGTCTGTCCCCACGCCTTCAGGAAAGCCCTAGAGAACGCCGAGTACCTGGGTGATCTGGCCGAGACTTGACTGCCGTTTTCAGAAGGGCCGGGTCCTGTGCAGCACAGGCGGAAGACGCCGGGTGGAGTGACGTCAGCGGGGGCCTGGGAGAGTGCCCGAGGTGGTGCCGGTCCATAGTGTACGGACGCAACGCCGGCGAGCTCGGCGGGGGGCTGCGGTGGCAGACGCAGCTGCTGCCGAGGACGGCTGACCATCATCCCGTCCGCTCTCCCTGACGCTGCGGGTGTGAGGCGCAGCGATCCGGGACTGCCTCCCCCGGCAGTTGGTACACAGACGGAGGTGCTGCCACAGCCGGCCAGAGAGCCCAGCAGTGTGGATACAGTGTCCCTGGAGGGTGAATGAGAACTGCATTGAAGGTATTTAGTTAACCTGCTGGGCACTGGGACGTATGTGAACTTTCCCCAGTATAAACAGACTGCTGCCCGGCTCTGGGTGTGTGGCAGGACGCCGGGATAAGGTCCCAATCTGAACCCCGAGGGGGGAAGAGGCTGCTGGGGCCCTTGCTTGTCACAGCGGGTCAGATATTCACACTAGGTGCTGGGGCTCCCCAGGGAGGGCAAGGTACCAAGGAACAGCAAGGCAGGGCTCTCGGTCTTAACCCCAGCCCACGTACAAGTGGAACCTAGAAGCCCTTTTCCCGGACCTGGGTGAGAGGCAGGCGCTGGGAAAGGGACCCCACTGTAACTCTCTGGGAGGGAAGAGACTGTTGGGGCCCGTGCTGAGGGTATATAGCGGGACAGCTATTGAAAAGTGGACTGGCGGCACCACGTGTACATAAACTCCTATAAGTAACGTCTAATAGAGAAAAGCTGGGATAGCAGCTTAATCCTTGGTCCATACGTTAAGAGGAATCAGTGGACATAATCACCCTGCGGCCCGGGACCTTTCTTTTTTGGTTTTCTCGATTATTTTTTTGGTTTTTTGGTTTTTTTTGTATCAAGCCTGCTTTGGTTAATCTTGTCGGGAGCAGCAGTGGGGCCGGTTTACTGGTAAACTGCCAGGGACTGATTGAATCCGACAGTCTGTTTGTCTCCTGTTCTCATTGTTTGGAGCATGGGGAAAACAGGCCAGACAGCGGCCGCGGCCAGGCTGGAGAAATACGCCAGGTCACAGGCAGGCAACAGTACACAGTCAAGTACCCCATTATCCACCCCCACTAAAGAAAGTAAAAATCCACCAGCACCTGAAGTTACGTTACAACAATTGCTTGAGGCGATTAATACGTGTGAGACCCGTCTTCTCGAGCAGATTAATAAAGTGCAATCCGATATCTCTCTGCTTAGAAATGATGCTCAAGCGCTTCGTGAGAGAGTCACGGAGACTGAGACTAGAATTTCAGCTGTGGAAGATTTGGTCGGCCCACTTCAGTCCCAGGTTAAAACCATGAGTGGCCAAATGTCTGAAATTCGTCATAAATTATCAGATATGGAAGGCCGCCTCAGGCGGAATAATATCCGGTTTATCGGCTTTGAAGAAAGATGTGAGGGGAACTCCCCGGAAAAATTCTTGCAAGATTGGCTGACTTTGATACTTGGGGTCAAGGCGTTTTCCGCCCAGTTTGTGATCGAGAGAGCGCATCGTATTCCTGGTCGGGCCCCCCCCCCGGGAGGTACACCCCGGACTCTGATTGCGAAGTTCCTAAACTTTAAAGACCGGGACACTGTGTTAAGGCTGGCTAGGGATAAGGCAGAATTTGCTTATAATGGCTGCAGGATATCTGCATTTCCAGACTTCCCGTTAGAAGTCCAGAAGGACCGTGCAAAGTTTCGGGAAATAAAGAGCCGTCTCAGGGAGTTGGAATTAAAATATTCCATGCTCTATCCATCAAAACTGAGAGTGGTGGTGGATGGGGCTACGAAGTTTTTCTTCACTCCGGGTGAGGCAGCTAGTTGGCTGGATGCCAATTATCCCGGAAGAAAACAGGTTTTGGCAAACTAAAATATGTTTATGATTCGATAAAAGTCTCATGGTGAGAGTGGCAGGGCTTGTCTAGGGCACTGGGTGGAAATATATTAGGTCTCGAATACGGGCTGGGATTAGTCTGTGATATTCTGCTTTGGGTATAGGACGTGGGGCGGGCACCTGGGAGCACAGCTAAGGGGAAGTGTTGGGGGAAACTGAGCTAATAATTTGCGTGTGTATTTTTTTATTCTTCATTATTTTTCTTTTGTGGCTCTTTTTCCTCCACCAAGATAGATCCGTGTCGGATATGGTGGGATGCAGGGGGGAGGGGGATGGGTGTTGGGCTTCTTTGGTGGTCATTAGTAAATTGCCTCTGGAGTGAGTGTTAGGGTAAGGGATGTGTGTGTGGATGGAAGATCGGGGAATAGGTATACCATGGGGTGTGGATATACAGGGAGGGGGTGGGGGGAAGGGAGGTTTGTTATTGTGGGTCCATGTGTTTTTGTTTGTTTTGCTTTTTTTGTTTCACAGCAGCATTAAGATAAAAGTCAGTAGGAGCTTGTCTCCAAAAGGGCCAGGTCAACTCGCTCAGTCCAAAAAGGCTAGGGTGTCTCAACCGGATGGGTTGGGTTAAATGTAAAAAATTGATTGTCTATGTCCCCGTTTCACTCTATAGTCTAAATGGTTAAATTTTTGACATGGAACGTGAGAGGGTTAAACTGTAAAATAAAAAGAGCTCTTGTCATGAAGCAATGCAGGAGTTTGGACTCTGATATCATTTGTTTACAAGAGACACATCTGACTAAGGATCGAATGGGCTCCTTAAAACGTCCATGGATAGGACATAACTTCCATGCACCCTTCTCCTCATCATCCCGTGGGGTGGCGATTCTTATTAAGAAGTCTCTGATTTTCGAGGTGGGAGCTGTAAAGATCGATCAAGGGGGTAGATTTATATTCTTAGAATGCGCTATTGAACACCTGCGGTTTTGTATTCTTGCAGTGTATATTCCTCCCCCGTTCTCCTATGATGTAGTAAGAATGGCTGTGGAATTTGCAGCCTCCTTTCCGGACAACATGGTAATTTGTTTGGGGGATTTTAATAAAGTTCTCCAGCCACGTTTGGATAGATGGAATAGGACCGAGAAGGAAATCCGTAGTGAGGGGAATAAGTTCTTAGAGTTAATAGAGGAGATAGGATGGAAAGATCCTTGGAGAATGAGAAATCCTGAGGCGCAGCAGTTTTCCTGCTATTCTTCCTCTCATAAAGCATTCTCCAGGATCGACTTGATTCTTGTCTCAGTTAAAACCCTTACTTTAATTAAATATGTAGATTATAAAGCGCGTGGAATCTCTGATCACTCCCCGGTGGTAATGGAGGTGGATCTTGAGGCCCCGATAGGGTATAGGTACTGGAAACTACAGGCGTATTGGCTAGCGCAAATGGGTGAACAGGAGGGAGCAGAGACTATGATAGAGGAGTTTTTCGAGGGAAATGCGGGGTCCTCCCCTAACATTGTAGTTTGGGACGCGTTTAAGGCCTATCTACGAGGGGTTTTTATTAAAAGGATAGCACACCTAAAATGCGTGAACCGGAAAAGGGCTAAAGACCTGGAAGCTAGAGCGGTAGAGCTGGAGAATGTCTTTCTATTAAGTAAATCCGATCAGGCCAGGGCTCTGTGGTGTTCGGCCCAAAGGGAATGGGTGGAGCATTTGCAGGAGGTGACCTGTCGGCGGTTGGGGGTCGGGTCTCATAAGTGGTATGCAAATTCCGACCGAACAGGGAAGTTCCTGGCCCACCTTATGAAGCAGGACAGCCCATCTAATATTATTCCCATGATTAAACTAGAAACAGGTGAAGAGGTGATCAAGACCCCAGAAATTACAGAGCTCTTTTCTACGCATTTGGCAGAAGTGTATAAATCCAAGTTAGAGTGTAGTGATACTGAAATTGACGAGTACTTGGCTAGGCTTGATCTCCCAATTCTGTTGCCCTCCTCCAGAGAGATATTAGAGGCCCCCCTGACAGTCGAGGAGGTGAAGGAAGCAGTTAACTCCTTCCCAGGGGGTAAAGCCCCTGGGTTGGATGGGCTTCCTGGTGAGGTGTATCAGAAATATATTAACAAACTGGGCCCGCGTTTGCTGAAGATGTTTCAGCATATGGAGGCCGAGGAGTGTATCCCTCAGTCAATGACTGAGGCCGCAATAATAATGATCCCCAAAAGTGGGAAGAATCCGACTTGTGTTGATTCATATCGGCCTATATCACTTATAACGGCTGACGCTAAGATCTATGCTAAAATTCTGGCAACCAGGCTTCAGTCAGTTATACATCAAGTGGTTCATCCTGACCAAACCGGTTTCATGGTTGGGAAGTCCACTTTGATTAATCTCAGAAGGGCTTATACCTACCTTCAGGGGGTTGAACTGGGGGGGTCGGACGCCTTGCTCGCGTCCTTTGACGCGAACAAGGCGTTCGACTCAGTTGAATGGCCATTCCTATGGAGGGTGTTACGGGCGTTTGGGTTTGGGGAAAGGTATATTAAACGGATATCACTGTTGTATCAAAATCCTAAGGCCAGAGTGACCATTAATGGGTACACGTCTCCCCCCTTCTCTCTCTCCAGGGGCACGCGTCAGGGATGTCCTCTATCCCCACTGCTGTTTGCGGTGGTGATGGAGCCGCTGGCGTGTGTCCTGAGGGCGGCCCTGGGGGGAGAGATTGGGGGAGGCAGGCCCAGTAGGAATTTAGTATCATTATATGCAGATGACCTGCTGGTTGGACTGGCAGTACCTGGTGATCTCGTAAGGGTGATAAAATACATTCAGGAATACGGGGGATACTCCGGGTTAACAATGAATTGGGGTAAATCCAATTATATCCAGCTAGGAAATAACGGGGGGGATAAGCCCCGTCCTGGATACCCAATTAAAACTGGTGGGGAAGTTTAGGTATTTGGGAATTGTGGTGGCTAGGAATTCAGTTGATTTTATTCCAGATAATCTGCTCCCGTTTATTAATGACCTTAAGTTGAAATGTAGGAGTTGGTCAAGACTCCAGATCTCGCAGTTTGGCCGGGTCAATCTGGTAAAGATGGCAATTTTGCCCAAATTCTTGTACATTGTCCAACACTCCCCTGTCTTCATAAAGGACGAATATTTTAGGAAGATAAAGAGTATAGTATCCTCGTTTGTTTGGAGGGACAAATTGCCTAGAGTGAGAATGGATATTCTCTGTCGGGACAGGGAAAAAGGGGGCTTGGCCCTCCCTGACTTTAAACTGTATTATATGGCCGCTCAGATGGTGCAAAACTGCGGGTGGGTTAAGCCTGAGGAGGCACCCTTTGAACTACAAAGGTTGGTAGAGGGTGTGGACCCAGACTTCTCGCCTTTACAGAGATTGTTTGTAAAGGGGCTTTGTCGAAATCTCCCTCCGCTGATCAGTCAAGCGGTTAGGGTCTGGAGATGGGCATGCAAATTAACAAAAGCCGAGGGTCTGGACCCGGACACCCCTATCATGTCCCTGCCGGGAATGAAGGAACTTAAAAAACAACAGGCTGGGAAAGTATGGCAGGGGTATGGTATCACGAATCTTGGTCAATGGTGCCAAGATGGTAGGGTGAAATCCTTTTCTCAGTTGCAAATAGAATTTAGTTTGCCCAAAGAAGCATTTTTTAGATATCTCCAAGTGAGAAGTGCCTTGACCCTAGGGGACAGGGTAGAAAGGTGGGAGGTGGTGGAGGCCCCATGTAAAATTTTTATAAAACAACTTGAAAAAAGGAAGCGTATGTCTAAAATGTATCATTATCTTCATTCTTTCTCTCAAACTGAGGAGATGGGGGCCTTGAGGGCCAAATGGCACAAAGACATCCCACAGTTGGATGAGAATGGGTGGAGATCGGCTTTGGCTAGTCCTCGTCAATCGACTAATTTAATGCGTACACAACAGGTCCAATTCAATATCCTCCATAGGATATATATCACCCCGGTCAAACTGAAAAAATTTTCAGGGTCAGCATCCGACGGATGCCCTAGATGTGGAGAAGGGCCGGCTACATTTGATCATTTACTCTGGAGCTGTAGGGAGATTAGCAGTTTCTGGGGGGAGGTAAGGGAAACGCTAGCCCAGATAGGGGTCCCGAGAGCAGCTTTAACTAAAATGAACCTGCTGTTAGGAATTTGGAAGGAAGCCGTAGTAAATGGGGAGTCGCGGCAGTTGGCAAGTTGCATTGCGGCCATTGCCAAGGTGTTAATAGCCCGTAGGTGGATGTCCCCCTTGGCTCCGAAGTTTGAAGAATGGGTCAATGTGGTCAACCAGACCAGTGAACATGAAAAATATGTATTCGCTTCTAGAGGATCCTATGTCAAGTACCAGAGAATATGGGGCCCCTGGAATAACTCAGGATATTTTAAGGTCTCTAATTCCGTGGGGGCAAATTGACAAGCATGGGAATAATTAGGGTGGGGATATAATTTTTTTCCCTTTTTTTTTTTTTTTTTTTTCCTTATTGGGATTACAAGCGACACGGTAGATAGAAGAACGGTCTATTAGGGAAAGTTAATCTGTAGGTAAGGGGCAATTAGGGTTGAGGATAGTTGGCACGGTGTAGTGCCATCAATAAGATGGCAGGGGTATATGTAGGGGAAGAAGCGGAATTATGGTAGATTAGTATGATAAGTTTGGGATGGGGTGCTCCTATTGTGGAGCCTTACAGAAGGGGGGGGGGGGGGATGGGCACAAGGTAAGAGTAGCACATTAGTCCATACCAGAGAGAGTGGAAATAAGTATGGTCGAATATGAGTCACTTTTCATATAGTACACAAGGACACATCGGATGTTTAACACTATAAATGGTGGGCTGGTGGGGTTTTTTTTTTTTTTTTTTTTTTTCCCCTCCTATATTACCCCTTGCGTAAGACTTGACTATGGAGGTTTCGAAACCTGGCCGTCTATATGTGGGGAAATTTGATGATGGGTGACCACAGGTTATAAAGTATGGACCTGTCGGTTGGAAGGGCCTGGGGCACTAGGAGATCGGGGGTAAGTGGGGAGAGATGTGAAGGATGGTGGTCGGGATTAGATCGCCGCAAGTCGAGGAAGGGGAATGGAGGGCCGGGTGATGTAAGAGGAAAGGGGGCTGAGAGAAGGGGATGAGATTCCGTTTGGGGAAGGACGAGGGAGGGGGAATGGGGAGGGAAGTAATAGTTTGGGTATGTACAGGGCGAGTTCGCCGGGAAGGGGGAGCTAATTTGAATAGATTGGACTGTGTAGTAACGACTCTTGATATTAATCTATTACTGTATTGCTGTGATGTTTTGTTTTGACTGTATTGTATTTTTTTTTGGTATGTCTGAAAACTAAATAAAAACGCAATTTAAAAAAAAAATTTAAAAAAACCATAGCCGGCTCTAACCAATTTGATGCCCTATGCTAGATTTTGGCTGCTACCATGTAGCGCTAGCACTAGTTCTATCTCTCCATCTCCAGCACATTAGTAAGGGCCGTTTACACATAAGGCCACACAGTAATGACCCTGACACATTAAGCCTCACACCTCACTACATTAGTAATGTCCTTATACACAAAGCACAGTAATGCCCATTAGACATTATTCCAAAACGTATTTCTATTTAACTGGATTAGTCCTGACTATTGACTTGTGGTAGTGTTGAGAAGGCAGCAATGTGCAGGGGCAGTCTTCTGGACTCCAAAAACACACATGGGAAGAGAAGCTGCTGCAAATGGGCATGCACAAAAGCCCCTGCTGTCCTTTGAGAAAGCACCAGCGAAACACGTGTCAGGAGGACGCCTCTGACACACTTCCAGCCTCCGTCCCCACCACCGAACCTGGCATCTACCTCACACGGCATTTCCCGTTAATCTGGCAATGGGCACCGCTCTCCAGCTAAGTACCCTCCAGTCTCCATCCCCGCCGCTGACCCCGGCATCCACCTCACGCGACGTATCTCGTCATTCTGGCAACGGGCGCCGCTCTCCAGCTAAGTACTGTACCCTCCAGTGATTTCAACCCTTTCTGCACCTACATTCCGGTGCAGATACTTTGCAGCACGCCTAACTCTAGCTGCAAGCCACTGAGATTTTTTCACAGTTACTAACCACTTGTATGCCAGCGGCAATTGTCTATTATAGAGTACCAACTGGAGTCACACGTATTTATCATTCTATTTTGCAACTGTGTATTATTAATGTTACCAGCAGAGTTAAACGTGTAAAACATGTGAACCATTTGAATCAAATTGCATGGTAACCGAGGGTTATCTTGCCTGGTCATTAATTGGGGGAATGACAGATGTCAATTCACCCAAACTCCACCAATAAAACTGTATTGACCAGTCAATTTAGGATAAATATCCTCAGGCTGTCACAAAGGTCCCAGTAAGTTCATATTGATACTGGTGACAACCAATTGCATCAGCAACGAGGACACATTCATTATTTTACCCCCCCCAAAAAAACATTTTTGTGTAGCAATGCAGTTATAGATTTAATGAGTAGACCTCTTTCTCCATCTCTTTTTTGCCTATTATTAAACTGACATCTCATACTCCAGGGAAGGGGTTTGCGTTGCTCACTTCTCTCATCCACCATTGGATACAATTAGTAGATGGTGGACAGCAGAAGGAGAGACACGCCACAGACACCAACCCACCTCTTACCTACAGTATATACTTGTTCCATGCTCTCTCATCAGCCCTGCCATATTTGACCTCCCTGCAATGCAGGCAAGTAACAGGGTGAGACACTGATGGCACCCCTGAAAGCAGAAGCACCTATTTTTCCTTGGGTATCAACGCAGGTGCCCTCTCATTTTGTCAACTTTACTACCATACATCACTTGATCGCCTGATCCTGTCTCAATCTCAGCAGCTAAGCAGTGATTGGCTGGCTTAGTACCTGTGGGAAGGACCCACTGGGAATATCCGGTGTTGTAATATCTCAGAAAAGCAGAAACACTTAGTGTCTGACCCAAGGTTATAATCTTTACCAATTCTTTGTTTCCCTACTGCTAATTGCAGTTCTCTGTTTCTTATTGTGTCTATTTGAGGCTTTGTATACTTATATTTATATACAGATATTATTTGATATGTGTCAAGCGTCATAATCGGACTACTTGTTCTAACAACCCCTAGCATTTGTGCTAATTAAGCCACTATTTCTGTTGACAGCTAGATCCTACTCTCATCCTACCATTGCGCCGGCTTAAAAGATATTGTTCAGGACTCTCACCACAAGGTGACCAGTCAAATCACTTGTGAGCAAACACAAGTGACGTATTCACCTTTCTTTTCTTTTTAGCGCATATTTATTAAAAGTTAATTTTTAACTCATCACCAATTTTTCATACATCTTTTCAAGTGTGCCCCCCCCAAAAAAGTTCTCTTGTAGTCATCCACTAAAGTGGGAATTGGATACAGTGTAGGTTACAGTGTGTGTTAGATACAGTCGGATGTAGTGTAGGTGAGATACAGTTCAGCTTACTGTGCAGGTTGAATACAGTGTAGGTTAAATACACTGGGTTAGAGGGGTGTGGTACAGGGGTCCGACAGTCGTGATCCCGACAGTCATTAGTCCGACGCCGGGATCACGACTGTCCGGACTCAGACAGCATGGTGAGCGCAACTAAGCCCCTTGCGATCGCCACGCTGCGGGCATGGTGGCTCGCTACGCTCGCAACCTATTCTATTCTCCCTCTATGAGGGTCGTGGACCCCCATGTGGGAAAATAGCAGGTGGCCATCGGGAACCCGGCTGTCTGTGTTTTGACAGTCGGGTAAATGACTGTCGGGACCCTGTCCGGCACCAGTTAGAGTGAAGGCCAAAACAGTGTGGGTTAGATACACTGTTGATTAAATACAGTGTTGGATATTAAATACAGTACAGGGTACTGTAAAGGTTGGGTGCAATGCAGGTTGATTACAGTGTGGGTCGGATACACTTTGGTTTAGAGTGAAGATTGGATACAGTGTGGATCAGATACAGTGTTGATTAGATACAGTGTTGGATAATTAAATACAGTGCAGGTTGGATACAGTGCAGGTCAGATATAGTGCGGGTAGACATGCCAGCTGCAGTAGTGTACTTACTGTGACAGCAGCCGGGAGGTGTTCCCCAAATTATACTGTAAATGGCCCAATTGAAGTCTGTGAGGATGATAATGAACCCAGCACTGCAGTGTACACAGTGCTCAACTCAATGCCTGCCATGCCTGTTTGTGTGTCTCTGCAGTGCAGCATCAGCTTGAGGGGAGGAACATGCTAGGATCCATGGGCTGAGAGCTGTGTTAATGGCGGTCAGCCCAAAACCAAAACCCAAAACCCACGAGTTCTAAAATCCGGCTCTAGGAAGATGATATTTTTATTTTTAGATCCAAGGCAGTGGCCCTTATTCAGATCGGTGCGGATATTCCCGCATTCTTACGGAGCGGTCCGCACGCCACAGTGTTTTGCCGCGTGCGGCCATCGTAGAAACGCCCACGTGTCCTCCGCATTCGGACGGACTCACTCTTTAAGAACAGGGCGTGTTTACGGACGACATACAAACCATGCGTGTGCGGGAGAAACACTCCGATTCTGCACGGTATTACAGAGTATTACAGAGTATGCTCGGAAATACCGCATCCGACCGGGAGCCAAGCGGTGCTACCGCCCGTAAGCGGAGTATTTACGCCAAACAACCCACTATTAAGTATCTTCTGCAAGACATCACATGACCCACTTATTCAATTACCTATCCTCATAAAAAACTGCTTATTTGGAATTGGAATCAATTAGATGCCAATATATCCTTACAAGCATGCCTAACACATGCATTGCACACATTAACCCTTACAGCAATTGAAGTGCAATGGTTTGTATTAGACCCTGTGTAAAAGATTATAAACAATCTACACATATACTGTTTAATGTGCAAAGAAAACCAACAACTGTGAACTTGCATAAAGAATTTATTAGAAAAAACAATTAACATATAAATAAAAAAATATCAAAACATAAATTAAATAAGCAGATCTTTGAGGTCCTGCAGGTCGGCTAGCAGGAGCCTCAAGTGGTGCTCCGCCCGCAGGAGGGCCCCACGCACCCCCTCATCTGCCGGTGTGGTGTCATCTGTGGGCATGTGAAAGGGGCAAAAATTAGTCATGTTATTCATGCATACATTTCACATACTGCGACATAAATTCCACAAATGCTAGGTGACATGTGTGTGTATATATATATATATATATATATATATATATATATCTATCTATGTAGAGAGATAGAGACACACATAGATAAATAGATATGACACATACATATATACATACATGCAAACTTATTTACTACATACTGTCTTTTTTTGCCTCTACCCTTTACTCTGCAGAAGACATAACAGTCATAGAGTTTCTTCTCAGTCACAACCCACCCATGACTAACCAATGACAAGCATGTCATGGCCTCCGTCAATAAGAACTTGTCACAATCTGCTCAGTCTAAGTTCAGTGATGGTTCGTGGCATGGGAGTTATGCAAATGTCAGGAATGCACAGTACACATCCTCAAAATCACAATTCTGTCTAAACCAACCTACAATTCTGTGAGGGCAAAAAAACAATCTGAACTACAGGGGGTGTTTAGGTAGAGGAGGCTCCTGGGACACTGGCAACTTCTGACTCCATTCCAAGGTAGGCCGGCCCATACTCCATTTATAGCATACATCCTAGAGTCTATAAATAACATTCACCAACAATATAGATTCCACTATTTGATGGGTCATAATCTACGATTGCAGCAGGTGAATTTAATCCACAAATGATCCACTCATCCCTTTACTCCAGGATCCTGTTTAACTACAACGGTTATGTGGCAGTCAAAATGGAGCTCCAACCCATCCCACAAACCTGTGTAATTGAGAGGTGTCCTGGATGAAAGGGATGCATTGGACACCCCATCTAACCCGTACCTGTATCTGTAGCTACCCACTTTGGGGTCTATATGAATAGTATTGGCACACAATTTTTAATCACCAGTGCTACATAACAAATACCAGTACAACTACTTCATGAATGATGCATTATGTAAACATACCGATCTGCTGGGACTCCGGGGCTTGGCACGCCTCCTCCCCCTCTGAATCTGACTCCTCTGGGGCAACCGTGGCCTCCTCAGCCCCCTCCTCCGCCAGCTCCTCTGCCACCATCACCACGTCCACCTCCTCCGCCACAAGCACCTCCTCCTCCACCTCCTCCTCCTCCACCTCCTCCTCCTCCACCTCCTCCTCCACCACCACCACCTCCTCCTCCTCCACCTCCTCCTCCGCCACCAACACCTCCTCCTCTTCCACCTCCTCCACCACCACCTCCTCAGGCACCTCCTCCTCCTCCACCACCTCCTCCACCATCTCCTCCACCATCTCCTCCTCCTCCACTTCCTCCTCCTCCACCCTTGCCGCCACCTCCTCCTCTGGGTGTTGGGCCTCCTCCTGGGCCAGGGCTGCCTCGGCCTCTTCACGGGCCTGTCGGCCTCGGGCTCGTGCTGTGTGGTAGAAAAAAAAATCATGGTCAATGTCGGGTCATTGGGGCACATGTATTAATCCATAACAAGACATACATGGAAGGGTGATAATGATGGCAAACGATGCAGGCAAGTAGCTCCTTACTGTTAATGGACTCAAAAAAGTGACATTTAAATTATTATGTGATTGTTAGTAATTTGTTCAAACATTACAACCCTGGCATTTATCAATGTGTAACACATATTAGATCTGGCACATTGTATGCATCAGAATCCTCAATGCTATGTCATTACATATAAAAGCCACATGACTGCATGTTAACCAGGAAGAAGCACACATAACAGTCTATGGACTTTTAAACCCATGGACACCCACTTATCATGAGACACATGTTATTGTTGATATATGCTATGTTGTAAGTGCGAAATTTCATAGCTAAAATACTCACATTCAGCAATTTCGCCCCTGATTTGCTGCAATAGCTGGGGCTGGCGCCTGCGGAGGTCCGACCACCGCCTCTCGAGCTGCCCGGGGGACCTCCGCACCCGAGTGCGGGCGTAAATACGGCGCCCTGCCGCAGCATATGCCCTCCGCTTATGGCGGTTAGTTATAAAGGGCCCCGCACGGCCCAGCCTTGTCTCCATGACGGAGACCAGAACCCTCAGCTCCGCATGTGTAAAGGGGTCTGCCCTTCGTGTCTCCGCCATGTTAACAATGGCATCTATCAACCAATCAGGTGGTGGCATTGGTTGATCACAGTTATTTGTGTTAATAACTTTATTGTTCATCTTTACATGAACAGCGTCTCTGCGCCAACACAAATGGTGACAAATTCGCATGCCTTAAAAACAGTAGTGCTGATGTATGGCAATGAACAAATCTGATATATATAAAACACAGTGTGTATGCACTTAGCAAATCCAATGACGCCTGGCTCCGCCAAGCAACGCGTGCTATAGCTTAGCAACGCATAGCTGTAGTTAGCATTACTTACTCTATGCATCTATGTGTATGCGTACATTTATGTGTCAAAGACACATACACATACTTGCAGGTATCCTGAGACCAGCATTATACACCAGCCCTGCCTGCCTGCCTGCCTGCCTGCTCCTTGAAATGTTGAAACATGTGAATAAATTCAAATATCATATATATATATATATATATATATATATATATATATATCTGCAAACAAATCATACATCAACACAGGAAAAAATCCCCAACACATTAGAGAATAAATCAATGTACTCACCAGTCATCAGGGATAGTATCAACTACAATAATGAAGATATAACAAACACATAAGATCCCTTGTACAAGGTATAATAATTAGCACCTATATTGAACTTCCCCCAAAACTAAGCACATATGATAAATATCTCCTATTTCTTTGCCATTAGGAGGGCAGGCTGGCTAATTTTAGTTTTGTAACACTGACAACTAACACACTGTACTTATTTGAAGGGCTGATTTTGACTACAATTGGTGTGTTCTGTCAACTCGATAACATGTACCTGAAGTATCTTTGCGCCACAGAGTCCCGCAGCTGGTATCCCCTCCGGCATTCAGGGGCGCGGGATGGGCGCATGGGCGGATCTTGCGGCTCAGATGGTACCTCCCACTCATCAAAGGGTATCTCACGCCGCACAGCAATGTTGTGGAAAAATATACACAGGCCCACGATCCTCGACACCATTTGAGGCGCATATTGTAAGTCACCACCAGTGCGGTGGAGCACTCTAAATCGACCTTTTAAAAGGCCAATTGAGCGCTCCACCACTTGCCTGGTGGCAACATGCGCCCGATTGAATGCCTCCTGTGGGCCCGGTGCTGGGTAGCTGTACGGCGTAAGTAGCCAGGGCGTACATGGGTAACCGGAGTCACCCAGAACCCACGCATCACGGCCTTCCAGCTCTTGGAGTCTTTGCCATATCCCGGTTTGTCGGATGACATGAGAGTCATGGGCACTTCCGGGAAACTTCGAGTTGAAGGCGAGAATTTCCATGGATGGGCCACATACCACCATCACGTTCAGTGAGTGGAACAATTTGCGGTTCCTATATATCTTCTCACTTCGAGATGGAGGCACAAATGGTACATGGGTGCCATCCACAGCCCCTATCACATTAGGGAAGCCAGCAATTTGATGGAAGGCCTGCTGGCTTCTGCGCAGGGTCTCGGTGGCAAATGTCATGGCCATGAAGTGCCCCTTGCGCCTGAACATGGCCGACGTCACACGCCTCAGGATTCGGCAGAAGGCCGGCTGAGATATTCCAGCAAGTACTGCCACTACTTGTTGGAATGATCCTGAGGCGCAGAAATGCAACACCGCCAGCAGCTGTGTGTGAGGCGGAATTGCTGTCGTGATCCCGTGTAGAGGTTCCAGATCGCTCTGAATTAAGGTGAGCAGATCCAGAATGACATGTGGCGGTAACCGGTACCTAGTAAGTACCTCATCATCGGGCATAGCAAACAGAGTCACCCGTGTGCGATAGATTCTAGCACGTCCTGGCCTCCTTGGCCGACGAGTGGGGAGAGCCGCAAGTGCCCTTAGCCTCCTCTCCATGTAGCGCATCATTGCTTCAGCAACCTATAAAGAAATGAACATAAATACTGATGCACCTATGCACATAATGGCCATATCCCACTACAAATAGATTTGTAGCCTTCAATACGTACAATAGATGGCCGCCCCGTGAAATCCCTCAGATCCATTTGACTCTATAATGATGACACAATAATATGAACTCAATACACACCGTCCAAAACACTCAGATAAAGGTGTCAGCATTTTTTGCCGACATCATGTACTATGAGACATTTCATCTATTGCTGGGACATGTTGTCCTGCAATAGATGAACCCACACAGGTTTAAGACCTGTGAGTGAAATAGTGAACATGTGACATGTTGCAATAATGCTACACGCACTTTGCTGGCCCAACAATCTGTAGTCAGTGAGGCAATTGTGCATACATTCATACACTTACATTGTTAATGGATATCATATCTACAAGGAGCATGGAAGAGCTTACCTTAGACCCTGACAAGTCCAGATCTGGAGACAAATGATTCTAGCAGCAAGTCACTATTTATAGGGCTCTCACATGTGTGGTCTATAACAGTAGAGATGAGTATTGCATGACTTGTGGCCTGGATTATCTAAGGGATTGGGCTACTTTTAGCTTGCAATCAAACGCCACAATACCACAGTAGTCATGAATCAAATGTCATGTCATGCTAGCAAATAGCATGTGTATTGTGCAATAGTCACAGGTGTATCAGAAGATTCTATGCAATGTTAGCATTGGTGCCCAGTATTTCATGTAGAACTTTCGCCAGGTTTTACACAATGGAATTTCCGCCACCGTATGCGGCGCGAAAAAACAGCGACGTACGCTCACGCACGGAACGCAGCTGCCGCTGATGTCCGCCAAACAGGCTACACAAACAGTATATAAAGGTGTATTAGAAGGTGACCTGCATTTTTACACAAAAATGCAGATCTGGCTCAAAATTTTTCATTTTCACAAGGAATGAAGGAGACAAAGCACCCCAAAATCTGTGCCCCAATTTCTCCCGAGTACGGCAATGCCTCATGTGTGACCAAAAAATACCAGTTGGGTGCATGGCAGGACTCAGAAGGGAAGGAGTGATTTTTGGATTTTGCAGCACAGATTCTGGTTGAATGACCCCCGAAACACCCATACAGTGGAACCCCCCCACAAGTGACCCCATTTTGCAAACTACACCCTTCAGGAAATTCATCAAGGGGTATAGTGTACATTTCAAACCCCCCGGGGTTTCACCAATTTTGATACAACTGAGCTGTGAAAATGAAAAATTAATTTTTTTTTCATTTTCACTGCCCAGTTGTACCACAATTGGTGAAACCCCTGGGGGTTTGAAATGTACACTATACCCCTAGATGAATTCCCTGAAGGGTGTAGTTTGCAAAATGGGGTCACTTGTGGGGGGGTACCTAACTTTTAGCATCTTATGGTGCCTAGAAACCTACATTGTGCCTAAAAAATAATCTCATAAAAAGGAGGCTCCAAAATCAAGTAGGTGCTCCTTCTATTATGAAGCCTGTGGTTTGGTCACCGTGCACACTAGGGCCACATATAGGATATTTATGAAAACCAAAGAATTGGGGGAATCAATTTTTAGTCACATTTCTCTAGTAAAATGTACTGTGTTCCTTAGAAAAATGTATTAAAATTGCAAATCTGCAAAAAAAATGAAATTTTGAAATTTCACCTACACTTTGTTTTAATTCCTGTGAAACACCTAAAGGGTTAACAAACTTCCAAAATGCTGTTTTGAATACTGTGAGGGGTGCAGTTTTTGAAATGGCATCATTTATGGGGGTGTCTCACATAAAAGTCACTCAAAGTCACATCATAACTGACCTGGTCCCTAAAAAAATCAGAGTTTGAAATTTTCTTGAAAATTTTAGAATTTGCTATTCATATTTTAAGCCTCCTAGTGTCCAAAAAAATGAAAATGAGGTTGAAATAATGATGGCAACATAAAGTAGACATATGGTCTATGTTAGTTATTCACTATTTTGAGTGGTAAGATTATTTGTCTCACAAGCAGAAAATTTAACATTTTGCAAATCGCAAAATTTTCCATTTTTTTACGACATTTTGGTATTTTTCACAAAAAAACACAGACTGTATCGACGAAAATTTACCACTAACTTGAAGTACAATGTGTCACTAGAAAACAATCTCAAAATCACTGGGATAAGTAAAAGCAAAAAAAAGTTATCCCCACTTAAGTGATACATGCCAGATTTGAAAAAAAGGGCTCTGTCAGGAAGGCAAAAACTGGCTCTGTCATGAAGGGGTTAAATAACATGGCATGAATTCGTGCTGAGGCAGTGGAGTGGGGAAGGACCGACTCCATTAACTCTCTCTACGACTAAATCTTTGCAATCAGCTTCAAGTTTAAGTACAGTAGAGAGTGGAGTATGTCTAACAAAATGTTCTAGGGCAGGAATAAAACCGGACAATCTCAGCCTTGTTTAGTAATAAACATCCTTTTCCAGTCAATTTATGGTTTCAGTTGTGACATATCCTGAAAAGATTCACCCAATTTAAGTTCCACATCTTTAAATATGCAGTAATATTGTCCACAGTTTGAGCCAGTAACAGACTGATTGTGTTCTTTATTGCCTCTACGACACCAATGTAGATGATAGGGGTCTCAAGTATCACAGGTAGATTATGGTGTGAATCCGCTGGGTCAACAAAAGCTTTCTTTCAAGCTGAAAGCAGCATGCCATTTTCGGTGGATGGCACCATGTTGGATTCTGTGAAGATAGCACATTGGGGTTGCCTCTAGCATGTGTCACAGATGAGGGTTCTAGGTAGCCTTGTTAGCGGTAGCCACCATGGAAGGAAAGTGGAGCTCAGAACTGGAGCAGCTCACTCCATTGAAACTGGCACTGGAAGTAGGGTAAGAAGTTATTTAGTTATCCTGGTTACAGATGGGGCAGGTCCCATCTTGGCAGGGGATGGCGACGCCAGCTGCCATCCCCCACCAGCGCCATCTGCATAGCGAGAAGGGGATGCGCGCGCATGAGAGGCGCGCGCGTCCCCTTCTGACGGCGCTTCTGGCCGCTCCCCCGTGTCACCGCCGGCTTGTCGGTGGTAACCCGGGGTCCCCGCCGCCTGCCCGCACCCCCCTAAACCTGTCCGTCTCCCTGAGGCGGAGACGGACAGGGTTGCCGTCGCCCCGCCGACGGAGATTGAGACGCGCGTGAGACGCACGCGCGTCTCAGTCAGATGGTTAGGCAGACCTTTGGCGGATCGCCAGAACGTCAGCGCTGGCGATCCGCCAGCGGTCTGCCTAACCTTCACCAGCAAGGAAGAGGCCTGCCCCATCTGTATGCTCAGTCTTTTAATTTGTACAACATGGTCTTAACAATATCCTTAACATCCTTGTTTCTTAAAGTATAAATGAAAGGGTTTAGCATAGGAACGATGACCGTGTACATAAGAGTAAGGAACTTATCATACTGACTGCCCTGGGGGTTTATGTAGACAATGATGATTGTACTATATGAGAGACCGGCAACTATAATATGTGAGGAACAAGTGGAGAAAGCTTTGTGTTTACCGTCCACATTCTTAATTTTAGTGATTGTAATAATAATATGTGTGTAGAATCCTAAAATAAGGATGAAAGGAGTAAGGGTTGTAAAAATAGATCCCACACTGGTTAACAACCTAATATTGAAGGTATTAGAACAAGCAAGCTTCTGTACTGAAGCCAAATCACAGATAAAGTGATTTATTTCATTGGGTCCACAGAATTTTAAGCCAGCTGTGACAAATATCAGTATCAAAGAAATGATCAAACTGATGATGAAAGGTGTAACCATCAGAAGAATAACAAATAAATGGTTCATGATTGACGAGTATCTTAAAGGATGATTAATTGCCAAATCCCTGTCAAACGTCATAACCACAAGAAAATAACATTGTGTTACACCAAGGACACCATAGAAATGTAACTGTACAAAGCATCCGGTAATCGAGATCCTCTTGCTAGTCGCAGTCAAATTAGCTAGAAGACTGGGAACAGTAACAGACACTGATGACATTTCCAAAGCTGCAAATACAGATATAAAATAATACATTGGACAATGGAGCGATGGTGCAGTCTTAACAATAGCAATAACTGCAAAGTTTCCAGTAACACTAGTAATATACATCAGTAGGATAACAATGAGAAGTAAGATTTTGTATTGGTGGAGATCAGAGAATCCCACCAGAATAAATTCTTTGACCATTGTTGTGTTTAATTCCTCCATTTTTTATGACTTGAACACCTAAGAAAGCCTAGTGAAAAATAATTATTATAATTGAGAATATGTAGATTTATGTGTGTAAAAAAAGTTACGTTATATTATAACTTTACAAATATTCTAATTCATCCAGCATTGGGTTACCTGCTTCCTATTTTCCAAACACTGAACTGGAAAAGGGTTAAAATAATTGTTTGGTACTTGTTTCCTAGCACGGCCACAACGATCATAATCGCGGTCATCGGGGGTAAAATCGGGGCCATCGCGGGCATCGTATGCGCAAAAAAATCGGGTGCGATGGGCCAGACGCGATGCCCGCGATTTCCCCATAGAGAACAATGTTAAATGCCTCAATTTACCCGCGATGACCACGATTTCCCATAGGAAACAATGTGAAATGGCTCAATTTACCCAAATTATCATAGGAACAATGGTAAATGGGCCAAAAACACCCCTGAACATTGAAATGTCCCCCCAAAAGTAGTTTACGCCACCACGTGATCAACGTGAACCCAAAGCGTGGCGAGCGCAGCGAGCCCGCGAGGGGCGGCGGTACGCGTCCTCCGACCTTTTCATACCCCTATTATCCACTAGGGCGTGGAGTTGAGAATAGAATAGTGTGGCGAGCGCAGCGAGCCACCGAGCCCGAAGCGTGGCGAGCGCAGCGAGCCCCGCGAGGGGACGCGGATACCTGTGAAGCCCGCGAAGGGACGCGTTTACCTGTGAAGGTATCCGCGTCTGCTCGCCACGCTTCGGGCTCGCCACACTATTCTATTCTCAACTCCACGCCCTAGTGGATAGTGGGGGTATGAAAAGGTCGGAGGATGCGTACCGCCGCCCCTCGCGGACTCGCTGCGCTCGCCACGCTTCGGGTTCACGTTCATCGCGGGGTGGCGTGAACTACTTTTGGGGGGACATTTCACTGGTCAGGGGGGTTTTTTGGGCTTTCTGGCCCATTTACCATTCTTCCCTATGATGATTTGGGTAAATTGACCCATTTAACATTGTTTCCTATGGGGAAATCGCGGCCATCGCGGGTGGACCATTTAAGCATTTTTAGGCGCACACGACGCGACCGACCCGATTTTTCACTGTTTTCAATGCATTTCAATGGAAAAATCGATGGGCAAGATTTGTGGCCGTGCTAGGAAACAAGTACCAATTGTTTTATAGAATATGTGTGGTTTTTTTTTTTTAGAATGGATACATATTCTGTGATAGAGAACAGAGGTTCCCAAACGTGTTCCTCAAGGCACCCCAACGGTCCAGGTATTAAGTATATCCATGCTTAGCCACAGGTGACTTATTTAGTAACTTAGTCAGTCTGTATTAACCATCTGTGCTGAGCCATGGATATACCTAAAACCTGAATCATTGGGGTGCCTTGAGGACCGAGTTTGGGAACCTCTGATACAGAATTCCTATAACACAGGGGTTCTCAATCTCAGTCCTCAGGACCCCATACAGGTCACGTTTTCCAGATCACCTCACAGGTACACAGGTGCACTCATTACTCACTGACACATTTTAAAAGATCCACAGGTGGAGCTACTTATTTCACTTGTTTCTGTGAGGAGACCTGCAAAACATGCACTGTGTGGGGTCCTGAGGACAGAGTTTGAGAACCTGTGCTGTAACAGCTTATATATATATTCATATATCAAATGAAAGGAAATTCAACACAATAAACAGAGGTCAAATATTTGCATTGGAAGAGTAGTTATGCAGTAAAAATAACACTTAGGGTGAAAATCCCTGTGTGCTTATGATGTCACTGTTATATCAGTCTTTCGTTGGGTATCATTTATTTTTCAAGACAGCAGCACAGCGACGTGGCATTGAGCCAACCAATGTCTGGAGCTCTTCCTTCTTTATTATGTGGTGCCATGAGACAACTATAACCTCAATTAAATCTAATTTATTGGATGGACGCCTCAGATGTACCAGTTTTTTCAAACGGAACCACAAATGTTCTATTGGGTTCAGGTCTGGGCTGTTTCCTGGCCATCCCAGCACCTTTATGTCATTCCTTTGAACCACTTTTCACATATCCATGCATTTTGGCAGGGGACTGAATCCTGCTGGGAAAAAAATGGGGCATTATCTGGAAAAATATCCCTGATAGAAGGTAGATGTTTTGGATGTAGGATGGTGTCAATGTACTTTCCACTGTTCGGTGTGCCATCTATGACATGAAGGCGGCCTACAGCATCTGCTGTCATACATGCCCAGATCATAACACTTGCAGAATTCTTTGTTGTCGCTTAAATGCAATCTGGATGTACCTCTTCCCCCGATGCTACGTCTCACATATTTTCTCCCAACACTACCAAATATCGATATCTTAGTTTCATCACTCCATATCACTTGTTTCCATTGACCTTCTGTCCATGCAATGTGTTCTTTTGCCCACTGTATTCGTTTTTGCTCACTCTCTATGATCTCATGCAGTGTACTGACCAAGATGAGGTTACTGTCTATCTCTTGTAAACTGAAATCCCTTTTTTAATTGTATAAATTGAATCCGCCATAACAAACTTATCTGGCAGAGTACTCCATATCTTAATTGCCATTACTGTAAAAAATACCCCCACTCCATCATCCTGGGCAGGGCTGGACTGGGACTAAACAGAGGCCCTGGCATTAAATGTACACAGGCCCACTTTAGTGCCAGCATCCAGCTCCTGGCAAAGAACACTCCCCATACTTTTCCTGACTTCTCCTACTTCTTGGCTTATGTTCTTACAAATATAATTAATATCAGAACAACAAGCAAGCATACATTACTATCAGAACAACAAGCAAGCATACATTAATATACAAACAACAGAGCTTATCTTGCAAAGGATTCCAACATGTACCATAGGCAGACATTTGGAATTTGGTTGGTTCCGTCAGCGCACCTTATTGGTGTAGGTAACATTCAAATAAAAGGGAAAGCATTCTCCCGTTTGACCAAGCCCTGGCTTAGCATTTGCAGAGGATTATATTGTGCTCACTGTAGCAATTTATTAGGACAGAGGTGTATAGAGTGTATAGAGCAGGTTGCACCCATACACACCAAAAAAGCCATAACTACAAATGTTAGTTCCGTGTGTATAAAAAGAACATTGGTGTCCTCTACACATGCATTATTTAGACATTACCAAAAGTTGGATATGCATTAGCCGACAGTGACAAAAGTAATGTCACCACAAAAATGTTGACATGAAAAATCAATATGTGTACATGGACACTGTCCCCTCACAATGTCTAACTAATGCATGTCTAACTTTTTTCAATGTCTAACTAATGCATGTCTAACTTTTGGTGTCGACTTATTGACTGTCTGACTAGACATTGTCTGCCAGCCGTAATAGACAAAGAAGAAGAAGGCTAGAGATATTTCGGGTGCACTCGTGGGTTTTGTCTTGTGGTCTGTTCAACTAATTTGAAATAAATAATAAGTATTAAAAATTAACCTTTATTTATTTTCTTATTTAAAAAGAGGGGAGATATATGTATTCTCTCCTCTCCACAAAAAAAAGGAAAGAAAAAGAAGTGCATTAAAGTAGGAAATGGTGCTTAAAAAAAATGATTGTTAGGTTCTGATCTTTATGTGCCGTTACTCATATACTTAATATATAAGAGGATAGGAGATCTCAAATTACTACAGGACAATGACCTGAAAATAACACACAATAAAAATAAAATAAAAATATCAAAATATCAAAATAGACAAATAAAATAAAATAAAAGGAGTAATATATATATATAATGGAAGGGCAGCAAAGCCCTGAAACAATGGGAGAAATAAAACCCAGAAAAAAAAAAGAAAAAAAGAAAAAAAGAAATAAAAAGAATAGACCCCGCAATCAAAACACATATAGGCTGCAAATATGAAATAAACAATGAAAAGCCAAAAACTAATAACACAAAAATTAAGAGAGCAATAAGAAACCAAAGCCATCTATCACTTGAGGTAATATAGGAAAATGGGCTTATGAGAAAACTCACCATATTTAGAAACTGGGAAATTCCCCCACAAAAATACATAGAAAAAACGGGAAAATCCAAAATAAAAGAAATCATTAGCAGACCCTCCCCCTGACAATGGTTGCCAAGGGAGAAGAATAAAGACAGACCGGAGGTGGCCACTCGGCTTGCCCTGATGAAGCCGGAAGTACCCGGTGAAATGAGCAAAGGCGCGTGATTTGTAAATAGTTCTGATGTGCCGAGAAATGTTTAGAAATGTTTAGAATTGTGAAATACATGTACCCACCATTGTAGAGAACAGGCATGAGCCACTAATCAGTGTGTGAAGCAGCAGGGACATGCCAGGCAGAGACGCCGGACACCCTATGGAGATAGACACTGACGGAGCCGTGTAAGCCTGCATGCGGCTTAACACGGCTACCGCCAGCAGGGGACAGCGATAATAGCATAGATTGTGTCAGTAAATACAGTGTCAAAAGACACAATAAATGTGCAAAGCAAACAAGGAGGTTACAGCACTACTGCCATGTGTAACAGTAAACGGAGACGCTGCATAATATAAGCAGTGGAAATAACAGTAAATGTTACCACATGCGCTGTTGGAGCACGGCACTGATTAAGCTCACAGTATAAACCATTAAATATAAGTACAAGAGACAAGCTGCAGATATAAGCAGCGCAAGTAGTGAATGATTGTTATCAAACACCATTAAGCGCTACACTGTTTGACACAACACGCTACACAAACTGGCAAATATAATAGCAGGAGATAAGCTGCATAAATGAGCAGCGAGTGAAATGAATAACTGCTACCAAATACTACTAAGCTCTATATGGACAATGCTTACAACTTAAACTGTTAAATACAATAACCGAGGAAGAATTGCAGAGATAAGCAGTAAGTGTAGCGATTGAACGCTATTAAAGGCACTATTTGAGGACAGAGTGAACAGCGCAATACCTAGTGGGATTACCATACAACCGCTAACTGTGATAACAAACAGAACGCCACATGAATAAAAATATTGTACTGACTTCAATCTGTGAGAGCTTGCAGGGTGCAAAAATACAGATGCCAGCCAGGGTGAAAAGGGAAAGGTCTTAGAGCAGGGCTGGGCAATTGTGGCCCTCCAGATGTTGATGAACTACACATCCCAGGATGCTTTGCATTACTTTTGCTATGTGGACATGCTGAAACTGATGCAAGGCATGCTGGGATGTGTAATTCATCAACATCTGGAGGGCCGCAATTGCCCACCACTGTCTTAAGGTGGCCATACACACGCAGAGTTATCTGCAGATCTGTCTGGTTGGAACAAATACCTGGTTATGGATGAGAGCAAATGACAGTTGATCATTTGCTTGGAAATGCTGGAAAACTGCCAAACTGTCACTCATCCATAACCATGTTTTTGTTCCAACCAGGCAGATCTGAAGATAAATCTTACTAGTGTATGGGCACCTTTAGAGAGACCACTAAATGCTGTATATACATGTGACCCTCTCCTACAATTAAATAATAAGGAGAAGAGGAAATAATAAAAACTCCAGGGCATACACCATAACTACAAAAGTAGTAGATATACAAGCACACAAGTGTTGAGGCACATCATAGGGTGACTATAAATAATAGTTCCCAAAATCAAGAATAAGTGCCAGGAAGAGCAAAATGAAAACATCCCTTACCTCTGTCAAAATGACAGCTCTATAAACCTGCTGAGTAATAATAAAGAAAGATACATCTCCCACAAAAGAACCCACACTGAAGGACACAAAGTATCATAAAATATTGCAATTGTGAGCTGGCAGAGAGCCCAGAAAAAAAATCAAAGACTAAAAGATTATAAATGCAACAAAAAATGACACAGAGTCCGAAAATGTGCTAACAGTGGATCATGCCTGTCATCCTCTCAAAATAATAAAAAGAATGAAAAAATATCCAACTAAGAGGTAATTAATTATAAATACAAAGAGTGAAGCCAAACACACCCTGATCAAGGGAATTAAAGTCGGAATACAATAAAGGGTACATGATGTATGAATATTAAGTATATGAGTAACGGCACATAATGATCAGAACCTTACAATCATTTTTTTAAAGCACCATTTCCTACTTTAATGCACTTCTTTTTCTTTCCTTTTTTGTGGAGAGGAGAGAATACATATATCGCCCCTCTTTTTAAATAAGAAAATAAATAAAGGTTAATTTTTAATACTTATTATTTCTTTCGAATGAGTTGAACGGACCACAAGACAAAACCCACAAGTGCACCCGAAATATCTCTAGCCTTCTTCTTCTTTGTCTATTACACATGTAAATATATCTAGAGAAGGGTAGCACCATAGCTGTCAAACAATAGAAAACAAAAGAAAGCACACAATTTATAGTGTGAAATATAAATAAGAGGTACAAAGAAACAGCAGGGAATTGTACAGGGTCCGAACAAAAGGAACACTCAGTGCGGAATTAAAACACTTCCTCCAAAAATTGTCTGCCAGCCATCTGGAACCTCCTAAACCACCAACTCTATTCACTGCTCCCCCCCCCCCCCCCATACCCTGCACCTCCCACTGCTTCCTTCATTCCCTGCCTGCTTCTTTAAATCTCTCTACTTACATCCTTTTCTCACCCCCTTTACCTCTCACTAACCTCTTCCTTTCTAACCTCTCTTCTCATCAACCACAGCTCTTTCTTCAAGTGGAGACACAGACATCAGGCACCAGAGCCATAGCAGATGTGACAATCATTTAAGGGGCTATTTACTAAGACTTGGATGGAAATAAAGTGAACAGGGATAAAGTACCAGCTCCTAACTATCATGTTTCAAACCCAGTTTGTGACATGGCAGGTAGGAGCTTATTGAATGTATAAGTATGTCTATGGTATAGAATTCAAAATGTCCATTCATGTATACAGTATATACAGGACTAAAGAGCTAGGGCAAACATTTGTAATAACTATTTAATTCCAAACAAAATAGGTGATGAGTTATGCTTATTTCAAGACACATTATGACAGTATAGAAATTGAGAAGACAGCCATTTTACCCTTCCATGATAGGTCCCATCCAAACAGTTATAATCAAAAAGCACCTAGAAAAGGGTTATTATACTCCACGCACCATGCTTCAGGAAGGAGATGATATTAAACAACCATTAAGCGGAAACTAAAATAAACTAGTATAAAGAATTTTTAGTCAAATACAACTCAATTCACCTGGGAATAATTAGCATTTACAAAGATGTGTCCAATCTACTCTATTGTTCTTTCTTATCATTCATTTAAGAATGAGGACAACATTTTATTTTTATATGAAAATAATGATAATTAATAAATTCTTTATCTTACCCCATTTGATGCAGTATGGGGGATATCAATGTGCTACTGTATATCACCCAACATAGTCTGAATATATAGAGCAAGGGGCAGACTAGATGGGCTAAGTGGTTCTTATCTGCCATCAATTTCTATGTTTCTAACACAAATGTGCCTCATATACTATGAGGATTCAGGGGAAATTTACTAACTACATACAACTTTCTTACCCTTTCTTACCCTTATTTGACACACATTTAATTTTTTTTTTTTTTTTTGCATAAAGAAAAATCTAGCATTATTTAAATGGGTTTTTGTTTAATACCATCCAAATGAAATAAGTAGCTATTAGTATTAGATTCTAAATGAAGAAGTTCAAATAGATACATGAATTAAACTGACAAAAGAATTATGAAGGTCTACATAAAAGCCAACCTGGTCAAGATACATCACAAATAAAAAAAATACACACCAAATATTACATAATAATAATAATAATAATAATAATAATAATAATAATAATAATAATAATAATAATAATAACAATAATAATAATACCTACAGTATACTTAGTGCAGATTTAATTGCCATCAGACTCTTTGTAAAATCCTATGTAGACATATTTATACTAACAGGGCTGAATAATTAGAGAACAATCAATGTATAACTCATGGGAAATCTTAAGAATTCTACAGTTCAGTAGATTAATTAATGATTAACAAGACAATTAGCACATACAGTACACTGCTTCTTTTTTTCTTTCATTAAGAGATAATACTGAATAGCAAATAAACAAACAACATTTAAATTAAAAATAGACTAATGATACTGGCAATTAAATTAAACATAATGTACTGTATCTTTGAATTTCAAACTGTCTTACAGTATATTTAATTACATAACAATTATAGGCGTAATTCTTATAGATTAAAGGTCCACACACACTGGGCGATTATGCCCAGTGTGTATGGACAGCAATGACCGCTGTCATCGCTGGGGGGAAAGCCACTCGGTGCATACACACTGAGCAGCTTTCCCCCTGCCTGTCTGCAGCCTGTCAGCGGGGGCGGCCAGCTTTGCATAGTGCAGGGCTATGCAAAGCCATCCACAACGCCGATCATCTGGTAAGACCAGCAGATGAATGGCTTTCCTGGTGATGATGCGGGAGCGTGCATCACTGCTCATTGCCGGTCCATACACACTGGGCGGCTTTGAGTTGAAAGCCACTCAAGCTTGGTGTTTTGAGTGGCTTTCAGCTCAAAATCACCCAGTGTGTATGGGCCTTAATGGAAATTGATCTGTCCAGGGCCGGCGCTACCCACTCAGCAGCTCCTGCAAAGCAGGGAGGTGCCATGCTGAAAAGGCACTGTCTCCCTCCCTGCTCTGCTAAAGCTGTCTCAGCCCTCACTGTCACTGCCTCCTGCACGCCGCCCGCAGCGCCTGTCTGACAGTGGGCGGCAGTATGGAGAGGCTGAGCAGCTCCCTGCACCGCGCACACACTGTCCTCCTCCTGCCACCTGCCCCCTCTTAGTCACAGACACTTGCGATGAGGCATGAAGCAGTGTCTGTGAATGCCTGGATGACATGTTGGATCAGCCCCCTACCCATTGCTCCCTGCGCCTGTCAGCTGTCAATCAAATGACGAACGGGCAGCAGTGCCGCCTCCCCTTCCTTCCCTCTTTTCAGTGAGCTGTGCCAGTGCCACTGCCAGTCCTCAACATGCCACCCCCTCTATCTCCTCCCTTCTTCTTCCATCTCCTCTTTCTCTCCCCTCCTTTCCCCCTCAGTCATGAGAGGGTTGTAATGGTGTCCTCAGCGTCCTGCCTACGCAGAAAGAAGGGGCGGGACTGCACAACAGCAAAAGAACAGCGAGTCTTTTATTGTACATGTTTATAACACATTTTTTTTTTTATATTAATTTAGATATTTTTTAAATAATGGGCTGGGTTATGTGCCTAAAGGTGGCCATACATGCTGCAATAGCAGCATGCGATGTGCGCTCCCGCGGGCATCGCATCGTACAGTACAAAAAGTATGTGCTTTTTGTACTGCTTTCAGATCGCATTGCACACACATTGCATGCATGCCGTGTGATGCGATCTAGCCCATAACATATGCAATTCTCGCAGCGTGTATGGACACCTTTAGTGCCTGCAACATTTTGCGGACGCAGCACTGAGATGGTGTATGCATACATGTACATGCACCTGAGATCCTCCATAGGATCGCATGTTGCATATGCTCCCACAATCGGGCTGCAGCTTGTTGTAATGGCAATGTGAAAGGGGATCAAATTTTATGGTTTGCAGGAGGGCGCCGGACACCCTAGCACCGGCCCTGGATCTGTCCCTCTGATTTGGTCACATTAAGACTACAGAAATATCACACACATATCAGCATAATACAGAGACCACTGGGTTTGAGCATCAGAAATTAGGATCGCAAGGATGGGATAATGACACTGTAAAACATTACTGTAAAATAGATTACTTGTTGACATTGACATAATTTTTTTTTTATAATTTAAAATAAATACATACAAAATTATATTTTATTGTTTATTCATAAAAGACATCAACTTGGACCTGGGGGAATGTCATTCAGTCTGCCTATCACAAAAGTCAAAGATGTCTGTGAAGAAGACATTTCTGTTGATGGAGGAGGAGAAACTTGCACACTTTCATTTGAGGGGATGTAAAGTGGATATTTAAGGTAGTGTTTTTTTTTTTGGAGGGGGGGGGGGGGGGGCAGTAGATTGAATTATTGCCTTGGGTGCCAAGAAGTATTACACCAGCCCTGGTAAGTGTTGCTTTGCCTTAAATCTAAAGGGCCAGGTACACCAAACATGATATCATCAGTTTTAATCACTCCACTTTATAAGAGGAAGTCCCTGGGCACTGACGGATTATGTTCTATTCCTATCTATAGCTTCTATTCCCAGTGTACTTCAGGACAAGTTATTAGTATTTCTTGGTTATTGGCTTGGCTATCCCATTGACCCATTTCTATGAAACCCCATTATTTCTTGTGTTAACCTTGGGATTATTCTGCCTGATGCCTAGTAGCACATTTGCCTTGCTGGTTCTGGCCTGTTCCCATTGACTGTAAATCAGTTTTCCCCATGGCAACCAGCCTCTGATTATTCCCCATTCCACCATCCCATACAATGGAACCCAAACAGGTTCTGTGTTTCAAGAGCAACAATTTCCGTATATCTGGTGAAATCTACTGAAACATTAGACTGTGTTTCTGTACTGCATAATTATTTACTATTGAACTAAGGCCCTGCTCTTGATAATGAGGCTCTTGCAATTGTTGCGATACACGGTCACCATATTTTCCTTATCTTTTTTTCCCTATCTTTCTCTCATTCATTCTCTCTTTCTTCGGTACCTTTCTATTTACTTTTCCTTTTCACTTGTAATACCTTGCATTGACCAGTTTATCACTTTCATTTGGTCATGCATTTTCTTTCTATCTATCACACTGATGTATATTTGCTTGCTGTATACACCAGTGTATGCAACTGTTCATGTATCACCCATCAGATTTATCTTTGTACTGTTTGTTACTTTATTGTTTTTGAAGCATAAATTGTAAATTTTACATGATACAATCAATAAAAACAATTCGAACTAAAAAAAATTGGGTTAATGTTATGTCTGTTTCTCTTTCCATGTATATCACCACTAGGGGCATCAGGCACCTGTGGACTTATCTCTCTGTCTCCAGACTCTGAGGTATCAGGTGCCTGATGATTGGAGGCAATCTGCTCAATTGGACACCTGTGAGCGGTCTATTTAGTCCTCCCCAGACCAGCACTCAGCGCTATCGGTTACAGAACGTGCCTTTCGCAGGAATAACTTTTTGTGTTTATATTGTGCCAGCCCTGAACACTTCTTGAACTCCTGTCCCAATCGCAGGCCTAAAATTGGGGAACTTCTGGCCAAGTCCCAGCCAGAGTCTCTACCCAGAGCTGCCCAGCCAGAGTCTCTACCCAGAGCTGCCCAGCCAGAGTCTCTACCCAGAGCTGCCCAGCCAGAGTCTCTACCCAGAGCTGCCCAGCCAGAGTCTCTACCCAGAGCTGCCCAGCCAGAGTCTCTACCCAGAGCTGCCCAGCCAGAGTCTCTACCCAGAGCTGCCCAGCCAGAGTCTCTACCCAGAGCTGCCCAGCCAGAGTCTCTACCCAGAGCTGCCCAGCCAGAGTCTCTACCCAGAGCTGCCCAGCCAGAGTCTTTACAGTCTGAGGAATTTCCTGGGGGGAGGCCAAAGTCTGATGTCCCGGTCTCCGCCAGAGGGTCCGATGTCCCGGTCTCCGCCAGAGGGTCCGATGACCCGGTCTCCGCCAGAGGGTCCGATGTCCCGGTCTCCGCCAGAGGGTCCGATGTCCCGGTCTCCGCCAGAGGGTCCGATGTCCCGGTCTCCGCCAGAGGGTCCGATGTCCCGGTCTCCGCCAGAGGGTCCGATGTCCCGGTCTCCGCCAGAGGGTCCGATGTCCCGGTCTCCGCCAGAGGGTCCGATGTCCCGGTCTCCGCCAGAGGGTCCGATGTCCCGGTCTCCGCCAGAGGGTCCGATGTCCCGGTCTCCGCCAGAGGGTCCGATGTCCCGGTCTCCGCCAGAGGGTCCGATGTCCCGGTCTCCGCCAGAGGGTCCGATGTCCCGGTCTCCGCCAGAGGGTCCGATGTCCCGGTCTCCGCCAGAGGGTCCGATGTCCCGGTCTCCGCCAGAGGGTCCTATGTCCCGGTCTCCGCCAAGGAGCCCGATGATCCGGTCCCCGCCAAGGAGCCCGATGATCTGGTCCCCGCCAAGGAGCCCGATGATCCGGTCCCCGCCAAGGAGCCCGATGATCCGGTCCCCGCCAAGGAGCCCGATGATCCGGTCCCCGCCAAGGAGCCCGTCTGTCTAGCCCCAGGAGGGGGTTCCGTCTGTCTAGCCCCAGGAGGGGGTTCCGTCTGTCTAGCCCCAGGAGGGGGTTCCGTCTGTCTAGCCCCAGGAGGGGGTTCCGTCTGTCTAGTCCCAGGAGGGGGTCCTATCCAGCCCCAGGAGGGGGTCGCTATTGCCCTGGCCTCCGGGTCAGAGGACGCTATTGCCCTGGCCTCCGGGTCAGAGGACGCTATTGCCCTGGCCTTCGGGTCAGAGGACGCTATTGCCCTGGCCTCCGGGTCAGAGGACGCTATTGCCCTGGCCTCCGGGTCAGAGGACGCTATTGCCCTGGCCTCCGGGTCAGAGGACGCTATTGCCCTGGCCTCCGGGTCAGAGGACGCTATTGCCCTGGCCTCCGGGTCAGAGGACGCTACTGCCCTGGCCTCCGGGCCTGAGGACGCTACTGCCCTGGCCTCCGGGCCTGAGGACGCTACTGCCCTGGCCTCCGGGCCTGAGGACGCTACTGCCCTGGCCTCCGGGCCTGAGGACGCTACTGCCCTGGCCTCCGGGCCTGAGGACGCTACTGCCCTGGCCTCCGGGCCTGAGGACGCTACTGCCCTGGCCTCCGGGCCTGAGGACGCTACTTCCCTGGCCTCCGGGCCTGAGGACGCTACTGCCCTGGCCTCCGGGCCTGAGGACGCTACTGCCCTGGCCTCCGGGCCTGTTGCCTCTGTGACTCCTGCGCCCCCCGGTCTTGAGTCCGCTCCTGCTGATTCCGTTGGGCATAAATTGAGGGCCGCCGTGTCGGCCGTCAGTTGCAATGTTTTTTCTTTTAGAGCATTTTCACCCGATGTGCCAGAGGTCCGTGAGGGTCCACCCGATGTGCTAGAGGTCCGTGAGGGTCCACCCGATGTGCCAGAGGTCCGTGAGGGTCCACCCGATGTGCCAGAGGTCCGTGAGGGTCCACCCGATGTGCCAGAGGTCCGTGAGGGTCCACCCGATGTGCCAGATGTCCGTGAGGGTCCACCCGATGTGCCAGATGTCCGTGAGGGTCCACCCGATGTGCCAGATGTCCATGAGGGTCCACTCGATGTGCCAGATGTCCGTGAGGGTCCACCCGATGTGCCAGAGGTCCGTGAGGGTCCGCCTGACGTGCCAGAGGTCCGTGAGGGTCCGTCTGACGTGCCAGAGGTCCGTGAGGTTCCGCCTGACGTGCCAGAGGTCCGAGAGGTTCCGCCTGACGTGCCAGAGGTCCGAGAGGTTCCGCCTGACGTGCCAGAGGTCCGAGAGGTTCCGCCTGACGTGCCAGAGGTCCGAGAGGTTCCGCCTGACGTGCCAGAGGTCCGAGAGGTTCCGCCTGAAGTGCCAGAGATCCGAGGAGTTCCGCCTGACGTGCCAGAGATCCGAGGGGTTCCGCCTGATGTGCCAGGGGTTCGAGAAGGGGACACCAGTACCACAACCCCAGGCATAGTCTTCGATGACACGGGGTATATTCCCGGAACTATCTTTTTTGATGGGAATATTTCCACGCTTAGTGCCTTTTTCTGCCAGCCTTGGGAAGGTACAAATATGGAGGAATTGATTGGCCATATGCTGATGAGGTTTAGAGGGGAGGCACTGGCATGGGCAAATTTTTTGGTGGAGTCTAAAGATCCAGCATTGCACGATTTGACTGCCTTCTCTGAAGCAATTACCAAAAGGTTCGGTCCACCGGAGGTTTGGGACATTCTAAAAGACTCCCTCCAGGCCGCTGGGCTCTGTAAGGCTGCCCCGTCGGGTACTAAGAGAAACAAGAAGAACAGGAGGAAAAGATGACTCTTAAGGCGTCTGGAATCCGCCTTCTTCTGGGGGGCATTATGTTATGTCTGTTTCTCTTTCCATGTATATAACCACTAGGGGCATCAGGCACCTGTGGACTTATCTCTCTGTCTCCAGACTCTGAGGTATCAGGTGCCTAAAGATTGGAGGCAATCTGCTCAATTGGACACCTGTGAGCGGTCTATTAAGTCCTCCCCAGACCAGCACTCAAGGCTGGTCATTGTTCTATGTTCCTGTTGTGGAAAGGAGTGTTTCCCTATCTGCCTTGTATCCTGTGCCTCGTGTATTGTGCCTCAGCCTTTTACAGCCATTACCTTGTGTCCTGTGCCTTGTATCCTGTGCCTTGTGTATTGTGCCTCAGCCTCAGCCTTCTACAGCCGTTGCCTCGTATCCTGTGCCTCGTGTATTGTGCCTCAGCCTTCTACAGCCGTTGCTTCGTGTCCCGTGCCTCGTGTCTTGTGCCTCAGCCTTCTACAGCCGTTGCCTCGTGTCCCGTGCCTCGTGTCTTGTGCCTCAGCCTCCTACAGCCGTTGCCTTGTGTCCTGTGCCTCGTGTATTGTGCCTCAGCTTCCTACAGCCTGTGCCTCGTGCCTCGTGTCCTGTGTCTCATGTCTTGTGCCTCGTGCCTCAGCCTAAGCCTCAGCCAACTACTGGACCGCCTGCATCTGTACCCGGTACCTCTGTATTTATTCTGCTATCCAGCCACTTCGTATTTTGTTTCATAAAGTTTGTTCTTGTTTTCTGCATCAGTTCCTGTGTTCTTCGGTTTTTCAATAAAACACCCCGCATTCCCCTGCATCAGTTTGTTCGTTGGTTTTGTTTTTCCTGGAGCACCAAGGGTTAACCTAACAGTTAATCAGGAAGTTTTAGTCATCATGGGAGCTGTGATTTTTTTTCCCTAAAAAATAAAAGTAATGTACCCTAAATTGACTTCTGGGTCCTGAATGCTATTGCCATTAAAGTGGGCTCAATGAGAACATGTTTCTGAAGTTCTGATACATCTCTGAACTGTATTTTAAATTGGACAAGTGTATTTTTGAGCAGATATATCATCTCCTTTGAATAGTGGCAAAGGAGTGGATGAACTTCTGATAATAATTTGTAAATCAATGAATGGCTTACAGGCTGGTATGATGAACCCAGTCAATGACAGACTGAAGCTTTTTTTGTGATACAGGAAGAATCCATTAGGATTGATGATATATCTCAAAAATTATATCTGTTCCACCTCAAATTCACACTTCTCCAACTTGCAATAAAGGTCATGTTTATGAAGATATTGGAGAACCAGCATAGCACGATGGCAATGCTGTTTACCCTCTCTGTGGTTTCACCCAGTACTACACAGTGCTCCTTTCCAACTCACAGTGTTACACCTGCATTGCTGAGTTCCTAATCCTGCCCTGCCTTAACCCTTAGTGTATCATTGTGTATGTTATTACTTTGTCTATTATGGCAGCTCAAAATCTTGGAGTCTCCAGCCAATTGGGTAAGCCCTTATTACTAGTGGTGTAAGACCTGGTGGTATCCTATGTACCGATTTATATATCTACCACTAAGGGATTAATGGGATGCTGTTATTGGCAGAAGACCCTCTTTGCCATCTCTAGGGGTCTTTCACTATTGTGAATGAGTTTTGTAACATTACTTTATTCATTTCTGACCAGTTTATTTAGTTATGATTTATCTTCAAGTTATTGAAAATGCATTGTCTTCAAATTTTAACTCAAGTTTCATTTCCATCCTCAGAACAATGGGCAAACTGAACAGGTAAACCAGAATCGGGAGAAATTCTACTACATCTAAGCCAACAAAGACATGGTTCTCTACCATAGGTAATAATCACATCTTCCAGGAAGTATCAGAGCTCTCTCCATTTTGTTTTGGGAAAGGATTCCATCCTTTCTTATCTTAACTGCCATTCCATCTGTCAGTATACCTTTTGGCAGTTTAGGATAAAGTTAAAAACGTAGTCAATATCTAGTATAGAGTGAGTGAAAGAGGAATTTAGACAGAGCCTCTAAAAAGATTTTTTTTGTGATAAGAAAAGTACAAAACTCCCTTGTTTAAACCAGGGGATATGGTGTTTCCATCAACTCTCCATCGGTGGGTAAAGCTTGCCACAATGAAGCTATTTATACCCTAAGTATATAGTATTGGTCCTTTTTTTTTTAGATTCTGCTGGCAAATAACCTGGTGTTATTCATACTGAAGCTTTCTCACTCAAAATACCTAATGTGTTGCAGATTTCCCTCTTTTAAAAACCTATTTCAACCTGGACTCTATGTATACTACTCCTCCTTCTGCCATTTTAGTTGACCACAAGAAGACAAGCAAGGTGAGACAACCCCTAGACTATAAAGTCTTGCAAAGTTCCTGATTCATTTATATAAGATTAGACAGGGTTTTTTGTTGAATAACTTTATTGGGTAAAGTAGTCCAAGAATCTCAACTTTTTCAAGTTTATGCAAAAAAAACAAAGAAACTTTGTAATGTTTGACCAGTGTCCCTGCATTGTCGTTCCTGTTGTATGTGGCAATATAAGCCTCAGTAAGGTAGAACCGCTCATTACATAGGGATTGCATTCTAGGGCCCCTATACACACTTTGTAATATCCATATCTGCTTTTTTCTGACCTCTGCATATGCTCATCCTTCTCTAAAAATTGGGGCAAACCCCCCACCCCGAAAGGGCAGTCAAGTGTCCTGGAGCTGCATAACGCCCTCCACAGACATCCTTAAAACTGGAAGGTCTGGGAAGGCCAATAATGTGATTTGTACCTTGTAAGAACATTTACATTTTTACATTTTCTTGCTTTTTATGTTATTAGCAATTCAATTTTTTTTAAATTGTACAAAAAAAATTGCCAAAGTAAAATATATCAACACTTACAATGCAGATTAGAATTATTAAAAATTAAGACAAAAACAATAGATGAATATACCAAATAAAATGTATTCTTTATTTTATTTGGAAAAAGGAAGTATAAAAAAAATGCATATTTTCCATGTATTGCACATCCTTAAGAAAGATTAAAGTGTGTAATAGGTTGGTTTAACACTTCACATAAATAATATTCTTTTTTGCACCATTATCCAGCAGATAACTGTAAACAAAAACTTTACGGAAACCACCTTATCTTCAGCTATATTCATTGGACCAGCAAAGGACACCAGACACACAGAAAATACATTTTGAAGAATGAGTCACATAGAAACTGTAAAACGGTCAGTTATCCAATCATATATAGGGAGACTTATTGCCAGAAAACTTCTTTAAGAGCACAATCCCCAAAGAGCTAATACACAATATATTTATATTTTTACCTATTACCTTTGTGTTATATACATTATAATCCTTTCTGTCCCCTCCAGTTGTCCAAGGACAATAGCCGCTCATCTACCTTGATCACTGCATCTCATGCTTGAATCCTGTCCTTGGGACCCCCCCCCCCTTGCTTGTCCCTCATGCCATCTGTCTCCCCTCTTCCTTTAGATTGTAAAAAGGGGCCCTATTCTTCAGCCCTCTTCTCTCACACTTCTAATACAGCCCTCAAAACCTGACCATTTTACCCACATCTACTCTCAATCAGGGCTTTCCCAATGGTTGCCCCAGCAATATGACAATTACTCCTTTGCTCACATAACATCTCAGCTGTATTGTGCATTGTGATTTCTGGTGCTAATTGTTACTTTTTGTCCATTTATTTTTTTCTAACTATAATGTGATGTTGTGTTTACCCTATGTCATTCTAATGTGTGCCATAGGTATGGAACTGTGGACCACTTGTGGCACCCCATACTACTTATGCTGTGTACACACGGGTACAATCAGCATGAGATTTTGACTATATAGTCAAAATCGGGATCGCATGCAGATCATACGCAAATTGCTTGCATATCGCACAGGTTTTTTACCTTGCGATCCCGATGCGCGCTCCCGTGACAGCACAAATCACAACCCAGATAGACAGGGCTGCAATGACTATATAGTGCAAATCAAATGTAGATAGCATGAATTGTATGCAAATAGTACAGAGATAGCAAAGATTATATAGCACTTGAATCTTTAGTCGAATAGCAAGGGAATCTCACCATGTGTACACACCATAATACTATTACTACTCATAATAATAATAATAATAATAATAATAATAATAATAATAATAATAATAATAATAATAGTGCTTTATTGAAATAGCAGCACCTCCCAATCCAAAGAAAATTCAGACTTATACATTAAAATTGATATTTACATTACATGCTCTAATAAGATGCTTTGGTCTGTAATCATTTCATTTATTCTGGTTGTTTTCAGTCTTTTAATTTGTACAAAATGGTCTTAAAAAGAACCTCCTTAACTTCCTTGTTTCTTAAAGTATAGATGAAAGGGTTTAGCGTTGGAACGACGGTTGTGTACATTAGAGTGAGGAACTTATCATACGGATTGCCCTTTGGGTTTATGAAGACAATAATGAGTGTACTAAAAAATAGACAGACAACTATCATATGAGAGGAACAAGTGGAGAATGCTTTGTGTTTTCCTTCCACGCTCTTGATTTTGGTGATCGTTATAATGATATGGGTGTAAAATCCTAAAATAAGGATTAAAGGAATAAGGCTTACAAAAACAGATGCCACACTTCTCATTACTCTGCTGATGTAGGGATCGGAACAAGCAAGCTTCTGTACTGAGGCCAAATCACAGATAAAGTGGTTAATTTCATTGGGTCCACAGAGTTTTAAGTCTGCTGTAACAAATATAGTTAAAAAAGAAATTATACAACCGATTATAAAAGGTGTAACCATGAGAAAAATAACAAATAAATTGTTCATGATTGACGAGTACCTTAACGGATGATTAATTGCTAAATCTCGGTCAAAAGCCATAACTGCAAGCAAATAACATTCGGTTATCCCAAATGAACCATAGAAATATAACTGTACAAAGCATCCAATTAAAGAGATTTTTTTTTCATTCACAATCAAACTAGATAGAAGTTTGGGGACAATAACAGAAACGTATGATATTTCCAATGCTGCAAATACAGAGATAAAATAATACATTGGACAATGGAGCGAGGGTCCAGCCTTAACAAGAACAATAACTGCAAAGTTTCCAACAACACTAGTAATATACAGCAATAATATAACTATAAAAAGTAAGATTTGGTAATTGTGGAGATCGGAGAATCCCACCAGAATAAGTTCTTTGACCATTGTTTTGTTTAATTCGTCCATTTTTATGACTTGAATACCTATAAAAACATTATGTGAAATTAATATTTGCAAGTGAAAATACGTTGATACATTTATTTAAATAACTAAGTGTTGAGGTGTCTTATAACTTTACAAGTTTGTTCAGAATTTAGTCTTTGGCCTCTTATTTTTTTCCAATAACAGTAAAATTGATTAAAATAACTAATTTATTGAAATCCAGTCATTTTAGAATAAAGATCACATAATTTCTATAAAAGTACTTGCCTTGAGCCAAAGGTCCACAATGGGGAGTTAGGAAGGGGTGGTACAATAAGAAATTCTATTATAAATCATATACAAATAGAAGGTCGATGTTTTGACCGATAGCCAGTATTGTTCAGGACATCACATCAGAAACACAAAACAGCAAGTGAATATCACTAACATTGAGCTGACCTAAAGACCCTCATTAATTACCAAAACTAACGCCAGGAAGTGCTACAATAACTTCTTCAAAAACTTTATTCACACCATCAATCCCTTTAAACCAAACATCAATTAAGATCTAGTAACATGATGATAAAACATACCAGAGCAATTAAACAAAGATACATATTCCAGAGTGTAGAACAGACTGCTACACTGCTCACCTTGTGCAAAGCTGCTATGAGCTTTAGACCAGATAGCATACCTAAAGTCTAAAACTAATGTGATAGCTAGGGACCCCCAAAACTCAGAGGAGCCTTGACCGATGGCTTGGGGGTTTACCCATCTGCTTGCAAATATATGTAACCAAGATATCTGAATTCCACTAACTTATTTTTAAATCTGGTTCCTTGTATCATCTAATGTGCTGGGGGGGGGGGGGGGGGGAATGGGGGAACAATGTGTTTTTTCTCGAAAGGGATAGTGCTGCTCCAGGACAACGCTAGGCCCCAGGTGGCCAATAAGACCCTTGACCTGCTTGCAAAATTTCAATGGTAGATCCTGAAACATCCTACATACAGCCTTGATATCTTCCTATGTGACTCTTTTATCTTCGGCCCCTTAAAAAAATCACTGAAAGCAGTTCACCTGTGACAAGGAAGTGCAGAACACCGTGGAGAACTGGATCCATCAGCAACCCACGAGTTTCTACACTAAAGCTATCCGTTCCCTTCCTAAATGAAGGAAACAGTGCATCAATGTCAATGGCCATTATGTGTAGTTGTAATGTTACACATGGATTGTAATTAAATATTCTTCAATTAGTACATTCTTTACATACAACTATATATAGTGAAAGATACAGAAGTGTGCAAGTAAACAACATTTTAAAACATATAAAATTGGACCTTTACTCAGCTCATATAACAGTAAAAAAATAATATTTGGAAAAGAAACACAATGTTTATTTTTCTTATTAAACACTTAAAACATAGATTCAAAATGATTATCCACAGATTGGTTCGCAATGGTATAACACTTTTGTGTAATTCTTCCATAATTGGAATAACAGTGAATGAAGAAAATCCAATGTGTTTCGTCAGTTAGGACTTAATCAGGGGAGAGGTTGATAGTCAGCAGAAGGTAATCTTAATGTGTAAAATACTATGCAATTTATGTTCCACCATGGGCCATAAAAGATCAATTAACAATTGATAGCGGTGAAGTATGGGGCACTTCAATACATGAAGCTCCATTTTTAGTGTCTGTAGTCTAGGTATAAGCAGATAACAGGCCCAGAAAAATCAGCAGTGAAGGAGGTTATGTACCAGCAGAATGATCCACGCTGAACCTCACAGAGCCAGCAGCTATTACATAATTCGGGTATTGCAGCAAGGTGTTGTTAAGAAAATGTATAAAAAACATTTTTTACAATTGCTGTAGGATACTTCCACTATATAATGTACACAGATGTCCTTCCAGTCACTGATTTTGACTGATGTATAGACGGACTGTGAATCTGAGCCTTGACATCTGCTAGTCCAGTAATATTACTGACAGGTACTGGTACATTATCATACATGCACTAGCAGTATTTACTATATAAATTTGTGCACTCTAATAGATAAACCAGTGTCACCACCTGTGGAGACTGGCCACATCCCTTAATATTGGTCCTACCATTATTCCCATGGTGGGCCCTTCATGCTCCAGTTCAATACTGTACCTATCTGCCATGTGCTTGCTGATTTGCTGACATAATTCTGCAACTGGCCTCTGGGATCCCTTTAGCTTTGTGACCAGCTTACCAGATGCTTTAGAAGATGCATGACAGTTTGTACTGTCCAAACCAATAGTTACTTGCTATATTAGCAGAAAAATATCTGAATATCTGCATTAAATAAACTCTGCCAATACAGCTGCTAGTTTTTTTTAGCAACAGAACAGTCAAGTGGTGGCACCAGATTGGGGGGCTCCAGCGCAGTCCAAAATTCAAATAGGGGAGCCAAACAAACTGCCAGTGAGTCCTGACCGGCAATGTTCAGTATGTCAGTGTTTGGCTGGTAGTTTGTGTGGCTTCCCTAATTGAATTGTGGACTTTGTTGCAACCTAACCTCTGAAGCCACCATTGGAACAGTCTGTTTCTTTTTCAGCTCCATCAACGTTATTATCAATATCTAATGGGTATATTTACTAAGGTATGGGTTTTTAGAAGTGTACACTTACCAACCAATCATAATCTAATTAACATTCATCTTGCAACCTTGGGCAACACTGTATCACCACTTTTAAAACCCTCACTTTAGTAAATAGCACCCTAAGAGTGCATAATAACTATTAATACAGAAAACCAAATTACCGGGTAAACCAGTGCTACCCAGTAATTTGCCATTCAACAAGGATCCTTTTTCTGTGTGAAAGGGTCAACCCAGGTCTTAAATCCCGGGTCTCCAACCCTGGATTTTATTAGTGTTGAGGACCCAGATTTATAACCCGGGTTGACCCTTTCACACAGAAGAAATACCTGTGTTATTTAGCAAATTACCAGGTTTTAATTTTTAACCGAGTAATTTGCTGTTCAGTGTGAAATGCTGTCAGGCTGCTCCCGGGAAAAATAATTTATGGACAATTGCCGGGTCTTATGTCTGAAGGGTAAGGTATTATTGACCAATGTATGGCTTCATACTATTTCATTGATTGCCGAGGATACAGTGTAAGCACTAATATATTGAAAAGCAAATGAGGAATTTTTATTTAATCATTACTTCGCTAATATTGAAGATTGACGTGTTTTGATTTTAAACTGGATTCATTTTTGTGATTTTGTTTAGCAAATTCACCCTGAAGTGTTTTGGTTTGGATTCGGTCAGTTCGCTCTAAAAATCAATTAAAAAATCAAATAAAAAAAAGATTGGTAAAAACAGCTAAAATCATGTAATTTTGGAATCCAAAAGCCAAAATTTGAAACCTGAATTCCAAACCTTGACAATATCCAAAAGGAATTCAATTCGAACTGGATCTCCTTGTGCAATTTGGACTGGGATATGGTTTGGTACAGATAAATAAAATCCGGGTAACTAAAGAGGTTTTATTAACCTATGTATTCTTAACTACAAAAAAAGGAGCTTAATTCTCTATAATTTGGATGTAACATTTGTATTTTCTATTCAATTTATTTTTCTGTTACATTGTTTCACTTATTGTTATTAGTGTCATGTGCACTTGCGTGCAAATGTTCTTATGCATTGTTTTTTGTGGATACATTTGGATGTTAAATATATTTCTTTATATAATTTATTTTCAATTATTAAATATTTCATATTCTTTATTTGTGTTCCCTTGCTATTTATTTCTGTCTTATATTATTCTTGCGGATCTAGCACCCTATTTTCAGGAAGCGGAATCTGGTTGCACGTTTTGTGTGTAATAGTGTCTGGGCATTTGCCCGATTTGTTTTTCATTTGAATATACTTCTACTATAGGTCCAATCCAAGCAGTTATAATAAATGAGCATTTTAAGAAGGGTAAAAATCCTCCACGAATCATGGAAAGAGGGGGTATTAAACAACAATTAAACCTAAAATAAAATAACCTAGTACATAGAATTTCTAGTCCAACATATATTTAAAAACTCAACTAACATGAAAATAATTGCTTAAAGGGTTAACAAAAATTGTGTATTCTGCACCAAAATTTATTTTTGGGGGGGTAGTAGCTCTGATAGGGTTAATAACGTATTAAGTGGCAGAGAATCAAAGCGCTGGGGAGAAGGAAGGAGATAGATAGAAAGAGTAGGTGAAAAGAACAGCAATACCAAGTAAAATACTATAAAAACAAAAAAACAGCTTGAATGTTTAAGCTCTTTTGTGACCTTTGGGCAAAGTCTTATGGCAAGTGCTGGAGACCGATAAGTGGCTGGTGAGCGCTAACTTTCCCTTACTAAGGTACCGTGTCTTCTCCACTCCGGGGATCCCGTGCAGCTACTTCCGGTTTCGGCACACGTACTTCCGGTGACGGTCCTGCACTCAATCTGGCTTGCGGCTTTGCTGCGGGTCTTGCTCCAACGCGTTTCATGCTTGATGCACTTAATCATGCATGATTAAGTGCATCAAGCAGGAAACGCAGTCCCCCCCCCCCCCTGATGGCAGGCCTGGCTGCGGTAGCATTGTGCATGCACCAAGGTTCTGCTGCGGCTTTGCTTGAAATGATTTCATGAAAAAGTTTGAAAGGAAGTGACAGTTTGTATGTGTTAACAGGAAATGGAGGCAAAAATGCAGGCGTGTCAGGGACATTTATGGGGTGTGTATCTGCCATCAGCTGCAAGTTTGTACATGCAAAAACATGGCGGCTATGTTGCAACTGCTGTGTCCAGTCTGGGTAGCCATTAGGCAACCCACAGGCTCAATATAATAATCATAATGATAATAATAATACTTACAGATTTCTGATTGATGCTTTAATTGTCTTTAGAGGTTTCGGAGGATCCTGCTGTATGTAGACATATTTATACTAACTGGGCTGGTTAATTAGAGGACAAATATTGTGTCACTCTGGGGAAATCATGTCACTTATCCCTGACAATTGCTACGTGGGGCTCTGTAAGTATTCTACAGTAGATTAATTCATGTTTAACAAGACCATTGGGGCATATACTTTATTGTTTTTTCTTTTGCTGAGGTATAATGCTAGCAAATAAACAACTTAAACAACTTAAATAATATAGACTATTGACACCTGCAATTAAATAATTAGCAACATTGAAAATAATGTACTGTATCTTAATTTTAATTAATTCATATATTATTATGATATGCATCCCAATTATATGTGTAATGTCTGTAGTATAATGGGAATTTGTCCCTCTGATTTGGTGACTTTCCAGGGTACAGTGATATCATACATATCACAGCGTAATACAGAGAACAAAGTATTTAAGCATCAGTAACAGGGGCTCTGGACTGTACTCCCTATCTGCTTGTAATGAGATTTATAGTTGTATGCAAAAAATGGAGGATGCAAGAGCCCTATGCAATCATTACTACTAACTTAATATATTAATTTTTATTCTATTTAATTATCATATAAGAGGTTGTTAGCCTATATATGGCCAGAAATATGAACCTGCACACCAACGTTGAGGTCACTTTTGTTGAGCAAGTCCCAAACTTTTCTGCATCGGGAAGCAGGGTGGCAAGGATGAATATAAAACATTATTGTAAAATGTGTTTAATGCTAATATAATAATATTTCAAGAAGATCAATATTGTCACCAGTTGAGAGAGTTTGGTTTATCTACAATTTAGAATTATCCATATTTGTGTGTGCCTCATTTTGGTGCATAGAGAACAAACACACATATGCTCTTCCTCTTTTATCAGCCCCTTATAGAACAACACTGACTGATCCACCTAAAGTGCAACAATGACTGATCCTCTCACTATGCAAAACTGACTGATCCACTCAGAATGCAGCTCTGACTGATCCCCTCACAACGCAACATTGACTGTTCCTCCTCACAACCCAACACTGACTGATTCCCTCATAGCATAACACTGACTGATCCCCCTCACAACACAACACTGACTGATCCCCCTCACAGCAAAACACTGACTGATCCCCTAATAGCATAACACTGACTGATCCCCATCACCAAAGGAGTAAACTACCAAAGGTGTAAGGGGTGCAGCTGAAGAGGGCCCATCTTTACTGTCTAAGTAATATGTTTTACATACATTTATCACCGTCATTTGCTAAATAGGGGGCCATTACAAACTTTTGCTATGGGGCCTATTAATATCTAGTTACGTCTCTGCCCCTCACAACACAACACTGACTGATCCCCTCATAGCATAACACTGACTGATCTCCTTACAGCTCACCTTCCCCTCACATCACACCACTGACTTATCCACCTCAGAGCATCCTGGTTGCAGCTGGATTCTCTTTCCCAGGGATGGGCAGTAGTTCCTTTTTCCCATCGCATTGCAACGCACGCTGCTACCGCAGTGTGTATGGGAACCTTAAGTGACACAAGTAATTTGAGCCTGTATAAACGACATAAACACTTTTTGAGCCTGTATACTGTAAGTGGGAAGATATGTAAGACTAAATGTGCCATCCCTAAAGATCCCATTTAACCAGGTTTTACTGTATATTGAAACAAATAATTAGTGTTATATGAAAGCAAATGTTCCAAAAGATACCTTTGAAAAAGCTGGGAATCTCCCAGCGAAACGCGTCAGCACGGACACCCCACCACTATTCCTCACATCTGTGGATTATAAATTTGGATTCCTGAACCAGGACTTTGTTATTTCACCACCAGCAACAGCCATTGTTTATCAACAGGACACAGAGCCGCCGGCACCACTCCAAGGGGTAAACCAGCTTCATCAGCAATTCAGCGCAGGACTCTTCCCCACAATCCTGAGTGGTTCATTGAACTGTCCAAAAGTGATGCACATAGTCCATATATATGGAACAGGATCTTAATTAAGAGGAACATTCCAGGGGTGCATATCCCAGTATCCATCTAAGAATTTCTTCTATTATTATTTTTGATTCATTTTTGATTCATTAATGTATATAGTGTTGTATTAAACCTATTTACTTTATATGAAATAACTAATTCCAGCACGCTGTGTGATATTTGGTGTATTTCCTCTAAGCGCAGCTTTCATCTTTTTTCTTGCATATGGTTTTATTGGGGACTGACAACCCCCTTATTTAGCTGCTGCTTTATTTGAGTAAGGAGCCCAAAAGTAGCGCCTGTACAAGTGTCTATACTATCTAAAGACAGTATACCTCCACCTGTCCCGAAAGAATTGGTTCCTTTTTAAGACATTGCTCAAATATTCATCTTGGTTTAAAAAGTTTTTTAATTCATTATTTTTATTTTTATTTTACAAAAATTGACAAGAATACAATAAAATAGAGAAACAAACAAAGGAATACTGTAGGTACAGAATTGTAAGATGTATTAAGCACAAAACATAAGTAAGAAACAAAATATTGGCATCAGTTCTGAATTAACAAAGGACACAAGATAAACAAGTTTTTAATATATGAAAAACACTCACAAAACAGAAATGTGATGTCGTCAAGATATACCATGACCAATTTTTCAAGACATGAAGGACATCATTTATAATCTTGGAATAGTTCAGGAGCCTTGGAGCCTTGGATAGTCATGGAATAGTTCAGGAGCATTAGATAAACCTAGGTACTTCTTATGTCCTGACTGGGTGTTGAAGCTGTGTAAGTTGCTGGTGCATGTCCACATATTTCCTGTCCTGATCATTCTCTGCCTGTTTGGAGAAGTCTCCCTGCCCTGCATGAACCCTTGCCTTGCTCCAGTCTGTTTAACCGCACGTTTACTCTCTGTGGATTCAACCAGTACCAGCCTGCAAGCTAATATCCACTACACATTGCTCCTGTCCAACTCATGGTGTTACAACTGCTGAGTTCCTGATCCTGCCCTGCCTTAACTCTTTGGGTGAAATGTAATAGGATGAGAGATTCAGAAAGTGAGAGATTTGGTAAGAAATCTCCAGTTTTTTTAAAGTGGCAATCATTTACACAGCAAAACCAGTGTGATTTTGCTGTGTCAATGATTGTCACTTTAAAAAAACTGGAGATTTCTTACCAAATCTCTCACTTTCTGAATCTCTCATCCTATTACATTTCACCCTTTGTGTCTTATTGTGTAATTACTTATTTTGACTATTACATCAGGTCAAAATCTTGCAGTCTCTTGCAGTCTACAGCCAATTTGTAAGCCCATATTGCTAGTGGTGTAAGACCTGGTGGCATCCTTTATACCAATGTGCATAGCTACCACTAAGGGAACAATGTGCTGCTGTTCTTGGTAGGAGACCCTCTTCACTGTCTCTAGGGGTCTTTCAGAATTGTGAATAGTTCCATAACATTACTTTCTTCATTTCTGAGCATTTTTTTAGTATTTACCTTCAAATGATGGAAAATGCTTTATCTTCCGATTTTAACTTGAGCTTCAGTTCCAACATCAGAGCAATGGTCAGTGAACAGGTAAACCAGAATCAGGAGACATTTCTAAGTGACTACATCTCTGTCGACAAGTACTGGGTTAGCTTGTTACCATGAGCGGAGATTGCTCATAATCACATCTTCCAGAAAGTATCAGGGCACTCTTCATTTTATTTATATACAACAAGGGATAAGCTATTATAAACCTTTTGGCAGTTTGTGATAAAGTTAAACACTTTGTCAAGATCTAGACTAGAGTGCGTAAAATTGGAATTTAGACAAAGCTTCTAAAAAATTTTTTTTTGTGATAAGAAAACTACAAAACGCCCTGGTTTAAGCCAGGTGTTAGGGTGTTTCTGGGAATTCTGCATTTGTGGCTAAAGTTTGCCCTAAATGTCCCTAAGTATACAATAGTGGTCCTTTTCAGATTCTGCAGGCAATTAACCTGGTGTTTTTCATGCTGAAACTTTCAGTCACAATCAGAATACCTGATGTGTTGCAAGTTTCCCTCTTTCAAAATTCTCTTTGTCCTCTACTCTTCCTTCTGCCATTCTAGTTGACCACAAGAAAGCAAGCAAGGTGAGACAACCACTAGACTAAAGTCTCTCAAAGTTCCTGATCAATTTACATTAGATTGGACAGGGTTTTTTGCAGATGAACTTTATTGGGTAATGTCTTCAGATGTTCATAAATCTCAACTTTTTCAAGTTTATGCCAAAAAAAAATCCTACTGCAAAATGTATTGCAATTCTAATTAGTAATGTTTAAATAGTGCACCTGCATTGTTGTTCCTGTTGTATGTGGCACTATAAGCCATGGTAAGGTAACACCTCACACTTTACTAAAGAAAATTTGTAAAAAAATAGGTGTATTTGTATCCAGAAATACACTTATTTTTGACATTTACTATCCCGAAAATACGGCAATTCATAGTCGTATTGATGTGCTATCAATACGAATACGAATTGCCGTATTTTTGGGATAGTAAATGTCAAAAATAAGTGTATTTCTGGATACAAATACACCTATTTTTTACAAATTTCCTTTAGTAAATTTCCCCCAACATTGCATTCTAGGACCCCATCCACACTTTGTAATAATCAGATCTGCTTTCTTTTAACCTCTGCATATGCTTATCCTCCATGTGAATCTGTCTCCTGGTCTAGCTCTGCATACTGTAAGTCAATATTTATAGTAGTACATCTGATCACACACATACCCCGTCTACCCTTCCTTATTGACTGGGAAGCACTGAAAAATTAAGGGTGCAACCTGGACCCCCCAGAAGGGCATTCCAGTCTCCTGGAGCTGGACAAAACCCTCTCACCCACCCCTTTCACAGACATCCTTAAAACTTGAAGGTCAACTAACAAAATGAACCCTAAAATGTCTGTGTGTGCGTGTACATGTGGTAGGGAATATAGATTGTAAGCTCCACTGGGGCAGGGACTGATGTGAATGTTTGAATATTCTCTGTAAAGCGCTGCGCAATATGTGTGCGCTTTATAAGAAACTAGTAATAAATAAATAATAAATATTATCAACTAGCTACTGTCAACTTTTTCCCTAGGTGTTTTACAACATGTGTGTTGGTAGCTGCCTCACCTTTAAAAAAAAAGCTGCTTTTAGACCAGATAGCATACCTAAAGTCTAACACTAATGTGATAGCTAGGGATCCCCAAATCTCAGAGAAGCCTTGACGGATGGTTTGGGGGCTTACCCATGTATTTGCAAATATATGTAGCCAAAATATATGAATTCTACTAACTGTTTTTTAACTCGTGTTCTGGTATCGTTTAGTGTGCTGGGGGAAACAATGTCTCACGCAAGATAACCCCTTCCTTTCAAGCCCCTTATGACCCTCCATACACAAGTCCTATTTAGCCCAAATCAGATCTGTTTGGCATCCCGTGCAGGTCCAACCTCCGACTCGGACCCCCCTCCCGGTGGTGGTGAATGGGGTCACATGCAATACATTGTATGTGAAAGGACTGCATGCAATGCATCGCATGCGATCCTGCCACCCAGGAAGGTCCCAAGCAACTCAAGGGGGGCCGGATGACCATACACTGCTGTCATACATTGGAGTAGTTTATAGCCAGCTTGAGTGATATCAATAAACTAATTAAGTATCTGACAGTATATATGACTAATGTGATAACTATGTTTATAGAAATTATTTTGAGCACTAGAGTAGGAACCTGAGAAAGGTGAGAATACCACTCGAAAGAGTGTAATTGCACATCACCAGTAGTGAATCTCATATCTGGGGGATAGCATTATAGAAAAATTACTATAAAAACCATCTTGGCCTGGGGGTCTTCCAGATTTCAGTGTCTGTATTACCTGTAGAACCACTTGTAAGGTAACTGGTTTTAACAGCATCTGGGTGAAAGTGTCAAGGAAAGTAGATAGATGTGATCATTTCAACAGGCACCAGAGAATAGGTTAAAAATAAATTCCAATTTATTTATACAAAACAATCATATGTTGATAAAAGATGCTTCTAAAAAACACAATGTTTTTAAAAGAACAGGATGAATCCTTACCCCTAAGGGTATTTGGAGCCAGCAAGGGATGGTATGTGGCAGGGATGCAGTCTAGAAGTGCACCCTGCAATGGCTCCAAATACCTTAGCACTTGGTAGGTTCACCCAAGGTCAAGCCCAGTCAGTCACTGTTGCTGACGCGTTTCGAGCCTCTGGTGCTCTTCCTTAACATATGATTGTTTTGTATAAATAAATTGGAATTTATTTTTTAACCTATTCTCTGGCGCCTGTTGAAATTATCACATCTATCTACTTTCCATATACATTCAAGGTCTGAGGGAGACCTTAAAGTGATAACGAAAAGGCAGCCAAAGAAGGAGGGCATGACATTTGATACTCAAATCTATTTTTACTAGAAAGTGTCAAGGAGTTGGGGTCATGGTTAATTGTCCCAGTCGAGAGTAGGTGAGGTACAAGATGGGACAAAGGTGGAGAGCAAGGATTAGGGGAAATTGCAATGTTAGAATCTAAAGGAGTATTAGAGTTTTATTTGAGTAAATAGAATCATAAAAATCACAGAGCACTTGAAGTGATGAGATCACCAGAAGGTAATCTAAGGCGGTGGGTACCTTAAAGCAAATTTGAATATGACTAGTTAGGGGCATATCAATAGTTTTGCCTCAGATTGTTGCAAATATATAGAAACGATAATCAATATTTACAATGTAATGATTTTCGGAATTTTGTAGACATTCAACAAAATGTATTTTAGCTGAAGGGTTCAGATATTTAGTGGCCGTGGTTGAATTTGATTTAAAAACTTGATATGCTTTTTGACAACTACTCTCCTTGCTTTAGACTAGAAGGGGGCTGTCGCTTTAACAACCCAATTGAAGATTTAGAGCAGTGGTTCTTAACCTCAGCCCCAACAGTTTGCGTTTCCCAGGTCACCTGGCAGGTGCGCAGATGCACTCATTATTCACGGACACATTTTAAAAGATCACTGGTGGAGCTAATTATTTCACTTGTGATTCTGTGTGAATATCTGACAAAAAAAAGTTGGGGTAACTAGAGGTTGAGAACCACAGATTTAGAGTATCAGATGGAACCAGGTATGTTTCCTGTAAAAACGCAATGCCAATATTTTGTTTATAAAGTTAAATAAGAATCGTATTCCTCTGCATTGGTGCATTGATTCCTGCAAGATTCTATGAAAACAATTGATATAGTTATAAGATAATAATCATAATATTAGTAAAGAAAAACCACAGTGCTGACATTGTTTGAGGAATAAACATGAGGGAAGTGATAAAACAAGGGGAGAACAACAAAGAATAAAAATAAAACAGGAGGAGAGAACAACAAAGACAAAAGTAAACCAAATGTGGAGAACAACAAAGAAAAAAAATCAACCAACATTTAATTAAAAGAAAAATGTTTTATATTACTGTACAGTAGGTTATACCACAAATCACAAAATATATACTATGACTGATCAATTGTACTGTCTGGAAGCAAGCTCTCAAAGTGGAAACGCAGAGTTCGGGAGAGAAAAAATATTAAACCTCAGATATATCTATACTGATTGACAAGCAAGGTTTAGGATAAGACCTATAAAGGCGCAATGCTGCCTGAGAATATGTACTTTACCCGGTTATCACCAAATAACCAACAAGAATATACAACATACAAAATTGGGAATTTCCAAGTCTCTGGCGCAAAGGTTTGAAAACGATGGATCTAGAGGTTTTCAGGGATCTCCACAGTTCTCAAGGGAATTTCTCGAAAAACAAAGAAAAAGAATATCAGTAATGATACTGATTATTCAAAAACCAGGTATGGATCACAGGGAGGAGATGAATAGATGGGCGTACCCCACTCACGGTAAGTAGCTCTATGTACAGGCACGTAGCGGTTTCTTGCCTTTGTCTCTTCTTCTTTGTTCTTTTCTCTCCTTCTTTTTTTCTTCTTTTATTTTCTTTGTTTTCTCGAACCGGATATGTTTCACTCAGTGGTTCATGTAAAAATGTGGAAGTAGAGAATCAGGGTTAGTGCATTCGGTCAGAATTTCTCTAAACACCCCGTGCAGGTAGGAAGTGGTGATGCTCGTACCTTACTCACCCGAGAGAAGAGTAAGATACTTGTATAAAGGTATCTTTGTAAGTGTATTTAACCAAGGGAAGAATAAAAGTGCGTACCGCACTTACGTGTCTTTATGGTAAGTATCCACCCGTAGCGTGTACTTGGTTTGAAATATAGGTTCCGATGTCACCGTCGGGACCAGTTTTTCTCAATTGAAGTGTACATAGGTAGGTAAAAATAGTAATGAAATATTAGTGAGTGAACTAAATATTAAATGACCTCTATATAGAGAGGGTAAGTGATAGAGGGATGGTGCCTTCAAGATAGAAAGAGGTACTGGTAGCGTACCGTGACTCACACTGTGGTGTGTGGAAAAGTTCCCATAAAGGTTTCTTTTGAAGGAGGGGTTTCACCGCTTATAGTGTTTATATAAATCACATATGTACCCCAGAGATTTTCAAATGAGTAGAAGATATGCGTACCAAAACTTGCAATGGAGTAAGTATATTACCACCTATAGTGGTTTCTTTTGCTCACGATGGAGACCCCAAAGATATTCTTAGCCGAAAAGAATGTTCTCTTTATTTAAAAAAGGTTCTTTATTGTACATAGAAAAAATTCATAAAAAAATCCTCCATCCCAACAATGGAAGGATCCGGTACAAGTCCCAAATATAGCAGCAAGAGGTTCACAATAATCCCAGAAGAATACCGAAAAAAATAAAAAATTTTTTTTAAAAGTTAAAAATACATACAGAAAGTCCAGAAATGTCCAAAGATAGATGAAGGTAGTGATGGCTGCTCACACTCCACAGAAATAGTCGACGCGTTTCGGTGTCCAAGAGCACCTTTTTCAAGACATCATGTCTTGAAAAAGGTGCTCTTGGACACCGAAACGCGTCGACTCCAGGAAACAACTGTGCTTGGTTTGTTGCTTATGTGCGATGCGTACTTATTATTATTGGCACGCCTTGCACTTTATACATTGAGGACTCTGGGACAATATAAAACAGCAGCGCTATTTGAGGAACAATACAGAAGGTGGAACCTCCCTTTACGCTGCCCTGTTGCTGCTCTCCGTCCGGGAATGAAAAACCGGAAGTTCGGGGACGCGATGGAACGCACGTGAGACACAAACGTCACTTCCGGCAGGCGCCAACCCGGAAGTACGCATCGCACATAAGCAACAAACCAAGCACAGTTGTTTCCTGGAGTTTGGAACGCATGTGACACGCAAATGTCACTTCCGGCGGACACCATCCAGGAAGTGCATAGCGCTTCTAATCTCTAATTAAGTCACAGCTGTTCCTCTGCCTGTAACATACAAAAAACGTCCTGGAATGGGAATTTAGGACACTGGCATACTATCAATGTGTATAGGATGTTAGAGAATAGAGAAATCTATGTCTGGTATTAGGCCTGTTTTTTAGAAACCCCGGAAGGGGGATAAATACTGAACATGTTCTATCATTTCCACATGCCCTGAGGAAGATACTTTGCATATCGAAACCGGTCGGCGGTCTGTGGAAATAGAAGGAGGACGTCAGGACAATCGAACCCTAAGATCCAGCATCCAGGGACGCCTGTTGAGTATTACATCATGCTTGTTTTGTCTGCAACATTCCATTGTGGACATTAACATAGGGTGAGAGTCCTGAGATCCTACCTTTCGTTATTTTGTTTTACTGTACTTTCCTGATAATAAAACGTTATTGCACCAAGTTTTTCTCTTCTCTCTCTGTGCTCCTTCGAGTGTCTACCACTACAGTCAGAGAAAGAGGGAAGAGGAGGTGATTTGCCTTTGGGATACAGCCCCCAATGATAAATACGCTTGAGTCTACATAATCAGTAGACATATCATTCTGGTACGGTTAAAATCCTGCAAGGTTGATAATTTGGAGCATCGTTATATTTAAAATAGTATTACACTATTTTTTTATTTCTTGTTTTCTGTTTTGGGGTCCACCCACATCTCAAAGACAAAACGAGAGAGCTACATCTGAGACTAAGCGCACTGGGACAATTCAGAACTTGTTTTTGGTATTACAGTATAATAAAAATGGGATTATTTAATAAAAAATTTTTTGTAGTAAAACAGTATATATCAAATTGAGAAACAATAGGTCTCGGACACTTGGATACTACATTACCTGTCAATTTCCTTCAGGAAGTCTGTTTGCAAATAGGATTCCCTGAGTCGCCCATAAACTCACCGACACTTTAAAAACGGGGCTAACTTATTTTTATTATTGTGTTTTATTGTTTCTCAGTTTGGTATATAATGATTTCCTATGATTTTTTTTATTAATAAATCCAATTTTTTTTGTATTGTAACTATCGGTTTAATTCCTTACCCACCACCCATTGTTCTGCACGGTTTTATTTCTTTCTTCCTCAACTACTTAGTAAAGGTTGGTATAGTGCTCACCTTAATGGGGATTTTTCTTTTATAGCTGCTGGTCTCTGGGAGAGAGCTAGTCTCCTGTAGTCATCAATATAAACAGGGGTGTAGAGACCTGCGCTCTGTGATGTTTGTGTACTAATTCTGTGCAATGCAAATGAATACGAAATGATTCTTGCAGTGTATTTAAGATACTTTTATTTTGGTCACAATGCCTGTCTTAGATACGGTGTTACAAATAAATGTTACAAATAAGTGTCCTAGCGATGATGCTGGAGCACTTAGCTACTGTAGGTGTGGTAAGGCATGAGCTGTGTCTGTTCACAGTGGTGCTGATGGTACCTTATTTGTACAAGATTTATGTGGAAAAAACTGGTAAATAAAATAAATAAATTGGAATGAACAAAAACAAAAACAAAAAGATTATATGGGATTGTACACTGTAAGGGATTAATGCCTTGACAGTGAGAATTATAGTTCATTCAGGGGAAAAGTCTCTGTATTTCGGGATATACCCAGGTACTGTTGCAATACCTCTAATTGGGTATGCATCTCCTTAATTACAAGTCTGTGTGGGGGTTTGAGGTGTCCGGAGGGCTGGTGTATTGTGGAAATCACTGGGGGCAGGTGGCTGGATGCTTTCTGGTGTCACCCAGGGCTGGCATCCCGTCCCCGAGTGGTGCACCCAAATTACTTTGAGTCCCGTTACCTTCAATCGACCATCCCTCGTCATTTCCTCATACCGGTCCAATATAACTCAACAAGAATTTAAGATCAAAAGCCACATTTCAAGTAACAGCACAGGAGTAATTTACCTAGCCACTTGTCCATGCAGACTCCAGTACAGAGGACGAACCATTAGGAAATTAAAAAACAAAACATATGAACACATCAGAAATCTAAAGATAGGAATAGAAACACAACATCTATCCAACCAATTCAGAGAAAAACACAACCAGAACCCAGCAGGCCTATCAAATATAGGTATTGTACTTGTACAAAAAAATTGGAGAGGGGGCGATATAATGCCAAACTCAACAAAGAACTCAAATGGATGTTCACTATGAAGACAATTGCACCTAGGGGCCTGAACACAGATAATTATAAACAGCTAAGAACACCCCCCCCCCCCACACACACACACACACACAAAAATAAAATAAAAATAAATAAATAGTCTGTTAATTGGCACACTCAGTGAAGAATCTAGAATAAGTTTAAAACATGTATGGCACATAAGAACAACAACTTTGACACTATCTCAGAGGTGTCCCAAAATGGACCATCACTTGGTCAAGAGTAAATATGGGTCGCCCAACCATCATAGAAGAATAAGGAACATAGCTTGCACTTACTCCCCAATTAAAAATTAAAAATATTCTCTCCAAAAAGATCTGAAAACCACAAAAGGGCAAAACACCAAGTTTTCCCACAACAAAGATGGCTGCTATCTAGAGTACAGCCATCGATATCAAAAAGCAGATATTCAGTTAATTTCTCCTAAAATTTCTCTCATACGACCAAGCTAATATAGAAAGCATTTTATATCCAAGCGATTCACCTCAGACCTCACACTCCTTAGAATATAACACACACTCCTTAGAATATAACACACCAGTGATATGGGAATTATAAGCAGAGATTTCCACAACAAAGATGAAATCACAGATCCCAAAACCACTCACAAATGTCATGAGCAAGGAAGGATAAAAGCCCTTCCCAAACATGGCCACCCCTTGCATCCCTGAAGAAGGCCGTAATTGAGCCGCAACATATTGGAGACAAGGACTCAGCCACACACGCTGACCATCAACACCCACTAAGTCTACTCTGACCCCAGAGTAGAGCGCATGGTACCAGCCGACAGCATGACCTCGGGAAGCGGGATCTCATGATACTGCAAACCCGGAAGTGAAGTCAGTCAGCGTGAGGTGCGGTGGAACACAAGCCGGCGGAGCTGCGATGTTCTTAGTCCTTGGCAGATGAAGGCAGGAATGATGAGGGAGGGTCGATTGAAGGTAACGGGACTCAAGGTAATTTGGGTGCACCACTCGGGGACGCGACGCCAGCCCTGGGTGACAACAGAATGCATCCAGCCACCTGCCCCCAGTGACTTCCACAATACACCAGCCCTCCGGAAACCCCAAACCCCCACACAGACTTTGCACCTTAGGGGCACTTGTAATTAAGGTGATGCATACGCAATAAGAGGCATTGCAACAGTACCTGGGTATATCCCTAAATACAGAGACTTTTCCCCTGAATGAACTATCATTCTCACTGTCAAGGCATTAATACCTTACAGTGCACAATCCCATATAATCTTTTCGGTTTTGTTTTTGTGTTCATTCCAATTTATTTATTTTATTTAACAGTTTTTTCCACATAAATCTTGTACAAATAAGGTACCATCAGCACCACCGTGAACAGACACAGCTCATGCCTTACCACACCTACAGTAGCTAAGTGCTCCAGTAGCATCCTATTATAGTTTAACCGGCCCCCAGCACCTCTTTTGTTTAATATCTTTTTCCAGTTGATTTAAGGTTTCATTTGTGCGATATCCTGAAAAGATCACCAATTTAAGTTCCCCATCTTTGAATCTATGCACTTAGATCATCCACAGTTTGAGCCAGTAACAGACCCATTTTGTTCTTTATTGCCTCTACGACACCAATGTAGATGATAGATGAACTACCAAAGGTAGATTATGGTGTGAATACGCTGGGTCAGCAATGGCTTTCTTGTTAACTGAAAGCAGCATGCCATTTTTGATGTCTGGCCCCATTTGGATTCCGTACATCTCTTCTCTTGCCGATGCGATTTAGCTAGTGGAGGAGGAGAAAGATACTTTTCCATAGCACATTGGGGTTGCCCCTAGTGTGTGTCACAGATGAGGGTGCTAGATAACCTTGTTAGAAATAGCCACCATGGAGGAGAAGCGAAGCTCAACACTGGAGCAGCTCACTCCATTGAAAGCGGAACTGGAATAAGGGCAAAAAGTTCTTTAGTTGTCTTGGTTCTTCTCAGTTTTTTAATATGTGCAACATGGTCTTAACAACAACTTCCTTAACATCATTGTTTCTTAAAGTATAAATGAAAGGGTTCAGCATAGGAACGATGACCGTGTACATCAGAGCAAGGAATTTATCATACTGACTGCCCTGGGGGTTTATGTAGACAATGATGAGTGTACTATATGAGAGCCCGACAACTATTATATGGGAGGAACAAGTGGAGAACGCTTTCTGTTTACCTTCCACGCTCTTAATTTTGGTGATCGTAATAATGATATGGGTGTAGAATCCTAAAATAAGTATAAAAGGAGTAAGGTTTACAAAAATAGATCCCACACTGGTTACCAATCTACTAATGAAGGGATTAGAACAAGCAAGCTTCTGTACTGCAGCCAAATCACAGATGAAGTGATTTATTTCATTGGGTCCACAGAATTTTAATTCCACTGTGACAAATATTGGCAACAAAGAAATTATAAAACTGATGATGAAAGGCAGAACCACCAGAAGAATTACAAATAAATGGTTCATGATTGACGAGTACCTTAAAGGATGATTAATTGCCAAATCTCTGTCAAAAGCCATAACCGCAAGCAAATAACATTCTGTTATACCAAGGGCACCATAGAAATATAACTGTACAAAGCATCCGGTAATCGAGATCCTCTTGCCACTCACAGTCAAATTAGCTAGAAGACTGGGAACAGTAACAGACACAAATGATATTTCCAAAGCTGCAAATACAGAAATAAAATAATACATTGGACAATGGAGCGATGGTGCAGTCTTAACAAGAACAATAACTGCAAAGTTTCCAGTAACACTAGTAATATACATCAATAGGATAACAACGAGAAGTAAGATTTGGTAATTTTGGAGATCGGAGAATCCCACCAGAATAAATTCTTTGACCATTGTTGTGTTTAATTCTTCCATTTTTTATGACTTAAATACCTAAGAAAGCATATTGAAAAATATTATTTAGAAGTGATAATATGTACATTTATTTCTGTTTAAAATGATAAAAATTGAGTTATGTTATAACTACAAATATTCTCGTTCATCCAGCATTGATTTACCTGCTTCTTATTTTCTAAATACTGCACTGTAAAATGGTTATTAATATAAAAAATAATAATAATAATAATAATAATAATAATAAAAATAATACCTACAGAATACTTACAGTATTAGCACTTTAATTGCCATCAGAAGCTTTGTAAAATCCTATGCAGACATATTTATACTAACTGGGCTGAATAATTAGAGAACAATTAATGTGTAACTCATGGGAAATCATGTTCCTTAACATGAGGCACACTAAGAATTCTATAGCACAGTACATTAATTGATGATTAACAAGACAATTAGCACATACAGTACACTGCTTATTTTTTCTTTCATTAAGACATAATACTGGACTAGCAAATAAACAAACATAAATACAATTAAAAATAGACTAATAATACTGGCAATTAAATGTAAAATAATGTACTGTATCTTTTGATTTCAAACTGTCTTATAGTATTTTGAATTGCATCCCAATTATAGACAATTCTTATAGGATAATGGGAATTGATCTGTCCCTCTGATTTGGTGACATTAAGATTACAGTAATATCACACATAGAACAGCGTAATACAGAGACCGCTGGGTTTGTGCATCAGAAATAAGGATTGCAAGTATGGGATAATGACGCTGTAAAATAATACTGTCAAATTTGATACATGTTGATATACAGATCGAGCCGCGCCATACAGATAAGGCACATGTGCATGGAGATGCTCGCGTGCCTCATTCTCAACAATGGACATGGGAGAATGTGAGATGATTGCGTGTATGCAATTTATAGCGTGCCAGCCGCCAGATCTGTGCAACTGGTGATAGGCCAGCAACGATGGGGCTGGCCCCATCTGTAAGCATATTTAAAATATAATTTTAAATTAAAACCTAATATAACTTATATTTTATCGTTTGTTTATTTATTCATACAAGACATCACCTTGGGGTGCCAGGACCTGGGGGCATGCCACTGAGTCTGCTTATCACAAAAGTCAAGGATGTCTATGATGAAGACATCTTTGTTGTACTTAATACAGATGGTGGTGGAGAAACTCATACGTCATACTTTACTTTGAGCGTCTGGAAAGCGGATATACTGTATATGGTAGTGAGATTTGGGGGGGGGAGGGAGGCAGTAGATTAACATTTTGCCTAGGCTGCCGAGAAGTATTACACCAGCCCTGGGGAGTGCTGCTTTGCCTTAAATCTAAGTGGCTGTGTACACCAAACATGACATCGTCAGTTTAAATCACTCCCCTTTATAAAAGGAAGTCCATGGGCACTGACCAGTGCCAAAGGATTATGTTCTTTTCCTATATATATATATATATATATATATATATATATATATATATATATATATATATATATATATAGTTTCTGTTCCCAGTGTACTTCAGGGCAAGTTTTTAGTAATTCTTGGTTCTGGACTTGGCAGGGCCGGTGCAAGGCACCAGAGCGCCCCAGGCGAGTCGGAGTGGGGGCGCTAGTTATTTGCTATTCACTACAGGGACCCCGCCGGCCACAGCCAGCTTTATACACATGATGGCGCCGCAGGTACCCCTACAGCACGGACACCACTGACCGCTTCAGCAGCACTGCAGGGACGCCGGGGCAGCAATTTTTTACACAGTTCGCTGGGGGTGAGGGGCGAACTGCCACCCTCCAGGTGCCGGCGCCCTAGGCAAATGCCTAGAGCTGCCTAGTGGTGGCGCCGGCCCTGGGACTTGGCCATCCCATTGACCCATTTCTTTGAAACCTGGTGAAATTTAATAGGATGAGACATTCAGAAAGTGAGAGATTTGGTAAGAAATCTCCAGTCTTTTTAAAGCGGCAATCATTTACACTGCAAAACCAGTTTGATTTTGAAGTGTAAATGATTGCCATTTAAAAAAAACTGGAGATTTCTTACCAAATCTCTCACTTTCTGAATCTCTCATCCTATTAAATTTCACCCCTTGTATTAAACCTTGGGATCATTCTGCCTGATCCCTATAAGCACATTTGCCTATCTGGTTCTGGCGTGTTCCTGTTGACTATTGCTAAAGATTTATGGTTCTAGCCATTGTACATATATTTGCTGATTTCAATATCATGTCATAAGAGCAACCGTTTTAACATTGACTAAGATTATATCCAGATGTTCTGAGATCATGACAATAACAGGATATAAGGTTGCTCAATCTTCAGTCCCATCGAAGTGATCTTTTGCACACATAACTAAACCATAAGACAGGCTGTAATATTGCCAGATAGACATTATTTGGGCCAAAAGCACAACGCAGATAGAAATGACTATACGTCATGGGTGGGGCCAAGATTATGTATTAGTAGGACCTTATCTACCAAAAATGGGATAACTTATAAATATTGAAACAACCAGTCCCAGAAGGGTTGAACGAGAAGGGACAGCAGAGTGGTCGTGTCTTTGGCCATTCAACAAGAGCAGAGAGAGATGTCTCTTCATTTGGTATTGTATTATATTGAATGGTGATGAATAAATAATTATGTGTTATAGAATGGTTCTCAATAATGTATTTTTTGCATCAGCATTGCAATAGCACTATGGAATTCTTCCACTTCGTCACTATGACTCAGTTTTCCATATGGCAACCAGCCTCTGCCTATTACTGTAGTTTCCCATTCCACAATCCCATACAATGGAACCCAAACAGTTTCTGTGTTTCAGGAGCAACAATTTCCATATTCCTGGTGAAATCTACTGAAACGTCAGGCTCTGTGCTTCTGTACCGCATAATTACTTACTATTGCTCTCAGCTACGAACTAAGGCCCTGCTCTCAAAAATGAGGCTCTTGCTATTTTTGTGATACACAGTCACCATCTTTTCTTTCTCTTTATGTTTTTCTCTATCTTTCTCTCTTTCCTTCTCTTTTTCTTTGGCATCTTCCTACGTCTTTTCTTTTCCCTTTCACTTGTAATACTTTGCATTGAACAGTTTATCCCTTTCATTTGAAAATACATTTTCTTCTTATCAAACTGATATATGTATGTGTTTGCTGTATACACTAGTGTATGTAACTCTTCATTTACCACTCAGCAGATTTTATCTTTGTACTGTTTGTTACTTCATTGTTTTCAAATCGTAAATTGTACATGATACAATCAATAAAAAAAAATTCTAAAAAGGAGGACGGAGTCATATACCCTAACCTGACTTCTGGGCCCTGAATGCTAATGTCATTAAAGACCAATACTCTTTTTTTTATTAAATAGTAGAATCAGGTCAGGAGATATGAAGGTCACTATTAGTATTTGATCACACATAAACAATATCTTTCAAGTTATTTTGTACAAATATGTTGTGGTCTCTCTGGACTATATTATGATTTTTTTGCTGAAGATACAGTGGCCCAATGAGAACATGTATCTGAATTTCTGATCCATCTTTGAACTGTATTTTAAATTGGACAAGTGCACTTTTGAGCAGAAGGAGATACATAATTTCCTTTGAATAGTGGCAAAGGAGTGGATGAACTACTGATAATAATTTGCTAATCCTAGAAATCATTGAAGGGCTTTCAGGCTGGAGTGATAGACCCAGTCAATGATAGACTGAAGCACTCTGGGATCCAGGCAGAATCTTTTAGGGGTTATGAAATATCTCAAAAATGATATCTGTTCCATCTCAAATTCACACTTTGTCTACTTGCCATAAAGGTTATCTTCATGAAGTTATTGGAGAACCAGCTTAGCATGATGACAATGCTCCTCCATAGACTGGGAATAAATTAGAGGTGGTCTTGACACAGCATGACAAATTCTCCAAGACATGAAGTACATCATTGATTAAGTTTTGGAATAGTTCAGGAGCATTAGATAAACCAATGGGTATGACTAGATAATCATAATGCCCATAGTGGGTGTTAAAGGCTGTGTAAGCTGCTGTTCCATGTCCAAGGTTCCTGCAACTAGTTCCTGTCCTGATTATTCTCCACCTGTTTTGAGACATCTCCTTGCCCTGCCTAAACCACTGCCTTGCTCCAGTCTGTTTAACACAATTGTTACCCTCTCTGTGGATTCAACCAGTACAAGGCCATTACTACAAAGTTATTTCCAATTCACAGTTTTATGCCTGCATTGCTGAATTCCTAATCCTGCCCTGCCTTAACCCTTAGTGTCTCATTGTGTATGTTCTTACTTTGTATATTATGCAAGCTCAAAATCTTGCAGTCTACAGCCAATTGGGTAAGACCCTATTACAAATGGTGTAAGACCTGGTGGTATTCTATCTATAGATGTCTACATCTACCACTAAGAGAACAAAGGGCTGCTGCTATTGGCAGAAGACACTCTTCACCATCTCTAGGGGTCTCTCACAATTGTGTATGAGTTTCGTAACATTACTTTCTTCATTTCTGACCGGTTTATTTATTTATGATTTTACGTTCAAATTATGGAAAATGCTTTTGTCTTCCAATTTTAACTTAAGCTTCATTTCCACCCTCAGTCCAATGGGAAACTGAACAGGTAAACCAGAATTGGGAGACATTTCTAAGTCTCTGCCAACAAAGACTGGGTAATCTTGTTACCATGGGCTAAAATTGCTCATAATCATCTCAATCTTCAAGAAGTATCAGGGCACTCTCCATTTTATTTTGGTAAAGGATTCCATCCTGTGTTATCTTAACTGCCATCCTACAAGTCAGTATCCCTTTTTTGCAGTTTGTGATACCATTAAACAATTTATCAATATATAGACTAGAGTGAGTAAAAGAGGAATGTAGACAAAGCCTTTAAAAGGTTTTATTTTTATTGTGATAAGAAAAGTAGAAAACTCCCTTGTTTTAGGTTGTTTCTGTCAACTCTGCACCCGTGGCTAAAGTTTGCCACAATAAAGCTTGACTCTAAGTATATAGTATTTGTCCTTTCAGATTCTGCAAGCAAATAACCTGGTGCTATTCATACTGAAGTTTTCATGTTTCCCTCTTTATACTGAAAAACCGGTACTTGTGAGTTATCCGGGCTGCCGATTTTTTCATCGCGCCCGAAATCGTGGGCATCGCGTCGGTCGTGGCCGTTATAAGGAGCCGCGACGCGATGCCCACGATTTCCCATAGACAGTAATGTTAAAAGACACGATGGACCCGATTTCCGACCCGATTTCCCATAGACAGTAATGTTAAAAGACGCGATGGACCCGATTTCCCATAGACAGCAATGTTAAAATAAAATGACAATATGAAATTGGCCAATATGTTTTTAAAAAAAATGTTTCATGGCCCCCCACCACCGTTAACGCCACCCCGCTATTGACGCCAACCCGAAGCGTGGCGAGCGCAGCGAGCCCGCGAGGGGCGGCGGTACGTGTCCTCCGACCTTTTCATGCCCTACTATCCACTAGGGCGTGGAGTGAGAATAGAATAGTGTGGCGAGCGCAGCGAGCCACCGAGCCCGAAGCGTGGCGAGCGCAGCGAGCCCCGCGAGGGGACGCGGACACCTTCACAGGTATCCGCGTGCCCTTGCGGGCTTCACAGGTGTCCGCGTCCCCTCGCGGGGCTCGCTGCGCTTGCCACGCTTCGGGCTCGGTGGCTCGCTGCGCTCGCCACACTATTCTATTCTCACTCCACGCCCTAGTGGATAGTAGGGCATGAAAAGGTCGGAGGACGCGTACCGCTGTGCTCGCCACGCTTCGGGTTGGCGTCAATAGCGGGGTGGCGTTAACGGTGGTGGGGGGCCATGAAACATTTTTTTTTAAAGCATATTGGACAATTTCATATTGTCATTTTATTTTAACATTGCTGTCTATGGGAAATCGGGTCCATCGTGTCTTTTAACATTACTGTGTATAGGAAATCGTGGGCATCGCGTCGCGGCCCCTTATAACGGCCACGACCGACGCGATGCCCCCGATTTGGGGCTAAATCGCGGGCATCGCGTCGGTCGGGTGTCCTTAACTTAAGGACAAAATCGGCAGCCCGGATAACTCACAAGTACCGAAAAACCTCTTACCATTTAACCTAGACTCATGTTCTCTACTCCTCCTTCTGCCATTCTAGTTGACCACAAGAAAGCAAGCAAGGTGAGACAACCCCTAGACTAAAGTATCTCATAGTTCCTGATCAATTTACATTAGATTGGACAGGGTTTTTTGCTGAAGAACTTTATAAAGTCCAAGAATCTCAACTTTTTCAAGTTTATGAATAAAGCAAATAAACAAAAAAATCCTACTGCAAAATGTGGCGATTTCTAATTAGTAATTTTTGAATAGTACACCTGCATTGTTGTTCCTGTTGTATGTGACATTATAAGCCTCAGTAAGGTAGAACCGCTTATTACATAGGGTGTGCATTCTTGGGCCCCTATACATACTTTGTAATATTCATATCTGCTTTCTTCTGACCTCTGCATATGCTCATCTTTCAAATAAATCTGTCTTGTAATCTAGCTCGGCATACTGTAAGACAATCTGTATAGTACAGTAGGTCTACGATCAGGCCACAAGCATACTTGCCTACCTTCCCTGATCGGCTGACAAGCTCTGATAATTGTGGGCAACTCCAGGCCCCCGAAAGGGCAGTCCAGTCTCCTGGAGCTGGAAACAGCCCTCCACAGTCATCCTTAAAACTGTAAGGTCTGCTGAAGCCAATGATGTGATTTGCGCCATCATTGCCCAACCCACCACTATGCAATGCCAGTAGTCAATCATCAAAAAGCGTGTCAGACCACAATGACGCAAATATTTATCTGTGCCCCCCACCACAAATTATACCAATAAGTCTGCCTTCTGACCTAGTTGCTATGCAACAATTTCTGACCTGACTCTGATTGTTTATCAATTGTATCTAATATCTACTTTTCTTAATGGAAAACTCTATAACTGTCCATTGTTTAATACTTTGAACTTTGGACCTTATTCAGGTCTGTTCACAACTGCTGTTCGTTCGCACGGGAACCTAGGTTTTGTTACTGCGCATCTGCAGTGGCGGAACTCCGGGAGCCAACGGAGGCTCCAGCCGCCGGGCGCTAAGTCCTGAAGGGGCACATCGCCCTGTCACTGGGCACATAGCTCGATCACCGGGCTTCCCCCCGTCCCCACCCTGTCTGCGACAGCCGCTAGCTCTGCAGTGCCACAGGCTGTCTATCAGACTGTCCTAAGCAGGCAGTGATAGATAGCTGCCTGCGCTGCAGAGCTACCGCCTGTCCAGTAAAACTTCAAACCTGCAGCCCGGGCTCCATGACAGGATGGCAGGCAGGACAGGAGGCCTAGAAGGTAGCAGTGGAACGGCAGGTCCTGCGGCTCCTGGCACCTTAGCTCCAGCGGTGTTGCTAAGGTCAGGGGGCTGCTGTTTGCCGGGAGCTATTCATGCACGTTACCTAACTGACTCATCTCTATTACCCCTCTCTATCTGCCCCCCCCCTCGTTCTCTGCCTCACCCCCCTCTCTATGTGCCTGACCCCTCTGTCCCTCTGTCTCTGCCTTAGCCCCCTCTCTGTCTCTCTCTCTCTTTGCCTGACACCCCTCTCTCTACCTTACCCCATCTCTCTCTGCCTGAACCCCTCTTTCACCTCTCTTTCTATCTCTCTGCTTGACCCCTTCATTCGTTGCCTCACCCTCCTCTCTATATGCCTGACTCCTTATCCCTCTCTCTGCCTTAGCCCCCCCCTCTCTCTCTCTCTCTCTCTCTCTGCCTGACTCCCCTTTCTCTACCTTACTCCCCTCTGTCTCTGCCTGAACCATCTCTGCCTGACACCCGTCACCCATCTCTGACACTTGTTTCTCTCTTTCTACATGATTCCCTATCTATCATTCTCTCTTTATCTCCATTGCTCCCCCTATCTCATTTTCCCTCTCTATAGCTATGTATCTATGGTGGTGTTTGTGTGTGTGTGTGGGGGGGCACCAGCTTATTTCTTGCCTCCGGGTGTCATGGATAAACTTACGCCACTGCGCATATGCATTTCGGTGCATGTGCATACGCAGGGGGTGTGCCATAGGCGTGCGCACACTTAGTGTTAGGGGTGCACAAGCACCCCTTAATGCTGTACCCTTTGAACACCTCCCTGCCGCTAGCAATACCAGCAATACTTTTTTTTACCAAAGACTTGCTAATTAAAAGAAGCACCCATCAATCAATTATGTGTGTTTTGCATTGTTAATTGTACTAGACCATTGTCATATCACTACATACCTGCGTCATCCATATATGTTTTTGATTTTATTTGCATGTACTGTTACACAGAGTAATTAGAATACTAAAACCGAAAGAGGCAGGAAACTTGTTATGATAACTGGGTGTCCTCGCCAACCCTGACTCCGTTGTCACAGAATGAGATTTGCGGGCGCGTGCTGTGCTAGGCTTCGCCTATAATAGCCGCGTTCGACAGAGCCCGTTAGTCAGGCTCCGCCCCCGATGCCACCAGGTCTTAAGGGTTGACAACGCCGCCACCAATGCCAAGGATGAACAAGGGGATAACTAACTAACCCAAGAAGGGCGAGGTCACCCTTGCTCCGTAGACAACAGGGTGAACGTAACAATACGCAAAGATGTAACACAATACTATTCCAAACAGGTGTAACAATACACAGAGGTGTTTCATCAATATCAAAATACGAGTAAGGGCTGTCTGGGGGTAGACCCCACTTATCTGTGCACCGAGGAGGCAACAGGCAGCGGGAACCAGGATACGGATAAAGGACAACACACGGACACCAGGAGTACAGGAGACAGAACGGAGGACACGGCTGGGAATCAACGACAGGATGCAGGATGACTGGGCACAGGAACCAGGAGTAGCGGGTAGGTGGGAACCAGGAACACTTGAGACCCTGAGGTGCAAAAGCTATAACCGGCGCCTGTCCTGGGCAGACGCCGGCTCTTTATTCAAAATCCCCGCCGACGCTGACGTGCGCTGCACTGCCGGGCGCATGACGTCAGCGCGCCGGCACGCCGACGGAGACGCTCGGGGACGTTGCCCAGCAACGCCCCGATGCCTGCTGACGATGCCGTGGGGACGGAAGCTAGGGGCGTTGCTACGCGACGCCCCCGACGTCTCCCCCGGCACTTGTCTACACTGTCTGTCCCGGCGGGTCCGGGACAGTAGTGTAACAGTACCCCCCCCCCTTGAGGAGGGGTCACCGAACCCTTAGAACCCGGTTTCCAGGGAAATTTTCTAAAAAACTCCGCTCTTAGCCTGGGCGCATGCAAAAACTTTTCTGGGACCCAAGATCTTTCCTCATCTCCAAACCCCTTCCAATGGACAAGAAACTTGAGCTGACCCCTGACTACCTTGGAATCCAAGATATGTTCTACCACATACTCCTTATGCCCCCTAACCAAGACAGGTCTTTGAGTACGTGTAGAGCTGGATGGAAGGGTTCCGACGACAGGTTTGAGCAGGGAACAATGAAAGACATTATTGATGCGCAGAGACCTGGGAAGCTGAAGTCTGAATGCCACCGGGTTGATTTGTCCGATAATCGGAAATGGACCGATAAACCTGGGACCCAGCTTGGGGCATTGCTGTCGAAGTCTAATATGGCGTGTGGATAACCATACTCTCTGACCCACTTTAAAGAGACACGGTCTTCTATGCCTATCAAAGAAAATCTTAGACCGGGCTGAGGATTGTCTAAGGGCTCTGTAATCAATACAGGGCCGTAAAGACCCATCTTTCTTCTCTACAAAGAAAAACCCCGCCCCTACCGGTGATTTTGAGGGCCGAATAAACCCCTTTTCAAGACTTTCTTTAATGTAGAGGTCCACGGCTTGGGACTCAGGTGCGGATAACGCATATAAACGACCCTTAGGAAGTCTGGCATTAGACACTAAATCAATGGCACAATCAAAGGGGCGATGAGGAGGCAAGGTGTTGGCTTCTTTTTTAGAAAAAACATCCGAAAAATCACGGTACTGAGGAGGGAGAGCTTGAAGATCAGGGTGCATCACACAGAGAGGGAGAGTGAGACAAACATCCGAACAGGACCTTCCCCACCGAGTGATCTCACCAGTTTCCCAATTAAATTCAGGGTTGTGTTTTTTCAACCAAGGCAGCCCCAGGACAATAGGAGTGAGAGGACAGTGAAATATAAGAAAGGTGATATCTTCGGAGTGAAGAGCCCCCACCGACAGACGAAGGGAGGGAGTCCTAAAAGAGATACCGCCTTTGGACAGTGGACGGCCATCCAACCCACATACAGAGACGTGATTGGCCAAGGGTATGGGCATGAGGCCCAATCGTTGCACCAGACCTTCATCAATGAAGTTACCGGCCGCCCCACAATCCACAAAGGCAGATCCGTTCCAAGAACGGTCGGTCACAGAGACTGATACCTGAATCAATACGGAATCTGTGGGAGAAAAGCTCGACAGGCCCAAGTGAACCCCCCAAGTATCACTTAGGCCCTGTCTTTTCCCGCCTTCAGCGGACAAGCAACAGCAAGGTGACCGGGACCCCCACAATACAAACAGAGGCCCTTGAGACGTCGGCGGTTCTTTTCGGAGGAAGATAGTCGAGTGGCCCCCAATTGCATAGGCTCGTCTCCGGGTACCTCGGTAGACTCGTCTGCAGATGAGGAAGGCAGCACTCCGGACCGTCTCTCTCTCTGCCACTCCCGAAATCTCCTATCCACCTTAATGGCTAACTGCATGATCCCATCTATGTCTTTGGGAGTGGGGTAATGCACTAATGCATCCTTAAGGGATTCGGATAGACCAATCCGAAACTGACTACGAAGCGCTGGGTCGTTCCCGCCAGAATCAATAGCCCAACGTCTGAACTTAGTACAGTATGCCTCAGCTGTGTCCTGCCCTTGACGCAAGGCCCTAAGATTTGACTCAGCCGAGGCCGTCCGGTCCGGGTCATCATATAATAACCCCATAGCTGAGAAAAATGCATCCACTGAAGAGAGAGCCTCAGCACCATCAGGAAGGCCAAAGGCCCAAGACTGAGGATCTCCCTGCAGGAGTGATATAACCATTCCTACCCGTTGAGCTTCAGAACCGGAAGACACTGGGCGTAATTTGAAATAAAGCCTGCATGACTGTTTAAAATTAAAGAACTGGGACCGGTCACCTGAAAAACGGTCGGGGAGATTTAACTTAGGCTCCAGATCCCTACCGGAGGAGGAGCTCGACTGTGACCGTTGCTCGTGTGAGTTTACCCGTAGGGTGAGCTCTTCCAATTTCTGCGTCAGCGTGTGCATCTGTCCTGCAAGAGAGTGGGCAGCAGCCTGTTGTGTCGGATCCATGATTGGGGCTCACAATGACTACCGAACCTCTAAGCTGTAGGGGCAGCGAACAGTCCCAGAGTATAGTTTGGCCGGTTATAATGTTATGATAACTGGGTGTCCTCGCCAACCCTGACTCCGTTGTCACCGAATGAGATTGGCGGGCGCGTGCTGTGCTAGGCTTCGCCTATAATAGCCGCGTTCGACAGAGCCCGTTAGTCAGGCTCCGCCCCCGATGCCACCAGGTCTTAAGGGTTGACAACGCCGCCACCAATGCCAAGGATGAACAAGGGGATAACTAACTAACCCAAGAAGGGCGAGGTCACCCTTGCTCCGTAGACAACAGGGTGAACGTAACAATACGCAAAGATGTAACACAATACTATTCCAAACAGGTGTAACAATACACAGAGGTGTTTCATCAATATCAAAATACGAGTAAGGGCTGTCTGGGGGTAGACCCCACTTATCTGTGCACCGAGGAGGCAACAGGCAGCGGGAACCAGGATACGGATAAAGGACAACACACGGACACCAGGAGTACAGGAGACAGAACGGAGGACACGGCTGGGAATCAACGACAGGATGCAGGATGACTGGGCACAGGAACCAGGAGTAGCGGGTAGGTGGGAACCAGGAACACTTGAGACCCTGAGGTGCAAAAGCTATAACCGGCGCCTGTCCTGGGCAGACGCCGGCTCTTTATTCAAAATCCCCGCCGACGCTGACGTGCGCTGCACTGCCGGGCGCATGATGTCAGCCGACGGAGACGCTCGGGGACGTTGCCCAGCAACGCCCCGATGCCTGCTGACGATGCCGTGGGGACGGAAGCTAGGGGCGTTGCTACGCGACGCCCCCGACGTCTCCCCCGGCACTCGTCTACACTGTCTGTCCCAGCGGGTCCGGGACAGTAGTGTAACAAAACTATGGTGTGGCTGAGATGTTTTATATTGTAGTGAATGCCAATAGATGATGGTAGACAAATCTGATGATCGTAGTTAGACACACCCCTTTGACGGTGCACGCCCTAATAAAATGTGCTGTGCACACCTATGGTGTGTGCACCCACTGCAAAAACATGGATCACTGGGTGCATGCACTCAGGACTGCAGGCAGGGGGCAGAGAGGGGCGGCGGCCATCCCCATTAGCATATGTGAACGCCAAGCGTTTTATGGGCATTCTAATGCTAATGAGGACATGAAGTGGCCAATGGGAGCGGGCAGCTTCCCTCCCATTTCCTTTAGAATGTGCATGCCTATGTAAGGGTGCCTCAGACCACTTTTACATACTGTATGTGTGGACATTCTACATCATTCGATGGTCAGCGACCATCAAATAATGTGGGAGTTCCCCTGCATGCTGTGAATGGATGTCTATGCAAAACATCCATTCGCAGCCAGTGCGACAGAAGCGCCTTACAAATGGTGGGCCGGTATGCCACCATTCCCAAGGCGAGTATATATATATGCATCCGAGCGAATCAACCAGAATCAGGTCATTTTTATATTTCGATTTTATCTCATTTACCTTTTTATTTCAATAGCGACTTAAATGATAAGAGAGTTTCACACTCAGACCAAATGATACAAGTCGCTGCCCACAGTTCCAGCCACCTCCCCTCGCAGCCGCGATCCCCCGCATGGCTGCGAATGGATGATTTTGCATACTTCTCCATTCGCAGCCTTGGGTGCGGGGGAGAAATCCATAGATGGTCGGCGCCCATCAAATGGTTTCTTTGTGCTCACAGATCAGAGAGACCTCTATGGTGTCTCTGATATACAAGCGCCCTGTGCGGCAAGCAGGCGCGCAGCTGATATCCGCTGACGTCAGCTGCCCGCCCTTCGCACCTGCATCACCAGTTGATTTGCATGGGAATGCCCATGAAATGCTAGGTGTTCCCATGGGCTATGCCCCCCGCCATCGCCCCCCCCGCCCTCCATCCGCACTGCTAGGTGCGAGCGGGATGGCGAACATGTTAGTTCGCCTTTTTCGCCGTGCCCGCTCGCACCCTGCATCTGCACATGCACAGAAATGCATATGTGCATGCGCAGATGCAAAACAAATTAAAATAACCCCCCATTTCTGCAACAAATGGAGTCCTTGTAAGAACATTTACATTTTCTTGCTCTTTATGGTATTAGAGATTATTTTATAGCAATTATTTACAGAAGAGTAAAATATTTCAACACTTCCAATGCTGATTGGACTTGTTGAAAATGAAGAATAAATCAATAAATAAATATACCAAATAAAATTAACTTTTTATTGTATTTTAGAAAAAAGATATTGAGCATCCTTACTAAAGATAATAGAGTGAAACGCGTTTGTTTAGCACACCACACAAATAATATTCTTTTTTGTACCATTATCCAGCAGAAAGCTTAAAACAAAAACTTCATGGAAGCCACCTTAACTTCAGCTTTATTCATCAGAACAGCAGAGGACAACAGACACACAGAAAATACATTTTGAAGAATGATTCACAAAGAAAGTGTAATAGGGTCAGAAATCTATTCATACATAAAGAGAATTATTGACAGAAAACTCTTTTTTTTATTAACAAATTTTTATTGTGACATTGAAGAAAACATGTTGATAAAGAGAAATGCCAAAAAACTAATACACAATATATTTATCTTTTGACTTATTACCTTTTGTGAACCGTAGAAGTATAACTGTACATTATAATCCTTCCTGGCCCCTCCAGTTGGCCAATGACCATGGCCTCTCATCTACTTTGATCACTGCATCTAATGCTGGAATCCATGCTTTGGTCATGCTTTTTTCCTGTCCTCAGGACCCCAATTTAGGACAGGAAAGGTCTCCGCTTTGCCACTTGTCTCCCCTCTTCCCCTAGATTGTAAGCTCCTTGTGGAAGAACCCCCTTCTCTTTTGTTCTCATAGTCCTCTTGTCTCATACTTCTAATACAGCCCTCACCAACTCAGCGACTATTTTACCAAGATCTACTCTCAATCAGTGCTGTTCATCTCTCCCAATGGCTTCCCTAGTAATATGACAATTACTCATTTGCTCACATAACTTCTCAGCTGTATTTTGCACTGAGATTTGTTGTACTAATTGATGTCCATTTCAGTGTTGCTTATTATACTGTGATGTTGTGTTTAACCTGTATCATTCTAATGTGTGCAGTATGTATGGCACTGTGAACCATTTGTGGCACCCTATAATACTACTACTACTCATTATAAAACAATAAGAATAATAATAAGAAAACAAATAATAATAATAATAATAATAATAATAATAATAATAATAATAATAATAATAATAATAGTGCTTTGTTGAAAAAGCAGCATCTCCCAATTCAAAAAGAGTATATTCATTTACATTATGGGCCCATATGAGATGCGTTGGTTTTGACTCTTTGAATTATCCCGGTTGTTCTCAGTCTTTTAATTTGTGCAACATGGTCTTAAAAAGAACCTCCTTAACTTCCTTGTTTCTTAAAGTATAAATGAAAGGGTTTAGCATGGGTACAACGATTGTGTACATTAGAGTAAGGAATTTATCATACTTATTACCCTGTGGGTTTATGCAGACAATAATGAGTGTACCAAAATATAGACAGACAACTATTATATGGGAGGAGCAAGTAGAGAACGCTTTGTGTTTACCTTCCACACTCTTAATTTTGGTGATCGTAATAATGATGTGGGTATAAAATCCTAAAATGAGGATGAAAGGAATAAGGCTAACAAAAATAGTTCCCACACTGCTCACTAATCTACTGATGTAGGGATCGGAACAAGCAAGCTTCTGTACTGAGGCCAAATCACAGATAAAGTGGTTAATTTCATTGGGTCCACAAAATTTTAAGTCAGCTGTGACCAATATGGTCATTAAAGAAATAATACAACTGATGGTAAAAGGTGTAACCACCAGAAATATAACAAATAAATGGTTCATGATTGACGAATACCTTAACGGATGATTTATTGCTAAATCTCGATCAAAAGCCATAATTGCAAGCAAATAACATTCGGTTATCCCAAGTGAACCATAGAAGTATAACTGTACAAAGCATCCAATAAAAGAGATCTTCTTGCCACTCACAGTCAAATTAGCTAGAAGTCTGGGGAGAGTAACAGACACAAATGAAATTTCCAAAGCTGCAAACACACAGATAAAATAATACATTGGACAATGGAGCGAAGTTCCCGCCTTAACAAGAACAATAACGGCAAAGTTTCCAGCGACACTGGTAATATACATCAGTAATATAACATTGAGAAGTAATATTTCATACTGGTGGAGATCGGAGAATCCCACCAGAATAAATTCTTCAACCATTGTTTTGTTTAATTCTTCCATTTTACCTGAGAAAGCATTATATAAAATAATTATTTGCAAGTAAAAATATGTAGATACATTTATTTAAATAACTCTAAGTGTTGATATGTATTGTAACTTTAAAAGAATGTGTAAAGAATGTTTTCCAGAATTAAGTTGCCTTCTTCTTATTTTTCAATGACCATAACATTTATTAAAACAACTAATTTATTATATAACCACTAATTTTAGAATAGATAAAGATTATTTGGTACATCACATCATTACTATAAAAATACTTGCCATTGAACCAAATGTCTACAATGGGGATGGTAGAAGGGGTGCGCTTATTAGCGATGATAGTATAACTCACATACAAAGAGCAGGTCAATGTTTTGACCCATACCCAGGATCTTCTTCAGGACATAACAGCAGAAACACAAACCACAAAAAAGCAAGTGAATACAACTAGCACTGGGCTGACCTTAATACCCTCAATGATTACCAAAAACTCACACAAGAAAGTGCCACAATAACTTTTTTTTTAAAATTCTAGTCATGCCATTGATCCCTTTAACCCTTAAAGTGCCAAATTAATTTGTTAAAATTGGCGTGAAAATTGCTAAGCAAACATTTTTATTCATCATAATGACCTGTAATGTTTACCTTATATAGGAAATATAATCTTTTTTTTCACCTCATTTTTAACCCCTTCCCGACAATTGACGTACATTTACGTCATGGTCGGGAAGTACTTCCCGACACATGGCGTAAATGTACGTCATGGCATTTAACTGTCACCGCGTCTATAGACGCGGTGACAGTTTCAACATGTCTGCTGTCCCTGACAGCAGACATGTCCGTGCATGCCCAGGGGGGGCTGCGATGCCGCCCCCCCGTCGGCGATCGCTGTGATTGGCTGTTCAGTGTGAACAGCCAATTACAGCGTTTTCTGTGTCACCGGCGAATAACGTTCGCCGGTGACACGCGATCGGAGGTGATTGGTGCTGTAAAGTACAGCACCAATCACCGCGGGGTGTAAGGGTGACACTGGTGTCACCCCACCTCACCCCGCCTGCCCCCAAAGGCCGTGATTGGTCCGTCGGACCGACGGACCAATCACAGCCATGGAGGGGGGTTTAAACTAACGGTGACTGCACTGCAGACGCCATTCCGGTCTGGAATTGCGTGCAGTGCGGTCACCGTGCCTAGCTGCCGCGATATACTGACCAGAACCTTGCAAAATACTTACCTGATCCTTGCAAATATCTTGCCTGCTTCATCACTGCTTGTAGTGTGCTGGATGCTTCCTGGATCCTGTTACTTGTGACTTCCTGTGTTGTGAACTTGTGCTGCTGCAGTGTAATAGCGTTAGTTAGATAGAGAGAGATAGAGAGAGATAGTGTCAGAGAGTGCTATATTTTGTGCTGCTGCAGTGTGATATAGTTATAGAGAGAGATAGAGAGAGATAGAGAGAGATAGAGAGAGAGAGAGAGAGAGGCCTAGTGACAGAGAGTGCTATATTTTGTGCTGCTGCAGTGTGATAGTTATAGATAGAGAGATAGAGAGAGATAGAGAGAGATAGAGAGAGAGAGATAGAGATAGTGACAGATTGTGCTATATATTTTTTATATTTTTTATATAACTGACTGCTGCCCCCCCTTTTGTGCTGATCAGTATAAATTAACTGATCAGCAACTTTTTGGGGGCGCAGGTTTTTTTTAATATATATATATATATATACCTGTCACTGCTGCTGCTGCAGTGTCATAGAGTGTTAGATAGTGAGAGATAGAGAGATAGAGAGAGATAGTGACAGAGAGTGATAGAGAGTGCTAAATTTTGTGTCTGCTGCCCCCGCCTTTTGTGCTGATCACTATATCTGAGGTGATCAGCAACTTTTTGGGGGTGCAGAGGTTGTTTTTTTTTATATATACCTGCCAGTTGCACTGTCAGTTGCACCAAAGGTTGTGCACCTGCTGCCCCTCACTGGTAATCAGTGTCGCATCACTGATCACCTTTTTTTTTTTTGTGTGTGCTGTGGGGTCTTTTTTTAATTTTTTTTTTACACACACTGTGATTTTGTGGGTGTCCTGTGGCCGCTGTGCGCTGATCAGTGACGTACATCACTGATCATCTTTTTCGGCACAGGGTTGATCTATTTTTTTTTTTTTATCAAATTCCTGTTGCCTTTGAGCGCTGTTCAGTGACGGACGTTACTGACCAACATCTGTGCTCAATTTTTGGCGCAGGACCTTTTTTTTTTTTTTTTTTTAACCCCTTCATTTTTTTTTTTGTATAAAGTATTTTTTTTTTTCTGCACTGCATACACACTACACACTACATACCCCCCTGGTTGAAATAAAGTTTGTACCCCCCCCTACACTATACACGTGTTGAAACATTTCACTACCAGTAACACAAAAATAAAAATGTCTTCCCAAATGTCATCCCAAATGTCATCCCAAATGTCATCCCAGTCATCCAGAAGAATGTATTCAGTGGAGGAGGCATATGCCATGCTTGCTTCTGACTCTGACACAGCCAGTGATGCAAGCGGGGAATTTGAAGGATTCGCCTTAAGCTCCTCTTCCTCCTCTGCTGATGAGGGACCCCCTCAAAGACGCCCCCGTAGAGCAGCTGAGACCCCCCCCCCCCAATAATTGATCTCGTATGGACCCCACCACCAGACAATTTTGAGCCCCAGGTTCCTGAGTTTTTGGCCATGCCAGGAATCCAATTTGATTCCACAGGTCTCAGAGAAATTGACTTTTTCAAATTATTTTTCTCTGATGATTTTATAAATTTAATGGTGGACCAAACTAATTTATATGCCCAGCAGTTTATTGCTCAAAACCCCACGTCATCATTTGCTAGGTGGACCCCTGTAGATGCAGTAGAGATGATGACGTTTTGGGGTCTGGTGTTTCATATGGGCATAGTAAAAAAGCCAGAAATTAGGCAATATTGGAGTACAGATGTTCTGTACAGCACCCCATTTTACCGTATGGCCATGCCCCGGGCTCGATTTGAGACGATCCTTAAATTTTTGCATTACAACGATAATGCACAGTGCCCACCCAGAGATGATCCCACCTTTGACCGGCTATTCAAAGTCAGGCCGGTCATTGATCATTTCAGTGCCAAATTTGAAGACATGTACATCCCAGATAAATTCATTTGCATAGACGAGTCCCTTATACATTTTAAAGGAAGGGTTAAATTCCGCCAGTACCTTCCCAGTAAGAGGGCAAGGTATGGCATAAAAATGTATAAGCTGTGTGAAAGCACCTCAGGGTACACTCACAGGTTTAGGGTATATGAAGGGAAGGATTCAAGAATTGAACCGCCAGAATGCCCCCCCTCCCTCGTAGGTGTTAGTGGAAAAATTGTCTGGGATTTAGTGCACCCCTTCCTGGATAAAGGTTATCACCTCTATGTGGATAACTTTTACACCAGCATCCCCCTGTTTAAGGCCCTTGGTTCAAGAGGTACAGCAGCTTGCGGTACTGTGCGCAAGAACCAAAGAGGCCTCCCAAAAACGCACATTGCCCAAGTAATGAGAAGGGGTGAAAGCAGGGGAATATGCACCGAAAATATGTTGTTGGTCAAATATAAGGACAAGAGGGATGTCCTTATACTGACAACAATTCACGGAGACAGTACCACCTCCGTCCCTGTACGAGGTACCAGTACCCACACCTCAAAACCTAATTGTATCCTGGATTACAATAGGTACATGGGCGGAGTGGATCTTTCAGATCAGGTACTGAAGCCGTACAGTGCCCTGCGGAAAACAAAAATCTGGTACAAGAAGCTGGCCGTGTATATCATCCAGATGGCACTGTATAACGCTTACGTGCTATTCCGTTCTACCGGCCAGAGGGGGACATTTATGCACTTTCAAGAGGAAGTCATAAAGGGCCTAATATTTGGGAACCAGCAGGCAGAGGGCCCCAGTACTTCTAGTACTGGCCCCCGTATTGTACCAGGGCAGCATTTTCCTGATGAAATCCCCTCCACTGGAAAAAAGGGCAGGACACAAAAAAGGTGCAAAGTTTGCTATAAAAAGGGAATAAGAAAGCAAACTATTTTCCAGTGTGACACTTGCCCCGACAAACCCGGCCTATGTATAAAGGAGTGTTTTAAAATATACCACACATCTATGGATTATTAGGTTCATAATTTCACCGTGCTTCGGGGGTCTTGCTAATGCCACATAGCACCCACCCACCATTCATTCCACCAGAATCTGAGCCGCAAAATCCAAAAATCACTCCTTCCCTTCTGAGTCCTGCCATGCACCCAACTGGTATTTTTTGGTCACATGTGAGGCATTGCCGTACTCGGGAGAAATTGGGGCACAGATTTTGGGGTGCTTTTTCTCCTTCATACCTTCTGAAAATGAAAAATTTTGAGCCAGAACTGCATTTTTGTGTAAAAAAATGTAATTTTTCATTTTCACTGCCCACTTGTATCAAAATTGGTGAAACCCCTGGGGGTTTGAAATGTACACTATACCCCTAGATGAATTCCCTGAGGGGTGTAGTTTGCAAAATGGGGTCACTTGTGGGGGGGTTCCACTGTATTGGTGCTTTGGGGGTCTTGCTAATGCGACATAGCACCCACCATCATTCCACCAGAATTTGTGCTGCAAAATCCAAATATCACTCCTTCCCTTCTGAGTCCTGCCACTTTTTGGTCACACATGAGGCATTGCCGTACTCGGGAGAAATTGGGGCACAGATTTTGGGGTGCTTTGTCTCCTTCATTCCTTCTGAAAATGAAAAATTTTGAGCCAGAACTGCATTTTTGTGTAAAAAAATGTAATTTTTCATTTTCACTGCCCACTTGTATCAAAATTGGTGAAACCCCTGGGGGTTTGAAATGTACACTATACCCCTAGATGAATTCCCTGAGGGGTGTACTTTGCAAAATGGGGTGACTTGTGGGGGGGTTCCACTGTATTGGTGCAACATAGCACCCACCATTCATTCCACCAAAATCTGTGCTGCAAAATCCAAAAATCACTCCTTCCCTTCTGAGTCCTGCCATGCACCCAACTGGTATTTTTTGGTCACATGTGAGGCATTGCCGTACTCGAGAGAAATTGGGGCACAGATTTTGGGGTGCTTTGTCTCCTTCATACCTTCTGAAAATGAAAAATTTTGAGCCAGAACTGCATTTTTGTGTAAAAAAATGTAATTTTTCATTTTCACTGCCCAGTTGTATCAAAATTGGTAAAACCCCTGGGGGTTTGAAATGTACACTATACCCCTAGATGAATTCCCTGAGGGGTGTAGTTTGCAAAATGGGGTCACTTGTGGGGGGGTTCCACTGTATTGGTGCTTGGGGGGTCTTGCTAATGCGACATAGCACCCACCAAAATTCCACCAGAATCTGAGCTGCAAAATCCAAAAATCACTCCTTCCCTTCTGAGTCCTGCCATGCACCCAAATGGTATTTTTTGGTCACATGTGAGGCATTGCCGAACTCGGGAGAAATTGGGGCACAGATTTTGGGGTGCTTTTTCTCCTTCATACCTTCTGAAAATGAAAATTTTTGAGCCAGAACTGCATTTTTGTGTAAAAAATGTAATTTTTCATTTTCACTGCCCACTTGTATCAAAATTGGTGAAACCCCTGGGGGTTTGAAATGTACACTATACCCCTAGATGAATTCCCTGAGGGGTGTAGTTTGCAAAATGGGGTCACTTGTGGGGGGGTTCCACTGTATTGGTGCTTGGGGGGTCTTGCTAATGCGACATAGCACCCACTAAAATTCCACCAGAATCTGAGCTGCAAAATCCAAAAATCACTCCTTCCCTTCTGAGTCCTGCCATGCACCCAACTGGTATTTTTTGGTCACATGTGAGGCATTGCCGTACTCGGGAGAAATTGGGGCACTTATTTTGGGGTGCTTTTTCTCCTTCATACCTTCTGAAAATGAAAAATGTTGAGCCAGAACTGCATTTTTGTGTAAAAAAATGTAATTTTTCATTTTCACTGCCCACTTGTATCAAAATTGGTGAAACCCCTGGGGGTTTGAAATGTACACTATACCCCTAGATGAATTCCCTGAGGGGTGTACTTTGCAAAATGGGGTGACTTGTGGGGGGGTTCCACTGTATTGGTGCAACATAGCACCCACCATTCATTCCACCAAAATCTGTGCTAAAAAATCCAAAAATCACTCCTTCCTTCTGAGTCCTGCCATGCACCCAACTGGTATTTTTTGGTCACATGTGAGGCATTGCCGTACTCGGGAGAAATTGGGGCACAGATTTTGGGGTGCTTTTTCTCCTTCATACCTTCTGAAAATGAAAAATTTTGAGCCAGAACTGCATTTTTGTGTAAAAAAATGTAATTTTTCATTTTCACTGCCCACTTGTATCAAAATTGGTGAAACCCCTGGGGGTTTGAAATGTACACTATACCCCTAGATGAATTCCCTGAGGGGTGTAGTTTGCAAAATGGGGTCACTTGTGGGGGGGTTCCACTGTATTGGTGCTTGGGGGGTCTTGCTAATGCGACATAGCACCCACAAAAATTCCACCAGAATCTGAGCTGCAAAATCCAAAAATCACTCCTTCCCTTCTGAGTCCTGCCATGCACCCAAATGGTATTTTTTGGTCACATGTGAGGCATTGCCGTACTCGGGAGAAATTGGGGCACAGATTTTGGGGTGCTTTTTCTCCTTCATACCTTCTGAAAATGAAAAATTTTGAGCCAGAACTGCATTTTTGTGTAAAAAATGTAATTTTTCATTTTCACTGCCCACTTGTATCAAAATTGGTGAAACCCCTGGGGGTTTGAAATGTACACTATACCCCTAGATGAATTCCCTGAGGGGTGTAGTTTGCAAAATGGGGTCACTTGTGGGGGGGTTCCACTGTATTGGTGCTTGGGGGGTCTTGCTAATGCGACATAGCACCCACCAAAATTCAACCAGAATCTGAGCTGCAAAATGCAAAAATCACTCCTTCCCTTCTGAGTCCTGCCATGCACCCAACTGGTATTTTTTGGTCACATGTGAGGCATTGCCGTACTCGGAAGAAATTGGGGCACATATTTTGGGGTACTTTTTCTCCTTCATACCTTCTGAAAATGAAAAATTTTGAGCCAGAACTGCATTTTTGTGTAAAAAAATGTAATTTTTCATTTTCACTGCCCACTTGTATCAAAATTGGTGAAACCCCTGGGGGTTTGAAATGTACACTATACCCCTAGATGAATTCCCTGAGGGGTGTACTTTGCAAAATGGGGTGACTTGTGGGGGGGTTCCACTGTATTGGTGCAACATAGCACCCACCATTCATTCCACCAAAATCTGTGCTGCAAAATCCAAAAATCACTCCTTCCCTTCTGAGTCCTGCCATGCACCCAACTGGTATTTTTTGGTCACATGTGAGGCATTGCCGTACTCGGGAGAAATTGGGGCACAGATTTTGGGGTGCTTTTTCTCCTTCATACCTTCTGAAAATGAAAAATTTTGAGCCAGAACTGCATTTTTGTGTAAAAAAATGTAATTTTTCATTTTCACTGCCCACTTGTATCAAAATTGGTGAAACCCCTGGGGGTTTGAAATGTACATTATACCCCTAGATGAATTCCCTGAGGGGTGTACTTTGCAAAATGGGGTGACTTGTGGGGGGGTTCCACTGTATTGGTGCAACATAGCACCCACCATTCATTCCACCAAAATCTGTGCTGCAAAATCCAAAAATCACTCCTTCCCTTCTGAGTCCTGCCATGCACCCAACTGGTATTTTTTGGTCACATGTGAGGCATTGCCGTACTCGGTAGAAATTGGGGCACAGATTTTGGGGTGCTTTTTCTCCTTCATATCTTCTGAAAATGAAAAATTTTGAGCCAGAACTGCATTTTTGTGTAAAAAAATGTAATTTTTCATTTTCACTGCCCACTTGTATCAAAATTGGTGAAACCCCTGGGGGTTTGAAATGTACACTATACCCCTAGATGAATTCCCTGAGGGGTGTAGTTTGCAAAATGGGGTCACTTGTGGGGGGGTTCCACTGTATTGGTGCTTGGGGGGTCTTGCTAATGCGACATAGCACCCACCAAAATTCCACCAGAATCTGAGCTGCAAAATCCAAAAATCACTCCTTCCCTTCTGAGTCCTGCCATGCACCCAACTGGTATTTTTTGGTCACATGTGAGGCATTGCCGTACTCGGGAGAAATTGGGGCACAGATTTTGGGGTGCTTTTTCTCCTTCATATCTTCTGAAAATGAAAAATTTTGAGCCAGAACTGCATTTTTGTGTAAAAAAATGTAATTTTTCATTTTCACTGCCCACTTGTATCAAAATTGGTGAAACCCCTGGGGGTTTGAAATGTACACTATACCCCTAGATGAATTCCCTGAGGGGTGTAGTTTGCAAAATGGGGTCACTTGTGGGGGGGTTCCACTGTATTGGTGCTTGGGGGGTCTTGCTAATGCGACATAGCACCCACCAAAATTCCACCAGAATCTGAGCTGCAAAATCCAAAAATCACTCCTTCCCTTCTGAGTCCTGCCATGCACCCAAATGGTATTTTTTGGTCACATGTGAGGCATTGCCGTACTCGGGAGAAATTGGGGCACAGATTTTGGGGTGCTTTGTCTCCTTCATACCTTCTGAAAATGACAAATTTGGAGCCAGAACTGCATTTTTGTGTAAAAAAAATAATTTTTCATTTTCACTGCCCAGTTGTACCACAATTGGTGAAACCCCTGGGGGTTTGAAATGTACACTATACCCCTAGATGAATTCCCTGAGGGGTGTAGTTTGCAAAATGGGGTCACTTGTGGGGGGGTTCCTAACTTTTAGCATCTTATGGTGCCTAGAAACCTACATGGTGCCTAAAAAATAATCTCATAAAAAGGAGGCTCCAAAATCAAGTAGGTGCTCCTTCTATTCTGAAGCCTGTGGTTTGGTCAACGTGCACACTAGGGCCACATATAGGATATTTATGAAAACAAAAGAATTGGGGGAATCAATTTTTAGTCACATTTCTCTAGTAAAATGTACTGTGTTCCTTAGAAAAATGTATTAAAATTGCAAATCTGCAAAAAAAATGAAATTTTGAAATTTCACCTACACTTTGTTTTAATTCCTGTGAAACACCTAAAGGGTTAAAAAACTTCCAAAATGCTGTTTTGAATACTGTGAGGGGTGCAGTTTTTGAAATGGTATCATTTATGGGGGTGTCTCACATACAAGTCCCTCAAAGTCACATCAGAACTGAACTGGTCCCTAAAAAAATCAGTGTTTGAAATTTTCTTGAAAATTTGAGAATTTGCTATTCATATTGTAAGCCTCCTAGTGTCCAAAAAAATTAAAAGGAAGTTGAAATAATGATGGAAACATAAAGTAGACATATGGTCTATGTTAGTTATTAACTATTTTGAGTGGTATGATTATTTGTCTCACAGGCAGAAAATTTAACATTTTGCAAATTGCTAAATTTTCCATTTTTTTACGACATTTTGGTATTTTTCACAAAAAAACACAGACTGTATCGACCCAAATTTACCACTAATTTGAAGTACAATGTGTCACGAAAAAACACTCTCAAAATCACTGGGATAAGTAAAAGCAAAAAAAAGTTATCCCCACTTAAGTGAGACATGTCAGATTTGAAAAAAAGGGCTCTGTCAGGAACGCAAAAACTGGCTCTGTCAGGAAGGGGTTAATTTTAATTTCTATAACAAATGTGAGTGACGCTGAAATTTTTAGCTGATATTTTGCATACTCTCACAAAGATGTTGGCACTCATATTTTGCGCATCTCCCACAGAGATGTTGGCAATTCAGCGGATATTTTGCACACCTCTCACAAAGATGTTGGCACTCATATTTTGTGCACCTTTAACAAAGATGTTGGCATTTTAGTGGATATTTTGCACATATCTCACAGAGATGTTGACATGCAAAGGGTTAAACCAAACATCAATTAATATCTACACTTATTATAAAACATAACAGAGCCTATAGAGTAAGAAAAATCTTCCAAAGAGTTTAGAATAGACTGCTACAAACAATGTTAGTGGTATTAGTGGGGCAACCAGACATGCTATGCATTTCAGCAGCTGGAATGCATAAGCAACAATTGGAAGTCTCATGATATAATGACAATAACCAATCCTAGACCAACTAGAAACAAATGTGCATTTTGAATGGAACGCAAACTGCACCATCTCACATCCATCCTTTCAAATGAATAGTGGCTGTCACTATATAAGAAAGTAACCAAATTGAGGAAAATGAATAGTGGATCATATGAAAGTAGTTAAAAATGGGTAAGTAAAGTAATCGCAAGCACACAAGAAAACAATAATATTACATACAAAAAAAAGCTTAATGGGAGTATTATTTGTATACTCTCATTAAGTTTACATCCAGAATTTTTTTTAACTACCATCTCTCAGAAAAAAAGCTGAGTACTAAGACAAATTAAAAATAAGTCATCAATGTACCTTCTATAATAAAAAAATATGATAACCAAGACCTGGTGGGTTTGCTCGCATTCAGCCATAAACAAATTGGCATAAAAAAAGTGGCAAGTTAGACCCCATGACAGTAGCATTGTTTTCAATATACTACATACCTCCATATAGGATATGGTTTCTGCTCAAATCTATTTAAACAGAAATATATACAAGGACTATTGTGTAAATAATGTTTAACCCTAAACCCTGTGGAATATCTTTGTACAATGAGCACACACCCATAGTTGCCAACAGTGCTCCCTATCACTGTCTTAATGTGTTCTTATAAAGCAGTGGTATCATAATGGTAACTTAGCATTCCTTGTACTGGAGGCTGCATGAAACCATGGGAGGAAATGATTGGATGTCCACACAGATTCCTCAGAGAGTTGTGGATATAATTCAAGAATTGTAGCAAAGTGTTGTTAACCAAAAGTATCAAAAACATTTTCTACAAGTACTGTATGAACTTCCACTATATGTTGTACAACGATGTCCTTCATGCCCCTGTCATATTTTATTTACATTTATCTTGCACTTTTTAGAAGATAACAGTTAGAATATGATTACTTTGGGCAATACTGTATCTCCAATTTTAAAACCACACTTTAGTAACTAACCCCCTAAGAGTACATAATACATAATATAAGTGCAGTATCAGCTGTTTTTTTACTATTGACCTATTTATTGCCGAATACCATTTCAGTGATTGCAGAGGATCCATTGGAAGCAATAATTAATTTCTTTAAGTAGAAATGTTTTGATTTTGGAACAGGATTTTATCTTCATGATTTGATTTTGCAAATTCAACCACAAGTGTTTTTGGTCTTGATTCGGTTTTCAGGTCAGTCTAAAATCAATTAAAATAATTATAGTCATTGATACAAATAAAAAAAAGAATGGTTAAAAAAGCCAAAATCATGCAAAATTTGGAATCCAAAAGCCAAAACTCAGATTTTAAATCTAAATTCCAAACCGTAAGAAGATCCGAAAAGGTACTCGATTTGAATTGGACCCATCAATTCTGGGTTTTGGTTCGGTTTGAATCCTCTAAATTTGGGTAAATAATGAAGCTTTAGTAACTATGCATTCTTTGCTACAAAAAAGGAGCTTAGTTATTTATAATATGAATGTAACATTTGTATTTTATATTTGAATTAATATTTTGTTACATTGTTTCACTTGTCATTTCATGAGGATATACTTTTTTAGCTACTTTGTGTAATTTTGCATTGTTTCTTATTTATGGATACATTTGAACATTTTATATATTACTTTATATAATGTATTTAAAATGATTAAATATATTGTATTCTTCATTTGGATTACCTTCCTATTTTTTATAGTCTTTTATTATTTGTGGTGATCCAGCACCCCATTGTTGGGAAACAGCATTTGGTTGCCCGTTTTATATGTAGAAGCGTCTAGGCATTTACCCCATTTGATCTTTATTCAAATATACCTCAATGTTAATTTAAGATCCTGACTACTTTTGTTGTGAAACTGGCCAAAGACTACTGATCACAAGAAGTGGTAGCTCCAGAGGTGGAGGTGCAGCACAGTCTAAAGTTCAAGTAGGGGAACTTTAGACTGTGCTGCACCTCCACCTCTGGAGACACCACTTCTTGTGATTTGGCTATCGGTGAGGCCTGGCTGGTGATGATTGGCAGTATTTGGGGTGGCAGTTGGTGTGTCTTTCCTATTTTGTCAGTGCTGCAGCCCAACCTCTAGAGCTACCATTGGTCACAAGTATTTAGCTTTTGCCAAATTGTAAAAAAACACATTCTAAGTGTACTTACTCCTAACTGTATAGATGGTATAGAACTCAAGGCCCCATGTTTAAGAAAAGAGGTGGTATCAAACAACCATTAATTATTTTAAGCAAAAACCCTAGTATACATAATTTCTAGTCAAATACATATTTTACAACTCAATTCACCTGGACATAATTTGAATTTACAAAAGTGTGTTGAAGCTTTTGTTCTGCTCTTATCAGTTATTTTAAAATGACAATACAAGTTAAGAGGTTGGAATTTCATAGAATTAACAATTCCATAATCTTATCCCACTTCATACAGTATGGAGGATAGCAATGTGTTATATTGCCCAGCAACGGGCCTAATTCATATATGTATGCAATGACCGAATATCATGCAACAAAGCAATTCTTGCTTCTGTTGTGGTCGCAGTGTGCGCATGTGCCAAGTTTTCGCTGCGGTATTGCTTGCAATGTGGATTTCATGATTGACAGGAAGTTATCATTTGTTTGTGTTAACCGAGAGTAGCTGTAAAAACGGCTGCAAGCTTTACATGCAAAAACATGGCGGCTGCGTTGCTACAGCTGTGTCCAGTCTGGGTAGCCATTAGGAAAAACAAAGGATCAATGTTATATTAATAATAATAATAATAATAATAATAATAATAATAATAATAATAATAGTAATAATAATAATAATAATACTTACAGAATGGAGATTGATGCTTTAATTGCCTTAAGAAGTTTCTGAGAATCCTATACGGACATATTTATACTAACTGGGCTGGTTAAAGAGAGAACAAATATCACTCAGGGGAAATCATGTCTCTTACAACTGACAATTGCTACATGAGGCTCGCTTAGAATTCTACAGTAGATTAAATGATGATTAACAAAGCCATTAGAGAATACACATTATTGTTTATATATGTAGCTGAGATATCATGATAATAATCAACTTAAATAATATAGACTATTGATACTGGCATTTTAAATAATTAGCAAAATTGAACAGATTTGTAACTTCAAACCTTTACACAATATTTTGAGATGCATCCCAATTATAGGTGTAATGCTTGTAGTATAATGGGAATTAGTCCCTCTGATTTGGTGACTTTCCAAAGTATAGTTATAGTACATATATAACAGCATAATACAGAGAACAAAGTATTTAAGCATCAGTAAAAGCGGCTTTAGACTGCACTTTCTATCTACAGTACTTGCAATGAAAGACTTAAGAAGCGTGCCTAGTGCACGATAAGTGGCATTGCAGCTATTGCAGTAGCTGGTGGCTCCTTTTACCGCACCCTGCACCCGACCAGCAGCTGGCAAGGTCAGAAGAAGCTGCCTGATGACATTCCCCGGTGGCCGCCCTAGTCGCACACAGGAGGACACAGCGGCTGGCTACACAAAGGCCGGCAGCAACACAAGTCTATTCCCGACATGCCAGCCCACCGAATACTGCAGCGATGGCAGCCTCTGCTGCAGACGGAAGGACAGAGCAGCATGGATCAGAAGGGCCAACAGTATTTTACCAACCACCAGCCACCCCCTAACTGCCTGTCAGATCACCAAGAGGTAGAAACTGACAGCTTTAACATTATTTGTTTTTTACAGGTGCCACTGCCATTTATTGTTTATTTTACCCCAACTTTTATTTAATTTTTAATTTATTTATTTTCTATTTTATTTAATATTTTATACTTTCTTATGTTTGTTTCTGATCTACATCACTTATCTAATGCTATAATATAATAATTTAATAGTCACTTCCACTATAGTTCCACCTACCTATGCACTCCACCTTTCTCCTCTGGGGGCCCTGCCCATTTTGTCAGTCCATTTTGAGAACAAATTTGTCCTGTAATCATGTCTAAATTAAGCCCGAAGTGTTACATGAAAGCAAATGTTCCCAAAGAAATGGTTCTTTTGAAGACTTTACTTAAATATACAACTTATTCAGAAAAGTTTTTTTTTAATTAATAATTTTTTATTGAATTTTACAAAGAGATAGCTAAAAATATATAAAAAAAGAGAAACAAACAAAAGAATAGGTACAAAATTGTAAGATGTATAAAACACAATACATAATTAAGAAACAAAATATTGCCATTAATTCAGAATTAACAAAGGATTGAAGATCAAAAAGTTTTTTAATATATAGCACTCACAAAAAATAAATGTGCAGTATTCACACATACTGTATTGTATGGACATTTTACTCTACATTTATGTGATACCTAATAAAGTCCTAATTAGATGAATGTGATATGAATTTACACCCTAGTTTTGAACCCTTAGAATGCTAGGGATTTACTGGAAGACCTGGACGTGGTGGGTAAGCCCATAACTCGTATAACATATTTTATGGTATTTCAGTAATATTTGAAGAGTGCACCTGAATATTTTTTTTGTCTTTGTGTGTGGAACCATAAGTATCATCAATATAGCACTTCTTATTATGTAAGGGGTGCAGTCTAGGGCTTCTTCCTAAATTTCCATGGTCTCCGTCTCCCCCCTATAGGCTTGCTATCAATGTCACTGCCTGTGCTGCTTGGTGATTTGAGTAGAGTAAAACATAATTTTTATACCTTTATTTTCTTTAATTTCTTTCATTTTAATAGTGAATTACAATCATAAGGGAATTGCAAACTCATCCAACATTACGCAGGTCATTTTGTGTGAAAATTCAATCACAGTGATGCAATGATGAGCACCCAATTGAGGACAGAAGTTAATAGTTTGGAGAAATATTTTAAATTGCTTCTCTCTGATATATAATAGGGATATGTTGTTATCTACTGTAGTTAGAAAGTCCATTTTCTAATATAATACACCTTGGAAATATACTGTATTTCGCCATAACATATTGCATATTCTTTATGTTGTCAAGTAAAAACAGGTCTGAATTTAGGGTTGCACATACATTATTTCCATGGTGACTTTAATTTTTGGAAACATGGATCTTCTCTAGGTAGTAATACGATTCAATGAGTTGCTCTTCATGATGATGACAATTTATTGCTCTTCGACTGGGACACAATTATGTGCTACCATTTAGTCTGCAAATATAAGACTTATACTTAGTATCGATGTTGCGAATACTTAGAGAGGTAAGAACCCCATATGCACATGCTTACTTTACCTCTCTAAGTATTCGCAACATCGAACTTAATCGATAAGATTAGAAGCAGCCCACAAGGCAGGATAGTTCTGCATCCAATAGAAGATTGCATTCCACATCAGAAGTGCAATAGACCATTACTAAAGACAAGACCTTACCTCTCTCTTATTTCACACACATGAGAGAGAGCCTCCGTTTTATCTCATAATGTACCCTGCACTAATGTCAAACCCATACTTCAGGCCAAATGAGATATGACACCGTTCATTTCCATGTACACTGATGACATATTAAGTGAACAACAAGACTCCCAAAGCGTTATACCTGTAGCAATTATAACGCGACAACCCTAATTGAAGTGAAAAATTGGATACTGCAGACAGAATGTGGAGGCAGGACTCCATGACATCACCAAACAAAGGGCCAATAGAAGTCCAGACAACAGACCAATCATGAACCAGGGCGGGTAGTACAAATACCCTACCCGGACACAAGTAACATTAACCTTGAAAAAGGCTGTCCGCAGCCGAAACGCGTAGGTGAACAAGGACACTCACATCACCCACCTCCCGCAACTACAGGGAGAAGGAGACAACCAGACGCAGCCGAACACGGAGCTCCACCACAGGCTCCGTGCTCAGAGTGACGTCATCTGGAAGCGCAACACACCGGGAGCCTGAACGCTGCAGCGCAAAGGACTCAGACGGCGTTTCAACATCACAGCCCCAGAGACAAGCACCAGGCAGTGAGAGACAACAACAGACAGCCCATCAAGCGTCAGTGTTAAACCCCCCCACACACACCACGGCACTTGAGACGCTGAACATCAGAGTGACATCAAACACTGCATGTGAAAAGGAGGGCACATAGTAAAACTATGAGATTGTAAAGGGATCTAAATGATTGCCTGAAGCCTACAAAGGCTCCCTACTTGATCACTAATCACCATCCAATCTTGCTGCAAATACAAGAGAGACAAACTAACTTCCTCCAAACCCCCCCCCATTAACCCCCCAACCACTACAGGAGAAAGGACATAGGCTCATGCAGCCTATGGGATTGTAAAGGGGTTCCTTGGACTGCCTAAAGCCATTACAGGCTCCTTTCTTCAAATCCACCAAACCCATTGCTCACAGCACATCAGTTCAAAGAGACCGTAGATCCCGCCAAAGGGACCTACGGAGATATAAAGGAGCCCCAAGGGTTACCTGAACCCCCTGTCGGGGATCTCTTAGGCTGACACAGCTTTGAGCAAAATTCCCTCAAGCAGGGGACCCCCAATAGGTGTATCTCAGAAACACCAAGTAATTGAGAACCCCCACGTCACCCATACAGAACCTGCACTAACCACTAAAACAATTACCAATAAAGTATTCCTTTTACATAGCACTATCTCCTTTCATCTCTTTTCCTGCTATACACAACTAGCACATCTGTTTGGCAGCCCGCATGATAGAATCACTCGAGCTAGTGAACTTTTGGGACCAAATTATTTTATTGGATACCTCTTTGATTCTGGATTGTCTTAATACTGTCATCCTATCATGGCATATTGCCATGCACAGTTCCTAGATTTACGCATTGCATATTATCTAGTTTACAATATTTGTTACTCTTGTATCTTCATCATGTTGCTGCATATTGATTTATTTGTATTGCGTGGTTCTGTATTGCTTTATTCCAGTCAGACATACACCCTATACTGTATGTCATTTTATTGTCTCACACAGATCACCATGGTGATGGGTACACAATGCTCAGGCACGCCCCCCTCCCGGGCAGCTCGGTCCCGTCGGCGCCCTGGCACTCCAGTGATGTCATCCGGCCCCCGGCAGGAAGCGTGCAGGTGATAGGGTTCCACAGAGGTGTTTGATCACTCATCTATATATGTAAGTTCCTTTGTATGTGTTTTATATGTCTTGATAAAGGACTTTGTTGTCTGAAACATCGATATCAGAACCTGTGGGTTGTGTCATCTTTATCGTTGGTCACGCTGTTTACTAGTCTGAGTGCTAGCTATTATCGCTACCTATATATATATATATATATATATATATATGCTATATATTTTTATTATGCACCCCACCAGTAGCAAGTTCAGTTTGTTTTAAAATTTTGCACCCGTTATCACTATATCCAACATGTTTTTTTCTGTCGGTCTTATTTCAGTCATTAAGTCACAGCGTCTCTGGCAGACCCAGCATCTAGTATCTCGGGTTACCAGGCAACGGCCGCATGTCAGAGGTGGGCAGAGCCGTGGTTCCCGGAAACAGGATCCTGCAGACACCGGAGGGCTACGCGAACACTCTACTTTAGGTAAGAGAGCAGACTGCTATGTTTATTCACTGCACTAGCACTATTTGCACTTTACAGCTCATCCTGATGAAAAGGCTGTTCAAGCCTTGAAACGTTGAGAATGCTGTATATATCTTCACATTGATTGCATAAACATCTTTTCTACAAATCCGTGAGTGCCGCTTTATTCCCCTTGGATCTTGGATTGGAATTGGTGTATATATATATATATATATATATATATATATATATATCCAGTGCTATTTTTCAGCAGGAACCAGCAAGAATTCAGTTCCTTAACCTCAAAATGTACTTTCCATATGATAAGTTTTATTTAAAAGTCACCTGTGAGTGAGTCTCTCTCTCTCTCTCTCTCTCTCTCTCTCTCTCTCTCTCTCTCTCTATATATATATATATATATATATATATATATATATATACACACCCAGGAACGGATCGGCACTCACTCCAACTTCCAATGATAGCCCTCGTGCCTTTGCAAATATTGATATAAAGCAGGTAGGAAATCCAAAGAACGGATCCAAGCACGGCACTGATGGGTCTTGTAAAAGCAAACTTTTATTCGTCTCTACGTTTCGGGGAACGTATCCCCGTCGTCAGGAGAAAAGGACAGACCCTTTTCTCCTGACGACGGGGATACGTTCCCCGAGACGAATAAAAGTTTGCTTTTACAAGACCCATCAGTGCCGTGCTTGTATCCGTTCTTTGGATTTCCTACCTGCTTTATATATATATATATATATATATATATACATACCCCGTAGGTTGCGGCCTGGCACTCTCCCAATGGGTAATAGACCCCGGTGCCCTTGGTGAGGATGTAGTAGAGGAAGGAAGGACCATGGCACTCAGAGAAACTTTCCAAAATGCGTATTAAGAAGAAAAATCAACGTTTCGGAACTCTTATGGGGACATCTGTAGCAGCACTACTGAGGACATGATATATTAGTGGCACCACTTCGTACAACATAAATGCAAGATACCTCAAAATAAATCATTGAAATATAAAAATATTCTGAAATACGAAAAAATATCCGTTATCCAAAATTCTTCTGGTCCCGAGCATTTTGGATAAGGATACTCAACCTGTGTGTATATATATATATATATATATATATATATATATATATATATACCCTGCACGCCAGGACACCTGTCTTTCCACCCTATTTAAGGTAAACACAATTTGCACACTGTTTGTATTGATTTTTTTACCTTGACAAAGGGGCGTGTAATCCCCGAAACGTAGGTCCGTTTTGCTGTGATAAATATATTGCTTAAAAGTTCCCGCTTGAGTGCCACTGCTGTCTTCTTTCAAATCGACTATATATATATATATATATATATATATATATATATATATATATCCAAACCAATAGTGTTATGTAGCGCCCTATAAAATTATTCAAGATACTTCTAGTCTTTCCTTTATAATACCATGATTACCATCAACATTTTCCAATAAAACATTTATTAAAACATTTAAAACAAATCACAATGCAAATCTTGAGGCAATTTTTCTAGTACAGACGTATTCTTTAGATTTATAGATCGTAATGGTTTTCAATGGTTACCCAACGCGTTTCGTCTCTTTATGAGACTTCATCAGGGGTGAACAATTTTATATCAGATCTACAAAGTAGAATATAGTTTTAGAATTCCAAAATGAAAAACATAGGAAAGACAAATACAAGTATATTTACAACTATAATTCCAAGCGAATTTATAGAGGGAAGGAGGAGAACAGAAAAGGACAATAAGTGCATATGTTCACATATCATTTATCAAACCATGTTGAACTATATACTAGAATAAGGTGAGGAGACAAGAAGAACTCTGCATCCAAAATTGATACTTAGTGTTTATATCACCACTTATTCTTATGTGATTAAATAGGGTAAATAGAGTAAGTTGGTACTGTACCTTAATAGGTCTTTTTATCAAAAAATAGTTTTGCTATTTTGCAGAAATACAGGGTCCGTTTATAGGCTCAAGTTTTTTACTAAAAATAAATATAGATATAGATATAAATATAAATAAACATAAGGGTAAACACATGGGTGTACGTGTAACTCCATTATAAATAAATAGTGGTTAATATTTACCTCTAATGGATAGAGGAATAAGCTCCTGGGTCTTTATATTATATTAGAGATCTTTAGGCAATGGGCGGTTGCCCGTACTTGCAGCTTGAAGAATTATTGTTTATTCAGGATTTTTAGGTACCTATTGGTATATGATTGAAAACATGGATAGTTTTTAGTGGCTCCCACAATATGGACTATCATTAAATTAATTGATTATGGTTTTGAATACCTACCATTAATGGAACTTCAATGTTCTTAAGTCCTAATTTGAATAAAGTTTTTATTTTTAGAATATAATATTCGAAGAGTGGTCCCCTTATATAGTAATTAGGAGTATACTGAAAAAAACAAATAAATAATGATAATAATTGATTAATTATTAAGTGAATTAATTGGGAAAACATTTTTTATATATTTTATTTTATATAGTGACTAACATACCTCCAATTTCCAATGAGCGAACTCCTTAAGGATCACAGGAGTGAAAATGTGGTCCAAAAATAACCTACCCAATGATATAAATACTGTTTAGTGCTTCCATTAAAGTGTTAAATGGGAACAATTAGAGTGAATAATGGTAAATTACCTTTCTGGCTCCTAGAGATGTGCACTCTCCTGTGTCCAAACACCAAGTGAACTAATAGCTGTCCTAGCTAGGATATTTATAGGGGGTGACTGGTGACGTCACTTCCTGTTGGAGATGTTTTACTTATTAATAATTTTTAAGTGTTTTTTAAGACTAACGTGCCTGTTTTATAGCTCATCTATATTTTTGCGTACTAACAGTGTGATGAGATATATTTTTTTATTTTTTAGAAAAAAAACAAAAAAATAATTTTTAAATGTAGAAATAAAATAATTTATAAGTGTTAATTTACGACTTAATTTCATATAACCCCTAATTCTAAGTGTATTAAAGATTTTCACCTAAAAAACGGGATTAAAATCCCTTTGGGGGTACCTTAAACAACTTAATTGTGTGGTTTGCGTTCCACCTGTCCGATGGTGGAACGCAAAGCCATTAATGTGATAAATCTTATTTATTTATTTATTTATTGAGTGAGTGTTCCACCTTTTCTAAGGTGGACGTCTAGCGATATAACGAGTGTTGATCGTGCTAGGTGCTAAGCAGATTCCGAGTAGTGTACGGGAGGTATTTTCCGTGCGTTCCATCCTACAATGGGTGGAACGCACCGCCATTTTGATAGCGGTGATAGTGTGTGGAGTACTATTCGTTAACAGCAGTGTGTGTGGTGGTAATCATTATGCGTTTCACCTTATAATGGGTGAAGCGCACCGCCATTTTAATGCGGATGTTATAGCTAACTTACTCTTAAAGGGACTCCTTTTATATTCCACTCTGTACAGATTTTATGGAAAACGGGACTTAGAGAGTTTTTTTATATATATGGTGCGTTCCACTAGATAATGAATGGAGCGCACCTCCATTTTAAGTGAATACCAAAATCAATTTGCATCCAATTGTAACGATAATTATAAATATACTTACTATATCAACATGGCTATTCCAAAATAAGATTGAACGTCATAGATTAGCTTAGATAATCCTTTTTAAAAGTAATTTATTCTATTTAGAGCGAGGGATTATTTTTTAATATGTATTATTTTATGGATATAAGCCCATATTCACTATTTTTTCTATTAGGAGCAAGGACTTGTTTTTTTATTATTATTAGTTCATGGATATAAACCATAATCACTATATATTTTTGATAGTATTTTTAAATAAATATGGATGATAATTCATATTTATCGTTCTATAATAAGTTCTGATGGTATTTTAAAGGTGATAATTGATAACCAACATTCTATGATGTAGTGATAATTTTAATTAATGTGGTTCGAGGATAAACCTTAAATGCAGTGTCATTCTTTAACCCTCATCTTTAACCAATATGAACAGTCAAATGTTACATATTGCAACAATCATAATTACACTCATAGTTACAGTTCAAATAGTTTATATAAATTAACTATCTTCAGTTGGATACATAAAAAAGTGGTACACATTTAAAAAGTGAAACATAGTATTTTTTGATGGAAACGAGAAGGATAACATTATATCACATTATTAGTTTACTTAGGGGTTGGATTAGTTCTTTTACAAATATGCACTATGCCATAGAGATATATTCAAAAGATTAGATGGTGCATCATCACCATTAACAAAGTATCCATTCTAGACATAACATCATAATTGTCCCAATGTACAGTTTAAAGAAGGCCCCTTTGGACACAATAACAATTTGTACAGTCAGATGTTACATATTGTAACCATAACAATTGTAATCATAATTACAGTTTACATAGTTTGATGTTAACAATCAGAATACATTGCACTGATTAAAGCAGTGCTAAATTAGCGTGGCTGTGGCAGGTCATATCCAGGGGTGTTGGGATGTTCTGATTAATCATTTTACATTTTTAATTTAATTTTTATTTTTATTTTTAGCGATGCATGTGTTCTTCAATTATAAAAATGGGGTGATCTCTATATTTTCGTTAAGGCCCTTAGGGGCTAACGTATCGAGAGAGAAAATCCAGAATGATTCTCTCATGGTCAGCTGTTTTTCTCTGTCACCTCCCCTGGGGTTCTCCTTAACATGCTCCAATACGGAGAATTTAAATGTGCTGATATCCGAATTATGTTTTTGTTCAAAATGCCTGGGGAGGCTATGTGTTTGAACTTTTCTTTTAATATTTCGTAAGTGTTCTTGAATCCTGATTTTCAAATTTCTTTTTGTTTTTCCTACGTACGACATGCCACAGCCACACTTCACAATGTACACCACGAATGTTGAATTACACGTTACTATAGTATTCATTTTGTACTCTCTTTTTAAGTGGTCGGGAATAGAGGGGCCGTGTTTCTCAATGTGTTTGCAACAAATGCATTTGTTGCAGGGGTATAAACCCCTACGTTCGAATGCATTTTTTTGTACATTTTGCGTACTAACAGTGTGATGAGATATATTTTTTTTATTTTTTAGAAAAAAAAAAAATAATAATTTTTAAATGTAGAAATAAAATAATTTATAAGTGTTAATTTACGACTTAATTTCATATAACCCCTAATTCTAAGTGTATTAAAGATTTTCACCTAAAAAACGGGATTAAAATCCCTTTGGGGGTACCTTAAACAACTTAATTGTGTGGTTTGCGTTCCACCTGTCCGATGGTGGAACGCACAGCCATTAATGTGATAAATCTTATTTATTTATTTATTTATTGAGTGAGTGTTCCACCTTTTCTAAGGTGGACGTCTAGCGATATAACGAGTGTTGATCGTGCTAGGTGCTAAGCAGATTCCGAGTAGTGTACGGGAGGTATTTTCCGTGCGTTCCATCCTACAATGGGTGGAACGCACCGCCATTTTGATAGCGGTGATAGTGTGTGGAGTACTATTCGTTAACAGCAGTGTGTGTGGTGGTAATCATTATGCGTTTCACCTTATAATGGGTGAAGCGCACCGCCATTTTAATGCGGATGTTATAGCTAACTTACTCTTAAAGGGACTCCTTTTATATTCCACTCTGTACAGATTTTATGGAAAACGGGACTTAGAGAGTTTTTTTATATATATGGTGCGTTCCACTAGATAATGAATGGAGCGCACCTCCATTTTAAGTGAATACCAAAATCAATTTGCATCCAATTGTAACGATAATTATAAATATACTTACTATATCAACTTGGCTATTCCAAAATAAGATTGAACGTCATAGATTAGCTTAGATAATCCTTTTAAAAAAACGGATGCCAATAGTTTTATACCGGCTAACAGTTGTCATTTGGATAAATGGAAAACTAATGTCCCTTATGCCCAATTCGTCAGAATTAGGAAGAACTGCAGTTCCACACAAATCTATTGGGAACAATCCGAAAAACTGATAAAAGACTTTATTGAAAAGGGTTATAAAAAGGTCGATCTCCTCAAAGACCAACAGAGAGCAGCTATACTAAATAGACAAGATCTTTTAGAAACAAAAATTAAACAACCCCCCAAAAAGATGAGACCATTCATCACTCAGTACAGCCAAGAAAACAAACACATAAAGAGATGTATTGAAAAACATTGGCATCTGTTACAAATGGATCCAATTCTGGGACCACATCTTCCAGCTAAACCTGATATAGTGTACAGAAAAGCAAAAAATTTGAAAAGTATCTTAGCTCCCAGCCAACTAAAACAAACAGAAGCTCCAAGTGCAAATGTACAAAAAAATGCATTCGAACGTAGGGGTTTATACCCCTGCAACAAATGCATTTGTTGCAAACACATTGAGAAACACGGCCCCTCTATTCCCGACCACTTAAAAAGAGAGTACAAAATGAATACTATAGTAACGTGTAATTCAACATTCGTGGTGTACATTGTGAAGTGTGGCTGTGGCATGTCGTACGTAGGAAAAACAAAAAGAAATTTGAAAATCAGGATTCAAGAACACTTACTAAATATTAAAAGAAAAGTTCAAACACATAGCCTCCCCAGGCATTTTGAACAAATACATAATTCGGACATCAGCACATTTAAATTCTCCGTATTGGAGCATGTTAAGGAGAACCCCAGGGGAGGTGACAGAGAAAAACAGCTGACCATGAGAGAATCATTCTGGATTTTCTCTCTCGATACGTTAGCCCCTAAGGGCCTTAACGAAAATATAGAGATCACCCCATTTTTATAATTGAAGAACACATGCATCGCTAAAAATAAAAATAAAAATTAAATTAAAAATGTAAAATGATTAATCAGAACATCCCAACACCCCTGGATACGACCTGCCACAGCCACGCTAATTTAGCACTGCTTTAATCAGTGCAATGTATTCTGATTGTTAACATCAAACTATGTAAACTGTAATTATGATTACAATTGTTATGGTTACAATATGTAACATCTGACTGTACAAATTGTTATTGTGTCCAAAGGGGCCTTCTTTAAACTGTACATTGGGACAATTATGATGTTATGTCTAGAATGGATACTTTGTTAATGGTGATGATGCACCATCTAATCTTTTGAATATATCTCTATGGCATAGTGCATATTTGTAAAAGAACTAATCCAACCCCTAAGTAAACTAATAATGTGATATAATGTTATCCTTCTCGTTTCCATCAAAAAATACTATGTTTCACTTTTTAAATGTGTACCACTTTTTTATGTATCCAACTGAAGATGGTTAATTTATATAAACTATTTGAACTGTAACTATGAGTGTAATTATGATTGTTGCAATATGTAACATTTGACTGTTCATATTGGTTAAAGATGAGGGTTAAAGAATGACACTGCATTTAAGGTTTATCCTCGAACCACATTAATTAAAATTATCACTACATCATAGAATGTTGGTTATCAATTATCACCTTTAAAATACCATCAGAACTTATTATAGAACGATAAATATGAATTATCATCCATATTTATTTAAAAATACTATCAAAAATATATAGTGATTATGGTTTATATCCATAACCTAATAATAATAAAAAAACAAGTCCTTGCTCCTAATAGAAAAAATAGTGAATATGGGCTTATATCCATAAAATAATACATATTAAAAAATAGTCCCTCGCTCTAAATAGAATAAATTACTTTTAAAAAGGATTATCTAAGCTAATCTATGACGTTCAATCTTATTTTGGAATAGCCATGTTGATATAGTAAGTATATTTATAATTATCGTTACAATTGGATGCAAATTGATTTTGGTATTCACTTAAAATGGAGGTGCGCTCCATTCATTATCTAGTGGAACGCACCATATATATAAAAAAACTCTCTAAGTCCCGTTTTCCATAAAATCTGTACAGAGTGGAATATAAAAGGAGTCCCTTTAAGAGTAAGTTAGCTATAACATCCGCATTAAAATGGCGGTGCGCTTCACCCATTATAAGGTGAAACGCATAATGATTACCACCACACACACTGCTGTTAACGAATAGTACTCCACACACTATCACCGCTATCAAAATGGCGGTGCGTTCCACCCATTGTAGGATGGAACGCACGGAAAATACCTCCCGTACACTACTCGGAATCTGCTTAGCACCTAGCACGATCAACACTCGTTATATCGCTAGACGTCCACCTTAGAAAAGGTGGAACACTCACTCAATAAATAAATAAATAAATAAGATTTATCACATTAATGGCTGTGCGTTCCACCATCGGACAGGTGGAACGCAAACCACACAATTAAGTTGTTTAAGGTACCCCCAAAGGGATTTTAATCCCGTTTTTTAGTTGAAAATCTTTAATACACTTAGAATTAGGGGTTATATGAAATTAAGTCGTAAATTAACACTTATAAATTATTTTATTTCTACATTTAAAAATTATTTTTTTGTTTTTTTTCTAAAAAATAAAAAAATATATCTCATCACACTGTTAGTACGCAAAAATATAGATGAGCTATAAAACAGGCACGTTAGTCATTATTAATAAGTAAAACATCTCCAACAGGAAGTGACGTCACCAGTCACCCCCTATAAATATCCTAGCTAGGACAGCTATTAGTTCACTTGGTGTTTGGACACAGGAGAGTGCACATCTCTAGGAGCCAGAAAGGTAATTTACCATTATTCACTCTAATTGTTCCCATTTAACACTTTAATGGAAGCACTAAACAGTATTTATATCATTGGGTAGGTTATTTTTGGACCACATTTTCACTCCTGTGATCCTTAAGGAGTTCGCTCATTGGAAATTGGAGGTATGTTAGTCACTATATAAAATAAAATATATAAAAAATGTTTTCCCAATTAATTCACTTAATAATTAATCAATTATTATCATTATTTATTTGTTTTTTTCAGTATACTCCTAATTACTATATAAGGGGACCAATCTTCGAATATTATATTCTAAAAATAAAAACTTTATTCAAATTAGGACTTAAGAACATTGAAGTTCCATTAATGGTAGGTATTCAAAACCATAATCAATTAATTTAATGATAGTCCATATTGTGGGAGCCACTAAAAACTATCCATGTTTTCAATCATATACCAATAGGTACCTAAAAATCCTGAATAAACAATAATTCTTCAAGCTGCAAGTACGGGCAACCGCCCATTGCCTAAAGATCTCTAATATAATATAAAGACCCAGGAGCTTATTCCTCTATCCATTAGAGGTAAATATTAACCACTATTTATTTATAATGGAGTTACACGTACACCCATGTGTTTACCCTTATGTTTATTTATATTTATATCTATATCTATATTTATTTTTAGTAAAAAACTTGAGCCTATAAACGGACCCTGTATTTCTGCAAAATAGCAAAACTATTTTTTGATAAAAAGACCTATTAAGGTACAGTACCAACTTACTCTATTTACCCTATTTAATCACATAAGAATAAGTGGTGATATAAACACTAAGTATCAATTTTGGATGCAGAGTTCTTCTTGTCTCCTCACCTTATTCTAGTATATAGTTCAACATGGTTTGATAAATGATATGTGAACATATGCACTTATTGTCCTTTTCTGTTCTCCTCCTTCCCTCTATAAATTCGCTTGGAATTATAGTTGTAAATATACTTGTATTTGTCTTTCCTATGTTTTTCATTTTGGAATTCTAAAACTATATTCTACTTTGTAGATCTGATATAAAATTGTTCACCCCTGATGAAGTCTCATAAAGAGACGAAACGCGTTGGGTAACCATTGAAAACCATTACGATCTATAAATCTAAAGAATACGTCTGTACTAGAAAAATTGCCTCAAGATTTGCATTGTGATTTGTTTTAAATGTTTTAATAAATGTTTTATTGGAAAATGTTGATGGTAATCATGGTATTATAAAGGAAAGACTAGAAGTATCTTGAATAATTTTATAGGGCGCTACATAACACTATTGGTTTGGCTATTGGTTGTGGATTTCTCTAGTAGGAGATCAAGTGTTATCAAGCGACCGATCCTGCTTAGCGCAAATTCTAGAGATATTGTGTACTATATATATATATATATATGTTCATTAAATAGGTTCTCCCACATAATTCGAATTTACACATTGCATTGTGAAGATAGTTACATATTTTGTATATTTTTTCATTTTTGTATACTTAAATAAATGATAGGGTTAAACTAAAACCCGTCAAAAATGTTAATTTGAGTAAGGGGCAACGGTCAGCTATTAAATCCCTTAAGAGAACAAGGAGATAATTATAAAGCCCTCTGACAAGGGGGGCAGCATAGTTATCATGGCAGTGGAGGATTACAATACGGAGATCCTTAGACAACTTGCAGACAGTACCACATACAAGAAATTGAGAGGTAACCCTACAGAGAAAATTCAGGAAAAGTTGAGTGTTTTTGGCCTTGTACGTATCTAAAAGCACAATAACAGACACGGTGAAGGATTATATATACACTGAGAACCCGTCTATACCGGTTGTGTATGTGTTACCTAAAATTCACAAGTCAGCAACTAAGCCACCTGGTCGGCCAATAGTGGCGGGCACTAACTCGTCACTATCTAATTTGTCTCATTATATCGACTCACTATTGCAGCCCTTGGTAGTGCAAACCAGGTATTATCTCAAAGACACTATAAACACCATTAGTGTACTTAATGATGTGAGGTGGCAGTCGGAGTATTGTCTGGTAACTTCCGAAGTCACCTCACTCTATACCATTATTGATCATGAGATGGGCCTTCAGGCAGTTGGATATTTTCTGGACAAAGAGAATACCCCCCAGGACCTCAAAAGCTTCATCCTTGAGGGAATTGCCCTTATATTAAGAAATAATTATTTTTGGTTTGCCGATGACTTTTACTTACAGCTCAGGGGTACGGCGATGGGGACCAGGCTGGCGCCCAGTTATGCCAATTTGTTCATGGCATGGTGGGAGGAGAATAACATCTGGAGCCAACCCCACCTGGACGCCAGCCTGGTCTCCTATCGTTGTTACATTGACGATGTCCTGTTTATATGGAGCGGGGACAAAGAATCACTTGATAAATTCTGTGTGCATCTCAATGATAATACGATGAACATACGCTTGACATTCCAAATTAGCAATATAGATGTAAATTTCTTATGCTGTGTACACACGGGGGCGATAGGGGTGACCATATTGCCAGCGATTGGAGTGCGCACCAGCGATAAATCACCGGGTGTGCGCTCCCGTTTTTTTGCCCCATTGTAATCGCTGGTCACAGGAGCTTGCTCCTGCGACCAGCTAATCACCTCTGCAGCTCCCCCAGCAGAGGTCCTTTTCATCAGCGACCATCTCTGGTCGCTGATGCAAAGGAGACACTGGGCAATATATTGCTCAGGAATATATTGCTAGCAATGTATTGCTGGGCAATATATCTACCCCCATGTGTACGGGGCTTTAGACCTCCTTATTTATGTTGAAGAGGGGCAGCTAAAACCAAGAAATTATGAAAAGCCAACAGATTGTAATTCGTTTATTGATTTTAAAAGTAACCACCACACTAACTGGTTAGGAAGCATACCTAATAGACAGTTTAACCACATTAGCCGCAATTGTACTGATTTAAATGTATATCAAATACATGCGGATAAACTGAGTAATCAGTTTATACATAAAGGATATGATTCCGAGATGGTTGCCAATGCGAGGGAAAGAGGATCCCAGCTTATAAAACAAAGGGGACAAGAGGTAGTAAGAACTCAAGAGGTACAGAAGGATCTTGGGGTGTGCTTCGTTACTAAATTCACGAGCCAGTCTAAAGAAATTGAAAAAATCTTTACAAAGCACTGGTCGGCAAACATGTCAAAGAAAGGCCGACATTTATATATCGTAAGGCACTGAATTTAAAGAATAAACTCATGAGAAGTGCAATCAATACACCAAATCCTCTGAGTTATATAAAATCGAAGGGATTATATCGCTGCGGCACATGCAGTATGTGCCGGGCATGTAAAAGTACAATGAAGGTGGTGCAGCAGTACAAATCTATACAGGATGATGTAATGTACGACATTGATGAGTTCATCACGTGCAATACGAAGTTCTGCATTATCTGCTGGAATGTTCATGCAAGAAACAGTATATTGGGAAAACCACTAGACAACTAAAGGTCAGACTAGCTGAACATTGCAGGAATATCGGTAAGGGAGTAGAATCCCATAATGTATCATTGCACTTTAAGAAAAAGCATGAGTGTAACACAAAGCACTTGGTCAGTTTTTGTGGGATCAAAGTGGTTCCCGATAATTGGCGGGTGAACAATAGAGAAAAGCGATTGTCGGAATTAGAGATGAGCACCATCTACACTTTAAAAACCATTGAACCATTAGGTCTGAATGTGAGTTTTGAGCTCAAGTGCTTTTTGTAATAAGTTACCAATTTAAGCATTATTATGTGTACCAGTAAAGCGGAATTATTATGTTTGGCTGCTAAATTTGCTTGATATATCTCTAATCATGTTCTTGTTTTTGGTTTTATGGCACACGCACTGTCTATGGAGAATTGCACCATATGCAGATTACAAATAATGGTCCGGAATCAAGCTGACAGAACAACAATTCCAACATGGAAGTCATAGAAGCGCGCACAGCTTGCGTGTCAGCACACCAGGAAGTGAGTGCGTTCCAGTGACCTGATAATGATGCACTTCAGCCCGGCGTATGTGAGATGCGGCCAGCTGTTGAATCTGAACCGGAAGCTTAGTGATGTACTTCCGGGACGCCGTCTAGGAACGAACATAGCGGAGATTCAATCACCATCACCTGGAATTGGCTGGACGATCCGGTACAAAATCCGGAAGGTGGACTATAACATGTATTGCTAATAACTGTTGGGGAATGAATTGCGAATATGTTAAAAAGCTTGTATTAGAACTTGCAGTATATTTGTATGGATTGTATTACAATTTGCTTCATGTCAGTGTGTGCCGGATGTTTTGGATTTTAACTATGATGTATTTTAGGAGTATAGGATTAATTTCCATGTTTTATGTGTCACCTGGGGGTGAGCAGGTATATAAACCAGCGACCCACCAGTAACCTCTACACCTTGAAAAAGGGCTATTAGTAGCCTGAAACACGTTGGTGGGAGGAGGTTGATCGCCTGGACACCTTTTGCTTTGTTTTGCTGCGAGTCATCTTCAGCTCTGGGAAACCTCTCCATCCGGATAGGAGAGCAACCCATTAAAACTTGCAAGAGCCAGGTGTATCATTATTTTATGGACTTTTATTGAATTTTATCTATTTTTGGAGTGTTGGTCTATGAAATAAATATCTACTGTTTTACCAACTGGATTGGATATCGGTGATTCCTGGTGTGTATCTAACCCGGTCCAAAAGAAACCTTTTTTATGAACATAGGGCTTTGTCCCTTGGTGAGTTCTATCTTTATAGTAGTTCCAGAGTGTGGGAGTGTGTGATTGATGCCCTGCAGTAGCCTTGTGGACTAGAAGGAGGAGTTAAAGAAACCTTGATGTGCATATAGGGCACTGAATACAGGTCAGTTGACAGTGTCCTATCCTGAACATCAGGACGAGGAGACTGAATATACTGTGGAAGAGACAGGGAGGATACAGCGCCTAAGATCGCCCATTCTCTTTCTACATATCTTCTCAGGATCCTAGGAGTCTTGGGGTTGATCTAGGGCTGCAGTATCAAGAGCGTGGTCATTATTCTATAAATTCTGTTGTGTCTGTATTTATAGATTGTAATGTTATTCCCCTGATGAAGTCTTTCTAAAGATGAAACGCGTTGGGCCATTTCCATGTTTCCATTTTATCTGTGAAGAATCAAATAAACAAATATCAGATGAACTCTTCTTTGCTTCATTGAAATTGGATTACTCTTACAGACTGTGTGTTTAATATAGGCAACACAGCAGTAACCCGGTCATTAAGTATGAACATGGGAGCACTTTCTAATGTTGTAGGGTCAGGTGCGGGAGACATGCTGGGTGGCGGGGCACACAGTGACGGACAGGAGTCCAGTGACAGTGGTGGTGGATGACCAGCCCTGGAGTGACTGGTACACTCTGCGCAACGTGGATGATCAAGATCGCTGTATGTTGTTCACTTTGATCTTCTGCACAGGAAGGAAAAGCAATATACAAACTACACACACACAGTGGAAAAGATGGATGAGACATGTCCCTCTGTGCGCCTAGGCAGCCTAAAGGAAGGTACACCTAGATGATATCCCTGAATATCAACAAACAGCAAATACAAAAAGAGGTAAAGGTGTTTCTCCCAATGGCGCCCTGATAAGAAGAATACGTCCCTATTACACTCCCATGTACACTCTGCACATTCCTTCTAATTACTATCTATATGTATTATTCTCACTATATTACTAATTAGGTCACGGTGCAAAGCTTTTACTTGGAGGCTTTTTTAGTATTTATTGCGCAATTTACTGTGTGTGTGTACAAAAAGAGGTAAAGGTGTTTCTCCCAATGGCGCCCTGATAAGAAGAATACGTCCCTATTAATAAAGGGACGGTTCTCTTTTCCGTATAGGTGAGATAATGTATAATTCCCCTAACTTTCCTTCTTCTGATGAAGGGGTCCTCTTCTCCGTATCAATGGTTTAGTGAAATACAAATTTGAATCCCTGGGACCAACCGTAGGGGGCAGAATTCCCTCCAATGACATAGGTACCGGAAAAAAATGAATAGAAATGGTACATAGAGTAATACCATTTATTAGACACAACATAAATTTACACAAAACATGAGGTAGATAGTGGCCAATTACCCAGATGTTGGAAAACTAAGGTTGTACAAAGTTCTCAAATGCGCATAAGAGGAAGGTGAATACCCGGGATCCACCTTCACATCCAGGTAAGCGGGTAATAGGTTCAGCGTCCAGTCCTCAATAAAAGCAGGCAACAGGAGCTCCAAACGCGCCATTTTGTTGGTTAGAACACCAGCCAACAACATCCAAGGACATCCCTGATTCCTCGGATTGTCTGCTGGGCTGCGTCTGAATTTATCTAACCAACAAAATGGCGACTGGGAACTTGAATATGGAGACACATTTCTCCTGGGGAGGTTATATATGAACTACACCTCCGATTACAGGGTCTTCTCCTCTACTAAGATGGCGGCGGGAGACTCTATGGAGCCACACATCCGGGGGAAGTGACGCAACATATCAGATGCGCTTGCCTCCGTCTGGGGCATTATACACATGGAACGCAACCCGGAAGTGGGACACTTCCGGTGTAACGGAGATACTGATCTGGTGTCTCTTATTGAATACCTCTATTCTGATTGGCGGCAGTTTAGGGTGGACTTTAGTTGGACAGATCTGATTGGACAAAGCTATGCTAAATAGGAAGGAGAGGCAAACAGGAGCACTCCCTTTGAAGAAGATCACAGCAGATGATCGAAAACGCGTTTGGAGCTCCTGTTGCCTGTTTGCTTTTATTGAGGACTGGACGCTGAACCTATTACCCACTTGCCTGGATGTGAAGGTGGATCCCGGGTATTCACCTTCCTCTTATGCGCATTTGAGAACTTTGTACAACCTTAGTTCTCCAACATCTGGGTAATTGGCCACTATCTACCTCATGTTTTGTGTAAATTTATGTTGTGTCTAATAAATGGTATTACTCTATGTACCATTTCTATTCATTTTTTTCCGGTACCTATGTCATTGGAGGGAATTCTGCCCCCTACGGTTGGTCCCAGGGATTAAAATTTGTATTTCACTAAACCATTGATACGGAGAAGAAGACCCCTTCATCAGGAGAAGGAAAGTTTGGGGAATTATACATTATCTCACCTATACGGAAAAGAGGACCGTCCCTTTATTAATAGGGACGTATTCTTCTTACCATTGGGAGAAACACCTTTACCTCTTTTTGTACACACACACAGTAAATTGCGCAATAAATACTAAAAAAGCCTCCAAGTAAAAGCTTTGCGCCGTGACCTAATTAATAATATAGTGAGAATAATACATATAGATAGTAATTAGAAGGAATGTGCAGAGTGTACGGCCTCTCCAGGGCTGGTCATCTACCACCACTGTTACACACCTGCCACGGGCTCGCAGCAAGCCGCACACATTGGCTGGGTCTGTTCCCAGTGGAGGACAGCAGCGCTTGCGCACCAGTGCCTCCACGTCAATATGCTAATGTGTAAATATGTTAATGACACAGGGCGGAACACAATGAAGCCCAGGAGGCATCAGTGGCGCTACTGCAGTCTTCAAAAAACTGGCCCACAAGGCCATCGGCCCTTCTGGCATTTGCCAGAAGTGCCAGGTGGCCAGTACGGCCCTGTGTGAGGGACAGGACTTGCTACTGTTTGTCCATGTATGTTAATATTGGCAGCCACCATCACTGGTTTTGCCTGTTAAATTGATCATAAATAATTTTAATTTGTCCTGGACTAAAAGCCCAGGGCACCCCTGCAAGTCTCCTGAGGCACCCCAGGGAGCCACGGCACATAGTTTGGGAACCACTGCTATAGACCATAAAATGTACTGTAAATAACCTTAGTAAGAACACCGTATTCCTATCAAGCAAAGTCCATAAACTGGAGATATCAAGGTTGAAAATACAAAGATTTAATACTGCAGGAAAATGGTAAGAAAACACATGTGCAAGAAAACATAAATGATCTTACCTGTCAATGTAAGTGTCCAGGTACAGAAATCCCAATACGTTTTGTCTTTCTCTTTCAAGGAGATTTTATCAAGCAAATCCCCTTGATGACATCTCACCATTGAAAGTCTAAAAACAGTGGGATTTATGTACCATCCTTAAGAAAGGTTATAGGGTGGGATGTATTAAATCACATTGCTGCCCCTTGCCGCGCCACCGCAGCGATGATAGCTCATATGTATTAAGTGTTGTGATGGAGGCCCCCCGCGATACCTGTAATGTGGTGTGCGGGGGTCTCCGTAACATCCCAGCTCAGCGTGTCTGTCCCCAGTGTCTCCTCTTCCATATGCTAGGGGGAGGAGGAGTTTCACGAGGATGGGGAGGGGGGGAAGGAGTCTGCGGTGGATGGCGGGCAGCAGATGGCGATAGAAGCCCATAGACTAACCCAAACGTGGTGATACCCTGCCCTGCGATGACGCGGCGGCCAGGTATTAGTACATTTGAAAATGCGGTAAAACAGGGGTTTTACCGCATTTTCCTCTTAGTACATCCCACCCATAGAGAGAAATACATTGATTTACCATAGTCTACACAAATGAAATCCTTTTCTGGACCATTATCAACCAGAAAACTGGAAACAAAAGATTAAACTAGATGCAACCCACCTTAACTTCAACTATATTCATTTAAACTGCAAAAGGAACCAGACACACAGAAAAATAAATTTCAAAGAAAGAGTGAAACAGGTTCTAACATGAGAGAGACTTCCTGGCAGCAAATGTACCCAGGTCCCCTTCCTTGCTCATGCCTCATTTCACTGGTCTCCGCTCTTTCCCTAGATTGTAAGCTCCCTGGAGCAGTGAGTGCTTCCCTCTTGTTCTCACAGCTCTCTTCTCCCTCACTTTCACCTCTCCATTCCGTCTCCATCTCGTGCATCTCCCCATCTCTTCAAACTTCTGCACTCTCTACGTAATATGACAATTACTCCTTTACTCACCTAACATCTCAGCTGTTTTGTGCATTGAGATTTGGGGTGCTAGTTGTTTCTTGTTATCCATTTTACTGTAATGTTGTGTTTATCCTCTATTTATCTAATGTGTGCCTTATGTATGATACTGCAAACCACTTGTGGCACCCATTAAATAAAATCTAATAATGCTTTATTTAAAAAAAAAAAAAAACGCATCACCCAGTTCACGAGAGTACACATTTATCATACAATAAAATTGATCTTTACATTACAAGCCCTAATGAGATGCATTCGTTGTGGATCTTCTTAGTTATCCTGGATCATCTCAGTCTTTTAATTTGTGCAACATTGTCTTAAGAAGAACCTCCTTAACATCCTTGTTTCGCAAAGTATAAATAAAAGGATTCAGCATAGGAACGATGACTGTGTACATTAGAGCAAGGAACTTATCATACTGATTGCCCTGTGGGTTTATGTAGACAATGATGACTGTACTAAAGAATAGACAGGAAACTATCATATGGGAGGAACAAGTGGAGAATGCTTTGTGTTTACCTTCCACGCTCTTGATTTTGGCAATCGTAATAATGATGTGTGTGTAGAATCCTAAAATAAGTGCAAAAGGAGTAAGGCTTGCAAAAACAGATCCCACACTGCTCACTAATCTACTGGCGATGGGACTAGAACAAGCAAGCTTCTGTACTGAGGCCAAATCACAGATGAAGTGATTTATTTCAATGGGTCCACAGAATTTTAAGTCAGCTGTGACGAATATGGGCATTAAAGAAACAATAAAACTGATTAGGAAAGGTGTAACCACCAGAAATATAACAAATAAATGGTTCATGATTGACGAGTATCTTAACGGATGATTAATTGCTAAATCTCGGTCAAAAGCCATAACTGCAAGCAAATAACATTCGGTTATTCCAAGGGCACCATAGAAGTATAACTGTACAAAGCATCCAATAAAAGAGATCTTCTTGCCACTCACAGTCAAATTAGCTAGAAGATTGGGAACAGTAACAGACACAAATAATATTTCCAAAGCTGCAAATACAGAGATAAAATAATACATTGGACAATGGAGCGAGGGTCCGGCCTTAACAAGAACAAGAACTGAAAAGTTTCCAACAACAGTAGTAATATACATCAGTAATATAACAACGAGGAGCAAGATTTGGTATTGGTGGAGATCGGAGAATCCCACGAGAATAAATACTTTGACCTTTGTTATGTTTAATTCTTCCATCTTTATGACTTGATTTCCTAAGAACAATATGGAAAATATATATTTGCAAATGAAAATGTGTAAATAAATTTGTGTAAATAACTTTAATATAATATTCTCTAAATATACTGGTTCATCAAGAACTGGGTAGCCTGCATCTTTACTATTTTCCAATGACAGTAAAATTGATAAAAATACTTGGTACTCAGCCAAATGTTTACAACTGGGTAAGGGGAGGTGATCCGGTTAGAGACAGTTCATTCCAATATCCAGAGGTGAAAAGCTTAGGCACTCTTCAGGCTTTATGCAAAAATTAAATTAACAACTGACAAACAAATAGCAGGTACACATATTGATTCATAGCCAGGATGTTCTTCAGGACATTACATCAGAGACAAGAGCACACACCAGCCATAAAGCAGCAAATTTATACCACTAGCATTGGCCTGATCTAGATACCATTACAATACAATGGGCAGTATTCAATGAGAAAAATTCTCCGTGTTTTATGGCGAGTTTGTGCTTTTCTCACGTTGGACGGAGACTTTTGCTCTCAAAAAGCGAGCAACCCTATTCAACGTGCACTTCTCGCCGTCTTTCTAAGTGATTTTCGCCGTGTCTCTCCGTGTAGCAATTCTCCATCTTTTCATGGAGAAGTGGAATGTGAACTTTTACAATTTTTGTTTTAATTTTGGTGTCAAAAAATCAGGAATTTTAATCTGTGAAAGGGCATGCTATTTTTATTCATGTGCTTATAGCACATGAATATATGTTTAATTTAAAAAAAATATATATATATATATATATATTTTTTTTTTTACACAGAGCAGGGGGCCGGGAGCCGAGCCGCACATTAGATATTCATATATTCACTGCACCCGATCATTACATATGCACGATCGGGTGCAGTGAATACCCGGCCCCCTGTTGGCTCTCCCGGGGGGGCAGCCTGTGCTGCCTGGCTCCCGGGGAGCCCACCTCCCCCCCACATGCATGGCGAGCGAAAAAAAAACGCTTGCCATGCACGGAGAATAATCACATTGAATACTGCCCAATTAATCAAAAATCGCAGCAGGAAGTGCCACAATAGATAGTTCCAGAAGTCTAGTCAAGCAATCGATCTCTTCAAACCAAACCAAAATAATGATAAAACATACCAATTCATATAGAGAAAGATAAGCTCTTCCATACTGTCTAGAACAGACTGCTACATTTAATGTTAGTTGTATTAGTTGGGCATCTGGAACACATAAGTGGAAACCAGAGATCCTTCTATATAAAGACAATAGACAACTGCTATACCAACTGTGAACATGTTTATTTTCCAAATGGAATGCAAGCCGCACTTGGGGCTAGATTTGATGACTGTGTGGGATGCCTGCTGAACTTGAATGTTGTTCTAAAGGGGAATTCACTTGCAAGGCAAAATACATTGTAAATTACTGCCTATTCAACCTCCCTGGTTAACCATTCACCTGCAAGGTTACCTCCCAGCTAATAACATCTATACCTTCCAGGAGAAGAGGTCTGAGCTTCCCAGCTTCATCCCTAGTCGACACAGGTGTCGACTCTCATGTCTACACAATTTGCCCATGGCTCCCAGGCCATTCCCATATCAGCTCTCAGGCTGTCGACACCCATCTAGGCTCCCAAGCTGTTGACACCCATCTCAGCTCAGTGTATGTCCGCCCTATCTTAATATAAAATATTAAAAGCTAAGTTTTAAATCAGAAACAAAGAGTGCCCCACAAAAAGAGTCTACTTTCCCTTCTCCCCAATTGTGCATATATATCGGACTCAGGGGAGCACCACCAACATACACAGACCCTTCATCCCGCATAGGGACATAACGTCTTAGGAAGTTGGTATCAGGCAACTCAGGCCGAACCCCACCTCAGTGGTGAAAGGGGTCCCCTTTGACCCAATTCACACTTGGTGGGTAGAACCTTGTGCGGTTCCCAAACCCCTACCTCCCCATTACCCATCTCAGCTCCCAGGCCATCGACATTCCTCTTGACTCCCAGGCCGATTCAGACCCTCACGGCTCCCAGGTGGTCAACATCACTCTCTGACTCCCATATATATATATATATATATATATATATATATATATATATATATATATATATATTGTATGGATTAGATTCATTTTAGCCATTATGAGCTAATGTATTCAGATTGATGAACCATTTGGCTTTGTTTTTCTCTAAAATAATCAACCAATCACCACCTCTTGGAGGCAAAGGTGTATGGTCAATAAGCATACAACGGAATCTTGCCACCGAATGGACATATGTGAAAAAATGCTTGGTTTCTGGTTTATCAGTCTCATGAGAGTGCAACGCCAATCTAATTGTGGACCAGTGATTAGTCATAAGGTCCATAAAGCAATGCTTAGTCAACCCAACGTAATATAGTCTACAAGAACACACTAACATGTACATGACAATATCCATCATACAATGCAAAGAATGGTACATCTTAGTTTTACTACCAGAATGTGAGTGGGTAATGCCTTTTCCAGATATAATTGTGAATTTTATATAAATATTTAAAGCCAATACATAGCTACAATTGCTGTAGGACACTGCTTCTTAATAAAACACACAGCTGCTCTGCCAGTCCCGGATATCCTGCTCTCACTGTTTTACAAAGGCCTAGATAGACAATGATCTGTGACTTCGGCTATGCTGAAAGTTACTGGTGACTAGACTGAACACAGCTGATTATTACTCACATGAACGTCTATCTGCCCTGTGCTTGCTGCTCTGCCAACACTGAAAATTCTGGGTTCTGGGTTCCTTTGGGAACCCTTTCACTTTGTTACCAGCTTACCAGGTACATTAAAAGGAGTTTGGCACTTTGTACAGTTTATGAGAAGATCCAAAAAGACATTTGATTCGAATTGGATCTCCTTGGGAGATCCAGGCTGGGTTTTGGTTTGGTTTGAATCCACAAAATTTGCATAGCTAAGTTTTAGTAACAATGTATTCTTTACTACAAAAGAATAGCTTAATTCTCCCTAATGTGGATGTAACATTTGTATTTCATATTTATTTTATATTTAATTTCTTTTTTTGTTACATTGTATTACTTATTATATTTGGTGTCCTATTGACACATCATTTTTAAATCCAAATTAGTTTACACATAATGTATGTTCTTATGCATTTTTTTTGGAGACACATGTTGACATTTAACCTATTATTTTATAGAATGTATTTTAATTATTAAATGTATTGTATGCTTTCTTTGTGCTCACTTCCTATGTATTTTTTATATATTTTTATTGGGAATCCAGCACCCCATTATTTGAGTGTAGAAGTGCCTGTGTATTTCCCCCTTTGTTCTTTATTCAAATACGCATCAATATTTATTGAAGATCCTGACCAGTTTTGTAATGAAGCTGGCCAAAGACTATGGGCACACATTAGTGGTGGTATCAAAGGTGGAGGTACAGCACAGTCCAAAGTTCAAATATGGAGCCACACCAACTGTCAGTGAGTCCCGACTGGTGATAATTGGCAGTGTTTGGGGTGGCAGTTGTGTGTCTCCCCTATTTGGACAGTACTGCAGCCTAACCATTGGAGCCATCAATGGTCACAAGTATTTTGCTTTTGCCAGTTTAAGATTCTGACCACGTTTGTTATGAAGCCATCCATAGCCTATGTGTCAAAAGCAAAGTTCAAATAAAGGAGCCACACCAACAGTTGGTAAGTCCTGGCTGGTAATAATTGGCAGTGTTTCAAGTGGCAGTTAGTGTGGCTCCCCCACTTGAACTATGGAGTGTACTGCAGCCCCACTTCTGGAGCCGCCACTGGTCACAAGTATTTGGTTTTGCCAATTCTAAGTGTATTTACTCCTAACTGTAATGTAGGCCCACAGTATAGAACTCAGCATACGGTATATGTGTACTAATAACTGTTCAATTACAAACAAGCAAAATAGGATCACAAAGTGAAGTATTTCTATCAAGATACATTAAGATAATGTAGAAATTGAGGTCCATTTGAGTGAGCATCTGGAGAAGAGCACAAATCCCCAATGCACCATGCATCAGGAAAGAGGTGGTATTAAACAACCATGAAACCTAAAATAAAATAACCTAGAATATACGGTGAAATGTAATAGGGTGAGAGAATCAGAAAGTGAGAGATTTGTTAAGAAATCTCGAGTTTTTCTTTAAATCTGCAATCATTTACACTGCAAAACCAGTTTGATTTTGCAGTGTAAATGATTTTTTGCAGTGTAAATGATTGCCGATTCCATAATCTTATCCCACTTCATGCAGTATGGAGGATTGTGATGTGTTATATTACCCAACAAAGGGCCTAATTCATGTTTGTATGCAATGAATGACTATAACGCAAGTGCGCATGCGCCAAGGTTCTGCTGCAGAGGTTCTGCTGCGGTCTTGCATGCTGTGAGGCTTTCATGGAAATGATTGACAGGAAGCGACAGTTTCGTGAAATGGCGTAAATAATGCAGGCATGTGAGGGACCTGTATGGGGTGTGTATCTGCCATCAGCTGCAATCCTGTACATGCAAAAAACATGGCGGCTGCTTTGCTACTGCTGTGTCCAGTCCGAGAAGCCATAGGGCAAACCAAAGGTTCAATGTTATAATAATAATAATAGTAATAATAATACTTACAGAATGCTGATAATGCTGATGCTTTAATTGCCTTTAGGAGTTTCGGAGAATCCTATGCAGACATATTTATACTAACTAGGCTGGATGATTAGAGAACAAATATTGTGTCACTCGGGGGAAATCATGTCTCTTACCCCTGACAATTGCTACGCTAACAATCCTACATTAGATTAATTGATGATTAACAATACCATTACTGCATACTGTACACTTTATTGTTTTACTTTCACTTACAGATAATACTACAAAATAAACAACTTCATTAAAATGAAATAAAAATATACTATTGATAATGGCAATATAAATAATTAGGAAAATTGAAAATAATGAACCGTACCTTAATTTCAAATCTTCGTATAGTTTTTTTTTTAAATGCAACCATTTAATACCCTTTCACACCGCACCTCAAACCTGGTTTATTGCCGGGTCGAGGTACGATATCAAAGCATCAAACCTTATATCCTGGTTCGATCCGGGATAAAAGAAGGGTTGATAATGCGTCACCCTGTATAATGGTCACCCACCCGGTTCACCCACGTGTATAATGGGTGACCCGGGCTTAATGTGATAGTGCCAGACCTGGGTCTGACCTGGGATTGAGTTTCCAGGGCCAACCTGGCAATTGCGATGGGAAAGCGTTAAAGTAGGTGTAATGCTCATAGTATATTGGGAATTGTTCTGCCCCTCTGATTTGGTGACATTCAAGAGTACAATAGTATCAAACATATATCACAGATAACACAGGATTTGTGCATCAGAAAGCAGGGTGGCAAGGGCGGTATAATGACAATGTAAATATAAAACATTTCTGTAAAATATGTTATATGTTAACATAAGAATATTTCAAATAGATCAATACAATCAGAACATATTTATGCTGTCACAAGTGGAGATGAGTTTGGTTTGTCTACAATTTTGAATTATCCATTGTTGTGTGTCTTTGGTTCTGGAGCATAGAGCTCAAACACATATATGATATTCCACTCTCTCCATATCAATTTCCTGGAATACCCTTTTCCCACATTGGAGAGAAAAAAGAGCATGACCAGACCCATATTATGCAGTACAGTTTTAGAAGGCTCTCAAGTAGTGGGTTGATGCAGCATCTGTCCAAGGAGCAGGTGTTTAATATTTACTGCTTATACTTAATCCTGCAAAGTTCTATGGAGATCCTAAAAGCTGTATTGGCTTTCTGAACCACTTTGAGATTCAGGCTGCTAATTTATCTACTGAAAGAATGAAGGTGGCCTATATTATCTCCTTATTGTCACTATAGTACATGGCATGGACCTCTCTCCTGTGGGAAAGGAATGACCTTGTACTGTACAATTGTGCAAGTTTTTTAAAAACTTTTAAGAAGGTTTTTGGTAAGCCTGATAGCTGGCAACAGCAGCTTCCACTGTCCTGCGCCTGAAGCAGGGAATTCAATCCGTTGAAGAATTTACTGTATATGTCAATAATCTCACCTCTGAGCTCAGCTGTAGTAATGAAGCTCTTGTTGACACCATCCTGGATTGGAGAAAATCCCTAAATTCTATCCTGGGGTATTTACTACCATGATTGCCTGCAACCATTCCTCCAAATCAAGTTATTCATAGTACTACTATTTCATAAGACAACTCTATGAAGACCCATTAGGAATCCTTCTGAGACTTATTTAGCAAAGAATCAGCAGAGACATTGGGGCAGATGTACTAATCTGCCTATAACGTTTTGCACATAACGAGTCCCGCTTCTCCAGCATAACGTGGAGAAGCGGGCAAACGTTATAGGCAGATGTATTAACCCCCCCAAAGCCGATAAGGAGAGCCGTTATCCCCAGCGTGAACGGCTCTCCTTATCGGCTCCCTCGCCGCCCCGCACATGCGCACTCGCCATCCCCCCCCCCTGGCCGGCTTTCTGGACATGCGCGAGATCTCGCTAAAACCGCGAGATCTCCAGCGCAGCCCAAGCCAGACGCAGGGCTAGCGTTGTCCCCATAGTGGGGGATAGGACAACGCTAGCCCTGAGCTGGCGAAGCGGCCGGGGCGAATTAACGCATTGAAGGCTGTTAATACATCGCCCCGGCCGCTAATCCCTTGGGGGGATTGCAGGGGACAGCCCCGCCGAGCGTAACTCGGTGGGCTGTCACTAGCGCACGTTAGGTGCACTAGTGATACATTAGGATAAACGTAATCCCCCCCAGTTAACTGGCGTTAAATGCCTTTTTGCACTTAATGCTGGTTGATACATCTGCCCCATTGCTTGTTCACCAGGAATGAGTTTGTCCTATCAACCTGTTACTCAAAAAAATGCCTTCTCCAGGAAGAGTCTTCACTCATACACTTCCAGAAACCCAGAGGGTGTCTGAATTAGAGTTGTGCAGGTCCAGATTTACCCGGATTTACCTGGATCTCAAAAGGGGATCTTATTTGCTATATGCTGTCACATGGTTTTGATCCAAAACATGTGACAGCTGGAAAGACAATAAGATCCCCTTTTTAGATCCGGCTAAATCCGGGTAAATCCGGACCTGCACATCTCTAGTCTGAATGTATACAGTTTAACATCAAATGGAGGTTCATCAGAGAGTCTAAGTCTTCATTGGAGCTGGGATTTTTTTTATGAAAAAGGACGATAGGGGTCATACATCATGTTTTGACTACTGGGTCTTGGATGCTATTACCATTAAAGACTGATACCCCTTATGTTTTCTCAAAACTATTTGTGTAGATTAAAGGGACTACAGTCTTTATTAAATTGTATCTACACAGTTTCTGCAATTTATGTATAATCAGGTCAGGAGATGAATGTACAATGTACTTCAACACCCACATGCATATTTGATCATTCCATTCGGTTAAGTAGTGCAACGCCTATTTTCCAAAAAACACACATACAAGATCTTTTATACATATATATAGCGATCTCTCTGAACAACATTGAGATATTTCCTGAAGATGAAGTGGTCTAATGAGAATATATAAATATATATATATATATATATGATGAAAACTACTATTATGTAGTTGAAACAGCTGTCAGGTTACAGCTGTCTGTTTGTGCAACCATGCGTGTACAATAAACCAACTTTTTTTCTTCAACTTCAAATTTGTGTTGAGAGAGAGAGAGAGAGAGGTGTGCAGGGCGGCACTCAGTCACACAGGTTAGGGTTAGCAGCGTGTTCTCAAATAGTAGAGGGGTCGGTGTCACTCCGGTCTTGGAAACAACTTTGAAGAGCAATAATTGAGTCGTGCGACTTTTTAATGCAACGTTTCAGAGGACAGGGGCAATTCAAATTGACATAAAAATATACTATTTTGGGAACAATTTGTTTTAGGACATGTTTGGATTTTTAATAAAGTAAGGGTTAGTTTGTGGGTGGGGGTTGGTTGGGGTTAGGCTGTGGGGGTGGGAGGGGTTCGCCTGCAGGAGTGGTTATGGTTTGGCCATGTGAGGGGAGGGGTTTTAGGGGATTTGCAGCTGAGCATTCAGGCCTGAATCAGGCCCAATACCCAGATAGTGGGTTTAATGCATAATTACCACTTCCACTATCAGAAGGAACCAGTCATGCATTAAACATGTTTATGATCTAATTAGTAGTATCTTTGTGTATAATCTTGGCCAAGGGTATGGTCTTACTGGTCTTATGCTCCACTGTTGTGATGTCTTGCTGTGGTTTGGCTGGGCCGGTTTTGGTGTGTCTCACACCATAGTATTGCACTTTTAGATGTTAGGGATAAGGTTACCTGAACATTGTGGATAAATCCATAACCGTGGCCAGGATTATGCAAAAAATCTCTGTCAATATCATTTTCAAAATGTATTACACTGTTTGAATGGCACACCTGCATATTTGTTTGTCTTTGTGTGTGGCTCTAAAAGCCTAATCAATGCAGCACTTCTTATTAAATAGGGTTTGCAGTCTATGGCCCCTCCCAACATGTCTATTATCTCCCTTCAATAGGCTGTCTATCACTATCATTGCCTGTGCTACTTAGTGATTTGAGTAGAGTAAAACAGGTCATTTATATTTATATTTTCTTTAATTTCCTTTATTCAATATTGAATTAAATTGATATGTCAATTGCACATTGCTCATTCAAAATTACAGAGGTTATTTTGTGTGAAAATTCAATCACAGTGATGCAATGATGAGCACCCAAATGAGGACAGAGGTTAATGGTTTTTAAATAGTTTTAAATTGCTTCTCTCTTATACATAATAGGGACAATTTGCTATTTTGTTACGCGTACTACAATTCAATTAAAGAAAATGAACACATATGTTGATGTAAATACATATACTCTTATTACTCTTATCATATTGCATATTCTCCATGTTGTCATGCAAAACCAGGTCTGATTTAGGGTTGCTGCACCAATATGTATAAAGGGGACCTGGTCCCGGAAAAGTCGATTGATTTGATGGATTAAAAATTCACTTCACCTTTTGATACGTATGTGAAGTCTCTGAGTGCCACTCCTTTCGTATATATATATATATATATATATCCAGGGGTAGGGATCACACTCTCCTCCAAGTGGCAACTGCCGGGGTGTCAGCTCAAGAGTCCCAGACAAGTCCAGTTCACTAATACAGCCACAAAGATGAGGACACTCTCCGGTCTTCTTGAATAAAGGAATTTTAATCCATCTCACCACATCAAATAAAGTGCAAAGTGCATGACAGTGGCCAACGTTTCGGTCTGCCACCAGACCTTTTTCAAGGCCCCCACTATCTCCTCCTTTAGGACCGAAACGTTGGCCCTAGGCCCACTGCCATGCACTTTGCACTTTATTTGATGTGGTGAGATGGATTAAAATCCATTTATTCAAGAAGACCAGTGAGTGTCCTCATCTTGGTTATATTGGTGAACTGGACTTGTCTGGGACTCCTGAGCTGACACTCCGGCAGTTGCCACTTGTTGGATATATATATACCAAATGGGTCCCACAGGGGGGAACATAAGGAGCACTCACCATTAAATGTAAAAAAACAATGCTGTATTTAAATGGCAAAAAAGAAAAGAAAAAAAAAACACACATACCAAGTGTTGCTGTAGGCCAAAAAGAAAGTTCCAACGTTTCGATCCAATCTACTGGATCTTTGTCAAGGAAATAGTCGGCACAATAACAGGCATAAAAAAAACAGAAGAGAAAACTCCGGGTAAGGCCAATCCGCTACAGCCACCAGTAACCTGCTAGCAGTAGGTTACTGGTGGCTGTAGCGGATTGACCTTACCCGGAGTTTTCTCTTCTGTTTTTTTGATGCCTGTTATCAACTCAACTGGCATATATTAAAAGGTGGCTAAAAATGGGCGGTGAGATGGAAATGGTAGATGCTTTGGTAGATTTTGTGTCATATGGTCATACACCATTGCACCTCGTGCTATCGGGTAACATGTACAAAAGGTGGCCCCTGATAGTTGGGCAGGTAGTAAGGGTGTGGAGATTAACGGAGACTCTATTGGGGAACCAAGGCATTGATCCAGAGACATCATTACATAACACCAGTCACCTGGCAGAACTAAAAGAGCTCCAGGTTCAAAAGATATGGGAATCAAAAGGAATAGTCGAAATTGGTCAGATGTATGAGGAAGGAGTACTAATATCTTTCCAATCTATAAAAGATGAATTCTCATTGCCAAACAATACTCAGTTTGATAACATAAAACCAGACTTAAAAAACTCACTAACCAAGAAGTTCATAAGAAACTCTCCATCTGGACATGAGATCTCCTTTTTCTACAGGGCCTTAACCCATGTGCAACATAATAAGGGATTAGAAGGTCTGAAGGAAAAATGGGAGAGGGAACTGGGCAAAATAACGGAGGAGGATTGGGATGATGCAGTGTTAAATATAAAGCAACAAATCAAGCTAGGTTTCAACAGGTCCAATTAAATATAATACACAGGACATATATGACACCTGTCAAATGTATACATTTGGAGGCACAGATAGCAACAGATGCAGGAGGTGTTTTTCAAATGAGGGCTCATTCTGGCACCTTCTGTGGACATGCCCAGAGGTTGCCAAGTTCTGGATGGAGGTGATAGATGTGATAACATCTATGGGTATGCCTAGGAAAATATGTCCTCCCTGGTTGTTTTTTCTAGCCATAGTAAATGATTTACCACTAGATAGTCCTGCCAGACTATTCCTTATTACCATATGCTCCTTGGCAAAGATTTGCATTGCAAGAAAATGGATGTCAAAGGAAGGTCCAAAGCTAGTTACATGGAAAAGCCTGGTAAATATGACTAAGGCACATGAAAAATATGTGCACTGGGCTAGGGGAACGGTTCAGAAATTCCACAAGATCTGGGATAGATGGACGATAGATATGGAAAACAATTGATTAGATCCTAGTAAGGCATAAAGTGGTATAAAAAAGCATGTTGTAATAATAGTATTAGATTGTTAGAAGTACTGTTCACGGGCATAACGCTAAATCGGCAAAAGATGTGGACCAGGGTAACCTTTGGGTGGGGGGACCTTAGGGGATTGAGGGTTTTTTGAATGGCCGTGGTACGCATGCCAATTGCACTTTGTCTAGATCTGCAAATATGTAATTGGGGTGCTGGGCCCAGGACCGTGGGCCCCTGAGTAAGCATAAAGTATGAGGGGTTAAAAACACGTCACTAATTTAGGTTAATAGCATTTGTGTACAAATATTTATTAATATAAGGATAGTCACTGTGCTTTTTAGATTTACATAAGTAAAGAAGTATGATACACATAAATGGACACCTTTCAAATATAAAATAAGAATTTATTTATTCTCTGTGATTAAAAAGAAAAATATATTAGCACAATATAAGAAAACGATAAGTTCCCAGCTCTTAGGAGCAATTGCACAAGTCAAACACTGTTAGTATGAGACAAAGAAACCAATACATCAATAAGTGTTCTAGAAACTTAAGGTATTTAGTGTATAAGGGGACAAGCTATAAATAGCATTCACTTTTGCTTTTTGGATATTACCCCTTTAAACAAGGGCTGCACGGCAGGGGGCACAGCACCTCAAATAAAAATAAAGGTGTATGTAAAAATGCCCACGATATAGAAAATATTGATGCTGACAACTTTGATAGGATACTGTATGTTATTGTATAATGAAGATGGAATGTACAGCAAGCTATGATGCCACACTGTTAAATTTTGATATAATATTTTAAAACTGTAAAAGAAAATAAAGATGATAAAATTAAAAAAATAAAAGAGTGGTATTCCGTTAATTTATGGATGAAAACGTGTACCTATATATATATATATATATATATATATATATATATATATATATATATATATATATATATAGATATATCTATATATCTATATAGATATATAGATATAGATAGATATATATATTTATTTATTTATATTATATGCAATGTATCATATTGTATATAGCAGACAGAGTAATGTGTAAACCTATCAGTGTATACAAAGTTTACAAACACGCCTACACGCAATAAAAAACATCTGAGCCCAACAGGTATAATTAATGGCATGAATCGTTACTAAAGTATTCATATTAGTGGAGATTATGTGGCAGCCATATCTACAGGGCCAACAAAACAAATGTTGAAATGGGTACCAAATGTATTGAATAAGCCCTTTTAAGAACATTTGAAACTTCTTAACCTTTGTGTTATTCAGAATATTTTATTGCAATTATTTCATCTTAATTTTTCCAAATTGTAGATGTAAAAAGTGTCAACACTTTTAATGCAAATTGCTCTTTTTAAAAATGAGGAAAACAATAAATTTACCAAAGAAATATTCATATTTATTGTATTTTAGAAAAATGTATTAATAAAACATGTACATTTTCCATGTTTTGAGCATCCTGAAGAAACATTATACAGTGAAACGCAACTTTACACAAAGAATATCTTCTGTTGGACCATTATCCAGCAGAAACCTGAAAACAAAAACTAGATGCAACTCTCCTTAATTTCATTGTATTCATTGTAACAGCAAAAGATACCCGACACTAAGAAAAATACATTTAAAAAAATGAGTCGCATGGAAAGTGTAATACGGTGAGAATTCCAATCATGCATTTCTTCTATTCAGAAAAAGGGTGACTTATTGAAAACGGATATCCCCAAAAAGTTAAACCTCAATATATTTATATTTTGACTAATCACCCTCTGTTTTTTATACATTATATTACTTCCCACCCTCTTCAGTTGGCCAATGACCATGGCCTCTTGTCTATACTGATTAATACATCTAAAGCTCAAATTGCTTCATTGCTTTATTGCATAGGCTATCAAACTCGGTCCTCAGGACTCTACACATTGCATGTTTTGCAAGTCTCATTGTAACCCCTGTTTAAATGCCTGTATTTAAAACTCATATCCTATGTTAAATACCAGTAAATATATGAACTAACTAAATGTAGTGTTCTGTATGGCTATGTTTTTAAAAATCTTTATATATATATTTTGGTGTGTTGGTGACACTGTATACTGTATGTCAGATTTCATCGATGGCAGTGGACCTAATTGTTGGATGCTATATACACAGTTCACAGATGTTGCTGACAGTTGAAGAGAGGGCGTAGTGATATACAGCTGGAGGAGTGATTTGCCCTGTCAGAGGAAAAGGGGCAGAGGGAAAGAGAAAATAGAAGAGTACAGGATGAGGTACCTGGGAGGACTCTATGAAAAGACTGTCTGGTGTTTAAGAGGGAGAGCTGTGAGATACCTGTAAGTGAGGGACAGAGACCTGTACTCTCACTAGGAGAAAGGTGATACATTCCTGTGTGCCTGCAGATGGAGCTAACCTGGCATGTCAGTTGGCTCAAAGTAGAAGATGGAGGAGCCAGGATAAAGTAGCCAGCCCTTAACATGAGAACTCATTGGAGGATGCTGGACAGAGGGACAGAGGATGGAGAGTGGTGAGTTAGACCACCCTCAGAGTCCCATATTAGGCCAAAAAGGTGCAGCTTGAGGTTGAGTGACAAGTGACACCTGGAGTCACATAGCAGATACATTGCAGAAGGGGTGACAGCCTCCTACAGTAATGTTTCCCAAGCCTTTTCCAGAGATAAAGATGGTTATTCATACACCAAGTTGTGCACAACTACAGAAAGCTAATTTTCAGTGACCGTGAAACACTGACAGAGACGTTATAGCTGCGAGAGAGATGTAAGTTACACAGCAGCAGTAGAGACTCTTGGTTGACAGACCTCATGGCTAATCTGTCTACAGCGCATTTGTGAGACTACATTTGTTACCAGATATCTGCATGCAGGCCCGGCAACAGAAATCTTGGGGCCAGGTAGACTGATATCTCTGGCAGGTCCCCCTAATCCCGTCCCCTTGAGCAATTTTATTTAGTATACTGCGTATTGAATGTGTTTTTTTTAATTGTTACAATATTTCACTAATTCCATAGGAGGGTTCGAGTAAGTACCCTTACAGGAACCAGGGGGGTGCCTTTATAAACCATTGCTAGGCACTGCTGCAGCTATGCTAACAGCTCATGAGTGCCTCAGAACCTTGGGGCCCCTAACAAGCTTGAGGCCCGGTACAGGTGTCCCCTTTGACCCCCCTGTCACCTGCCCTGTCTGCATGGGACACCTAAGGGAGGATAATTACACAATGGTAGAGCCAGATTTGAGCAGTAAATATTATATTGTACTGATTTTGTACTCAAGGAAGAAAGTGGATTTGGCTAAATTTTGAACACAAGTAACCTCTGAAAAGTCTGCTTATTGCACTGAGATAGTGACATTATTTCTTCACATCTATAACAGTAATTAGTTACTAGTTAGTAGCTAGTTCTTTCTAGCTACTATCATACTGAAAACTATTCTGATCCCAAGAGAGAGTGACAGCATCAAAGACAGTACAAGCCTACATGTAGGATGCAATATTGCAAAGAGGAGAATATTGCCTTTGGTATTAGAGACCCTGTGGTGGATTACAAATACTTCATAGAAGTTATACTCCTATTATTCCCGTACTCACCTTACAGGACTCAGGTGGGCACAGTAGAGACTTAGGAAATCCAGCAACAAATATGTGGAACTCTACAAAATAATCCAAGCGCTTATATTTTTTAGAACTAGTGTACACTTGCAAATACTAATATTATTGCGCAACAATAATTCAAGGTTAATTAATATATATTTATTTATTGGTGTTGGAAACTGTTCTATTTCCATTGTGTCTGAAGTGAAATGTGTTATATGTTTTAGCATACTACCTTAGGAATGTATAATATTTTTATTACAAGGAGGCATCTCTGAAGTATACTAAGCCGGAATACTCTGCAAACGTCCCAGTCAAATAAAACGTTGGTGGAGGTTGATGCCCTTGTCTCAGCTATGTCTGATGTGTGTATTTATTTATGTCAATGATATTATGGTTATGTAAATGAGTTGTAACTTTAGGGGTTACTTAATCTGTCTGAGGGTGATTCCCCAAGTTCGCCCTAATATCATCATCTAAATATTCAGATAGTCGTACCCTACAACACCAAATCTTGGGGTGGAGGCACTTGATAGCACCTACACATACTCAGTGCAGAAGACAGCTTTACATCATCATAGAATCACAAGTGAAATAATTAGCTCCACCTGTGGATCTTTTAAAATGTGCCGAGTAATGAATGCACCTGTGCGCCTGCCGAGTGACCTGAAAAACGTGAACTGTGTGGGGTTCTGAGAACCAAGTTTGAGAACCCCTGCTCTATCGGACTGAAAACCCAAATCAAAGTGTACGCTTCCACCACATAACAATGTCTTGATGTAGCTCTCCCCACTCACTGCCTCGTGCCTTTGTCAACTCTACCCTGATTACATCCCGCCCTCAGCCACCCTCCTTTGATCAGCCTAATGTCACCTGTCTCCCGTCTTACCCTAGATTGTAAGCTCTTTGGCGAATGGCCCACTTACATTTGCTTTCACAGCCCTCTTCTGTCACAGTTCTCCTACAGCCCTCCCCTACTCAATGACCATTTAATCTGCATCTCCTCTCAAATGTAGCTGTTCATCTTTCCCCGAGGCTGCACTCCCCTAGCAATATGACAATTACTACTTTGCTAGCCTAACATCACAGCTGTATTGTGATTTGTGGTGCTAATTATTACTTTTTCTTAATTTTAGTTTGGGCACTGTAATGTAATGTTGTGTTTACCTGTACTGTTCTAATGTGGCACCCCATAAATAAATTCTAATAATAATAGTAGTCCTGCTTTACTAAAAATGAGAGTGCAGATTTATCATACATTAAAAGTATTTGTAGAGTGACAGCCTGGCTGCGGGGCATGCTGGGAGTGATCCAGAATGGATACCTCACACAGCTTGGAGGAGAGAAGCCAATAGGCTTCTACAATGTATCCCAAGCCTTTGCTGTCCATTTCCTCAGCAGTGCTGCCCCGATGGAAAGGGATTTGAGCATACGAAAACACATTTTTGGTTTAGAGCATCTCATCCTTAATGAGATGCATTGGTCATCTATCTTTTCATTTATTCTGGATTTCCTCAGTATTTTTATTTGTGCAACACGGTCTTAAGAAGAGTTTGTTTAACTTCCTTGTTTCTTAAAGTATAAATGAAAGGGTTTAGCGTAGGAACGATGACTGTGTACATAAGAGCAAGGAACTTATCATACTGACTGCCCTGTGGGTTTATGTAGACAATGTTGACTGAACTATAGAAGAGACAAACAACTATTATATGGGAGGAACAAGTGGAGAAAGCTTTTTGTTTACCCTCCACGCTCTTAATTTTGCTGATCGTAATAATGATATGTGTGTAGAATCCTAAAACAAGTAGGAAAGGAGTAAGGCCTGCAAAAATAGCTGCCACGTTGGTCACTACTCTACTGGTAAAGGGATTAGAACAAGACAGTTTCTGTACTGAGGCCAAATCACAGAAAAAATGGTTTATTTCATTGGATCCACAGAATTTTAGGTTGACTGTGAAGGATGTGAGAATAACTGCAAGCAAATAACATTCTGTTATCCCAAGTGCATTAAAAATGTATAACTGTACAAAGCATCCAACAAAAGAGATCTTCTTGTTACTTACAAACAGATTTGCAAGAAGTCTGGGGACAGTAACAGACACAAATAAAATTTCTGAAGCTGCAAATAGAGAGATAAAATAATACATTGGACAATGGAGCGATGGTGCAGTCTTAACAAGAGCAATAACTGCAAAGTTTCCAGCGACACTAGTAATATACATCAGTAATACAGCAATGAGTAGTAAGATTTGGTAATTGTGGAGATCGGAGAATCCCTCCAGAATAAATTCCTTGACCATTGTTGTGTTTATTTCTTCCATTATTCAGTCTTTGAATAGCGAATAAAATAACATGACAATTAATTATTTTAAAATATGTGGATACATTTCTGTAAATAACTGAATAAATCATTCAAAATTTCTAAATATTCTAAACATCCAGCATTGCATGGTCTGCTTTTTATATTTTCTGAATGACAGCATTTCTCTGAGCATGGTCAGTTGCCATTTGCTTTCATGTATTGCTGGATTTTTGTTCCAACCAGCGGGAGTGAACAGTGAATTTTTAGATGTATGGCCGGGTTTACTTCTGCTCTTGACAGTCATTCTGCTGACCACTATTCACCCTTGCAGATCACCACCTCAACCCTGGCACATCAAATGCACCAGATATGTGCAAATACACTCACATACAGTATTGTTGATGATAGGAAATCATGATCTAAGACTGACTTTTTGGATTTATATCCTATGTTCTCATCCTCCAGTGTTGCCCCTTCCCACACTCAACAGTCATACTTCAATAAACTTCAAACCCTCAGTGCCTTTTTGACACTGTCAACTCCCTACTCTGCTTACCACCTCCTCATCTTTTCACTTTACCCTATGCGGTTGACTTACTGTACTTCACTTCCAAACCTTTATGTTTGATTACCTTGGCTATGTCTATCTGGTTTTGAACACAGTCCCAGTTTAGGGCACAATGTTCAACATAAAACCGTAATTTAAAACAAGCTCAATGCACATTAAAAAAGTGTGACCAATATAAATTTAACATAACCAAATTATTTAAAATTATAATAAAATTTAAAAAATACTTGAAGGGTAAGACTTGCATAGATAACCTTTGATACAGTACATAAATAAAATTCTACGGTATATAACTGAAAATGATTCTGTTGATTCAAACTCACATATATGTTACATTTTAAACCCCACATGAATTTTGCTTTAATTGCCTTTAGAAGGTTTGGAAGAACCCAAAGTAGACATATTTATACTAACAAGGTTGGTTAGTTAGAAAGGAATAGACTGTCACTCGGGAAATCATGTAATTTAACACTGACAATTGCTAAAACTTAATTAATGATTGACAAGACCATTCGTGAATATATATATTCGTGTTTATTATATTCTTCATTGAGAGATAGGAATTAATACATTTAAATTAAATATAAAACAAAATTTGAATAACAAGCAATATTGAAAACTTCATATTTTGAGATGTGTCCATATTAGGAGTGCTAACATTAAAATGGGAACTTACAGTAACTCTGCTTTGGTGTACAAATTTGAATGACCAATAGTTGTGTGTGTGTGCTTGCTTCTGTAACATGTATAGAATTAGAACACACATGCTATGAACTGTATGCTTTGAAATTTTGCATCAGCCCCTGTTGCTGTGCTGTGGAGCCCAGTGTAAAGTTACCAGGTCCAGAAAAGTGGCAGCATCTCCACCACAATCAGGTGCCTATCAGCCGCCACTAAAGAGAAATGTGTGGATGATGAACCTCATCCTGGCCTCCAGGTTCCTCACTCAGCTACTTGTGGCTGCCAGGTGACTACAATTCCAATAGAGGTATTCTTGCAATGCTCTTACTTAGATTTAAAGTGCCAGGCACTCCAAAGGTGACATATCTACTTTCAAACACTTCACCCTATAAAAAGAAAGTCTATGGGCACTAACCAGTGCCAGAGTATTAATCTCTATTCCTATCTGGTGCTTTTGTTACCAGTGTACAGATGTAGCCAGGCTCATCCTGCCTTTAGATAATTACACCAGTGACTTGTTTACCACTGATAGGGTGCACATGCGTAGGTATATATGCACCCATAGTCCAAAGTCATTGCATTATGCAGCCACTGAGATGAAGAGTTTCAGCCTGAAGCATGTGCAAGTGTGTACACATCATGGATTAAATGTTACATCTATACTTCATTGTAAGTATTGCAATATTTTATAGTTGCTAACTTGACTTTCTCATTGACTAATTCTGCTAACCTCCAGGTACCATTTCTCCTGATTATAGACCTCAGCTATACAATGACCTGCTTATGCCTGTTCCCTGGCACTGCATTTGCTCACCTGGTCCTCACCCATTCCTATTGACACATCTCTCATTCACTCCATGTCAACTAGCCCCTGCGTGTCAGCCACCAGCCATATATTGGTACCCCAACTAAAGGCCACAACCGATGTGTTGGGTACAATACATTATAAAATGTGCTACTGGGTCAAAGTAGAGGTGGCACAAAGAAATAAATTAAAAATGAATCAAATTAGAAAGAAAGAATGCAGACCTTAATGAAGTCCCTAATGGAATGAAGTGCATTGGGGCTGTATATTATCACTGGCAGCACATGACTGGCCTCATCTTTGTGACATTGAGCAAGTCAAAGCCGTGACTGCTGCATTCACTGCGCAGTCATCCCCCTGCACCTTTGATGGGTGACATGATAGACTGTGTGTCTAAGTACTGGCTGCTGGACAAGCCCAAAAGCAGAGACAGCATTCATGTACTGAAATCCTTCCAAACGTTGTGGCGATATTCTTTGCCATAAACATAGATTAAAACTGGTAATACTTTTCTAAAGAATGTCCTGCAACACCTACTTACCAAAATGATTAGAGAAGAACATGAGCAGTCCCAGACCACACAATACCTACAGACTCTTATGCAGCAGTTGGATGCCATGCAGACTCATCTGAGAGAGCCTGCATCACCTTATGCATGTTCAAGCCACAGATGCTGCACCTTCACTACAGACACTTAATCCTATGAAGTACAATAGAGAACTGAAAAGTTGTCTTGGTTCTCTGAACAAACGCTTTATTTAGTTTGAGATACAGGCTGCACATTATCCTACTGAAAGAACTGAGGCGGCCTGTGTTATCTCCATATTGCCAATAGAGTCCTTCCTTTTCAGAATGAGCAGGAGAAAAACTGATATCCAAGGACCTTCCATTGTGCTTGGATTAGTTTGGTTTCTGTCTGATGGCTCCATATCAATCCTTCGAAGATGTTTTTTAGCATTAAAAGTTTCAAAAACCCTGCATGTTCACTGGGAAGGTGATTGTTCCATTGACTTGTTACCTGAGAAAGTACATCCCCAAAGAAAAGTAATCCCCCTGATGGGGCATGGCTTGGCGGCCATATCAGCAGGCAGCACCTTCATCGAGCTCCTGCATTGTCCCACCAAAAATATACTCCTGGAGTCGACTGATCACCACCTAAACAGCCCCACTTGCTCTCTGGTCCCCCCCCCCTGCTCCCCCTCATAACTGTCACCTGGGATCCAGCCTGAGCCGGGATCTAGAGTTTGGAGCCTCCCCGGGAGCGGAGCTCTGTGGCGCCGGAAACCCTTTGTTCTGTCTGGCGATGCCTGCGGGGGATTGGAGCCGGGTCCGCTTGTCCCCCTATGCCATCCGGACTCTGAAACACCTTGGTGAGTGCTCCTGCTGCCCTGTGCACACGGAGGGACGCGGGACTGCTGGGGGAGATAGTGCGCCGGTGGCTGCTGATAATGCGGCAGCAGAGCAGAGGTCCCAGCGCTCAGCTGCCTGGACTTTGGGATCATTAGACCCTGCAACTGATGCAGCCAGAGTGGTATAAGGCCCTTAGCACCTCAGTGACCCTTTCCCTGCCACACACTACATTGGAGGGGTGACATAATCTGCTTACAACCCCCCCAAAAAAACAGAAAAAATAAAATAAAACCTTGATCTCCCTTCCGGTGCAGGCTGCGCCATCTTGCTGGAGGTCGGGAAGTAGTGGGAAAGACGCTGACTGACCGCAGCTGAAGCTGGGCTCAGGTGACGGGCCCGACCCCGGTGAGGCGGATATACAGATTACCCACCCACGGCTACACACATCCACCAGCTAAGACTCATACCGGCAAGGCTTCACTATGTGGGGGAACTTGCACCAGACCATCTGGGCAAAATAAATATAATTGCCTGCTACCCAGGAGTTTAGCTCCATACTGCGGCTCAATACATAGTATATCCCCCAGTTGCCCTAGTCTCCACTAAATATACCCCAACCTGACTACCTGGGGAAATTGGGCACTACCTTACAACAGCAGCGCATAAAGTGTACTAAAGTCAGGGGACTGCCCCTCCTCGGCTGAGCCAATACCATAAACAGCTCACTATCGCTTAACAACCTGCCCTGAATATAAGGCAGCCTGATACTGAACCCTCGCCTCACGCCTGCACCAGTGGCTTCGCAGGAATCTGCTCACAGAGATTAACCCCTAACTCAACCAGTTCTACATCCAGACAAAATTAGGATACCCACATAGATACTAAAAGCATCTTTATACGTGTCACTCTTGACGACACTACTACATACATTACTCTGGTCCAGAAACAGTGGAGATTTGCCCAAAATGATCAAAAGAACGGTCACCAGAGACAGAACCGATTACTCAGCTCGGTCACTACACCGTCCCAACTTACCTTCCTTATAAGCTTATAAGGTACTATAAAGCCTAATATCCTGCCACTCCATAGCGCTAACAAAGTCATACTACCCTCTACGCTATTAAAACACTCCCATAAGATTCAGGAGCAATAACTTTCATATCGATGGCTGCCTAGTCTTTTCCATGTCGGGGGGACATGGAAGACAACTGCCCTGCTATTTATATCACACATAATCTCAATACTTTATCCAGGAGAGAGGATAACCACTACCTATCACTAACAACATTTCCCCCTTAACATATTATGGGCAGAAACAAGAAGGCTATTGGTGACAAAGAAATGGCTGCCCCCCCCACCAAAGCTGATATGAGACACTTTCTCAAACCTACGGAAGTCTCACTGCATAATAAGGACTTAAATTCCCAGGACCCACCTACCCAAAACCCTCTCCCTCACTCCCCTCTTCCTCAAACCCTCAACATATCTTGGTCCCTGAAGGAGGGGATCTAGTATTACAACTTTTATGCTCTATGCCCAATTGCCAAGATCTTGACTACCTGGAGCATAGCTTGAGAGACACCAAATGTTCTGAGCTGAGAGTAGACATATCTCAGCTAGGTGGAAAAAAGGTGGGAGGGTCACTAGAAGTGGCCCAAGGGGCGCCTGAGTAGAGTTGTTTTGCTGGAGCTGCGGTCTCAGGACTTGGGAAGTCTGGCTCAAGAGAAGTGATTACTGGAAAGAAAAAGGATTTGAGACCGCGCTCGCTAAAAAGGCATGCAACAGGTGTAGTTAAAACATTTATTTTAGGAAAATTACATATAAAACTGTATAATAAAATATCAATAAAAGAAAGTGGGATTATCACAAATAAATACAGAGAGCAGGGATATTCACCCACAGTCCGGTTAGGGAAATGTCCTGTATCCGTTCCTATGTTGCCTCCAGGTAAGCGTCCTGTATAAGAATATCGATTATAGGGATGTTTGTTGGGAGAAGTTGTTATCTCCAAACCAGGGAGCTCCTGATGTTGGGAGGTGCTCTACCTGGTGGGCTTGATGTTGTTGCCACTTGAGTTCCTTATAGAGGAGGATGTTGATCTCCTGACCAGGGAGCTCCTGATGGTGCGAGGTGCTGTACCTGGTGGGCTTGGTGTTGTTGCCACTTGAATTCCTTATAGGGAAGGATGTCTATCTCCTGACCAGGAAAATCCTGATGGTGCGAGGTGCTCTACCTGGTGGGCTTGATGGTATTGCCGCTTGGTTCCTAAAAGGAAGGAGATTCTGGAGGCTGGTCCGGTTACAGGATATTGTAGTGCGTCTGCAAAGAAAGGGTGTCCCTGCTCCCCTTCACCAACGCGTTTCGCTGTAAGCTTTTTCAAGGTGATAGCTGTGATGTTCACTGTCAGGGTTATATACCCTCAATGGGAGGGGAAACAATTTGCACCTGTTGCATGTTAATTGGGAGACTACTATTATTAGACCATTATCTATTACTTTGTATGTTGCTGAGAATAGGAGACAAAACTAGACTTTCCTATATCTTCTAATTTGTAAAACGAGTCATATATAACGTAGAAAATAAGAAAACACATAAATTTCTATATAAGTCCATTTCCGGATATCCGGTATCGTCACTTCCGGTTTGGTGAACCGCATGTGCGCTCCACCAATGTTATATATAGGATATCAGTATGAGGGCGATTTCTGCCCTTTTTAAAGATGGCCGAATCGGTACTTCCGGGTTTACTACATCGTAGCTGGCTATTTCCCCGGGTGTTGCTGCTAATACAGACCCTCTATTACTGGGAATTTATTGTTTGTGTGACATGGTTCCTACATTAAATATGGTTGCGCTTTTTTGTTATTATTGTACTCATTCATGGAGCGCACATATGGTTTTACAATAACATCCAAGATAGTATCGGCACATCAAAATACATTTATAACATAGGATTGATTATTATCTATAAGAGTGCTTAATATATGTTTTTCGTCACTTTGAATGACTGTATTACTTTATATACAAGGGGGCAGAGATATGTAGACAAACGAATATTAATCAAATTTGGATGGTAGATACACAGAGTAAGACAATATACACATAATATCAAGATGTGAGCAACATTAAATGCTGCTGCATAATACATAATAAGTGATTGTACAGAAAAAGACGACACTGTAGAATCCCTAGTGTTGACATATACATAAGGAATTTTATTTTTTCCTTTTTTCTCTGATTTATGTTTTCATTATCTGGTGAGAAGACATGTGAATACTTGATTTATACATTTATAAAGTGTAGTATTAGGCATTCAAATTTATACCTAATTCAGCGTTTCAGAAAAAAACTTTATTATGATGGTTCTGGATTATTGTATTTTACACAAAGTGATATTCTTCAGATATTTCTCAACTCTGGCGGTTACCAGATTGGGGCTAAGGGGAGGGAAACACTGGAAGGTGGGAAGGGAGACGGGAAGAGGGGAAGGGATGGTCGGAAGGGAAGTATCGGAAGGTTATCAAGGATTTGAACTCTATTTCGGCAATTGTTTACACAGTTTTTTACTAGAAATGACCAGGGGAGACATTTGTTTAGTGGAGGGGGATAGGTCTACATATTTGTTAACCTGGCTTATTGATATTTAGATTATGTTAATGTATGATGTTTAGATCACTGTATTTAGTTCTACAGCTTCGTTTAGCCCTCCTGGATGTATGGAATCCATTTTGTACATCCAGTACACCTCTTGTCTACATAGGGTTTTGTACCTATCCCCTCCACGTGCAGTTCTTGTGATATGTTCCAAACCCACCAGCTTCAGGCTCTTGGGATCACCTCCATGGTGTTCATGGAAGTGACGGGAGACACTGTGTGTTTGAACATGTTTCATTATGTTCCGTCAATGCTCAAGAAAACGGACTTTGATTTTCCTTGTGGTGCGTCCTATGTAGGTAAGTTTGCACTCACAGGTTAGCATGTAAATGGTGTAGCTGGTGTTACAGTTGATAAAGCTATCGATTGTTATATTAGTGCCTTCTTTGTCCTCTATGGAGTGGCACATCCTGAGTTCTATGTATTGACATGTTATGCTTTTCGATGAACCGCATCTGAAGAAACCTTTTGGTTGGCCTCCAAGCTAAGTGCTTGGACCAGTCTCTTCAGATGAGGTAGTTAACGGTTTCAAGAAGCTGGGGGCTAGGGAATTTTTAATAGATTTGTTTTTCTTGAACACAAATAATGGTTTGGGGGGAATTACATCCACTAGGAGATGATCTTGTTTCAGTATTTTGTAGTTTTTTCCTATTATTCTCTTAATTTCATCTGAATGGCTATTATAGGTTGATATAAATGTAATATGTTGGTCTTTTTCTATAGACTGTTTTGGTTTGTTTTCTAGTAGTGTTTCCCTATCTAGGGATAACACTTCCTCATAAGCTTTTGTTGTTATTTCTTTCGGATATCCTCTCTGTGAAAATGAATTAAGCATATCTTTTGCTTGTTTTTCAAACGTTTCTTTGTTGGTACTATTGCGATAGGCCAAAAAGGCCAAAAGTTAAAAATGTACAATCAAGGGGGAACAATAAAAGATGGAATCCACAAAGAGAGCAAGCAAACAATTACTGAAGTAGGTGGAGAACAAGGTGTACAAGTTCTCAATAGCGTTCTCAATAGGACATCCTTGATAAAGACCGGAGTACCGGTAGAAACGCGTCGGATCCTTTGCTGCTGTTATTTGGACATCCCTGGGGAGCCTCTTTTGCCAGAGTCTGCTGTGCTGTATTTGTGAGTTTCTGGGACTTTCAAATCATAAACGCTATTGAGAACTTGTACACCTTGTTCTCCACCTACTTCGGTAATTGTTTGCTTGCTCTCTTTGTGGATTCCATCTTTTATTGTTCCCCCTTGATTGTACATTTTTAACTTTTGGCCTTTAATGTTTGTTTTATCATTGCACTGAAAATAAAAAACAGTGTCACACTATATGGCCATTTTCTTTCTCCTATTTATGTACACCTGCATATACGAACTACTGTGTGGAAGGTGTGGAATTCCTCCCTTCAAACAGTGATTGCTGTCGATTACCTGTGCGGAGAAGAGGAGATGCATATCCCCAAAAGGGATGTACGGTATCTTCTTCTTATTCTAACAGAGTGGTGACGGGGATCCAGAATTACACTCTCTTGGTGATAAAAGTATTACACTGAGTCTAGAGGCGAAGAAGAGGAGTCGCTCTGCATCTAATAGGAATGTGATAGTTCACCTCCATTGTACCATTATCATTGTTTCACAGAGCGCAGGAGATCTGAACACTACTTTATGTGTCTTGGACACATTACCTTTCTTGTGCATATCTTTTGTGGTGTAGGGCCACTATTCAGTGTTTGGACCTCCAGCCGATCTGGTGCGCGGACTGTGTATCAAATTCTAATTTCTATTGTTTTATATTGTGTTTATATAGTAGATAATTGCTGAGACATGCAGCGCCCCACCTTTGGAGCAGTTCGGTGCTCCAGAGCTGGGTAGGTATGCTCATTGACTTATTGTACCCATATAACTTGTACCTCACTATGGGCCTTATTCTAGGTCACTCTTTCTGACAAAATCCTTCATAGATGGAAAAAAAACATGTGCACTGCAGGGGGGGCAGATGTAAAATGTGCCTGGGGTTACTGATGTCTTATTCTGAAAAGGAAACAATGTCCAGATGTGGATCTTGAAATACAATAAAGCACTCTGGTTTTAAGATTATACATTGTATTCTGTTATTGTATTCTGCACCGTTGATATTAGTGGTGAGAATATTGTAGGTGGTGGAATTTACAGAGCTCTCTATACTTGCTGTTTATATATATATATATATATATATATATAAAATAAATAGCCCCTTACGCTGGTGCGAAGAGCGCCCGTAGGGCGCGATGAATCACCTAGTGTATATATATATATATATATATATAGTGGTCGGGATCCTTGAGAACAGGATTCTGTTCTCAAGGATCCCGACCACTACCTATTCTTCAAAGGCACCCAGCGCATTTGTACTTACATTCGTGGGAAGTGCCGGTCCACAAGCTGGATATATATATATATATATATGTGTATGGGGCTCTTGTCCCTGATGAGGTGTTGGAGGACTCGTTGGAGAATTCTGGTAAAAATTCCTCCTCCCCTTTTTCAAGTGCCCTGCTTTTTCATGGGCCCTTACTAAAGGTTTATCGCCATTGGATTTTTCTGATGTTTTAAAGAAATACTAAAGATTCTGGTATTGGTCTTAGACCAGCATACCGCACACTCTTGTGTACCCCTGAAACGCGTCAGATTTTTCCATGCGGTTTCAAAGAATCTAAATCTACAAATGTCTTATTTATGTTTTTTAAATAAATGTTACTGAAAATGTTAAACTGTTCATTTGCCTAATATATATATATATATATATATATATATATATATATATATATATATATGTCCAAAATAGCTTACACAAAGCCAGGGCGTCACTCGGAGATAGTTGTGTAGCAAAGTTTTATTCAGGAACAATCCATCCAACAATTATTTTGAGCGTTACCGCCAGTGTTGCAAGTAAGGGGGTACGGCGTGGTACGGAGTACCTGTAAGAAATATGTCGCAGTACCACTTACCTCCTGACCCACTGTCAATTTTATTTTTATTTTAAGTCTAAATATAATGCATCCGCAGCCCGCCTACCCAGCGTTATGATTGGTGCTGTATGCAGCTACCGGCTACTGCTGATTTAACCTGTCACACTGACAGGCATCAGCGGCGCCGACAGCATGAAGAGCAGGCTCCACAATTGTAAGCACAAGCTGCCCGGCTCTCCCCCAAGCAAGAGCCAACCCACCCCTAGTCATTCCCTGCTTCTCATTCCCTGTCTCCTGATGCCACGCCACTATTGTCATTTAGTCACTCCTCTAGCTTTGTGTGACCACGCCCCCTCATGACACATAGCCACCCCCATTTTTGGTGGAGGCTATCAGTACCACCAAGAAAAAAAATCTACTTGCACCACTGGTTACCGCTCGTCCTCAGGTATATATATATATATGCAATGTATCAATGTATGCAATGTGTCATATTGTATATAGCAGACAGAGTAATGTGTAAACCGATCAGTATATATAAACACGCCTACACATAATAAAAAACATCTGAGCCCAACAGGTATAATTAATGGCATGACTCATTTGTAAAGTATTCATATTAGTGCAGATTATGTGGCAGCCATATCTAGAGGCCCAATACAAATGTTGAAATGGGTACCAAATGTATTGAATAAGCCCTTTTAAGAATATTTGAAACTTTTTAACCTTTGTGTTATTCAGAATAATTTATTGCAATTATTTAATCCAAATGTTTACAAATTGTAGATGGCATTTAATTAAAGATGTAAAAGTTTAAGTACACTTTTAATGCAGATTTCTCTTTTTAAAAATGAGGAAAAAAATAAATAAACCAAATAAATATTCATATTTATTGTATTTTAGAAAAAAAAAAACTAATATTAAAACATGTACATTTTCCATGTTTTAAGCATCCTTAAGAAAGATTATACAGTGAAATGCATTGGTTTAGCACACTATACATTATACAGAAAAAACCTGAAAAAAAAAAACGATGTAACTCTCCCTAATTTCAATGTATTCATTGTAACAGCAAAGGAAACCCGACACTAAGAAAAATACATTTAAAAATTAGTCACATGGAAAGTGTAATAGGGTGAGAATTCCAGTCATGCATTTCTTCTAACCAGAGAAAGAGCTACTTATTGAAAATGGATATCCCCAAACTGCTAAAACTTAATGGGTGACATTTAATGGAATGCGATTTTTAGTCACTTTCAAATTCGCCCATTATCGCACTTTTTAAAATCGATTTTTTTGCTGCGAATTCGCATATTTAATGAGGTGCCTATACCGGGCAAAAAAGCGCGATTAAATGCAATAATGTGCAAACTTTAGTCATGAAGATGTGCGAAATTGAGGAAATGTGCGAATTTGTGTCTATATTGTACTATACATCAAGACCATAGGCGGGATGCTCTATCATCCACCACCCCTCTCTGCTGGTTTCTAAATTCTTATGAATCGCATATGCTCTAACATATGTGATTAATAACACAAAGGACAAAGGACAGCTCTTGTGAAAAGAGCTGTCCTTTGGGATGAGGCGCCATCACTGGACTTCCAGGTCTGAGATCCAGGAGTCCTGCTGTACATGCGCAGAGTGACAGTCTGGCTGCATGGCATGCTGGGAGGGATCCAGGATGGATCCCTCACACAGCGCAGAGTAGAGAAGCCGATAGGCTTCTACATAGTATCACAATCCTTTGCTGACGATTTCCTCAACAGTGCTGCCCCGATGGAAAGGGATTTGAGAATACGAAAACACATTTTTGGTTTTGAGCGTCTCATCCTTAATGAGAAGCATTGGTCATCTATCTTCATTTATTCTGTTTTTTTCTCAGTATTTTTATTTGTGCAACATGGTCTTAAGAAGAGTTTGTTTAACATCCTTATTTCTTAAAGTATATATGAAAGGGTTCAGCATAGGAACGATGACCGTGTACATAAGAGCAAGGAACTTATCATACTCACTGCCCTGTGGGTTTATGTAGACAATGGTGACTGTACTATAGAAGAGACAGACAACAATTATATGGGAGGAACAAGTGGAGAAAGCTTTGTGTTTACCTTCCACGCTCTTAATTTTGCTGATCGTAACAATGATATGTGTGTAGAATCCTAAAATAAGTACGAAAGGAGTAAGGCTGGCAAAAATAGCTGTCACGTTGGTCACTAATCTACTGGTGAAGGGATTAGAACAAGCCAATTTCTGTACAGAGGCCAAATCACAGAAAAAATGGTTTATTTCATTGGGTCCACAGAATGTTAGGTCAACTGTAAAGAATGTGAGAATTAGAGCAATAATACAACTGATGACAAAAGGTGTAACCACCAGAAGAATAACAAATAAAGGGTTCATTATTTGCAAGTACCTTAAAGGATGGTTAATCGCCAGATCTCTGTCAAAAGCCATAACTGCAAGCAAATAACATTCTGTTATCCCAAGGGCACTAAATATGTATAACTGTACAAAGCATCCAACAAAAGAGATCTTCTTGTTACTTACAAACAGATTTGCAAGAAGTCTGGGCACAGTAGAAGACACATATGAAATTTCTAAAGCTGCAAACACACAGATAAAATAATACATTGGACAATGGAGCGATGGTGCAGTCTTAACAAGAACAATAACTGCAAAGTTTCCAGCGACACTAGTAATATACATCAGTAGTAGAGCAATGAGGAGTAAGATTTGGTAATTGTGGAGATCGGAGAATCCATCCAGTATAAATTCCTTGATGAGTGTTGTGTTTAGTTCTTCCATTGTTCATGCTTTGAATAGCGAATAAAATAACATGTAAATTAATTATTTAAAAATATGTGGATACATTTCTGTAAATAACTGTACAAATCATACAAAATTTCTAAATATTTGAAATCATCCAGCATTGCATGGTCTGCTTTTTATATTTTCTGCCACCCTGATACTTATTTCAGTGTTATTTGTTGGTGTAGCTAAGTTTATATACCCTGTACTTGTACATTGTTTGGAACTGTAACTCATTGGGTTCTTATTTTGCCTATTTATGTACTCTGTAATTGGTGGATCCCCTCGGTGCCATAAAAATAAATAAAATAATAAACATCATCATCATCACAGTAACCTTGGCTAAATTAACAAATTTATAGAACTGCTCTTTTAACAAGATAAACATTTGTTCTATTTATCATTCCTATAAAGTCTACTAATACCAATTACACTTTATAAATACATCCACAATTAAGTATAACAATCCACTGTAATATGATCTACAGCTTTTCTCAATAAATCCTAAAATTCCACAGGTGGTGTTTCCTTTCAAACACAACATAGGGGGGGCCCTCCATAGTGAATCCCATTTTACCTATAATAATACATTGACTAAAAGCATTTGACTCCAAGTAAGAACTTGCACCAAATAAAAAAATGATCAAGACATATCGACACGTCCATGCTGTTGTCACATGTACCCCATAATCTCTATCGACACCTTATGTTTGATTACCTTGGCTGTGTCTATCTGGTCTTGAACACAGTCCCAGTTTAAGGTGTGTGAAAACTTACAATTTCGCACTTAGGACCCGACTGCATGTCAGGGAGGGCCGATTTGGTCCGTAACATATCCATGTCAGGGAGGGCCGATTTGGTCCGTAACATATCCTGTTGTGTTATACAGAACATCTGGATTTCATTAGCTAACTAGAGAAAACACAAGTCATTGTTATAAAATGGAAGCTGCTATGATGTGATATTGAAATAAGCATATGGATGTACAATGGCTAGATTCTTATACCTTTAACAGGTACAAATGTAAATGTCTGACATAAAACTGTAATTTAAAACAAGCACAATGCACATTAAAAAAGTGTAACCAATATAAAATTAATACAACCAATTCATTTAAAAATATAATAAAAATGTAAAAATAGTTGAAGTGTAAGACTAACTTACATAGTTGGAACTAGTGATGAGCGGGTCCGGATCTCCGAGATCCGGATCCGCACGGACGTCCTGAATCCGAATCCGGATCCAGGACATCCGCGGACTCCCGCGCAGGCCCGGAGCCGAAATCGAGGCCCGACGTCACATTGGTGACGTCGGATTCTCGCGAGATCCGGATTACATAAAAGCCGGGACCCGCCGCCGCCATCTTCATTCTGTGGGGCGACGCAGAGCAGGCAGCAGTGCTGCCAGAGAGGGGGGTTTTATTTATTGCTCCGTGAGGGGGGTTTGCTGGAGCGTTGTGTGTGTCACTGTGCTGCTTGCTGCTAAAGAGCTGCAAGTACAGAGGGGGTTTAATCATTTTTATTGTGCTGCTGGAGAGTGATTTTTTTTTCTATATTGCTGTAGCCTGCTCATCTGTAATTTGTGTCACTGCTGCTGCTACAGAATACTACAGACAGAGGGGGGTTTATTGTACTGCCGCAGAGGGAGTTTTCTTTCTATATTGCTATAGCCTGCTCATCTCTAATTGTGTCACTGCTGCTGCTAGCCTGCTACAGAATACTACAGACAGAGGGGGGTTTAATAATTTTTATTGTGCTGCCAGAGAGGGTTTTTGTGCTGCCTGGCTACCTGTTATATGGTTGTAAACACCTACCAGGCAGTCACCTCTGTTGTTGCCAGTGCCACTACCTTGTACCTACCTCTCAGAGTATATAAAAAAAAATAAAAAAAAAATTAAAAATATATAAAAATATAAAAAAAAAAAATTAAGTTGTTGTTGTTGCTGACACCACTGGCTGCCGTTAGATATCGCAGACTCAGTAATTAAATTTTTAACTGTGGTTTGCTGACGCCACTTGTTGTGTTACCTACCAGTGTATCCACTTTTGTATCTTGCTGCTGTTGTCACTGGCTAGTGACAACAACCAGCTGATATCTGGGTATCCAGTTTGCTGCCACCGCTGCCGTTACATATATCGCAGTAAATAACTCCGGTTTGCTGACGCCACTTGTTGTGTTACCTACCAGTGTATCCACAAAATAAATATTGTATCTTGCTGCTGTTGTCACTGGCTAGTGACAACCAGCTGATATCTGGGTATCCAGTTTGCTGCCACCGCTGCCGTTACATATATCGCAGTAAATAACTCCGGTTTGCTGACGCCACTTGTTGTGTTACCTACCAGTGTAACTATCCACAAAATAAATATTGTATCTTGCTGCTGTTGTCACTGGCTAGTGACAACCAGCTGATATCTGGGTATCCAGTTTGCTGCCACCGCTGCCGTTACATATATCGCAGTAAATAACTCCGGTTTGCTGACGCCACTTGTTGTGTTACCTACCAGTGTAACTATCCACAAAATAAATATTGTATCTTGCTGCTGTTGTCACTGGCTAGTGACAACCAGCTGATATCTGGGTATCCAGTTTGCTGCCACTGCTGCCGTTACATATATCGCAGTAAATAACTCCGGTTTGCTGACGCCACTTGTTGTGTTACCTACCAGTGTAACTATCCACAAAATAAATATTGTATCTTGCTGCTGTTGTCACTGGCTAGTGACAACAACCAGCTGATATCTGGGTATCCAGTTTGCTGCCACTGCTGCCGTTACATATATCGCAGTAAATAACTCCGGTTTGCTGACGCCACTTGTTGTGTTACCTACCAGTGTAACTATCCACAAAATAAATATTGTATCTTGCTGCTGTTGTCACTGGCTAGTGACAACCAGCTGATATCTGGGTATCCAGTTTGCTGCCACCGCTGCCGTTACATATATCGCAGTAAATAACTCCGGTTTGCTGACGCCACCTGTTGTGTTACCTACCAGTGTAACTATCCACAAAATAAATATTGTATCTTGCTGCTGTTGTCACTGGCTAGTGACAACAACCAGCTGATATCTGGGTATCCAGTTTGCTGCCACCGCTGCCGTTACATATATCGCAGTAAATAACTCCGGTTTGCTGACGCCACCTGTTGTGTTACCTACCAGTGTAACTATCCACAAAATAAATATTGTATCTTGCTGCTGTTGTCACTGGCTAGTGACAACAACCAGCTGATATCTGGGTATCCAGTTTGCTGCCACTTCTGCCGTTACATATATCGCAGTAAATAACTCCGGTTTGCTGACGCCACTTGTTGTGTTACCTACCAGTGTATCCACTTTTGTATCTTGCTGCTGTTGTCACTGGCTAGTGACAACAACCAGCTGATATCTGGGTATCCAGTTTGCTGCCACTGCTGCCGTTACATATATCGCAGTAAATAACTCCGGTTTGCTGACGCCACTTGTTGTGTTACCTACCAGTGTAACTATCCACAAAATAAATATTGTATCTTGCTGCTGTTGTCACTGGCTAGTGACAACAACCAGCTGATATCTGGGTATCCAGTTTGCTGCCACCGCTGCCGTTACATATATCGCAGTAAATAACTCCGGTTTGCTGACGCCACCTGTTGTGTTACCTACCAGTGTAACTATCCACAAAATAAATATTGTATCTTGCTGCTGTTGTCACTGGCTAGTGACAACAACCAGCTGATATCTGGGTATCCAGTTTGCTGCCACTGCTGCCGTTACATATATCGCAGTAAATAACTCCGGTTTGCTGACGCCACTTGTTGTGTTACCTACCAGTGTATCCACTTTTGTATCTTGCTGCTGTTGTCACTGGCTAGTGACAACAACCAGCTGATATCTGGGTATCCAGTTTGCTGCCACTGCTGCCGTTACATATATCGCAGTAAATAACTCCGGTTTGCTGACGCCACTTGTTGTGTTACCTACCAGTGTAACTATCCACAAAATAAATATTGTATCTTGCTGCTGTTGTCACTGGCTAGTGACAACAACCAGCTGATATCTGGGTATCCAGTTTGCTGCCACTGCTGCCGTTACATATATCGCAGTAAATAACTCCGGTTTGCTGACGCCACTTGTTGTGTTACCTACCAGTGTATCCACTTTTGTATCTTGCTGCTGTTGTCACTGGCTAGTGACAACAACCAGCTGATATCTGGGTATCCAGTTTGCTGCCACTGCTGCCGTTACATATATCGCAGTAAATAACTCCGGTTTGCTGACGCCACTTGTTGTGTTACCTACCAGTGTATCCACAAAATAAATATTGTATCTTGCTGCTGTTGTCACTGGCTAGTGACAACAACCAGCTGATATCTGGGTATCCAGTTTGCTGCCACCGCTGCCGTTACATATATCGCAGTAAATAACTCCGGTTTGCTGACGCCACTTGTTGTGTTACCTACCAGTGTAACTATCCACAAAATAAATATTGTATCTTGCTGCTGTTGTCACTGGCTAGTGACAACAACCAGCTGATATCTCGGTATCCAGTTTGCTGCCACCGCTGCCTACCGTTAGATATCGCAGTACATAACTCTGGTTTGCTGACGCCACTTGTTGTGTTACTGATATATATCCACTTTTGTATCTTGCTGCTGTTGTCACTGGATAGTGACAACAACCAGCTGATATCTCGGTATCCAGTTTGCTGACACCGCTGCCTACCGTTAGATATCCAAAATATGGAGGATAAAAAAAAAGGAAAAGATGAGGAGCCACTTCGTCGTGCTTCTGAAGCTGATGCCACTAGTCATCATGACATAGGCGATGAAATGCCATCGACGTCGTCTGCCAAGGCCGATGCCCAGTGTCAAAGTAGAGGGCATGTAAAATCCAAAAAGCCAAAGTTGAGTAAAAGGCCCTTAAAAAGAAAAAGCAAATCATTGGAGGAGAAACTTAAAGTTGCCAGTGTGCCATTTACAACGCGGAGTGGCAAGGAACGGCTACGGCCATGGCCTATGTTCATGACTAGTGGCTCAGCTTCACAAGATGATCAAAGTCCTCCTCCTCCTCCTCCTCCTCCTCCTCCTCCTTCTCCCACTTTAAAATTTAAGAGATTTAAGGTGTCACCAACAAAAATCCAGCAAACAACTCTGCCTTCCAAAGAAGACATGGTATCACAAATCCCAGTGGAGAGTCCAAGGGTGTTGGTGGTTGCGATGCCTGACCTTCCCATCACTGTACGGGAAGAGGATGCTCCTTTCAGCATTCGCAGCACACCCTCTGCATGTGCTGGAAGGATCACAGACAGTGCAGTTGCAGATGTCGATAATGAAGGTGTCAGTGTTGTACACCAGGAGGAGGATATTGATGAAGCTGGTGCTGAGGGAGAAATTGACGAGGAGGACGATGCTGATGCGGTTTGCTTAAATGAGGCACCGGGCAAGACAGTTGTTGTCCGTGAGATCCCAAAGGGCATCACCATGCCTGGACAGAAGACCAATAAATCCACCTCTTCGGTCTGGAATTATTTTTATCCCAAACCGTCCAACAATTGTTTTGCCATATGTAGCTTATGCAAAGCTCAAATAAGCAGGGGTAAGGACGTTTCCCACCTAGGGACATCCTCCCTTCTACGTCACTTGAAGAGCGTTCATAAGTTGCTGTTTAGTTCAGAAACTGTGGCTAAGAATGTACACAGTCCAGGGACAACTAAATCCCTTTGTCCTGTTGTGTCCACGTGCCCAACTACACCGCAAAGTCCCTCCTCGTCAATTTCTTCCTCAATGAGGATTGGGAGTAGTCCTATAGGCCATGTTACTTGCCTGACTGACTCCTCTCCTATCCGGGATTCTTCTGGAGGATCCTGCATTGCTACGCCTCCTACTGCTGCCGCTGCTGCTGTTGCTGCTGGGAGTCATTCATCATCCCGGAGGGGAAGTCGGAACACTTATTTCACTAAGCAATTGACTGTCCAACAGTCCTTTGCCATGAAGATGAAGTATGACAGCAGTCATCCAATGGCAAAGCGGGTAACTGAGGCCTTAGCAGATCTGATTGTATTAGATGTGCTTCCGGTGTCCATAACTGCTGGAGTAGGATTTAGACGATTGATGGACTTAGTGTGTCCCCGTTACAAAATACCGTCAAGATTCCACTTCGCTAGACAGGCGATACCGAAGCTGTACAGTAAAGTGCATAAAAGTGTTCTCAGTGCCCTGAAAAATGCGGTCATACCCACTGTCCACTTAACAACGGACATGTGGACAAGTGGAAAAGGGCAGACTAGGGATTACATGACCGTGACAGCCCACTGGGTAGATGAATCACCTTGTCCAGCAGCAACAACAGCAGCAGCACCAGTAGTAGGACCTGGGAAATGCCAGCTCCTTCCTAGGCAGGCTACGTTGTGTGTAACCGCTTTCCGTAAGAGGCACACCGCCGATAACCTCTTACAGAAACTGAGGGTAATCATTGGGCAATGGCTTACCCCTCTTAGACTCTCCTGGGGATTTGTGGTGTCAGACAATGCCTGCAATATCGTGCGGGCATTAAAGCAGGGCAAATTCCAGCATGTGCCCTGTTTTGCTCACACGATAAATTTGGTGGTCCAGAGTTTTCTAAGAGACAACAGAGCTGTGCAGGGGACTCTTTCGGTGGCCCGAAAAATTTGTGGCCACTTTCGTCATTCGGCGGCTGCATGCCAAAGACTGGAGCGGCAGCAAACACTGTTGAACCTGCCCCTCCATCAGCTGAAGCAAGAGGTCGTAACGCGGTGGAACTCAACCCTCTATATGCTTCAGAGGATGGAGGAGCAGCAAAGGGCCATTCAAGCCTATACATCCACCTATGACATAGGCAAAGGAGGGGGTATGCACCTGACTCAAGCACAGTGGAGAATGATTTCAGTGTTGTGCAAGATTCTGCAACCCTTCGAACTTGCCACACGTGAAGTCAGTTCAGACACTGCCAGCTTGAGTCAGGTCATTCCCCTCATCAGGCTTTTGCAGAAACAGTTGGAGAAAGTGAAGGAGGAGCTGAGACGGAGCGAGTCCTCTAAGCATGTGGGACTTGTGGATGAAGTCCTTCATACGCTTTGCCAGGATTCGAGGGTGGTACAAATTTTGAAATCAGAGGAGTACATTTTGGCCACCGTGCTCGATCCTCGGTTTAAAGCCTACGTGGTGTCACTCTTTCCGGCGGACACAAGCCTGCAGAAGTGCAAAGAACTGCTGGTTAGAAAACTGTCATCTTCTGAAGTGGAAAGTGACTCAGCAGCACCTTCTCCTTCATTTTCTCCAGCAACTGGTTCTGCAAGGAAACAACTGCGATTTCCTAAACCCCCCGCTGGTGGTGATAAAGGACCAAGTTTGGACATTTGGTCTGGGCTGAAGGACCTTCCAACAATATCTGACATGTCTACTTCCACTGCCTATGATGCTATCACCATTGACAGAATGGTGGAGGATTATATGGGTGACAGCACCCAAGTAGGCATGTCAGAGAGTCCTTACCAGTACTGGCAGAAAAAAAAGGAAATTTGGAAGCCCCTGTACAAACTGGCTCTATATTACCTCAGTTGCCCTTCCTCCAGTGTGTACTCCGAAAGAGTTTTTAGTGCAGCTGGGAACCTTGTCAGCAATAAGCGTAGGAGGTTGCTTCCAAAAAATGTGGAGAAGATGATGTTCATAAAAATGAATTATCAATTCTACGAGAAAGACCAGCGTCCACAAAGTACACAGGAACCTGTGGTGGTGGATTCCAGCGGGGACGAATTAATACTCTGTGAGGGTGAGGAAGAACAAGATACTGATGGTGGTGAGGAATCGCTGGATGAGGATGAGGACGACCTTTTGCCTCTGTAGAGCCAGTTTGTGCAGGGACATATTAAATGGCAGCTTGTGATGTGGGGGCCCAAACGAACCAATCATTTCAGCCACAGTCGTGTGGCAGACCCTGTGGCTGAAATGATTGGTTTGTTAAAGTGTGCGTGTCCTGTTTATACAACATAAGGGTGGGTGGGAGGGCCCAAGGACAATTCCATCTTGCACCTCTTTTTTGTCTTTTGAATAATGTGCTCTTTGGGGCCTAGTTTGGGTGGGAGTGCCGTAGGACAATTCCATCTTGCACCTCTTTTTTGTCTTTTGAATAATGTGCTCTTTGGGGCCTAGTTTGGGTGGGAGTGCCCTTGGACACTTCCATCTTGCACCTCTTTTTTGTCTTTTGAATAATGTGCTCTTTGGGGCCTAGTTTGGGTGGGAGTGCCGTAGGACAATTCCATCTTGCACCTCTTTTTTGTCTTTTGAATAATGTGCTCTTTGGGGCCTAGTTTGGGTGGGAGTGCCGTAGGACAATTCCATCTTGCACCTCTTTTTTGTCTTTTGAATAATGTGCTCTTTGGGGCCTAGTTTGGGTGGGAGTGCCCTTGGACACTTCCATCTTGCACCTCTTTTTTATCTTTTGAATAATGTGCTCTTTGGGGCCTAGTTTGGGTGGGAGTGCCGTAGGACAATTCCATCTTGCACCTCTTTTTTGTCTTTTGAATAATGTGCTCTTTGGGGCCTAGTTTGGGTGGGAGTGCCCTTGGACACTTCCATCTTGCACCTCTTTTTTGTCTTTTGAATAATGTGCTCTTTGGGGCCTAGTTTGGGTGGGAGTGCCCTTGGACACTTCCATCTTGCACCTCTTTTTTGTCTTTTGAATAATGTGCTCTTTGGGGCCTAGTTTGGGTGGGAGTGCCGTAGGACAATTCCATCTTGCACCTCTTTTTTGTCTTTTGAATGATGTGCTCTTTGGGGCCTAGTTTGGGTGGGAGGGCCCTTGGACAATTCCATCTTGCACCTCTTTTTTTCTTTTGAATAATGTGCTCTTTGGGGCCTAGTTTTTCTATCTGCCACTGCAGTGCCACTCCTAGATGGGCCACGTGTTTGTGCCGCCCATTTGTCTTGCTTATCATAGTCATCCAGCTACCTCGGTGCAACATTTTGGCCTAAAAACAATATTGTGAGGTGTGAGGTCTTCAGAATAGACTGTAAATGAGTGGAGAAGAAAGCTGATGGGGTTAATAATAGCATAGGAGCAAAAAAACACCTAAATTATGCAATGTTAACCATTTTTATGCTTTTTTCAAAAAAATCAGAACCCAAAACCCAAAACCCAAAACCCAAAACCTTTAGGGGGTGTTTTGGCAAAACCCATTAGAACCCAAAACCTGAAGGTAATCAGAACCCAAAACCCAAAACCCAAAACGCGAAAAAGTGTCCGGTGCACATCTCTAGTTGGAACCTTTGATACAGTACATAAAAAAAATGATACAGTATATACCTGCAAATGATTCTGTTGATCCAAACTCACATATATATATATGTTAGATTTTAAACCCCCTATGAATTTTGGTTTAATTGCCTTTAGAAGGTTTAAAAGATCCCAAAGTAGACATATTTATACTAACAAGGTTGGTTAGTTAGAGAGGAATAGACTGTCACTTGGGAAGTCGTGTAATTTAACACAGACAAATGATAAAATGGAATTGATGATTAACAAGACCATTAATGCATATACTGTTTATTATTTTCTTAATTGAGAGATAGGAAGTAATACATTTAAATGAAATATAAAATGTTGATACAAGTGAATAATAAGCAAAATTGAAAATATTATATATTTTTTTATTTCAAAACTTCATATTTTGAGATGTGTCCATATTAGGAGTACAAACATTAAAATGGGAATTTAACTGTCCCTCTGCTTTGGGGTACAAATTTGATTGACCAATAATTGTGTGTGTGCTTGCTTCTGGAAAATGTATAGAGTTAAAACATACATGCTACTGTATGTATGCTTTGTACCTGTCACTGTGCTGTGGATCCCGGTGTTAACTTACCAGGTCCAGAAAAGTGGAAGCATCCCCACCACAATCAGGTGCCTATTAGCCACCACCAAAGATAAATGTGTTGATGATGAACCTCCTCCTGGCCTCGGGTTTCCTCACTCTACTGAAGCTCAGCTCACTTGTGACTGCCAGGTGTTTAAAATTCTAATAGAGGTTTCTACTTTCAAACACTCCACCCTATAAAAAGAAAGTCTATGGGAACTAAACAGTGCCAGAGTATTAAGCTCTATTCCTATCTGGTGCTTTTGTTACCAGTGTACAGATGTAGCCAGGCTCATCCTGGCTTTAGATAAGTGCACCTGTGACTTGTTTACCACTGGTAGGGTGCACATGCGTAGGTATATAAGCACCCATAGTCCATAGTCATTCCATTATGCGGCCACTGAGATGAAGAGTCAGCTCGGTGCACAAGTCATACCCCCCAAGCATGTGCACGTGGGCATACATCATGGATAAATGGTTGCATTTATACTTCATTTCAAGTTTTTAATATTTTCTAGTTGCTAACTTGACTTTCCCATTGACTAAAGCTGGCCATACATCTACAGATTGATTGTCAGATCTGGCCAGTTGGAACGAAATCCTGGTAATGGATGAGAGTTAATGACAGTTGACCATTAGCTGTGAAATGCTGGAAAACTGCCAAAAACTGTCACTCTATTAACAGGTTTTTGTTCCAACCAGCCCAATCTGAAAATTGATCTGTAGATGTATGTCCAGCTTAAACTCCTAACACCATTTCTCTTGATTTCTGCTATTGACCTCAGCTATGCAATGAACTGCTTCCCTGGCACTGCATTTGCTCATCTGGTGCTTAACCATTCCTGTTGACTCATCTCTCATTCACTCCATGTCAACTAGCCCCTGCCTGTCAGAGTTCAAACCACCAGTCATATATTGGTACCCCAACTAAAGGCCACAACCTATGTGTTGGGTACAATGCATTATAACATGTGCTACTGGGTCAGTGTTTAGAGGTGGCACAAATAATAATAAAAAAAAGATTAATCAAAAGAAATTAAGAAGGTAGACCTTGATAAAGTCCCTAATGGAATGAAATGCATTGGAGCTGCATATTATTATTAACTCAACTCAAATTGCTTCAATGCTCTATCAGACTAAAAACCCAAATCAAAATGAACCCTTCCACCACAAAATAGTGTCTTGTTGTTGCTCTCCACCCACTGCCTCATGCCTTGGTCATCACTACCTTGATTACATCCTGCCCTCAGGCCCCCTCAATTGTTCAGACTCATGCTACCTGTATCCCTTCTAACCGTAGATTGTTTGCTCCTTGGAGCAGAGCCTACTTCCCTCCTGTCCTCACAGCTCTCTTCTGTCACACTTTTACTACAGCTCTCACCTACTCAGTGGCCATCTAGTTGCATCTTCTCTTGAATGTAGCTGTTCATCTTTCCCAGAGGCTGCACTCCCCTAGTAATATTGTATGACAATCACTCCTTTGATAGCCTAACATCTCAGCTGTATTGTGCATTGAGATGTGTGGTGCTAATTGTTACATGTTTTCTATTTTAGTTTGGTAACTATAATGTAATGTTGTGTTTACCCTGTACTGTTCTAATGTGGCAACCCATAAATAAAATGTAGTAATAATAATAATAATAATAATAATAATAATAATAATAATAATAATAATAATAATGTATTTATTAACAGTTTCTTATATAGCGCATACATATTCCGCAGCGCTTTACAGAGAATCTTTGAGCATTCACATCAATCCCTGCCCCAGTGGAGCTTACAATCTATATTCCCTACCACATGTACATGCACACACAGACATTCTAGGTTTAAATTTGTTGGAAGCCAATTAGCCTACCAGTAAATTTTTGGATTGTGGGAGGAAACCGGAGTACCCGGAGTAAACCCACACAAGCACAGGGAAAATATACAAACTCTGCACAGTTAGGTCCATGGTGGGGATCAAACCCATGACCTCAGCACTGTGAGGCAGATTTATCATACATTAAAAGTATCTTTATTGTACTCTACATCAGTACCTAATGAGATGTATTGAACATCTATATTTTTATTTATTCTGGTTCTTCTCAGTATTTTTATTTGTGCAATATGGTCTTAAGAAGAGTTTGTTTAACATCCTTGTTTCTTAAAGTTTAAATGAAAGGGTTCAGCATAGGAACGATGACCGTGTACATAAGAGCAAGGAACTTATCATACTGACTGCCCTGTGGGTTTATGTAGACAATGATGACTGTACTATAGAAGAGACAGGCAACTATTATATGGGAGGAACAAGTGGAGAACGCTTTTTGTTTACCTTCCACGCTCTTAATTTTGGTGATCGTAATAATGATATGTGTGTAGAATCCTAAAATAAGTACAAAAGGAGTAAGGCTTGCAAAAATAGCTGCCACGTTGGTCACTAATCTACTGAGGAAAGGATTAGAACAAGCCAATTTCTGTACTGAGGCCAAATCACAGATGAAGTGGTTTATTTCATTGGGTCCACAGAATTTTAGGTCAGCTGTGAAGACTGCGGGAATAAGAGCAATGATGCAACTGATGATAAAAGGTGTAACCACCAGAAGAATAACCAATAAATAGTTCATGATTGACGAGTACCGTAAAGGGTGATTTATTGCCAAATCTCTGTCAAAAGCCATAACTGCAAGCAAATAACATTCCGTTATCCCAAGTGCACTAAAGATGTATAACTGTACAAAGCATCCAAGAAAAGAGATCTTCCTATTGCTCACAAAAAGATTTGCTAAAAGTCTGGGGACAGTAACAGACACATATGATGTTTCCAAAGCTGCAAATACAGAGATAAAATAATACATTGGACATTGGAGCGATGGCCCCATCTTAACAAGAACAATAACTGTAAAGTTTCCAGCGATACTAGTAATATACATCAGTAATATAACAATGAGAACCAAGATTTGGTACTGGTGGAGGTCGGAGAATCCCACCAGAATAAATTCCTTGACCATTGTTTTGTTTAGTTCTTCCATTGTTCATGCCTTGAATACTGAATAAAATAATATGGAAAATAATTATTTGTAAGTAATGTTTTTGGATAAATTTCTGTACAAAATTGTATAAATAATTTAAATTCTAGTTCATCCAGAATTGTATGGTCTGCTTCTTATATTTTCCAATATGTCTGAATGACCATTTTTTTTTTAGTTTCCCAGCATTTCTGGAAGCATGGTTATTGCTATTTGCTTTCAACCCTGGCACACTAACATGCACCAGATATGTGCAAATATGCTCATATACAGTATTGCTAAGGAAATCATGCTCTAAGACTTTTATGTATTTATAACCTATGCTCTCATCCTTCAGTGCTGCCCCTACCCTCGCTAAACAGTCATACTTCAATAAATTTCAAAACCCAAGTGCCTTTTTGACACGGTCAACTGCCTACTCTTCCTACCACCACAACTTCATATTCCCACCTCACCCTTAGCTATTGACTTTCACAATATCAATAATATTAATTATATTATTCATAATAATAATAATAATAATAATAATAATAATATTTACTTGTAGTATGGTTATTGCTGCTTTAATTGCCTTTAGAAGATTAGGAAGATCCCAAAGTAGACATATTTATACTAACAAGGTTGGTTAGTTAGAGAGGAATAGACTGTCTCTCGGGAAATCATGTCATTTAACACTAATAATTGCTAAAACTTAATTGATGATTAACAGGATCATTAGTGCATATACTGTTTATTGTTTTCTTCACTGAGCAATAGAAAGAAATACATTTAAATGAAATTAAAGAAGAAACTATTGATACTGGTACTTTGAATAAAAAGCAAAATTGAAAAAAAAAAGATATTTTTTAAAACGATTTATTCAATAGGAAAGAGCTGGGCAGACACACACAATAAAATCAGGAAACAATTAACATACAGCTTATAATTTTCAAGAACAATATGAAAAAAAAAGAAAAATAGAAAAAAAAGAGAAGGTATATTAAAAGAAAAAGAAAGAAAAAGAGAAAAATGAAGTCAAAGAGAAAGACATAAAATGGGTGGGTGGGAAGGGGATGGGGGGGGGTCAACATTATAAGAGGAGTAAGGCAAAGAGGACATAATAGCATATAAAAACAATAGTAAGAATGGGATTAGAAGCTTTAGGTAGGGTGGGGAGAGTAACCTGAGATCCAAGGGTCCCAGACCAAATTGAATTTATGGGGACAGTCATTTGTAAGTTTCTCCATACCGGCAATAAACCAAACATAGTTAGCTTGAATGGAAGGCAGGTAGAGTGATTTCCAATTTCTGGCTATCAGGGATTTCGCTGCAGCCAGTATATGGAGAATAAGCTATTCAGTGAAGGGTCTAGATTTTGTAAGGGGCAAGCCAGTAGAAAGACCCAGGGATCCAGAGTAAATGAGATGTCAGAAAGGGACGTTAGTAGATTGAGCACCTGGGACCAAAAATGGATAATAATAGGGCAGGTCCACCGAATATGAAGTAGGGTACCTTTCTGACCGCAACCCCACCAGCACACTGGGGTAGCAGATGGGTACATCTGAGATAATCTATCTGGCGTGTAGTACCATTGATAATAAAGATTATAGGAAGTTTCTTTTATACAAGTTAATTCAACTCTTAGCAATTCCCTCCCTCACCTCTTCCCAAACTGAAGCATATGGAGGAGGGCCAAGATCCCTTTCCCACTCCAGCTCATTCTGGGTCTGCAAAGGAACAGTGGATTGAATCAGTATTGCATAAACAGTATAAGGGAGATTGTACCCTTGCCTTGAGGGTTAGTCAGGCACATGCGCTCAAAGGAGGTGGGAGCCACCAGAGACCTGGAGTGGGGAAGCGATCTAAGAAAATGGCAGATCTGAAGATTCTCAAAAAAAAGGGGGTGTCAATAAGAGAAATTTGGCCTTGATGTCTTCTAGTGAGGTCCGGGTTCCCCAAATGCTTAAATACAAAGTTAGCTTAATGCCTGCTTTAAGCTATGGTTTAATTTGGGTAGGGGAGCAGCCAGGTGGGAAGGCTGGGTTGTCCCACAGAGGGGTGAGAGGAGAAGGAGAGGAGGTAATTTTAAATTTATGGGAGGCATTGTCCCAGAGTGAGAGGGATAATATAAGGGATGGGAGTAAGTACTGTAAGCTTGGAAATGTTATGATGGTTTATCTAATCCCCAGAGGGAGGTTAGAGAACGGACTCCCATAGCATGGATCTCTATGTTTATCCAGGCCATTGACCTCAAAGGAGCATAGGAGGCAACTTTTTGGCTCATCTGACTGGCTAGTTCATAAAGTTTCACATTGGGAAAACCTCAACCACGCTGGAGCCTGGAAGTTTAAGGGTATTTAGAGCTAACCTAGTGGGTTTATTGTTCCAAACAAACTTGGAGAGGGAGGCCTGGATATCTCTGAGCACTATATCTGGCACTTTAATTGGGAGTGTTTGGAATAGATAAAGATGTTGAGGTAATATGTTCATTTTGATAGCAATAATCCTATCAGCCTGGAGATTATATAGGACTTCCAATGGGATAAATCTTGTTTAAGTTTATTGAGTAGTCGGGGGTAGTTTTCCACATAAAGCTAATTATAGAAGGTTGTAATAAAAATTTCAAGGTATATAATTCTATTAGCTTGCCATTTAAAGTGAAATGAAGAGGATAGATTACTCCTCAGGTCATGGGGAATGTATAGGGGTAGGGCTTCTGATTTTAAAAAGTTGATTTTATACCCTGACAAATGGCCATATTTATTGATAATGTCATACAGTGCAGGGAGGGAAGATTGAGGGTGGGTTAGGGTTAACAGGACATCATCCGCAAAAAGAGATATTTTACAATTCTGGGGGCCTACCTCCCCACCACATACAGTATCTCATCAGTCTAATTCTAGCAGCAAGAGGTTCAAAGACCATTGCAAACACTAATGGCAAGAGAGGGCAGCCCTGTCTCATGCCATTGGTGAGTAGGAAAGGGTCTGAGAGAATCGCTGATAGAAGTTAGTTTTTTATACAAAACATTTGGAGGGTTTGAAATAGAATAGGGCTACAAAATGCGGTGAAATGCTTTTTTTGGCATCGAGTGCAATGACAAGAGGATTGTCGACGATTAAGAATTTCTAGTGTTGTCCCTGGCCTGACGTCCCGGGATCAACCCCACTTGATCATAGTGGATCAGGTTAGGGAGAATACTATTTAGGCGGGAGGCCAATATTTTGGCATAAATCTTAATGTCCTCATTTAGTAATGAGATTGGAAGGTAGCTACCACATTCTTAGGGATTTTTACCCTCTTTATGGATAATAATTATTTTAGCTTCAAGCATATATTAGGAGAATTGGGATCCATGCAGTACCACATTAAAAGACATTTAAGATAGGGAGTTAAAATATGGGAACATTTTTTATAATAAGAAGCTGAAAAGCCGTCAGGCCCAGGGGCCTTTGATGACTTTTGAGATTTTAGGATGGTAGAGATCTCCTCATCCTTGAAGTCTTGGTTTAATTGCATAGATGCCTGTTCAGATAAGCTAGAGAGTTGAGGAAATCATTAATAGTGTCATCACAGGGTCTGGGATGTAATGTGTCATTGTTTAAATGATATAGTTTAAATTAGAAGGATTTAAATTCTTGTTTGATGGAAGTACAGTAGGTGAGTGGAATAAGGCATCTGTGCTGGTTTTAATGGCTAGGATATTATTACGTGAGCTCCTCGCTCTAAGTCTAGAAGCCAGAAGTCTATCGGCCTTGTCCCCCTTTTCATAAAAGGTCTGGTTTAGCTTCAGAAGAGATTTGGCGGTGCGTTCTGCGAGGAATAGTGAACGGTCCACTTTGGCCTTGTTTAACAATTGCAAGTGGGTGGGAGTTGGGGTTAGTTTGTGCTGGAGTTCAAGGGAGTGCAGTTGAAAATATATATATTTTTTATTTCAAACCTTCATATTTTGAGATGTGTCCACATTAGGTGTACTAACATTAAAATGGGAATTTAACTGTCCCTGCTTTGGTGTACAAATTTGAATGACCAATAATTGTGTGTGTGCTTTCTTCAGGAACATTCTTTGCATTTAAACACATATGCTATGCTTGCTTTGAAGTTCTTCATCAACCCCTGTCCCTGTGTGGTGGATCCCGGTATTAAATTACCAGGCCCAGAGAAGTAGCAGCATCTTCACTACAGACTGATACCTATCAGCACCCACCAAAGAGAAATGCACGGCTAGTGAACCTGCTCCTGACCATCAGGTTCTTCACTCACTTGTGGCTGACAGGAAACTACAATTCCAATAGAGGTGTGTGATTTAAAGTGCCAGGCACTCCATAGGTGACATAACTACTTTCAAACTCTCTACCCTATGAAAAAAGTCTATGGGCACTAACCAGTGCCAGAGTATTCAACTTTATTCCTATCTGGTGCTTTTGTTGTCAGTGTACAGATGTAGCCAGGCTCAACCTGACTTTAGATGAATGCACCAGTGACTTGTGTACACTGGTGTGGTGCACAGGTGTAGGTATATATGCACCCACAATCCATAGTCATTCCATTATGAGGACACTGGGATGGATAGTCTCTGCCCGGTGCACTGTCATACCTGCGAAGCATGTGAACATGTACACACATCATGGATGAAATTGTTTTTTTTTTAATTGAGTTTTTATTTTTCATTTTGCAACATACATATAAATAATAAAAAGTAAGACAAGACAATACACAATACAAGACACGGCAGTCATAGTACAGAGGCATACAATTTAGGATGTTGATTACCAGAAGTACATAACGGCAGATACAAGATAACATGAAGATAACATGAACATATACATATACCGGGAGCGGCACCTGGTCGGGCGACTATTGAAAATTTTTGGGAGCTAGGCACTGGAAAATATGTTGTTAATAGATTACTCGAGGGCCCTTCTGTAAAGCTTGATGGCTAAGAGCGGGGTAGTGTCCTAGTGATTGGGAAAACTAAAAAGTTATAGTGAAAAAAAGAGGTAACAAAGTGACAAGAAGAGAAGAAATATACACATATCTACTAAAAAAAATTTTTTGGACGCCAATATGGCGGAAATAATCAATAAAGTGCATAAGTGCTATAAGTGCTATGTGCTACTTTGCCTGGAATTCCGATGCACGTTTATATATCTTATTAATCGGCCAGGATATACTTGGAAACAAGTTGTGTGTGTGCGCATAAGTTTAATTTACGTGGGTTCAATCTAGGTATTCAAAGCCATAATAAATTGCAATTTGCTGGTAAGTAAGAGGAAACTATGAAACCTTAGCATATAACACCAGTAGTGAGGCGATTAAGACTATAAGAGGCTCGCTGAGATCAATTTACATGAGTCTATCCTTTGAACTGATAGAAAGCTGATCTATACCAGGGGTGCCAGATGGAGAAGAATTTTGTGCTGCGCCCGGTGGAGGCGTAATGGAATTTCTCGTGTTCGAATGTCATATTCACCAGGTTAAGCCATTCATTAAAAGGCGGCCCATTTTTTGCCATCCAGTAACGGGCTATAACTACTTTGGCAATTGCTCTAAGATGCAATAGGAGAAGACTCAAATCACTTGTCATCGAACCCTCCTCCCATAGCCCCATTATCAGGTTAATGTCAGTAAGATTTGCCTGTGCCACTCCCAGCCCATAGAGTACCTGGCCGACCCTCTCCCAAAATTGATCTACTTTATCACAGGTCCTCATTAGATGCCAAAATGATGCCCCATTTTCACCGCACTTTGGGCAAGTGTCGCCCCCAGATCCCCTCATCTTTCTTAATCGTACTGGGGTCAAATATGTACGATGTATAATATTAAACTGGACTTGTTGAACACGTATGGAATTTGTTGCCTTTTTTGGGACTGCCAGGGCCTCCGGCCAGTTACTCTCTTTTATCTCAGGAATATCTACTGCCCACTTTTGCATGAGCTGGGTTAGCCCTTCGTCGGGGGCGATAGCCGTTATGTATTTATATAATTTTGAGACACCTTTACGAAGAGTAAGTTTTTTCAAGAAAACCTTAATAGGGGCCTCTATAAGCCATTGTACCCTATCCCTTCCATACCCGGTGATCGCGCTCCTCAGCTGTAAAAACCTGTAGAACATTGACCTTGGTAAGGCGTACTCTGCCTGAAGCTGGACAAATGATTTAAAATTACCATCCTGGAATAACTGGACCAATGAACTAATTCCGTATTGTAACCAGAGCCTCCCCCCTTGCTGTCTGGTGATATCCGAGGCTATGGGTAGGAGAAGGAATGATGATTCTGGGTCCTGACCCAGGAAGTTCTCTGCAGTACATGCCATTCTCCAAATTCTCACTGCTTGAGAGACTATGGGAGATGGATGAAATTGTTACATTAATACTTCATTGTAAGTATTGTAATATTTTCTAGTTGCTAATTCTGCTCAACTCCAGGTACCATTTCTCATGATTTCTGCTATTGACCTCATACAACGACCAGCTTATGGTCCATGGCACTGCATTTGCTCACCTGGTCCTGAACCATTCCTGTTGAATATTCTCTCATTCACCTTATGTCAATCAGCCTGTGCCTGTTAGAGTTCCTTAAACCACCAGCAAATATATTGGAACCCCAACTAAAGGCTACAACCTATGTGTTGGGTACAGTACATTATAAAATGTGCTACTGGTTCAGTGTTTAGAGGTGGCACTAAGAGACAAAAAAAGATTAAGAATGCAGTTCTTGATAAAGTCCCTAATGGGATCAAGGGCATTGGAGCTGCATATTATCACTGGCAGCACATGACCCATTGGCCTCATCTTTACGATATTGATCAAGTCATAGCAGTGACTGCTGCCTTTACTATGGAGTAATCTTCCTGCAACACAAGAGGCTTCCTGTCTGTACAGACCGGAGCAGTTGCTGTGAACAATGCTGGAGATGGTAAGTGGAGGTACTGTAGTTTGAGCAGGTGCCAGCAAAAAAATTGGAGATTATAGGGTTAGTGCAGGCACCCAGTCACTCAAAGACCTATAAACATATTCAGTGCCCTATTCTATTGTATTATATTCTAGACCAACATCCGAGAGATCAAAGCTGCTATTACATGCACATGGAGCACTTGAGTTTTTATTATACATTTTGTGAAGGTACAGCAGTTTTAATTGCCTTGCAAGAAGTCCCTGGTGAAAAACCACTGACATGTTTAACTGTGTGTCTAAGTAATGGTTGCTGGACAAGCCCAAGAGCATAGCCAGCATTCATTTAATCTGTCCAAATATTGTGGTGGTATTCGCTGTCATAAACATAGATAACACTGGTAATACTTTATGAAAGGATGTCCTCCAACACCTTACCAAAATTAAAAAAACAAGAACATAAGCCGTCCCAGACCATGCAATATCTACAGATACGGGAAGAGAAGGCGCCAGCCGTCACTTCCGGGACACGGCCGGGAATGGAACGCACACTGCGCTCCACTACACTGAGCAGGACGCACCAGCTGGAACGCATGGCGGAAGTGCCATGCGTTCCATTCACTTATCACCCGATTTAAACACTCAGTTTTGCTAGTACAGCTTGCAGAGTAGTTTTAAATAATAGCACCACCACGCGCCGGCCACTCTAGATAATATAGGGGTCACTCTAGCAATAGAAAGTATAGCACTAGAACGCAGCACTATTTGCCAAACAGGAAGTGGCTTAATTGGACCTGCCCTATAGATATCCATTCAACAGGCCAGTCTCTCATTCCTGATTTGGATCTCACACAGCACACTCCACCCTACCAAGGCTAAAGTAAGTACCTATTTTTATAGCTGTCACACTGGGCCCACAAATTGCTTCTATATGGAAGGATTGTTTATTTTATTCTCTTTTTGTACTTTACTATATGTACTATATGTAAAAACTGCTCTCTATTATCATTTCTCTGTAATTAAGTATATGTATTTATATGTGGTTTGCTTCTAATGAAGCCACTCTGTTATATTCTGTTAGGTCTGTATTGTGACCCATACTTGTATAATCTGTGAAAGAGGATCTTATACATTGGTGGTATGTATACACACCCTACAATTATTTTCTATACCCCAGACCTACTTATGATCTAACACAGGGTTATAAATAAATTTATTTTAGGTGCGTTATTCAAATTCTGGTCAGCCCTAAAACACAGAAGTCAGCCAAAGGACCCTATGGATCACTAACTTGAAAAATAAAGGGTATGCTATGTTTATTAGCTTCCCTATTTCACCTGTTTCCCCTAACGCATGCTCTCATTCTAAAACTCACTAAAAAATGTATGTGGGTAATTTTTTAAAGTAGTCCTTCTCTCCTTTCCACCTCTGTCTCCTTTCTTCACTCATCGCCAATGGTGTACTTTTACTTTATGTAACACCTTATAAAATACCATGATGGTTTTTATTATTTTATATTATTGATTATGGTTCACTGTAATTTGCAGTTTCTACTGTCCATATTGCCCCTGATGAAGTCACGTGAAACGCGTTGGGCCGCTTGTGTTTCTGACATCTGACAACTGTGAACAAAAGAATTACTGTGCTGATCCAAATGGACATTTTGAATCGTTATTAAATTGATGTTTTTACCAGAAATTGCTGTCTTATTGAGGAGCGCCCTCTGAACACCCATTGTTGCATTTCTAAAACCCTGGTCCTGTCTAACAGGGGACCTATCAGAGGTGCTGCTCCATTCTATATAGAGTGCGCATATTTGGGGTACATTTTCTCTTTCTTTATATATATATATATATATATATATATATATATATATATATATATATATATATATATATATATATATATATATATAGTATATCGCTGCATATACCATGATATAGCCAAATTTTAAGATTGATTTGTATATGAATAATGTCTTACAAATTCTATCAGAGGTGGCTTATTAGTAGAAATAGGACATTTTGGATATCTATATAGCCTTCAAATAGCAATCCATACAATCCTAGTGCATTGATTCAGCTGTGGAATAAAGGTAGACAAATGAAAGATATGTGTTTATAAAACAGGATTATTTCCTTTAAAAACACAATTTCCTTTTTTAGACTTATTCTTTTTTACTATACTTTGCTGCTGCTTCTCCCCATTGAGATGTAATAAAAAGTAAAATTTTAACACAGTTTGGGTGTGGAAAAGCACATAGCGGTTCAGGCTGATTGATCTACGTTGCCTAGATAGACAATTAACAGGTCTGATGAAGTCACGTGTGTGACGTAACGCGTTGGGCCGCTTGTGTTTCTGACATCTGACAACTGTGAACAAAATAATTACTGTGCTGATCCAAATGGACATTTTGAATCGTTATTAAATTGATGTTTTTATTGAGGAGCGCCCTCTGAACACCCATTGTTGCATATATATATATATATATATATATATGTAGGTGGGTGTATCGGGTTGGCACTCTTGGCTTTAGATAAGTAAAAGATCTGGTGCCAGGGACATAATGAAACAATATGAGACACTTACCCCTCTAGGAACCGGCACACGGCTGTTTAAGTGAAGAAAAACATGGTTTATTTATGAGTGCAACATTGCATTAAGTGACAGCTGCTGACCTGACAGCCGTTTCAACCGCTGGGTGCAGTTGTCACCTAGTGCAATGTTGCACTCATAAATAAACCACGTTTTTCTTCACTTAAACAGCCGTGTGACGGTTCCATCCTTTCCTAGAGGGGGTAAGTGATATATATATATATATATATATATATATATATATATATTAGAATTCAAGAACCGCACTCTGTTTAGTCACAGGACAAATAAGCGGTGCTCCACTTTAAAGGCAACAAAGTCCCAAATACAGTATAGTTGGTTGAAGCAGGCACTCACTGTAGGCATTGAAAAAGTTGAAGATAAGTTTTTATTTCAACTTCTTAATGGTGTAAATAACAACTTCAATGCCTGTGGTGAGTGCCTGCTTCAACCAACTTTATATATATATATATATATATATATATATATATATATATATATATATATATATATATATATATATATATATATGGAAAAGAAGGAGCACAGAGGGCGCCTATGGTGTATTACCGTTTTTAATGTTAAAAAACAAGCACTTGACAATTCATAAAAGGTAACGGTATAGCATCTGTACCGAATAAATCATCCGCTGTGGGCTAATAATACCACATGGTTTTTTAAAACCTCCCACTGGCAATGGCAGCTACCTAGAAAGAACAGCCTTTAGATGTCAGATTCGGACTCACGCGACCTCCGGCAATGTCCAGCAACGTTGGGGTCTAATTCGGGTCCCAGCAACTTCTGCTGCAGCTCCGTCCGTGGGAGACCGTCTTGCGTCACTCTGGCCATGTCCCAACGCGTTTCGTCATCAGACTTCATCAGAGGGGTGGCCACAGTGACACTGACTCTCCCTTTTGGCCGACCTCCAGCCAATCATCACACATTAATTTGCATATACAAATTATCACGTGTCTTCCCTCAGGAAAAACTTACACCCGGCTAGTTTGCAGCTCCTTTTAGTTTTAGTTACTTTTACTTGAAGGTGTAAAGGGGGAGCCCTATAACATTGTGTATACGTGTCTGATCAAACAAGATATTACTGACTATTCTCAGCCCGTTCTCATGTTTTTTTTTGTAATTACTTGTACTAGAGCTGTGCAAGCAGTGTCGCTTAATCTTGCGCTGTTCAAAGATACACATTCTAAGTATTTCTGCATCTTGTGCTAGTTCTTAGATGTGTTTAACCTTAAAGGAATCAATTTTCTACATTGCAGCGATGTCTATTAGAGAATCTAAATTTTTAAAGTGACAGTGCATAAAAAAAATGTGCAAAATCTAGAAAAAAACAGGAAAAATCCAAAAAACAGGAAAAATCCAAAAAATCCAAAAGTATAAGGAAATAAATTATCTGAGATGCAGGTTTTAGACTTAACCATTACTCACAGGTTACCTAATAGCTATTCATGAGAGAGGAACACACTTTACAAACAATTTTTACCCACAACATTACACATTTCAGTACGAGCCTAGTAGTGTTAATCAAGAGCATCCTGAATCTACGCATCCTGGATAAAAGGTGTTATTTCGTAATTTTCATTCAACCCTTTCGGGATTAAAGTATCCAATGTTATAATCCAGTATGTTTCTCTTTTTATCAACATCTTTTCTCTATCCCCTCCCCTCTTGTCCACTGGAACATGCTCAAGTCCAATGAATTTAAGAAGGCTAGGGTCCCCATTATGATGTTGCGTAAAATGACGGGGGACACTATGGTTGGTGAACTTATTTTTGATGTTCCTTGTATGCTCAAGGATTCTTATCTTTAATGGTCTTTTTGTTTTACCAATATATTTATATTCACTGGGGCATATTAGCATATATATGATAAATGTTGATAAACAGTTGATAAAGCTTTTGATTTTGAATTCAGACGCCTCTTTTTGGTCACTGAATGTCTTTGAACCTTTCTTCATAAGTGAGCAAATCTTACAGTTACTGCAGGGGAAGGATCCTACAACACCTCCAAACATTTTCCTTGCAGGTGTCTCTGGAATTTTTTCCAGGCAACTTCTGGAAATCATTGATTTTATATCCCTAGCTTTTTTTGTAAATTATATCAGGCTGGGCAGGTATGTGCTCAGCTAGAACTGGGTCTAGTTTCAGAACGTGCCAATTTTTACACAAGATCTTTTTAAGTTCTCGTTCGGAGTCACTATATTTCGTGACAAAGGGACAAAAGAAAGCACCCTCCTTCATATCCCTATCCTTGTTCTTGAAAAACCAGAAGGTCTGTTCTTTCAGTGCTTTTCGCCTTATTTTGCGCTTCTGTTCTGATGTCATCAGGGTATCCCTTCTCCTTGAATCTCTCTTGGTATATTTTGGACTGTTCTGTGAACTTTTCCTCATTGGTACAATTCCTGCGCAGCCTGGTGAACTGTGAGTAGGGTATATTCTGTTTCCAGTGTGCTAGATGGCAACTCTGGAAGTCCAGATAGCTGTTACTATCAACTTGTTTGAAGTGTGTGTATGTCTCTATTAACCCCGTATTGGCAAAGTTCGTAGTTATCACTAGGTCCAAGAATTCAATGTCTGTGCTGTGTATGTGGTGGGTAAATTTAAGGTTGTAACTGTTCGTATTAATCTCAACCATAAAGGACTCAAACTCCTCTGTCGTTCCGTTCCATACAATGATTATATCATCTATGTAACGTTTGAATACAATTAACTTGTCTTTATAGGGGCCCTTGATGATATCTCTCTCCCAGTGGCCCATGTAGAGATTGGCCAGACTGGGGGCACAGATACTCCCCATAGCTGTGCCACAGCGCTGAAGGAAGAATTCTTCCAAAAACACAAAATAATTGTATTTTAATACAAAATCCAAACATTTACATATAAAGTTACTTTTTTCGGCCCCAATTTCTGGGTCCTCATGCAACCTCTCATAGATCACCTGTATACCTTTCTGATGAGGAATAGCGGTGCACAGTGTCTGCACATCAACTGTACACCATTTATACTCATCTGACCATGCCAAGTCATTAAGGATCTGTAGGATGTGCGTAGAGTCCTGTATATGTGTATCGAGCATGGGTACATACTTTTTAATATGTGTATCTACATATTCGGACATTCTAGATGTCAGTGACCCTATCCCGCTAATTATGGGACGTCCAGGGGGGTTGGTCATACACTTGTGGATTTTTGGGATGTGGTAGAAACGTGCAATACGTGGAGTTTTGTTAAGGAGATAATTATATTCATCTAGGTTGATACTTTTATTATTTAAGCCTTCTTTGAGTAAAGTCTGAAGATCTGACAAATATTCTTGGGTAGGGTCATGGGAGATTTTCTGATAGGAATTAGGGTCATTTAGTAGTCGGTATCCCTCTTGTATATAGTTATCCCTATTTATCAACACGATCCCCCCCTTTGTCAGCATTTTTGATGACAATCTTAGTATCTTCTGCTGTCAGTGTCACTGTGGCCACCCCTCTGACGAAGTCTGATGACGAAACGCGTTGGGGCATGGCCAGAGTGACACAAGATGGTCACCCACGGACGGAGCTGCAGCAGAAGTTGCCGGGACCCGAATTAGACCCCAATGTTGCTGGACATTGCCGGAGGTCGCGTGAGTCCGAATCTGACATCTAAAAGCTGTTCTGTCTGGGTAGCTGCCATTGCCAGTGGGAGGTTTTAAAAAACCATGTGGTATTATTAGCCCACAGCGGATGATTTATTCGGTACAGATGCTATACCGTTACCTTTTATGAATTGTCAAGTGCTTGTTTTTAAACATTAAAAACGGTAATACACCATAGGCGCCCTCTGTGCTCCTTCTTTTCCAGATTGTTGCTACACCGTGCCTTTCGGATCAGGCACTAGCACTGAGGAGCTGCTGTCCAAAGGAGTATATGGACAAGTGTTACTAACCGGACACTAGCTCAGAGGAACCCTTTTAGGGTGATTGATTGCAGGTCAGCGCACAACATATATATATGTGTGTGTTTAAAAAAATGTTAAAAACATTAACACACAGTAATATTCTGCTGTAAATACTGTTAATATGGACAATAAAAGTCCTAACCCCCCCTTCCCTACCCTAATCCTTCCACCTCATAGCTTAAACTTCACCCCCCCCCCCGCCCCACAGTCTAACTTTAAGTCCCTTCCCCCTAGTGCCCAAACCTAAGCCTCCCTGTTCCGAGCCAACGCTTTCACTCCCTTAAATTTGGTGATGACATCCACTTCGATGTCGGCATTTCAGTGCTAGTTGGGATATGAGCATTTGTATTGTGACTGCCAGTATCCCATAAAGATAAACCTTATACTGTAGATATAGTATACAAAAAAAATGGAGAGATGGAGGCTGCAGTTGAACTTTTAGTAATTGCTTTAAAGACAATTGCAATCCTCTTGCCCTTTAATTAATTAGAGATTATGGTAGTTCATTATTTTATAGATTTTATAACTCAAGATTTGGAAAACAATTCTAATGTAGATGACATTCATTTAAAGATGTGAAATATATTTTCACATTCAATGCAGATAACATTTACAGTATTGATAAATGTATTCTCATATACTGTACAGTATATTTATTTTATAAGTAACATTTTAGTAAAAGTAAAGAAGAAAAATAATCTTTTTTTAAAGCATTAAACATCTTTACGAAGTTTCATAGAGTTACATAAATGATTTCCATATATTGCTCAGTAACCATCAGAACACTGGGTACTTATGTATTATCTGGGCTCCCATGTTAAATGCACCCCATTTTTTCATACCCCTACTATCCAACTACGCATGGAGTTGATTTTACATAGTGTGGCGAGCGCAGCGAGCCACCGTGCCCGAAGCGTGGCGAGCGCAGCGAGCCCCGCGAGGGGACGCGGCACCATAAGAAAAACGGGAGCCCAGATATTACTTAAGTACCGAACACTGAAAACAAAAATGTAAAAAGGGACACCCCATAAATATATTTTTAAGCAAGAGTGGCAAATGAAAAGGATGATAGAGTTCCCCTGATGTATTTATTTTATTCTTTCTATAGAAAGGGAGCCAGAAAAACTCTGACCCAAGTGTGCTTTAACAAAGAAAGGTATTCAATATGTCCTGTTTTTTGAGTGGCTGAAAAAAAAATTCTGATGTTTTTATCCCTCTGTATTCAATTCCATGCATTTTCACCCGCTTTTAAGTCCTTTTGTCAAAATTGCATTGGCAAAAACTGACTAAAAACTGGTCAAAACACCCAGAGTTTTGTCGAAAACATCTGAATCAGTGAATAATTTGCCAATCCAAGTGTTTTTCGACCTGTTTGAATTTTTCTCCTAGATGAAAACTTAAATGGTCAATCCAAATTTGACCTAAAAACATCAATACGTGCCACTTTTTCACATAGGCAAAAAATACAGCACCAATTAAATACTCCCAATAGATTTATAACAGTATATTTGTATATCGACCCATACCCATAATGCTTTATGCTTTGCATTATAAAGCTTTATTGATAAAACAGAATAAAACAGCATTATCCAAACCATAAGGAGCACAGACTTAAAATGTATCTTTGCATTGTACTCTACATCATGCCACAATGAGAGCAATGGTCATGGATCTTCTTGGTATCCTGTATCTTCTCAGTCCTTCCATTTGTGCAAAATTGTCTTAAGTAAAACTTCCTTAACATCCTTGTTTCTTAAAGTATAAATGAAAGGGTTTAGCATAGTAACGATGACTGTGTACATAAGAGCAAGGAACTTATCATACTGATTGCCTTGTGGGTTTATGTAGACAATGATAACTGTACCATAGAAGAGACAAGACACTATCATAACCCTTATTAACCCTATAATAAGGATGAAAGGAATACGGCTTGCAAAAATAGTTGCTATATTGTTCATTATTTTATTGATGAAGGGATTAGAACACGCCAATTTCTCCAGTGAAACAAAATCACAGATAAAGTGGTTTATTTCATTGGGTCCACAGAATTCTAAGTCAGCTGTGAAGATTGTGGGAGTTAGACCAATGATAAAACTGATGATGAATGGTGTAACCACCAGAAGAATAATCAATAAACGGTTTATGATTGACGAGTACCTTAAAGGATGATTAATTGCCAAATCTCTGTCAAAAGCCATAACTGCAAGCAAATAACATTCCGTTATCCCAAGTGCAGTGAAGGTGTATAACTGTACAAAGCATCCAACAAAAGAGATCTTCTTGTTACTCACAATGAAATCGTTTAGAAGTCTGGGGACAGTAACGGACGCAAATGATATTTCTAAAGCTGCAAACACACAGATAAAATAATACATTGGACAATGGAGCGATGGTGCAGTCTTAACAAGAACAATAATTGTAAAGTTTCCAATGACGCTAGTAATATACACCAGTAATATAGCAATGAGGAGTAAGATTTGGTATTGGTGGAGATCGGAGAATCCCACCAGAATAAATTCCTTGACCAATGTCGTGTTTAATTCTTCCATTTTCATGACTTGAACACCTAATAAAATAGTGTGAAAAATAATATTTTGAAAATTATGTTAAAATATGTGAATATTCTTTAGCAAATCATTGAATGGTCTTCTTCTTATTTTCCAATTACAGTAGTCTTGGTTAAATTAAGTATTTTATACGAGTCCAGCATTTTTCACAATAGATAACGATTCTCAGATACATCATTCTCATACAAATATTGTATATATACTTATAGTTTGGTTATCCGATGAGGTCTTTATTACCCAAGTGTATTTCAATTACCTTAATATTGCTGCTCATCTACATCGAATGAAAGTTTATTACAAAAATCCAAATTTTTTCAGGCTACCGGATCTTTGATAACAAGGGTAGTTAATCCTTGGCACTAGTGCAGCAATGTAGCACTCAAGGTTGCTTTGTGTGTGGACGTTACTTCCCTGCTCGCTGTGCTACTTGCCTTCTATTTCACATGGATGATTCTTTTTTGGCACAACAACAATATCATTCATTACAATAATTTCAATTACATTTTGGTCAATTTTGGCACCTGATATCACAAGGGAGGGACCTAAGATGGCTATACATAGGAATGACCTTCATACAATGCAGATCTAATGCAGACCTTATGATCGATCGAACGCTCAATCGTATGTGCTAAAAACACATACAGTATGATCTGCTTGCAACCACAAGCCATCCCCACTGATCATATGTGCAGCACATAAGATCAGTAGAGCGATCTCTCAATCTGCAGGACTGTGCATCACACCTAAACACCTCATGATGTGCATACAATCGATCGCACGATGCATCAAAATCATGCATTCTGGCCTAGATTATGTATGGCCAGCTTTACATGCAATCCCAAAGACAAGAGATCTGACTGCGAGTCTATTAAGCACTACCACTCGGCAGGGCTAACTTAGTATCCAACTCGCTGTGAGTAGTAACGGTGTACAGTATACTAAAACACAAATGCAATTAAACACCACCACAGTGTGGGGACAGCTTATCCAAGAACCAACTGTCACCATGGTCGCTAACACTGCTACTGAAGTAGCAGTGAAAGTTACTACTGCTGAGTCTGTCCTGACAGTGTCAGTCATATGAGTGAACTGTGTGTCCTTAAAAAGAACTGGACATGGGTAGTGGGATCTTAAAGAATAGCTTTTCACAACCCAGACCTCCTTCTCATAGGAAGGAACAGGAATACAATAATTAACACTACCTGAAGATGGCATTGATTCCTGCTGTCAAGTTTACTTTTGGAGCTTGACCAATATAGGTCCACCTGCTAGTGTATGGGTATGCTGGTATAGATCTGGACTGAGAGGTAAACATGACTGTTTTCAATCAAGGCCATAGAAAGCCTAATTGAATAAGACCAGCCCTTGTGTAGGTTTTACCCTACACAAGGGTAATGTAATGTAATGTTGTAATGGGTATACAGTATATGCTGGTGTAGGAACTTGTTGAAAAATGAAAAGGTTTCCAGTGCTTTTATTTGCTACAGACACACAGGTGTGTAATACATTATTGTTAGTGTCGTTACCAAAAGTATTTCTGTTTTGTATTCATAAATAGTATTAGTACTAACACACAGCTGGAACCATGTACAATATGGGTAAAATTAACATATGTCATTTCTGTTTCGTTTCATAATATGAAATTATTTTCCTTTGTTAAAGCCACAGCTGTTTGGAGACGTGGAGCTACAAGCAAAGACTTCCCAGTAAACATCAGTTGGTAAAACTTTGTCTTTTACTGGCAGAAAGCGGAAAATGCAGTATAAAATTGCCATACAGTATCTAAACATTACTCCAATGGGCAAAATTACTCCAAGTGGATCTGATGTTTCACCTAGGCATTAAGATAAGTAACAGATTTTGCTTTAATTTAAAGGGTCACTTAGTTACAATACTGTACATTTCTAGAGACAAATACCATTCTACCCTATGAATATCCTGTATTCACTTACTTGAAATCCAATCTAGTGCTAATATACAGAGCTTGGTATTGGTAAAGTTTTCACAGTAAGATCATTGTATATTAAGCTTGATTTTCTCCAAGATAAATTGTTCTAAGAAAATCATTTGAGTGGTGTTATTCAATATTTGCATTGTCCTCTATGCCTCTCTTATTTTGTCCATTCTAAAGGTTTTTTTTACTTTAATACAGTATGTCTCTATTTTATGTCATATTGTACACAATATTTGAAGATGCCTCAATGATATATTTTGAAGCTGCCATAGACTGAGTACTAAGCATTATGCTTTTTGTCAAAGTGAAATATATGAAGTACAGTAGACCACTTAACCCTCTATAATAGGCCCACCTCCAAGCAGTTATAATCAATGAGCATCTGGAAATATCTTGCATGCCCCACGATTCAGGAAAGAGTCCTACAGCTGTGGTTTTCAAATCAAATATGTATGAAGACAACTGCTAGGGTCAATGCTGGAGATTCCAATAGTAGGGCCCCAATTATCTACTAATCTGTATAAATTGGGAAATGATTTAAACCCTCTAAATGGAACTAAAATATTATGCTTATTAAAATCTCAGTGTTCACATTATTTTACACAGATTTCATTTTATTGCTTTTAAAAAAAGTCTATACTTTTTTTAGGTAGATTATTTTTCCATTACCTTCCAAAGTTAGCAAATATGGAAGTTCAAGTTGATACAAATATCAAAATAATTATAAAGGTCTACATGAAATCCAACCCAGTAAAGATAGATCACAAATTCAGAAATATGCATGCATGTATTTATTATCCCAAATACTACTACTACTACTAATAATAATAATAATAATAATAATAATAATACTTACTTGCAGAATGGTGATTGATGCTTTAATTGCCTTTAGAAGTTTCGGAGAATCCTGTGCAGACATATTTATATTAACTGGGCTGGTTAATTAGAGGACAAATATCGTCACTCAGGGGAAATCATGTCTCTTACCACTGAGAATTGCTACATGGGGCTCACTAATACTACTTTCAGACCGCAAATGCCGTGTCGCACACGGGATTAGGACACGGGTCCCATCCCCAGAGCAACACGGCATTGCGGTCTGAAAGTTCCGACACTGACACGGTATATTGCCGAGTCGGTGACGTCACATGGGGCGGTGCTGGGCGGCGGCACGTCATCGGGGGCTCGGGAGGAGGCAGTACTTGGAGCTGACAGTGCTGCCTCCTCCATACTGTGAACGGGACACGGGTCGCTCGACCCAGGCACCCGTTCACACTGCACTTGACACGGGTCATAGCCGTGTTCAACCCTGGTCATTACCAGGGTTGAACACCCGTGTTGCTCGACCCGTGGTGGCCTTTTCAGACCGCACCGTGACCCGTGGCAATAAGCCATGTTCGGAGTGCGGTCTGAAAGCGGTATAAGAATTCTACAGTAGCTTAATTGATGATTAAAAAGACCATAGTGCATAAACTGTTTTGTTTTTCTTTTAATGAGCGATAACACAAGCAAATAAACAAATTTAAATAAAATAAACTAATTAAACTTTTTTTAATGATTGAATGATGATATTGAAAGTAATGCATCTTTTAATTTGCGGTAACTGTCCCTCTTATTTGGTGACATTCCAGTGTACAGTAATATCATACATATAACAGCATAAAACAGAGAACACAAGTATTGTGCATCAGAATGCAGAGTGGCAAGGATGGGATAATTGATATGTGAATATAGCTCATAACTGTAAATGTGTCAAATATTAACATAAGAATATTTCAAAGAGATCAATATGGTTTAAATCCATTTATGTTCAGTCAGCCATGATGGAGATGAGTTTGGGTTGTGTCACCCATAGTTGGGGAGCAGAGTCCGACTCATACTTGCCTACATATTAGCTTCATTTTGACATCATCAAGCCCCGCTCCAAACACAGTAAAGGCCACAAGTAACAGGTCTACATGGAAGGGGCAGGGCTAAAATGATGCGATTTGTGACATTTTAGTCCAAAATCTCCTCCCGAAGAGCTGTGATTGACAGTATATCATCAAATGTGGGGGCTGGGGGGGGGGGGGGGGGGGTTTGCGAGAAATCCAGAGGCTTTCAGGAGGCTTTGTCCAGGAGGAGGAGATGATTTTTTTGGAGCCTCCTAGCCATTTCGGAGGTATTGACAAGTATGGTTCAAATACACAATACACTTTGAAACTCCAAATCAGCTCCTGTCACTGCGCCCCAATGCCCGATGTTTACTTAGCAGATCTATAAGTGCTGATATCTCTGAGCTGTGGCATCTCCATCACAGGCATGTGACTTTTGGCTGGTGGTCCTCTTCCTGGTGGTCCTCCTCCTGGTGGTCCTCCTCCTGGTCACTGGACACTTCCCCAACTGCAGCGCTGCAGCAGTTGGGGGAAGTGTCCAATGACCAGGATGAGGACCACCAGCCAAAGTTGGGGCAGAACTGCAGTTGGGGGAAGCACTTTCTTGATTTAAATAATTCAATCAAGTAAGTGCATGGCCAAACTCCCTTCTGTCTGTGCTATGAGGTATGCATCCTGCCCATACAACTTATCTGCTGTCTCATCATAATCCCCCTCCTCATCATCCTCATGCTCCTCCATGTGCAGATCCTGGGGCAGAGGCCTCCTCTTATTGCTGAGTGCCATGTTTCTTCTTGGCTCCAGTCCAACTATACAACAAAGAAGTAATCCGAGAGAGAAAAACTTATGTTACTGGAGAGAAAAATTTCAAGTCCACTCCATCAGTTGAACTTTATCTCAGATTCACATTAAGTTGGCCTACTGAAGAGTTTTTTAAAAGCTCTGGATACAGAATGCCTGACATTAAGTTAGCTGAAGAAGAGTATCACTCCCAGCAGGCCCCTGCTTCATGCTATGACTTCAAGCCTGTCCACTTATTCACACTACCACTACAAGCCTGCCTCCTGCTCACCATTACTACTCCCATCCTGCCCACTTCATCCCACCACTATACCGCCCACCCTATCCCTTTATCCACACTACCACAATTCCAGCCTGCCCCCTGTTTCCCACCACTACTACTCCCAAACTGCCCTCTCCAGGAAACAACCTAACCACCTGCCTCTGGCACATAGCCACCATCTGCTCTGACCTCTTGCTTCCAGAACATACCCCTCTGAACTCCTAGATATATAGCATCCAACCCCACCTCCTATCCATCCCAGGTACCCCAAGGCCTCCTGAACACAGTACTCCACAACCCAGGGACATATACTTTCCACCACATTTTATTGTGTAGGCCAATGAGTTTATATTTAATTACTGTGGGTGCTGATGTTTAGTTTTTTTTTTTTTTCTGTTGGGGATCAATTATTTTTTCCCTGTTTAGGCCACCAATGTGTATTGTTATTTTCTGCTTGGGCCAATGTGTTTATTCCTACTGGAGAAAACGTTTTTATCAGTATAATTGTTTGCATATAACCCCCAGGCAACGCTCATTGTGGCTCTGTTGTACCAAGGTATAACATGAATGACATGCGTAGCGTATTCATCGTGAACACAATCATGCCCATAAGAAATCTATCAGCCGGGACCCCAGCAAACCTTCCGGCCCATGTCACAGTTGCAACTCGATGTGCACCATAAACCCGCAAGTGTAATTTGGCTACAATTAGCTTGGCTACTTCTGTTACCAACAAATTTTGCAACAGGTAATCTTCTTTCTGGTTAGAGGATTACCTGTTGCAACCTTTGCTCTTTATATTGGTTGACTCCCCCCCCCCCCCCCCACGCTGCCCCAGCCACACAAGCAACATCTCTGCCAGGTGCTGGCATTAGATGCCATTTCCAGTGTACCTGAGCTGTATCCAGATACCATCACCATCAACCTGCTGTATATAGTTTTTTCTTTTGTCGTGATTGTATACACAAGTTTTTTCAATATATGAGTAATATGATTGTACCAACCAGCACCTAGCTGTTCTTGTTTTCTTTTTAAAAATATCTACAGTAGATGGTATTTAATTGAAGCCATACATATACTTCCAATGCAAACTGCGCTTATTTTAAATGAAGAGCTAAGAAACCAATACATGATTACACACAAAGTTACCAAATAAATGTTCATTTTTATTGTTTTTTTTTTGTAAACAAAATTTTAGAAAAAGGAAATGAAAAACATTCATTTTTTTTAAGTATGGAACATCCTGAAGAATGTTTAGAGAGTGAAATGCATTAATATAAGTATGTTATTTTAGATGCATTAAATTCCAGAAAGCTGAAAACACAAACTTGAAACTATTGCAGATGCGTCCCACCTGAATCTCTCGTATCTCTATTGAAAACAGCAAAAAATACAAGATACCAGAAAAATACACTTGAAAAATGAGTGATACTGTACATGGAAATTGTTAGAGGGTAAGAGTTTCCCTCATGTCCATCCCTTTTTTGCGATTTATCACATGTAAGCCCGGGGAGCTGCAGGCAGATGGTGGCAGAATTTAAAAATCCTATTTAAAAGACTAGGCGGCTGCTAATAGGCTAACAGTGCTCTTTCAGTCAATCAGCGGCTGCCCACCCTGCATTGTATCTGATGTGATACGTCACGGATGCTTAGCACTGGAGATGTTCCACTGATGGCTGCACATAATATATATCTGAGATCCGATTGGATCCGATCAGATGTCACACTTGCGATAGCGTCGAAATCACGTAGCGTATGAGGGCCTTTACTTATATTTCGACTCCTGACCCATTGCACTTTGGGACAAATTCAGATACTGAAGGATCAGCGTCTTAATACACAAAATACAGATGGCTGGTACTTTGCACATGTACAAGACCTGTTCTGCATGTGCAAAAATGGGTCCTGTTACACAGGATGTCATATGGCATCAGAATGTCAGTGATTAATAGTCTGATCTCATTTGGGGATGGTGAGGGGACAGCGACGGACTTCGTTTGACCCATTTTATTAGAACTTGAGCATTCAAATTCTAACAAAAGACGAAGAGAGAGACCGTTGGGTATAAGTATACTTCCTATATTGATCACTTGAAGAAATGTATAGATATACGAAAATTCACACTGTGGATAGTCTTTATGATAAAAGAGAAAGATAACAAAAAAATTGAATCACCAAACAATCCCCAATCCACCTCAAAAGAACCAGTTAAAAAGGGGAAAACAAAAAATCCATCTTTTTTCCAATTTATATAAAGGAAAACTATGAAATTTTTATCAAAAGTCATCCTAGAAGAGATTGAAAACCTAAAAATAAACTACAATTAAATCCAATTCAATAAAAACCTCAGTGTAGATACAAATATTGTAATTAAGCCCTGTAATAAGGTTGGTGTAATAGAAATCCGGCTTAAAAAATATTGGGGGAAATTCAATAGGATGAGAGAATCAGAAAGTGAGAGAATTGGTAAGAAATCTACAGGTTTTTTTAAAGCAGCAATCACTTACACTTCAAAATCAAACTGGTTTTGCAGTGTGAATGATGGACGCTTTAAAAAATCTGAAGATTTCTTACCAAATCTCCTACTTTCTGATTCTCTAATCCTATTAAATTTTCCCAATTGTGTCAAAGAAGTATAGAGACAGCTATTGAACACATCGATCTACATCAAATTTAAGGTAGACCCTTCAAACTGAATGAAAGAGAAAATGACAAAGAAGAGTATAATGTTATCAACATTAAAATTGTCCATAACACTAACAATTTACATCCTGCCAAAAAATCCAATGTATGGTAATTTCACAGGACCTACATACATTTTTTATTATTTTTTGATTTGTGAAATGATGACTACAGTCTGCTGGAAGTGGAACAAAGATCTAAAATAAGGTGAAGCCATCACCAACTACCATCAGTGTGCTCCACATACACTATTCACATTTTTTGTTGTCTCGATAAAGCACGGTAATAAAGTTGTGTTTTCATATTGTAAACCTCAATATGACATATGGCACAAGATGCCCGTCGAGAGTGAGCTACTTTGAAAATTGGTGTAGCATGTTTTTTTTTATATAGCATCTTATTCAAATGCAGCAAAACATTGTATACAGTACATTCATACACTGTAACTTCATTCACATCAAAAAGTCCCTGTCGGTGCCCCATGTACTGGACAACTTGCCATATTAATCCCCTCAAATGTGCATTTTATTTGTATAAATAAAACAACTGGGAGCAACAAAACATCATTGATAGATACTCTAAACAATTTATTGTGCGATATTTCTACACAGCATCTGTGCAAGAACAGCTCTGATGCAGCACTTATGGCTTCCTCTCATGCAAAGTTCTGTTGTGCTTCATCTGCCACTTTGTACAGGGGTGAAACTTATTCCTGGGAGGGCAATATCGCTGTCTAGCTTCTGTAGTGTATGGTGACTGGAGCTTTGATGCATTTGTGATGCAAATAAGATGCACAATTTTATGAAAAGCATGGTATGCTACTCCTCTCAGGGCTTCTTAGTCTTGGTGGGCATTTAACACCATGTGAACTTAAACCAGGTACCACGATCATTGGAGCTAATGTGGCCCAGTAGTCTGGCTATGGACATGTTCTCTGACAAAAAAACATGTGTAGCAGAACTTCTTTATTACCTCATACACCCAAGGCCAGTAATAAACAGTCCTGGATTGTGTCTTCTCCCAAAGGATCACCTACACAGATGAGTGTGTGCAACCTTAATTATGAGTGGTACATGGATTTGTGGCACCAACAATTTTACAACGTTAGCATTTTTATACAGCAATTTTTTTTTAAGCTACAATGTATAATGGGCAATAGCATCTCAAGCTGGTCTCAGCCAAAGTCTCTTTATGGAAACAAGTTTGATAATTCTAACATACTTTGAGTCCTCGTTGATACATGTGGCTCCTCCACCCAAGGTCTCACCAAGAAATGATGGCAGAACCCATTTCTGTGTTGGACTTTTTTAAGCTTACTTTTGTCTTTTCCCCATTTATTTACCTGGTGGTAGTTTATTCTATTGAGCAGTACTCTGGTTTAGCTTTTCTGGCAGAGCATGAAACTTATTCTGTATTTTATATTCAAGCTTGTCTATCAAGGATGGATCTTCAGCTGGTGATTCAATTGCCATGGCATCTGTATGGACTTTATCCTGGAGGATCTGTTAAAACTGTGGAAAGTCTCCAAGTATTTAAGAGGAAGGTTAAGGATGTTTTTGGGGGCAACTAATGCTTTTACCATGACTGTTCATTTACCATAACAGGCAAAAGGGTCCTCTCATATTCCTCAGCAAAAACTTTACTTAAGGCAATTTTTGAGTCATGATTTACCAGTAATTGCACTCATAAGGCCTAATTTAGCCTGGATTGCTAATTAGAGAAAAACAGTTGCCTGCAATCAACAAGCAGATAAAAGGGGGGCCTTGTACTTCATGACAGGAAGGATTATGTGCATGAATCCCTAAGGCAATTAGGGGATATAAATGTTTATACATTATTGAGTTCTGAACCCACCACTAAGTTCATTGTAGAGTTAAAATTACTCCTGGAACATGCCCTAGCGGCAAATACCATATCCAAAGATGAATTTCGTTTTCTTTATGTTGAGCACCCTATCACTCCTGTATATTATCACCTTCCCAAAATACACAAGTCCCTCACAGCACCCCCTGGGTGTCCCATTATTTCCAGTGTAGGTTCCCTTTCTTCTAATTTATTCCACTACGTTGACACTAACCTTCTATCATGGGTGCCCTCACTGAGATCTCTTATAAAAGATACCACCCATTTCCTGAATCTAATTAGTCATATTCAATGGAAAGACTGGTATGCATTTTTGACGCTGGACGTCCAGAGTCTCTATTCCAACATTCCCCATCAATTGGGTATTGAAGCAATTGAGAAAAGATTAGTTTTGGATGGAGAGCTCAGTGAAGAACACATTAAGTTTATTTTGGATTCAATTTTATTTATTTTGAAACAACTATTTTCAATTTTCTTCTCTATTCTTTTCTTCACTATCTTCAGGTGATGGGAATGGCCATGGGGACCAGATTTCCACCCAGCTGTGCCAATCTCTACATGGGGGAGGTCGAAGACCACCTCATGCGGGGGGCAGCTGGGATGTGAATCTGGTCCTCTATGGCCATTATATTGATGATCTATTTATAATTTGGGATGGGGACAACTCTTCAGCACTTTTGGTGTAGCACACCTTAATTCTAATTTATTTAATTTAAAATTTACTTATACTTATTGCACAGAACAAATTGATTTTTAGAAAATTAGTTTGAAGATCGAGGCGGGTCAGATTCAAACGTCCAATTTCCATACAGAAGTAAATACGGACGCATACTTACATTATACCAGTGCGCATCATCCATCTTGGATTAAAAACATCCCCAAGGGACAGATGTTAAGGTTACGATGTAACTGTTCGAAGAACTTTAGAAGAACAGGCTATTGGCTTGAGCCAATCATTTCTTGCGCAGGGTTACCCTGAAGACCTAATAAAGAGGGTAACAATGGAAGCAAAGGAAAACAATAGAGAATCACTATTAAAGGGTAGCTCAAAATTATGTACAGCCCCACAAAGTATAAGTAATAACCTTTCGTTTATTTCCACTTTTAATTCCAAGTATATAGCCATAAAAAGAATTATACAAAAAAACTTCTGCATTCTCAAACAAGATTCCACCTTAAAAGAAATCCTACCATCACATCCGTCCTTTATTTTAAAGAAGAACAAATCATTTAAAACCTTATTGGCCCCTAGTACTCTTAAAGAGATAGCAAAGCAATCCATAGACCCTAATTCTTCCACCATGTGGTTAACATAAAAAATCAATGGATGCTATAAATGTGGAAGGAACGCTTGTATAACTTGTAATTTCATCTAAAATAACGTTTTGACGATTCCAGATGCAGGAGAACATACAGTAAACTGGCTAATATAAAAGGTTATATTAACTGCAATACTGATTATGTGATTTATCTACTCACCTGCAGCTGTGGTTTAAAGTATGTGGGGATAGCCACGAGAGCTCTGAGGACCCAATTTTAAGAACATTGGTGAAACATTATAAATAAAAATTTACTACATAGCTTATCTAGACACTATGCAGAGTGTCATATCGGCATTCCAAAATGTTTACAGCTAATAAGAATTGGGTCACCAAACATGGAGGAAATAGGTATAAAACTTTATGCATCCAGATCTATTGGATCTTCAAATGTGATTCACTATTCCCTAATGGGTTGAACAAGTCCTTAGAGCTCAATGTGGTCCTATAATTAAAGTTGGAGGTCCTGAAATATAAGGACATTCGAGTTGCGCTCCCTGTACAATCAACATGAACATTGATTAATTGCAAGATTTGTCTATATTTGTTACTCTATGATGGATTTTATTATTTTTATTATACAGTAATCATCCATTTATTATCTCCTATATATTTGGCTACATCTGTCACTCAAAATGGGTGTCTGTGTCTATAACGCTCTGTTCCTGGACTTTCCTCTTAATGTGTGATTGCCTTCATCTGTGCTGAACACCTTTCTGAGAAATTAACCTGTTTAAAACAGGTGATGGCAATCATACATTAAGGGGAAGTCTAGAAACAGAGCATTGTGTCCCTCCTGGAGAGGGTCATGTTGGGAGGTATGTGACAGAGAACCAGCCCAGTGAGCCCACAGACCCGCTCCCCCGCGACCCCCCCTACCGCGATTCGCAGCAAAAACACCCCCGCGACCCCCCCTCCCGCGATTCGCTGCAAAAAGAACCCCCCCACGACCCCTCCCGCAACTTGCGGCATAACCACAACCCCGCGACCCCTTCCTCCCGCGAATCGCGGCAAACCCTCCCCCGTGAACCCCCCCCCCCCGATTCGCAGAAAAAACACCCCCCCGCGACCTCCCTCCCGCGATTTGCGGCAAAAAGAACCCCCCCGCGACCCCCCCTTGCACGATTGGCGGCACCCCCCCTGCGACCCCCCTCCCGCGATTCGCGGCACCCCCCCCCCCCGCAATTCGCAGCAGCCCCAGGATTAAATGGCACATGCAAAACACTGACATGGCTATGGTCGACAATGAAAAAGGTTGACATGAGTTTTTGAAGATTTATTTTTAATTTTTTTAATTTTTTCATATTCATTGTCATGTGTCGACATGGACACCAATGAAGTGGCACACTTATGTCAACATTTACATGTGTTGACCTTTCTGTGTTGATTTTTTCTTGTGGCGATTCGCGGCACCCACCCCCGCGACCCCCCCTCCCGCAATTCGCGGCACCCCCCCGTGATTCGCGGCAGCTCCAGAATTAAATTGCACATGGAAAACACTGACATGGCTATGGTCGACAATGAAAAAGGTTGACATGAGTTTTTGAAGTTTTTTTGTCATTTTTTGAATATTTTCATATTCATTCTCATGTGTCGACATGGACACCAATGAAGTGCCACACTTATGTCAACATTTACATGTGTTGACCTTTCTGTGTTGATTTTTTTCTTGTGGCGATTTGCGTCACACCCCCCGCAACCCCCCCTCCGGCGATTCGCAACACCCCCCCCCCCTCCCGCAATTCGCGGCAACCCCCCACCGGAACCCCCATGAACCCCGCTCTCCCGCGATTCGCGGCACCCACCCCCCGCAACCCCCCCTCCCGCAAATCGCGGCAGCCCCCGCGATTCGCGGCAGCCCCAGGATTAAATGGCACATGCAAAACACTGGCACGGCTATGGTCGACAATGAAAAAGGTTGACATGAGTTTTTGAAGATTTATTTCATTTTTTGAATCTCCTATATATTTGGCTACATCTGTCACTCAAAGTGGGTGTCTGTGTCTATAACGCTCTGTTCCTGGACTTTCCTCTTAATGTGTGATTGCCTTCATCTGTACTGAACACCTTTCTGAGAAATTAACCTGTTTAAAACAGGTGATGGCAATCATACATTAAGGGGAAGTCTAGAAACAGAGCATTGTGTCCCTCCTGGAGAGGGTCATGTTGGGAGGTATGTGACAGAGAACCAGCCCAGTGAGCCCACAGACCCGCTCCCCCGCGACCCCCCCTACCGCGATTCGCAGCAAAAACACCCCCGCGACCCCCCCTCCCGCGATTCGCTGCAAAAAGAACCCCCCACGACCCCTCCCGCAACTTGCGGCATAACCACCACCCCGCGACCCCTTCCTCCCGCGAATCGCGGCAAACCCTCCCCCGTGAACCCCCCCCCCCCGATTCGCGGAAAAAACACCCCCCCCGCGACCTCCCTCCCGCGATTTGCGGCAAAAAGAACCCCCCCGCGACCCCCCCTTGAACGATTGGCGGCACCCCCCCTGCGACCCCCCTCCCGCGATTCGCGGCACCCCCCCCCCCGCAATTCGCAGCAGCTCCAGGATTAAATGGCACATGCAAAACACTGACATGGCTATGGTCGACAATGAAAAAGGTTGACAGTTTTTGAAGATTTATTTTTAATTTTTTTAATTTTTTCATATTCATTGTCATGTGTCGACATGGACACCAATGAAGTGGCACACTTATGTCAACATTTACATGTGTTGACCTTTCTGTGTTGATTTTTTCTTGTGGCGATTCGCGGCACCCACCCCCGCGACCCCCCCTCCCGCAATTCGCGGCACCCCCCCCGTGATTCGCGGCAGCTCCAGAATTAAATTGCACATGGAAAACACTGACATGGCTATGGTCGACAATGAAAAAGGTTGACATGAGTTTTTGAAGTTTTTTTTTTTTTCATTTTTTGAATGTTTTCATATTCATTCTCATGTGTCGACATGGACACCAATGAAGTGCCACACTTATGTCAACATTTACATGTGTTGACCTTTCTGTGTTGATTTTTTCTTGTGGCGATTCGCGTCACACCCCCCCCACCCCCCCCCGCAACCCCCACTCCCGCGATTCACGGCACACACACACCCCCCCCCGCGATTCTCGGCACCCCACCCCGTGACCCCCCCTCCCGTGATTCACGGCACACCCCCCGCGACCCCCACTACCATGATTCGCCGCAACCCCCGCCCCCGTAACCCCCCTCCCGTGACCCCCCTCCCGCGATTCTCTGCAATCCCTCCCCTCCCGCGATTCGCAGCATCCACCCCCCACAACCCCCCCTCCTGTAATTCGCGGCACCCCCCGCGTCCCCCCCTTCTGCAATTCGCGGCACCCTCCGCGACCCCCCCTCCCGCGATTCGCGGACACCTAAGTTGCAATACAGGGCATCTCTCATACAATTCTAACCATATTTCTCATATACAAACGTTCACAAATTAAGGGGGCGCAGCCCCTTACGCCGGTGTGAAGAGCGCCCGTAGGGCGCGATGAATCACCTAGTATATATATATATATATATATATATCTATATATCTTTATTATTAGTCAGTAACCATCAAATATATTTTTAATTGATTTATCATATTTTTGATTAATAATGTATTGTCTATTCATTAAGTAGTAATTTTCTTAAGGACATCTGAGATTCACTGTTTTTTATTATTAATATCTTTTTGCATATGTATTGTTTTTCTGACTGAAATGTTTAGTCAGAAACTTACCAACAAAAGAGTTTCTATATTGCAATTGATTTAGTTTCTATATTGCAACTTATTTATTTATATTGCAATTTATTTAGGGCATTCGCTAAGTAGTTAAGTTTCTAAGGATATATAATATATAGTGTTTTTTATTATTAATGTCTTCCGGAATGTATACCGTGTTTTTGTGATTGAAAAATTTAGCCAGATATCCATTAACAAAAGAGTTTTTATATTTCATCTCACTTAGGACTTATAACTGTATTAGCAATTTTGCTCTGGATAAATTTGACCCATTTCCGCATTCCATTCACAGAATGTGACATACAGGCATGCTGGAGTAATGTGGATGTCCCGATACGTCACATCCTATCCTTGCCCCGCATAATGTGGGTCTGATGCGGCTAAAACAAGGCCTGTCCAGCCCGGAGGAAGCCCGAGGTGAGACACGGTGCTGCTGGTGATGACGCACTGTTGTCTAGGACGCGGCGCTTCAGGGTACGGGACAAGGACATCCATATAGTCAATGGATACCCTGAGGCCGGATTGGCCAGATTGGCCAGGATGTGAGTGAGTTTATTTTTATTCAAACTCCATTTATTTTATTAACCCCTTGAGTGGTGGGTTTTGCTGGGGCAGGACAAACCTATCAGGACAGGTTTGTCCTGCCCCAGCAAAACCCACCACAGAGTTCTGGGCCACCTCCCGTGTCTATCCCCCCTCCTGCCGGAGCCCCTCCCCAACATCTCTGCTCCGGCGCAGTACGCCAGAGCTCCTGTGCCCTGCCACTGCCCCAGCCGCCGATCATAATAGGTGGCAGGCTCTGGGATGTTTGGGAAGGCTCAGGAAGACTCAGGCACACGAAATCCCGAGTCCCCCCGAGCCGTGCCAAACATCCCTGAGCCTGCCGCCTGTCAATTTCTAGAACTAATGGCGGCGGGGACAGGGGAGCTCCGGTGTACCATCGCCAGAGCTGAGAGGTGAAGGGGATTGATGGGAGGGGAGGGGACAGCAGAGCGGCCACTGGGGGGGGGGGGCCAGACAGGTGATGCACCATTGGTGCACACCTGGACACCACTGGTGCACATCTTCATTTTAGTGGTATGCCGGGACAGCCCGCTGCGGGCATACCACTCAAGTGGTTAATCTAATAATGAAATCTATACATTGTTCTTTATCAAAATTGTATTATTATTATTATTATTATTATTTTGTTTATAAGTTTACTCTTTTTTATGTAAACAACACGCTGAGAGTCATATATTAAAGAAATAAATGAGTATGGGGACCTATGACCCTGGAAGCAAAATACTGATGTCCTTGGCTTCAATTATCGGAAGGAATAAATTGGTCGTATCATCGTGAGGTTTAAGCTCGGTCCAAACAACCATCTCTCTGGACTGATACCTCCAACGACACTGGGAACTTTAATTGTCAATTTGGACTCCACCCACTGGGACTGCTGCCTTGGTTCAGTGCAGGTTATATATCAGATACATGGTCCAACAATTGATTTGCACTTGTTACTAAAATTGTTATTTTTAATATTTTAATTACGACTTTCCCTATATTCCTTTAATTATGTATTAAAATTCTTTATATTGCTTCACTTGGTTGTGTATATCATTGGAAGCGCTGCCAACCCCCTCTTTTTTACCTGCAATCATAAAGCCACAGCCCTGAAAGAAAGAATGACTAATGCTGGGTACACACCAGAACGACTAGGGCCCGATCCCCTCAATCTAGATCCAATTCCGACCAATTGGATGTAGATTGGGTGGTGATTTGGCCCTTTTCTGTCCTGGTGTGGACCGATACCGATCCGATGCGCGGTCCCGCGGGTCGGTCGGTCGTTGTTGAGATCCTACCTGCTGCAGGTAGGATCTCAATGACGACCATACAGCCCGGGTGCGGGTCGCCATCGGATCGGACCCGCTCACGGTGCACATCGTGAGCGGGTCGTGCCCCCCCCGCGTCACCGTGAGCGGGTCGGACGAGACACTGACGACCCGCTCACGATGTGCATCGTGAGCGGGTCGTCCTGGTGTGTACCCTACATTACTCTTGCAAAATTGTAATTTTCAGATCCATTAACTAAAACCAATCCGAAATTTGAGTCTAAGGCTTCCACTAATCCGTTAAAGCATCAAGTTGGAAGTGATCATCTCTGTTGTCGGAGACCCATCCTAAAAATCCCGTGGCATGCCTTTGTTTTTACAAACACACCCAGAAAATGTGGGCTTCCTGTCAAGCAAACTGCTGATTTTCAATCAAATTTGAATTCTCTGAATAGTGATCTACAGTAAGCCAAATTAGACCCATAAGGCAACAGCTGTGAGAGCTTGGTTTTCTGTACACCAGCGAGCAATCTGTAGGAACACCTAGCACTGGCCATTGTACCTGAATCCATACTCACTGCATTCAAAGTATAATAGACCCACAGCAGTTTTGGCTGCCTTTAAGTCAAGCATACCACCAATATACCAATTCTCAGTTCTCTTTTCTGTATTTACATAGTCTTCAGCATTCCATATACATGGAAAATACATTTGTGAATTTGAAAGCCCAACTTTGCCATTCTGTTGAATCAGAGCAGCTCCTGGTGCGGTAAGGTAAACAGAGATGCTCATTCCCTCATTCTCGGCAATGAATGCACCAGCATGTGAGATGCTCATGCATCCATGATTGCTAGTGCGCTAGCCTCCATATCCTGGTGGTTCATGATATGCCAGCAATGATGGAGCTGGCTCCATATGAAAGTTTCTTTGAGATCTTGTAATAGAAAGAGGTTGTACATACAGTACTGTGGTCCTAATTCAGACCTGATTGTTAATTAGAGAATAATTTGATTGATTATTGAACGATTGTGCATGCATTCAATTGCATCACAAATAGTGACGTAAAATGCATATTGATTGTAAATGGAATCCTCTTGCAAAGAGGAAGCTGGGGTTTGGGGGTAGAAACCTGCCGTTTTCTGGGTGTGTCATGCCATCATAAGGTTTTTAACCAAATTTGTGCCTCAGATAAAGGCATTCGAAGACACAATGTGGATGATTTTAAGGAGTAAGGTGCATTTGCGAGTCAGGTGAATTAGCAAAGTTTACCTGATTATGAGAATCAGGATGAAAATTTGGATACTGCAATGTGTCTAACCTCAGGTTCCGAACCTGTCCCAATACCAAAAGCACACTTTTATCATAGACTTCCTTGTGGTACTTACTCCACTCAGGAGTCAGACTACAGCTGCAAGTCAGACAAGAGGCCAGAAGGTGCCTTTGATGCCTTCTTGCAGTTCTAGGCCAATGGCTCCAGCCAGCACCCATACTGTGTTTCTAGCCAGCACCCATACAGATTCCAGACAATTTTCCCTTATGTGTCTCCAGCCATACCTCCTTCTATGTCTCTAGTCAGACCACTCACTATGTCTAATGCCAGGCCGCCCTTTTGTGCCTTCAGTCAGCACCCTCCATTCAACCTTCACAAACCACATCTTATCTTATCCTGTGTCTTCAAGCTGTGGCTGCCTTCCTTGATCAACAGCCCGCTCCTGTGTACAACAGCAATGCATCGTGCTGGACGTCATCTCACACATGCCTTGTCTTAAAAATGCCCTACTACTGTAAATGCACCAGTGCCATCAACTCCCACACCAATGAAATGTACAGTAGCCAGGAGCCAGAGACAGCGGCCAAGGTGTTTTTCCCTGGAATTGCAGTTATTGCTATACCCCATGATGGTGGCATTGATGATATCAACAACAGTGAGATTGAATATGATGAGGACCTCTTCCGAATGTGATGATTTTCAACAATGTTTTCCACTTGAAGCTTATTGGTAGATGCATTCTGTTGGGGGTGCCCAAACAAATCAAGCACTTCAGCCACAAAAGTCTCAAACCTTGTTGCTGAAATTCTTGGATTGTTGAATGGTGCTTGCCATTTTTAATACACAACATAAAGGTGACTGGAAGGACAGTTCCATTATGCATCACTTTTCATAATGGGCTTTGTCAAGATTGTTCACATCTGAGAGGCAGACCCCATTTTCTGCAGCTCCTCCCCTTATTCAGAGTAGAATTATTAAATCAATTAATTTTCAAACTATATAATCATAACTTTTGAAATTGACAAGACTTTCCTTTGGCCTTGGGCCTCTGATGAAGTATGTGTGGTATTATATGAATGCATTCTAATATACCCACAAAGTAGATGAACTGTTAATTATACAAAAAGATACATATTTCTTTAACATTTTGCTGATGATTTAATATATCATTATCAATACATTTTGCCTGTATTTTATATATACACACATACACTAGGGGTCTTGTTGGTCACTAATTAAGATGCCAGACAGTAGGCCCTTTGGGGCAGTTGTCAGTGTCAAAGGACAGTATTTCTCCTGAGCATCACCTTGGCTGCACTATATAATCCTGCCTTGAAACTATAATTACATCTTCATGAGTTATCCAGAAAGGCATCCTGCAAGGCTTCTAAATGCATCCTGCAACTACTGTATGTACAGCATCTGTCAGTGAGCCACATTACTGATATCCAGGTGTTACACGTCTTTACAGATGTACAGAAAACTGCCTTAGTCCAAAACATCATTGGTAACTATATGATTATGCTTTTTTATATACCATTTGATAAGATTAAAAACACACAGAAATCTGACTCAAACCTTCAAAAGAGGACAGGTGGTGTTCGCTGTAGTCCAGACCTGTCCAACCTGTGGCCCACTAGCTGTTGTGAAACTACAAGTCCCATCATACTTTGCCACAGTTATGCTATTAGGGAATGCTAAAACTATGGCAAGGCATGATGGGATGTGTAGTTTCACAACAGCTGGAGGGCAGCAGGTTGGACATGCCCGCTGTAGTCCATGTACTTTCCTCAGTTTATTGAAACATCATTTATTTTGAAAATTGTGTCGGCTGCAAGTAAGAATTTAACTTATTTAAAAAAAACTCCCTTCTTGAAACTCTCTTCCGTCTTGTAATTGTATGATCACTATGTATTCTCTACAGTTAACTGACTATACCTGCATCTTTTGAGTTCAGTAATATATAGTAATATTTAAATGTGCTAAATTTGTTGCTGTGGAAGTTTGAGGCAGGGAACACATCTAAATATATATATATATCAGCAGATAGGGCAGTGTGTTCTGTCACAAATGGGCATTGCTCTGTTAATCTATGTGTGTCTCCTATTGTAAAGTCCTGGAGACTGCCAAACAAACATATTTCCAAACTCTCATCGCTGCTCTAACTCCAAGCAACTTTTTCATGCATTTAAATCACTTCTCAACCGTCCCTTACCCATCCCACAAACACAAACACAAACACAATTCTGACCCCAAGGGGGAAATGTAATAGGATGAGAGATTCAGAAAGTGAGAGATTTGGTACGATATCTCCAGTTTTTTAAAAGCAGCAATCATTTAGAATGCAAAACCAGTTTGATTTTGACGTTTAAATGATTGCCACTTTAAAAAAAAAAACCTGGAGATTTTTCACCAAATCTCTCACTTTCTGATTCTCTCATCCTATTAAACTTTACCCCAAATCTCTCTCTCAAATTACCACCCCATCTTTCAGCTCCCATGCCCCTCCAAGCTACTTAAAACCCTTGCCTAATTTTGCCTCGCGCACTTTCTTAACTCAAACTGATTGGGCCCACTTCAGTCCGGCTTAACTGTCCAACATTCCACAGAGACAGCACTGAATAAAAATAAATTAGTTAATGAGATGGTCCAAAGGCCATTACTCACTTGTTATTCTTCTTTATAAATATGTTGCCCATTCTTTTCTCATACAAATATTACAATCCTTACATCTTTGTTTGGGACACAGCCCTTTCTTGGTTCTCATCCTATCTATCGAGTCGCTCTTTTCATTTCTCTGATTTTACCTCCTCTTCGCTACCGCAATACCGCAAGGCTTAGTCTTAGGTACCTCTCTTTCTCAAGCTATATCACATCACTTGACAATCTAATCAGCTCTTTTGGATTTCAAAATCATCTGTATGCAGATGATACTTAAATCTACCTATCCTCCCTAGACTTGTCACTGAATGCCTTTCTGCCGTTTCATCTTGGATGTCATCTCACCAACTGAAACTGCATATTTTGAAAACTGATTTAATTGTAATTTATAAATTATTTTTTTCTAATTGAAATTAAGTACTAAATAATCTATACCCATTAAAAATACAATGCATTTAGTCCAGTTTGCCAAATTTATTTCATTATAATATTATGGAGAAGCATGCCATGCTCTTCTGAAGAAACTAAAATCTGCTGGATGTTATAAACAAACCAATCATTATTACATGAGTTTATACACATGTTAACATCACTTGTAAAAAACTTTTTCTTTTATTAGGCATTCAAGTCATGAAGAATGGAAGATTTAAACACAACAATGATCAAAGAATTTATTTTGTTGGCATTTTCCAGCTTCCACCAGTTCCAAATATTACTTTTCATTGTTATATTAATTATGTATATTACTAGTGTCACTGGAAACATTGCAGTTATTGTTCTTGTTAAGACTGCAAACTCGCTTCATTGTCCAATGTATTATTTTATCTCTGTATTTGCAGCTTTAGAACTGTCCTTTGTGACTGTTACTGTTCCGAAGCTTCTAGCTAATTTAGTTGAGCGCAGCAAGACAATCTCTTTCATTGGATGCTTTGTACAGTTATATGCCTTTAATGCTCTTGGGGTAACAGAATGTTATTTGCTTGCGGTTATGGCATTTGACAGAGATTTGGCAATTAATTATCCTTTAAGGTACTCGGCAATCATGAGCAATTTTTTTTTTATACTGGTGGTTACACCTTTCGCCATTAGTTTTATAATTGCCCTAATTCCCACAATCTTCACAGCTTATTTATCATTTTGTGGACCCAATAAAATAAACCATTTTTTCTGTGATTTAGCCCCAGTACAGAACCTGGCTTGTTCTAATCCCTACATCAGCAACATAGTGACATGTGTGGCAGCTGTTTTTGGAAGCCTTACTCCTTTTACCCTTATTATAGGATTCTACACCCACATCGTTGTTATTATTACCAAAATTAAGAGCATGGACAGTAAATACAAAGCGTTCTCCACTTGCTCCTCCCATTTAATAGTTGCCTGTCTCTTCTATAGTACAGTAATCATTGTCTACCTGAAACCCCAGGGCAGTCAGTATGATAAGTTCCTTGCTTTGATGTACACGGTCATCGTTCCTATGCTGAACCCTTTCATCTATACTTTAAGAAACAAAGACGTCAAGGAAGCTCTTCTTAAGCTCAGGTCACACAAATTAAAATTCGGACAAGGTGATTAACACTATTATGCAGGATGAATGCATTTTTATGAATGACTGATTCTGAGCCATAAATTGCATCATCTGTGTGTGCATAGCATGCCAGTTCTCCATCTGGCTCTTTATGCAGATGCCACTAAAAGACACAATCATCTATTGCATCTTTGCAGATTTACCATGGAGTGTGGCCTCCAATATAAACAATTATGCATCTGAGTTTGCAACTGAATCAGTAAAAGGCCTGAGATGCAGGAACTGTGTGACTTTTTAGCAACAATCATCATCAACAACAATAGAAATAACGCCTACATATCCATCATTTCCAATATAGGGGACTAATGTATTCAAGATCCCTGTAGCTCAAAATTGCAATGCTCCTTCCCAAACTCTCCAACTGTAAGATACTGTGCATGCATCTGTTAATATGGGGACAAGTTGCCAATATATTGTTGAGTGATGCAAGGTATAGCATATCATGAAAATATTGTTTTGAACTACTAAACACTTTTGCTCTTGGACATCTAGAACACAGGTTCACAAACTAAGTCTTAGGAACCCCACACAGTTCTTGTTTTCCTGGTCACCTGTTACATTTTAAAATGTGACAGTTAGTGATACATAGTGCCCTTGCCGGGTGACATGGAATATGTTGACTGTATCGCTTCCTAGGGACTGAGTTTGAGCCCCAATTACATAGAACAGTGGTTCTCAGGACCCCACACAGTTCACGTTTTCCGGGTCACCCAACAGGTGCACTCATTACTGACTGACACATTAATTAAATAAAGAACTCTGTTTAAACTTTATTTACATGTTACAGTGTGATGTGGACATGGTAAGGGCACATGATACATACAGGAAAGTAAATAGGTTATCAAGGTGCAAATAACAATTAATCAGCCAGTCTTACAGACCAGTGTAATAAAACAAAACACAATGTCAGATCAGCACACAATCGGTCCAGTCTTTATACAATCAATACGGTAAATTCAGGTTGCGCATCTGATGTGACAGAAAAACACATGAGCATAGCATAATACTGTACTTACATCTACAGTACACTCCAAAGTTTTCTCCACTGCGTAAATAAAGATTGGAAGAAAGGGCTTCCAAGGAATACACATCTCAGCTTCATAGATTATGTGATTGAGCAAACCAATAGTTTAAATGCAATCTAGAAATGCTTCCTCTGAATCACAAACATTGCCTATTGTTGCATTTCTGGACCTAACATATAATAACTGATTGTTTTTGAAGTGAAACTTATTAGCTGACAGTAACTAATAGTTAAAGGATATACATAGATATGCAGATACCATAGGCATGCGCACATTGAGTGTTAGGGGTGCACAGGCACCCCTAATGCTGTGCCCACCCTAATAACACCATCCTGGTGCTGGCAATACCTGCAATACCTTTTACCAAAGACTTTTGGTTTTTAGAACTGTATTTTATTAAAAGAAGCATCCAAAATTATGTGTATTTTACAATGTTAATTGTACTAGAAGATTGTCATATCCCTACATACTTGCATCATCCATTTATGTTTTTGACTTTATTTGCATGTACTGTTACACAGACAGGAGATTATGTTGTGGCTGAGAGACATTTTATATTGTAGTGAGTGCCAATTGATGATGATAGACACGCCTGATTGGTGGTGATAGACACACCCAATGGGCAGTGCTTGGCACTCCCCTTTGACGGTGCACCCCCTAAAATAAAATGTGCTGCACACGCCTATGGCAGATACACAGGACTTGCCAAAAGGAAGAGTGATGTCTTCACCACAGTAGGGTAACAGTACCACTGTACCCTTGAGCTGCTCCAAAGATCCTGTTTTACAAGCCTAAGCCTTGGTGGCTGCATGTTACCAGCGTTGGACTGAAGCATGAAGGGAAAATAAGAATCTTCTATGGATGGATTTGCTGGAGAGATGTGACCATATGATAAACTGGGTGTAGCCAGTGAACAGAGAGGCCTTGCCATCCATTAGAGGATACCTGTATACCCCACAGAGCACAATAAACTTAGTAGCAGTTGGTCCTCATTTAGATACAATACTGTGTCCAAATACTTGTATTATTTTTCCTTGTATGCATGCAAATATCATTACAAAATAAAGGATCAAAGAACATATTTGATGAGGACTAGTAAAAAGATAACTGAACAGAGACACATCACTGAAGGTCAAACACAGAATAAATAGAATCCTCAATCTTGTTGGCACAGAAGCAATGATAAAATAAAGAGCACAAGAAAAATAGACTGAACCCCCTGCAAAGACAACACACTTGTCACTTTGATGACATCCCCATGTCCTTTATATTCCATCAGATCCATTGACATCTCCATATATGCCATTAAAGCCTTCAACATGTCTTATATGACATCATACTTGACCACATGCCCCTTTTATATTATTGGAACCCTTCCAAATGCCCTTTCATGGTATCTCACTCCTTCACATGCTTCTAATATGCCATCGGTACCCTCTACATGCCCCTTATACATAATAAGACTATTCCATCTGCTTCTTATAGGCCATCCAATGCCCCTTATTATACTGTACATATATCTAAAATTCATTGGTTTGCTTGTTTGTTTGTCTGTCCAATTGGGATGAAACCAATGTGATGTGGTTCAGTTGTATCCTGACCAGATTTTAGATTAGGGTTAGGATTCCAGTCAGATCACCTGTGGGTGCATGTTGGGCATAACTGTAACCAAGTTCTGGCCCTCCCACTGGATGAATTTGGATAAAAACTCCACAGAATGTTAATGCCGGGGAGGGGGGATTTACTAAGATGGGAGTTCTATTTCAGAAGGGATGTTGCTATGGGCAACCAATCAGTTACTATCTATTATCTTCTAGATTTTTCTAAATAAATAAGAAGTAGATTCTGCCCATTTTTATCACCTGAAGTGGCTTAATGTGTATCTGTTATTCTCAAAATTGCTTAATCAATGTGAAACTCATAAAGTTGGTCTGATTATTAAAGTGTGTACCTTCCATAAGATAATAAAACAGAATAGAATGGGGGCATGGCTTGGCCACTAGAGGGAGCGGACGTATGCTGCAGGGGCTCACGTTCACTACACCTGATTTGGGCATCCCTCTGAGATTACTGGGCACCATCTCTAGTTGGGTTGCCCCACTACAGTGACTTACCGCACCAGCAGTCAAGCAAGGTCCGCGGAATCGGGGAGCACTTCAGAGGCTCCTACGGATTGCGGCCTGCCCAGACTGCACAAGCCACGGCCTATACTTTCCTGCACCTCCAGAAACTGACCACGGGACATCTCGCCTGGTGACTGCGACCCCACCTGTTGCTGCATCAGCCGCTGTCCTGTGAGACCTGGAGCTGGAGGATGTTCCTTAATTGGTAGTCTCTGGCCTGGAAAAGGACTAGGCCCTGACATCCTGTCATGTGGGTGGCCACCTTGGGAGGTGAGACCCTGTGTCCATAACTGAATAGGCCAGTATACCGTATCTCTCCAGCCCCTCACTCTAACATTGTACAGTATGTGGCTGAATTCCCTGTACACCACATATATAACATTACCCACCTTCTCTGCAGTACAGCAAGAAAAGTACATCTGCTTACTTCCCAGATATACACCAGTATTTGCACTTCCACCCAGTGCCATAGTACTTTCTGGCAATTGTCCAGCTCATTGGATTTCACTCTACATTTAAATTACAATTGGCTGCACTTGTTTTCACTGTAATACTCTTATTTACACTAGCAGCCCTGTTGAATGTCTTTAATGCTGCTTTACACTGCATATAATATACAGTAATAGAAACTTCAAGTGTTGTACTATCTGGAATTGACATATGTCTGACTTCTACATTCCACACTACTAAGCCGGCCTGCAGCCTTTTCTGACTCCAAACTACTACAGGTTGAGTATCCCGTATCCGAATATCCGTTATCCGAATTATTCCGAAAACCATACATTCCAGAAAGTGAAAAAAAAATGTTTTTTTGCTAAAAACTCACTGAGGACATCTGTAACAGCACTACTGAGGACATGATATGTAACTGACATTATATATGTACAAGAAAATGATTGCTTGGCCTTCAAATTCAATATCTGAGATAGTACACAAATTTTGTTTCATGTTTTGAAACCTTGTTTTTTGAACAAATAAAATATATTTGTGTGCATTTCATGTGGTAATAAAATATATATGTGTGTATTTTATGTGTTTATACAGCATAAATGCAAGATACTTCAAAATACATCATTTAACTATTAAAATATTCCGAAATACGGAATAATCCGCTATCCAAAATTCTCCTGGTCCCGAGCATTTTGGATACGGGATACTCAACCTGTACTAGTTTTTTTTATCAATGCCATAATGTGACAGGACACACAAATCTCTGTCACTGCTCCCAATTTTCAAATCTTTGAAATCACCAGACCATGACCCCCTGATTCCCCACGAGTTATGAGGTGGGGTGGATAGTGCTGTGCTCCTGGACAACACTTTGCAACAGGGACTCAACTATCTGGCAATGATCAATTGTTGAATGACCATTAACTTCTTATATTCCTTGGTTTTTCATCATTTTTCACACGCCACGGTTGATGGGGAAAAATAAGAAAGGGGGGCAGACTCCTGCCATTAAGAAATCAGTTGATAATTCTTCTCAATCCAACTTGCTTCAGTACCTCCAACCTGATCTGGAAGACCAGGACTCTCACGCATCCTCACCCTCCTTGAGTTCACCTGACACTATTGAAGGAATGGCATCCTCAGCCTCTTTAATGCTTGACAATGAGATGTCCACCTCAATGGCTGAAGTTATGGCTTATTTATGTACCTTACCTATGAAAAAAGATCTTACTACTAAACGAGACTTCCTTGAATTGGAATAAAAAATCTGTGACACAGTTAAGTCTGAGATCTTGGCTCTCCAAACGGACATCTCTCAAATAACACATAGAGTCTCAGACATAGATGATCACGTCGATGAGGTCTCCTCATTTCAACATAAATTGTATGATACAGTCTCCATGTAAGCTCAAGAACTTAAAGCTTTGTCGAGATGATCTCGATGACAGAGGCAGAAGGAATACCCTAAGGAACCGAGGGCTTCCTGAAGATGTACAGGGCTCAGGAATAATTAATGCTTTCACCAAAATGTTCAATGAGCTTCTATATGCCAAACTGGACAATACCATTTTATTTGATAAAGCTCATAGAGCACTTCCACCAAAGGGCTTACCATCTGAAGCTCCCAAAGACTATATTTGTCACCTTCACTACTTTCATGAGAAGGAGGAGATCCTCACCAAGGCCCATGAATTGGACCATCTAGAATTCAATGACTCAACAATCCATATATTTCCTGACTTGTCATGGCAGACACTTCAAAAATGTAGATTTTTAACCCCTTGACTTAACTAACCTGTTACTATACCTTCACAATTTTTGTATTATGTTACCTTTGTTCTGGAGTAATGGCGCAGCTGCCACACCCCAGTTGGGTCTGCCTGCCAGTTATTTCTGGCCCTTTGGTCAAGGGTTTTTATCCCTACGACTTAACTGCGGGGATATTTTCATATTTCTAATTTTATTTTGTGCTTGTATTAAATATGTTGTTTAATGTTGCTTTCTCTAGCTTGCTGCTTTTTTCTTTCTTTTTCTTTCTCCCACCACCTCTTTTTTCATCTCCTACCTCCTGTCATCACTGCGACTTGGAAGCGCCCCCCCCAGCTCCAGTCACAGAATCCTCATTGAAGAATGGTAAGCCACAAATTTCTCTACGACATGTCTTTAGTAGTACTCTAGGCTTTTATGGTGTCTTCTGATATTAAACTTTGCTCCTTCAATGTGAAGGGGCTTAACATCCCTTTAAAGAGATCCACTTTACTGAGGGAACTCTATATCGAACATGTAGACATAACCTTCATTCAGGAGACACACTTTAAATCCCAATCCCAATTATCACTATCCACAAGTCTTTTGTAGCAATAATCCTTTACGTAAATCACTCGGGACAGCAATCCTTCTCGATGACTACAAACCAGTGATATCACTCACTTAATCCTCGAAGATGGTAGATGGCAGGTCTTGAAATGTAAAGTTTTTGATCAAATGTATACCTTTGCCAATGTATATGCCCCTAACCACGGCCAGATACAATTCCTAAGACAATTAGAACTTATTAAAGAAGGTTGTTTAATTATTGGTCACTAGACCAGGAGTTAGATTGCTCCCCTGTTTCAACTAGGCGATTGACTCGTGACCATTGCCTAACTTCCCATCTCTTCCATGAGTTCCAATTAATGGGTTTATGGAGGACTCAGCATCCGTTTGAAAAAGACTACACTTTCTTTTCTTCCCCTCACAACACATACACCCGCCCAGACTACTTCCTGGTTAAACACAGGTTTCTACATATCTTTGGCTCCAGTAAAATTGGTCATATAACTTGGTCAGATCACGCGCTGTACATGCTACTGTGAATCTTTTCTCAACCCCTACTAAACTATGGATGTGGCGACTTAATAATTCCCTTCTTCAGGATCCCAAATGTAAAGCTAGCCTTGAATATGTAATTTCAGAATATATTGAAACAAATGACACAGCAGATGTTAATCCGATTTTAATTTGGGAGGCGCATAAATGTGTACTTTGTTGGAAATGTATACAACTCGGCTCCCAACTTAAAAAAGAACGCTTTGCCCAGAAACGGCAGCTTATTGAAAAAATTACCATTTTAGAAACTAAACATCAGATTTCACTCGACGCAAATGTTCTCCTTGAACTAACGGAAGCTTGAAAGGCACTTAATTAATTCTTATGGGATAAAATTAAACTAGGGATTATTAAATGCCATCATATATTGTATTTATGGGGCAACAAACCAAGCTCTATGCCAGTAAGAGCACTGCGTACTCAGAGGCTGCAGTCTTATGTCTACTTTATCTGAGAACCAGGAAATCAGGTCTCACGCACACTGCCCCAGATCGCTCATTCCTTCCAAAAATACTATGCCTCATTCTATAACCTGAATAAAGACAAAACCCCCCTCCAGGGAATTAAAGATATTGATATAGAGATATCTAACTGAGGTTGATTACCCACGCTTTCCTCAAGAAGAGTAGGATTCTCTAGATCAACCCTTTATTTTGGAGGAAGTAGAGATGGCACGGAACTACGCCAAATGGAAACATTCCGGGGCCAGATGGCCTCCCCGTTATTTATTATAAAACTTTTATACAGTCATTGATGCCTCTCTTCTTGAAAGCATGCAACTCTGATTCTAGCGACTCAGGATTCACCACACAAGCCCTAGATGTACATATTACTGTAATTCCCAAAGAGGGTAAAGACCCTACACAATGCACGAGCTACAGGCCCATACTGTATCTCTCGTTAACTGCGATGTAAAACTCTATACTAAATTGTTGGCAGGTCAATTGAGTCGCCTCCTCCTGTCGGTGGTACATAATGATCAGGTGTGATTTATTTTGGGTAGAAAAGCTAAAGACTATACTGTACCTCAAAGGGTATTAACCTTATTCATTTAGCCAAACCTAGTTTTTCTCATATGGTTCTCTAATCCCCCAATGAAGAGAAGGCTTTCCACTGAGTTGACTGGTTATTCATGGAAGGCTTCTGGGGTCTGGGCCCGGCTTCCCTTCATCATATTTTAACCATATATAAACACCCTACAGGTAGAGTCCGGGATAATGGAATACTCTGCGATACCCTTTGAGATAAATAATGGCATGAGACAAGGCTGTCCCCTATCCCTGCTCATATTTGTCTTCTGTATGGAAGCTTTAGCTAGAGCAATCAGGGCCAACCCGAACATCCACGGCATATGAATCAAAGACATTTATTTTAAACTAGCATTATACGCAGATGACCTCCTCGCAATGATAAAAGACCCGATTACATCTCTAACCGCCATTATGAAGGAATTCCATAGATTTAATGAACTCTCTATTTTTAAAATTAATTTTACTAAATCAACCACAATGAATATTTCTACTACCCACCAGGTTATCGAAGGACTTCGGGATTAGTTTCCGTTCGCTTGGCACCCTGCTCAAGTATTTTGGAGTTATTTTAACTAAAGAGAGCTCAGATTATATTGTTCAAATTTTCTCCCCTTACTACATAAATTTAAATTAGACCTTGATAAATGGTCTACACTTTCTCTTACTTGGTTGGGCAGGATTAATACTGTTAAAATGTGGATCCTTCCCAAAATTCTATATCTACTCCAAGCTTTGCAGATATCAATCCCTAACACCTTTTTCAAGACACTACAGTCATTAGTGAGTAGATTTATTTGAGGTAAAAGAGGACATCGCCTTTCTCAATTTACACTAACATGCACCCGCTCGGAAGGAGGCCTTCAGCTACCTCATTTTATTAGCTACTACCATACCGTACATCTCACTAGAATATTGGAGTTGTCTAGACACCCTGTGACCAAACAGTGGCCTTTAACTATAGAAACAGTTAGAGACTTACCCTCACATATTATCCCATGACTCCAAACTGTATTGCAAACAAAATCCCCAACCCTCAACCCACTCTTAAAATATGGAAAAAATTCAAACAGATGGAATCCTTCAGACCATCTCCCTCTCTCCTGACACCTTTTTTACTGAACCCTGATATGCCCCCAAACCATCTCTCTTTATCTCCTGCATCGGTTTGGTCCAAATCAGGGATCTCGAGCCTTAATCACCTGATTTGTTTAGACGTATTCTGTTCTTTCACAGATTTACAACATACTCATGGGTTACCCTCTAGCTCATTTTGGGCTTATTTACAAATAAGACATTATATTACCAAACTCCCTCCACGAACCATAGGTTGGATACCGACTAGATTTGAATCACTATGTTTATCCGAATCCCTGCCATGACACTTTATCTCCTTACTATATAAACAGTGCCTTACTACTCCCACTCCACAACCCCTCCCATTCGTTTCAGCCTGGCATAAAGAGTTAAATAGGGTACTAACTCCTGAACAGTGTCGTATTTTTCAATATACCTATGCTAGTTCCCCTTCTTTACAAATTTTCAAAACACAATATAAAATTGTTTCTAGATGGTAACGATGTCCCGGCCGTGTCCATCAAATGTTTCCTAACATATCAGCGCAATGTTGGAGATGTGGCCACTCACCTGGTACTCCGAATCTGGTGGCTTTGCCCCATAATTACCGCTTTCTGGAAACAAGTCCATTCCCTTACTAAACGAATCACAGGATTGCCTATTCCAGAGACCCCTGAATTCTGGTTGCTTAATTTAATGGACTTTCCTATTTCTCAATACAAAAATTCTCTATTACGGCATTTATTAAATGTCGCTAGGGCTACTATCCCATGTTTTTGGAGATCTGGGGTACAACCACCACTTTTGAAATGGTTTCAGAAAATTGATTTATATATATATATATATATATATATATATGCAAAAGTTGTGGAGGCACTCAGGAGATTCCCATGGAACTGCACGGCGGCAGTCAAACGCGGTAACAGAAGGTAGACAAGACGGTCTATGTGCCAACGTTTCGGGTACAAACCCTTTATCAAGACATAACCAGAAAACAAAGACTTACTTACATTTATAGGGCTGTGTGGGGGCAGGGGGCACCTCGTGCAACCATCACCTGCACGGCACCCGGCGAGCGGAAGATGACGTCACCCCAAACCTGGAGTCGGGGAATCCGGGGTCACCGGGGGGCGTGTCCAATTATACAAGTGCTGGTGACCATGGAAACGAAAAACGCCGTCTGACGCGCTCCTGTCAAAGCAGTGTGCGCGTCAGCGGTATGTGGAAGGGGGACATCGGAACAGAGCTGGCAGGGGTCTGCCTGGTGCCGCACTTGTTCTGTTTGCACGGAGGCTGCGGGACACAAGAGAGGCATAATCAGCTACACTACGGCAAAACGACATATATAATAAAAAAGCTGTACATAACACTGACATGTCAGACATGTCAGACAACATTATAACGGGCTGAAAGCAAGTGTCATATATAATACATGATAGCGTGAAAGAGTGGGAGAGATCTAGAGATGAAAGCTGTGTGTAGAAACCTATGTGTGGGACTACGTGGGCAGAAGTGGTGTGCTGCGTGCAAAAAAAAGGTGCTGAAATGAAAGTGCTGAAAGGAAACCAATGGTGAGGTGGAAAAAACCGTGATCTGTGTGCTAGAGGGAACGGTCAGTATGGTACAGTGAATGGAGCAACCTCAATGAGGGTTGTGTGAAAAATGACCTAAGTGTATGTGTCTAATGGGGGGGGGGGGGAAATTACGATATGTGTGTGAGGGAAAAAGAGACCTGATCAGGAGGAAAAGGAGTGGAGTAAACCATGAAAGAAATGAAGAAATATAGAGATGCAAAAGGAAATATACATATAATGCACAGGACTGGTGGGAAAAACGATAGGTGAGGGACAGAGCTGCGAGGGATGCATGTGATTTAAAGGGCTAAAAATGGACAAGGATCAGGGGGATGGCCAGAATGAAGGGGTTATGTCTTGTAGGTGAAGAAACAGGGCCTACAAGACATAACCCCTTTGAATAAAAAATACCTACTGTGCACCATTGATGTGGTATCGCTGTATACTAGCATACCACACAGCAGAGGCCTGGAATCAGTAAGACGCTCAGTACAGAGCAGCGGCATCTACACTGGTCCTGATTGCAATTTCTTTACAGCACTATTGGACCTAGCCCTCTCTAACAATTATTTTTTGTTTGACAACCAATTCTACTTGCAACATTCGGGGGTGGCGATGGGTTCTTGCGTCGCTCCCAGTCTGGCTAACATATTTATGTTTTACACTGAAAATGACTTATTCTTCTCCAACCCAGCTTATGCTGCGAAAATCAAAATGTACTACAGATACATCGACGATATCATCCTGCTGTGGGATGACACTGAGGCCAGCTTCATCTCCATGATGGAATGCATCAATGACACTGACGCAGACATCAAATTCACCTTCACTTGCAGCTTTGACAGGATCAACTTCCTAGATGTCCAGATTACACAAACAGATGATCTACAGCTCAATACCACAGTGTATCATAAGGCCACTGACAGAAATACGGCACTGCTTGGGAGCAGCTTTCACCCTCCAAATGGTCACTCCCTTATTCACAGTTCTTGAGAGCCAGAAGAATCTGCAGCAACCTTAAGGACGCGGAAGCTGAGTTTAAAGACATGGCTAAAAAATACTCAGCCAGAGGGTATCCCATCAAGCTGCTACGCTGTACCAGCGAAAAAGTCCTTAAAATGGACAGAAACTCCCTGCTGGTCCCGACACCCCCCTCTACATCCTCAGACAGGATAATCTGGACCCAATGTTTCTCTACAGCCAGCAATGAATTGGTTAATTCTGCCAAAATAATTTGGCCCCTGGTTGCCAGCAACCCTGAATTACCAGCTTTGAAAAACAGCAATTTGATGCCAGCTTTTAAACGTAGTAAAAACATCAAAGACTTGGTCGTACACAATGACGTCTCACGTCTTAAGACTGATACCCCGACCACTTTCCTAAAAAGAAAAAACGGTAATTTCAGATGTCTGAAATGTGTTACCTGCAGTGGCCTAGAAATAGGTGATTATTTTTTCCACCCACACTCAGGAGCCAAAATTCAGATCAAACACCCCCTGTCATGCTCCAGCCGCTACGTGGTATACTACATCAAATGTCCTTGTGGTTCCATGTATATCGGTAAAACGATTAGACAATTTAAAGAAAGAATCGCCTTACATAAATCGAGCATCAGGGCAGCACTTGGCCCCAAAGGATCGGACCAACCGGTCGCCCGCCATTGGAAGCTGTTCAACCATACCCTTCCAAGCTTAAAGTATAAAATCATTGACTGTATTCCAGAAAATCCCCGTGGGGGTGACAGAGGACGAGCACTACTGAGATGTGAATCCAAATGGATCCATAGACTAAACACAGTTCAACCTCATGGACTTAATGAGATCCTTCCTCTCTCCTGCTTTTTATAAATCTGGACTTTGGCTGTTGTACCCCTTCATTCTGGCCATCCCCCTGATCCTTGTCCATTTTTAGCCCTTTAAATCACATGCATCCCTCGCAGCTCTGTCCCTCACCTATCGTTTTTCCCACCAGTCCTGTGCATTATATGTATATTTCCTTTTGCATCTCTATATTTCTTCATTTCTTTCATGGTTTACTCCACTCCTTTTCCTCCTGATCAGGTCTCTTTTTCCCTCACACACATATCGTAATTCCCCCCCCCCCCATTAGACACATACACTTAGGTCATTTTTCACACAACCCTCATTGAGGTTGCTCCATTCACTGTACCATACTGACCGTTCCCTCTAGCACACAGATCACGGTTTTTTCCACCTCACCATTGGTTTCCTTTCAGCACTTTCATTTCAGCACCTTTTTTTTGCACGCAGCACACCACTTCTGCCCACGTAGTCCCACACATAGGTTTCTACACACAGCTTTCATCTCTAGATCTCTCCCACTCTTTCACGCTATCATGTATTATATATGACACTTGCTTTCAGCCCGTTATAATGTTGTCTGACATGTCTGACATGTCAGTGTTATGTACAGCTTTTTTATTATATATGTCGTTTTGCCGTAGTGTAGCTGATTATGCCTCTCTTGTGTCCCGCAGCCTCCGTGCAAACAGAACAAGTGCGGCACCAGGCAGACCCCCGCCAGCTCCGTTCCGATGTCCCCCTTCCACATACCGCTGACGCGCACACTACTTTGACAGGAGCGCGTCAGACGGCGTTTTTCGTTTCCATGGTCACCAGCACTTGTATGATTGGACACGCCCCCCGGTGACCCCGGATTCCTCGACTCCAGGTTTGGGGTGACGTCATCTTCCGCTCGCCGGGTGCCGTGCAGGTGATGGTTGCACAAGGTGCCCCCTGCCCCCACACAGCCCTATAGGGGCTGGTTATGTCTTGATAAAGGGTTTGTACCCGAAACGTTGGCACATAGACCGTCTTGTCTACCTTCTGTTACCGCGTTTGACTGCCGCCGTGCAGTTCCATGGGAATCTCCTGAGTGCCTCCACAACTTTTGCATATATCTCTCCCCTTGCGGGACGGAAATGCACCTGAGTCTTATCTTTGTCTGCGAGTGCCAGGAATCTACACATCCTATATATATATATATATATATATATATATATATATATATATATATATATATATATATATATATATATATATATATATATATATATATATTAAAGGAGGATCTGACCTCCTTCTCTAAACAAACCTCAACCAATTCACTACCCCTTGTTTGACTGGCTCCAATTTAAGGAAATGCCGGAATACAAACAACAAATGTTACCTTCCTACTACGACCCAATAAGCCGCAGCAGCATCAGGATCTTTCCTTTTTTACTTTATTTAAGTATTATTTTGTTTCTAATATCTTTCCCTCTTACTTCTTTTTATGTCACTATCTCTTTTTCTCTTTCTATCTATCTCATCTTGATGCAAAATGACACAGTAATCGAGTTATGTTTATTCATATATTACAGACTCGACACGTAAGCAGATTTTCTTTCAAATTTGTTTATTTTCATGCCGAACACAATGCGGTTCATTCATTGTCTTCTTTATTTCCATGACTTACAAATTGTGATGTTTAACATGACTTGCATCTGTAAAGAGTTTATTCCACTTTTTTCTTGATTCTTAATAAAACAGAATAAAAAAAAACAAAAAAAAACCAGAATAGAATTTAAGTGAGAATAGATCAGATAGGCAGAGAGGTAATGTTAAATGTAGAACTGTTTTATTTTTCATTTTAATATTTTAATATATTTTAAGATGTTCTTATCTGTACACTTTACCACTTTTTATACATCCTAGGATAGGAATACGTCTTTCAGCATTTGTCATCTTCTACTTTATGGGATTCCATTTCCTTTACAGATCTCACGAGTTTTATCTAAAAAAATGCATAATTTTCTACATTTGTATCCACTTTAGTTTTAGGAATAAGGATCAAACTTTGAAAGTCAAAACAAAATTACAGTAAGTGTTAAGGTGCCCACACACTTGTCCGATTTGGGCCGATTTCACCTCATCCCGACTGATTGGGCAGAGAAATTGGCTCAAATCAGATGTGTTTGATGTCCTCTTTGGGTCCGATGCGTGGTCCCATGTGCATCAGACCTGAATCGGAGGTCGGACCTACTAATTGTCTGACCTCCATCTCGGACCCCCCTCCCAGCGCCGCAGAATGGGGTCATATGTGATACATCTCATGTAAAAAGACCACATGCGATGAATCGCTAAGGGGAGGTCGGATGGCCATACACTGTTGCGATACATCACAGTAGTGTATGGCCACCTTTAGGCCTAACTCAATGCCTTATTCTAGCCATGGTAATAATGGCCTCATGATCTAATCACAATTCTTTGCTAGTGTTTCAACCCTCTATTTTTTCCCCAAAAAAGTGTGTCTAGATCTATACAAATAGGCTGCAGACTTAATGAATTAATCAGACAAATGTAAATGTTTTATTTGCTTAGATGCAATAAGAAAATAAATTACCAGGTACATTCTATTTTAGGACTAATGCGCCCTCGGCTGATTTGAGTAATCTTCCAAGTCTCTCCGCAGCGGTACCTGGAGAAATCTCAGAACACATCTACTGCATTTTGGATTGCCAAATCTTTTGGGTGTTTAATCCTTTGTGTACTTCAATAGTTATCCATAAATTGTGAGATACTGAGTGCATATTTCTTTGTGCTTATGGAAGCCAGAATTGTCAGTTTGTATCCATGACCCTATAGACAGCAGAGGCCTCTCTCCTCTTTAACATACCTCTTGGTGAGTACATCTCCACATTTGCTGACCAAAAAACATGGCTTTCACCACTTGTAGTGCAACATAGTTTTGCCAAGAGGCACCGTTATTTGCATGTTTCTGCTTTGCTCCCAACACAGGGGTACATTTTGTAAAGTTTCTAAAAATGAAAAGAGGTGATGTCGCCCAAAACAACCAATTAGATTCTGTCTATAATTTCTCTATTGCATCCTAGAAAATGACAGACAGAATCTGGTTGGTGGCTATGGAAAACAGCACATGTTTACATTTTTTGAACTTTTGGTAAAATTAGATTTTCACATTTCAATTTGCACTTTGTTTTAATACTTGAATATGCAAACAAAATATATCTTTTTTTTATTTTACTCTCTTTAAATGTGCCTTTAATGTGTAATGTATGTTATGTTTTTTCCCCCTTCATGTTCTTGCTAGGTGATGCTCTGTTACTGCAAAAAAACAAAACAAAAAAAAACTAGTATACCTGACCAAAGTCTTTTGGTGTCATAAGTAAAACTTTTGCATCCATATCTTCAAAAGAGCTGATATCAATGACCAAAGTCACAGAGGGTCCACTACTTTATGAATTGTAGTCCCTTACAGATGCACATTTGCAAAACAATTGTTAGAAACTTTGATAATCACCTGTTCTGTCCCGCGGGTCCCTTCCATCCACTGCTTAGTAGATGGTCGGGTTCATTCTGTGAGCTCCAGTCGCTGTCCTGGCATCCAGTACGTCCCGATGCGGGCGTGCATTGTGGGCTGTAATAGCAGGGATCGCATTGCATTGCATTGCATGTGCATACGTTGTGCATGCAATGCGATGCAATTTGATGAAACCTAAGTACAAAAAGTATGTGCAAGCACATACTTTTTGTACTGTGCGATGAGGTGCGTGGGAGCGCTCACCTCAAAGCACACATCGGCTCAGCACGCTTAGCAGCGTGTATGGGCAGCTTTAGATCTGAATGCTAATTGCTGCAGCTGGTCATTTGAGTGGTGCTGATTGGATGTCTGATGGTGTTTTGTCCTGTATTTATGCTCTGAGCTGCTGAATGCATCATTTGGAAAGGCTGTTACAGTGCCTGAATGTTTTTCTCTGTGGTAATACTCTGTGAAAGTTCTGCTAAGTATTTTTATTGGGTTATTTGATGTGTTTATAATAAAAAAGAACTGTGTGGCATTTCATGGTTCTTGTGTAGTTTCACGGCGCCAGCTACTTCCGGGTTGGGTACGCTCGCCAAACTATCTAAAATAAAGTAACTTAACTCCATGCCAACGTGGATAGTTTATACCCCCACTATCCACGTTGGTATGGAGTTGATCTTAGATAGCGTGGCGAGCGTAGCGAGCCACCGAGCCCGCAGCGTGATATTCCTCTGGAGGAATTTCAAGATCTGTTCAAAAGCTTGCTGTTATGCAATTTACTTGTGCTATTGTAAATAATTGTGCAGCATTTCTCCACAAGGTGTTTATTTTGCACTATTTATCAATTCATGTCTCTTACGTGAAAAATATACTTGGTTGTGCTATTGGAGAGAACTATGAAATAGTTATATACAGTACATGGCATTTACCTTGTACTGTATAAATATGTCATCAATTCTCTATGGTGGAAAACTTTTATTCTGAAGATGCTTTCTTTCTGTTTAGTAGTCTCTGATGTCTCCTGTTTTATTAAAATACCCATGTCTGTGATATTGAGCCTAAACAACTGAGCCACACATCATACCAACTTTCATCCAACCATCCACCTAGTTGGTTGGATGGAATAAAAATCTGGTACTGGATGGGAGCAAATGACATAGAGCAATTTGCTCACAAACCCAGGAAAATGGACAAAAACATTCAGCGAAATTATTTAAATCAAACAGATACAACTACATTATTGTCCATTGACAAGTTCTGTCCGTTTCCTGATTTTCGGAGCAAATTACTGAATTACAAATTACATTTGCTCCCATCCAGTACCAGATTATTATTCCATCCAACCAACTAGTCGGAAGGTTGGATGAAAGTTGGTCTGACGTGTGGCCAGCATAAGAGTTGAATGGTCCTTTTATAGGTGTTGCACCCTGAAAGTAGATTCTGTAAGATAAGGATCATGGTGGGTACTCTGAAGACTTTTGATCCTTCATACATTGTTTAACATATCTTAAATTACCTTTATTACATTATAGTTGGTCTACTATTTCTCTGAGTTTGGTCAATCCACAAAATCCAACTCTTAACTTTCTTTTGCATGTTTATAAAAGTATATACATTTTGTTTTCTTATTGACTCTTTCATATTTTTTCTTCAGAAACAATAGAAGATAAATGGAAGACACAAATAAAACATCTGTTAAAGAGTTCATACTTTTGGGCCTTACCAGCATCCCTCAGCTACAGATATTTCTCTTCATCTTATTTCTTATATTCTACCTTTTTAGCTTTGTTGGTAACCTATGTATAGTGGTAGTGATTGCTGCTGATCATGGTCTACATACTCCTATGTACTTTTTTTTGGGCAACCTCTCCTTCTTGGACTTTTTCTATGGAACTACTACAGTCCCAAAGATGCTGTCTGGTTTGCTTTTGGAGGACAAAAAGATATCTTTCTGGGCCTGCCTAGCCCAACTCCATTTCTTTCACTTCTTGGGAAGTACTGAAGCCATGCTTCTTACCTCAATGTCTTACGATAGATATGTTGCCATTTGTAACCCTTTAAGATACCAGGTTCTCATGGGTAGGACAGTGTATATTCAGTTGATCTTTTATTCCTGGCTAATGTCATTATTTTACGCATTGTCTCACACAGTTATGACATCCAGGTTGCCTTTCTGCAATTCAAACAAAGTAGCTCATTTTTTTTGTGATATTAAACCTCTTTTAAGGTTGGCATGCATGGACACACATGTAAATGAAGGCCTGGTGACCATCATCACTGGATCTGTGGCTCTTGGAACATTCATTTTAATTTTGATTTCATACATATTTATTACACTCCATCTCCAACACATTAGATCTGACCAAGGCAGGAATAAAGCAATCTCTACTTGCTCTTCTCACCTGACCGTGGTCCTTATATATTATGGAACTGGTTTCTGCACCTACTTGAGACCAGCTACTAAGAATACTCTAGCGCAGGATAGAATGACTGCCATCTTGTTTACAGTTATTACTCCAGCCTTAAATCCTATGATTTATACACTGCGGAACAAGGAAGTAAAGAGATCGCTTCGAGAAATGTTCTTAGAATGCAAACTTTTCAAACTGAAATACTAATATATAAAAGCAGTTGAACCGTAATAAGAAGATCATGCATCAGACAAATTCACTAAAAAATGAAACCATAAAGTGTTACTGGTGTAATATGTAATGTGCAGTTCTCAATCTCATAACCAGACATGTAGAAGTTATTTGCCAAGGTAAAAATTAGGTGCTAGTTGCCAAGTGTTTCCATGCTTTTAACTCAAATCAGTTTCTTGATATTATATACACAAAATAAAACTCAGAAACTAAGAGAGTAGTGCTAAAGAGGGCAACGGGTGAGTGCAGTCTCTATCACTCTGATCCCGGCAGCCATTTTGACATGCTACAGACTCAGTCTGCACACAGGCCGAGGGAGAGAGCCAGGTATTCTATTGATGCCCCTTTGGCTGCATAGAGGTCCTTGAGACTCATAACAGAGGTTCCCCCTGGCCTCTATAAGAGGTGGGCAGCATGTATTCATTCCTGTGCACCAGTATTTCATGCAGGGTTTGCTGGACTCAAAGCCCCCCCCCCCCCCAAGGTTCCCCCTGTACATTTGTAAATCTACTACAAGTCCCTCATACGCTGTCTAAGCATTATTCAGCAGCATCCCTGGTACTCAGTGGATTTTTTTCATTATTATAATCGGCAAAATTAACAAAAGGGTGTACTAAGTGATTCAGTGCGCACAACAGAAAATCCAAAAGCAGCTGTTTAACAGTTTTTAGGTGTCATTCAACAACACCTAAACATAGAATACAAGTGGAAGGGTGAAAAAACTGTTATAATAGCGCTAAAGGTGTTCCCAATAAACGAATCCTTATGTGAAAGTCACAAAGTCATGGGGTAATGTCATCAAAAAAGGTCCGCTGTATGGATTCCTGAGATTGAATCCTCCAATGATTATGCTCTCACGAGGCAGATCAACATAAAGGAGGAAACAAAAATAGCAAAATAGTGCATAACGTTTAAAACATAACAGCTTTTAATATGAGTTTGCACTTACAATTGAGCAGATTAAAAAGGCATATAACGAAAACGCTCAGGGCACACTGTGTTGCAGGAACAGTCCAAAGGTTCAGTCAATCCCAAACAGTTTCCGGATACTGAAAGGGGTCAGAGCCGTGGATCCCGTCAGTGGATGCCGTCGGAGCGGTGATGATTAAAAGGCAAGACACGCCAAATGCATTTCGGACCGCCAGGTCCTTCCTCAGCAGCGTGTCTTAGTGTCTAACCTTACTTCCTTATATACGGTGGCTGTGCTGGGACACTAGTTTGTTTACTTCCGCCTTTCGGCGTGTTAAAAATGGCCGTGCGTTCCACCATTGATAGGTCTGTGCGTTCCATATACGCACAGGCTTTGTTTAGTTCCGCCTTTCGGCACGGTCGCAATGGCTGTGCGTTCCACCATTAATTGATCTGTGCGTTCCATGTACGCACAGATCTAAACAAGCACTGCACTATTTCATATACACTAGATACCACAATGTTGTGGGTCCCATTCCTTAACATATATTACATTATAATAAAAACAAAATTAAAATCACTTCATGAACATAAAAACGAGTGAGAGAGATGGTCAGGGCATACCTGTCTTAAAATTGTGCAAAATAGAGGCAATATATAATAGCAGCAAGTATAAATGAATAAATAAATAAATAGCAGCAGTAGAGATAAATATTAGCAGCAAATAGTATATAGCAGCAATCATAATGTTGGCAGCAGCAAATACGATTAGGACAGGAAATGTTTTAGTTCGAACTCACCGTTTAACCCCTCGGGAACAAGAGTTTTTAAACGGTGAATCCATTTCATTTCTGTCTGCGCCAATCTTTTGTCTAAGTCCCTGGTGCGCCACTTAGGGGTAATAAGTTGAATTCCCCAAAAATGTATTAATTTACATTCATTTGATTGATGGACTTTTATAAAATGATCAGACAATGTATGCGTAATTAGGCCTTTTCGTATATTATATACGTGTTCTGCTAGTCTCACCTTCAAAGGGCGACTGGTTCGGCCAACGTAGAACAGGTGACATGAACATTCTAATAAGTATATGATATTTTTCGAATGGCATGTTATGAATTCATTGATCTTATATTTTTTATTTTTAACTTCAAAGTCAATCATTTTCCGTTGTGTGCTTTTTACAGATTTACACATGAGACATTCCCCACATCGATGAAAACCTTTCGTCCTGACACTTTGTCTCGGGCCAACATTGATGGTACTTTTAACTAGATGGTTTCTAAGGGATGGGGCTCTTCTGTAAATAAATATCGGTTTATCTGGAATTATCCTTCCTAAAACAGGATCCTGTCTGATAAGATGCCAATTATTTCTAAAGACAGTTTCTATTTTTGAATGAAATCTATTAAATTGAGAGATGAAAGCCCATTGAAATTTATTGTCTGTTGTATTAACGGGTTCTTTCTTAGAAAACTCATTACAATTGAGATCATGACAAAAATTTAAAAGGCTCTCCTGACCATCTCTCCATACAAACAGAATGTCATCAATAAAACGCTGCCAGAGCACCAGGCCCACCCCCAGGATGTCGCCCCTCCATATCCTATGGTATTCCCAATAGGACATGAACAGGTTTGCATAACTCGGGGCGAACCCGGTGCCCATGGCAGTCCCAACGCACTGCAGGTAGAAACTTCCATCGTGATAAAAATAATTGTTTGATAGAATAAAATCAATACTCTTTAAAATAAAGTTTTTTAAATCCGTATTTAGTGAGGACATATTTAAAAAGAAGGAGACAGCTTGCATGCCTTGATCTTTCTTAATAATGGTATACAATGTACTAACATCGGCACTGCAAAGTATGTCCCCTTCCTGACACTCGTACTTAGTTAAATTTCGGAGTAGATTGCCGGTATCCTTTAGATATGCTTTAGTTTGGGATACAAGTGGTTGTAAAAAATAATCCACATAGGCAGATAGGTTGCTTGTTAAACTATTGCAGCCTGATATGATAGGCTTCCCTTGGGGATTACTGGCATCTTTATGAACCTTAGGGAGTATATAAAGGGATGGAATCGACGGTTATTTTATATTTAGAAATTCAAATTCTTTCTTAGAGATAACATTCGTAGTGAGGGCTTCAGTAGTAAGGTCTAGTAGGGTCTTACTTATACGCATGGTGGGGTCACTTTTTAATTTTTTATAGGTGTTATCTTTGGTAAATTGTTTTCTTTCTGGTAGTGCTGCGCTTTGCTCCTTGGGGTTGTCTGGGTGATAATGAATGGATGATTGCTGAGTGGTTATGAATTACGTTTATTATTTAAACAAGGTGCAGGTTTATACAAGGTGCGTACAATGTAGATACAAAGGGGAGTATTCAATGCAATGGCGAGCGCATGGCAGCGAATCCTGTTTTTGATTTGCAGTGCGCTCGCAATGATTTTTCGCTCCCCTTAAATTCGCCGCCAGCCCTCACTATTCAATGCGTCAGGGGCTCGCTGCCCCTGACGGCGAATAGTGTCATGAGTGACGAATCCCCCTGCGCAGATGCTCCATGCCTGTCTGGAGTCTGCAGGGGGATGGGAGGGACTGGTGTCGCGGCAGGGGAGCGCGCTGATGCAGGCGGGAGCCTCCGCACAGCCTGGGGACAGGTCCAGCAGCAGCAGAGCCTCCGGCTCAAGCAGTCCCAGCGCTGACATCACCGTGCTGTGGCTGCCGGAGCCAGAGGTCTGCTACTGCTGGAGCCGTCCCTGTCAGCTTGTCCCCCGCATATCTCTCCCCCCTCCCGTCCCCTCACCTCCCTCCCCTCACCTCACCCCCAGCAGAAGGGCTTGCAGGGTGCTGCTGGGGTCGGAGCCGCTGCACTCACTGGTCCCGATCGTGCCTATGTAATGATCGGGACCAGTGTGCAGTGAATATATGAATATTAATGAGCGGCTCCGGCTCCCGGCCCCCTGCTGGCGAATGTGTAAAAAAAAAAAATATTGTTTAAAAAAAATATATATATATTAAAAATATATTCATGTGCTGCAAGTATATGAATAAAAATAGCATGCCCTTTCATAGGAAAAATATTCTGATTTTTTAACACCAAAAAAAAAATTAAAAACGCTTTAATTTAAAAGATCACATTACAGTTCACCTAAAAAAGATGACGAATGCTAAACGGAGAATCATGGCGAAAATCAATGGAGAAAGCAGTTCTCCATTTGAGCATTGAATACACTGTCGGCGAATTCCACTAAAAACCCCATTGAAAATCACAGGCGAATTGTGGAGAATCATTTACGGCGAATCGGCAGACATTCGCTGTTCATTTGTGGCGAATTGCCTCCATTGAATATGGCGAATTGTTTTTTTCTAACAGAAAATTCGCCGTAAACCCAGCGAATTGCCTGATTCACTGAAAAAAAACGGCGAATCTGAGGCATTGAATACTGGCCAAAGTATCGGTATCCCTGTTACATAACGTGCAGTTGTAATTATATAATTAAAAAAAGAGTTAATACAATCAATGCGTATTGTGGGCTTGATAATGCGGGTGTGGCAGTGGTGACTGTTGTTTTATGTCACCTGCCGGTGGGACAGGTAGCGGCGTCCCGCTGGCCTGTGCCCTGGGTATCCTCGATATCCTTAGTGCGGTGGTGGTAAGTGGCAAAAAAGTTTCTGAGTCTTTGAGTGCCCAGGTGTGCTTTTGCTTTTGTGTGCCCCCACCGACAAAAGCACACCTGGGCACTCAAAGACTCAGAAACTTTTTTGCCACTTACCACCACCGCACTAAGGATATCGAGGATACCCAGGGCACAGGCCAGCGGGACGCCGCTACCTGTCCCACCGGCAGGTGACATAAAACAACAGTCACCACTGCCACACCCGCATTATCAAGCCCACAATACGCATTAATTGTATTAACTCTTTTTTTTATTATATAATTACAACTGCACGTTATGTAACAGGGATACCGATACTTTGTATCTACATTGTACGCACCTTGTCTAAACCTGCACCTTGTTTAAATAAAACGTAATTCATAACCACTCAGCAATCATCCATTCATTATCACCCACACAACCCCAAGTAGCAAAGCGCAGCACTACCAGAAAGAAAACAATTTGCCAAACCATCCGGATCGGTCACCGGACAAGTGCAGCAGCTAGCACCGCGGCCCCCCCCAGGAAAACCCCAGTGCGCAGGACCCACCCCAAGAAAACCACGTTATCTTTGGTAAGTTGTCTATTAATTTCTTCCAAGTAGAGTTCTTTTTTCATGACAACTACACCACCCCCCTTATCGGCAGGTTTGATTATTACCGATTTGTCCTCTTTCAGAATTTCCAAAGCTTCGAACTCCTTCTTAGTTAAATTACATTTTTTACCATACTTGGAGTCATCTTTGGTCAGGATTTTATCAATTTCATCAGTAACCACTTTGTTAAAACAATCTAAAAAACTACCCCTGCAGTGCGTTGGGTAAAATGTGGACGAAGGTTTAAAAGGTGTCAAAGCATTTGATGAAGTTGCAGCATCCATATTATCTCTTGTTTCAAAGAAACGCTTAATAGTCAGCGTGCGAATACATTTCTGAATATCAAGAAATAAATCAAAACTGTTAGGTTTGCATGTAGGGGCAAATTTCAATCCTTTTTGAAGGATTTTGATCTCTAATTCTGTTAGGTCACGGCCAGATAGGTTGAAGATTTTTCCTTCATGTGAGCTTTCGCTAATTCTTGTTATAAGGGTGTCTTTTTTCTTTTTATTCTTTTTGTTCTTTTTGGTATTTTTAACTCCTCCCCTCTTTCCCCTTTTCCCAACTTTATTGATTTTTGTAGAAGTGTTGATAATTACTACCTTCTCCACTGGTTCTGTCGGCCCCTCTCTAAAAAAGGGGTGGTTTCCCCACTTGTATGTTCATCATACCTGTCAAGGGCTGAGTAACGATTAGTATCCTCAATGTTAAAATTGTCTCTAGATACATTTCTTTGGCTGTAAGTTCGCCTTGGTGTTTCCCATTGTTCATAATTATTAGTGGGTCTATTTTTGTACCAAAACCATACTATTTGCTGCTAATATTTATCTCTACTGCTGCTATTTATTTATTTATTCATTTATACTTGCTGCTATTATATATTGCCTCTATTTTGCACAATTTTAAGACAGGTATGCCCTGACCATCTCTCTCACTTGTTTTTATGTTCATGAAGTGATTTTAATTTTGTTTTTATTATAATGTAATATATGTTAAGGAATGGGACCCACAACATTGTGGTATCTAGTGTATATGAAATAGTGCCGTGCTTGTTTAGATCTGTGCGTACATGGAACGCACAGATCAATTAATGGTGGAACGCACAGCCATTGCGACCGCGCCGAAAGGCGGAACTAAACAAAGCCTGTGCGTATATGGAACGCACAGACCTATCAATGGTGGAACGCACGGCCATTTTTAACACGCCGAAAGGCTGAAGTAAACAAACTAGTGTCCCAGCACAGCCACCGTATATAAGGAAGTAAGGTTAGACACTAAGACACGCTGCTGAGGAAGGACCTGGCGGTCCGAAATGCATTTGGCGTGTCTTGCCTTTTAATCATCACCGCTCCGACGGCATCCACTGACGGGATCCACGGCTCTGACCCCTTTCAGTATCCGGAAACTGTTTGGGATTGACTGAACCTTTGGACTGTTCCTGCAACACAGTGTGCCCTGAGCGTTTTCGTCATATGCCTTTTTAATCTGCTCAATTGTAAGTGCAAACTCATATTAAAAGCTGTTATGTTTTAAACGTTATGCACTATTTTGCTATTTTTGTTTCCTCCTTTATGTTGATCTGCCTCGTGAGAGCATAATCATTGGAGGATTCAATCTCAGGAATCCATACAGGGGACCTTTTTTGGTGACATTACCCTATGACTTTGTGACTTTCACATAAGGATTCGTTTATTGGGAACACCTTTAGCGCTATTATAACAGTTTTTTCACCCTTCCACTTGTATTATTATAATGGGAAAAATGGACTGTATTTGAGGTTGCATCAGTGGAATGTAGCTGGTTCGGGTTTTCATGCACTCATAGTTGGATCTATGGTCCTCCCTTCACACAATTAATCATCATGATGATATAGTGTAGTTGAAGCTAGTGGAGCTGTTATATTTTTACCTCCACCAGCCTTATGGTGTTTATCTGCTCATTCATATGGTCCCTAAAAAACCTAAGGCAGCAAAATCTGCCTCCCAGATAGCCATCTGTAAGCCCTCGCCTCAGTCTTCTACACCTATGTTTGAGGGTGCGACAGCATCAACATCGGCATATTCATCTACTACACATAGTCTAAAGTATATGACCCCTGGTGCTCCTCCCATGGCACCACTGGGTGAATCAGATGCGATCACAGTGGGGTTGATGAAACTTCTGTTACAGCAATTTAAGTTGGAAGTTGCAGCAGAATTTAAGACCACTTTCCGATCTTACCAACAGTGGATTGATGACCTGGGTGGACGAATGGATCATTTGGAGTGCAAAATAGGTGAAGTGGTGGGCTCTTATAATGATTTGATCTCCTCTCACGAATACTGGCGGGCTAAGATGGAGACTCTCAGAGATAAGGTGGCTGATCTAGAAGACAGGTTGAGATGACCAAGTATTAAATTATGGGGAGACCCCAAAAAGATTTATAGTAGTAGTCTTAATGACTTTGCAGTTGATTTATTCACAAAGCTCCTTCCCTCAGTAAGGAAGACAGAATTCCTGACAGACCAGATTAATAGACTTTCTGGGCCAAATGTAATAGGGTGAGAGTTTCAGAAAGTGAGAGATTTTGGGAGAGTTTTACCATTTTTTTTTTTGCAGCAATCAATTACACTGCAAAACCAGGTTGATTTTGCCATGTAATGGATTGCTCCTTTACAAAACATGGGGAAACTCTCCCAAAATCTCTCACTTTCTGAAACTCTCACCCTATTACATTTGGCCCCCTTTGTCTAGAATTGCACCTGCAGAGGCATCTAGAGATGTGTATGCACTACTATCACATTAAGGAAGCAATCCTGAAAGCTGCCATATCCTAGGAAGAAGCATCTTCAGTTTTGGGCTCTCTTCAGGTCTTTGGCGACCTGTCACAAAATAATCTGTCAACGAGATGCTCCTTTTACCTGGTCAAGTCATTTCTACTAAAGGAAAAAAATCCATATACAGTAAGTGAGGAATTCCTACTAAGCTGCTGCTTTAAAATAATGGCTACACAATAGCAGTTTCCACCTCAGAGGATGGTCTTCAACTGCTCTCTAAATGGTACAAGAGTGGCATCTGACCATGGTCTTCAGCAGGACTGGATTGTGTTAACATTAGGATACTAACATACATAACTTAAGTATCCTTATCCAGTGGTGTTTTTGGCTATATCCATACAAATAGATCACATGACATGTGATTGTGTATGTTTTTTAGTATGTTATTGACACGCCCTAGTCAGGATGGTATGAATTTTCACTGCATTTTCATGGTATGTTTTTCCCCCTAAGGTGGAATCTTGAATGTAAGGCTATGTCTATCTCTGTTTCCTGATATGATCTTCTCATATTAGTTAACTGTGTGTAAAGTTAATAGAATGGGAGCGAGTTGATATTTAATGCGCATGTTTGGGTGTTGGGAGGGTAAGCCACGGTATGGCACCTAGTAGTGTCCTCAGTAGGGGACATTTCAGTTTCCCCATTTAGTCTTACCCTAATTTTTATGTTTTTATAGTTTATTATGTTTCCTTTGCCTGCAATTTTGCATTGGATGCCAGGAAATTGGTCCATTCTTGTTGGTTGCCATTTAGATTCCATTATCTATGTCCTAATGTACAATAAATATGGTTAATATTGTTTCTATGAATGTGAAAGGTTTGAATTCAAAGCACAAAAGGAGGGTGGCTGTGAACTATTTTTACAAACTTAAGGAACAAGTAGTTGCTGTTCAGGATACACATTTTAAGAAGTCAACACCACCATCCTTTAGTAACGTACAATTTCCACACTGCTATATGGCAAATAGTCCAGTTAAAAAGGCCGGAGTAGTCATCCTGCTTTCACAGAATTGTACATTTTTGTTAAAGAAGTGGTAGATCCAGAGGGCTGATTCTTAATTTTGGTGGAGAATGTGGAGGTCACTTTAGTTACATGTTATGCACCGAATACAAAACAGCTTGCCTTCTGTAGAACATTTTGTGCACTGACTCATTGTCATGACTTGTTAGGGGAGCTCTGTTGATGTTGGGTGACTTTAATCTGGTCTTATACCCTGTGTTGGATAAGACCCAGAAACAAGCCATCTCACATAGGGCCTTATTCTGATCGGTGCGGATATTCCCGCATGCGGACGGACCGCCGATGTTGATCGTCTGCGCATGTGCAGAGGTCACTCTGCGCATGTGCAGGCGATTTCGCCGCACGGATTCTTTATACGCCGCACAGGGGGCGTAGAGGGGCGTGAGGGGCTACTTAGCCTCATTACCCTATGCATACGCCCCCCCGTTTCATGGGCGTTCCCATGCAAACGCGGGGCGTATGCATGGTAATGAGGCCGTGACGCGTGGGTACGGGGCGGGCATCTGACATCGCCGGATGTCAGCTGCCCGCCCCCATACATGATTTCACACGGACAAGTGTCCGTGTGGTCTTGTGTTGCGGGACCTGGTGGAGCGTGCGGCCCTGCATTCGATGTTCGGCGACCATCGAATGCAGGGGCAGCTCCCAAGACGGAGGAGGCGTATCCCCGTCCAATTTCATGCGGATCGCCACATATCCGCGTACGGACGGCAGGTGGCGATCCGTATGGAAGGCGGGGATTCGCCTGCACGGTTGCGGCCGCATATTCTGATCGGGCCGCACCGATCAGAATAAGGGCCATAGTCCCCCCTGGAGCCTAATAAAAACTTTAGACTACTATTGGTGTGGAATACGATCTCTGATGTTTGCCACACTAAACACCCTACAGTCAGAGACTATACTTTTTACTCCCACGTCCATAGTATGTACTCTCGTATAGATTTGGCCATCTCGTATAGATGGTCTCTCCCATCTTTTAGTAAAGTGGAAATACTGCCTCTCACATGGTCTGATCACTCCCCCCTAATTATGGCATCGGAAATCACTGCTAGGCGGTTTCAGCCTGGGCTGTGGAGACTGAGTAGATGGAAACTTTCTAAGCAAGGGGCCTACGAATTTATTCATAGATCATAATAGAACTCTTTGAAGGAAAACTCCCCAGCTGACACCTCAACGTTTAATTATTGGTGTGCTCTTAAATCGGTCATTAGGGGCGCTGTGATACAGGCGGCGGTGCAAGGGTGAATAAGAAACAGTTTGAAAAGGTTGAACCAGAGGTACTGTAACTAGACATGGATCACTACACAAAGCAGACCCATCAGATAAGACAGTATTTAAGTAATTAGAGAGCGCCGGTGATGACTTAAATAAGTTTTCCCTAGCTGAGGTCCAGCGAACAATAATAGACTTAATAAACAGTTCTGACTTTTGAAACAAAGCCAGTCAGCTCTTGGCACACAAACTGAAATGTAGAACAACGACCCCGCTACGATTCAACCTAAGGCAGATTAAATTGAGAAATGCAGTTGATCTGCAGTTGCCCGAGCTGTCCGCCAAGGCTTGTCTGTGCCTCAATGCACCTTGGACCTTGGAGGAAGTCACTTTAGTGATGGACTCCATGCCTCAGGATAAACCTCAAGGTCCTGATGGCTAACCTGCAAACTTGTATAAGGCATATAAAGATGATTTAACTCCAGTTCTATTATTTATTTTTAATGAAGCATCTGACTTGCATTATTTCCCTAAAGAAATGCTCAAAGCACAGATAATAACTATACCCACACCAGGAAAATCCCCAGCTGCAGTGCAGATCTATAGGCCTATTGCCATGCTTAATACTGATATTCAGCTATATGCTAAGATAGTGGCCAATAGACCCTGTCCTATATTATTATCTTCTCAATTCATATCAGTAGGTTTCGTGTTTGACAGACAGGCCCAAGACAACACAAATAGGATGTTCAATGTGATAGAGTATTGCTTCGTGCCAAATGATCCGCTGCTTCTTTTGTCTTAGGTTGCACTGGGGCTACCTTAAATCTGTTTTACTATGATTCGATTTCAAGGGCAGAATTTTGGATTTAATATTAGCCCTTTATTCATTCCCTTCAGAAAAAGTGTAGGTAAATGGGTGTCTCTCACCAAGCTTTCTAACGGTACACGGCAGGGTTGCCTCCTTTCTCCTTTCAATTTCGCACTGGCAGTGAAGCCCCTGGCTGAGAAAATTAGACAGATGGGATGGATAGAAAGGCTGGTGATTGGGGCTACTCATAAGAAATTAGTTTGTTTGCTGATGACATTCTTTTGTGTATCTTGAATCCAGTGTTCTCCCTCCCAGTCCTTCATGATGTCCTGGCGTTATATTCCTCCGTTTCCTATTACAAATTAAATACTGGCAAGACAGAGGCCCTTCCTTTTTTCATTCCTCCTGAATCGTTAACTAGACTTAAAGATGAATATAGATACTGCATGCATGGCAGTCAAGATCCCTGAAATATCTTGGGATTAATTTAACTGGCGAGGTACATGTGATTGACTGCAATTATGGTCCTCTCCTGAAAGCATTCGAATGGTTGACCGGAGATTGGATGATGCAGGAGGTCTCACGGTTGGGTAGAATTGCTTCAGTGAAAATTGTACTTCTTCCTAAGCTTGTGTATTTACTTAGAGCTAACCCTAAACTGCTCCCAAAACCATTGTATAACAAAATGAATAGAATATTGATTCAATATATTTGGAAGGGAACAAAACTGAAGGTAGCCAAAAGTATCTTGGTGCAGTCTAAATTGCCGGGGGGAGTCGCTTTTCTGCATGTATTATTAGCACTGGTTTGTACAAGGCTCCCTGAAACCCTGGGTCCACAATGAGAGGGTGGAGGCTTCGCCCTTTGGCCTGGATGACTTATTTTGGATGCCTCCAGCATTCTTCCATTAACAAATTAAATTGAACACAACAGTAAAAGCATAACACTGACGTTACCCTGCCCCCCCCCCCCCTATTATCTATGCATTCATTAATGTCATTGATCCCTAATTTGTGGCTGGGAAACTGGATATCCAGGGGGTTGGTTAATTTAGGTAACTTGTTTGCTGAGAAACATCTGGCCCCTTTTTCCCACTTACTGTATGAGAAACATTTGAGATCCCAAAGGGGGCATTTTTAAATATCTAAAGGTTATAAGCTTGCTTTCAGTATTTCTTCCCTCTCCAAATTCAACACTTTTTATTGCCCCCAATTAACCAAACTAAATGTAGCACCACCACCCATAAGGGTGGGATCTCATGGTGGTTAATTATCTGGTTTCTCTGAACAGACCAGCTAAAATCAAATCTCAGATATTGGGGGAAATTTACTAAAGGAAATTTGTAAAAAATAGGTGTATTTGTATCCAGAAATACCCTTATTTTTGACATTTACTATCCCGAAAATACGGCAATTCGTATTCGTATTGATAGCACATCAATACGAATACGAATTGCCGAATTTTCGGGATAGAAAATGCCAAAAATGAGTGTATTTCTGGATACAAATACACCTATTTTTTTACAAATTTCCTTTAGTAAATTTCCCCCATTATGGGAGAGGGATTTCCAGAGGGCCTTGGAGGAAGAGGAATGGGATATTATCTTTAAGAAGTGTTTCAAGATTTTTAGATGTATTAACCATTCAGAAATGTTTTTTAAATTGATGCATGGAGCATATTTTACACCTTACCACCAACACAAAATGTGGGAGTGGGTACCATATTCCATGTTTTCTGGGAGTGCTCTGAGTTGAAGTCGCTCTGGGAAGATGTATTCACTATGATTAGCAAAGGGATTGGTACAAAGATTCAAGCACACCCTGAAACGGCTTTGTTTCACCTTTATGGAGGTCACCTGTCTACTGGTGAAAAGTATGTTATGGGCAATATCCTAATCTTTTCTAAAGTGGCAATCACCCAAATATGGAGAACAGCTGCACTCCCATGTATTGAGTTCATAAGAGACAAAATTCGAGACAGAAGGGTTGGTGTATTCCTCCTTTGCTGACTCCCTACACATGAAATGGTTGGTGTGGGCTACTTATAGAGAAGCAAATGGCCATTCAATAATATACTGTTTACCGTATCACTCCTGTTGATATTCACCTACCAAACTAACCATGTTCTGCGTAATTACTGTTACTACTGTATGTTATCTTGATACTTGAAAAAAAATAAACCCTTTTCTCTGTGTAAAGTGATTTATAACTGATGTTTTCTATGATTTTTGCTGTAGACTGGTAGCATTGTATATACTGTTTTAATATTTGATGGTCCCCCAATTGCGATCCCTTTTTCTTATTCTGTATCCCCCTTTTTTTGCTTTTGGAATATGTAATAAAAATTATTGATTAAAAATAATTGTTAGTGCACTGATTAATAGTCCAAAGACCCAAGTGACTTGCTAGATTTATAGATTGTGTGCTCAACCTCTGCAATCCCAGACAAGTCTCAGGAAGGTACAGTATCAGTTGAACTATGTAAGTGGCTCTGGAGCCCTAAAAATACACAATGCTTAATATTCCCACTATCCACATCATACCACCAGTATCCACGTCGGCTTGGAGTTGATTCTATAAAGTGATACTGGGGGTATGATGTGGATAGTGGGGATATCAAGCATTGTGTATTTTTAGGGCTCCAGAGCCACTTACATAGTAGTATTGGTATTCTAAATACACAACTACGTAAACTACGTCATGGGCGCCCTGATAATACACAAGTACCAAAGCCACTTGCATTAATGAAGAAGGATCAGATACGCTCCTATGTATACTGCCATATGGTTATTGCAGGGTGGAGGAAGAGACCATTTAAACCACAATGATTTGCACAATTTCCACAAGGATTCAAGATGTTAGGATAGGGTATATTTACCGATGCAGTTCACCTGGGGATTTTTACTGTATATCCTTTTAGGATTGCATTTGCACCGATATCCTCCTTTGGTGGTGATGGCAAAGCAAGTGTCGGTACTTGTGGAGTATCACGGCTCCCACAACCTTGATTGTATGCTGATCGTATGATAAAAAAATCTCATTGCATCGCATCGCATACGATCAAATCGCATGCGATGCGATCGCACCCAATTTTGCACTGAAATGCATCAAAATGCATTGAAATGTGTAGTAAACATGTGAAATGCCCCCAAATGCCATTTTTCATAGTGTACCACCCCCACTATCAACGTCAACCCGAAGCGTGGCGAGCGCAGCGAGCCCACAAGGGGCGGCGGTACGCGTCCAATGACCTTTTCATACCCCCACTATCCACGTCTGCGTGGAGTTGAGAATAGAAAGTGTGACGAGCGCAGCGAGCCACCGAGCCCGAAGCGTGGCGAGCGCAGCGAGCCCCGCAAGGGGACACGGATACCTTCACAGCTATACGCGTCCCCTTGCGGGCTTCACAGGTATCCGCGTCCGCTCGCTGCGCTCGCCACACTTTCTATTCTCAACTCCACGTCGACGTGGATAGTAGGGGTATGAAAAGGTCGTAGGACGCGTACCGCCGCCCCTCGCGGGCTCACTGTGCTCGCCACGCTTCGGGTTGGCGTTGATATTGGGGGTGGTACACAGTGAAAAATGACAGTTGGGGGCCAATTAACATGTTTCATACTAATTTTAATGCATTTGGATGCATTTAAGATCAAAAACGTATGCCATCGCATCGTATGCCATCGTATGGCATCCGATGCGATCGCATGCGATTTTTGTCCAAAAATGCTGAAAAATCGGTAAAAATCGAATCGCATCGTATACCATTGTATGCCATCGTATGCCACTACATATGGCATACGATGCCATACGATGGGAGCCGTGATACTCCACAAGTACCCAAGTGTCCACTGTAAGGTCTTGGACAAATGATGAAAGTCCCTCCAAAGTGCAGCAGCTGGTTGGTGACTTTATTTGGATCCCACCAGCCACCAGTATTTTTAATTTTCAAACTCCTCATTGGTTTAGCGCTACTTGGATTAAGAAGAGGTCAGGACTAAAAATGGTGTCCTTTATGCATTCTCCCCTGTAACTGTATAGGGGCTTCCTCACATTTACATTGATTTATTAAACTTGAATTTTTAGTGGAATATGTGTCACTTGTTTAATTACATCTTTATAGTTCAGATATTTGTATTAATTGTTCAACACACTGTACAGTACATATCAATCAGCATCTGTCCGGAGACTTTTAGTATTCATTTGCTGGAACTACAGTACAAAAAATATCCAAGTTAAAAATCACAGACCTATAGCTCATACAAGAGATTTAAGGAAGAGTAATATCCTAGTCACATATGACATAAAGATTTATACGACAAAATAATATGATACAATGATGGGCTAAAAAAAGATAATATGATATGGCTATAATAGAAATGTAATATATGCTGCCTGTCTAGAACATGGAAAAAAAAGTTAGATAAGAAGGATGAGCAAGTCGTTGATGGCCTTGCAAGAGACAGATGACAGTCAGAAATGTACCAATAGATCCCAACATGAAAAGTGGGGTGTATTGAAAAAACACAGGCACAGTTTAACAGACCAAGCACTTCAGTAACAGGAACAGCCAATATTTTGGCTGAAGCGCATTTTTTGGTTTGGGGCCCCACAAAAGAAAATGTCTTGGCTATTTTAAAATCAAGCTACCAAAAGGAATAAGGTGGATAACAGTGCTGATAAGAATTCTCACAGTTGGAAGATATCGTCATCCTCATCACTGTTGTTAATATCATCATCATAAAATATTAGCGTATTTCCATTATCTGTTTGTTTCAATTGGCTGCCCAAGTCTTTCTCATAGAATTTGTAATTCATTTTGAAGGACATTCATAATTGAACATTTTTAAAAAAATTATCCTTCTACACCAATCAATCAAAAGTGTCCTGGCTGTGCTGAACAATCTTTTTTTGATTGCACAATTGAGGGTGGGCATAATTTAGTTTGCAGATACGATCACATACAATGATATGTTCTGTGTAAAGGTTTGCAGTAGAGGTGCCCATACACGATGCATAGCATCTAGTACAAAAAGCATACAATGTGCTACAGCACCATGATTTTTGTACTAGATATGATGCAATCTAGTACTAAAAGCACGGGCTGCACATACAGTACATTATGTGCTGTGCGATAGGATCAGGGCCAGCGCCACCACTAGGCAGCTTTAGGCATTTGCCTAGGGCGCCGGCCACTGGAGGGCGGAAGTTCGGAGCAGCCAGGCCCCCCCCCCCAATGGAGGTGAGCGGAGGTGAACTCCCCCCCACCAGCTACTGTATATGCAGCAGGGGGGTCCGTCAGAGGGAGCCCCATTGGGTGCCATCGTCCTGGACCAGGAGAGAGGGAGCCGCCCGGAGAGAAGAGAGAGCTAGGAGAGAGGGAGCCGCCCATTGTACCACCCAGCCGGAGTGCTGCCCGCTGCCGTCCATCATCATCCGCCAGGCGGCGGCGTGGAAAGCGCTTCTGGGTTTGAAAACACTGGCCGCATGCTGATTTAGCCAATCAGCGTGCGGCCAGTGTTTTCAAAATCAGAAGCTCTTCCCGCGCCGCCGCCTGGCGCATAATTATGGACGGAAGCGGGCAGCACTTCACTCTGGCTGGGCGGTACAACGGGCGGCTCCCTCTCTCCTGGCCCGATGACGGCACCCAACGGGGCTCTGTAAGTTGCTGGAGAGGTACCCCTCAGACCGTGTGGACACCCCCCCCCCATGTAGAGAGTGGGCACCCCCACCCCCCCTCACCTGGGGCATTCTGGTGCCTTGCACCGGCCTTGGATGGGATGTGCACGGGAACGCACATCTCATCGCAGTGCCCTGTCACACCGTGTTTTGACTTGGAACACTTGATTGCTTTGCTTACAGACTGCATTATTTATTTATGAACAACAAATTTAGCTTTTGTGGTTGTACCCCAAAATCCATCATTGAGATTCTAGCAGTTGTCCCTGGCATTGCATGAGAGTGTGACAGTATGTGTCTATTATGCATGAAAGTGTTACAGTATGTGTATATTATATGAGAGTGTAACAGTGTGGGGTATGGGTCATAGGGTCAACAGTAATTAGGTCAACAGTCAACAGGTTGAACACTATTGGTCAACAGACAAAAGGTCGACATAGTCAAAAAGTCATCAAGAGCAATATTTCGATGAGGAAAAGGTCAACCTAAAAAAGTCTGACACGTTTTTTCCATGTTTTTCTGTGTTTATGTCAACCTTAGTCCTCAGTTTTTGTATGTTCAATTTGTACTCTGCTAATAAAACTTTGTAATAGTGCCAAAATTGCTGGGACAGAAACATAAGGGTCATCAATAAATAATATCTCAATAAATAATATATGGTCCACAATTTTCACAATGATATATACTGTAGCTTCATTGTATCTACGGCATTTCGGGCTGTGCCCATCTTCAGGTACAGCCTGATACGGAGTAGATACAATAAAGCTATTTTGCACAGAGACAAGTCTCGGAGTGACGCCTTCTTAATACTCTACCTACAATAGACAGCAGCGCTACTCCTGTCAAGGTGAGCACCCGGGCCTGTTAATTTTCTGCACATTATAATGGAGTGCCAGACCACTGCTTGCATATATATATATATATATATATATATATATATATATATATACATACATACACACACATATAGGGGGTTATTCTGGTTGATTCGCAGGGCTGCAAATTCGCAGCCTTGCGAGTCCACCAAACCCAGCCCTGCAAATTAACGCCCACCACACCCCTCAAAGTGCCTCGCCGACCATCGAAAGATGTGGTGCATGCGTACTTTTAAGCCACTTACATATGTGTGCACGCTGGCACGGATATGAGCGGGCAGCTGACATCCGGTGATGTTAGCTGCCCGCCCCCGCACCTGTGTCACTGCCTTATTACCATGAGAACGCCCAGTGTTCTCATGGGAGCGACCATGGAACTCTAGGCATTCCCATATGGTAGTGGGGCAGCCCGTGCCCCCACCCATCTCCGCCCCCCACACGCCGTCATGGGTGCGCGCGCCCTGCAAACCGAAAGTTTGCCGTGGGTGCACGCACCCTACATCTGCACATGCGCAGAAACGCACATGTGCAGGCACGCACCATCAGTCCTCTGTGCGAATACACAGAGGACCGAATGGATTTTAATAACCCCCATATACACACACCAGTACAGTATATAATGAAATCTTTCTCAGTGAGATTGCTAAAGGCTTGAATACTAATGTAATTAATAATAATAATAATAATAATAATTTATTGTCACTACAACATTAAAAAATGTAAAGTGAAATTCACAAGAAAGAAAAGAAGAGAAGAAAGAAATACTCATAATTCATATATCACAATTCAAACACAAAATGACAGATGGAAAAAAATTGTTCCGCAACCGGCTAGTACGGCAACTCAAGCACCTGTAATGTTTCCCAGAGGGCAACAGGGAGAAAAGAGAATAGCAGGGGGTCTAGAATAATTTTGTTAGCCTTCGCTTTCCCCCTTCTTAAAAAAATGTCTGCCATCCTAGGCAGAGGTTGTCCAATGACCTTTTTGGCAGCCCTAACTATCCTGTCTAGGGATCTCCGATCAGAGCACTTCGAATTTCCATACCATACCGCAATGGCATAAGTCAACTGACTCTCGATTACGCAGCAGTAAAAGTTCATAAGCATAGGCCTAGATAGGCCAGCTGCCCATAATCTTCGCAGGAGATAATCCTAAAGAGATAATCGATAGGTTGGCACCATATAGTTAACATAAATATGGTCAACATGGTAAAATGGTTGATGTGGGAATGTTCGACACAACATATGGTCAACATGAGGATTTTTTTCATATTTTACCATCCACATGAAATCAAATTGGGAATGGTAAAGTGTTCCAATGTGGTAGTGGGGCAAGGCACCTTGCCTGAAGTATGGCTAGTGAAACACTCATAATAGAGAATTTTTGTGTCGACCTTTAGTCCAAACTTGTCCCTGTTGATCATTTGTGGATGACCTAGACACGGTTACTTTTGACTGTCCAGCCTTTATATTAAACTTTAGAGGAGAATCTGTGTCTGCAGTTTCTTTGGATATCCACTGGAAAAGGCTGGAGAAGAATTAGATTCATAATTTGCAAGGGGAAATCCAAGGCCTCAGTCTGCCCAGAAGTTAGTTTTGGTAATATAATTGATCACCAGAAGCATGTGTTAGCATCCATATTTATATAATCTTGTGTACATAAGGATGGTGCAATAAATATGCCTGTGAATGAGATGAATACTGTATGTCACCTGGCAAATACTGCAGCATGCCACGAGGTGTATGCACATGCATACGTGACTACATTTGTATTTAGTTTAGAACAAAATTCAAATAAAGTTATATACTATTATTATTGCTATGTAGCATTTTTGGCCAGTAGATTGTAAAGATTGTCATGATCCAGGTAATATGATGTACAGTATATGCTTACCACTAAAGTGTCTCTCCAGAGCTCACCTGATGCTGCAGCAATCCCTGCCTGTCATGTCGGCCTGTCTGCTCCAGTCTCCTGTGACTTCAATGCCACTGCCATTATCATAGACCACAACCATGTGCTGTACAAACACTGTTTTACAGCCATGTCCATTCCAGTCACCTGTTTAATCACAGCCGATCCTGAGCATCCTCCTGTCCTGCTAATTGCCCAACCAATCACCACACACTGGTTGCACTGAGTTGAGACCTGGGAAATTGCCAGTTTAATGATCTCTGCAGCCTAGCTGCTACCTGCAAGCCTTCCTTCCAAAGGCTGGCTACTTGCAATCATCTGCACAGTGCCATACCGTCCAACATGACCCATTACATTAGGTACAAAATGCTCTGTTCCTGGACTTCCTTACCAGTGGCAGTTACAGATGTGAGCCTGCAGCACAGTGAATGGGGAATGGGCGGGCCAGTCCATAGCATAAATGCCTTCATCTTGCAGGAACTGATGACACACTCCAGCCACAAGAGGTCTAGCATTGTCTTGCATTAGGAGGAACCCAGGGCCAACCGCACCAGCATATGGTCTCATGAGGGGTCTAAGGATCTCACCTAGGTACCTAATGGCAGTAAGGCTACCTGTGTTGTTCCCCAAAGAAATGCCACCCCACACCATTACTGACCCACTGCCAAACTGGTCATGCTGGAGGATGTTGCTGGCAGTAGAACATTCTCCTTGGCATCTCCAGACTCATCATGTCTATCACATGCGAACATGCGAAACATGTCTATCACATGTGAACCTGCTTTCATCTGTGAAGAGCACAGGGCGCCAGTGGCGAATTTGCCAATGTTGGTGTTCTCTGGCAAATGCCAAACGTCCTGCATGGTGTTTGGCTGTAAGCACAACCCCCACCTGTGGATGTCGGGCCCTCATACCACCCTCATGGAGTCTGTTTCTGACCATTTGAGTTTACATATGCAAATTTGTGGCCTGCTGGAGGTCATTTTGCAGTGCTCTGGCAGTGCTCCTCCTGTTCCTTCTTGCACAAAGGCAGAGGTAGCGGTCTTGCTGCTGGGTTGTTGCCCTCCTACGGCCTCCTCCACATCTCCTGATGTAATGGCCTCCTGGTAGTGTCTCCATGCTCTGGACACTACGCTGACAGATGCAGCAAACCTTCTTGCCACAGCTGGCATTGATGTGCCATCCTGGATGAGCTGCACTACCTGAGCCACTTGTGTGGGTTGCAGACTCTGTCTTATGCTACCACTAGAGTGAAAGCACCGCCAGCTTTCAAAAGTGACGAAAACATCAGCCAGAAAGCATAGGAGCTGAGAAGTGGTCTGTGGTCACAACCTGCAGAACTACACCTTTATTAGGGTGGTCTTGTCAATTGCCTATAATTTCCACCTGTTGTCTATTCCATTTGCACAACAGCATGCAAAATTGATTGCCAATCAGTGTTGCTCACTAAGTGGTCAGTTTGATTTCACAGAAGTGTGATTGACTTGGAGTTACATTGTGTTGTTTAAGTGTATCCTTTATTTTTTGAGCAGTGTATATACATACATATATGCATGCATACAATATATGTATATAGGAACAGATAGGGGTTCAGCAACCAATGATGCTTAATACTAAATAGTAAATTGATTAAAAAAAACAAGTGTGTAAATTAAATATGGGGAACAGAATCTATTATACAATTGGTTATCTCTCATTATTTTGCTGGTAACAGACTCTATTGAAAAGATAATTTGTCCTCCCTATAGAGTTTAACCCCTTCCCGACATTTGACGTATATATACGTCATGGCCGGGAAGTACTTCCCGACACATGACGTATATATACGTCATGACTTCTAACTGTCACTGCGTCTAGAGACGCAGTGACAGAGGGACGATGTCTGCTGTCCCTGACAGCAGACATGTCCCTGCATGCCCAGGGGGGGCTGCGATGCAGCCCCCCCGTCGGCGATCGCTGTGATTGGCTGTTCAGTGTGAACAGCCAATTACAGCGTTTTCTGTGTCACCGGCGAATAACGTTCGCCGGTGACACGGGATCGGAGGTGATTGGTGCTGTAAAGTACAGCACCAATCACCGCGGGGTGTAAGGGTGACACTGGTGTCACCCCACCTCACCCCGCCCGCCCCCAAAGGCCGTGATTGGTCCGTCGGACCGACGGACCAATCACAGCCATGGAGGGGGGTTTAAACTAACGGGGACTACACTGCAGACGCCATTCCGGTCTGGAATAGCGTCCGGTCACCGTGCCCAGCTGTCGCCATTTACTGACCAGAACCTTGCTCAATACTTACCTGATCACTGCTTGGGATCTTGCTTCATCTTGTGACATCCTGTGCTGTGTTGTGCTGTGTTGTGCTGCTGCAGTGTCATCGAGTTAGAGAGAGAGAGAGATAGAGAGAGAGAGATAGAGAGGCCTAGTGACAGAGAGTGCTATATTTTGTGCTGCTGCAGTGTAATAGAGTTATAGATAGAGAGATAGAGAGAGATAGAGAGAGAGAGATAGAGAGAGATAGAGAGATAGTGACAGATCGTGCTATATATTTTTTATATAACTGACTGCTGCCCCCCCTTTTGTGCTGATCAGTATAAATTAACTGATCAGCAACTTTTTGGGGGCGCAGGGTATTTTTTATATATATATATACCTGTCAGTGCTGCTGCTGCAGTGTCATAGAGTGATAGATAGTGAGAGATAGAGAGATAGAGAGATAGAGAGAGATAGTGACAGAGAGTGATAGAGACTGCTATATTTTGTGTCTGCTGCCCCCCTTTTGTGCACCCCCAGCAACTTTTTGGGGGTGCAGGGGTTATTTTTCATATATATAACTGTCAGTGCTGCTGCTGTAGTGTCATAGAGTGATAGATAGTGAGAGATAGAGAGATAGAGAGAGATAGTGACAGAGAGTGATAGAGAGTGCTAAAGTTTGTGTCTGCTGCCCCCGCCTTTTGTGCTGATCACTATATCTGAGGTGATCAGCAACTTTTTAGGGGTGCAGAGGTTTTTTTTTTTTTATATATACCTGCCAGTTGCACTGTCAGTTGCACCAAAGGTTGTGCACCTGCTGCCCCTCACTGGTAATCAGTGTCGCATCACTGATCACCTTTTTTTTTTTTGTGTGTGCTGTGGGGTCTTTTTTTAAAAAAATTTTTACACACACTGTGATTTTGGGGGTGTCCTGTGGCCGCTGTGCGCTGATCAGTGACGTACATCACTGATCATCTTTTTCGGCACAGGGTTGATCTATTTTTTTTTTTTTTTTGATCAAATTCCTGTTGCCTTTGAGCGCTGTTCAGTGACGGACGTTACTGACCAACATCTGTGCTCAATTTTTGGCGCAGGACCTTTTTTTTTTTTTTTTTTAACCCCTTCAATTTTTTTTTTTAACCCCTTCAATTTTTTTTTTTTTTTGTATAAAGTATTTTTTTTTTCTGCACTACATACACACTACACACTACATACCCCCCTGGTTGAAATAAAGTTTGTACCCCCCCCTACACTATACACGTGTTGAAACATTTCACTACCAGTAACACAAAAATAAAAATGGCATCCCAAATGTCATCCCAAATGTCATCCCAAATGTCATCCCAGTCATCCAGAAGAATGTATTCAGTGGAGGAGGCATATGCCATGCTTGCTTCTGACTCTGACACAGCCAGTGATGCAAGCGGGGAATTTGAAGGATTCGCCTTAAGCTCCTCTTCCTCCTCTGGTGATGAGGGACCCCCTCAAAGACGCCCCCGTAGAGCAGCTGAGACCCCCCCCCCAATAATTGATCTCGTATGGACCCCACCACCAGACAATTTTGAGCCCCAGGTTCCTGAGTTTTTGGCCATGCCAGGAATCCAATTTGATTCCACAGGTCTCAGAGAAATTGACTTTTTCAAAGTCTTTTTCTCTGATGATTTTATAAATTTAATGGTGGACCAAAGTAATTTATATGCCCAGCAGTTTATTGCCCAAAACCCCACGTCATCATTTGCTAGGTGGACCCCTGTAGATGCAGTAGAGATGATGACGTTTTGGGGTCTGGTGTTTCATATGGGCATAGTAAAAAAGCCAGAAATTAGGCAATATTGGAGTACAGATGTTCTGTACAGCACCCCATTTTACCGTATGGCCATGCCCCGGGCTCGATTTGAGACGATCCTTAAATTTTTGCATTACAACGATAATGCACAGTGCCCACCCAGAGATGATCCCACCTTTGACCGGCTATTCAAAGTCAGGCCGGTCATTGATCATTTCAGTGCCAAATTTGAAGAGATGTACATCCCAGATAAATTCATTTGCATAGACGAGTCCCTTATACATTTTAAAGGAAGGGTTAAATTCCGCCAGTACCTTCCCAGTAAGAGGGCAAGGTATGGCATAAAAATGTATAAGCTGTGTGAAAGCACCACAGGGTACACTCACAGGTTTAGGGTATATGAAGGGAAGGATTCAAGAATTGAACCGCCAGAATGCCCCCCCTCCCTCGTAGGTGTTAGTGGAAAAATTGTCTGGGATTTAGTGCACCCTTTCCTGGATAAAGGTTATCACCTCTATGTGGATAACTTTTACACTAGCATCCCCCTGTTTAAAGCCCTTGGTTCAAGAGGTACAGCAGCTTGCGGTACTGTGCGCAAGAACCAAAGAGGCCTCCCAAAAACGCACATTGCCCAAGTAATGAGAAGGGGTGAAAGCAGGGGAATATGCACCGAAAATATGTTGTTGGTCAAATATAAGGACAAGAGGGATGTCCTTATACTGACAACAATTCACGGAGACAGTACCACCTCCGTCCCTGTACGAGGTACCAGTACCCACACCTCAAAACCTAATTGTATCCTGGATTACAATAGGTACATGGGCGGAGTGGATCTTTCAGATCAGGTACTGAAGCCGTACAGTGCCCTGCGGAAAACAAAAATCTGGTACAAGAAGCTGGCCGTGTATATCATCCAGATGGCACTGTATAACGCTTACGTGCTATTCCGTTCTACCGGCCAGAGGGGGACATTTATGCACTTTCAAGAGGAAGTCATAAAGGGCCTAGTATTTGGGAACCAGCAGGCAGAGGGCCCCAGTACTTCTAGTACTGGCCCCCGTATTGTACCAGGGCAGCATTTTCCGAACGAAATCCCCTCCACTGCAAGAAAGGGCAGGACACAAAAAAGGTGCAAAGTTTGCTATAAAAAGGGAATAAGAAAGGAAACTATTTTCCACTGTGAAACTTGCCCCGACAAACCCGGCCTATGTATAAAGGAGTGTTTTAAAATATACCACACATCTATGGATTATTAGGTTCATCATTTCACCGTGCTTCGGGGGTCTTGCTAATGCCACATAGCACCCACCAACATTCCACCAGAATCTGAGCTGCAAAATCCAAAAATCACTCCTTCCCTTCTGAGTCCTGCCATGCACCCAACTGGTATTTTTTGGTCACATATGAGGCATTGCCATACTCGGGAGAAATTGGGGCACAGATTTTGGGGTGCTTTTTCTCCTTCATACCTTCTGAAAATGAAAAATTTTGAGCCAGAACTGCATTTTTGTGTAAAAAAATGTAATTTTTCATTTTCACTGCCCAGTTGTATCAAAATTGGTGAAACCCCTGGGGGTTTGAAATGTACACTATACCCCTAGATCAATTCCCTGAGGGGTGTAGTTTGCAAAATGGGGTGACTTGTGGGGGGTTCCACTGTATTGGTGCAACATAGCACCCACCATTCATTCCACCAAAATCTGTGCTGCAAAATCCAAAAATCACTCCTTCCCTTCTGAGTCCTGCCATGCACCCAACTGGTATTTTTTGGTCACATGTGAGGCATTGCCGTACTCGGGAGAAATTGGGGCACAGATTTTGGGGTGCTTTTTCTCCTTCATACCTTCTGAAAATGAAAAATTTTGAGCCAGAACTGCATTTTTGTGTAAAAAAATGTAATTTTTCATTTTCACTGCCCACTTGTATCAAAATTGGTGAAACCCCTGGGGGTTTGAAATGTACACTATACCCCTAGATGAATTCCCTGAGGGGTGTAGTTTGCAAAATGGGGTCACTTGTGGGGGGGTTCCACTGTATTGGTGCTTTGGGGGTCTTGCTAATGCGACATAGCACCCACCATCATTCCACCAGAATTTGTGCTGCAAAATCCAAATATCACTCCTTCCCTTCTGAGTCCTGCCACTTTTTGGTCACACATGAGGCATTGCCGTACTCGGGAGAAATTGGGGCACATTTTGGGGTGCTTTGTCTCCTTCATTCCTTCTGAAAATGAAAAATTTTGAGCCAGAACTGCATTTTTGTGTAAAAAAATGTAATTTTTCATTTTCACTGCCCAGTTGTATCAAAATTGGTGAAACCCCTGGGGGTTTGAAATGTACACTATACCCCTAGATCAATTCCCTGAGGGGTGTAGTTTGCAAAATGGGGTCACTTGTGGGGGGGTTCCACTGTATTGGTGCAACATAGCACCCACCATTCATTCCACCAAAATCTGTGCTGCAAAATCCAAAAATCACTCCTTCCCTTCTGAGTCCTGCCATGCACCCAACTGGTATTTTTTGGTCACATGTGAGGCATTGCCGTACTCGGGAGAAATTGGGGCACAGATTTTGGGGTGCTTTTTCTCCTTTATACCTTCTGAAAATGAAAAATTTTGAGCCAGAACTGCATTTTTGTGTAAAAAAATGTAATTTTTCATTTTCACTGCCCACTTGTATCAAAATTGGTGAAACCCCTGGGGGTTTGAAATGTACACTATACCCCTAGATGAATTCCCTGAGGGGTGTACTTTGCAAAATGGGGTCACTTGTGGGGGGGTTCCACTGTATTGGTGCTTGGGGGGTCTTGCTAATGCGACATAGCACCCACCAAAATTCCACCAGAATCTGAGCTGCAAAATCCAAAAATCACTCCTTCCCTTCTGAGTCCTGCCATGCACCCAACTGGTATTTTTTGGTCACATGTGAGGCATTGCCGTACTCGGGAGAAATTGGGGCACAGATTTTGGGGTGCTTTTTCTCCTTCATACCTTCTAAAAATGAAAAATTTTGAGCCAGAACTGCATTTTTGTGTAAAAAAATGTAATTTTTCATTTTCACTGCCCACTTGTATCAAAATTGGTGAAACCCCTGGGGGTTTGAAATGTACACTATACCCCTAGATGAATTCCCTGAGGGGTGTAGTTTGCAAAATGGGGTCACTTGTGGGGGGGTTCCACTGTATTGGTGCTTGGGGGGTCTTGCTAATGCGACATAGCACCCACCAAAATTCCACCAGAATCTGAGCTGCAAAATCCAAAAATCACTCCTTCCCTTCTGAGTCCTGCCATGCACCCAACTGGTATTTTTTGGTCACATGTGAGGCATTGCCGTACTCGGGAGAAATTGGGGCACATATTTTGGGGTGCTTTTTCTCCTTCATACCTTCTGAAAATGAAAAATTTTGAGCCAGAACTGCATTTTTGTGTAAAAAAATGTAATTTTTCATTTTCACTGCCCAGTTGTATCAAAATTGGTGAAACCCCTGGGGGTTTGAAATGTACACTATACCCCTAGATCAATTCCCTGAGGGGTGTAGTTTGCAAAATGGGGTGACTTGTGGGGGGGTTCCACTGTATTGGTGCAACATAGCACCCACCATTCATTCCACCAAAATCTGTGCTGCAAAATCCAAAAATCACTCCTTCCCTTCTGAGTCCTGCCATGCACCCAACTGGTATTTTTTGGTCACATGTGAGGCATTGCCGTACTCGGGAGAAATTGGGGCACATATTTTGGGGTGCTTTTTCTCCTTCATACCTTCTGAAAATGAAAAATTTTGAGCCAGAACTGCATTTTTGTGTAAAAAAATGTAATTTTTCATTTTCACTGCCCACTTGTATCAAAATTGGTGAAACCCCTGGGGGTTTGAAATGTACACTATACCCCTAGATGAATTCCCTGAGGGGTGTACTTTGCAAAATGGGGTGACTTGTGGGGGGGTTCCACTGTATTGGTGCAACATAGCACCCACCATTCATTCCACCAAAATCTGTGCTGCAAAATCCAAAAATCACTCCTTCCCTTCTGAGTCCTGCCATGCACCCAACTGGTATTTTTTGGTCACATGTGAGGCATTGCCGTACTCGGGAGAAATTGGGGCACAGATTTTGGGGTGCTTTTTCTCCTTCATACCTTCTGAAAATGAAAAATTTTGAGCCAGAACTGCATTTTTGTGTAAAAAAATGTAATTTTTCATTTTCACTGCCCACTTGTATCAAAATTGGTGAAACCCATGGGGGTTTGAAATGTACACTATACCCCTAGATGAATTCCCTGAGGGGTGTAGTTTGCAAAATGGGGTCACTTGTGGGGGGGTTCCACTGTATTTGTGCTTGGGGGGTCTTGCTAATGCGACATAGCACCCACCAAAATTCCACCAGAATCTGAGCTGCAAAATCCAAAAATCACTCCTTTCCTTCTGAGTCCTGCCATGCACTTAACTGGTATTTTTTGGTCACATGTGAGGCATTGCCGTTTTCGGGAGAAATTGGGGCACATATTTTGGGGTGCTTTTTCTCCTTCATACCTTCTGAAAATGAAAAATTTTGAGCCAGAACTGCATTTTTGTGTAAAAAAATGTAATTTTTCATTTTCACTGCCCACTTGTATCAAAATTGGTGAAACCCCTGTGGGTTTGAAATGTACACTATACCCCTAGATGAATTTCCTGAGGGGTGTACTTTGCAAAATGGGGTGACTTGTGGGGGGGTTCCACTGTATTGGTGCAACATAGCACCCACCATTCATTCCACCAAAATCTGTGCTGCAAAATCCAAAAATCACTCCTTCCCTTCTGAGTCCTGCCATGCACCCAACTGGTATTTTTTGGTCACATGTGAGGCATTGTCGTTTTCGGGAGAAATTGGGGCACAGATTTTGGGGTGCTTTTTCTCCTTCATACCTTCTAAAAATGAAAAATTTTGAGCCAGAACTGCATTTTTGTGTAAAAAAATGTAATTTTTCATTTTCACTGCCCAGTTGTATCAAAATTGGTGAAACCCCTGGGGGTTTGAAATGTACACTATACCCCTAGATGAATTCCCTGAGGGGTGTAGTTTGCAAAATGGGGTCACTTGTGGGGGGGTTCTACTGTATTGCTGCTTGGGGGGTCTTGCTAATGCGACATAGCACCCACCAAAATTCCACCAGAATCTGAGCTGCAAAATCCAAAAATCACTCCTTCCCTTCTGAGTCCTGCCATGCACCCAACTGGTATTTTTTGGTCACATGTGAGGCATTGCCGTACTCGGGAGAAATTGGGGCACATATTTTGGGGTGCTTTTTCTCCTTCATACCTTCTGAAAATGAAAAATTTTGAGCCAGAACTGCATTTTTGTGTTAAAAAAATGTAATTTTTCATTTTCACTGCCCACTTGTATCAAAATTGGTGAAACCCCTGGGGGTTTGAAATGTACACTATACCCCTAGATGAATTCCCTGAGGGGTGTACTTTGCAAAATGGGGTGACTTGTGGGGGGGTTCCACTGTATTGGTGCAACATAGCACCCACCATTCATTCCACCAAAATCTGTGCTGCAAAATCCAAAAATCACTCCTTCCCTTCTGAGTCCTGCCATGCACCCAACTGGTATTTTTTGGTCACATGTGAGACATTGTCGTACTCGGGAGAAATTGGGGCACAGATTTTGGGGTGCTTTTTCTCCTTCATACCTTCTGAAAATGAAATATTTTGAGCCAGAACTGCATTTTTGTGTAAAAAAATGTAATTTTTCATTTTCACTGCCCACTTGTATCAAAATTGGTGAAACCCCTGGGGGTTTGAAATGTACACTATACCCCTAGATGAATTCCCTGAGGGGTGTAGTTTGCAAAATGGGGTCACTTGTGGGGGGGTTCCTAACTTTTAGCATCTTATGGTGCCTAGAAACCTACATGGTGCCTAAAAAATAATCTCATAAAAAGGAGGCTCCAAAATCAAGTAGGTGCTCCTTCTATTATGAAGCCTGTGGTTTGGTCAACGTGCACACTAGGGCCACATATAGGATATTTATGAAAACAAAAGAATTGGGGGAATCAATTTTTAGTCACATTTCTCTAGTAAAATGTACTGTGTTCCTTAGAAAAATGTATTAAAATTGCAAATCTGCAAAAAAAATGAAATTTTGAAATTTCACCTACACTTTGTTTTAATTCCTGTGAAACACCTAAAGGGTTAACAAACTTCCAAAATGCTGTTTTGAATACTGTGAGGGGTGCAGTTTTTGAAATGGTATCATTTATGGGGGTGTCTCACATACAAGTCCCTCAAAGTCACATCAGAACTGAACTGGTCCCTAAAAAAATCAGTGTTTGAAATTTTCTTGAAAATTTGAGAATTTGCTATTCATATTGTAAGCCTCCTAGTGTCCAAAAAAATTAAAAGGAAGTTGAAATAATGATGTCAACATAAAGTAGACATATGGTCTATGTTAGTTATTAACTATTTTGAGTGGTATGATTATTTGTCTCACAAGCAGAAAATTTAACATTTTGCAAATTGCTAAATTTTCCATTTTTTTACGACATTTTGGTATTTTTCACAAAAAAACACAGACTGTATCGACCCAAATTTACCACTATTTTGAAGTACAATGTGTCACGAAAAAACAATCTCAAAATCACTGGGATAAGTAAAAGCAAAAAAAAGTTATCCCCACTTAAGTGAGACATGTCAGATTTGAAAAAAAGGGCTCTGTCAGGAACGCAAAAACTGGCTCTGTCAGGAAGGGGTTAATGCAATTAAGAGTCTGAGTACTTAAACTAATTGCCTTGGCAGCCTTAGACATGTTCCCAGCTGATTTGAGCACCCTCTATATAATTACAAAGCTTCTGATAAAATTTAAAAAACACACCATCCTCTGCTTTGATGATTAAGATTACTGTACTTGAGGTTGTAGTTACCGGGCATCCGTTGTTATTGCCAGACATACAGTATAACCAGATTAAGTGGCAATGCCAAAAAAGGTAAAGACAATTTACAAATTTAAGATAACTATGGTACAGTCATTACGTCTGAAGAAAAACAAACACACGTGATTATAGGTGATAGATTATTAACTTTTCTTATGTTAAATGTTTCTGATTCAAAGACATATTGCTGATTATCGATGTGAACTGATCTGAATTTTTTATTGGCGTCAGGGAATTTCCTGCCTTTACTTTATAAACTATCAAGCCCGCTTGAAGCAAAGGCTTTGAAATCTAGTCTGCTACCATGTGAATGCCTCTGTGTTTGTGCATGTGTGAGAGAGAAATAGATTCACTCGTTGCCAACAGATGACAGTGTTTCAGAGACACACAATCAGTCACTAGACATATATACTGTATAGATGCTATAAAATAATGAAGGTGCTAAAACTCCACACAATTAAATGGAAATGGGAGCGCTACCAATGCATCATAGAAACTGTAAGCATAATATACATTTAATAACAATATCATTTGATGATGAACACATATACAAAACAACAATTGACAAATAACAATCACATAGAAATATCAATAATACTACTGTGCATATATAAAATTAAAAAAGGGTCATTAGGTGAAAGTCTACACCTTATATGCCATTCTTATATGTTGGAGGACGATAACCAGATAAAAGTGCCATAATAACAGAGCTCCAGTAAATAAAACGAAAAGTAGAAGATGCTCTCATTTCCATTTGTACAAATAGAAAGCCAGAAATAATTAAACAAAATTATAACTGCAATTTAAAAAAAAATATTATATATACTTTTAGCAATTATGAAATCTATCATCCCATTCTACATAGTACATAAAGCAAATTGAACTAATAAAGATTATGTCTTTTTTAAAGGTTGGAAGAATCAATATACAGGTCGGGTATCCCGTATCCGGGCATCCCGTATCCGAACTATTCCAAAAACCGTGGTTTTTTGGAATAATTCAAATTATTTTTTATTTTTTTCCCCCCTAACCCTCTTTTAATACTTACCTAGTCCTCCGGCGTCCACGGCAGGCCTTCAGCATCCTCTCCGGCGTCTCCAGCGGTCCCAGGAGTTCTTTGCACGAGTGCGCGCGCGCGCCGGTGATGTCACCGGCGCGCCTGGGAACTTGCGCAAAGCACTCCTGGGACCACTGGAGACGGTGCTGGTGGCCTGCCGTGGACGCCGAGGGACCATCGGGGACCCACCAGGGGCAGGTAAGTATGGCAAAAAAAAAAATATTCCAAAGACCAGAATTTTCCCTTATCCGGAATGCTCGTGGTTCCGAGCATTTCGGATAAGGGATACTCAACCTGTACCTTCACAGCTGCATGATGCTCAGAAATTGTTGTTACAAATAAAATATTACCACCTGCAACGCTTTTTCTGAGTCATCATAAATATCAAAATGAATGAGGAGCATCGTAATGTTGTACAATCAAGTCATGGAATATTAATGTAACCAATGTGATTTGTAAATTTACTGTGCCACGTTCTATCTTGACTGTGCCATATCGTAGTGTGGGTTCTTTACCATTTACTGTACTAACACAAAAATAATTCATGTTCATTTTCACGTCATTTAAAATTGTGTAAGTTTAATTTGGGACTTGTTTGCTAGGTAAGTCTTTGAATAGGTTATCTTTCCTATTAAATACTGCATTTATTAAATTCTAATTCACTACAGTATATTATGTATTTTCCTTTAGTGTAAGGGGTTTACATCTTATTGTGCCCTTGTATGGCTTTTATTTCTTGATGTGTAAGAACATGTTCTAAAGTTCCGCATAGATTATGTAAAAAGTGAAATGGAAATTCTAAATGAGACATCAATAGAAGGATTTATCCTACTAGGTATCACTGATCTACCTAATCTACAAATCTTCCTATTCCTCCTATTCTTCATGTTCTATGTATTCAATTTATTAGGAAATTTCAGCATTGTCATATTGATTATTAATGACCAATGTCTTTACAAACCAATGTATTTTTTTTTGGGCAACCTTTCATTTTTGGACATTTTCTACTCAACTACTACAGTCCCCAAGATGTTGTCAGGTTTACTGATAGGAGACAAGAGAATATCTATTTTTGGTTGTATAGCCCAGCTTTTCTTCTACCACTTCTTGGGGAGCACGGAGGCTCTACTTCTAACCTCCATGTCCTATGATAGATATGTTGCCATTTGCAATCCTCTTCGATACCATGTCTTAATGGCAAAACATACTTGTATCGGGTTGGCTTCCAGCTGTTGGTTCATTGGATTTTTATACTCATTATCACAAACTATTATAACCTTCAGGTTGCCTTATTGTAACATGAAGCCAGTGGCTCATTTTTACTGTGACATTAAGCCGGTTATAAAGCTAGCCTGTACGAACACTCATCAAAGTGAACTTCTAGTGTCAACAATCTTTGCACTCGTTGCCGTCAGTACGTTTTCACTTATCATTATGTCCTATATGTTTATAGGATCCCATCTGCTGAACATTCGATCCACCCAAGATAGATGGAAAGCATTCTCTACCTGCACTTCTCACATCACTGTTGTCTTTCTGTATATTGGGACAGCACTGTGTACATACCTGGGACCAATCACACAGAACTCCTTAGAACAAGATAGAATTAGTGCTATTTTGGTAACAGTTATAACACCAGCATTAAATCCTCTAATCTACACACTGAGAAATAAAGAAGTTAAGAGGTCCCTGAAGAAGGTTGTGGGAAAAAATTGTTCAACTTTATATTAAAACTGTAAACTATACTGTACTTTTTTCTATATGATATTCATAAAGGAAAGGCAGTAACCATTGAAAATCAATAAAACTAGGTCAGTTGTAACATTGATCTTATTTATGGACTTTCATCAACATTATCCACTGATGGTAATAAGTTTTTACCTGTCATTTTCATGGACGAATAAACTCTTATGAACTTCTACAGTAGACAAGTGGTCTAGAGAAACAATATGCCTATTATCTTAAATAATAACTTTATTTTTTATTAACCGATGGAGCAATCCTCATCTAGCCGTCTCTGGGTAGTCATGGTGAGCCATGGTGAGCCATGGCTATCCAAGGTCTATTGTTCTCAGCTGCAATATAATACATAGAACAATACACACTTAATCCTATTAAAGGGTTAGATAAGGGTGGCTCCATCTGGTATTTTAACATGTGAATGTATTGCTTGTGAAGATTATATTCATACTTAACTATTTTTTACCAAAATTGTAACCATAACCCTAACCTCACTGGCACAATAAATCCATGCACAATGTGTTTATTTACTATGATGGGAGTTATATTATATAATCGAATTCTCTGCACATTTTACATCTGCCCCCCTGCAGTGCACATAGTTTTGTTTATCTAAGAAGGAATTTGCCAGAAGGAGTGAACCAGAATAAGGCCCTTAGTTCTTATAATGAAACATTAGTTTAATAGGTCTGTAGGTAATAAACAAACACAAATGCAGTCAGCTGCATTTGGTCATAAATAAATGAATAGTCCCAAACCCTTATACCCAGGGCTATTTTTCAGCAGGCTCCAGCAGGAACTGAGGCCATTATTCTAGTTCACTCTTTCTGACAAAATATTTCTTAGATGGACAAAACCATGTGCACTGCAGGTGAGGCAGGTGTAAAACCCCACCCAAATCTAATTATCGCTGCACAAGTAACACCTGCCTCACCTGCAGTGCACATGGTTTTGTCCATCTAAGAAATATTTTGTCAGAAAGAGTGAACTAGAATAAGGGCCTCAGTTCCTGCTGGAGCCTGCTGAAAAATAGCCCTGCTTATACCTAACCGATTACCTTTTGGTAACTTTTAAGAAAGTCCATTTTAATGTAACATTAAATCTGTTCTTAATCTTCCCTGCATGAACAGCCACAAGAAAGTTCTAGAGTCAAAATGGTTTACAATTTATTCAATAAAATGATTTTACTTACCACTTGTTACACAATATCTATGTTAAGGGTGAGGAAAACACCTTCCAGATTTTTAAAGATTACCAAACAAGGCATGATAATAACTTTTATTCAAAAATGGAGTACATATTATGGAATACAGTTTATTTTTAATTGATTTTGAATATATTATTGTCCAGATTGTGGTTTTGATCTGTGATACACATGTTTGGTCTACTTGTGAAGCATTGTAACACTTGCATGTCATTTCCAGTGTTATCTCTTCAATTTCTTCACGAAGATCACTTTTACTTGTCTGGCTACATTAAGTTTTGTTACTGGGAACATGATCAACTCGAAGTCAGACATAAAGAATAAGCAGAATGTCCACGAGGGACTAACAGGCGCTGATTAGGGTTAGATTCCCAGCTGCTGTGTGGGGTGGGGTAGTCACGGCCACTAAAAGGGGGAAAAGAACAAGCAATAGATAACACCGCGCTACTTCGAGGAGGAATAAATCTGATTGCCACCATGGGATAAAAAGCATAGGATTTAATCACAAATCTCAATTAAAATACAAAACAATGTACTCTTGTGTTGATCGAAAAAATATATATGGAAACATTAAAAAATAAAAATAGCAGCATGTGTGGATGCTTTCTTTACCAGTCTTTCTGGAAGTAGGTGATCTAGTAACAATCCAAGAACCTTTCCTATAATGACCTCAAATTGCTAGAGATGGATCCCAAGGCTGACTTCATACACTCACTATTGTAGATCCTCACTCGATGAGCATATAAATTGGCAAGGAGTATCCTGTAGTAGAATGGCATCACAGCATAGGGAAAAGCTTTTGGCCCATAGTTTGAATCAATTGTACCAGTCTGGTTCGGGGTTGGAGTACCGCTGTAGATAGATCCAATTGGAATTTGTCCAAGGGAGGCTGGTTAGTAGCAAATGCTGGTAGAATACCTGACGCGTTTCACCAGTTTAACTGGCTTTATCAAAGGCCCTTTGATAAAGCCAGTTGCACTGGCGAAAGGATTTGCTGGACAAAAGGGTTATCCACAGTGCCAAAAACTGCAGAGAGGTGGAGATTGAGTAGAAAAGTTAGGTCCTTTGATTTGGCATCATGCAAGTTGGTGCTGACTTTTTTGATGGCAGTTTCAGTGAAAAGGAGAGAATGGAAGCCAGACTGAAATGGGTGAAGCAGAGAATGGGAATTTTAGGGGAGCAACAGGTCTTTAATTTTTGTCCTTCAACTGATTTTGCTCTACAGATTTTGCTTTCACCAAATTCTCTCCACAAGTGACTACATCATTTTTTTGTATCATGTGCCTTCTAATTCATCCATTGAGACAACATTAAACATTAATTACACAGTGGTCCTTCTCGTCTGTGATATGTACCAAAGTTAGTGACATCAGTTTTATATTTTATTGAGAAAAATGCAATATATACACATATATATATATACATATATATATATATATATATATATATATATACATACATATATATATATATATATATACAGTTGTAGGAGAACCGCACTCAGTCCACAAAAGGAGACACAGGGTGGTGCTCCACTCTAGAGGATCTTCATCCCAATCATACAATTTTTCAAATGAAGTAGGCACTCACCAGCACTGAGAGTTGTGCAAAAAATGCAGATAAAGTTTTATTCCATCAGGTCATCAGTAATAGTAACTATTACTGATGACCTGATGGAATAAAACTTTATCTGCATTTTTTGCACAACTCTCAGTGCTGGTGAGTGCCTACTTCATTTGAAAAATTGTATATATATATATATATATATATATATATATATATATATATATATATAGAACATGTGGGGTGTCCGGCACTCCTCGCTGAACAATGTACACGTGCCCGGGTGCCTTCCCCAGTGGCCTTGCTGCCACTAATACAACCTCCGATAAAGCAGGCGTCACTCCAGGTCTTTGGTGAATCAGGTGATATTTATTTTTTCCTTCTAAACGGTCAACGCCGTTTCGGGCAGTCGCCCTTCGTCAGGACCAGAGGAAACAAAATGAAACAGTGCAACAACAAAGTGTAAAAAACAAATGGACTTACATATAGGGGACCCGCCGTGTAGCGTCCTCCTCCGTCTGGGACTCCTGCTGACAACTTCCGGGATCTCCCGGAAGTGACCTGTCCGTCCTGGCAGCGGAGGAGGCCACACTAGGGAAAAGTGCAAAACATGCCAGTACATTAAAAATCTGGTATAAAGTGCAATGTGCTTCATAAAACAGTGTTTACAATATGATATAGTGCTTATATAAATGTGCTTATGCTGAAAACAACACTTAATACGCAAACATTTAAAAACATTCCTGCGCACTTTCCCTGTGCTTATTTCTGAATAACCACAAGATGGCAGTGTGGCGCAACATCCTAACCAGCAATGATTGCTCTAAGTATTTGTTTTAATACACGGCGGGTCCCCTATATGTAAGTCCATTTGTTTTTTACACTTTGTTGTTGCACTGTTTCATTTTGTTTCCTCTGGTCCTGACGAAGGGCGACTGCCCGAAACGGCGTTGACCGTTTAGAAGGAAAAAATAAATATCACCTGATTCACCAAAGACCTGGAGTGACGCCTGCTTTATCGGAGGTTATATATATATATATATATATATATATATATATATACAACCAATATTCCGGCACTCCTCTGTGGCTTTTTAGTGTCCTTGCTCAGGTGCCTTCTTAGGATCTGGTTCTAGACGGCCATCCCCCAATATGAGCATGTATAAGGAGGCACTCTGAGTCGATTCAAAAAGTGAAAAAAACTCTAGTGTTTAATAGGTGGGCAACGTTACGGGGCTGCGCCCCTTTCTCAAGCCTAAACAAGTGAGTCACTTGAGAAAGGGGCGCAGCCCCGAAACGTTGCCCACCTATTAAACACTAGAGGTTTTTTCACTTTTTGAATCGACTCAGAGTGCCTCCTTATACATGCTCATATATATATATATATATATATATATATATATATATATAGATAGAGAGAGAGAGAGAATATATATATATATATATATATATATATATATATATATATATAGATAGATAGATAGATAGATAGATAGATAGATAGATAGATAGAGAGAGAGAGAGAGAGAGAGAGAAAACCAGGGATGCCTGGAACAGCACATGGTGAAGGTGGGTGTCCTCATCAAATAGCAGCACTCCAAAAGAATCCATTCAATGGTAATTTAAGCAATGTTTCAATACATCAAGTATTTTTTTATCAAATTACCATTGGATTAATATTGGATTATTTTGGAGTGCTGCTTCTTCAACATATATATATATATATATATATATATATATATATATATATATATATATATATATATAAAGTTGAAAAGTGTGTGTGACTTTGTGTACGTGTCTGTTGCATTGCGGGCACACCGTGGCCCTCAGAGCCGCCAAATTTGGCAACAAGGTACCTCTTGACCTGGTGGTGTGCACCTCAAAGCTCTTTTTTGGTAAATTTCACTTAGAAACGTAAAAAAACCACCAAGGTTCAATTTGCCTCAATTGATGATCTGGGGAATCGAAGACAAAGGAACAACACCACACCCGATTTCATTGCTGTCATTGAGTATAGCTGTGTACACACGGTGCAATATATTGCTCAGTGTCCAGTTTTCATCAGCGACCGAACAGGAGACTCTGCCAGGGGAGCCTCAAAGGGAAACAGCTGCTCCTTCGACCAGCGACCATTAGGAGGCAGAACATGGGAGCGTGCACCCGGCAATTTATCGCTGAAGCACAAACAAATCACTGGCAATATGGTCGCTCAGCTTATGAATGCAAACACATTCTAACATTATGGTGAAGGCTTTCAACATTTGGGAATAATTGGGGAAATATATAGACCACACATCACACACCCAAGTACACATTGTACACACACACATATATACGTAGCACACCTCACACACTTACACATTGGACAGATACACACAACAAAACACACACACATACACATACATAACACACCACAAGCAGTACAACACACACCCATATACACTACAACACACCCAAAAACAGTAGAACACACACAAACACACAGAACACACACACTTATACCCCTTTTACACCACAAATCCCGGATCCGACACAGCATTTGGAACATGGATCCAAGCCAGGTCAGATACGGGATTTGCACCATTTACACTGCGGTGCCTACCTGCAGTGTAAACGGGAGCAGCACTTGAAGATGACATCTCCAAGCACTGGGATCGCGATCACCCCTGCTGGGACCGCCGATCATCAGCCCAGCACGAAGTTAAGCTGCTGGGCTGCCCCCAGCCCTGGTGCATCCCCCCAGCCCCTGTCCGTGAGGTTAATGGATGTAGCACACAGGCATCCATTCACCTCCTCCCTGCCTCTGCAGAGTACAGCAGACAGCAGCGGAGGCTGTGTGCGACCCCCATCCAACCTCCATATTGACCGCAGGATGTTGCGGTCCGGAGGTTGGGCTTCACCCATTGATGTAAACAGGAGCCGGGTCAGATGAATGTGCCAGGTAGCAAGTGGGAGGAATGTGACATGTAGTGTGACATAGAGGTGCATGTCCCTGCTTCACCCCTCCATCTCTGTCTCTGTGTCATCCCACTGTCTCTGTCCATGCGTCACCCCACCATGTTGCATAATGTGAATTTTGGCTCAATCCGGGTGGCATAATGTGAATTTTTGCACAATCCGTGTGGCATAAAGTGAATTTTGGCTCTTTCAGTGTGGCATGATGTGAATTTTGGCTCAATCCTGGAGGCAGGAAGTGAATTTGGGCTTATTCCAGGTGGCATGATGTGAATTTGAACTCAATCTTGGTGGCATGATTTTAATTTTGTCTCAATCCATGTGCATAATGTGAATTTTGGCTCAATTTATGTAGCATAACGTGAAGTTTGGCTCTTTCAGTTTAGCATAACATGAATTTTGGCTCAATCCAGGTGGTATAATGTGAATTTTGGCTCATTCCATGTGAATTTTTTTGGCTCATTCTGTGTCGCATAAGGGGAATTTTTACTCAATAATGTTTAAGGGGCAAGTGTAAGGGGGTCTACTACTGTTTTGCATATGGCATGGTACACTAGACTCAAGGACATGCCCCCTTTTGAGTAGCAGCACCCTCTTTTTCTGGAGTGTGCACATAACTTCAGCCTTTAATTTCCCATACCCCCACTTCAAAATTTCCACTTCAACTACTGCACACACACATTTATATATACATAGCACACCTCACACACTTACACATTGGGCAAATACACACAACACAACACACCACACCACACCACACCACACACAGTACACAAACCCACATACACTACAACACACACAAAAGCAGTACAACACACAAACACACACAAAAAAATGCATCATAGGTTCTAAATCTCAGGAGTGGATGTGGAATTCATCAACACACACAAGCTATCAAGTCAGGAGCGGTGCGTTTCAAACAACAACACCACACCTGATTTCATTGCTGGCATTGAGTATCAATACCAACACATTCTAACATTATGGTGGAGGTTTTAACAAATTACAATCTTGGCCATATGACATTTTACAGCAATTTTGGAAATTAAAGAAAACCCCAAGGTTTTCCCGGGCAATGCCGGGCGGGTCAGCTAGTATATATATATATAATTTTTTAACTTTTCTCATTGAATATCGATATTCACTGGAAAAACAACCAAGATACAGCAACATAGGATTTTAACATAATTTTATCGCAATTAACTTGATATCGATTATATTTCATTTGTTAGATGTTTTGTGAATAGTACACAGTAAAATGTAATACACAAATATAAATATTCTTCTTTGTGGGCCATCAAAGAGACAATATTTTCTCTATTGTTTGTGTTAATTGTACTTGGCAGCATCCCGGTGTCCATTATTCAATAGATATACCGATCCAGCAACTGGGACTCATACAAGAGAGTACCTACTTGTGAAGAATTTTCCAATCCCCTTTGTCTTCTTACAAGATTTAAAGACCATCAAATAATTAGGACATCACATTTGAATTTGCAGAGAATGCTTGCACCTTATAAATAAATGTGTATTATAATATACATATATTTTGATATATGCTTTAAATGGTGAGTGCTAGCTATATAAATACCAATACAGTATGAATCATACTTGCCCACTCGATCAATTTCTGTGGGAGACACATCATTTTGCCTGGAAGAGGGGCAAACATCTCCCCAATCTGCCCACTTCCTAGTAATCAGGGCAGAATGCGGAGGTAATTACGGAATCTCAGCATACTCCATGAAGGGGTCAGGGAAAAATGATGTAAATGAGGCAATAATTAAAAGGCACAAATATACACCACTATATAGCTCAATTATTACTGGTATAGTGACCATGTTAAGCTGACCCTCAAAAAGCCGACAATAATAAAAAAAGAATGGGCTGCTATCAAAAGCTATTAGAATTGAAAACATTTTAACCTAATACACATTATAAAAATACACATACAGTATCATACAAACATGCAACAGAATAATAATTCCTCAATAGTGCTAATAAACAATTTGATTATGGATTCTCATTGACTACTTAAAGATGTGTAGTCTGTATGCCCAGTATAGGATCAGATCAAATGTTGTCCAGAAAAGCAAATGGTGTCAATGACAAAAATCTCTTATACAAATGCTGCTCATTCAATCCCGGCGGATTGCTGGATTTAAGGTATTGTTTCTATATCGATATCTGAAATAAATATATAGCTTTCCATTATAATATGAAAAACATTTTAAAATTAAACTGTAAAGCAATTCTACACAACATTATAAGATTTATCTGACACAAAGGTTCCCAAACTGGGTGCAATTGCAAGAGTGCCTTGGGTTGGTAGTCCAGGACCAAATTCTTATTATAATTTATGGTCAATGTAATAGGTAAAACTAGTAAAAACCAAATCAGAAATAATATACCGTAAATACGCAGGGGTAAATTTACTTAAGCTTCTAAAAATGAAAATAAGTAATGCTGCCCATAGCCACAAATCCGATTCTGGCTATCATTTTCTAGGATGCAATAGAGCAGCGGTTCTCAAACTGTGGGTCCTGACCCCAAAGTGTGTCCCAACCACCTCAGCATGGGGTCACGACTATGTTGCTGACCATCAGGCAAATGTGTCTTTGGAGAGGGGACAGGGTATAAATCATTAAGTAAACACCCACTGCTTCCTTCTTCCATCCCCCTTACCCCCCCCCCTCCCCCCACTGCCTCCCTGTCACATTGGCGGTCACTTCACTTCAATGACCACACATGTGACGGGCATTTAGTAGTAACTTGCTGGGGTCCTGTAATAATTTTTATTGTCTGATGGGGTCCCAGAGCAAAATAGTTTGAGCATCCCTGCAATAGATAAATGACAGACATAATCTGATTGGTTGCTTGAAACATCACCTCTTTTCATTCTTAGAAGCTTTAGTTCTACTGTAGTTGATTGTAGTTATCAAGAGGGCATTACCTTTGGCCATAAATATGCCTTTAAATGTATAGGTACAGAACTTGAGTTGTTTCTACTAAACATGCAGTACCACATATTGGGCCTTATTCTAGTTCAATCTTTCTGACAAAATCCTTCTTAAGGTGCGTTTTACTTCAAAGTGAGATCTATATTGCAGTGTAAAATCCAGTATTTAGTCTGCACAGAAACAAAATGACTCATCCAAATCTAACTCTCTCTGCACATTTTACAGCTGCCCCTGCAGTGCACATGGTTTTGTCCATCTAAGAAGGATTTTGTCAGAAAGAGTGAACTAGAATAAGGCCCATTGTGTTCACATGTAAAACACGGTTCCATATTGAGGTTTATATTTTATAGGTGCAGAATGCTACTTTAATATTGCAATTGCCAATTTAGAGATGGAGTTGCCAGTATAGATATTTAATTTTCCAATTTAAATCTGAAGATTTGTAATTTAGACTGCACATTTAGGGTAGGAAAATGGAAAATGGCAAATTAAAAAATGAGATTGCAATCTAAAAATAGAGATCTCCAATTTAGAAATGGGAATTGAAAATCAGTAATAACAATTGCTAAACTGGAAATGGAAAATGAGAATTTAAAGATAAAGATTTAAAAATGTATCAAATTTAGAAAATACAATTTCCAATTAAAAGATGGAGATTGGCAATGTAGAGAAAGAAATTTAAAATTTTCCAATTTAGAAATAGGAATTGTAAAAATTAGAAATGATGAGTGAGATTTAATGGGATGAGAGATTCAGAAAGTGATAGATTTAGTAAGAAATATCCAGTTTTTTTTAAAGCGGCAATCATTTAAACCAGTTTGATTTTGCAGTGTAAATGATTGCTGCTTTAAAAAACTGCAGATTTCTCACCTAACCTCTCACTTTCTGAATCTTTCATCCCATTAACTCTCACCCCATGATTGGCAATTTAGAAATGGAGCTTGAGAATTTTGAATTGGAGATTGCACGTTTAGATAATGAGGTTTCAAATATAGAGATAGAGGGCCTTAATCACCAGGGATTACTAGTTAGAGAAAAATCAGTTGCTTACGATCAAAAAGCAGCTGCCCAGAAAGAAAGAATAACCGCCACTTGCAAATTTGCGATTGCATTTGAAATAGCGATGCTTTTCACAGATCCATTCGCAAGAACCAAACCAGTTTGATGGATCAATGCTGAATTAGGCCCAAAGGTTGCAAATTTAGAGATGGAGTGCAGTGCTAACTTAAAGATACTGTAGCTATAGACGTCCACAGAATTAGAGCTTACTTTTTTCTTTGGGTACATTACTCTATATACTTTATAATTAAATTTGTAAATGAAAGGCTTCTAAACAACTTTTTAAAGACAAATTTTTTATCATGGACTATGTACCTTGATAGTGTTCTTTATAAAAGAAACTGAATGTATTAATATCTCTTGATTTTAAGAGAAGAATAATTTTAAAAAAGTTATCATGTATCGGGAAATATCTTAGAGACTTTAGCATGAACAGCTTAACAATCAGTGCATGATTATCAAAGTTTTTTTAAGAAGTGACAAGTGGTTCTGTCTGTAGGACTGTCATACCCCACATTTCACTTGTTTTTTTTTTTAATTCAACTTCTTCATTAATTTAGAATAATCATTTTCTGTGGTTGTGTTAGAAGGCTTTTTGTCAGAGAGATGAAGGAATTCATAAGTCTAATTACAATACTCTTTGGCATCTTTATATTTCTATACAGCATATTCATATCATTCACACAGTCTCTTGATTATTTATTAAGCAGTCTTTGCCACTATAGATCGTTAACACATGCAAAAACAATGCAAGACATGGTCATGACTTTTTGTAGAATTAATTATTCAAATATACTTTCAATGCAAATCTATGCAAACTAATTGAAAAGTCACAAAGTACACACTTTTTTGAATTTATTAAAATATATACTGTGCCTAAATTTGGCATCAGACAACTCTCAATACTAATATACAATATGAGACATTACTATATATTGCATTAAGTGGTGAATTCTAATGGTTTTATACAAGGATACAGCATACGTCACTGAGATGGATCCCATACATGTACGGATTTAGTAAAAGTGTGGATACTAGAACACAGATAATATATATTACTTATGCACCAAGTCTTTAATAAAATATCCCAACAACATCTTCAGTAGTCATACTCTACATTATGTTTTTCTCTGGTCTTTTTCTTCCCATAGGTAGCATATAATAAACTTGAGCTTAAGGTGGGTTTTTTTGGGGTACAGATATGACATTGAGATATTGAATTGGTTTTGCTGAATGTCAATGGATCCAGTTCCATGAAAATGCAATGATTGCAATCACAGTCTAGAAATATTTAAGAGTCTTTTCATTGATTTCTGAACCTCCTGATTCCTCAACGTGTAAATAATCGGGTTCATAGCTGGTGTGATTACTGTAAACAATAAGCCTGCTATCCTGTCCTTTTCTATGGAATTTTCTGATGAATTTCCAAGATAGGTGAACATTGCTGTACCATAGAATAGAAAGACAACTGTAAGATGTGAGGAACATGTTGAGAAAGCTTTGACCCTTCCATGTGAAGAGGTCATTTTTGTAATTTTAATAATAATATAAAAATAGGATATTATAGTAAGAACAAAGGTGCTAGTGCTTAGAAAACCAAGGACATTCGTCAGTATAGCTTCATTGAGGCGGATATCTGCACAGGCTAACTTTATGACTGGTTTAACATCACAGAAAAAGTGTTTAATTTTGTTAGAATAACAAAAAGGAAGCTCTGAAGTTAATATTGCATGAATTAATGACGTCATGAGGCCAATGACCCAAGAAATTAAAACCAATTGAATATACACAGTTCTTCGCATTAAAGTATTGTATCGTAATGGGTGGCAGATGGCAACATATCTGTCATAACCCATGAAAGCCAGGATAATACCTTCTGTGCATCCCAAAAAGTGAAAGAAATACATTTGGGCGATACATTCTTTTAAAGAGATAATGTTATCATGCCAAAACCCTACCATCATCTTGGGAACTGTGGTTGAGGAAAAGCACACATCTACAAATGAAAGATTAGCCAGTAAGAAGTACATAGGAGAATGTAGAGAAGCATCTTTAACCACTAGGAATATAATCATGAGATTGCCAAATATAGAAAGAAAGTAAAAGAAGAGGACTAAAGCAAAGAGGAACTTTTGAAGCCATGGAAGGTCGGTAATACCGGTGAGGATGAACTCAGTCATCAATGTTCCATTCCACTGTTCCATTATCTCAGTTCAGAATTAAAACCTTAAAACAGAGAGTAAAATTCACCCAGTTCTAATAAAACTAATTCATATTGAAAACTTTAATTCATATTACAGGTGGATAGCCTACGGCATTGACAAGATGCATGAGACAGGGTAAACCCTGAGGTTATAGGATCCGGGTGCCTTTAAGAGTTAACTTATTTTAAAGTATTTTGCATTTACTTTGTTGACAACCAATGAGGTTCACGGGGGCATAATTATTTGATTTTAGAAGTGGAGGTCTCCTGGAAGTAGCATCATCTGTGTATCTTGAAATTGGTCCCTCACTTTGGGCCTTATTCTGGTCTGTGCGTACTTTCCCGCACTCTTTCGGATGGCGTTTTTAAGCCGTCTGCGCATGCGTGGGCAACGCTATGCGCATGTGCCACGCAAGGTCTCCGTACTTGTTCTCACCAATACCGTACAGAAATGTGCACTGCATTCACTCGGGAAATATGGGAGTATTATGGGCGTCATTTGGAACTACACAGGGACGTAGTTTCAAAGTGGGCTAAACTGGGCGTAAACATGGGCGTACACGAGGGAGTGCACTAATTCTGGTACGCGTACATTCGGACAGCACACCGAATGCACGCGAACAAAAAGGCAGGAAACATGCGGTCTTCATAAGCAAGTATTGCTTTGCGGACACCACTCGGTCATGCGCTAGGCATTCGGAACGCCCAATCAGTACGGGCACACCTCAACCAATGTCAGCTGAACACAATACAATCCACTCCTTTACTCATTACTCATTAATTACACTCTTGTCATTGCTTCAATTGGAACCATTGCAGCTTAAATGGCCCATTACTAAACACACAAATATATGCTGCATTTTTGACACACATTTACACTGCAAGCAATGGACAGAACTTCCTATCACTAATATAAATATATATGTCACTTTTACACCGCATCGGTGCGTACGGGCACGATCCATCTGTTCTGACGCGGTAAGACCGTGCATACGCTGTAAGACCGTGCAGAATATGTGTGTGTCCACCGCACATGCAAAGGTTTGGATGTCGTCCGTAAACACGCCCTCTTCTTAAAGAGTGAGTCCGTCCGAATGAGGAGGACCGGTGGGCGTTTCTTCGTACGATGTCCGCACAGCGTGGCGTGCGGACCGTTCCGAAATAATTCAGAAATATACGCACCAACCAGAATAAGGGCCTTTGTTAGGAAACTTTGCACAAGCTCTCTCCCTGCACGCAAAAATTGATGAATCCCTGTGATGATTTCAATTCTAGCATTGCAGATTTGGCCATATTTATCACATCCTATCTGCATCTGAGATTTGGATTGTGAAAAATACTGTATGCCTCTATAAGTGATACACTGTTTCTGAAAGCAACTGTGGATGCAACCAAGTGAAACAATATCTACTCAGCACTTTTATATGATTGAGCTTTGATTAACCTGAATCATGAATTCTGGTTACATATGCACATATATTAAATATCTTTAATGTATTTCAATATCTCTAAACTCACTTACAGTTCTGCATTTTATCTTATCTTGTTCATTGTTCATTGTTATCAATGTTGGTACTTGTGTATTATCTGGGCGCCCATACAATGGGATGGCATGCGATTGGACCCGATTTGAGCCTTTCCCGGGCTGAGTATACAATAAATGTGAAGTAATTTGCGTGCACTCAACACGCTTCGGGCTCAGTGGCTCACTGTGCTCGCCATACTATCTAAAATCAACTCCACGCCGACGTGAATAGTGGGGGTATGAAAAGGTCGGAGGACGCGGGCTTGCTGCGCTCGCCACGCTTCGGGTTGGCGTTGATACTGGGGTGGTGTTAACAATGGGGGGGGGCATTTAACATGGGAATCAGGCATCAGGGTGCCTGTACAACCAAAAATCAGGTCGCATCGCATGCGATGCGACCAATTTTTGGTTGTACAATGCCCTACGATGGAAATCTTGGGCGCCCAGATAATACACAAGTACCATCATGTTAAATATAATTGTTACTTATTTCTACGTATTCATCAAATTACAGTACATTCTTTAACAACACACCTTAATATAGTAGGATCATTTTTTTTCATCTTGACATTAATACAGGGCTCGACAAACCCCGGGCGCCAAGTCGCCACGACGACCAGATTCTGCTTCAATGTGACCAGATTTTTGTGGGGAAGAAGCAGAATCTGGTCATGGCCGGGTGCATGGCAGAGCAGGTCCGCCGTGGCTATATGTCAGCTAGAGCCGGCATCACGATACTGCAGCCACAGCAGCCCGGCCTCCCCAGAACGCAGCAGCAGCAGCTCCGGCTAGTTCACCCATGTAGCCAGCTATCTGCGCTGTCAGAGCCCGATCTCCTCCGCACACATAAGCAGCAGCAGCTCCAGCTCCTCCTCCTTGTGGATATGCACCATATGTACCTGGCTGCCGCTGTCAGAGCCCGGCCACCCCCGGACACAGCAGCAGTAGCCCCGGATGGTTCACCCATGTACCCGGCTGCCGGCGCTGTCAGAGCCCGGTCTCCCCACACACAGAAGCAGCAGCTCCAGCTCCTCCTCCGGGTGGATATGCACCATATGTACCCGGCTGCCACTGTCAGAGCCCAGCCTCCTCCGGACACAGCATCAGCAGCTCTGGGTGTAACTGGCCACCACCGCAGCAACTAACCCCAAGCTGCTGTCTATGGCATGGCATCAGTTTAACCCCTTGGCAATGAGCAGGTTAACCCCTGGCACAGCATGTTAACCCCATTGGCAACGAGCAGGTTAACTCTTGGCAACTAGCAGGTTAACGCCTGGCAGAACATGGTAACCCCATAGCAACAAGCATATTAACCCCTGGCACAGCATGTTGACCCCATTAGCTATGAGCAGGTTAACCCTTGGCGATGAGAAGATTAACCCCTGGTAGACCATGGTAACCCCTTAGCAACAAGCATATTGACCCCTGGCAGAGCATCTTAACCCCATTGGAAATGAGTATGTTAAACCCTGGCATCAAACATGAAACCCATAGCAACGAGCATGTAGGTATAAGCGGAACTTATGTGGCATAATATGTAATTACTGCCATTACTACATATGTAATGAGCATTACAATGTTTGGTGTAATGGTCATTATGGCCCGCGGTATATGTGTGGCTGTTTTTTGGGGGGCGTGCCTTTGGCGTGCACTGTCCCTGTTATTAGGTATCTGGCTCCTTAATTTTCATCCTGGCTTTGTCAAGCCCTGCATTAATACATTGGGGATAAAAAACCCTTACAGAGCTGCAACAAGGCCAGAACAGGTGAATTGCCGGCTATTAACCAGCACAGAGCAACTGTGCTTTGATTGGCCAATGTGTGAGAAATCTCTCTGATTGGTTATTATTAGTTAGACCCGATGTGTGCAATAATATTTGATTCTGATGATGATTTGATCACTTAACTATATTGTAGCATTAAATGGGATGCGGTCATTTGGTCTACTGCATTATGGTAGAAAGTCATTAGGTCGAATCCATTAGGTCGACATGCTAAAAGGTCGACATGACTCTAGGTCGACATGGGAAAAGGTCGACATGATTCTAGTTCGAAAGGTCATTAGTTCGACAGGTCATTAGTTCGAAAAGGTCATTAGTTCGACATTGTCTATGTCGACATTCACAAGGTCGACATGGAGTTTTTCACTGTTTTTTGAGCCAACATGTGCCGACAGGCGGTATTTCATGCCCTACCATCCACTAGGGCGTGGTGGGAGAATAAAATAGTGTGCCGAGCGTAGCGAGGCACCGTGCCCGACGCATAGCGAGCGCAGCGAGCGATGCGAGGGGATGCAGTGCACTTTAAACTGTGTCCATGTCGACTGTGTTGACATTCAGGTAAAAAAACAGTGAAAAACCCCATGTCGACCTTGTGAATGTCGACATAGACAATGTCGAACTAATGACCTTGTCGAACTAATGACCTGTCGAACTAATGACCTTTCGACCTAGAATCATGTCGACCTTTTCCCATGTCGACCTAGAATCATGTCGACCTTTTAGCATGTCGACCTAATGGATTCGACCTAATGACTTTCTACCATAATGCAATAGACCAAATGATCCCAACCCCATTAAATAGGCCAGAGGTTCATAAACACCATTCTCAAGGTACCCTGATGGTCCAGGTTTTAAATACATTATTTCCATGCTTGGCAACAGGTGACTTACAGTAATCAACAACACAATCAATTTGATTTAACATCTGTATTGAGCCATGGATATGCATAAAACCTGTACCACTGGCAGTGGTGTAACTAAATACATGTGGGCCCCATAGCAAAAGTTTGTAAGGGCCCCTATTTATCACCTAATGCTGAAAAAATGTATATAGCATATGATACTTTGACAGGCAAAGTGGGCCCCTCTCAGCTCTGGGCCCCATAGCAGCTGCAACGCCTCCACCTATGGTAGTTATGCCCTTGACCACTTGGGTGTCTGGAGGATCATGGCATGCCTGAATATCTTTGGTGCTTCTTTAAAGAAATATCCTCCAAGGTCCGACTACATCTGACTCTGAATGGTTTGTTCCTGTCACTAATACAGCAGTCTATAATATACTTATTAGAAAGCATTTGAACCACCAATTGAATTTATTCTAATGATCAATAAAATGCAATTTAACACATTTCACTGCATGACTTACCCTTATCCATTTGAAAAAATGACATGGCAAGTTAGATTAAATAAACAATATTACTCGACTGTTCTTAAAGAATCTGTTGTATTAAAAAAAAAATCAGTTCCAAATATTATCACATTTCATGTGCCTTGATTAAAGATTATCATTTTCTAGAACATAAAAAAAAATAACGAATGTCAGTAAAATGTTGCATACAAAGGATATTAGAATATGCATTCTTGTTACAAGGGTGTCCTCTTCATTAGCTAAAAATCCATATTAGCCACAATATATAGTCATGTGAAAATTAATAGGTCTCAATGGGCATATTAATCCATAAGGGAACAGACAGCCTTCACTGAAAGCAATGAGAATAATATGACAACAAACCAATTACAATTTAGATTCCAGAAAGATAATGAATGCATGTTACCAGATTGATGCATTGAAAGCTTATAATCATGATGGCACTCCGATAATAAATATTTATTTTTATTATGTAAAACATTTGGGACTGTGCAATTTGGGACTTTGTATCATCTGCAGGGTTTTACCGGTGCCTAATTACAATTTTATTAGGGGGTATTCACCACCGCTGAACCCCCTTGCAGCTTCAGGAGCGCCAATAAAAACTCCATAGGCACAATTGGGGGTTCACACACAGGAAAAACCCACTGATTCCACAGTTTACGTGGAAGTAGTGAGCTTTCACATTGTAATCCCAGAGTTTAGACAGGGGGGAAAAGGTTATTTATTTAATTCGTTTTTTCCCCATGCCATGTGATAATCACCTGACAGTTAGTCATGGGGTGAGCCTTGCAGACAATTAAATATGCCCCAATAACTTACAAAGATTAAATTGAAACACCTTTACCTCTAAAGTAAGGAAAATGAATTGGCAACGGTGATCTGTAACTATTACAATGTCAAAGCAATGAACAATGTGTCTATGGCCAAATTAGAGATTTAAAGATTTTGATTTATAATTTATAACAGTTTCAGTAGTGTAGTGCTGGCTGCCCCCATCCTTTGCTCTTCCTTCTATAAGTGCGATGTCTCCAAAGGCTAACACACATACATGTTCTTCCTGCCACTGAATGGGTCAGATGTACTAAGTGTCACAAACCTGGCTATTCTTGTATTACTGGCTCAGATATTTGTTTGGAATCTTCCCTTTAGTCTGCAGCATTTCTGAGTTCCCCCAGTCTTGCTCCATACAGATTGCAGTAATGCTGCTAGACTTCAATGGGAGACTGTGTACTGCTGTTGCATTACTGATTGGACATCTGTGAGACCTCTGATCAGCTATAAACCATTCAGTTGTCTGTTTGCTGAAGCTGTTAGCTCTCCAATTAGGCCCAGTAGATATCATACTGAGTTGTGCCTGGTTTTGCAGCTACCTCCTGGCAAGTCAACCAATCCATGCAAGACAAGGGGGTTAAATATCCTGCTCAAGTAACAGGAAGTTTCCTTCAGCAATGTCTCTGATCATCCCTGTTGTGCTGTGATTCCTGGTACCCTGTTCTGAAACTCAAGTACTACTTGCTCCTTTTCCTGGCCCCTTCTTCCCATTATCCAGACTGCTAACTGCTATTCTACCGCAGCCGCTATCATGTCATCTGCCACTGTCTGGCAGCCACTATCCGCTCATCTGGAGCTGTCCAGATTCCCAGATCCAGTCATCTGCCACAGTTTGAATTCCCAGCTGCTTCCAGTTCCCAGTCATGGTTCAGCTGTCAGTCGCCACCCAGAACTCAGCTGATGCCAGGCTACCTCTGTAGTAAACTTCCTGTGTGGCTGAGTGTATCCTGTGTGTCCTGTCATCCTATTGTCTCTGGCTACTAAGCCGCAACAAGCTATCAAGCCACAATCACCTAACTAGAAACGATTCAGACATTACCTGTAACCAGTCACAAATTGGATAATGAGTTATCCAGCCGCTAACTGGTTCCAGCCACCATCCGATGATTAGTTATTATCTGGTTCCAGTCGCCACCCAGCTTCCTGCTATTTCTTGTATCTAGGATCTGCAAGCTCTAGAGACTTGTGCATTACTTTTCATTACCACAGAATCATTTCTGCCAAGTAGGCATTCCTCAGATACACCACCAATTAGGCACTACCCAGTTAGTCCGGGATCCCGGATCTCAGTTATTGCCAAGTGTGTTTTTCTCAGTTTTGCTATTGCTGAGTATGCATTCCTGATTTCTGGTTATTGCTAAGGGGGCGTATTTTAGTTATCCCAATACTCCCCAACCCAGAGTTACCAGCAGTCCTGGATCCAGAATCTCTGAGACTTTCTGGCATTATTGGATCCCTGTATAATTCCAGAGTTCTTACATCCTCTTCCCCACAGCTCTACATATCCTGCATTTTGGTCACGACTGGGTCCTCAACCCCATTCATGACACGAAGCTTCAAAAAGTTAAAAAATGGAGAGTGATAAACAAACAGTCCATCAGATCCTAACTGTCAAGTTACAGGCACGGTTTGAAAAGCTGATTGTGAGCTGATTGCCTGTTTTTTCTCTCTATCCACTTTATCACTTTTTCCTAATTATTTGTGTAGGTGAAGTCATGTACTACAGTGGTAGTGCTCTAGTTGTCTTTATTGGAAAAAATACAGCCACACATTACTTAAGGGTTTGGGAAAAGGTCCATTGGGAGGCATTGTGCATGAGAGGGGACATTGAAAACTTTTCAGAGGCTTCTCAAACCCCCAAAAACTAGGCTCCCACTCACTGCAGCCATAAATAACAATAAGCATTTGGATATCAACTGTCAACATGTAGCTATGTATACTAACCAGGTATATGGGTAAGACATCCCCCCTGGAATACAAATATGAAGCAATGTCAATCCTCATCTTTGCAACATGAATCATTCAGGTAGAGGAAAGGGAATGGATTTACATCCTCAGTGACATAAGCTATAGAAAACCTTCTAATTTTGGAAAGTGGTGTGTATATGTTGAGGTACTGTACATGCCGGATTGAAAATCAATCTGGAGGATGTAGGCTCCCTATTGATCAAGCTCAAATCTTTGTGCATAACACAGTGAATTGAAACTCAGTACAGGGTGGAAAGGTCTGTTTTCTCCCTTCGGGGTAACAAACATTGATGAAATTGATTCAGCTGGGATGGGAAAGATATACAATTTTAATGGAAGGTGATGTTAATCCCCGGGCCTGTGGGCTAGGATCCTTATATCTCATGCCAGGATTAATCCTTACTATCAGGGTGACTAGAGCTGCTGTTGATCTGGAAGAGAAGGAAGACAAGACCCATAATATTACCAGAAAGAGAGACAGAGGTGTTCCAGAGCACAGAACCAACTCATTTGTGCAGCTGCACTAAAGGCTTCTGATCAGTTGAAAATAAAAGACTGATGGATCTGAACACATGTCCCAGTATCTGCCTGCTCCATAAATTGGGTGGGAGTACCACTGGAGACAGCTGAGTTGATTTTTTTATTGAAATATTGCATTGCAATTTTATAACAATGTCATAAAAAATTGTTTTCAGAACATTACAGATTATTCTAATGGTACATTTGTTGAATGTGATTAGATAGACAAGATTTTTTTGTTATACAATCAGGTCATGAATTTAAAATAAAGTGTATATGAAATTACAAATAATATCTGTTGAGTGGTTATTGTGAAGAGTCGTTTAACAATATAGATGAATAATGACGATTATAATAACAATAACACAACATAAATAATTGTGAGCACGGAGTCTCAGAAGCCCATAAATAATATTCAAATCCATTAATTTAAAATTATAGGGGGGTTGCCTAGTAGTCTTCTCACTTCATAACATTCTGTATTTCTTAGTGTGGTCTCAATTCTCTTTTGAAACTCCACAAGAAGTGGGAGTGTGTTTCTCTTTGTCTAAAGTCGTTTTGAGCCAATCCATCTGAAAGATGTGATGAAATTTAGTTTTGAAGACAGCGATAGAGGGGATTTTGGGGGAAATCCAACCCTGTAATATTGTTTTACAGGTTTCTTGTACTGCTAATAACAATTGTCTGCAACCTTTGGCCACTCTGAGTTGTGGGTATAATCCCGAATATAGCTCACTCTGCATTGAAGGGTATGTAATTTACTAAATTTTCCAGGACAAACCTACGGATTTGCAGCCAAAAGTGGCATGTTAAAGAACAGGTCCAGAGACAGTGTAGTAATCCCGCCTCTAATTCCCCACAGCGGGGGCAGGATCCAGGTGATGGCATCCCGGCCAACAGCTGCCTATGGGCTGAGTGATAGGCCCTGTGGCATAGATTTAAAAAGAATCCCTGATATTGTACAGCAGGAAGCTAACAGCAAGAATTCACTAAGTTTTTAAGTAGTATTTCACAAGTTAGATCAGGAAAGTCCTGCAACCATAACTTCATACCCGAGCGAGTGTCAGAATGTGCTATGAGCGGTCTAAGATAGTTATATTGTATAGAAATAGCTTTTTTCAGCTGCAGGATTTGCTCTCAACATGTCTAGATCATTATACCAATATTTTCACAAAAAATGTTTGGTCGCTGTTTTTGCGAAGTGACTCATTTGAAAATAAGCAAGAGGCAAGTAATTCAATACGGGGCAGTTTTGGCATGCCTGTTGAAAGGACATAATTTTTTCTGAAGAAGGATCAGATAGGTCATCTAAGTCAATGATGCCTTCACGGTGGAATAAGCAGCCTCCCTGTGCTGGAAGTCCCCATTACCCAAAAACATCAGGAATAAAGAATGATGGACCTGAGTTGATTATTAACCTTACATTTATTTAAAAGAGAAGGGTTGGACTGTAACACCCAAAGCTAATAGATTCCTACCCATCTGTCAGATAAATGTGAGGTATAGATATTTTTAGATGTACCCTGGGAGATGCTGTATAAAAAAGGCATTTTCATTTATCATTGATTTTGCCACATTATTAGACAATATTACCCAAAAGTATGATGAAACATTTGATCTGGTATTATGAGAATTGAAGATGATCAAGCGAGAGGTACAGGCCCTAAAGCTAGTTATTGACTATCTTACAGCCAAAGAGAATGGTATATGCATGGTAGTAGGTTCCACCTGTTGTAATTACATCAACCAAACATATGTTCTAGATCAAGCAATAGAAAATCCCTTGCACGGGTACAGGTATTGACAGACACCTTTTCTAAACAACATCATGAATACAGTTTATGTGACTAAATCCTTCCTACTGGTTTTCAGGCATTGCAGGGTGGTTTTTAGGCCTTCTCATATGTTGGGTAATGGTTTTATGCTTTTAGTAATATGCTATATTTGGTTCAAGGGGGACTTTGGGTTAGGATGGAGGGAGGTTTACAGTTAGGCACCTGGAAGTAAGGGTTAGGGTTAGGCTGTGAGCTGGGGATTTAGGTTTAGGCAGTGGGTGTGGGGGTTAGGCACTATTTGGGAAGTATAGGGTTAGTCTGCAGGGAAAAGTGAGTTAGACAGTAGGGAGGGATAGGAATTTCTGCCTGCAAGCATCCCTACTACTGGTCATCCATATGTATCCCATTTTTACACCGCTGTACGAACTCATCGATGCATCCATGTCACAGTTAACAAAAGTGCCTCCATCCTGCCCAACCTTTCCTACTGGCTAGAACATGTCTGCTCCTCTAGAAATACTACCAATGTATTTCCTAGGTGGAAATCAACATGTATTTGTACAAAGAATAATCTAAAATATGGCCAGAGGTCAGAGTTACAGATGACAAAGTAAATGGTAAATAGTTCAGATTCAGGACTGGCTGGTGACAAAGTCCATCACAAGTCCAAAGTCGAGATTGGAGAGACCAGAGTACTGTAGTCAAAACAGTCTGGATTGCTGTATATGACAGGCATGATTACAAGGATAGGCAATATCACCAGCATGGTTTACTTTAGCCTATAGTTTCCACAACCTGCAGGGGATTAGTTGTGACAAAGAATTGGGCAGAGAACAGGAACTATTAAGAAGATCAGGAGCAAACAATGAACAGCGGCATCTTCTGAGGCTCAACTGGCTGAAGCACTGATATTAAGGACACAATGCTGGGTTCGAAATTTGCTGAAAACAAAAGCATTTTACTGTTTTGCAATTATGAATCCGTGCTTCTTACATTAGAGGAGAGGACATGGAACTCAATACATTTCTTATGAGAATTGATCCTAGAACTTGAGCTAGAGATAAAGAAGTCGCCTTTGCGGGCACTCGTACAGTAAATAAATACATCTGAAAAATTAAATAAAATATAAACTGTATTAGATATGCATTAAAATAGATAAAGGATTAGATCCCGGTGTCTATTGTTTCTGAATATTATTATTTTTATTATTATATATTTATCCTGAAAAAGTTAAAAGAACTTCCATTAGTGAGTTCCGATAGTTGGATGGTGACTATCAATGTGTGTAGTCTCTACACCATAATACCACACGAGATAGGACTGACCTCCATAAAATGTTTTCTCTCTAGTAGAGAAAACTATCAAGGCCTGGATATTGATTTTGTTGTGGAGTTATTACTTTTGATTTTGACAAAAAAAAAAAACTGTATAATAATAGTTTTTTTATTTACAGCAAGTCGGTTGTGCTATGGAGGTGGCGGTAGCCCCCTCATATGCTAATATTTTTATGTTTGAGGTTGAGCAATCATTATTTTTCTCTGATGTTAATATTTCTGAATGGATTTTTTTTCCCGTTATATTGATGATTTAATTTTGTTTTGGAAATGGCCCATTGAAGACCTGATTATGGTGTTGGAGACGCATAACAGTAGTTCAAGTCCTGTCAAATTCACATTTGAATACAGTCAGGAGAGAATCCATTTCTTAGATGTTTCTATAACTGTTAAAGATGGGCACCTATCGACAAGTCTGTACAAGAAAGATACAGATAAAAACAATGCTCTTTACCATTCAAGTTGTCGCCCTAGACAACTCATTAGGGGTTTACCTTATTCACAACTCCTCTGCGAGAGGAGAGTGATATTTGATAATACCATGGCATCCAATCAACTAGATGAGATGATCTCAGACTTCGTTGATCATGGCTACGATTATTCTGAGTTAATGCTCATTAAAAGGAGGAACTATTGTCCCTTGATAGAGACACATTATTGTTACCTAAAAATACTAGCACGGTTGATGCGTTTATCCCGTGGGTTAATACTTACAATATATGTAATCCCCGAATTGTACCAGTAGCTAAAAAACTTTGGGAGATCGTTCAATCAGATCCAGATCTTCATTTGTCCAAGACAAAACTCATGTCCTGCTTTAAGAGAGGCCATAGTCTCAGAGACCACCTTGTTAAAACCAATGTTAATATTGATACTGCCACTGCAAAGTCTAAGGCACTTGGTTGCGTCCGCTGTATGTGCACTACTATCTTATACCTGGCACCACATTTCCACACCCATTAACTGGCCGAATATTAACAATTATGTTCACATTAACCTGTAACTCGAGATTTATTGTATTTCAGGTCATCTGTCCTTGCGGATTGAGTTATATCGGCAAGACAGAATGTTGTTTCAAGGAGTGGATTGGATGGCAGCCCACCGCTCGGCTATTAAAAAAGCACTGAAGGCAGGTACAACCTTTGGCTCGCCATTTCGCACTAGCAGAACATAATGTAGCTTGTATTAAATATCGAATGATCGACCATGTGCCTGAATCCATCAGAGGCGGCGATCAAAGCAAAAAATTACTTGAATGTGAATCATGTTGGATTCTGAGGCTTGGTACATTAGCACCAAGAGGGTTGAATGAAACTGTAGGTCTCAATATCTTCAATTAATAGTTTCAACTAATATTCCCAATTACTATTCCCTTTCAACAGCTTTAATATCACTTAGTCAATATCCTTTAGTCCAACATCGTGTTTTCATATTGATGGGCGATCTTAATAATGTACCGCCTTATATAGTTTTGAGAAATTCTTTGATATTGATATAATATGATTAAGTGATATATTAATGATCCAGTTTCTATTTATTTGTATGTTATCTATGCATATACTCTGATGTTGCAATTTTATTTGATTTGATGTATGTGGAAAAATTACCATTTATGCTGTGATCAGCTATTGCACCATATATACAACATCTGCTGTCATTGATAATGGCTTATATATGAAATGTTATTTCTGCTACTGTGTTTATTTCTTTGTTTAGTAGCATCTAAATCTGTCCCATCCTGAATGGTTTATATTTAATGTCTGTGGTTTCCTTGGTGATTAGCTTTTCTGTTTCCTTGTGGTGTTGTTGCATGGAGGAGGGCCCACCGGCTCGTTGAGATGCACACATATTGTCAGGATTTCCTGACATGGCGTGCGCATGTTGTTATGTACATCCCGTCGCTGTGGCAATGCTCAGACTGGGAGGACATCACACGCGCGCTGTACAACGGCGCGGGGGTGGTGATGTCACAGTCAGTCAGTCATAGCGCTCCCGGTGCGGGAGAATTGATTGTTCATGGTCACTTGGTACAGGCATATAAGGTATGTCTCTGTCTATCTATTTTAAGCCTGACGAAAATACTTATTGTATTGAAACGTTGCTTCTGCTATTAAAAATTTGCAAGTTTCAAGAGGATGGAGTGCTGTGTTTTCGACTATATGCATGCAGCTATCACAGGCACCCTCCCATGAGATTGTTTTAAGCGGCTGTGCTGGACCTGCTGGGATATATATACATATATATATTATTTATATATATATACACATACATACATACATACATACATACATACATACATACATACATACATGAGATAAAGCCGGCACTCCACTGCTTAATAGCAATATTTGCACCCACGTTCCTTCCTCTACTGCAGGCTGTTTCCAGGCTGGCATATGTATAGGAGATAATAGGCGACACTTGGGCGTCTTGGAAGAAAAAAAGACCACACACAGGTTCTGTCTCTCTCTCTCTCTCTATATATATATATATATATATATATATATATATATATATATATATATATATATATATATATATATATATATATATATATTCTGCAGAGGGTATTTGAAAATAATATTGCTAATGGCGGAAGAAGAAGTCTCCCATCCCCATGATGGTGACTAACCACGTTGCGTCACTTCTGGTTCTGTCCAGACCATGCAATCCACTGGGAGCTTTCACAGTACCATATGTAGCACAGCAAATTCCGTTGTACTTTACAAATGAAAATAGTTATGCAACAAACTGGGTATTTAAAGACAGTTTAAAAGGTAGGAGGGCCCTGCTCGCAAGCTTACAATCTATAGCCAGCGGCCAGACACCAAGAGACCTAATTCCTGACTGCACACTACTCCTCCGCTACTCCTTAATATAAAGGACATGCATAAGGACACACATAAAGCCCACTTCCACTCCACTCAAAAGTACTGTGGATATTGCAAATTCAGAGGAGGGGGTACTCATAAATGAAAAGCCTAATCAAGGGATACATAATAGAAAAAAGGTTGGGAACCGATGAGCTAGACCATTGGTTCATGCCTGTAAATGACATTAGTCACAGAATTATCTGGTTGGCCGTGCAGCACAGCCGATGCTAAACATGTAGGTAAAAAAATATAATTAATGTATGGGGGGGCAGAAACGGACAGGGGGAGTGGCACAAAATGTCTAGGTACACTACTGTCTGCTGGCTAGGTGGACGAGTAGTAAGTGTGTGTGTAAAAGATTATTTGTTCATAAATCTTACCAATACATAGATTGGTTAGTGTATTGGCCAGATGGCTGAACTGTGTACCCAGACTAAACAATAAATATCATTGTGCCCAGGGGCCCTTATTAATATATGCGAGCAGACAATTGACCCCTCAATTAGTCATTGGCAGAAAATATTGCTTTGCCGGTTCTCACACTCATAACTTCAGTTTGTTATGTTCATTTATATTAGCCTATTTATATTATTTCAATAAAGTGTTTAATGTGGCTCATAATTTAGGAAACATTAGGGAACACTATTGATTACATACAAACAGCGCACATTTAACTAGACTCAAAGGAATTATTATAGATAAACCTAGTTACACAAGTGATGGTGGAGAGCAACAGCCCAAGAGATTTCAAACAGAATCTAATATATATTCATGCAACAAAATCACAAATCACTGTGCGAGTACGGTATAAATAAATATATTAAGTTGCTGCAAATGTACTAAATAAAAATAAATATAGATAAATTGCTAATTAACTAATGACAAGTTACACAAGGTAAGTGATTCATGTTGTACTTTAAATAAATGACATATATATTACTTTATTATTGCACGTGCGCACTTTTTCTGTCTTTTTTTCGTAAAGCAAAATTTTGTTGAATAAAATATTGGTAGAAGTAAGAAAACAGTCATCCCATTTATACCACAGGGCCAGTTTTTTTTTTAAATTATTATTATTTTTTATTCTGTTTTACACTGATTGCAAAAATAGACTGGTATCACAAATTTTGACTAACTTTGGTTTTAGAATTTCCACATTTGGATTAGCAGCAAATTGAAATACAATTAGTCTGTTTTGTAGTGGCTTTTATTAAAATGGTGAGTGATAGATAGATAAATAACTAACTAAACACATCGATAGATCGATAGATAGTTTTAAATGGATTTGTACCTTTAAGTCTCTTTTTCTAACAGGTCTTGTATTTTAACAGGTTTTAGATGTTAAATGATTGATTACTAAAAATGCATAAAGAGTATTATAGGATATTCTTAAGGTAAACCAGAACATTTCAACATTGCATCAAATCTGAAATGATAGAGATCAGTTCTAGAACACATTCATTTACCAGTTGCTATTTGAGAAGTACATTTCTACTGTATGTAGGTGCATTATCCCTAATTTTAAAAAAAGCTCAAAACATACAAAAGTGTCCTCTAACTCTCATGATGAATTTAATGGATAAGGGTAGAATAATCATCATTTTAGGTAAATCAGAAATGAAGGGGGCTTTAAGTATGTACACACTAGAATGATGATGACATTCTAGATAATATGCATAACGAGAAGTCATAACGACATTTTCATGTATATCATCCAGTGTAAACAGGGCCGTTTCTAGAGGCGGACAAGCCGTGCAGCAGCCCGGGGCGCCGCACGGCTTGTCCGCCTCTAATAAACAGCCGGGGCGCCCGGCAGCAGCTCCCCTCAGCGCTGCCTCCCTTCCAGTTCCTCCCCCCTCTACGGCTCCCATCTCAGCGCTCACCGTCCACCGCCGGCGCCGCTGATTGATTTCCATGGGGAGGGGAGGGAGCGCATCGTGCGTCTCTCCTTCCCCTCTCTCACTGTGTCACTGGGCTGTCAGCCAATCAGGAGACAGCCCGCGATGTATGGATGGCTGACAGCTCAGTGAAGGGGAAGGAGAGACATGCGATGCGCTCCCCTCCCCTCCCCAAGGAAGATAAAGAAGAGGCAGCAGCAGAGGCGATGGCAGCAGGGGGAGGCACAGTGAGTTACTGTATATGCTGCTTCCGGCACTGTGGGGCATATTGGCACTGTGGGGCATATTTGGCATTCTGGGGGCATATATCTGTGGCACTCTGGGGGCATATATCTGTGGCACTGTGGGGGGAATATTTGGCACTGTGGGGGCATATATCTGTGGCACTGTGGGGCATATTTGGCACTGTGGGGGCATATATCTGTGACACTGTGGGGGCATATATCTGTGGCACTGTGGGGGGCATATTTGGCACTGTGGGGGCATATATCTGTGGCACTGTGGGGGGCATATTTGGCACTGTGGGGGCATATATCTGTGGCACTGTGGGGGCATATTTGGCCCTGTGGGGGCATATATCTGTGGCAAAGTGGGGGCATATATCTGTGGCACTGTGGGGGCATATTTGGCACTGTGGGGGCATATATCTGTGGCACTGTGGGGCATATTTGGCACTGTTGGGGCATAGCTGTCACTGGGGGCATATATGTGTGGCGCTGTGGGGGCAAATATGTGTGGCACTGTGTGGGAATAGCTGTCACTGTGGGGGGCAAATATGTGTGGTGCTGTGGGGGGCATATCCAGCACTGTGGGGGCATATATCTGTGGCACTGTGGGGGCATATATCTGTAGCACTGTTGGGGCATATCTGTCTCTGTGGGGGCATATATGTGTGGCGCTGTGGGGGCATATATGTGTGGCGCTGTGGGGGGCATATGTGTGGCACTGTGGGGGCATATGTGTGGCACTGTGGGGGCATATGTGTGGCACCGTGGGGGCATATTTGGCACTGTGGGGGCATATCTGTGGGGACATATCTGTGGGGGCATATGTGTGTCACTGTGGGGGCATATATGTGTGGCACTGTGGGGGCATATATGTGTGGCACTGTGGGGGCATATCTGGCACTGTGGGGGCATATTAGTAAATGGCATCAGTTGTGCGGCAGCGGCTCGTGGGGCATAATGTGTAATGGTCATTACGGTGTGGGGAGTATTGCGTAATTGCCATCCCAGCGTGGGGTGTAATGGGCATCACGGTGTGCAACAAAAATGTGTCATTTTTATCACGGTGTGCGGCGTAATATGTAATTGGCATCACAGTGTGCGGCATAATGTGTAATTGTCATCACAGTGTGTGACGTAATGTGTAATTGTCATCACGGTGTGCGGCGTCATGTGTAATTGGCATCATGGATAAATAGTGTATAATGATTTAAGTAGCCTGTCATTGTTTGGCCTTGATCTGTGAGGTGTACTAGGTAACTGTGTGGGCCTTTATGTTTTTTATGTCACTGTGTGGCCTTCAGCCCGCCAACTTAAGTGCAGGAGGACAATGACAACTCCTGTGGTAACCAATGTCTGGTCACGCAGGTCGCAAAAGTGTGATGTAAGGTAATTGTTTTCCGGCTAGGCCACGCCCTTATATTAAGACACACCCCTTTTAAATTAAGCCACACCCCTATTTTGCCGTGCGCCTCCGGCGCGCTCAATTTCTTCTATGCCATGTTATGTATTTGGGGGGGGGGGGGGCGCATTTTTTTTTTTTCGCCCTGGGAGCTAAATTGTCTAGAAACGGCCCTGAGTGTAAATGCATTATAATGCTGATGATGCATGCTCCGACCCATCCCCCCCCCCCCCCCCATGTCACTCATTGTGGCCGGCATAAACAATTGTATATGCACTTGCAGATGCCGGCATTCACGGCCAGTCCCATTATCCACGACCTCGCTGGGTACACATATTGTCTAATGTGTACTATGCTTTCATTGTGGTTAGAACTTGGACTTTGATTTGATGTTTATATTTAGTTGTGATTTTGGTGGGCAAAATGGTTGTGAGAGTTATACAAGCTCTCCGCAGACCGTGTCCCCATCCAGATGTCTACCGGGCAAACCAGCATAGTCCAATAATTTAAAATGCACAATTTTTATTGTACTTACCCAGTTTTGTGAAAGAGGATACAAGTATGCATTCTGTTTTATCACCATACTGTATTTCACTAAAGACTTTAATTTTTCCAGGTATATAGGGCCTTATTTTGGTTCATTCTTTCTGACAAAATCCTTCTTAGATGGACAAAACCATGTGCACTGCAGGGGGGGCAGATGTAACATGTGCAGAGAGAATTAGATTTGGGTGAGTAATTTTGTTTCTGTGCAGGGAAAATACTGACTGCTTTATTTTTACACTGCAATATAGATCTCACTTTGAAGTAAAACCCCACCCAAATCTAATTCTCTCTGCACATTTTACATCTGCCCCACCTGCAGTGCACATGGTTTTGCCCATCTAAGAAGGATTTTGTCAGAAAGAATGAACCAAAATAAGGCCCATAGTGAGATACAAAACACATATTACAACTTTTAATCATTTGTAATTCAATCATAAAAACCCAACAACTTCTGAGTGGTTTTTAGAAAGCCAGTTACGTGGTAAATAAATGTGATTCTGCATCATGTGATTATCAACCAGAATACACTACCTAGAACCGAAATGTCGCCTGTCTTTACAGATCTAATCAAGTAAATATAGAACTGTCCCATGACACAGGACAATGGTTTCTTTAACTTGGATGTTACCTATAACGGAGAACAACCGGACCTGGTTTAGTGACTTTCAGCTTCAGGGACTCACCAACACTGAGGACTATAACATTTCCCTGTTCTTTACTTTTCTTCTTACCTATCTGCTCACACTTTCAGGTAACCTGCTGATCATTGTGGTAGTGCGTTCTCACATGAACCTTCACACCCCCATGTACTTCTTCATAACCAACCTTTCACTACTGGAGATCTGGTACATCTCCACCACTGTGCCAAAACTTCTGTCTATCCTGGCAACCAATGACCATAAGGTCTCATTTCAGTGGTGCTTTGCTCAGCTTTACATGTTCCATGGTCTTGGCATGACTGAGTGTGCTCTGTTAGCTGTGATGTCCCTTGACCGATATATGGCTATATGCCACCCTCTTAGATACACCACCATTATGAATGAGTGGATGTGCAAACAGCTGGCCCTCGTATGCTGGGCTTATGGATTTATGTCTGCAGCTATCATCCTTGCGTTTACCATAACAGTGCCCTTCTGCGGACTCCTTCACATTAATCATTACTTCTGTGATCTAGCACCTCTTCTAAGCTTGGCCTGTGTAAGTACATCCCTCAACACAGCGGTCAATAGTTGTGTCATTGGCTTTGCCACTATGTTTAATTTTTTATTCATTTTGGGTATGTACAGTACGTTAACATTCTGATTTCCATCATGAGGATGAAGTCCAACACGGGACGAAGCAGGGCTTTTTCCACCTGCTCATCGCACATCACTGTGGTACTTCTGTTTTATAGCACTGCTTTCACTGTCTATGCCAGCCCAAAAAAAGCCCATTCTGTGGACTACGACAAGATGTTTGCCCTTGTATACGCCATGCTTACCCCATTACTCAATCCTGTCATTTACAGCCTAAGGAATAAAGAAGTCAAAACAGCACTGAAGAAAGTAATGAAAGACTTGTGTGTGCACGGGAATAATTACTAAAAGGACACGTCTGATAATATATTCATGGAGACCACAGGGCCTCATTCAGACCCGCTTGCTAGGCAGAGTATATTCACTGCCTAGCGAGTGGGTAAGAGCCGCCCAATGAACATAAACGTGCATGCGCAACCCCACCACCACCACCATCGCAACGGGGCAGAATTTGGCCAGTTCAGTTCGGGTCTGAATTTAGGCCCACAGGGTCTCTTTTCTCTTCACGATACATAACCATACTGTATATTACATTTTACTTCTCTGAAAGACAGGTGGGATTTTATTGAATTGACTAAGATTTATATTATCTCAATATCACAAATTGGCTAATATGGTATTACGATAATAATTGCAAATACAATTTTAATGTTATGGAAACATAATAAAATATACTTATTATTGAGCAATAAGTCTACGGTACAGTATATAATAAAAGCATATTATAAATAATGGAATTAAACAACAAAAATAATTTTGACATTTTACGGTCTTAAATCTTATCTAAGAATAGTTATTAACTCTTAGGTAACCATGACAAAATTATTCAATAATATGATGATATTGACTAAGGACGGTGTAATGGTTGGCATTACTGCTTCACAGCACTGAGGTCATGGGTTTGATTCCCACCATGGCTCTAACTGTGCAGAGTTTGTATATTCTCCCTGTGCTTGCGTGGGTTTCCTCCGGTACTCCGGTTTTCTCCCACAATCCAAAAATATGCAGGTAGGCTAATTGGCTCCCAACAACTTAACCCTAGAATGTCTGTGTGTGAGTGTACATGTGGTAGGGAATATAGATTGTAAGCTCCTCTGGGGCAGGGACTGATGTGAATTTTCAAATATTGTCTGTAAAGCACTGCGGAATATGTATGCGCTATATTAATAACTGTTAATAAATAAATAATATACATATACTGTATATTTAATATTGTGAATCATTCTATATTCTGTATTGATCTACAAGAGGTTTAATTATTTCAGCGGAGTGGAATGCAGTTGCCATAATTAATATTACTAGTTTAAACTTTGCAAGAGCTGGAGCTTTGTGTACACATGTGTGGGTAATGTACAGTAGTTCAATCACATGTCCATTTGTGGCAGAGGATGCATACTTGGTCTGTAACTGGGCATTTCTTGCACAGGAACATGTGTACAACGCAGCATAAAATGGGCATGTGTACAGGTCTGATGGCATAAAAGGGCATGTGGACGGGTCTGATGGCATAAAAGGGCATGTGAAGGTGTTTAATGACATACAAGGTATGTGGGTGGTTTTGGAGGCATATACTAGACATGTGAATAGGTTGATGACATAAGGGGCTTGGTGGCATATAAATGTCATATAAATAAGTCTGGTGGCATTTTTGGGGCATGTGGCAGACTGATCTGCCTAGTGTAACATGCTATGTTTGTTTTGCTTTAGCCTTGCCCAGGTTGTTCTTGGGATAAGGATATAAAGTACTACTCCCAACCACATCTTACTCCGCCTACAGGTCATTTGGTCCCGCCCCTGGGAGTCAACTTCCAGAATTTTTTCCTGGGTCACGTGATGTTTCCAATATTTATATATATATTTTATGATAAAACGTTCCATATGTTTTTTGCACGTACACTAATCTATGGTATTCAGAGGAAATTTTCCACAAGACAGCCTAGACCCATAGAGATATATTTGCCATCCATATATATGCAGAGGAGCATTGCGCAACTACTGCATGTTGTCACAACACATATATCTGCCCAGACTCCAAAAATCAATTTGATAGGATAAAAAAATGTTTGGATACACAAAATGGTTTCATCCACTGTACAGTATGTGGGCAGTCAGTTAATTTTCATTGTGACACAGGTATAAAGCAGCCCATACACGCTGCTATGAGGGCGTGCTTTCCGTGCTGTACGAACACGGATCACATTGCATTGCATTGCCTGTGCATGCGTTGTGCATGCAATGCAATGTGATGAAACCTAAGTACAAAAAGTATGTGCAAGCATTGGTAACACATTGATACAAGGGGCAGGATGTAATGACACCGAGCGAGATGCCGGTGCAAACTTGGCCTTTTTTAAAACAGAAGGGGCAATTATTTACAAGGCATGGGTTTTCTTTGTAAATAATTGCCCCGCCAAACTGGGGCATAATTACCTCCGGCCCCACAGGTAGAGAGGAGCAGAATTCTGGCAATGTATTATATAAATCCACATTTTCAATGGTCCAAACTCTAAAACACTTTGGGATTGATGTGAGAATGTGGAACATGAGATCGGGATCTCCATTCCCACCCCTTAGCTGAAGTTACAGTCCTTGGAAATCCATTTCACCAAACATGACAAGGAGGATCTCTTTCTATTGTTATATTTGCCTTAGTAATAGCAATCATTGTGACAAAGCTTCATTGGACATAAGGAATGAACGTGGCCTAGCTGGGAATCCCTGTTACATCACTCCGGAGCCAGCTCAGCATCCCTGGAGTCTTACTGGGCTGCCTATGGAGACTAGTGTCTGCACTGTCAGCTCTTCCTCTATGACAGGAGCTGGGCTCTGCAGGACAATGAGCATAATTCAGATCTGATCGCTGCTGAGTAAATTCGCAGCGGCCAGCGTTTAGGTAGACACCGCCCCGCTATAGTGAAATCCCGCCTGGTGAATTAATGTGCCTGCAGTGCTAATAGATGTGTAAGACTAGCGAAGAATTTGCTGCGGACCATAAAATATCCAAAAAACTTTCCTAAGACGCTCACCAGAGAATGATATTTTCACTAGGCACCACTCATCGCACCCGCAGAGTAGGCAGGGACTTATACAGCCGCTGTGATGTGCTATGGGTATACTCACCATAGGTCGACATGCATTGACCACAGAAGGTCAACATGGCTTAGTTCAACACTTTTAATAGATTGGCATGCTTAAGGTCGACATGGATGGAAGGTTGACACATGCATTAGGACGACAGTCAAAAATGTCAACATGGTTTCTCACATTTTTTGTCCCTAATGTCGACATGGACAATGTATCGGTGCACCACTGCGGTTGCCATGCTTTAGGCAATCTTTTCTCTTCTCCCATTACGCCCTAGTGGATGGTAGGGCATGAAATACCTCCTGTCGGCACAGGTCGGCTCAAGAAAAAAAAAGGGAAAAATCCATGTTGACCTTTTCACTGTCAACCTAGACACTCTCGACCTAGTACTTGTGTCAGCCTTCCATCCATATTGACCTCAAGCATGTCAACCTATTTCAGGCATCGACATAAACCATGTCGACCTTCAGTGGTCGACCCAATGCATGTCGACCTTTGGTGTGTCGACCCACTGACCGTATCCCCTCAGATGATATCAGCCTGATCGAGGTGGGAGCTGACATCACACCTCCCCTAAAAAGCTTGCGCACACCTGCATTCTCCCTGACACTCCTATTAAACAGCCTGTTAGCTCCCCCAGACACAGGCTTCCTGTCAATCACCTTGCGATCAGCTAGCGTAGAATAAAAAGTAGCAGGATTTCATAGCTGCACGGTGTCGCACACATGCATTGTGCCCCAGATGCATGCGCAGAAAGCCGACAACTGGCCACTATGCGAATTTGCACAGCAGCAATCAGATCTGAATCAGGCACAATGTCACAACTGCTGCAACCAGCTCCTGTCACTGTGAGCTATGGTATAAATCATAGACTGACTCATCATAGACAGTCATATGGTCGACCACTTATGTTCGACAGTCACAAGGTCGACAGGGTCAAAAGGACAATAGGTAAAAAGTCGATAGGTAAAATGACGACATGGTCAAAAGAACAATATCAAAGAGGTGGACATGGTCAAAAGGTCGACATGGAAAAAGGTCGACATGCGTTTTTAATGTCAACATGGACACTGTCTAAGTGTACCGCATCCACTCGCCATGCTTCGGGCTCGGCACACAATTTTCTTCTCCCACTACACCCTAGGGGATGGTAGGGCATGAAATACCGCCTGTCGGCTGAAAATTTAGTTAAAAAATGCATGTCGACCTTTTTCATGTCGACCTTTAGACCCTGTCGACCTATTGTGTGTCAAACTTTTGACCCTGTCCACCATATGACTGTCTATCATGAGTCAGTCTATGATCAGTCCGGATACCTCACTGTGGAGAAGCTGGCATTTTGGTAACACCTCCTCTGAGAGTAAAGCTGTGTACACATACATCGATTTTTGGCTATTTTTGATTCAATTTTGCTTATAGAAGCAAAATCGAATCCACATCGAACGGTTTTTAGGACACTTTTGATCTGCATTTGATTCGCTGCGCGCTCCCATTTTCTCAAAATCGAACAGAAAAATCTACTCTGCAGCCAAGGAACTATCGAATTCGATCCAGTGTCAGGCATGTCCAAACCGTGGCCCTCCAGCTGTTGTGAAACTACACATCCCAGCATGCCTTGCCGTAGTTTTAGCATTCCCTAATAGCAAAACTGTGCCAAGGCATGATGGAGGGCCATAGTTTGGACATGCTTGCAGTAAATTGAATGTGTACAATGTACCATGAATGTAAATCAAATTCGATATCTAATGCAAAAGTACAGATCTAATGCCAAATTGAATGGGGAGATCTAATGCCAGATCTAATAGAAAATCGAATCTAACATCGAATCTAAAGCAAAACGAAGTGTGTGTACAGGGCTTAACACTCTGGTGCGGTATGCACCTCCCCTTCTAGGGCCAATGCTAAGTGGTTCTTATCAGCTGTCACATGCTAGGATTCTATTATTACATTTACTAATGCTTACAATAATGAAAAGTGGTGCTGTTACAATAAAGAAACATTATTTAAAACAAATGATCTCACTGGTCATTTATGCTTTCCCCCAATAATGATATACATATGTATGATACAGTACTAGTTACAACTTCATATATTATATAGTGTGTCTCTTATTTGACTATATTAAATATTTATCATTCTGTTCTAACATATTAATGTATCCTTAAGTTTGTGCTTAAGAAACAAAATCATCAGTATAACATATACGGTTTTACATTTTAATCATGGTTAAGAAAGATCTATTAATAATCTTTAAATGGTCAAATAGCAATGTGCCCACCATTAACCTAGGAAATGACAATCCTGTGTAGGACAATACTTCTGGATTAGGACATCACCCCTGCTTTCTTGCTTTCTCTCTCTCTCTCTCTCTCTCTCTCTCTGACACATTAGTTCATCTATTTTTCTATAGAAACCAACAATTCTAAATAAATCACACAGATCAGTGGTTCTCAGACTTGATCATCACAACTCCACACAGTTCATGTTTTCTAGGGCACCTAGAATCTGCATTCACTGACAGATTTCCCAGGTCACCCAGCAGCTGCACAGGTGTACTCTTTGCTCACTGACAGATTTCCCAGGTTACCAAGCAGCTGCACAGGTGTACTCTTTGCTCACTGACAGATTTCCCAGGTCACCCAGCAGCTGCACAGGTGTACTCTTTGCTCACTGACAGATTTCCCAGGTTACCAAGCAGCTGCACAGGTGTACTCTTTGCTCACTGACAGATTTTACAAGATCCACAGGTGGAGCTAATTAATTCACTATTGATCCTGTGAGGAGGGCTGCAAAACACTGTTTGGTTTCCCGAGGACAGAGTTTGAGAACCTGTCCTGTGGCATAGATGAATTGGCAATCTATTCTACTGGCTTATCATCTGCATATAATTAATGGTTAAAGTCAGCTTGCCACTAACATGCAGTGTGTTACATAACTAGGCTTACCAAACTATCCCTTTAAACCAAGGCACATGTGAATCACACAAGTTCTGTGGCTGGCTGAGTTAAAACTTGCATTTGAACCTGGTGTGACTGGGAACAGTCACAGAACCTGTGATTCGTAAATTTCTCAGTTTAAAAGGATAGGGGTTATTTACTAAATGGGAGTTCTATTGAATATGGGATGTTGTCCTTTGCAAACCGATCAGGCAAGGGGTTCCTAAGAACTAGAAAAACATGCAAACGCAGTAGACATACATCCCACACACACACAACCAAGCAGCATACTGAACACACACCAAGGCCCTGATTCTGGTTCACACGCAAAGGCAAAATCCTTCTCAAATGGAAAAAAAACATGTGCACTGCAGGGGCAGATGTAACGTGCAGAAAGATTTAGATTTATACATAAAGCATATATATATACAGATGGGTCTTTTCCCATCTTGGCAGGGGATGGCGCTGGCGTCGCCAGCCGCCATCCCCCGCCAGCGCCATGGCGATCGTGAGAAGGGGACGCGCGCGCACGAGAGGCGCGCGCGTCCCCTTCCGACGGCGCTTCCATACGTTTCCCCGGGTCCCCGCCGGCTTGCCGGCGGTAACCCGGGGTCCCCGCCGACTGCCCGCACCCCCCCTAACCCCCCCTAACCCTGTCCGTCTCCCTGAGGCGGAGACGGACAGGGTTTCCGTCGCGCCAGCGCGTTGGACGCACGCGCGTCTCAGTCTCCTCGCTGGCGTGGCTGCTGGCGGGTCGCCAGCGCGTACGTTCTGGCGACCCGCCAGCAAGGATGGGAATAGGAACATACTGTATATATATATATACACACACGCTGCATGCATTGCACAAGCACTTAAACAGTTGCCTGGCCACTGAGCACTTACAAGGCAGGACCAAGCATTTTGTGTGAGTAGTCCAGACACCGCAGATATGGACCATTTGAGGGGAGGGCATACCCTCCAACCAGTGGCGTAAGTTCATCCCAGTTGCCCGGAGGCAAGATGAAAGTTGGTGCCCCCCCCCACACACACACACACATTATTCAAAATATATATAGCCTCTCTATAGGGGAGAGGGAGAGAGAGAACACATATATTTCAGAAAACAGAAGCAATTTTGATGGCTTTCAATTAATGGATTTAAACTGGCAGTGGTGGAGAGGTGCCCCCTTGAGAGCAGGAGCCCGGCGGCAGATGACTCCATTGCCTCCCAGAGTTCTGCCACTGCCTCCAACATGACCAATTCCATTAGGTACAAAATGCACTGTTTCTGGACTTTCCTCTTAATTGTTAATTGCAGTCACCTGTGTTGAACAAGGTGTTCCAGCACAGGTGAAGGCAATCCTAAATTAAGGAAGAAGTCCAGAGGCAGAGCATTTTGTACCTAAGGGTATGGGAGGGCCATGGCAGCTGAATGTCATCACATGCAACCGTTACGACCTGATACATGACCAGCCTGGCTACCCAGCTAGGCTGCGCAACTAGGGCAGAGCCAGTGAAATGTGAGCGTTGTGCTGTACAGTGAAGTACCAGCACAAAAGTGCTGTGCTACAAAATAGGGCACATATAAGGTGGGGATCCAGCATGCACCTTACTCTGGGCTGAGCAGACCCCCCAAAGACTGTAAAGGAGAGTTGTAGTTTTGTGACTTATCAAAAAGCTACCACACAACTTGAAGCAGGCCACATATCAGGCCAAGTTAACAACAAAGATCAATGTCGAGCAGTGATTAAAGGACCATACACACTAGACCAGCGATGGGCAACAACGGCCCTCCAGATGTTAATGAACTACACATCCCAGGATGCTTTGCATTAGTTTTGCTATGTGGCCATGCTGAAACTGATGCAAGGCATGCTGGGATGTGTAGTTCATCAACATCTGGAGGGCCGGTGTTGCCCAGCCCTGCACTAGATGATATTGGTCACAATTTCATTCTTACAATATTGTCCAGTATGTACACTGTGCATTGCTAACGATGCGTGCCCCCATGCATCGTTAATGACCCCCTCCCTCCCTTAATGCTAGCAGTATTGCCAGAAACCTTCATCATAAGCTAACCATCTACTGTATATACAGTATACAGTATGTCTAGTGTCTGTTGGTGTGTCTTCAGAACACTGCCATCTGTTGGCAGCGAGTGAAACCACATCTCTTTCTCTCTCACACATGCACAAACACAGAGGCAATCACAAGGTAGCAGACTAGCTTTTGAAGCATTTGCTTTGAGTGGGCTTACTATTACCAGCAGGAACTTATTTAAGCAGTGATTTAGTTACTGTGATAGCCTACTATAACTACTAATAAACCCATAATGTAGTAGACTAGCTTCCGAAGCTTTTGCTTCTAATTGCCTTACTAGTTAATAATAATTTTCCTACTTTACTATTTCATATTATTTTGCAGTAATTTAAAAAAATGTTGTGTTTTACATAACAAGACAATTGTGCACCCCACAAAATAATAATAGTAATTATCATAATCATAATAATAAGTTTTTGACCAACTTAATATAAATAAATAATTGCTTTTATTTGAATTAATATTGATTAATTATATAGATATAATAATTATTATTCATATTATTATCATATATATATATATATATATATATATATATATAATCGGAGAGCGCTGAGCTTAGTACCACCAAGTCACTTCAGTACAGATTTCTTACTGGATAAGACACTAATCACATTTATAGCAACAATTCAATGTCCCCTTCCCGAATGAAACGTGGAATCCGTTCAAGGTAAAAGTTCTTTATTGAAACCCAACGCGTTTCGTCAGAACGACTTCTTCAGGGGTAAGACAGAGTATTTTAAATGTATGGTCTATTCAGCGATTAGAATTCATACAGGATAACGGTAATATCAGTAGAATGTAAAATAGGTGAAAGCCAGGCTGGCTTAGTAATCTAATATAATTTGAGAGTTTTTTCTGTGGGAATGGAGTCCTTGAAATTGGAGCTCACAGGGCCCCTAAATAAATGATTCTCGGGGGAGCCGTTTTAGCTTGGTGTAATGAATAACACCTGTAGGGATCCGATCTCAGACAACTGGACACTAGGAGTCGCTAGGGTGATGACTTTATCAGGGAAAGCCCGTCTAGCTTAGTATATTTAGCAGTTTAGGGTGTGATCCTAGGGTATAGGGTTCACCATACCAATATGGTGGGAAGATTTGGGAACGGCCACACCGGCCTTGTGTATTAAAAATTCCCGTAGGAAAAAACGATCCTTAGAAACCGGGCTCACAGGGTCGTGTTACTACAGATAAACTTTCAGATATCAATAGAAAAATGGATAGAGTAATCCGGATTGGAATATCACCTCTCAAATAGTCACCACAGTGTAGCAAAATTCCAAGCTCCTTCACTGGCTTGCCGCTCCACGGGTGGGGGGGGGGGGGGGGGTGGGGAGGAATACGGCCGGTGCGCTGATCTGGGGGTGGGGGGGAGGGATACGGCCGCCGTGCTGTTTCTTTCAGTGCATATATAATTACTCACCCGGGTCTAGCTCATCGGGCGGGAGGGAGGGAGAGCTGGAGGTCTGGCTTAGCGGGCAGGAGGGAGGCCTCACAGTTCAGTCCCGGCGCAGTGTGACTGACATCTTCCTCCACCCGAACCGTGTACAGACGCTCAGCCGGGCAGCGCTGAGCACTTGGCTCACCCTCAGACGCTGCCCGGCTGAGCGGCTGTACGCGGCGTGGGTGGAGGAAGATGTCAGTTAACATGCACCGGGACTGAACTACAGCGCAGCGAGCCCTCCCTCCTGTCCCCTAAGCCAGACCTCCAGCTCTCCCTCCTGCCCTGCTCCCAACTAACGCCCCTCAATGCCTAACACTGCCTAGTGGTGGCGCCGGCCCTGCATGCATCTGCTAAACTCCAGAAAATGGTGCGCGGCCAGTTTTTTCAATCAAGTTGATTCCTGCAGGTCAACTGGCTACTATGCAGGTGAGTATTGTGAAATGGGTGCGGTGTGGACCCCCTGGAATTCAGGTGCCCTTGTGCATCAAGCGCATTGCACCCATTATAAATATGCCACTGCAGCCACCCACTATGCAGCTATTTTTCCAAATTTTACTCCTGTCTGCGAAAAGTGGTAACATGTTTTACCCTGCAAACCTTTACATGGTGGACACCATGCACATCAGCTAATTATAACAAGTAAGTCCGCATGAAGAAAATGCTTTGAAAGCTAGTCTGCTACCTTGTGATTGCCTATGTGTTTGTGCATGTGTGTGAGAGAGAGAAAGAGATGTAGTTTCAGTCACTGCCAACAGATGGCAGTGTTTCGGAGACATACAATCAGCCACTAGACATATATATATATACTGTATATGATCTGTTTACCAGAGCTTAGTATTTCTAATTTTTCTCTGTGTCAATTACAATCATCCACAAACACCTTTTGAGACATTATATTCCTGTATTCCCTAGTGTTTCAAGTAAAAACATGTATTAGAGTTTTGCATAGAGTCCAATAATAGGAACACTTTTATGTGATAAACAGCATTCAAGCAGTAAAGTTACATCTCAGATGGTGGCCTCCTGGTGATTCCTCTAAGTGACATCCCTGTAAATTGTTGGCCATCAGGTAAATCAATGACAGAGTCAGTTTGCCAAAACAATGTATTGTACATCTTACTGACCCTATTGTGTCATGGAGAGTTTGAACCAGACGCATTTTGATTATTTTCTGCTAGAAGGATTTGTCAACCTGGAGAACCACAGTGTTGCGATATTTACCTTGTTTTTCATCATCTATGTCCTCACTATTACTGGAAACCTGTTGATTGTCTTAGTGGTGTATTATCGAAGTAATCAACACACCCCCATGTATTTCTTTATTACCAACCTTGCCTTTCTAGAGATGTGGTATGTATCAGTCACTACTCCCAAGCTTTTAGCTATGCTCGTGACCAAAGACAAGAAGATTTCTTTCCATTTGTGCTTTGCACAACTCTACATGTTCCATAGTCTGGGCATCACGGAGTGTAACTTGCTAGCTATGATGGCCTTGTACCGATTTCTGGCCATATGCAAACCCCTCAGATACAACACCATCATGAATGCCTGAGTATGCAGAAATGTAGCCTTGACGTGTTGGGTCATTGGGTTTCTAATGGCAATAATTCCCATGACACTGACTTCACAGGTTCCGTTTTGTGGACGACATTACGTCAATCATTACTTCTGTGATTTAGCACCGTTGCTGAGTCTTGCATGCGGTGATATAACCCTTACCGTCACTATAAATCGATGCGTTGGAGGCTTTGCCACAATGTTCAACCTTGGCATTGTCATCGTCATGTACATTAATATTATATTGTCGGTGGCAAAGATAAAGACGAATAAGGGAAGAGAGAAGGCGTTCTCCACCTGTTCTTCTCACTTGACTGTAGTGACACTGTTCTACGGTGCTGCATGCATTGTTTATGCCAGCCCTAAAGGAGCACATTCTGTGGACTATGACAAAATGTTTGCCCTTGTCTATGCCATGCTCACGCCATTCTTCAATCCAGTAATTTATAGCCTAAGGAACCAGGAGGTCAAATTGGGACTTAAAAGAGGCTTTGAAAGGATTTTTATTAAAATTTCTAGAAAATAACATGAATCTCTGTTGTGCAATAATGGAAATATTTCATCTGCTACCGAACAAATTTCATTTAATCAAATAATTATTTTGATTTAGTATTGAGCAAGATATATTGGACTTGATGCTGAGTCGTATAGTGCATCAGTGTGCACACCTGTTGCCGGGCTTGGGTTTGCTACAATGCAAGAAAGCTATAAGCTCTCCCCTGGTGTACAGCCATTCAGTGGCAGAACTTATGGCGGGTGAGCCCAGGTGCAAAAATATCATTTGGGTACCCCTCCTCCACCCAAACCCAAGTTTACAATATGCAACATGGGTGTGGATGACAGGGAGAGGCAGTGGGAGGCAAAGTGTTACAAGGAAAAACAATGTGTGACGGAAAGATGGTGACAGGGGCAGCAATGGGCCCTTAGTCCTCAGGTGCCCCGGTTCACTGAACCTGCTACACCAATAGTAGTTCTGCCTCTGCAGCCATTTTTCTCAATGTGAAAGAACTGAGATGCTCACTTTGAGTATCTGAAATACTTCTTGGTGCATTTCTGAAAGCCGAGATTCTAAATGCACCCCATATGACTACTAAAATTTTTTGCATCATAATATCATATGGTAAATAGTATTCATTCTCTAAATGTTTGAAGTCACTGGTTCTACCTCTGTTGATATACGAGGCTAGATTGAAAAGTAATGCCTCCATGGCTGCATGTTTATCCTCATTCGATTCACTTTTCAAAATAGTCCCCATCCCTTTCCAAGCATGTGTGCTAACGTTTGAAAACCATCGGAGAAGAAGGCTGGTGGTTGTTGTCATCACAGGACCAAACGGCAGCATTCACCTCATCATCGGAGTTGAAGTGTTGAACCGTAAGGTGCTCTTTCATCTTTGGGAAGAGGGTTGCAGAGCCTGCAGTATAAGGAGGTTCTTCCACACCCGTCATACAGCCCCGACCTTGCACCCTGCAACTTTCACCGCTTCCCAAAGATGAAAGAGCACATTAAGGGTCAACACTTCTATTCTGACAATGACGTGAAAGCTGCCATTCGGTCCTGGTGTCGACAACAACCACCAGGTTTCTTCTCCAATGGGTTTGCCTGACTTTTCAAGCTTTGGCGTACATGCGTGGAAAGGGGTGGGGACTACGTTGAAAAGTGAATAGTGCATTACATAAGTGGTGTTATCGTGTGCAAAAAAAGTGTTCAAATGCGTTCACAAATAAAAAACTTTTCAGTCCAGCCTCGTATTTTGTACATTTAAAATTAAATGGCAAAAAGCTTTGAAAAACAAGAAACCCAAACTTTTTGAAGCAAATAATTTATTTTTATGAAACAGAAGGGTATCTTGTTACACAGGTATAGAACTATAATTACAATGTCTCAGTGCAATTGATTATTTTAACAATACATGTCTTGTGTCATTAAAACGGTGAGAATATTATATACTACAGAAATACATTTAAAATTGAAAGAGCTATATAGGATTTGACATCCTCTTATTGAAATATTTCAAATAATATGTTATAGTAATGAAACTGTTATTAACTAAAGAGTATGCAAAATTAATTGATTCATATTTTTATTTTACTGTTTCGCTCGGGTCTGATAAATATAATGTAACACTAAGAAATAAATATGCAGCCCAATAGTCCAGAACTGGAAGCCAGGATGGCAAATTTTTCAACGGCTACCATGTATTTTCCCTTTGTGCTCAGATAGGTCGGTATGAAAGATACCCAGACAGAGCAGAACACCAACATACTGAAGGTGATGTGCTGAGCTTCATTATACATGTCTGGCAGCTTCTGGGCAAAATAAGCTACAACAAAGCAAACCGATGCCAATAAGGCATTGTATCCAATCACTATGTAAAACGCAGGGGCAAATCCTTCATTGCACTTTAATATCATCACAGATGGTTGAGACTTAGGGGGTTATTCTAGTCCATTCTTTCTGACAAAATCCTTCTTAGATGGACAAAACCATGTGCACTGCGGGTGGGGCAGATGTAACTTGTGCAGAGAGAATTAGATTTGGGTGGGGTTTTTCTTCAAAGTGAGATCTATATTGAAGTGTAAAATCATGCAGTCAGTATTTTCCCTGCACAGAAACAAAATAACTCACCCAAATCTAATTCTCTCTGCACATGTTACATCTGCCCCCCTGCAGTGCACATGGTTTTGTCCATCTAAGAAGGATTTTGTCAGAAAGAATGGACTAGAATAAACCCCTTAGTGTCACGGTCCGGGAATGGGGGAGAATAAAGTAACCATACAGAACATATTAGAATTTCTCCCAATGATCCTAGAAGAACAACATATCTTGGAACCTTGAATTTGATCCATTTCTTTAATCTGCTTCCAGGTTTTATAGCATTAAATGCAAACACAACAGTGATTGTTTTTCCGAGCATAGATGATATAATAATAGCAAAAATGGTACCAAAAGCCACCTGCCTTAGTAGGCATGTCCCCTTCATAGGACGGCCAATAAACAGTAATATACAGAGGGGAGACAGCATGAGAGACACAAGTACAATATAACTAAGCTCCTGGTTATTGGCTTTTACTATAGGGCTGTCTCTGTATTTAATAAATATCCCCAGAATGAACGCTGTGATTATAGACAGAACAATGGCTGCTAGGGCTAAAGCTATTACAAGTGGTTCTCCGTAGGACAAGAAGTCTATGGATCTCATGATGCACCTATTTCTCCTCTCATTTGACCATTGATCATCAGGGCATTGGAGGCAGTTCTCCATGTCTAGAAATAAACAACATACAGTACAGATATCAAAAACAACAAACTAAATTTCATTTATATAGCATATCCACTTATTGCTAGATTATTTTGTACTATGAGTGTTCAAAATAGTAAAAATGATGATGACATATTAATGCATTGATAGACATATTCGTGGTGTAACACAATCATTTACATATTGTTGCAAAATAGATCATTCATTGTGATGATTAATAATCAACATTAAAAAAATATGTATTGTGTTGTGCTTATGATATCACTAACATTTTCTTGAAATCCTTTGAAAAAATCAATGTAATTAAATGTTCTTTGCTTCTTCATAAAATGTTAATACCGGGGAAGTTATATAATCTACAATGATGATTCCAAATATTTTATCATATACATAAGTTCCTCTTATCTACAGACATGCTTCCTCATTTTGGTATGACTGAGTTCCCGTTCAAATTATCTGAGATCCGTATCCAATTCCTTACCCTGTCCACACTCCCATAGGTTTGCAAAGGGTTGATAATGGGATACCAACAGTTAGGATTCCACCAGTCAGAATACTGAGGGTCATCTCAACTAACCTAAATCCTTATCCTAAACCTAGCCCTCCCTTCCCACAGCCTAACCCTTCTTAAAGTTTGGAAGATGGTCGAGATTCTGGCACCAGCTTTCTGGTGGAAAACTACAGCCCTTTACAAATTTCTTATTCTCTTCCTTCAATTTCTACTCTAATGACCACATCTGTCTTCTCTGTGCTTGGAACACAGTAACAACAGACTTAGTTTTCTTTTAATCTGTGCACATATCAAAGCATATTCTAGCTAATCATAATTCTGTTAACTGATAGTTCATTGGGGCAGATGTATGAACCAGCGTTAAGTGCAGAAATGCTGGTTACCTGGGGGGGATTACATTTAGGCTAATGAATCACTAGCGCATCTAACGGCTGTCCCTTGTAATCCACCCCCCCAGTGATTAGCGGCCGGGGCGATGTATTAACAGCCGCCGGGGCTCAGGGCTAGCGTTGTCCTATCCCCCACTGCGGGGACAATGCTAGCCCTGCTTCTGGCTTTGGCTGCGCTGGAGATCTCATGGTTTTAGCAAGATCTCGCGCATGCCCAGAAAGCCGCTCGGGGGGAAAGCCGTGAGTACGCATGCACAGGGACGCCAGAGGAGCCGATAAGGAGAGCCGGCCGTTAATGCTGGGCATAATAGCTTTCCTTATCGGTTTGGGGGGGGGGTTAATACATCTGCCCATAATGTGTGCCTGCTTCTCCTCGTTATGCAGGAGAAGCGGACCCGTTATTTAAAATATGTTCTAGGCAGATTGATACATCTGCCCCATTGATACTAAGGGGGAGATTTATCAAGCATTTTTAAAGAAAGAGAAGTTGCCAGAAATGAGGAGAGCGAGCGCTCTATAGTGCATGAATCCATTTTTAAAAAGGATTTATTAAGGGTAACAAAGGGTGAATACAGTGAGGGTAACGTACCGAACAAGGCGGCACACACACCGCAGATAGATCACAAAGACACGCTGTCCACACAGTTGTTGGAGAGGTTACACTCAGCCGGTAGTCTTAGCCGGTAGTCTCAGCTGTTAGCAGCGGGAGCGGTGATGGGATCCACAGGGTAACTTTTGGTCAGAGATGATGCTAGGCCACGCTCCAACGCGTTTCGTAATCGACTTCGTCAGAGGGCTGGCCTAGCGTCAGTCTCTCACCGTATTTAACAGGCAGTTGGAATCACAATCTTGGTGGCAGCTGTTTTTTAACCAATTGGTTTCACAATGCTATGAGTGGAAACTAAGGTGCTATAATTAGCGGTGTGGGATAGGAAATTTCTCTAAAATATTTGTAGTGGCAACTAAATTATAACAAAGTTAACACTAAGCCACCAGGATTGTTACATCCCTAAAAAATATACATATTAATCAATAACATATCAAATACTCATAATACATCAATATAAAACATGTCTTTTGTATGGCAATACAAATATAAAAAAATTTCAATATTATAATGATTTAAGGGACAGTCGAACATCTGTCCATAAAAGAATGGTACATAAATTAACATAACAATGAATTAAAATGATACACACAATATAATGTAACAATCATTTGGACTGATGAATTAATGTAACAATAATTTGGACTGATGAATTAATATAGCAATAATTTGGACTGGTGAACTAAACCTGTAAGAAAATATCAAGATTAAACAGGCAGAGCAAAACAATACAAGTAATCAGCAGGGTTCGGGTGATAAATCTCTAGATCTTATTAACCAATAAATGCCGTTATTTCTAGTCCTTCGATTAACCCCTCAGGACTAGGGTGGCCAATCCCGGGATCGGGATCGGCGGGATCCCGGGATTTGGCCCTAAAAATGCTGGGATTTGAATCCTGGGATTTGATCTTCCAATCCCGGGATTGCGGGATTGTCCTGCGCATGCGCAATTCTAATGTCGGGCAGCGCTGAGACCAGCTCAGACGCTGCCCGGCTTCTCCCAAACCCCGGCGCGCTGCTCTGCGGCTGCGTGCAGCGTGACCTGATGTCAGAGGTCACGCTGCGCAGCCTGTCTGCGGCTCCGTGCCCGCCCACCGCCCGGTGCCCGTGCCGCCTTCACTGCCGCCCGGCTACTCCAAGTCCGCCTCCAGTCCACCACTGCCTTGCTCCCGCACATCTGCAGGCCTCCAGACCACCCGCACACGGCCCCCAATGAAAAGCCGGCCTCTGAACATCACTGCCCGGCTCCCGCAGCAATGGCCGGGTGAGTTAGACTGGGTTTGGGAGGGGACTAAAGTTTGTCATTCTATTGACAAACTCAATCCCGGGTATCCCGGGAATCCCGGGATTAGGCATTTTTCAATCCCGAATCCCGGGATTGAAAAATTGCCCCGGGATTGGCATCCCTACTCAGGACTGAGGGTGTTCAGATTGTACATCTAGAAGGATTCTCTCTTTAGAAGTAATTTCACTCTATTGCCACCCTTTTTGTCTGTGGTCACTATTTCTATTCCCACAAATCTCATACCCCGTCCTTGACAGTGCAAAAAATGTCGGGGACACTATGGTTTAACACTCCGTCTTTAATATTTATATAATGGGTGTAATCGCCGAAATTGTTGACCAATAACCAGTAAATTTCACGTTTTTCACCTTTATGAAGTCTACGAGTGCTGATGGGGTCACAGGGTGGCACTCCTACTGAGGTAATACAATCATGGTGCCTGGTCCATAAAGCAAGTAAATAGTACACTTACCCCCACAGCATGGAAGGAGTCAGAACCGGCACTCACTCAGGTAAATAAAGAAGTAGTAGTTTCTTCCATGTGGACAAAAGTGTGTAGCAGTAGCAGCAATCCCGACAATTCTTTCAACGGAACAGTGTCAGTTTATATATATATATATATATATATATATATATATATATATATATATATATATATATATATAAATCTAACTCTCTCTGCACATGTTACACTTGCCCCAGCTGCAGTGCAACATGGTTTTGCCCAGTTAAGAAAAAATCTGCTCTGCGATTAAGTCTGAATTAGGCCCTTAATCATATTGATGCTTTAAATCATAGCCAAATATGGCACTTTCTATATATATATATATATAAAGTTCCTCAGTATCTGAGGAAGCGGGACCTCTGCGAAACAGCTGTCTATCCCATATCTATTTTACACCACTGGCTATTGAGGAGGTACCAGACTCCTCACTACTGTTCCAGGCCTCAAGAGGGGGGATCCAGGAATCTTTCACTTCAGCCGACATTTCCCTGGCTGAAACACAGCAGCAACCGGGTAGTGTCAAGACCCCTTTCTGGGGGCTGAATCAAAACGAATATTTGTGAACATTACCTTTTTCTGCTGAGCTATATTGGATATCAGAATGCTGTTGAATTTTATACTATAAACCAGGGGCGGATTGGCCATTATATTTACCGGGAACTTTCCCGGGAGGCCGCTGCTACTGAGGCCGAATTAGCCAGCAGGGGCAGCACTGAGCACAAATTACAGCTGAGCAGAGCTCAGTGCGGGGCCTGCACGCTAATCGTCACAGCCGGCCACCGCAGGGTTGTGGTGCTGCTGCCAGTCAGAGACAGGAAGTGTGTGGATGGGAGGAGCAGGGGAGTCAGCAGCAGCCAGGGCTTTCGAGGTTGGCCACGCCCACCACACTTCGTGCAACGTGCATCAGCCTGCTGCTCTCCCTGCTCTGTCCTGTCACCCGGCTGCTTCCCCCACCACCACCCTGCAGGGTCCCTGCACTCCCATGGAAGGAGCAACACAGGCAAGTGCTTGGGAGTGGGTCTGTGATATGAGGGAGTAACTGTGAGCACATGGTGTAATGTGTTTGTGTGGGGGGTGGGCTGTGTATATAATGTATTGTGTAATGTGTTTGTGTGGGGGGAGGGGGCTGTGTATAATGTATTGTGTAATGTGTTTGTGTGGGGGGAGGGGGCTGTGTATAATGTAATGTGTTTGTGTGGGGGGAGGGGGCTGTGTATAATGTATTGTGTAATGTGTTTGTGTGGGGGAGGGGGCTGTGTATAATGTAATGTGTTTGTGTGGGGGGAGGGGGCTGTGTATAATGTATTGTGTAATGTGTTTGTGTGGGGGGAGGGGGCTGTGTATAATGTAATGTGTTTGTGTGGGGGGAGGGGGCTGTGTATAATGTATTGTGTAATGTGTTTGTGTGGGGGGAGGGGGCTGTGTATAATGTAATGTGTTTGTGTGGGGGGGAGGGGGCTGTGTATAATGTATTGTGTAATGTGTTTGTGTGGGGGGAGGGGGCTGTGTATAATGTATTGTGTAATGTGTTTGTGTGGGGGGAGGGGGCTGTGTATAATGTAATGTGTTTGTGTGGGGGGGAGGGGGCTGTGTATAATGTATTGTGTAATGTGTTTGTGTGGGGGGAGGGGGCTGTGTATAATGTAATGTGTTTGTGTGGGGGGAGGGGGCTGTGTATAATGCAATAAAGAGTGGACTGTTTATAATGTAGTATGGGTTGAGCTGTGTATAATGTAATATTGGGGTGTGTATAATGTAATAATGTGCTGTGTGTTATATGGCGTGGCTGTGTATAATAGACTATGGGCCTGATTCAGACCTGTTCACTGGGTTGCATATATTTGCAGCCTAGCGAGCAGGTAGACACGATCCAACATCACGCCAACCCCCCCCCCCCCCTCTGCGTGTGAATCCCCGCATTAGCATGAAAGTGGATGTGTACATTTACACATCACCTCGCATGTGGGAGAGAAATCCCTCTTATTTTCCCCTTCTACTGACTGACTCATCCTGGCCGAATTCAGGGCGAGAGCTGATGTCAATCGTCTGCCCCAAGCAGGCATAGTCACTCTTGCATTCACAGGGTTACGTCCAGCGGTTTTATTGGCACACCCATAAAACACTGGGCTTTCCCCTGCTAGTGCCCTGTGTCCTCCAATACTGGAGCGAACGCCCCAGCGAGTGTGAAAGTCAGCGAAGGCATTCTACCAGGGGGGTTGCACATGCGCAGACTCCCGCCTCATTGGTGCTGCAATTCTACTAGCGCCTGGAATCTCCCTGAAACTGGTTTTCAAAAGTAGGCAAGCATGGTGTGACGTCCATTGCCCCTCCTCCTTGAGGATCCTCTGCGCCGCCCATCGCCATTGATCACTAAAATACAAATATGAGAACAGTACCGATGGGTCCCCGATCAGAGGCCGCCAACGCCGCACCCTTTGCACTAATAATGTCTGTGGCTCTGAGTCCTGGAGAACAGCTGACGGGAGGAGGCAAAGCCACAGACAATATTAGTGCACTGGGTGCGGCGTCGGCGGCCGCCGATAGAGGACCTGGCGGTACTGTTCTCATATTTTTTAGTTTATAATCAGGCCAGGCCACCACCAGGGTCACTCACAGGGTGGAATATATTTTAAACAAGAGAGGACAGAGGGTGGAAGGAGGCAGGGCCACTTAACAGGGCAGGTCAGGCACTAGTAGGCACTGTTCACCGGGCTTGGGAGTGTAAGGAGGCGCTACTACTGTCAGCAACTGGAGTGGGCATTGGGTATAAGCATGGATACTACTGTCGGCAACTGGTGTGGGCATATGTATAGGCAGTGCTACTAATGTCAGCAACTGGTGTGGGCATTACGTATAATCAGCCCTAATACTTTCTGCAACTGCTGTGGGCATTACGTATAATCAGCCCTAATACTTTCTGCAACTGGTGTGGGCATTACGTATAGTCAGCTCTACTACTGAGGGCAACAGTGGGCATTATGTATAAGCAACACTACTACTGTGGCCAATAGTGGGCATTATGTTTAAGAGGCACAACTACTGTGGACATAATATGTGTGACTGTGGACATAATATGTGTGTGTGTAAGGGTTCTACTACTCTGGGCATAATATGTATAAGCAGCGCAACTACTGTGGACATTTTTTGTAATGGGCACTACTGTGAAGCGTAATGTGAGTAAGGGGCTCTAGGTGCTGTAAAGGGCAATAACTAGGTGTGTGCCAGTGGTGCCTTGCCCATTTGCACTGTGGGTACATCATGTGGTCCAGCAGCTGCAGTTATTGATTGCCTGTTGGACCAAAAGCTCTGATTGGCTCAAAACCTGGCGCCATATTTGAAAATCAATTCAGTGCCTCTGCAGGCTCTGCTGGGCTCAGGGCTAGACAGGACTGGATTACACAGTGAGCAGTACTGAAGGCATACTGCAATGGGCACTTCTCTGGGCATTGTGTAAGGGGAACTACTGGTGGCATTATGTGTATAAGCAGTAGTACTTGGGACATTACGCACAGCATAATGTCATATGGGCATTAAAGTGTGTAAGGGGAATTATAGTGTGTGGCACAAAGTGTAATGGGCATTATGTTGTGTGGCATAACGTGTAAGCACATCACAATATGTGGCATAATGTGAAATTGGCAGTAATGTGTGACATAATGTGTTATTGGCATTACCACGTGTGCCATAATGTATAATGGGCATACTGGTACAATTTTTTTTTCACTTTATTGAAACTTTTTATAAGCATCTCCATGTCATATTGCTTATATACCAATTCCACCTTTGATTGTACACCCGATGCAGCTAGCGATCAACCTGATTGACCAAAACTCCCACTCCGGACTCTGAGAACCACACATAACGGAGTGATGATGATACAGAGGTTTGGAACTTGAGTGAAGCGCATACTTCCGGGTATAGTGCTCTCCATGGAACCACCTATGGAACGCATCCTTCTGGTTACTATGCGTCCCAGTGACTTGAGCCGTAGAGACGGAAGTGACGTCATCAGGCTGGACATCGGCGGAACGCTACACCAGGTGAGTGTGATCTTCACTGTTTTAAGCCCTATTTAAAGCAGCTTTTACACTTTGTTATTACTGACAAAAAATCTGATAAAGATTTGAAACGTTGGAATCTACCACAGTTTGGTCGGTACTTGTGTATTATCACAGCGCCCAAGATTTTCATCGCAGGGCATCTCATGCGATGCGATCCGATTTTTAATTGTATGGATATGGCATGCAATTTTTTTATTGGACAAGCACCCTGATGGGTGCTTACTATGTTAAATGCACCCCCATTGTCAACGCCACCCCTACTATCAACGCCAACCCGAAGCATGGCGAGCGCAGCGGTACGCATCCTCCGACCTTTTCATACCCCCACTATCCACGTCGGCGTGGAGTTGATTTTAGATAGTGTGGCGAGCCACCGAGCCCGAATCGTGGCGAACACAGCGAGCCCGGCGAGGGGCGTGGATTACTTCACATGTATTCTGCGTCCGCTCGCCACGCTTCAGGCCCGCTGCGCTCGCCACACTATCTGAAATCATCTCCACGCTGACATGGATAGTGGGGGGTATGAAAAGGTCGGAGGATGCGTACCATTTTAAAGGTCGGAGGATGCGTGCCATTTTAAAGGTCGGAGGATGCGTGCCATTTTAACGGCATGTGATGCTATGCAATATTTTATTGTACTGTGCGGGTGTTTTGACCCGAAAATCGCATTGCATCGCATACCACTAATTAAGGTATGCAATGCGATGGGCTCCGTGATAATACACAAGTACCGTTTGGTCTATTTATTTACTGACAAACTGGTTGAGTGCTTCCTGCTCCATATTGACTATTTTCAACAGACAAACAGCCTGGGAAAGGCACCGGGGCATGATTTCTGTCAAAAAAGGAGTGCCGGCCATATATATTTCGTCCTCATATATGCGGCCACAGCTTATGCTACAGATCTTACGTAGGACTCTAGGCGTACTATGTCACTACCCTGGGTCCACGCCACTACCCTCCTGTGTCTATTACCTTTAGAAAAGTTGTGGCAAGTGAAGGTGATCTAGTCAGATCACTTAGAAAAGGGTCTGAAATCGCCCCATGTGTACGCACCTTAGGGGCTTTAGGAGGTGAGCTCATGAACATGTTCCCCCTCCCTGAGAGGTGCTCTCCCTCCTCCCATTATTCAGAATTATACATGGGCTGAAAACTTCATATACATATTTTTTAAGTGTATGTATTCAAAGTAATCAGCCTTGTTTCCTGCAGTGTCCATGGCTGAATTGCTTGGGCGGCGCAACACTAGTGATTAGGTAGAAACACGTGCAGCTTCAAGTTTGACAGGTATACTGATGTAGTAACCCCGCCTACTGTTATGCTGGACACGCCCATTTTGGTTTGGTGCCACCCACATGAGGCCGCTTCCAGAAATTTTCCAGGGCCACTTTTGGTCCCCAATCCGCCCCTGCTATAAACCCAACAACAAGAGAGATAACCAACAATCACCACAAAGATAATTGTTGGAATAAACCATATGAATTTATGTAGTGGGAATGTTGGTACATATTCTTGTAACCTTTAAAGATTATTTTGATTACTAAAGAAACTCCCATTGTCTTTGATATATTATTCGTTCTGCTTTCTGCTTTATTTTTTCTGCTTTCTGCCTTTTTCCTCTCTTTCCTTATATTTATATATTTATCCAATCACTCATGTTGGTGTTTTTCAGTTGCACTTAAAGGTAGAGTACACCGCTCATCGCCCACCAATACTGAAAAGCATGTGGGACAAAGCAGCGTGTATAGACATCTAATAGTGCAACATACTTGCTCCTTAATCTGTATACATTTTCTGGGCAAATCCTCCTTGATTGTGGGTAGACTTCCCTGCAATGGCATCAGCCAACCAGGGGGACACCCACTCTAACATAGAGAGATTTAATACCCAAACTTTTTTCACATCCAAATCTGCAACTGTCACATGTATAGACCCGCTCAATTGTAAGGATTGGTAGAGCTAGTCCGGATAGAGCAATCAGCAGCAGTCACCGTGAAACAAACAAACTGCAGGGATATACTGACACCAATTCATCCTATTCTATTCCTCTCTTTATGTACCAACCTCTGGCTGCATAGAGAGCACTCTCTCATCAAAATCCCATTGTTAAATCCCACCTAAAACGAAAGGACTCCTTCTTTTATCTCTTCAAAAATACCAGTAAGAGAAGAGGCACTACAAACATATATTTTGACGTAAAATACGTTTTTTAAATATTCGCGGTCCACTTCATACACTGTGGTACCTCTTTTTGTGTGATTGGCAACTCCCAATCAGAATACCATCAGATTGGTAAGCCTAACACTATAGACCAATCCACAACCATTATAGAAGTCTGTCATGTCATACAGAAAAATCTTTTAAAAATAAATTTATGAATAAACGTAAATTTTTTATAAAAAGCGTGCCCCCAAAAAAAGAGAGTACTTTCTCTTTTTCCCTTGCATTGTATATTACTCTCAGGGGAGCACCTCCACAACAATTACTAGTGCAGAGGCACCTGATATATTCAAATCGTGGATCATCATATATTACACATAATATCTAAAACTATATGTGGTACTAGTGCACAGGTCATTTTGTCCCATTACCCTTTTCCCCATGTTGAAACTGCCAATACTTTGCATACTTTATGAACTTTTTGAATCTGCTCCAATGAAGGAGGTTGTGTCACAATGCATGCAATATCACTTCCCTTCTGTGGTGCTTCTCTATTCTCTGGTGCCTTTAGTACACTCTGGTCTGTGCAGTCTACGGTGATTTGCTGATGCAGCAGCTGTGGGCAGTGCCAGATCAATATTTTAACCTGTAATTGATACTCTGTGGTAGTGTGCAAGACCCCAGCCCCTGCTTTCTGCTCTCCTTGTGACTTTCAAAATTGTTTACCTGTGCTTAGTTTGCAGCTACAGTACTTGGGGCAGGAAACCAAAGAAATATATCCTGCTATAGAATATAAATGGGCGCCTAGGGTATGAGGTGTTTCCCCAAAGCTGCTGCTGGGGTATAGGGTTAGTCAATCCCTATTGGTATCAACAATACAAACAAAGAGCAAAAAAAGCAGCGCTTGAATTACAATGAATTAAAAACAGTTTTAGTTCGTATTTGCTTCATAAAATTAATATAAACAATACAATATCATTAACATACATACATATAGCATATTATTAAAATTATAAAAATAAAGAATCTCACTGACAGGATGGATAGCCGAGCTACAGTGGCCTTTCCTCGCTTGTTATTGATCCAATTTGGTAAATGCAATTAGTCACTATGGTACTTGTGTACTAGCACGGCGCCCATCGCATCACAGACAATATCGCATGCGATGCGACGCGATATCGGCCGTTGTTCTACAATGGCATACAATTTTAAAATTGTATGCCATTGTATATGACATACAATGCGATGCAATGCAATTATAAATTGTATAAGCACCCTAATGGGTGCTTACAATGCTTAAATGCACCCCCACGCCACCTCCCAAGTATAAACGTGAACCCAAAGCGTGGCGAGCGCAGCGAGCCCGCGAGGGGCGTCGGTATGCGTCCTAAGACCTTATCATACCCCAACTATCCACGTCGGCGTGGAGTTGATTTTATAAAGTGTGGTGAGCGCAGCGAGCCACCGAACCTGAAGCGTGGCGAGGGGACGCGGATACCTTCACAGGTATCCGTGTCCCCTCGCGTGCTTCACAGGTATCCGCGTCCGCTCGCCACGCTTCGGGCTCGGTGGCTCGCTGTGCTCGCCACACTTTATAAAATCAACTTCACGCCGACGTGGATAGTGGGGGTATGAAAAGGTAGTAGGACGCATACCACCGCCCCTCGCGGGCTCTCTGCGCTCGCCACGCTTCGGGTTCACTTTTATACTTGGGGGTTGGCGTGAGGGTACATTTAAGCATTGTAAGCACCCATTAGGGTGCTTATACAATTTAATATCGTATATGGGTCAAAATCGCATCGCAGACCATCGGTTGTATGGCATGCGATGCGATAAGAAATCGGGCGACTAATTATCGTGGGCACTGTGCTAGTACACAAGTGCCATCACTATTATTGTATCCAATGTCACAAATAATTTTTACGGGGTGTAGATGTAGACAAGGATCACAGGTCCTCTCTATTCACACTGTATCCAGATAGGTGCCGCTGGAGGAGACTGTGGAACTACTATGTGAGACTGTTAGTTCTCCAAAGACCACTTTATTGAAGCGGGATCCCCAGAGAACACTGGGAGGTAAGTGAGGGGCAAATGGATCCCAAATCAGTACTTGGGGCAATTTGTTTCCTAGGTTTGGAACCTTTATGTTTTCTCTGAAAATCATACTCTGCATTTCTACCTGGATCCACCTGAGTACATGAGTTTACTGGCCACTATTCATTCTAGTGTTAGCGATCTCGGTACTTGTTTCCTAGCACGGCCACAATCGCGTCCATTGTGTACCTTAAAGTTAAGGTACACGATGGACGCGATGGACCCGATTTCCTTTGAAATCAGGTCCATTTTACCGGCAAAGGCAAAATCGGGGGCATCGCGACGGTCGCGTGCATTAACATGTCCCCCGACGCGACCGACGCGATGGACGCGATTTTGCCATAGGCTTCAATGTTAAAATATTTTTAACATTGAAATCGGGAGCATAGCGTCGGTCTTGTGCCATTATAATGGCACAAGATGAGATGGACTTGATTAAGTCCATTTTACATAGGAAACAATGTGAAATGGGCCAATATGACCCATCTCACATTGTATATGGCCCCGTCATGGTGTAAAAGTAACGCAACCCCATTGTGAGCGTCACCCCACGATTGACGCCAACCCGAAGCGCGGCGAGCGCAGCGAGCCCGCGAGAGGCGGCGGTGCGTGTCCTCCGACCTTTTCATACCCCTACTATCCACGTCGGCGTGGAGTTAAGAATATGAAGTGTGGCGAGCGCAGCGCGCCACCGAGCCCGAAGCGTAGCGAGCGGACGCGTATACCTGTGAAGTTATACGCGTGCGCTCACCACGCTTCGGGCTCAGAGGCTCGCTGCGCTCGCCACACTTTATTTTCTCAACTCCACACCGATGTGGATAGTAGGGGTATGAAAAGGTCGGAGGACGCGCACCGCCGCCCCTCGCGGGCTCGCTGCGCTCGCAACGCTTCGGGTTGGCGTCAATCGTGGGGTGACATTGAGGGAGTAAAATTGGGGGTCTGGGGTAATACTCTGTGGCCATGCTAGGAAACAAGTACCGCGATCTCAATAAAACAACAGTTTTATATGATACTGTTTTCCTGTTCATTTTTCTGCTGTAAAAAACCGAGTGCAATATTATTGTGATCTCCTCATTCAAATTTTCTGTGTATTTCAAGTATCTGCTCTGGTCTTCAGTACTGCATCACAAAGGCAGTGCATTCCAACCATCATTATTAAGGAGACAGCGGAGCTTTAATGTTATAAAATTGTGAGGCCCAGATGGCAGTGCGTTACAGTTCAGAGATGCAAGCATGGAAGTCACAGCTACCAAAATGCAAATGAAAGCTCACAATTTCTTATATAATATGGGGAAGTAACTTGAGATAATATACTGTAGATACATTGGTGGTATTGACTTCCATCCCAAAGGAATGTGTAAACCCCTGTAATGTGTAACAGAACATGCATTCCAAAAAGGTGGAATGCACCAAGCACAAGATGTATGGTGCACTTTCGGTAGAGCTGCAAATTCCAAATTAGCCTATCCATAGCTTACATTTTAGGAATTAAGCAATCATCTAAATTAACTAAATGAATCAATCAATCATCTTGAATTTTCCTTATCAATCATTGTAATTAATCAATTAGTCATTTCATTGCCTGTCACTACATACATACTCCACCTTCATTTGCCTGTACCACCATGTAGCCTATTCTTTAGAGTACATTCATATTATGTGGTCAAAAAGTTTAGTAAACTACTGTACCTTCTTGCCTGACATTGCTGTGTGGCAATGTTTCATTAATGCCCTATAATCTTTTAACCTGCCATGCGTTTGTGCCACTGCTTTGTTTAGCCTGCCAGCCCTTTGGCCTACAGTGTATTGGCAAACAATGTTGTGAGCTCTGTGGTGGTCACAATTGACTGGAGATGGCTAAAAAAATATTTTTATTGAAGTTAATAATACTGTAGGAACAAAAAAGGGGTCCATAATTCATGGTTTTTAGAAAAAAAAATTTAGGCAGATAGAATACCAAAACGTGTGAGAGCGGTTTTGCAAAACCAAAATATGAAGATGAATTCAGATCCCAAACCAAAACACTGGGGTCAGGGCACATCTCTATCTGCTAGTAGACAAATTCTTCCTCGTTTGCCAAGCAAAATTGGGTCCATTGAAATTGTAACCAACTATTGGGGGACGATAAACAATGAACTAAATCGATTAAACTAATCAAAAGAAGGTAACAATTCCTGTAAGTACCACATGGATAAATCACAAGAATATGCACAATGCCATTTTATGGGTTTCACCTTAAAAAAAGCTGGCTGTTCTCCTGGGAATGCAGGCAAGTTGATGCCTGCGTGGGGCAGGCAGTTGACATCACATGACGTCAGCGCCAGCCCACTTAAGTATAGACTTACTTTTATCCACAAACGGATAAAAAATCAATTGATGAAGAGCGACCATCGGATGATTTTTTTGTAAGGGAGGGCTGCATGTAAGGAGATGTGTTCGCTAGTATGGGGATTCAGGTGGCAAGGAGGGTGTTCGTTGGGGTGGCGCTTACCGGTTTGTAAGGCTGCGAGTATACGTAGCATAGCGGACAGGTCTGAATTAGGCCATACATTTCTAAAATGCCTTTACAAATTTCATACATTATTATATAAAATAGATGTTTATATTGGATCATACTGCATAATGTGACTTTTTTTTTATTCTAGTAAATTCACTGTTACATAAGACAGAGTTAATTGGACAACCCCAAATGATCTAGTTAGTTTCTTGTTGAATTCCCAAGCTAAAACTATGTTGCATCGGTGGACCAATTTTCCACTGGGTATTGTTACTGCAAATTGCATATATTGGAACAAAATCATATATAAGGTGCTTGTATCTATGGAAAAAAGTTAAATGGCACTAATGTTAAAGGACCATTGATTGTAAACTCAAATTATTTCCAATCGACAGCATTAACACTCTATATAAAATTGTTATTCTTATGGAATTTTTATTTGAGATGTAAGTAATTCTATAAATATATGAGATATTATGTATTTTAAAAATTATGCCTTGCATACCTAGCAATGGTTACATGGTATCAGATAAGCATGCATCTTTCTCTAGACATGATTAAATATTACTGTGCTTTAGTAGCCAAAAATGTGTTGCTTCTTGTATCATGTACCAATTAAAGTCAAAATTAACAGACATAGGGGGGTATTTAATCTCTGCCGTTATTTCCACCGGTGGAAATACTGGCCAGCATTGAAGGCATATTACGACAAAACAGATACAACTTTAAAACAAGTCAGATCTGTTTTTCATAAACAGCCAATTTCCGACACTTGACAGCCGGAACATTGAACTCCGGCTGTTGAGTTACAGCTGAGTGAAAACAGCCAGGGATTCCAACAGTCATTATGTTCTGACAGTCGAAAACCCGGATTGAAAGCCTCCCATAGTAGTAAATACTGATCATGCACGACTTGGTGTGTAAATATTAAATTATTTCTCACTTTTCTGCTTGTTGACACACATTATAAATGAGCTTTTTTCATTTTGAATGAGTTGTTACAGCAGGGATGGTGAACCTTCATCCCAGGATGCCCTGCTACAGTTTTGCTATTTGGCTATTCTAAAACTGCTGCAGGGCATGCTGGGATATGTAGTTGAACAACAGCTGGAGGGCCAAAGGTTCCCTATCCCTGTGTTACAGAAACAAATTATGTTCTAATGATAATATACCCTATTGATATTTGCTTTTTTTTTTCTTGCTGTTTTACAGATATATCGTGTTTTTGAAATGGAAAACGGTAACATGACTGTGGCAAAAGAATTTATTCTTTTAGCATTTCCAAATCTCTACAATTTCCGTCTTTTACTTTTTGTTCTGGTCTTACTGATGTACAGCACGTGCGTCCTTGGAAACATGACCATATTTTGTCTTGTTACTTGGCACACCTCACTTCATACACCAATGTATATGTTTATCGGTACTTTTGCTGTTTTAGAAATTATATTTGTTTCCATTATGGTGCCAAAATTTTTACATATTCTCTTTTCAGGAAAACATAAGATTTCATATGTTGGCTGTTTTATCCAACAGTTTGCTGGCAATGCAACGGGGATAGTAGAATGTTATCTCCTAGCGGTTATGGCGTTTGATCGAGATTTAGCTATTAACAGTCCATTCCATTATATTAGTATTATGAGCAAACTCAAAACAAAGCTGGCATTATTTCCATGGATTGTTGGATTTGCCTTCGCTTCCGTCCTCACCGTATTCACGGCTCGATTAAAATTTTGTGGCCGCAACAAGCTTGACCATTTCTTTTGTGATTTGACCCCTCTACAGAATTTGGCTTGCTCCGGTTCTTTTGTCAGTAGGGCAGTTACAATCTCTGTAGCAATCATTGCTGTAATGTTCCCATTCTTCATGATTATAGGGTTCTACGCGCACATCATAATCACTATCTCAAAAATTAAAAGTAAAGAGGGTAAACATAAAGCTTTCTCCACCTGCTCCTCCCACCTCATTGTAGCCAGTCTGTTCTTTGGGACAGCCATTATTGTTTATGTCAGACCAAATGGAACCCAGTATGACAAGTTTTTTGCTCTAATATACACAATAGTCACACCATTGTTTAATCCATTTATTTACACTCTGAGAAATAGGGATGTAAAAACAGTGTTGTATAAATCATTGGATAACTTGAATCTCATGAGAAAATCCCTCTGGTAAATCACAAACTTAAATTTAGAACATTGGGGCAGATGTTTTAAGCACGGTGGAACTGATAACATGGAAGGTGATAATCCACCAGCCAATCAGTTCCTAACTGTCAAGTTACAGGCTGGGTTTGAAAAATGACAGTTAGAAGCGGAATCCCCCCCTTTAAGGACACACATCCATACGCATGCAAATGCTGCCAATCTCACGGGGAAAGCGAGAGTGCATCTAACCGCTCGATACTTAGTGAATGTATGCCGCTTACTAAGCCACCTCCAAAATACATTAAAAAATGATTACAAGTAATTTATATAGTACACACATATTCCACAGTACTTTACATAGAAAATATTTGCCATTCACATTGGTCTATAGCCCAGTGGAGCTTATATTCTATATTGTCTACCACATTTAAGATACGGTTAATTTTGTTGGGCGCAAACATATTTTGGATTGTAATCAGAAAATGGAATACCCAGAGAAACCATGCACACATGGGGAGAATATAGAAACACACACTGTTAGGGCCATGGTGGGAATCAAACCTACAACCTCGATGCTGTGAGGCAGTGATGCCATAACACCATCTGTTCTCCACATATTTCCATAAGATCGCATTTAACAGCCTGTTTTATTTTTTATTTTAAAAAACTGTAAAATTTTGTAACAATGATAACAATTGTACAAAAAAATACTCCAGTTCAATGTTGTAAACATGCCAAAAATGCCACTTGAACAGGGGAAAGTAGAATAAAAGTATACATTTTTAAACAATTTTGTAAATACCATTATTTTGGATATATGAGGTGGGTGTGCATGTTTCTAGTTCTGTGCAGTTCCATGTATTCTACTATATCTAATATACCAGCAAATCTGAAGGAATATGATTAAGTATTGTAGTGCTATATGGGTGGCGATGCCAATGTTAGAATGTGTTACTTATAAATTAGTAGCACGGTAGAATATATTAATACAATTCCACCACTTACACAATTCCTACAGCCATATTTTGGATGCCATATCTTAAGATATATGGAAGTAAATTCTACAGGCTGGGTGGAATGAGTTGCGAGTCCAGTGGCCATGACGCATGCTGGCCGAAATCTTGAGTTCTTTTAGAGGGGTAGTAATTTGCAAAGCATGGTTTTGATCTGTAAATGACTGCTCCTTTGAAAAAATCCTCAGACTCACATCTCATTACAACTGGCATGACGTATGAGTTTATTTAGTGGTTCTATGTGCTTCATCTAGTACTTGGTTGCTGCTCCCGCTCTTATGTCAACTGATCATGATACATAGAAAAATCAGAGCACTGGCATCTTCTGGCCACCACTGGTAATCACTTTTGGACCTATAAACGTTTTGCTACACTTGCGACCACTACCTACAGATTACTGGCACCACGCTGTATGGGGCCTTATACCCAATAGGAGAGGTACTTTGCTGCAAGCAGGAACTACTAACAGGTATGTGCAAGGACAAACTGCATTTGCCAAATGTCAGTGTGAATATTGACATCCAAAAGTGGGACTGGTAGTCCACGAGTGACTTTCTTATTATTTATACTACACTACAGCCTCAATCATAATTATGATTGGACAACTATAAATAGTTTCTCATGCCTCATAGTAGCGTCATGAATAAGTAGCACAACATATTGATTGTGGAGTGATTATTATATTTATTGTCTTGTACATGATATTGTATATGTGATTTAAATGTACACTCTTTTGTATATTTTAATAAAAAAATATACTCTTATAATTTGTCGTGATTCTTATCTGGTACAGTGGCGCCTACAAAGGTGACCACCATTTGAGTGTCACCAAACTGTATCTGGTATTATAATTGCCGTGGCACAGCTTGGTCATGAACAAACAAGCATTTTACAAAAAAAGTTGCATTTTACTAGACACCTGATGGTTTAATAAATTGCTAGTCTGTAAGTCTCTTAAAAAGATTACACCATTATACCAATAAACAACATGAAAATAAAAATAGACTCACAATTTGAAACATGTCATTTCAAACATTATTAAAAGATAATTTAGCGCCTAGATAGGTCCTCTAATGTTAGTAGGAGTAGTGAAACTCTTACCCATTATTCACAGATGTTACTTGATTCCTTGAGCCTATGTGACCAATGGAGATGCCAGCACCCAATCTGATGTGAATACACCTTTTATTCTCCTCCCCATCATACCTCCTCGCGTATTGACTTCTTGTACTTTATATCAACGAGTACAATAATTAGGAATTGGCCTTATTGATTTATCTGATGAAGCCCCAAAATGGTTCAATTTTTCACTAACTAACCCTGTTATGACTTCATACAACTGCTGATTTTCAGATCTTTTTGGAGAGGGCCTTCCTTAATTATGTGGATGATAATATTGCACATGTAAAGGACATTAACCTCTTTTGGACTGTGTCTAAGGGCCTTATTCTGATCGGTGCGGATATTCCCTCATGCGGACGGACCGCCGATGTTGATCGTCTGCGCATGTGCAGAGGTCACTCTGCGCATGTGCAGGCGATTTCGCCGCACGGATTCTTTATACGCCGCACAGGGGGCGTAGAGGGGCGTGAGGGGCTACTTAGCCTCATTACCCTATGCATACGCCCCCCGTTTCATGGGCGTTCCCATGCAAACGCGGGGCGTATGCATGGTAATGAGGCCGTGACGCGTGGGTACGGGGCGGGCATCTGACATCGCCGGATGTCAGCTGCCCGCCCCCATACATGATTTCACACGGACAAGTGTCCGTGTGGTCTTGTGTGGCGGGACCTGGTGGAGCGTGCGGCCCTGCATTCGATGTTCGGCAACCATCGAATGCAGGGGCAGCTCCCAAGACGGAGGAGGCGTATCCCCGTCCAATTTCATGCGGATCGCCACATATCCGCGTACGGACGGCAGGTGGCGATCCGTATGGAAGGCGGGGATTCGCCTGCACGGTTGCGGCCGCATATTCTGATCGGGCCGCACCGATCAGAATAAGGCCCTAAGTCTGTATTGAGGGGGCAGGTTATGGAATATGTGGCCAGGAAACGAAAGAAATGATCTATGAAATTGGAGGAACTTAGCTGTTACTTGGCTAAATCATATGATAGACTACTATTAAATGACTCTCCTGTATTACGTCAAGTTTATCTTTATGCTAAACACGCATATGATGCATTGTGTACATAGCGAGCTCAGTTCTCATATGAAATCCACCAGAATAAATATTTCCAGGAATATAATAAATCTGGTAGATTACTGGCTAACTTGGTCTGTGCACATACAGTATTACACCTTCTCATATTTATACAGATAGTGGTAGATGCTCAAATTAGTTCAGTAGTACTATTCAGGTGCATGCAAGGGAGGGGTTAATACTGAGTAAATAACAAGACATTGGTTCCCCCGGCACACTGAATAGTATTAGCAACCAATCTTGAACACTACATGATAATAGAATTCAGAGATATTGGTTACATATACCTACGCAGGTGTATGACATGCCCCCAAGCCGCATCAAGGCTTCTCTGTATATTGGGGGTCCCTAGCGCTATATCTAGGTGCAGGGCGTGGCACCCCAAAAACTATCATAAGCTAGGAAGCCCAGTGCGGCATGCCAGTGAAATACTATAGTGTTAATAATTAGTGATAGGAAGCCGAAGCTATATATAAAGAGAGAGAGAGATAAAATAAAAAATGGAATGCAATTAAAATAAGAGAAAGATAGTGTTAGTGAGGGAAAGGTGTTAATAGAATGTAAGGGCATGCCGCACTAAAGCCACCCAGCCCAACCAGTCCAGGGGCACCGCACCCCACACCACTGTTACCCTAAATTGGGTCTACAATTAACCAGCAAGGAGCCACATGATAATGGCTCCTTATTTGATATATCTGAACTAAGAGCTACCTACCTTGGAGCAACCCCAGACTACTCCATGTGGCATATCAGGACCTGCATCTCCGCCTAATACAAGCTCCTCTCTGCCTCTAACAATATACATACAGATAGTGGTAGATGCTCAAATTAGTTCAGTAATACTATTCAGGTGCATGCAAGGGAGGGGTTTATACTCAGTAAATAACAAGACATTGGTTCCCCCAGCACACTGAATAGTATTAGCAACCAATCTTGAACACTACATGATAATAGAATTCAGAGATATTGGTTACATATACCTATGCAGGTGTATGGCATGCCATACACCTGCATAGGTATATGTAACCAATATCTCTGAATTCTATTATCATGTAGTGTTCAAGATTGGTTGCTAATACTATTCAGTGTGCTGGGGGAACCAATATCTTGTTACCTTCTCATATTTAACAGTTAAATGAGACCTCCTCAGGTCTTGTTGAGGAGCCCTCAGCAATTTCCATACTACAGTATTTAAAAATTATTTCAATTTTAATTTCAGCAAAATGAGGGCCTTTTCTTGTATTCCAAATGCATTAAAAAGTCCATAATTTGTGGCCTATCCAAAATTCCCTCCTTTCATTTTGCTAAACTAACCTTAAGAAATTCCTTATACTGTAAATGTATTGTTATTCTTACATAAATAATTTATATATACATACATATATATATATATATGTACATTGGGGTACAGAAACAAGTAGAGGCACTCCAGTTTGCTTGGTGAAAACAATCTTTACTGTGCAGAAAAACACTACATTTTGGGGTTAAAAATGCCCCTTCTTCAAGGTGTACAATATATATATATATACAGGCCTTGTGACGGATTGGCACTCCACTCCTTATATAGCTTCCGCCATGGGTGCCATCAATCAAAATATTTTAAGATAATAAGAATAGAACAGAGCGGCACTCCATGGACTTGTGAAAGAACTGCTTTTTCTGCAAGAAACATGGATACACTGAAGTCCAACGTTTCTAGATGCTATCTTCTATTTTTCAAGGTGTGTAGTACAGAATGTAATGTGCAGCTTACCCATAAACTGTACAGTAGGTGTTCAAGTGCCATTATCACCCATCACCGTGTCTTGCGGGCGGGGAACGCCTCCGGGTCAGCGCCTGGGCTCTGACGTCACTGGCAGGCGCTGACCCGGAGACGCTATCCGACGTTCCCCACCAGCAAGACACAGTGGTGGGTGGTGATGGAACTTGAACACCTATATAGGTAAGCTGCACATTACATTCTGTGTTACACACTTGGAAAAAGAGACAATAGCATCTTGAAACATTGAGAGAGAGAGAGAAAGAGCAAGTGGTTCGATACTCCAGGGGTTAATGACTGACCATGTGCACTAGTTGTAATATACAAAAGGAAGACGCCCTGTTGCCAGGTAGGTAGACTTGGAGCTGCAGCACTGTACAAAATCAATTTTATTGTACCCACAACATTTTAGGGTTGTGTTCATCCTGTCTTACAGAGGATACACAACCACAAAACATTGTGGGTACAATTAAACAGATTTTGTATAGAGTTGAAGTGCCGGGTCTACCTACCTCATGACTTTACAAAAATATGTAGAGTCCAAAGAACACCAAAATGTGATGAATAACATGGTTTGATTCCAGATTGTAACCCAACTGAACTCTTTTGGGATCACATTGACATTCGAGAAGGGAGAATTATGTGAAAAAATAATCTATAGGATGTAATATGAGAATAAATATGATTTTATCACAAAATAGCTTTTTACTTGTGTCCCTCATTATCATTAAAACTATGGGCTGGATGTAATGTCCAAGTTCGGTGGCAATGTGGGATGCCAGTTCATTTTAAAAAGGGCAAACATTTACAATGCATGGTTTTAACTTGTAAAAAAATCTGAGTTTATACGGTAGTGATATTAATAACACAGTGGCACAGCTCAGTCATTAACACACACAAGTAGAGATGTGCAGGTCCGGATTTACTCGGATCTCAAAACGGGCATTATTGGCTATATGCTGTCACATTGGGCCTTATTCTGCTTGGTGCGGTCCGTTCCGAATTCTTTTGGAACTGACCGAATGCCACGCCGTGCGGACATTCTAAGAACACATGCCCACAGTTCGTCCACATCCCTTCGGACGGACTCACTAAGAAGAGGGAGTGTCTTTGGACTTCATCCAAACGTGCGTGTGCGGTGGGAACACAAAGATTCTGCACGATCTCACCACGTCCGAACAGACGGGAAGCTGGCCGTACGCACCGATTTGGTTTATTTCCACAAACCTCACTACTCTATTCGAAACTCATGCTTCTACAACATGACACACTAATGCAATTAGCCAACCTCATTACAAATTGTTTATTTTTAAATGTAAGTAATTAATTCCTAATTGATACTTAAACACATTACTAGCACTTTAGATTAACCCTTACATCATGTTAAGTGGTATTACTTCATTGTTGCCCCTTAGTGGTTCCAATTGAACCTGTGAAAAGAGTGTAATTAATCACTAATGAGTAGAGGAGTGGATTGTATTGTGGTCAGCTAAGAGTGCTTTAGGTGCGGGCGTACTAATTGGGCGAACCGAATGCCTAGCGCATGAACAAGTGGTCTCCGCAAACTGAAACTTGCTTATGGACACCGCATATTTCATGCGTGTTGGTTCGCTTGCAGTTGGTGTCCTGTCCGAATGCACACCTACCACAGTTCATGCACTCCCACGTGTACGCCCAGATTTACGCCCAGTTTTGCCCACTTTGAAACCGCGCCCTTGTGTACGCCCACATGATGACCATATTACACCCATATTTCCCGAGCCAATTTGGTGCACATTTCTAGACGGTCTTGGCGAGAACGAGTGCCGAGACACTACGTTGCACATACGCATTGTGTTGCCTACGCGTGCGCAGACGGCTAAAATGCGCCCTCTGAAAGGATTCGTAACGGACCGCACCAAGCAGAATAAGGCCCATTGTTTGGATAGCCAATAAGATACTGTTTTGAGATCCGAGTAAATCCGGACTTGCACACCTCTACACACAAGTTTTTTTTTTTTTTTAACAAATGACAACTTCACACTCCGACTCTCACAGCTATTATAGTATTGAAACATTTTATCCCTGGGGTGGATTCTCTCACCTTAAACCCTTATCCAGTAGGAGCCCATATCATCTATCTTCCTTAGGCCATGGCTCAGCATGGCTAGCCATGGCTATCCTTTTGTTCTCAGCTGCAATACAATACATAGAACAATACAGTAGGGGATTAGCAGAGTAATCAAATTACTCACTTAATCCTATTATAGGGATAGATGACAGTGGCTCCATCTGGGTGTAGATAACTTTCAATATACATATGTTGGCTTGTTGCTGTCCCATATAAAATATATGACTCCCTATATGCAACATATGCAGAATATACTGTAGAGTGGAAATAGTCTTATGCATTTCTTACTTTAAATACGTCTGCCTTATACAGAACTGTATTATGTGTTATGGGTCTCTGAGCCATTCAATTCCTCTAAGGTACATACTGTATGGGGACCTGGGATGAAACTGACTGCATATTAAATGTTTCTGCATGTGTACCGGACTTCAGACCATGGTAGCACAATGTTACCGCCTAGCCGTTCCATAACTTCATTGCCAACAAGTGTTCCAGACCATGAACCATTGTGACTACAATGCAGCTTAATCTATCTGGGCTCTGAGTTGCCTGCAAATGAATAAGGCCTCAGAAAGCACAGTATAATGCTACCCTCTTGCCTACACTTCATAAATACCAGTCTACATGTGCATTCTCCTCTGCTCTGCTAAGTTTATGTCTGTGCATTAGTTATTTATTATAAGAAATGTGCAGATGCAGCATTCTTTACCAGCATTCTTTACCAGCTACTTGCCACTTTACAAACTGCTAACTCCACTGTCAGGAAGTTTCTTTACCCTATTACTGTGATAAAAGAATCATGTTTGGTTGCAGAAAAATCAATCTATAGACCAGTGGTTCCCAAAATTTTTGAATCACGGCGTCCTAGAGTATAAAAAAAAAAATTACGCCACCCCTAGGCCAAGAGTTTCTTGTTGAAAAGTTCATTAAACAAATATTCAACTAAGTAAATTAAGTTTATATGTTACCCTTAGGTTCTATTAATACCCCTTTCACACCAGAAAATGCAGGGACTTACCTGGGAATACAGTGCAGGGTTCAAGCAGGGACATTCTTGGGTAGGCCCCTTTCACAATGGCCTAGTCCAGGGAATTTAGGAAGGGTATAAGTGGTTATGGACAGGATTCACTTATGATTGTCCACATATTTTATGATTGGCAGCCAAAAGCACTGGTGTTAGCTATTAAAATGACCATAAATAATTTGAAATTGACCCTGGACCACCAACCCAAAGCACCCCTGCAAGTGGCCGAGGCACCTTAGGGTGCCACAGCACACAGTTTGGGAACCACTGCTGTAGACTATAAACAACGCAATTTGATAATATGGCTTTACTTAATATTTTTTAAAATATTTTTTTAGGATCTAAATGTATATTATACTGTATGTGAAAATCTAATATGATGTTATAATGTTATTTTTTTATGTTTTTAATGCACAGTAGTTGCATTGTTAAATAGACATTCTCAAAGGATCTAGTTAGTTTGACATTTAATTCCCAGATTACAGATAAGTAGCATCAAAGGACAAAATTCTCCACTGTGTATTATTGCCGAAATTAGTAGTTATTGGAACCAGAATTCATGTGAGATGCTTTTTAGCTACCATATAAACCTGAATAGCTCAAATTGTTTGCCATCTATAACATTAAATCACTATAGAAAATGTTGACTTAATAAGAAAATGCTATATGCACAGTAAGTAAATATTGTGTGTTTTTAAAAAAGGGTGTTAAGAATTTCATTTATTTAAAAATGGTGACATAAATACCAAGATAGGGAGAAAAGAATAAAAATATCAAAAATAAAAATAATCATTATGGAAATCTTTCCAGAAAATGTTGGCTTTTTATGGAAAGGCTAAATGAAAATATTCTGGATTATTTTATTACAGGATATTTTGAATGTAATTGTATTTAAAAATTGTGCCATGCATTCCAGGATAAGGATAAAAGAAACAACATTTTAATTATTGTGGAAATCTTTCTAGAAAATGTTAACTTCTTATGCATATGTAAAGTAATACATTATTCTAGTGGTTTTCTTTTAAAAGAATCACACAATTAACAATTTTTGAGAAGCTGTAAATTATGCCATGTATAGCAAGACGGGGAGAACAACAAAATAATGATTCCATTGTTATATGGTATTAGATGACTAAAATAATCTTTACCTATATATGGTTTGCTGTTGTCCTATACATTAGTATATATTAATCATCAACAATGTGCTGTTTGTTTTTATTATTATGAGTTATTTATACAGGTTACGTAACCCTTATCCAAATATCCGTTATGCAAATTATTCCGAAAATCATACATTCCAGAAATTGCAAAAAAAAAAAGAATTGCTAAAAACTACTGGGGACATCTGTACCAGCACTGTTGAGGGAATGATATGGAACTGGAACTAAATATCTGCAAGAAAATGATTGCTAAGCATTCAAATTCAGTGGCTGAGATTGTACACAAACTTTGTTTCATGTTTTGTAAGCTTGTTTTATGCACAAAAACTTTGTTTTATGTTTTGTAAGCTTGTTTTATGCACAAATAAAATATATTTGTGTGTATTTCATGTGTTTGATGTGTGTATACAATATAAATGCAAGATACCTCAAGATACATCATTGAAAAATAAAAATATTCTGAAATACAGAATAATCTGTTATCCAAAATTCTTTTGGTCCCGAGCATTTTGGATAAGGGATACTCAACCTGTATACTGCACACATATTCTACAGCACTTTACAGAGAATATATATAATTTACATCTGTCCATGCCCCAGCAGAGCTTACAATCTATATTCCCTACTACATGTGCAAATACATTCACGCTATTTACTACCAATATATTTTTACATTTACTAACAATATATTTTTTGGATTGTGGTTATAAAACATAGCACCTGGAGGAAACCCACACAGGTACAGGGAGAGTATTCAAACTCCACAGTTAGTGCCATGGTGGAACTTGAACTGTGACCTGTGAAGCAGTAAATGCTAACCATTGCACTGTTTATGCTGCCCCATGCCTTTTTTTCATATACTGTACAGTACCGAACTAGTTCAAAATTCAGTGCTGGATAAAAAGAAAAAAAAATACAATATTGTTATGTTCATAATGTTGCCGGACAAGTGGTGAAATATACTGTAGTCAAACAAATAAAGATACAATTAAAGATACGGTACTCTTTACCTAGAACGGCGCCAAAGAATTGGATCTTGGGCATCGCAAGGTAAAAAATCGCGTCAGTCACATCGCATGCGACCAAAAAAATCGCATGCGATGCGACAGACGCGATTACCGCGATTTTACATAGGGAACAATGTTAAATGGCCCAATTGACCCGATTTTACATAGGGAACAATGTTAAATGGCCCACAGAGCCCAAATAGCCACCCTCAAGTGTGAAATGGCCCCCCCAATTGTTAACGCCACCCCACGATCAACGTCAACCCAAAGGGTGGCGAGCGCAGCAAGCCCGCGATGGGCGGCGGTACGCGTCCTCCGACCTTTTCATACCCCCACTATCCACGTCAGCCTGGAGTTGAGAATAGAAAGTGTGGCAAGCACAGCGGATACCTTCACAGGTATCCGCGTCCCCTCGCGGGCTCCACAGGTATCCGCGTACGCTCGCCACGCTTCGGGATCGGAGGCTCACTGCGCTCGCCACACTTTCTATTCTCAACTCCACACCGACGTGGATAGTGGGGGTATGAAAAGGTCGGAGGACGCGTACCGCCGCCGCTCGCCATGCTTCGGGTTGACGTTGATCGTGAGGTGGCGTTAACAATTGGGGGGGGGCATTTCACACTTGAGGGTGGCTATTTGGGCTCTGTGGGCCATTTAACATTGTTCCCTATGTAAAATCGGGTCAATTGGGCCATTTAACATTGTTCCCTATGTAAAATCGCGGTAATCGCGTCTGTCGCATCGCATGCGATTTTTGGTCGCATGCGATGCAACCGACGCGATTTACATTTTAACATGCATTTCTATGTGAAATCGCGGGCATCGCATCGGTCGCATCGCATGCCATTATAATGCCATGCGATGTACATGCGATGCCCGCGATAGGCGCCGTTCTAGGTAAAGAGTACCAAAGATACAAATAAAGATACAAATAAAGATACAAATAAATATTATTATAATAATAATGATAATAATAATAATAATAATGAGACAGTTATACCCCTTTCACACTGCACTTGTTAAACAGCATATTGCCATTATTATTTCCATTTCAAAACGTTTAAGGCTACAGTGGGAAAGCACCAGAGTTGATTTACCGTTTAAAGATAACCGGTATTTCAAAATGTTTAAAAAGTCCTACACGTTTCAGAGCCGTTTTTTATGCAGTGAGAATGGCTCTGAAACGGTATTTAGTAAAAACAACAGATTACAGACCTGTGATAGGCTGTCCCCTGCATTCTGCCTTGAAACGTGTTCAGGGGATTAAACGGGTTGACTGATGTGAATGGTACTTAAACGGTATTTAAAACGGTAATCTACTGCACTGTGAAGGCTCAGACCCGTTTTAAATACAGTTTCAAAATACTGTTTTTTAAAACGTTTTGGCAGTGTGAAAGCGGTATTAATGAATGCACTGGCTAGCTTCTATAGCCAGATTATAATTTATTTTCTGTATCATCTAATTGGTACAGTCCATGTGTTCATTTATGATGACTAGAGCAGATCATTTGTATTATATACAGTATGTAATTATGCAAAATTCTATTCTTCTGCAACTCATCAAAATGTTTATGAAGAAACCACAATATTCTTTTGCTGAGAAAATGTTCTTGTGTGTGACTCTAAACAAAATGTCCCAATAAGTTAAATTTTTTCGTGGCCACAATTGCAAAAGCACATACAGTAGATCCGACAACATACTATACACTGGATACTTTTTTCCTCATTTTTTTTATTTAATTGACCCAAAAAATCATGGTAAATCCATTTTTTGCTCATGCAAATGTAACGTGCTTTATAAAATTCCCAACATATTCTAATTTGTGAGAGTAGTCCTTACTAAATCACATTTTATTTTATCCAGATGTTTTTCATGGTTAAACTATATGTTTAACCCAATGTTAACACAATGTATTTTTTTGCAGAATAAACCTTTCCACAAATGTGCTAAATTAAATAACATATATTTTTTATCATAATTATCTTTTACTTACGTAGTGGCCCATAAATAAGCAATAAGTAAAAAATATCATGAAACAAATTACAAAAGTCATTGTACAGTTTCAAACTAGTTTGCAAATTGCCAGAGTTGCATGATTACATAATAAAAATTATATAAATATGAGGGTGGTTCAATAAGTAAGGTAACAAGACCTCTCACGTGTGTAATATTCTTTATTTCATTTTAGTTTTCTGCCACGGCAGGTAGGCCACTGTTTTCCTTCACGGCTGTTAGACTGTGGCTTGTATCAGTCATAATATCTCAACATCAGTTGTAAAATGGCTGGGCTGGTGGAAATATGGTCAAACATTGAGGTATGTAGAGTGATCAGATTTCTGTGTCTAAAGGAGTAGTAAAGAGTAAAAGAGGTGAAATTCATTGACAACTTTTTGAGGCGTACAGTGATAATGGCATGTTACGAAAACATGTTTGGATTTGGTGCACTGTCTTTGATAATGGCAGGACAGACATGTTCAAGATGAGCTGGGATCCAAGTATGTCCACCACAGTGCACCAAACCCAAACCTGTTTATGGAACATGAGTTTGTCACGGTACACCTTTGCAATTTGGCGATGAATTTCAGCTGGTGATGTTTCTTTTAGATGCAGAAATATAATCAGATTTTCATACATATTGTCAGTCCTGATTGCATCTGATAGCTAAAATCTATACATGGATATCTGTATTCTGACTATATAATGTCTTCAAATTATTTGATTTGCTAGAGCCAGTTCATTCCAGCGAGATAGTGACACGCATTAAAACTGTGTTTAGTTTTAACTTGGTTTTACCTTTAAGTAATTGCCTCCAATATTTAAATCTAGTGATTATTTTTTTTGTAATGTATATTTATTGTATTTTGAAAATATACAAAATACAAAATATGGCAAAATCTAGTGATTATTTTGCTGGAATTGTACATATTGTACAATTAATTCTAATTTTCAACTTCAGACTAAATTATTTTTTTTTAATGCAACTATTGTTAATATTTGACCTAATATTGCAGACTTAAATGCATTCTTGTGTGTAGTGTTACCGAAACACGTTAATTAGATGATGTACTAATATTATATTTTAAAATTATTTATTCTCCTTCTGTTACAGATATGCAGTATATTGTAATTAAAATGGATCAAGATAACATGACTGTGGTGAAAGAATTTATTCTTTTGGCTTTTCCAAATCTCCACCAGTTCCAACTTTTACTTTTTATTGTAGTCCTACTCATGTACATTACATGTGTTTTTGGATACTTAACAATAATTTCCCTAATTATGTGGGACTTGTGTCTTCATGCGCCTATGTACTTTTTTATCAGTAATTTTGCTTTTTCAGAAATTATTTACGTTTCTATTATTATTCCACCATTCTTACACATTCTTGTTGCTACCAACAATAGGATATCATATGTTGGCTGCTTTGTGCAAATGTATACTGCTAATACAATGGGAGTCGTGGAATGTCTTCTCCTGGTTGTTATGGCTTTTGATCGAGACTTGGCCATTAACAGTCCTTTTCATTATTTTAACATTATGAGCACGCAAAAAATTAAACTCGCAGTAAGTTCTTGGATTGGAGGATTTGTCTTTGCCGCTATCCCTGCAATATTTACGGCTCGCCTAAAATTTTGTGGTCATAATGAGATCGACCATTTCTTTTGTGATTTGACACCTCTGCAAAATGCGGCTTGCTCTGATTCTGTAGTTAGCAGGCTAGCTACAAACATAGTAGCCCTTGTTGCTGTAATGTTCCCATTCCTCGTTATTATAGGGTTTTACTTGCACATTATAGTCACCATCTCCAAAATTAAAAGTGTGGAAGGAAAACACAAGGCTTTCTCCACCTGCTCTTCCCATCTCATTGTAGCCAGTCTGTTCTTTTTCACAACAATTGTTGTGTATGGCAGACCATATCGCAGTCAGTATGACAAATTTCTCGCTCTTATATACACAGTAGTCACACCATTGTTAAATCCATTTATTTACGCACTGAGAAACAGGGATGTGAAAAGTGCTTTCTTTAAGTTGGTTGCTTATGTAAATCCATTGATAAAAAGTTCAGAAATAATTTAACGCATGCCATGAGACATTGCTATTTCGGAAAATCATAAACATTTGCAGAACAATGTCTTCAAATTTGTAAATGATAAATGGCAAACACTATTATTATTTCTTCGTTTTCTTTCTTTCTTGTCCTTCCTTTGCCTTACTTCATCACTCATCTTTCTTATGTCTCCTTTCCCTTGTCTTCCTTCTTTCTTTTTACTTCGTTTTCCCTCTTCCTTCTTTTTTCTTGGTTTTCTTTTTTGCTTCCTCATTATACTTCTTCTTACTTCTTCCTTTGTCTTCCTTCTTACAGTACTTCTTTTTTCTTGGTTTTCTTTTTTGCTTCCTCATTTTACTTCTTCTTACTTCTATATTATTCTTCCTCGTTCTACCTTCAGCTTCCTCCTTCATCTGCTGTCTTAATATTTGCTTTCTTCCTTCTTTGCCTTTGTCTTCCTTCTTGCTACTTCTTTCTTCCTCCTATTCCTTTGTCTTCCTTCTTTCTTCCTCCTTTTCCTTTGTCTTCCTTCTTATGTATTTTTCCTTCATCTTCTTTCTTTCTTTCTTTCATCTCATTTATTTGTCTTCTTCATTCTTCTTCATATTACCTTTATCTTCTTTTTTCTTCATTATTCCTTCTTCCTCCTTCTTCATTATGTCACCTTCTTTCTTTTGCCCTCTTTTAGCGTCTTCTTTCTTTCTCAATCTTCCTTGTGCTTCTTATTCTTCTTAATTGTTCTTCTTCATACAGTATATCTTCTGTCTCCATTGTCCTACTTTCTTCTACTTTCATTAATAAAATCTTGATAAAATAACTTAAAAGTTTTGTAATATAAATCAGTAATAAATAAAACATTTATTTATATAGCGCACACATATCCCGCAGCGCTTTACAGATAATATTTGAACACTCACATCAGTCCCTGCCCCAGTGGAGTTTACATTCTATATTCCCTACCACATGTATGCACACACAGACATTCTAGGGTTAATTTTTTTTAGGAGCCAGTTAACCTACCAGTATAATTTTGGATACTGTTATGAGCTTGTAAAAAGTCAATATGCAGCTCTCTTTAATTTGAACAACCATTATTTTTTTTGCACCATTTATGTGCTGAAATAATATACAGCTATGTCCATATGTAGACTTAGCGCATCATTGACTTGCATTTACTGTAAGATAAGAAATGGGGTGAACGAGACTGGTAATCCTAGCTGAATACATTAATAATTTACAGGAGAGGATAACAAAATAAGACATGGATAAATGCACAGATATATTTTTGGAGGTTTATATCTTGCATATACTGTTATTCCATTGATGTTAAAAGATGGTGATTATCAGCAACAATAAGGTGCCTAGTGGGGTAAGAAATAACTTGGTTCTTCACTGGAACACCATCAATGGAGATCACTGTAGGTAGGAATAAATGCTGCATTATTGCCTGAAGATCACATGTCAGCACTAAACAGCATTGACTTACCATATGTAAACTGTGAAGAAAATATTAAAAACAATATACAGTACAGTAGCATCCACTGACAGAGTAATGCTGACATCTAGTGTCTGAAAAGTATATTTCACTTGCAAAAAAAGCTATTATATTCTAACAAATATACAGTATATCTAGCACAGCAAAACTGGATAGTGTGCTACATTTTACAAAATAATATCCTCAGGGCCGGAGCTACCATTAGGCAGCTTTGGGTAGCTGCCTAGGGCGGCGGCCGCTGGGGGGGTGCTCTTCCTTCAGCGGGTCCCAATTTGTGATGCAGTTTCAGCCCGCACTGCGCTCCTCACCACAAACAGCAGCCGCCCGCCCGTCTGACCTCACGCCTGCTTATTTTTTGCATATTAATTGTCCCTCCCCCCACACAGTGAGGAGAATAAGTGTCAGCCAGTGCTAATCCAGGAGCGCACCCACACAGCGTATAACACTCACACGCTGTGCTCCGTCTCTTCTCACTCCCTGCGCACTGTGTCTTGTCTCGCCTGCCAGACGCCTTCTGCAGTGAAGCCACTCAGCACCGACAGCTAAAGATGGGTTTCCCTGTTCGGATGACATTACAGGGACACCCACTGATCGCACCACTCTGCCCCGCCCTTGCCTGTCAATCAGCCCCCAACGGGGTCCAGACAGAGGCTGCAATGACCCGCAGATGCAATTTGCATAGAGTGGGTGGGCGCCGGCGTGCCCACCCTCCTGGGGCGCTCCGGTGCCTAGCACCGGCCCTGAATATACTAGATGCAGTGGCGTAACTAGAAATTTTGCTCCCCCCTGCAAAAAAAGTTTGTGGCGCCCCCACCCCCTGAACAGGGAAATTAAATTATAAATATTTATACATGTGTGTGGATAGATAGTTTGATATACTGTACATGTACAAGTTTTGTGTGGGTGTTGTCAGCTCCTGTGAGGCTAGGGATGGGATAATTGAAATACAATATAGACTACAGATTGTAGGGATAGCCAATATGTGCAGTGGTTGAAGTGGGAAGCCGGGGGGGGGGGGGGCACATCTCCCTGCATGTCTTCCCACAGCACATAGTCACAGCAGCAGGCTGTCGAGCAGGGAGCCCACCCCATACCTCTTACCAATCTGCTCTCCCCAGCAGTCACTGGAGCATGAAGGGTCACTTGAGCATGAAGGAGAGACCCAACGCTGGCAGGTAGGATCTCGGCCAGATAAGCACAACGCAATGCAGTGGGTAGATTGTATACCGCTGCAGATAAGCTAGTGCTAATGTCCTGGGCCCAGCAGTGCACGATGTGTGTGAGGTTGCACCTGAAGACATTATTCCAGCTTCTCTCTCCCTGCATCCACCAATAAAAAATAAAAAGGGCGTGTCCTATTATGCAGCAGAAGCTCCGCGCAGAAATAAATGCACAGAGCGGAGCTGCAAATACTTGTCTGTGCAGCTGTGAGGCAGCCTCTGCCTCTGCCTTTGAATTTCTTGACTATGAATATAGCTGTGGTGCGCCTTAATTCTTAGGGGTGTTGGCAGGTTAAGGAGTAGCAGATAATATAAAGTGGTAGTACTTGTTGCCCTGTCAGTGATTTCACAACAGTGTATCAATGCACATAAAATTTGGAATGATCCTATTTCAAATGATATAGTTTTATTGTTAGTCATATACAATGTTATTTCAATGTTTCTAGCAGAGAATCTCTCTGATACTTGTGCAGACCCTAATGCAGGAAACAATATGTTTTCAAGATCGCTGGTGCAGATTGTTAGTAGAGAAATCCACTGCAGTTACCGTACATATCCCCAGGCACACTTTTTGTGGGGCTACTGTCGGGCAGTGACTGGCTACTGGATGCCGCTGTCAGTCACTCCGGCAGCACAGATGGTAGCCGTTGCCGTGAGTCTGACCAAGTGGCCTGTCCATGTGTTCCGTCAAACTGTCAGACAACAAACGCCAACATGCCTAATGTCAGTCACTCCTGCGGCACAACTGATAGCCACGGACGTGAATCTGTGTGGTTTCTGCGATGTGCAGTGAGCGTACGGATGCGCGCCAATTTAAGCTAAACACATTTCAAAATACATTTCAAGAGGGTGCACTCATGAAGCCCCGATCAGAGACAACGGCCTGCGTACGCTTCACAGTGAGCTTCGTTATGCAGGAGTGGGGGATCGGTCCCAAGAGAGCAGTAGTCTGTGGACTGGAGAACTGTCCAAAGCAGCTGCTTGGTTAGGTTTTTTTAGTGCGCCCAGCCAGCACTGACGCACTATAGCTATGCCACTGCGTAGATGGAAGGAATTATGTGCCATAGATGTGCGAACGGCCACATTATACCTTTAAGGCTCTTGGGCCCCAACAACAGGTCACAGCTACACAAAACGTATAACTATTTCTTTATTGTTTCTTATATAGAGCAGAATATTCTGTTGTTCTTTAAAATTAGCAACTTATCATGAAATATATTTTTACTATAAGAAATGAATGAACCCCAATTAAGTATGCAGTAGTTAGGGTCTCAAACCTAAAATCCACCATATTTTATCTGTAAGTCTTTTACCCCTATTAACCCCTTGAGTGGTGGGTTTTGCTGGGGCAGGAAAAACCTACAAGGGCAGGTTTGTCCTCCCCCAGTAAAAACCACCACAGAACATAGGAAGGACCCCTCTCACCTCTGCTCCGGCGTTTGTACGCCGGAGCTCCCCTGCCGCCACTGCCCCAGTCACCAGTCAAAGTCAGCATTGACCACAGGCAGCAGGCTCGGGGATGTTCGCGGAGGCTCGGGAGGACTCGGGCGCCTGAACTCCTGAGTGCTCCCGAGTCCCCACGAGCTGCCCCAAACATCCTCATCTGATCTAATTAGAAAATGATGAATACACTTGCGCTGTCCCAAGGTGGACTTGACTTGTCTTTCCAAGATGAAACTCGGCAGACGCTTCTCAAATATAAAAACAGAGATGAGGCAGCAACAGTCAGTGGTTATCCCAATGCTCAGACACCTTAGGGGATATCACCCTCTATAACTGACCTCTCTGCAGGGCCCTATAGGCACGTAAAGGTATCTTTAACTGGAAATATCCACTCTTTCAATCTTATTAGATTAGGGCTCACCTTAAAGCTGTGCCCTATGGGCCTTGAAAGGTTTCTTTTCACAGCGGTCAGTTGAGAGACATCCCAATCATCAAGATCCAAGGTGATAAAAAAACTTTTATTCAGGTCAAAGCAGGTGCAAATTATCCAAGTACCATAAAAGGAAGACAATAAAAATTCCTTTAAAAATAGCTAAAAAGTCCATACACTGTAGGGATTCAAAGGAGCCAGTCCTCCACCTCTCACTCACCCGGGTTAGAGACGAGAGTGGGTGTCCACCAGATGAAAAAAAGTAGACACTGGAACCCCAAAAGTGCTCAGACGATACTCCTCCTAACCAAAGTGTTTCGGGCCTCACATATGGCCCTTTTTCAAGGTATGGAGGAAGTGTGATCTGAGCAGGCACCTACTCTAATTACCATAAAAACTGGGCTACTTAAAAAACATGTACCGGGTTTATCCTAATACATCAGCACTAATACAAAACGACAATGCTATCGCTAATACATAGTACTCATTATTGATCAAATATACAGACACAATTTCTATACATGGTATCAAAGCAATAAAGCATATAATACAAGGGCTGGTTTTATCCGTATTTTCAAAGTTTCCCAGCACTTGCGGTATCAGCTGGGTCTTGAAGCTTAATTCACCGCACCGGAAGCGGATGTGACGTATCGGAGTCCCGTGGATGCGTCTCACGTCTCCTGAAGAGAGCGGATGTGACCTCAGTGGAACGCAACCCGGAAGTAGCGGTGTTGTATTATTATATTGGAATGCAGCTGACCCTTGCTTGTATCCGTAGATTGTCATGGTAACGTTTATACAGACGGAGGTACCAATAATCATACAAAGAGAAAAGGAGGGTATTAGTACAAAATCAGATATTCATTCTGAATCACAGAGAATTTTATAAAAAACATTTCGGTTCGAAATCCATGTTAATCCCTCTTGGTTCAAGGGTTTTCAAATCATATATGGATTTCATCTCTAATTGCGATAATCTCAAATCCCTATTATCGATCCTCCAATGGGTTTTGACCGTGCGGATACCGCAAAAGGATCTTAGGTGAGAGATATCGCAACCATGAGACTGCTTAAAATGTGCAGAAACATTATGGGACTCCAAGCCCTTCTTTATGTTTCTGACATGTTCTGCCATTCTAACTTTAAGTACTCGCTTGGTTTTCCCTATGTATTGTTTTGAACAGTCACATTCCAACAGATAAATACAGTACTTGCTATTGCAGGAAATAAATTCCTCAATATTGTACACTCTGCCTGTACTGGTAGAGTGATATTGGTGAATTACCGATGTGGGACTTTTACACAATCTACAGAGACTACAGGTGCCACATCGATAAAACCCTTTAGATTTAATTGGATTGTACGGCACCGGTGTATTGATTGCGCTGCTCACAATGGTATCCTTTAGATTTCTAGCTCTTCTGTATACAAATTTTGGTTTGTGTGAAATGTACTTATTCAAAAGGGGGTCATTGGAAAGAATTTGCCAATGTTTACCAATAATCTGTTCAATTTGTTTATGCTGACTGGTGAATTGTGTAATAAAAGCCACATCAATTTTGTCATTTTTGGACCTCATCAGGGTTGGTTCTCTCCCCCTGTTAGAGAGGAGATCCCTTCCCTTCTTCTTGGCCTTTGTGACCATACATCCATCATATCCTTTGCTTAAAAACATCGTTATACACTATCATTAGCCACGAGTTAGGATTAAGAGCAGTGGCATACTTTTCAGATAAAGAGGCCATGTCGGAGGACAAAAAGAAATTTGTGTTAGAAGGTATTTCTCTCATTCTCACAAATAACTACTTTTGGTTTGAGGGCACCTATTATTTGCAGCTCATGGGCACCGCTATGGGCACCAGACTGGCACCTAGCTACGCCAATTTATTTATGGCGTGGTGGGAGGAGCAATCTGTATGGACCGGACATCCATATGGTGCCAGTCTGGTGCTGTGGCGTCGCTATATCGATGATGTCATCCTGGTGTGGCAAGGTGATGAGCAGCAATTAAAACTATTTTGTAATCATCTTAATGCCAATGAGTACAATATCAAATTATCGTTTACCATAAGTAAGGAATTTGTGGATTTTTCTGGATGTGACCTTCTATGTTGATGGTAGCGAGTTAAAAACCAGAAACTTCATAAAAACCACCGATTGCAATTCATTTATTGGGGCTGATAGCAATCATCATCATAATTGGCTGAGAAGTGTGCCCAATAGCCAATTTCAACGCATTAGCAGGAATTGTACTGATGTGGAAATATATGATAATCAGGCTAGTAACCTTGAAGATCAGTTTTTACGCAAAGGATATGATGGACGTATGGTCACAAAGGCCAAGAAGAAGGGAAGGGATCTCCTCTCTAACAAGGGGAGAGAACCAACCCTGATGAGGTCCAAAAATGACAACATTGATGTGGCTTTTATTACACAATTCACCAGTCAGCATAAACAACTTGAACAGATTATTGGTAAACATTGGCAAATAAGTACATTTCACACAAACCAAAATTTGTATACAGAAGAGCTAGAAATCTAAAGGATACCATTGTGAGCAGCGCAATCAATACACCGGTGCCGTACAATCCAATTAAATCTAAAGGGTTTTATCGATGTGGCACCTGTAGTCTCTGTAGATTGTGTAAAAGTCCCACATCGGTAATTCACCAATATCACTCTACCAGTACAGGCAGAGTGTACAATATTGAGGAATTTATTTCCTGCAATAGCAAGTACTGTATTTATCTGTTGGAATGTGACTGTTCAAAACAATACATAGGGAAAACCAAGCGAGTACTTAAAGTTAGAATGGCAGAACATGTCAGAAACATAAAGAAGGGCTTGGAGTCCCATAATGTTTCTGCACATTTTAAGCAGTCTCATGGTTGCGATATCTCTCACCTAAGATCCTTTTGCGGTATCCGCATGGTCAAAACCCATTGGAGGATCGATAATAGGGATTTGAGATTATCGCAATTAGAGATGAAATCCATATATGATTTGAAAACCCTTGAACCAAGAGGGATTAACATGGATTTCGAACCGAAATGTTTTTTATAAAATTCTCTGTGATTCAGAATGAATATCTGATTTTGTACTAATACCCTCTTTTTCTCTTTGTATGATTATTGGTACCTCCGTCTGTATAAACGTTACCATAACAATCTACGGATACAAGCAAGGGTCAGCTGCGTTCCAATATAATAATACAACATCGCTACTTCCGGGTTGCATTCCACTAAGGTCACATCCGCTCTATTCAGGAGACGTGAGACGCATCCACGGGACTCCGATACGTCACATCCGCTTCCGGTACGGTGAATTAAGCTTCAAGACCCAGCTGATACCGCAAGTGCTGGGAAACTTTGAAAATACGGATAAAACCAGCCCTTGTATTATATGCTTTATTGCTTTGATACCATATATAGAAGTTGTGTCTGTATATTTGATCAATATTGAGTACTATGTATTAGCGATAGCATTGTCGTTTTGTATTAGTGCTGATGTATTAGGATAAACCCGGTACATGTTTTTTAAGTAGCCCAATTTTTATGGTAATTAGAGTAGGTGCCTGCTCAGATCACACTTCCTCCATACCTTGAAAAAGGGCCATATGTGAGGCCCGAAACGCGTTGGTTAGGAGGAGTATCATCTGAGCACTTTTGGGGTTCCAGTGTCTACTTTTTTTCATCTGGTGGACACCCACTCTCGTCTCTAACCCGGGTGAGTGAGAGGTGGAGGACTGGCTCCTTTGAATCCCTACAGTGTATGGACTTTTTAGCTATTTTAAAAGGAATTTTTATTGTCATCCTTTTATGGTACTTGGATAATTTGCACATGCTGTGACCTGAATAAAAGTTTTTTTATCACCTTGGATCTTGATGATTGGGATGTCTCTCAACTGACCGCTGTGAAAAGAAACCTTTCAAGGCCCATAGGGCACAGCTTTAAGGTGAGCCCTAATCTAATAAGATTGAAAGAGTGGATATTTCCAGTTAAAGATACCTTTATGTGCCTATAGGGCCCTGCAGAGAGGTCAGTTATAGAGGGTGATATCCCCTAAGGTGTCTGAGCACTGGGATAACCACTGACTGTTGCTGCCTCATCTCTGTTTTTATATTTGAGAAGCGTCTGCCGAGTTTCATCTTGGAAAGACAAGTCAAGTCCACCTTGGGACAGCGCAAGTGTATTCATCATTTTCTAATTGGACATTGTGTTGTGGGATTGGTAATCCCTGGAGTATATACTGCTGCAGTCCTGTGGCGTGGATCTCTGAAACAAATGTTTTTGTATTTGTAAATCCTCATCTGATCTGATCGCCGGAGCGGAGGTGATGGGGGGGGCGCGACAGAAGGGGAGGGGGGTGATGGGGGGCATTAGAGGTGGTGCGCCAGTGGTGCTCCGCTGGACCGGGCATACCACTCAAGTGGTTAATACACTCTGAGAACACTGGCACATGTTCAATGATTTCGTATTTAGGGTACCAATACAATGATGTACCTTAGAAAAGTGGCGGGCCACCGGTTGTAAACACATACCGGTCTGTAATGTTGTGCCAATGACCATTCTATGCTGAGCCATTCTGATTTTAAAAGAACATTGAGTCTTGCCTAGGTAATTTCGTCCACATGGGCACATAATCACAAAAAAAACCTAGAACTACTGGTAAGTGGACAATTGAGTTGACATTCCTTTCCAGAGTAAGGGTGCATAATTGAATCACCTGTTGCAAACGAACCACAGGTCTTGCAACTTGCAATTTACCACAATGTTTCTGATACTTTTTGCCATCTAGATATAATACCGAAATTATTCAGAGGGCCTTATTCACTGTGAGATAATCATGATGAGCAGAGTCAATCTAATGGCCAAGGTCGAAGAAGGAATACATCAGAGAATTAGTGTTCCAATGGAGAAGACATAGCAAACAAGCCAGAAGATTCCTATAGGAAACCTGTTGTTCTCGTGTAGGAAAATGGTACTGTATTGTAAACTATTTGACACTATTCCTTTACAGCCCAGGTGAAGACAATGGGTTCACGATGCTGAGAGTCAAGTGAGGACTTGGTGCTTGTCGAAGTTGAGGATCCTAAAAATGTCAAGAAGTATATTCATTGGTAGGAAGGGTTGACCATGCATAGCAGCATTTCTAAAATAGCTTCCTAAATGGCACTGTGTGCTCTTTGATGCTGGAAGAAGAGAAAAGTCCTCATATGGGCATTAAGTTCGAAGCCCCTATTAAACCTCATTGGCATATGTATATAGTGGTTTGAATTAATCATTGATTCTTAGTGGGCACTAGGTGTAAATCCTAGCGTTTGGGTTATTTCACATCTTAACAGAAATTATCCATACCATGACTATTTGAATTGTGGAACTAGAGCGCACACTTCTACATATACCTATGTTTGTATAATGATCAGCACACATTGGCAAAGTAATGTTAAAAAAGTAAATATTTTCTTTATTCTCACACGCTCACGCACCACATTCTCCACAATAGATGCGCGAGTTTGTGAGCCGCTCATGCGTCCACACCTGCCACCCGGCCAGCGCAGTCCAGCTACTAAAATCCGGCGCATTGACGGGAAGGGGAAAGTGGCTCCAAGTGTATGTGGGCCATACCTGCCTACTTTTGAAAACTCCTTTCCGGGAAAAGCCCGGAGAGGAGTGAAAGGGGGGCTGAACGAGGCTCCATTTTGGGGGCGGGGCGAGGCCGATGTCACTAAGCCCCACCCCCATGACCAACAGTCACATTAATTTGCGGGGCTGTGGATGGGGGGAGGGGCTAAATGACGCAAAATGACCCAATTTGTGTCATTTAGCCCCGCCCCCTCCCCGTGGACCTGCAAAATTCAGAAATTTATACTGCGGGGAAGGGGGGAGCAGGGGCTGTGGCCGCAATGCGGGAGACTTGCCCACCTTCCCGGGGGGGCGGGAAGGGGACCCGATTTGCGGGACCCTCCTGGCCATTCCGGGAGGGTAGGCAAGTATGATGTGGACACATCTGTTTTAGGACATTCATTCATATAACTCCTACATTTAAAAAATGTCCTTAATGTGAAAAAAGTCTCCTGAATGTGAAAAAAATTCCTACATGTGATAACAAAATAAAAAAAACCTAAAATGTCAGAATGAGCTAGTAGTGCTATAATATAACATGTACAGCACTGTGCATCATAATGACTTAAAGAAAACAGGTCAGATTAGTCCCAGCAGTGTAAATTGGTGAATCCACCTAGATTCCCTCTGGAGTAGCAGTCTGTTTTGATCATCCCCTGTGTTATGTAGCATGACATATATATATATACAGCCCCAGGTGCAGTTCTTCCCAGCTAATTAAGTGTCATGTCTCAGTGTGTTGTTGTTACTGCTGCCTCCATTGCTGAATTATCTATCTGTATTGTGTTGGTTTGTTCAGAATTGAAGTACTGTAGTGTTAACCTGTTGGTGTAGCCAGCTCACTTTAAGCAACAAACCATCTTTCAGGTCATTGTTCTTTGTTTTATACAGTTGTTGTTGTTGTTTTAGTAAGGTGGGCACTTTATAGTTTTAAATAGACTAGGTGTCATGCAGGAGGAGTATACATGTTGCAGGAGATGGCAGACAAACATGTGTCCACAGATGACAGAACACTCGCCCCATCATTTCTGGGAATTGTAAACATACCTTCTGGACCACAGCAGACGTATCCACAACTGCAGTTTTAATGGCAATAAAAATGATAGAGAAACCGGGAACAATTTCTGTATATTCTGGATGCACAATTTAAATATACACTAGATCACCAGTTAATTGGAAATGCAGCTCCCAGTAGTAACTTGGGAAAAATGACTTACTGAAGCTAGATTTTAAAAAGAGAGCGCAAAACCAATTAGACTCAAAATATATAAAAATGTATTAACCAAATAAAAATAATAATTATGTTCAAAGTACATATAAAAACATCTAAGAAATTCAATGTGGGATATCAGGCATCACAGCCACAATCCACTTAGTATCTGCATTAATAGAGTGCAATGCTCAACCTTTATGATAAAGGAAAATGTTCTACTGTGCTAAGAATGGGAAGAAAGAATGTTCCTTATTCCAGTTTTATCGGCACCCTAAGCTGAAAACTGAACACAGTGCACAAACGAGGGAGAAACTTGCCGGTAAGTGAAGAGTGCAAATGGGAAGCAGCTGTACAAAAAGCCCAATTACTGGACTGACGCCTCCATCTGAGCCAGTTCAATCACCCAGAGTAAACATAACCTCTGGAACTAGGAGTTTATGGTAACAAAGGTGTTCCTAATGGATACGGTCATTACGTCGACCCTATTTAGGTCAACATGCATCTGGTCAACCAGAAGGTCAACAGGGCTTAGATCGACACCTGAAATATGTTGACATGGCTAAGGTCGACAGGGTTGGAAGGTCGACAATCAAAAGGTCATCTTGAGTTTTTTCCTGTTTTTATTTTTTGAGCCGACATGTGCCAACAGACGGTATTTCATGCCCTACAATCCACTACGGTGTGGTGGGAGAATATAATAGTGTACCAAATGTAGCAAGGCACCCTGCTGTCAAAGTGTACTGCGTTCCCTTGCATGGTTCACTGTACTCGCCATGCAAGGGAACACGGTGCACTTTGTTGGTGTCCATATCGACTATGTCGACATTCTGCCCAAAAATATGTGAAAAATTCATCTCGACCTTTTGACCGTTGACCTTGCCATTGTCGACCTAATGTTTGTGTCAACCTTCCAACCCTGTCGACCCAATGACTCATACCCATTCCTAAAGAATGAGTTCACACCCATTTCTAATGGCCCCCTCTGCACTGATGGAGATTGATCATTTACAAAGGAGAGAGCTGCAACTCCTTCAACAAACTTTGTATATATTACTTACATGTATTTACAACTTGTTCATTTTTTTTTATACTCAATTATCTACTACATTCACACTACCAACATACCCACAATCACATACAGTATGTTCCTCTGGTCATTCCAACTGAAGCACAGACTGTCATTTTGTTATGTTCCTATGCAATAATATATCCTTGGGTATGTGTAGCTGCAGGGCTGGGTCTACCATTAGACAGCTGCCTAGGATGCTGGCACCTGGGGGCCCCATGACCGAGTCTGCCTATTACAAAATTAAGGATGCCTATGAGAAAGACATACTTGTTGCAGGTGGCAGCTGTGGATCTTCTAAGATGCCACCTCCCCAATTTCACACTGTAAAGTGGGTATTGGCGGCAGTGTAGAGTTGTGGGTAGGTGGGCAGTTGGTAGATATTTTGCCTAGAGTGTCAAGAAGCCTTACATTGGCCCTGGCTTTGTGCATGTTCATTATAGTTGCTTTTCCATAGGTCCATTGTTTGGTGTGGGGGATGGGATATGTGACCAGACTGTATTAAATTTGTGTATCAGTTACATATTTGCTTTGTGAACTTTTTTAAACTCCTCCATATCATTGAGTTTTTACACTGACTTAAAATTAGTTTTAGCAGTCCTGAACTAAATCTGTTTCTTGGCCTCCATCGTATACTGTAGGCCAGTAAATGCATACAAAGACTGGACTAAGTCAGCATCCTGTACATTTCATGTAGAAAAGGGCATCACTTTATTAAGTGGTACCTAATAAAATTCCATTCCATGTTAGCCAGTGCAAGTCACTATTATCAAAGCAATTACAAACATCACAACCTCAACAGGTTGTACAGATGGAGCACCTCTCAGCCAGTGCCGGGGCTCGCCAGAATGCCCCCGTTGGTGAGATGGCGCTCCATCTCTGACATCCCACACGCACGCGTGTCCCAGTTACCGTGCGGGCTGGGACGCGAACCCTGCCCATCTCTGCTTCAGGGAGACGGGCAGGGTTAGGGGGGAGCAGGTAGGTGGGGGAGCAGGTAGGTGGGGAATGGTGTCAGGAACCGGTGACGAGGCAGCGGGGACCCTGGAGGAGCTCCCTTAGAAGTGGATGCGATTGCATCTCTTGCGTGCACATCCCCTTCAAGCGGCTGGCGAGGGCTGGTGGTTGGCAAAGATAAAAGGCGCTCCATCTGTAATACAGTCCAAACTGGGATTTTTTTTCAAAGCACCAATCATGTTAAAAAAAATCTGAGTTTGTCCAGCAACCTGCGCATCTGGCAAACTAAGACTGTATTACATCCCACCGCATTTCTCAGGCAGCCTTGTTCGGACTTCATCACAAAAGTGATGGTGCCTCCTACAAGGTCCATAGTGGAACCTCCTGGAATAATACATTTTTTTATCTCAACTGGTGTAGTTGCTTAACCCTTTGAGTGCATTTGTCAAAATAGAGGGGTTATTCTGATTCACTCAGAAAGGCACAATCACTCTCTTATGGACAAAACCATATGCACTGCAGGTGGGGCTGATGTAACATGTGCAGGGAGAGTTAGATTTGGGTGAGTTATTGATTCTGTGCAGGGTAAATACTGGCTGCTTTATTTTTACACTGCAATATAGATATCAGTTCGAAGTACACCCCCACTCAGATATAACTCTCTCTGCGCATGTTACCCCACCTGCAGTATAACCACCAAGGTGTGAAAATTGTCAAGCAAACATTTGTATTCATCATAATGACCTGTAATGTTACTGTCAGGAGTAGCCGCGACAGCGCACGGCGGGTTCACTACTCACCCCTCCGTGCCCGCCGGCAGCTCTCCTATCGTGCAGCGGGTCCCGGGCGGCAGGCAGCTGGCAACAGGACAGCAGCTCGAAGGTGCAGTGGGAGCCACAGGTCCCGGCGGCAGAAGTGACTCTGGCACCGGCCATCTTGGATATGGGCAAAATCATCTTTGGGCCAGCCAGGTTAGTTCCGGCCCCTCTGGGCTGGTTAGCCAATGGCAGCTGCTCTCTAGGGATTTAGGGAGGCTGTCTAGTGCAAACCAGTGTCAGTTCAAAAAGTCTTCCTAGCTAGCTACAGCTGGAGACTCCTGGCTCTCTATGGCTCATCCCTGCTTCCTTTCCTGGTGGTCATTGTCGGTTTTGGGACTCTCCACAATACACTGTCTTCAGCCCTAACCTGTCTGTGTGTGTGATCCTGTCAGTCCACCCGCTGGGTGTCCCTCCTGTATACTCCAATTACCCACCATTGATCTGCCTGCAGTATTCAATCTGTCTCCGGTTCCAATCCTGCCAACTCTTCACAGCTTATTACTTCAACCATACTCCATGTCTTTCAGTTGTTCAAGTTTGGGCTTCTCAGTACGTCCATCATCTGCACCTCTTTCCAGCAATCAACTCCGGACACCTGCAAGCAACTTCTTTCTCCATAATTATCAGCCGTCATCATCCTCACTACACAGTAAAGTCTCTCAATTCTATTTCACGCAAGAAGCATACACCTGTGTTTAGACTTAGTATTCTGCACCTGCTCAAAGAAGTATTTGAGTACTGTTTCTTTGCAAGTTTGTTTCTTAAAGGGACACTACCTTATTTTTTGAATTCTTATGAAACCCGCCATAATTTACCCAGCACGATTTAACCCTACTTCTGCTCGTCCTAGGGTGGTTCCTGAGCACCACACAAACCCTCCCAGTCCTCCATCTGTGACAGTTACCTTATATAAGAAATATAATCTTTTTTAACACAACATTTTTTATTTGAACTTATATAACAAATGTGAGTGATGCTGGCAGTTCTAGCAGATATCTCCTCACAAAGATTTTGACACTTAAAGGGTTACATTGCACAATTTTTTCTAGTTCAAAAGAACTACAGATGGAGCCACTCTCATTAGAAAGGCTCCTGGCAATAGAATTGCCATGCGCCGTCCCACACCAGTCCATTCAACAGAATGGCGCGAGCGCACACAAGATGCTCATGTGCCCCATTTTGATGGAAGCCCTGCAGCTGGCTGCCTGTCTCCCTGAAGTGGAGATGGGCAAGGAAGCACCCGGTCCCCACTCCTCACCACCGAAGCTTGGAGCGCATGAGCACATGCAGTGGAGCGCATGAGCAAGTGAGTTGTCCACACCCCCCGCCAGCACCCGCCAATGCTATGGATATGTTGAGCTGGCAGGCTGGCTGTGGCTGGCTCCATCTGTATATGGATGAATAGGAAATGAAACTGATATAGATATGTTCAGGCTTTAGTAAATAAAATACTTAATTTATGTCTAAAATTTTAATTTGGGACCTTATAAAATTCTTTAAAAATGTATCTATGACAAAAGTTATATGCTCTCAAGCGCTCCTGGTGTTTACAAATATAATGACACTCAAAGTGAATGGTAATAAAGGATTTTTCACAGTCACCACCAATGGGGTAAATGATCCTCTAAGTGTCAGCAGGTATCTGTTGTCCGTCTTCAGTAACCATTCCTTTATGCTCTGGATGGACACATAAAAATAAATGCATACAGTGCAATATGTTTGTTACATATAACATTTAATGAGATAATGCACTTACAAAGGTAGACATAGATAAAGGCATAATAATGGTTCTCCCAGGCAAAATCAGCAATCAGATGGGTCCAAGATGATAGGATGGGCTGGCAGCTCCAGGTCCGGACCAAAGATGTGCTCCAGCATATGAATAGCGCAAATGCCAAAGGGGTACCAGGTAGTTATGAGGCACACTTAAAGCGTTTCTGACTTAAAAGTCCTTCATCAAAAATGTATCTACTAAGCACAGGGTACGTATGAGGTTTTTCTTTCAAATGTAAGCACAAATGTGTGAGTTTTGGTGATGGCCTGGTAAAGAGGGTGAGAGGAGATGTTTCCCTATTCTACCAACTTTTTATCTTGTACACATAAAATGATACAGTAGGTAAAATCGTAATGAATGCTACAATAAACAACTTGTTCTCACCGTACAACCTTGTAGACCAGGGCTGGGCAACACCGGCCCTCCAGATGTTAATGAACTACACATCCCAGGATGCTTTGCATTCGTTTTGCTATGTGGCCATGCTGAAACTGATGCAAGGCATGCTGGGTTGTGTAGTTCATCAACATCTGGAGGGCCGGTGTTGCCCAGCCCTGTTGTAGACAGTCAGTTATAGTGGTCCATAATACGTCTTTTAATTTATTTTTGCACTTGACTTTGTATCGAAACACATATTGGTGACACAGATAACCCTTCAGTGTTGCTGTTGTTGTTAATATTTTATTTTTATTTTATTAAAAACATCTAGTGTGGATATGGAACATGTTGTTAACAATACAGTTGTCTCCGAATTTATTCTTTTGGCTTTTCAAGAGCTTCATCAATTCCAGGTTTTGCTTTTCATTGTGGTTTTATTAATATACAACACATGCATTGTTGGGAACATGATCATATATTTGCTCATTAAGTTTGACGTTTCCCTTCATACGCCAATGTACTTTTTTATCAGTACATTTGCCATCTTGGAAATCATATTTGTCTCTATCATTGTTCCCAAACTTTTGGATATACTTATTGCAGGAAAAAACACAATATCTTTTGTTGGATGCTTTACACAATTGTATTGTGCGGACACCACGGGGATTGTTGAATGTTACCTTTTGGTCATTATGGTCTTTGACAGATACTTAGCCATTACTAACCCTCTACACTATTCTGCTATAATGAGTCGAGCAAGCATAAAGCTTGCAATATTCCCATGGATTGTCGGAATTGTTGCGGCTTCCATCCCCATGGCCTTCACGCTTCGCTTAGTATTCTGTGGTCCTAACACGATCAACCATTTCTTCTGTGACTTGGCTCCACTACAGAGTTTAGCATGTTCTGATCCCTTCATCAGTAATCTGGTTACAAGCGTGACAGCCATCTTTGTTGTGCTTCTACCCTTTATCATAATTATAGTGTTCTATACACATATCATAATCACAATCTTAAAGATCAAGAGTGATGTAGGTAAACATAAAGCCTTCTCCACCTGTTCTTCACACCTTATTGTAGCCAGTCTTTTCTTTGGCACTGGCATCATTGTTTATGTAAACCCATACGGTGGCAGAAATGACAAATTCTTTGCCCTCATATACAAAGTTGTCACCCCATTGTTGAATCCTTTTATCTATACATTGAGAAACAAAGACGTGAAGATTGTTTTCTTGAAATCATTTAGAATTATCCTTGGGATGTTAAGAAGAAAATGAGGATACTTTTCAAGGTATGTTAATAGAGTTTTAAGTCAAAATAAAATAAATGTATTTTTAAACAGTTAGTGGCACCTCCATTTGAACACGTTGATACTGGTCCCAGACTTGGAAAACCATTGCTATAAATATGTTGGCTCATAATACTATTATGATCTTTAGCGGTTTGATACGTGATTAAGAAATTGGTGATCTGTTGCGGTACCGATCTCACATACAAATCGAGCATCCTTGTAGACAATAGGGATGTACACATACATGTGTCCACATGTGTCCACATACATCTTGGCTTTTTTCTCAATTTGTCACAACATGTAAAACACGGCTTAGCTGTTTTTCCAAATGTAGCAAGTGGCTGGATTCTGAAAATTGTTTGCAGCAGTAGAATTTGTATAAAGTAATAGATTAGAGGTGGAAATTTTTAGAAAAATCACAAAGCGTGACTTTTGCAGAGTCCAAGGTGTGCCATATTGTGCCATACATGGCGCAGCAAAACCAAGACGTATGTGGACACATCGTATTTACTAAAATGTAGGTTTAAAAATATTGAAGTTGTTACCTGTAGCAACCAGGCAATGGGCTTTGTCTAAGATGTGGAGGTCTGGGGCTGTAGATCCATTTATTATTTTGCTATTTTAGCCCTGGTAATAACAATTAGCTTTCAATAAAAAGTAGCATATTTCAGTCATAAGAGCCTGCAGTACTCAACCCAACAATAAACTTAATTTTACCAAACCCAGCTCTCTTATTGAGTAGAGCCTCAGGTTCAGCCTTGAGGTTTATTTTTTTTCAGGTTTAACTACCCAGCCCATTTACTTATTAACAACAATTGTGCTGAGCAGTCTTAAGCTGGATATACACCTAAAGATATATCTGCTGATCAAGTAATCTGCAGATAGATCTGCAGACAGATCGGGCAGCATGCACCGCATACACACTGCATGATCAGTCATGACTGATGTCACCTCTGGCCCGGAATTTAAATGTACCTGCCCAGTTGCTCTGTCAGTCATTGCACAAGAGAAAATGTTTGTGGTACGGTGCCTTGTGATGGATAAACCAAAAGTGGTAACCCTAGAACCACTAAAGAGACAAAGTGCAGAAAATATATAGCAAAAAGCGATCCACAGTGGGGGCTATCCATCTAGTATGGATAGACTTCAAACTCCTCCTCCCTCGCAAGATGTATGATCACCAGACGTCACCCAAAACAAAGATGATTGGGAAGTATATAGTGTAAAATCATTTATTACATGGAATTAACGTATTAAACTGGAGGTAGATAAACAAAGTGGTATATTACCGTGGGTGGTGGAGAACTAGACAGAAATCTAAATTCTCAAAACAAGCAAAGGTGAGCAGGGCTGATGCCCAGGATGACAGCCACAGCTCTTTCTAAGCGTTCACAGTAAGTCCCCAAATGTCCAAAAACCTCCAGAGGAAATCCAGAAAAGAACTCCAAACGCGTTTTCGACTGCTCACTGCACAATCCCAACAAGCAGAGTACAAACAAACATACATATTGTCCAATGATGAGAAGCCGCGGTATCCGTCATGTAAAACCTAACTTCCGGTCAGCGGGTGACGACTTCCGCTGTACATCGTGAATGCGGTGCTGGTGTGCGTCATTGCATAAGTCCCGGTAAGATGAGCTTCCTGGCAAGTGTGGCAGATGCAAGTTCCTGTCAAGTGTGGCGGAAACCAGACATTTCTCATTCAACTGCCTGGGTGAACCAGCATGGCGTCACGAAGTGGGTCTCTGTCAGTCATTGTTGGCTTGTAAAGCAAGTGTGCCGGCAGTCGGTTGATCACTGGTAAACACACATCAAGATACGCAGATATATCTATATATAAGCCATTGACTGTGCTACTGAGCCGATGCAATATTTCTGCGAACAACGTCAGTGGCAGACATATTGCTAGTACACGGTGACCGACAAACCAGTGATATATATATCAGCAATTCAATTGAATAGTCGATATGTCTGCCAGTGTGTACCCAGCATCAAGGGAAATGTAATATAGTTTGATCTTGTTAAAGTAATGATTATCGGGGATATTGCATTCACAGGATTGTTTTAAGAGATTTTTTACTTTTTGTCTAAATTAATACAGTAGGAGTCATTTATTTAGTATACTACCACTATTTTATGTGTAAATGTTTTGTCATTGATTTTGGTTATACTATATTTTCAGAATTGATTCACTGGACTTGCTTCAAACCTAATTGTTATCACAATCCAACTGAATGAATGAAAATCTGACATGTGAACAAACCAGTTTTACTGCCATATGGGAAAGTGAGGTTTTGATGAAATTCCCATGGAAGAGTTGATTTCAAGAAACTTGGTTACAAAATGTTATCTGCTGCTATGGCAACTATTTATAAGTGTTTTTTCTCAGTGCATAAGGCTCATGATTACATCAATACTAGTCGACTGGAGCAGACAATCTTGCAGTTCTGGGACTTTCTCCAGAGAGTATTGTAGTCAGGGATGAAACTACCAGAGGCAATGTAGACACCGTCCTTCTTAAAAGGTGGGGGGGTACCAAACTCCATCTTGCCTCTGGGTGACTGGGATGAACTTATGCCGCTGACTGTAGTCATTATATATAATTTAAAAATTGAGCAGCTGTATTATAATCCTTGTGCCCCAATTAATTTGATGAATGTGTTCATTTTTGGAAAGTACATGCTTCTTACTTAAACCACATTGCCTAGTTGGTTCTCAATGCTTTAAATGCTATGCTGCCGTGACTGAGAAGATATGAATTATAATTACTCCATACATTACCTCCACACCACCAAGGGCTGGCAGTGTCCCGTGGTGAGGGGGGGGGGCAGTTGGGAGCCCCCCTGTCTGCCACTGCTCACTTAGCAGAGCAGTGGGGAAAATACATTGTGCGCATGCGCACAGCATCTATTCAGAAAGACAGAGGAGATGGGGGTATGGCCAGAAACTCACAAGGCCTTGCCCCCTTGGACCGAGGCCAAGCTCCCTTTTCAGACATGCATGCTGCTCCTTAATGTTGGAAGGTATGGTTACTCATCTGGCCTGGATTATGACATCAGCAGATACAACCTGCCAGTGTGCAATAGCTCCTGCCTCAAATTAGTAGCACTGGTACTACTGTCTCTCTAGATTACAAAAGGAAATCCTTTCCTAGTGAACTTTGTTAGGTTATTAAATTAAATTCTGGTTCCTCTGCAATGCCCTGGAAGATCTTCTGTGTATTAATCTTTCCGATCTTGGCCTGAACTCGACTATTTTACTTTGTTCCACGGCAGTTTAAAATGCCATGTATCAAATACACCCTGGACTGTATTTTGGACTGTGCTCTCAGTCTTGCTGGTAGATTTCAGTGTGTGGCTGCAAGTCAGAAAGGTTGGTTCAAACACCTGAACTATTCAGTTTTATAAAGTATACTATATGTCTAAAGTGAGCTGTCAGGCTCAAGTAGAAAAGGACAAGGGTTTAACATTAGCTACTTAGGATATAGTTGGGGTGGAGTTTATGGTATCCAGTTGATAGATCTACAGGGGTAAATTTACTACGATGGCAGATCTATTAAAGATGGGATGTTGACCATAGCAACTAAACAAATTCTACTTGTTTAATTAGCACCTTTATCTAGAAGATAATGGATAAAATCTGATTGGTTGGTATGGTCAACATCCTATCTTCAATAAAACTAACATATTAATAAATTTACCACACAGTGTCCAGATAGACAGTCAATAGGTCAACACCAAAAGGTCAACCTTGGCTGGGTTCCTGCAGGAAGGCACAAGTTGACTTATCGTGCAGCCAGTTTCTTTGGGCTGAAGCTAATGGAGCCCATAGAAGCTAGGCTTTTGAACATGTGTAGCACCGTCGCTGCTACTGCACATGCGCCAGGCCCGGAACCTTTGAATCTGAATTGTACCGGTGCAAGCAGTGGCGTAACTATAGCACCGCAGCCCCCGCCACCGCGGGGGGGCGCTGTGCATGGGGGGGCGCCGGGGGCTGCGGTGCTATAGTTAAACCCCCCCCCCCAATCCCCTGCAGACTTACCTATCTCGCTGGTCCCAGCGGCTCCGTTCTTCTGCTGAGGACCACCACAAAATGGTCGCCCCCATATAGCACACAGTTCTCTGAAACTGTCTGCTGTATGGGGGCGGCCATTTTGTGGTGGTCCTCAGCAGAAGAATGGAGCCGCCGGGGCCAGCGCGATAGGTAAGGCTGTGGGGGATTGGGGGGGGGGGGTTGCATAGGCGGCAGGGCAGGGGGGTAGGGGTGCTTGGCGGGGCGGCGGCGAGAGCCCCCCCCCTAACGTCGGGGGGGCGCCCAAAACGTAGCTACGCCACTGCGTGCAAGGACCCTGGAAAGTGGTGGAGACAAGACAGCGGAGACCTGGCAGCAAGGCCAGGTAAAAGCTGCCACTTATTGTCCAGGTAGAAGCCACTGCTGATTGTGACCATGCTAGTAGGAAGCGTCAAGACACACTCAACCAATCAGAGGTGGTTGCTGGTAACATCATAAGCATCAGTTTTAGTTGAACAGGTTTGGGGCATCGGCAAGTTATTTGCCTCTATGTTGTGGTCTCCATAATCCACATAAACTGAATCTGCATAATGGTAAGAAATGGTGGTGCAAATGGGTAGCAAATATTGAATGAGTGGAAATTGCAAACAAATCATATGTTTGTGTCCAATTGAGAAAGATCCTAGATACATAATGCTTCAGATACCCATTCTTACAATAATCTAAGGCGGTCTATAAACTAAAAAGTAAATTTACCTTTCCCAACTGGATTGTTATTTCTGGAATGCAACTGAACAGCAATAATTAGAACTCATGCAAGAGAAAAATGTTGGGGTGTGTTACTGGTGGAACTGTAGGTGTAAATGTTGTTGATAATGCCAGTGGTTGCTCTCACATATGGGAGTGCAAGGTAATGAGTATTGCTAATAAATATGTAGGTAAGTCAAATTAGCATTCTATTATTGCATTCCATTCATTAGATGTCATTTGCATTACTTGCAACTTAGAATCTTGCTCAGAGTGTTAATTTGCTGCAACATCCTTAACCCTTGGAGAGCCAGCATTGCTTTGAGAGAGCCTCAAAATATCTGTCAAAAATGCCAGCGCTGCTCACAGCAACTGTTCTCTTTTTGGTTGCAAAATGTAACTAAGGGGGACATTTACCAAAATGGATTTGTAGAAAAAAGGTGTATTCGTAGGGAGAAATACACCTTTTTTTTACGAATTTGTATTTTCGGGATTTACAATCCCAAAAATACAACAATTCGTAGTCCTAAAGATGGAACATTCGTATTTGTAGTTACAAATACGAATGTCCTACACCATCGATAGGATACGACAGAAATCACCATTCAAAAGAATGGTGGTTCCTGATTTACTAAGCAGCCGTATGGATAATACGGCTGCTAAGTGGTGTGAAACACCCACGCAAATACGACAGGAAAATAGAACACCATTTTCCTGTTCTATTTGCTTTAAGCCTGCACGGATCAGTCAGATCCGTGCAGGCTTCGGTGTAAAAAAATAGAAAAATTAAATAGCGGCCAAACTGGAGCCGGCTCCTGATTGGCCAGAATTCATTCTTAGTGCAGACGCCGAGGAGGAAACATCTCTCCTCAGCGCGATGCGGAGACAGCGGGGACCGGCGACAGCTGTGAACATTACCTGGACTACGGCGGACCAAGAGAAGACTTCTTCAGCGCAGGACCAGGTGAGTAGGATTTCCTTCCACAGCTCCAACATGGATTTCTTCGGACCCGGACACCGCCATGGACCTGGAGGACGACACGGACCGTCGACATGGACCTGGAGGATGACGCACACAGCCGACATGGACCTGGAGGACGACACAGGACATCAGGACCAGGGCTACCTACGGGATCAAGAAAGGTAAGTATCAGTATGTGTGTAATGTATGTATTAAACTTTTATTTTCATTGTGTCAGTGTGTTTATTGTACTATTTTTTTAACTGTGGAACTACAAGTGCCAGCGGGCCCTTTAATGCCCAGCAGGCTGGGACTTGTGGTTCTCCAAGTCCCAGCTTGCTGGGGAGGCTTGCTGGCACTTGTAGTGCCACAGTAAAAAACAATAGTTTAATCTTTTTTTTTACACTTAATCAGCCCGATGCCCACCACCCAGGGGCATCGGGGACAGTACCAGGCTTCAGCCTGGTCAGGTAAGTCCTGGAGGGGGGGACCCCTTCATTGGGGGGGTCCCCACTCCCCCAGGGCCCCTGGCCAGGCTGACTGGTCGGTAGGGATGAATGCTTTGGCCAGGGGGACTTGTATAAAAAGTCTCCCCCCGGCTGTGGCATTACCCTGCTGGCTGGTTTTGCCTGGGGCTGGTTAGTAAAATACGGGGGAGCCCTAGTCATTTTGTCCCCCGTATTTTGGGAACCAGCCCCAGAGCAGGAGCCTGGGGCTGGTTGTTAAAAATCGGGGAACCCCTATTTGTCAGGTTCCCTGATTTTTAATTACCGGCTCCAGGCTCTGTCAGCCTGGTGCTGGTTTCGGCTGTGGGGGGGACCCCACGCCGTTTTTTTTTTTTAATTTATTTTTCTATTTTTTTTTACACCTTGCAGCCTGCACGGATCTGACTGATCCGTGCAGACTGCTACAAATAATTCGTATTAGCAGCCGTATATATGGCCAGCTAATACGAATTGTTACACCATCGGAGGGTTACAAAGCAGTCGTACATGACTGCTTTGTAATTTCCCCTCCGGAACACGACTTTGCATACGACTAAAACAGTCGTATGCAGCCGTAGGGGAAATACCAATACGAAAAACTAGGTTTTTCATATTGGTAAATTTCCCCCTAAGCTTCAATTTACTTACTTGGCTGTATTTGTATTTATGGGTGCCAGACGCGTTCCCGACAGTCGGGATCCCGACAGTCATTTACCCGACGTTGGGATCCTGACTGTCAAAATGCAGACAGCCGGGTGCCCGACGGCCACCCGGTATTTTCCCTCGTGGGGGTCCACGACCCCCATAGTGGGAGAATAGAATAGGTGGCGAGCATAGCCCCCCGCAAGGGGCATTTTTGCGCTCGCCATGCTGTCAGAGTCCGGGCAGTCGGGATCCCGAAGTTGGGCTAATGACTGTCGGGATCCCGACTGTCGGTACCCCATACCAAACCCGTATTTATTTAGCAGATATTTTGAGGATCTCTCATAGGAATGTTGGCACTCAAAGGGTTAGAATCAATGGAAATAGTGCTACAATCAAATAAGTCTCTTTATGGTCTTACAGCAATAACCATTAACTCTAAAATAAACACAGGAAACTGGAATTTAATAAACATTTTGTCACAATTTACTTAATATAAATTGAAAAAGGGTCTGAACAACAAATGGTATGTATCTCTCAGCTTCAGTAAGAAACATGCCAGATCCAGACATGGCACCAGTACAACTACCCCTCACTAGGCTCTCCCTTGTGAAACTAGATTAACCCAGTCAGTACTCCATATGCATCTGATGTTGTTGATACTTTTCCATCAACCCAAGGTAACCTATGGATATTGAAGACTTCAACCATACACAACACACCCACAAAAACAGCCCAACCAGATCTCCAATCTGCCCTATTATTCAGGAGCACACCATCCAGCCAAAGAAATGACAGAAATTACAAAGAGTAAAGGTAGAAATCAAAACATCATCATCATCATCACAGTCATCCAACAGCTGCACTGATAAGTGACCACTGGACCACTACCACTAACCTTATCACCCCTATCAGGTACACCACAATGACCTTCTGTGAATAAATGAACATTGTCAAACAGCCAATACATACAAGTCTATACACATTGCAGCCAAACAAATGTTCACACTAGGAATACGAAACCAAACTTTTATAGACCTCACCTGAGCGAAATGCTACAAGCCAAGGTTAAATGTGCCAGTGGTACCATTACCTACTGGCTGCTTTCATGCCTGACCTTGGACCAATATATGGACTTTTATGGACACCCTTGGGAATTATTGAGACTACACGGACTACCCCTTTATTTGCACATTGGTACTTTATATCCACTGTGAATCCAGTGAGGACCAACTAAAATAGAGCATATATCTGTAAGAACTTTTAGAACAGTCTTCCAGCATTGTAATTACCATCTCTCATGGATTGCAAACCTTTTATAAAGGAGTTAGAGGTCAATTCAGGCCTGCTAGTTCAGCAGCGAATACTGACCCTCTGTCAATGGTGTGCATGTGTAGACCCCCCGCTGTGAGTGCCATCGGCAAGACTTTTACTCAAAGGGGCGCTCAAACAGTTCTTGATACCAGGAGTGCGTTTCGGGATGGACACCCGCCGTTTCATGGCCACAAAATCGGTTGGCACGATCATAGAAATGCTGAGTGGACCCCAGAGAATGCAGGTGTTCCCCTGCCTGCTCAGGACGGGCGGCTAACATCACATGACATCAGTGCCCTCCCCCAATTCGGATAACTACTTGTAGCCAAAAAGTCCTGGGCTACCTTTCGGCTGTGAGCAGAGGAAAAGTCATTCAATGATGAGTAACCATGGAAAGATTTTTCCTCTGTGTGGGCACTTGCGATCTGATGTGTAGGCGTACACATCCACTCACAGTGTAGCAAGGAATTTCAGGCAGCGGTGGGAAGTGCGATTGGTGGGGCAGTGGTAACCTGTTTGCTAGGCTACAAATAAATGCAGCCTAGTGAGCAGGTCTGAATTACCCCTTTAATGAGCTCTCATCTCCTAATACAACCTAGTCCAGTTATATTCCTAGGACCAAGCCCAGGACTATTCTAGATAAATATGTATGTCATGTGGATAGATGAATTGTTATTTCATGAATGTATGCTGTCATTATTGTTACATGCATTTATTAAATGTACTCATTTTATCCAGACAATCACACAATTTTCATAATTTTTATACAATAGAATTGAGTACTGTTTTTTTATAGTCAGTTGTTTGTTGCATATATATAGGTTTTTTTGGGAGTGACTATTCCCTTTTATAAGCAGCAGCTTTAGGAAAACTTTGCAGTGCCAGAGTTTTAGTAGTCTGTCTTGTACAAAACTTTTTGAAAATTCGCAGATAATAACTCAGGAAACAATTATTCACACTTTTGTTTAAAGCGGCAATCCATTACATTTAAAAAACAACCTGTTGTTTTCAGTGTAATTGCCGCTTTAAGAAAACAAAAAGCTCCCAAAATCTATCACTTCTGATTCTCACACCCTATAACATTTGGCCCATATTATGTTACAAAATAAGAATAAAAATTAAGCAGGGTCCCACAATGATTCCCAATCCAAAAGTTCTTTTTTTACTTTTCGTTTACTTAATGTGACATTCTCAAAACTACCGTAACTAGAAATCCACAGAGTGTTAAAGAGATTTTGTTTTGAAAAACAATTACATATTACAGTTGTGGTTTTATGAATTTATACTTAAAAAAAATAATAATAGTAATAATAATAATAATAATAATAATAATAATAATAAATATAGTGCTTTTTGTGGCCATACTCAGTGGTAAGCAGTACAGACACTTTTTCTTTGCTCTGATTTTTTATTCTTATAACTAGCTCCAGATAAAGTAAGAAATCAGTGAAAAAAATTCAGAAACTAATAAAATAAGCATCTTATCCAGTGACTGTAAGTTACTATAAATAATGTACCAATTTGAGTTGATTGCTGGTTCCTCTTTTTCAAAGTACCTTTTTCCTTAGAAATTAAGTTCTGAATAAATTAGAATAGATCTGATATAAATTATAGTGATCTGCTTTCTTAATTCAGGGATACAGTGCTGCTAATGGGATGTTGGTAAACTCGATTCAAATTAATAAAACAGAGCTCATTCCATTATGAAATGCTTTGTAAAAATCCTGGATTTACAACAATACAAACATTACTCCTTTCAAACAATGCCTTTGAACTGTACAAACATAAACATGCAAAACCTAATAAAAATAATTGTATTATTGATTAACTGCTATTATGTGTCTATTAATATGATAATTAACAATGGGTGGACAGTAAAAGAGAAATATATCTTAAATGTGAACAAAATGCAAAATAAACTATATAAAGATTCAAGTAGTTGCTAAGCATCTAGTTCATTACAGATGAAAAATACTGATATACAATAGAAAGCAAGTGAATCTTTATTCGTCATTCTATCTGCACAAATGAATCCTCCCTTTCAATCTTAATTTACGCATCACATGACTGAAGAGACTCATCTATGTTCTCCAATCTAATAGTCTCCCCTTTCACTCCCTTTTCGTATCTCTGTTCTTGGGATTATGTGCCCAAAATTCAACTGGGACAGTACTCATGGACACAAAAGTGAACAACAATTTTCTTACTGCAATGTATACATTGGCTTCCGCATTCTCATCCTTCAAAATATATCTGATATTTTCTAGTATATTGTTCTTCCTTCGTTTGCACATACATCAGCTAATTAGTTTTCTGAGATTTTTCTTAGAGTACACTTCTTTTGTTGATCAACTGTGATTCCTTTATGAAATCCTCTCTTTCTCTGAGATTGTATCTGGTTGACAGATCTACGATGTCTAGATCACCCATTTTATGGTCGGCCACCCTTTGTCAAACCCGTCTAGTTAGACAGCTAAAGATAGTCAAACACGTGGTCGATTATATTTAGGTGTCTAACTAAATGGGTTCAACTAAGGGTGGTCAACCATAACATGATCACTCTAGACCACTTTGATCCGCTATTCCATAACCCTCTGAGATATGCCCTTCTCTTCTATGTTGTGTGACCAACTACCACACTGTTATTTCCCCATGTCCAAAACATTTGAGTTTATAATCTTTTTCGTACTAAAATGATCTTCCTTCTTCATGGTGCCTCCATAAAATCTGGCTCCCTTTTAAAAATACTACAATTTTCTCAGTCACTTTGTGTGACCCTTATTTCTATTCTCAGCTCTACTCCTTACCTTCTGTCTCCCTTGCAAACCTGTAACTTCCCCTTGCATTCATCATTCACTTACTTAAGATGCAACCAAAACTTACCTAATGTATTATTTTTCTCCACCTGAACAACTACATCTGTCTTAAATACAGCATTCCCTTCATCCTAAATGTGATACCATAATTTATTTTTCTTTTCTGTTGATTCTCATCCATAGCAAAACTGTAAATATATGCAATCATTTGTTACAACCTCCAAAATCTCCTCAATGATAATATCTTTTCCCACATTTACAAGACTTCCACCATGCAGCTTTTAACCTGTGGATTGTCCTACTAGTAAAATTATTCTTATTATTATTCTTATTATTGTTAGTATTTCATGCTCTGAGAAACTGGCACTGTAAATGCAGGGTGCTAACTTTATGCTCCTTTTAGTTGGTAAAATAATTGTTCACCTATCAGTATTCAATCAGAGGCGTTTTAACAAAGCAAATAAAAACTACTAGTGTATAAAGAATTTTTAAAATAAATATACGATAATTGATAAAATATACATAGACGAATTAAAGTTATTTTTAAAATATAACTTTTTTTTATAGAAATAAAACCATTGTAGGATATCCCGACAAATCTAATAAAACTTTATTTTATTTTGCAAACACTAACAGTTTTGTTATTTTGCCTTGTTTGCTGTAAGGTGGATGTGTGGCTTTTATTTCATTAAATACATGCAAAAATACTGAAAACTGCCTCTTGTGTCCTATCTGAACGGCGAACCTGTAACACTAATAAAACTTTATTTTATTTTGCCTACACTAACAGTTTTGTTATTTTGCAGGAATATACTACTTCCTCGAAATGGCGGGTAATAATATTACCGTCGTTACAGAATTTATTCTATTGGCTTTTGAAGAGATCAACCAAATGCATTTTCTGATTTTTATTACAGTTTTTTTTAGCATACACCACATGTGTTTTGGGAAACATTATTATATTTTTATTAATTACATTTAATCTTTCTCTGCATACACCAATGCACTTTTTTATTCGTACATTTACCATTTTGGAAATTTTATTTGTATCTGTCATTGTCCCTAAGTTCTTAGATATCCTCATTGCAGCTAAAAACAGGATATCATTTATTGCTTGTTTTATACAGTTGTATTGTGCGGATACCTCTGGTATCGTTGAATGTTACCTCCTGGCTGTAATGGTCTTTGATCGATATTTAGCCATTACCAACCCTTTGCATTATTCCACTATAATGAGCCAAGCCTGTACTAAACTGGCTGTGTTTCCATGGGTTATTGGCTTTGCAGGCTGTTCCCTACCTACCACCTTCACAGCTCGTTTGGATTTCTGTGGTCCTAATCTAATCAATCATTTCTTCTGTGACTTGCCTCCATTACAGAATTTGGCATGTTCTAAGTCTTATGTCAGTAATCTGGTTACAAGTACAACAGCCATCTTTGTTGTGCTCCTTCCTTTCCTCATAATTATTGGATTCTATACACAAATCATAATCACAGTATCAAAGATTAAGAGTGTGGAGGGAAAACACAAAGCCTTCTCCACCTGCTCTTCTCACTTAATTGTGACTAGTCTCTTCTTTGGTACAGCAATTATTGTATATGTCAGGCCAAATGGCAGGCAGTATGACAAATTCCTAGGACTAACATACACAGTTGTGATGCCATTGTTGAATCCTTTTATTTATACACTGAGAAACAATGATGTCAAAAAAGTTTTCTTCAAATCGATAAGGACATTCATAAACCTATCAACTAACAGAGGACATATTCAGAAAAGCTGCACTGTAAAATCAACATTCTTTCTACAAATGCGTCATGGCACTTCCGGTTTCTGATTTTCTTCCGGCTTCCTGTTTTTTTGCCGCCGCATACACGTGGGCGGACTCCAGTTCAGCCTATCATGCTTTCCCCTGTCTGGTATATATATAACCTTGCTTGTCCACATGTCTATAGCACATGACTAAGGTGCTCATTGGCACCGAAACGGCCGTCGTGCAATGACCTTTTGTGCAGGAGAACCATGATCGCTAAGTATATTCAACTTATTCAGATCGCTGCAATTGTTTAAATGGACTCCTCTTCTTTGTACATTTGTCACTCTGCACTTTATATATGCCTGAACTAAAAGCATTTCTTATACCAAATCTGATGTTGCTGGTCTTCAGTTCTACAAATATTACATTGCCATATCTGGACCAGGCACTCAGTGGCTGATTTAGTAAGTGGGTGCGGTTTATCACAAATATTCCTGTCTGTAACCTATATGGTAACCGGCACCACCGCCATTTATATATTTTTTTCTTTTTTTTTTTAATTTTTTTCTTTTTTCCTTGTTACACTTTTTTCTTTTTCTTTTTTGGATACATCATTGCTCCACACATATTGTCCATACGCTATAAATCCAAACAGTGATTTGACCAATATAAAATGCTTTGACAATAAGGACATTACTAGAATATTGTTTGACGATACTGCATCATTGGCATTCGACGTAGATAGCCCAGCGGAGATCACCTCTGACCTAATCAAATTGAAAAGGAGAAGGACAGAGCGGAGCCTTCATGGTTTAACCCTGTCCCAGTATTTTAAAGAAAAACTCATACCGCGAGGGTTTCGACTAAGGAACCAATCGACGGTTGGACGATCAAATGCCACGTTTTGTACCCAATGGTGCCAAATTTTAAATGACTGTTCATTCCAATTAATGATCCTTGTGATCGAGCAGGTCAATGCTGATTTGGATTTACTTGACAGAGAGATAGAACTGTGTGAATCAACAGGTCTTGATGTCCTCAAGGCTGACACCTCTCAGGATTGGCTAATTAAAATTGAGAACAATTTGAGCCAATTTCATGCTGAATTACTGTCCTTTAAAAAGAGTAAATATAGGGCAGTAAAAGACGATTATAAAGAATTAAGGGTGTATAACTGGCTGCAAGGGGGTGATACTAGAACCCCATGGAGGGTGACCAACAAGTCCCGTAGGGCCCATGCCAATAAAAATTATACAGACATTGATTCGCACACTTCTGCCTCTGATTCTGATTCACAGAAACACCCTTTTCAGAAGGGCACAGTCACAAGGTCCAAATACAAAGGGCCAAGCCTTGCAGAAGGGGAGGGGCCAAGCATAAACCCCGGAAAATCAACGAGCAAAGACAGAAGGAAGTAGTTATATTTAACCTGTCAGCATACACTCCTACACCACCCGAGATGGCGGTTCTATCTAAAGGGTTATCTTTTGTTAAAACCTATAAACAAGATCCCTTTGATTTCAAAGTTGAGCTCTTTAAGTTTCAATTCCTGTTAAAACTTAGAGACTACAGTATTTCAGTACTCAGGAACCTAGTGCTGTTGATCCTTCCAAATTTAAACCCAGTAGTACATTCGATCCACCTGGCACTAATCCCCAAATTGAAACATTCATTAATCTTGTTAGAAGAGACGTTATTCCCTTTATGAACCATCAAAAGGTATCGTTTTCAAACCTTACCAGGGAAGAAAACATGGCCCTCAAGTCTCTCAGCGATAACAATGATGTCATCATCCGCCCCTCTGATAAGGGGGGTGGCATGGTTTTACTCAGTAAGGATGACTATGTAGGAGAAATCAACAGGCAGCTGGCAGATAAATGCTGTTATAAGATGCTACTGTATGATCCAACGTACTCTTACAAAAAGGAATTAGACGCCATTATCCTACTAGGGTTAAATAACAGATGGATCGACGAACCTACTTCCTTCTTCTTGACACAGAGCCACCCTAGGTTGCCCTTAATATATGTACTTCCCAAAGTGCATAAAACTTTGGTCAATCCCCCGGGCGACCGATAATTTCGTCATGTGGCTCACTTTGCCAGCCAGTGTCACAATATATTGATTTTTGGCTCCAGCCAATTGTGCAGAATATGAAGTATTTTGTCAAAGATACTACGGATTTTATTCATAAAATCAATGCGCTTGGCACTTTACCTGAAAATAGCTTGTTGGTCACCCTAGACATTACTAGTCTTTACACAAATATCATGCATCAAGAGGGCATTGAAGCAGTGCGTGCATCAGTTTCCTCCAGTCCACACTATCAGGGTCCAGTCATTGAGTTTTTGTTGCTGCTTTTGGATTTTATGTTGAAGAAGAATTATTTTCTTTTTCAGAATTCTTTCTATTTGCAGTTGAGAGGTACGGCTATGGTGTTGAACATGGCCCCCTCATATGCCAACCTCTACATGTACATTTATGAAGTTGAACATATTATGTCACACCCCATTTTTTCACAATTTATCCACTTTTACGTTAGATATATTGATGATTTATTTTTGGTGTGGACTGGAGGAGCTGATTGCCTTACTGTTTTTATTGATGCATTGAATGCCCTACCGACCACCATTAGGTTTACACTGTCTTAAAGTGAAACAACCATCAACTATTTGGATGTGTGTGTCTTTAGAAAGATGAACAAACTGTCTACCAGAATTTACAGGAAGGAGACAGATAAGAACACACTCCTTATGGCAGATAGCTTCCACCCTCTCCCCCTCAAGCATGGACTTCCCTTGTTTCAGCTCCTGAGGGTTGTCAGGGTGACCTTGGAGGAGGAAGAGTTGTTACCAGCTTTAAAGGATATGGGGTCACGCTTTATTGACAGAGGATATGATCCAAGAGAAATTGACGACGCCGTTTCGCATTGTATGCATCTACCCAGAAAACAATCGCTTGCCAAAAGAGTTAAGGATGTCGAAGGAGAAAGACTTACTTTTTCTACCACCTTTTCCATTGCCTCCAAACACATCCGCAGTACCATCTTGAAACACTGGCGTATTGTGCAGAGTGATGAACGAGTTGGCCCGGCATGCTCCAATTTTTGTTATAAAAGGAGCAATAACACCAGGGACATTGTGGCAAAATCAGATATTGGTGTTAACAAAAATCAAACCTGGTTGGCGGCAAGACCAGGAGTCACCAAGTGCCACGGATGTGTCAATTGCCAGTTCATCTGCTCAGGAAATATCGTTACAGATCCTGCACAGGGAAGAAGCTACAACATACATTTCCATCTTACTTGCGAAACTCGCTATGTCATTTATGTCATCATGTGCCCGTGCAAATTGGTCTATGTGGGCAAGACCATTCGCCTCCTAAAAGAACGCATCAACCAGCACCTGTCATCCTTGAAAAAGGCTTTATCATGCATTGATGGAAATACTCCGCCTGTAGCTAGGCATTTTTTCCTCAAGAAACATACCCTGCGTGACTTTAGCTTTATGCCTATAGACCACATCCCACCGCTGAGACGTGGTGGTGACAGGGACAGACTCCTTTTCCAAAAAGAATGTATGTGGATCCACAGACTTCATTCTGTGGCCCCACATGGGTTGAATGAAGAACAATCGCTGAATTGTTTTCTCATTGGCACCGAAACGGCCGTCGTGCAATGACCTTTTGTGGAGGAGAACCATGATCGCTAAGTATATTCAACTTATTGAGATTGCTGCAATTGTTTAAATGGACCCCTTTTCTTTGTACATTTGTCACTCTGCACTTTAAATATGCCTGAACTAAAAGCTTTTCTTATACCAAATCTGATGTTGCTGGTCTTCAGTTCTACAAAATAAATATATATATATATATATATATATATATATATATATATATATATATATATATATATATTTATATATATATATATATATATATATATTTATATTATGTTCGGTATTAAAATTGACAAAACCACTCAGTTGGATACTTTTCGCATCTCTATCTTTTGGATTACCATTAGGTTTTGTATCAATGTGTTTTGTGTCAACATTTGTTCCCACCACATTTATGTAGTCCCTTTGGTTTCTATTGCAGCCACATATTGAGAGTTCTAGTGGGAACTGTCTCCAGAGGTTTCATAAAACATGGCGCCAAAGTGTTATGTAATGATTTATTCTTTCAGAATATGCATATGGGATCATTGGGGAGTGATTCCTCTAGTAGGAGATCTTACTTTAGTGTGATTCCACTAGTAGGAGATCTTACTTTAGTGTGCATACATTTTTTTTAAAGAATTTTTCTTATTTGTGAATTATTGAGACTGCATGGACTACCCCTGTATTTGCACATTGGCACTTTATGCCCAAAGCCAATCTAGTGAGGACCAACCAAATAAAGCATGCATCTGGAAGAACTCTGAACATTCTTCCTGCATTGTAATTACCATGTAATTACCGAATTGCAAACTTTTTATTAAGGAGTTAGTGAGCTCTCATCTTCTAATACAACCTAGTCCAGTTATATTAATAGGAACAATAGAATGTGACTTTGGTGCACTCAACAGTCCTAATAACAGCTAAATATATAGAATACAGGTGTTATTCAAACAGACACCTCAACATTACCTGCAACCCCTTGTATCCGCTACCAAAGTTTACTTAAAGGACATGGGGAATTTACTTTGAAATCTCAGAAATTATACATGGCAGGAAGATGACATACTGTGTAGTGCAGACGTGAGCACACTCTACTCAATAATTGAAAAAATATAGGTCTACAAGTGTTTTCGCGTTTCCTTAATTTATCCCCATAAATGATTTTAAATATTTCATTTTAGAAAGCATTGATTTTATTTTAATGAATAATTATTTTTATCAAGAACGTTGCTTTTATCTGCAGTGTGTGGGAACTGCCATGGGTACCATATTTTCCCCCAGTTATGCCAATCTGTTTATGTCCTATTGGGAGCATCTACAGATTTGGCCTGATGGTGTTTTGGGGGCAGGTCTGAAACAGTGGTATCATTTCATCGATGATGTTTTTCATTTGGAGAGATGGTCAAGATAGTCTTTTAAGTTTTTGTAATATTCTTAATATTAATGGATTTGCATCCAATTTAAGCTTCAGCACCAGCTCCCATGAAATTTCCTTTTTAGATTTAAATATTTATATTTAGGATGGTAAAGTGAACACTAAAACATTTAGAAAACCCACTGATTCCAATGGGTATATTGAAACCACCAGTCAACACCATACAAATTGGCTTAACAGTATTCCTTATGGGCAGTTCACTAGGGTCAAAAGAGATTGCTCAAATCCGCTTGTCTGCAATCAACAAATTGATGAGGTTGCAGAAAGATTGTCAGCTAAAGGATACTTAAATTTATTGAAAGAATGTTATTGTATGTTTATTTTTAGCATGTTTTTTTATTAAGGATTTAAATATTTTATATTGATTACGCTGTTTAGCATTTTTTTCCTCAAACTGCAGTTCCTTTCCTTTTTGTATACAACAAGGGACTGACTATCCCTAACCTAAACTGCAGCTGAATTTGAAATAAGCCCTAAGCAGGGCCTGGTACTCACCTTAGTGGTGATACACACCCCTTCTTTTTCATATTCAGTTGGGGACCTTAATGTTACTACATTGTGAGTACACCCCTTTTTGTATTTTATTGTTAAGATGTTTTACCAGTTTTTTGAAAGAATGAGCTCATTAGAGAGTGTGATGGCCGTGGAACGCATTCGTATGTGAGTGGAATGCACGGCCATCTTACATCTTCCCGATGGCTGTGATTGAAGGATCACACTTCTCATCAGCAGGTGGAACGCACGGGCATGTAATTTCCGTCGGAAGACTGGAAGTTCTAACTGTGGTAGCCACTAATCAGCACAGGTACTTTAGGCGCTTATTGGCAAGAGAAAAACACACTACTGAGTAAGGATCTATTGATCCAAAATGCGTTTGGGATGCCTTGCCTTCTCATTTGGATCCCTCACCTCAAGTTGGGACTCCAGGCCTCTTGTTACCTTTGGATGGCACTAACCAGATCTGGAATTGGACTGCCTTCCCTTAAGAAAATCCATGTAACCTGTCATGCCAAGAGACATTGTTTATATGCTTGTTTCCTCCGTTATATTGGGCACATCTTTATTAAATTCATATATACTTTTTATCTATATATACATTACATCATTTGAGGAGGATCTTGAAATCATATCATCAAGGATTCACCTACTGTATGCTTTAAGATTTGCTTTATTGGATGACATTTATCTTAATTCATAATTCATCCACTGGTGGTGATATTTCTTATTCTGGGAACCCTATGAGCGCTGAAAAACAGTTTCATTTTTGTTCCTCATTAATAGAAACAAGCCCAGGAATATTCTAGATACATATGTATGATATTTGTATAGATCTCTCACATTCATAGTATGTTACAAACTGAAAACAAAAATTAAGCAGAATCCCACAATCATTCTCAAAGCAAACATTCATTTTTTTTATTTTCTTTAATTTAATGTGACATTCTCAAAACTAACAAGAAATCCACAGAGATTTTTTTTAATGAAATCCAGAGGGAAACTATGTCAAAGAACCTAATTCCCTATGTGTATTATTGACAAATAGCTCCCTTCTCGCTCACAGGAGTATATATGAAGTGACATTGTGTTCTAACTAAATCTGATCATTATCTGACATTTGTTGTAGCGAGTGACGCAATTATACTTTTTCAAAGAAGATTAACACTTTAGCACTACCACTTAGGGTTCATTTTTTACTTCAAAACTAAGAATTATATTTTGACTGTTACATGTTTCCAGTAAGTACACCGTTCTATTGTAGAGGTATAACAATATATTTTTCTGCATAATATCTTAGCTTTATCAGTCCATCTAGAAGGAATATATATATATATATATATATAGATATATCTATATATATAGATATATCTATATATATAGATATATCTATATATATAGATATATATATATATATATACACACAGGTTGAGTACCCCTTATCCAAATATCCATTATCCAAATTATTCCGAAAAACCATACATTCCAGAAAGTAAACATTTTTTATTTTTTTTGCTAAAAGCGCTACAGGGGACATCTGTAACAGCACTACTGAGGACATGATATGTAACTGGCACTACGGAGGACATGATATGTAACTGGCGCTAAATATGTGCAAGACAATGATTGCTTGGCATTTAAATTCAGTATCTGAGATAGTACACAAACTTTGTTACATGTTTTGAAACCTTGTTTTATGCACAAATAAAATATATTTGTGTGTATTTCATGTGTTTGATGTGTTTGTACAACAAACAAAATTTTGGGAAACGGATTATTCCGTATTTCTGAATATTTTTATATTTCAATGATGTATCTTGAGATATCTTGCATTTATGTTGTATAAACACATCAAACATATGAAATACACACAAATATGTTTTATTTGTGCATAAATCAAGATTTCAAAACATGAAACAAAGTTTGTGTACAATCTCAGATACTGAACTTGAATGCCAAGCAATCATTTTCTTGCAGATATTTAGTGCCAGTTACATGGTATTTCCCCAGTAGTGCAGATGGAAGTTGCAGATGTCCCAAGGAAGTTGCAGATGTCCCAAGTAGGTTTTTAGCAAAAAAAAATTCACTTTCTGGACTGTATGGTTTTTGGAATAATTTGCATAACGGATATTTGGATAAGGGATAATCAACCTGTATATATAGATAGATAAATATATGTATAGATCTATAGATAGACAGATAGACAGACAGAGATAGATTAGATTATAACCAAACTTATTTTGCTTATTTTTATAAAAATTCATGTCACCAAGTAATTTTTGTTTAGAAAAACAATTACAGATTACAGTTGTGTTTTTATGAATTCATACTTACCTAATTATAATAATAATAATAATAATAATAATAAATCTTGTGCGTTTTTGTGGTCATACTCAGTGGTAAGCAGTAGAGACACATTTTCTTTGCTCTGATTTTAAATTCTTATAACTAGCTCCAAAAAAGTAAGAAATCAGTGAAAAGATTTCAGAAACTAATAAATAAGCATCTTATCCAGTGACTGTAAATTACTATAGATATTGTAGCAAATTAAAATTTTAGTTGATTAGCTGTTCCTTTTTTTTCAAAGTACTTGTTTCCTTGGAAAATAAGTTCTGAATAAATTAGAATAGAACTGATATAAATTATATTTATCTGCTTTCTTAATTCAGGTATATAGTGCCGCCAATGGGATGTTGGTGAACTCTGTTTAAATGAATACAACAGAGCTCGTTCCATTATGAAATGCTTTGTAAATATCCTGGAATTAAATGCAAACATTACACCTTTCAAACAATGCCTTTGAACTGTAAACATATAAACATGCAAAACCTAAAAAAAAATAAGTGTATCATTGTTTAACTATTGTTTAACTGCTATTATGTGTCTATTAATACAATAATTAACAATGGATGGACAGTAAAGGAGAAATATATCTTAAATGTAAATAAAATACAAAATAAACTATTTAAAGATTCAAGTAGTTGCTAAACATCTAATTCATTATGGATGAAAAATATTGAAATACAATAGAAAGCAAGTGAATCCTTATTCGTCATTCTATCTGCACAAATGAATCCTTCCTTACAATCTTAATTTACCCATCACATGACTCAGCCTTTTTCACCAATTACAGATCTCTCTCATCCTTTGTCCTCCTGGATGTATTTATGTTCTCCTATCTAGTGTCTCCTTTCACTCCCTTTTTGTATCTCTGTTCTTGGGATTATGTGCCTAAAATTCAACTGGGACAGTACTCATGGACACAAAAGTGAGCAACAAATTTCTTACTGCAGTGTATACATTGGCTTCCCCATTCTCATCCTTCAAAATATATATGCTATTTTGTACTATATTGTTCCCCCTTCATTTGCACATACATCAGCTTATTAGATTTCTGAGAAATGCTTCTGACCGTACCCTTCTTTTGTAGATCAACTGTGATTTAGTTTTGTATCCTTCTGTTGCACCTCTCTATTGAAATCTTCTATGACACCCTCTTTTTCTCTGAGATTGTATACAGTTGACATATCTACGATGTCTAGATCACCAATTTTATGGCTGACCATGCTTAGTCAAACCCGTCTAGTTAGATGCCTAAAGATAGTCGACCACGTGGTCAATTATCTTTAGTTGTCTAACTAGATGGGTTCGACTAAGGGTGGTCAACCATAACTTGGTCACTTGGGACCACTTTGATCTGTTATTCCATAACCCTCTGAGATATGCCCTTCTCTTCTACAGTATGTTGTGTGACCAACTAACACACTGTTATTTTCCCATGTACAAAACATTTGAGTTTATAATCTTTTTCGTACTAAAATTATCTTCCTTCTCCATGGCGTCTCCATCAAATCTGCCTCCCTTTTAAAAATGCTACAATTTTCTCAGTCACTTTGTGTGACCCTTATTTCTATTCTAAGCTCTACTCCTTACCTTCTGTCTCCCTTGCAAACCTGTGACTTCCCCTTGCATTCATCATTCACTTACTCAAGATCCAACCAAAACTTATCCAATGTATTATTATTTTCCACCTGAATAACTAAATCCATCTTATATCCATCTTTCCCTTCATCCTAAATGCGAGAGCATAATTCCTTTTTCTTTCCTGTTGATTCTCATCCATAGCAACACACACTATAATTATATGGAATCCTTTGCAATAACCTCTAAACTCCAATTTATATTACTGCACCCCCACCTCTTCACTGATAACTACTTTTTTCACATCTTCAAGACTTCTCCCACGCAGCCTTTCACCTATGGATTGTCCCAGGATTAACATTTTTATTATTATTATTATTATTATTATTATTATTATTATTATTATTATTATTATTTCATGCTCTGAGCAAATGGCACTGTAAATGCAGGGTGCTAATTCTATGCTCCATGTAGTTGGTAAAATGTATTTTTTCTGGTATCAGAAACATACAAACTCATATACAGTTACCTTCACCCAGTAGAATGTTTGACATAAACCATGGATTTTCCTGACTTGATTTATAACTAGGGGGTATTCAATCCTGGTCGAATTTATTGTTGCTATCAGTATTCAATCACAGGCATTTTTGACTGTTTTTGAGTACATTTTCTACCATGCAATTTAATTTTTTTTTTTTGGGGGGGGGGGGAACAAATCGGCATGGGTAAAAATGGCTGCAAAAACAAATTCGCCAAAACCATGTGAATTTTCTGCAAATTTGCATATCCACACGGCTTTCGCCGACGCTGGAATTTTCACAAAGGTGAAAACTCAGCATGGGGACTGAGTAAGGTGAGTTGAATTCAACCTAAAACAGGTGAAAAGTTTGGGATTGAATACCCCCTTAATTTAAATGAAATGCAATGTAGCTAGAATAAAAAATAATAATAAACCAATGAAAACTACTAGTGAATAAAGAATTAAAATTCGAAATTTAGGATAATTGATAAAATATACATACACAGCTTAAAGTTATATAAAAACTATATTTTTTTTTAGAAGCAAAAGCAGTGTACGAAATCCAGACAAATTTAATGCAGTGAACAGGGTTAGTTTCACCAGAGAGTGCAGTATCTTTATGGTCGCAACTGCCCTGTAAAGGGTTAAAGAGCCATCTAGCCTTAGAGAGAATGTTTTACAGTCAGGTAAGAAAACCTGGTCCAGTGAAAAGCCATGAATGGGTCTCTGAGGTATCTTTGAGGGAGAGGCAGGTGGGCTCTCAAGCATACGGCTTTGGTCCTGGTTTTCAGACCAGCACAGCCACAGGTGGAAACTAAGATTATTGGAGTAGAAGTGATAAAAACCTTACTATGGGGGTTATTCTAGTCCATTCTTTCTGACAAAATCCTTCTTAGATGGACAAAACCATGTGCACTGCGGGTGGGGCAGATGTAACTTGTGCAGAGAGAATTAGATTTGGGTGGGGTTTTTCTTCAAAGTGAGATCTATATTGAAGTGTAAAATCATGCAGTCAGTATTTTCCCTGCACAGAAACAAAACAGCTCACCCAAATCTAATTCTCTCTGCACATGTTACATCTGCCCCCCTGAGTGCACATGGTTTTGTCCATCTAAGAAGGATTTTGTCAGAAAGAATGAACTAGAATAAACTAGGGTTACCACCTAGTCCCTTTAATTCCGGACACATATTAATTACACAGGTTCTGTGGCTGGCTGACTTCAAGACTCCACTTCACCTGATTTTAAACTGCCACAGAACCTGTGTAATTAACATGTGTCCGGAATGTGTCCTAGGTGGTAACCCTAGAATAAACCCCTATGTGGGCTGTTAATTGCACTGATGCCTGGTAGGAGCCAGTTAGTAGACCTAAGTATTGTAGCTCCTGGGATTTGGACTGCCAGTGCCCAGATGCACCGAGGCACCACGCGCATAGAGCGCTGCATGGACAAATATATTTCTTTGATTGTTTAAATGAAGCCTTGTTTGCTGTAAAGTGGATGTGTGGCTTTTATTTCATTAAACACATGCACAAATACTGAAAACTGCCTCCTGTGTCCTATCTGAACAGCGAACCTGTAACACTAATAAAACTTTATTTTATTTTGCATACACTAACAGTTTTGATATTTTGCAGGAATATACTACTTCCTCGAAATGGCGGGAAATAATATTACCGTCGTTACTGAATTTATTCTGTTGGCTTTTGAAGAGATCAACCAAATGCATATTCTGTTTTTTATTACAGTTTTTGTAGCATACAGCACATGTGTTTTTGGAAACATTATTATATTTTTATTAATTACATTTAATCTTTCTCTGCATACACCAATGTACTTTTTTATTCGTACATTTACCATTTTGGAAATTCTATTTGTTTCTGTCATTGTCCCTAAATTCTTAGATATCCTCATTGCAGCTAAAAACAGGATATCATTTATTGCTTGTTTTATACAGTTGTATTGTGCGGATACTTCTGGTATCGTTGAATGTTACCTTCTGGCTGTAATGGTCTTTGATCGATATTTAGCCATTACCAACCCTTTGCATTATTCCACTATAATGAGCCAAGCCTGTACTAAACTGGCTGTGTTTCCATGGGTTGTTGGCTTTGCAGGCTGTTCCCTACCTACCACCTTCACAGCTCGTTTGGATTTCTGTGGTCCTAATCTAATCAATCATTTCTTCTGCGACTTGCCTACGTTGCAGAATTTGGCATGTTCTAAGTCTTACGTCAGTAATCTGGTTACAAGTATAACAGCCATCTTTGTTGTGCTCCTTCCTTTCCTCATAATTATTGGATTCTATACACAAATCATAATCACAGTATCAAAGATTAAGAGTGTGGAGGGAAAACACAAAGCTTTCTCCACCTGCTCTTCTCACTTAATTGTGACTAGTCTCTTCTTTGGTACAGGAATTATTGTATATGTCAGGCCAAATGGCAGGCAGTATGACAAATTCTTAGCACTAACATACACAGTTGTGACGCCATTGTTGAATCCTTTTATTTATACACTGAGAAACAAAGATGTCAAAAAAGTTTTCTCTAAATCAATAAGGACATTAATAAACCTATCAACTAACAGAGGACACATTCAGAAGAACCTTACTGTAAAGTCAAACTACTGACATATTTAATGTTTATGGGGCTATGCACATTGTTTAAACTTCTCTTACACATGTGAAAATATGGTTTAAATAAGACTTCCTTCCATTATTAGGGTCCCATAAGGTTCACTTACTATTCAGAAAACTCCTATGAACATTTTCTGAGTTGCCTACAAGAACAGCATTTCTTCTCAGAGCCCAGTAACTTCCTTTGGAAAGCAAAAAAATGTGATATTTTTTGTATTTTATCCACGTAATAATTGGGTAATTAATGACATTCTGTACTGTATGTATAAACCTACTCCCACAACCTTCAAGTCAATACTTATATTCCCGGATGCCCCGATTAGTGTTTCTAATAACCAGTGGTTAAAGTGGGGGGAACGTGGTGGAACTGAGTTCTACCACCTGTAATGGTAGGTGGAACTAGTTTTAACTCCACCATGGCGCTACACAGAAATTCCAACAGAAAAACAGTACCCACATCAATAGATGATGCAGCCACATCTGAAATCTCTCTTTCTAATCCCCCTTCCTTCATTATTCTCTTCCACCTGTGGCCCACCCCTCCTTGCACTCACATGTGTTCGACCACCTTTCCTGGACCACTTTAAACCCTCCTAATAACCCTTTTGCACCTATGTCCCAGGTCTCACACAACATTTAAAACACAGTTCAAAGTTTACACAAAACATGGGTGTGGGCGTGTTCAGAATCTTAGAAGCATTATCCGTAGAAATACTCCAGTTCTGCCCCCCGGATGACAATGCTCCCCCCCAGTTAAGTGCCAGTGCTGCAGGAAGCAGCATCCCCATGGATCACCCCATGTTTTAAATGGGAGCTGGGTTGGAAGACCCGTTTAATCCATTTACACTGCTCCTTAACTGGACACAATCTTTTTCATGTTTTTTCATGTTTGTTTCACAAGAATAAAACATTTCCAAATTTAGCTTTAGTTGCTTTATCTACTGAATAGCTGAATAAAATGTAGAAACAAGAGTTTATTGAATTTATAACATTTATTACATTTTATTGGATATAATTTAATAGCTCACCAGCAGTGATCGGGGCTAACTGAACACCAGCCATTTTGAGACAAGTGCTGAGATGTTGTGTATACTGGTATAATTTGTTTTTATGAGTCAATAGAAATATTGAGTTTGGTATACAGTCATTAAGCTACACATATTAGGTTGACATGCATTGGGTTGACCATTAAAGGTCGACATGGCTTAGCAATAAAGGTTGACATGCCTTAGGCGACACATGAAAGGTCGACATGGCTAAGGTCGTCATGGTTGGATGGTCAATAAAAGCTCTAGGTTGTTGATGGTAAGGTTCACACAGTCAAAAGGCCAATATGAGGTTTTCACCTTTGGAGCCGACGTGCTGACAGGCGGCATTTCATGCCCTACCATCCACTAGGGCATGGAGGGAGAGTAGAATAGTGTGCTGAGCATAACGACATGCGCAACGCTTGGCAAGCGCAGTGAGCCATGCGTGGGGATGCGATATACATTGACGGTGTCCATGTTGACTGACTTTTGGGACAAAAACTTGAAAACCTCATGTCCACCTTTTGATTGTTGACTTTGCCATTGTTGACCTAATGCTTGTGTTGACCTTCCAACCCTGTCAGCCTTAGCTATGTCAACCTAAGCCAAGATGGCCTTTAGTGGTCGAACCAATGCTTGTTGACCTAATATTGGTCAACCAAATGACCCATACTCATTGAATTTAGTAGAAGACAGGTAAACAATGGAGATCAGCATGGGGTAGTATTATGGAGGGGTTTTTATATGCTTGTGTTTAAACTTAAGGGGTTTGTTTACTAAGATGGGAGTTCTATTTCAGATTGGATGTTGCTATGGGCAACCAATTAGAATGTACTTCTTGTTTATTTAGCACCTTCTAGAAGATAATAGATATAATCTGATTGATTGCCTATAGCAACATCCCATGTAAAATAGAAATCCCATCTTAGTAAATAAATCACTTCATTTTTAATAAAATTCCTGATGTGTTCCACAATAAAACAAAAGTTACTTTATTTGTTAAATTCTGTGTGGTTGTCATTTTTCTTCATATGAATGACAGTTTGGAGTGCTATTCTTCTTGCTTGAAGAACAAATGTTCTTCTGGATTGTTGTTCTTGCAATAACTTATACTTTGGACTCCATTGTATATTATCTATGGATTGGCCATAGTTAAAAGCCCTTTTCTAAATATATATTAAATCAATGGGTGTCAGACAGGCCTGCCATCAGGGGCTTGCCGCAGGTACTGCAGTCCCGTACTCTGAAAGAAGGGGGTCCGCTTTTTACTCCTGCAACCAGGACTAACTGCAGACCTGCTTGACAGTTATCTCCCACCCTGTTCAGTGGCAGCCGCTGTGGGTCGGTGATTGACTGATGCCTGACTTGCAGCTGCCACTGCCCCATCCCCCTGGCATCTAAATCTGCAAATCCTGATCTGAACCACGGCTGCCGATAACCCCCCTCCACTCCTACCACAAGTGTTGGGGCTTCTAATTTGCTTACTACCTGCCGCTGCAGCTGTTTTCAGGAGTATTCACTTCAAGAGGCAGGAACAGCAGCACACACTGTCAGACTGAGCTGGAACAACACTGTAAATGTGAGTGGGGGGGGGGTATTGGAACAGCACAGTACTGTATATGCGAGTGGAAAGGCGGAGATGACTAGTACAGTACTGTAAATGTGAGGGGTGTCGGGAGAACTGGCACAGCACTGTAAACTTAATGGGTAGCCGGCACAGTACTAATTGTGAGGGTGGGGCTTGCACAGAACTGTAATAGGGTTTGCGCACAAGGGCCCTGCCTATTTTGTCTGTCCCAGACCCCCCTATTTCTGATGACAGCCCTGGTGCTGGATGAGTGACCAACAGTAGGGATTCCAACAGTCATTTCTCTGACATCGGAATCCTGACTGTCACGAGCCTGACAGTCGGTAACTCAACACTGGCTATTTTCCCTTGTGGGGTCCACGACCCCCATTGACGGAGAATTGTATAGGTTTTGAGTGCAGCAAGCTCGCAAGGGGCTTCAATGCGCATGCTCACCTGACAGGCTCCTGACAGTCAGGATTCCGATGGCAGGGAAACAACCGCAGACTGATGGGGACATATACCATACCCAAAGCAACAAGCTCTCTCTACTTATTATTTCCCAGCTCGGAATACCATGGGTTTTATCATGCAAATTAGCTCTGTATATTCACCAGTGTTAGAAACTGTCCAAACGTATATTTTGATACAAATGTACAAATGTGGTATCTGCAAAATACTGTTCCATTCACATATAAAACAGTGGACATATTTATTTTTTAGAATGCTCAGCAAGTTTAAACCAAATATTAAACCAAGACTTAAACAAAACATAATTTTCCCAGAGAAATCTGCAAAATCAGTGAAAAGATCATTTCAGTCTATGGGTACATGGTGAGCAGTGTTGAACCCACTTCACCGAAGGCTTCATGTGTGCCACACACCCTGCATCCATTTTTAATACCCATGCTTTCCCCATTTTTGATAGCTTTGCCATTATCCATGACAAGACTGCACACTAGTATCTTCACCTTGTTCTATCAGCGCCCCCCCCCCCCCGCCAAAGCACCGTCATTCCCCATCCCACAAAGCTATTCCACCTTTTTTAGTGGCTGCTGCACCAGATGTACAGTATAGGGGGTAAATTGCCCCACTGGTTTTTGACCCCCTTACAAAAGGAAACATCTCAGTGGGTTGGTTAAATCAAGCAACCAAAGAGCTTACTGAAACTAACAGTATTATTATTATTATTATTATTATTATTATTATTATTCACATTTTGAAAATGTCTTCATCATTCTCATAATTAAACCATATCACTGTTACTAATATCATCATCATCAGCCAATATTATCCCCACCAGAATCCACCATTACAGATGTTTCTGTTGTATATGTCTTTCTCATAGAATTTATAGTTTTTTTAAATAATTTTTGGGAAGAATCCTCTTATGCTGATCACTTCAAAAGTTCCCGACTGTGCTAAACGATATTAACAAGTAGACATCTAATAATGGCTGTTTAAGTGAACCAAAGCTAGTTGGTACAGTACAAGTGGCTCAAAAATTGTAACATTGAAGATGTTGTACTCTGAGGCACAGTTGACTCATCATCATTATCATCATCATCGTCATCATCATTATCACAGGTTAGTTTTTCCTCACAGCGGCATTTGCAGGAGAAACTGAAGCAGGAGACATTTTCATGTCATGAGTCACTTAAGATAACGGATTGCTCATAAGAGGCTCTTTGCAGCTTTGTGTCCCATCTCACAGTCCATCAGCAGCGGTGGTTACACTGTTACTTGCTGCAGTACAGGCTGAGTGGTACCAGATGGTAGCCATCCTGTCTCTTTATTACAATTACTAATTCTACAACAGCAGCGAGTGCTCAGCAGAACTCCATTGGAAGAGCAGTGGTCACACCTGGATCCTGCTGTGAACCACAAAAGTACACTGTACATGCAGGTGCCCTTTCAGGGCTTGGAATCCAGAGGCTGGAATTTCTATTTTCTCTAGGACTTACACCCCTGCTTCATCTAAAAATTTAGAGACAGTCATACACAGATATACAAGTGTCATATATCAGATAAACAGTACAATCTTCTCATATGTTCTAGTTGCTTTACGTTGAGACTTACTGTATACCCATTTTGACAAAAAAAAGTTTCAACATGACTTCACGTAAATCTCACACAACCTGGTATGTCATATGTTTAAAACAATATCACTAGATACAGGGGCAGTTCCAGAGAACTGGAGAAGAGCAAATGTAGTTCCACTGCACAAAAGCGGAAGCAAAGAAGAAACAAGTAACTACAGACCAGTGAGGTAAATTAATGGAAACACTATTAAAAGAAAGAATAGTGGAATATCTTAAATTAAACAACTTACAGGATCCAAAACAGCATGGGTTTTACTGCAGGGAGATCATGACAAACAAGTCTCATTGACTTTTTTGACTCCGTGACCAAAATATTAGATGATGGGGGGCTGTAGATGTGGCATATCTAGACTTTAGTAAGGAAAGTGCTCTTTAAAATCTTTGTTAGTGACATTGCAAATGGTATTGAAGGGAAAGTATGCCTTTTTACAGATGACACAAAGATATGCAACAGAGTAGACACACCAGGAGGGGTAAATCAAATGACTGATGATCTAAGTAAACTTGAGAATTGGTCAAGAGCATGGCAACTACAGTTTAATGCTAAAAAATGCAAAATTATGCACTTCGGACTCAAAAACCCAAAGGCTCAATATATTATCAAGGGTACTATAATGGAAACAACTGAGGAGGAAAGAGATCTAGGAGTCACTATTTCAAGTGACTTAAAGGCAGGAAAGCTATGTAGCAAAGCAATGAGGAAGGCTAGTCAGATGCTGGACAAATAGCAGGTAGCTGTCGAAACGCGTTGGCATCTGGAGTGACTGATCCTACCTTCACCTGGGTTGTGGCATTTCCCACTCCCAGCCACTTACCCAGATCTGGAATTTGTCCAATAGTCTGATGACCAGGGACTAGGATAAAAGAAACCTTGATGTACTTCTTGAATATTATGTGACCGTAAGTACGGTATGCATCACTTCTTTAGGAGTTCCTTACAGAAATGGTGATGCCCTTTTAAAAGATACCTTTACAAGCACGTAACCACTAATTTTTGTGTGAGTTTGGTACGCACAAAGACCCCTAAAATACCTCTATGTAATTATTTACTCAATAAGGTCTTGAATTACATATATCATTTTTCCTTTCTTACATCATTATAACACGTCTATGGTCATGTATGGAGCCTAAATCTATGGTCTGAGGGGAAAAGAAACCGCTACGAGAGTATAAAGATCCACTTACTAGTGAGTACGGTACGCAGCATACTCCCCATCTATATTACCTCTGCACGGATGGTGATCCATAGAAAAGAAACCTTGATACACGGGGTCTCCCAACTAACCTTGTGAGTTCGGTACGACTCTAGTCACCACTTCTATCCATCTCATTGATGTGGTATAATTTGATAATCACCTGACACCCATTTTCTTTGTATCTTTATTTTATACCTATCACATCAAAAATTGAATGATCATCACCCTACAACTGGAGTCAAGCGCCATCATTGTTGTTTTCCAAAAGCACAGTATTCTTCAAAGGAGGTGTTTCCAGTGACCCTCCATCAACTTTGAGGCAGCACGGACTTCTTTATTGCGCCTTGGTACTTTCTATTTTTTGTTTGTTCGGTAGAGAATGTTTCCCAGCAGCTCTGATTTTTTTGTAATTCTCAACCAAAGCAGCCAGGGAGCAATCTCTACCAGCCTCACAAGCAACTCCGGAGGCTCCAGCAAACCCCTACTCAAAGGCCCCTAGAATTTTGGACCCTAAGGCAGCTGCCCAGTAAGCCCATGGTTAAGATGGCCCTGTTTTCCCTATGCTGATGCTCTTTCTTTGGTTGAAACTGAAACTTCACCCAGGATGATCACATTTGAACCTTTTAGGAGCGGGGTGTCTAGATCAGCTGCCTCCACTACAGTACCGGTCAACCCTCTAAAAATATATATATGCTAGTTATAGCAGGAGGAAAAATAGATGAAAACCCAGATTTGGTGACTCCAGGATGATTTGTGAAAGATTGTGAACTAATTTCCTTAAAAAGAGATGAGTCCCCTGATATTAGTTAGCAGTCCACTTGATTATTTAAATATTTTATAAATATTTTTGTGACTGGACTTCTTATCATAATATGGGGTGTCACTAATATGGGAGCACCCAGTGTGGACATAACTCATGTTTTCTGGAGCGCAATACTGAAATGAACATAATTCAATAAATATCATTATCCACTAAAACATATATAGTATTTAGCTTTATCTAATCTCAGAGAAAAGGAGCACAAGATTTTAACTACAAAAACTAAACTTTAAAATGTGTTTTCTTCTTATTCATGGTGGACCTTTTTTATTTTTTACTCTCAGGTGTCCCATTAACAGTATGCACAAAAGATAGCTGTGTGCCAAAGGAGACGTATTCCCTATGTAGAGTCACAAATCTACAGGTACCTTCTCTGTATGGCTTAAACTATAAATGGATGAACATTACACACATATGCGTCTTGTTCAAGACTCTTGCTGCCGATATTCAAGAAACACAAATATTACTTTTATTGAACAGTTCAATTTAAAAATACAGTATGGGTGGCATTTCTCAAGTAAGTGTTTTTGCAATGATATCAATCATTTTGTTCTGGTTTTAAGGTTTTTTTTTCTATTAAAGGATGTAAAAGTACATTCAGAATGAAATGTCTTTTTAACACAGGTTCTCAAACTTGGTCCTCAGGACCCCATACAGTACATGTTTTGCATGACTCCTCACAGAATCACAAGTGAAATATTTAGCTGAAACTGTGAATGTTTTAAAATGTGTCTGTGAGTAATAAATTCTTATGTACATTTGCTGGGTAACCTCGAAAATGTGAGATGATGGGGATCCTGAGAAACGAGTTTGAGATCCACTGCATTATAACTTTTGCCAACTTTTCATCTCTAAAGATGAAGATGTCATCAATAAAATCTGTCCTCTGAACTTATCAATAATCTAGTTCAACACAAGTAATATGAATCCTACATTAAGAGAAACTTCCAGGAACAGAGCATTTTGTCTCTCCTGGAATGGGTCATGTTGGGAGGTAGGCTTATACCTTCAGGGAGTTGCAGCTAGTACATTTTTTGTGTGTTTATATTTCAAATTTCTTCACCAATTTTTAGCTAATCTCCAGTGCATTGGTGAGTTTTGCATTACATTATTGCTATATTGAAAAAAAAATTTTTAATCAATCAATGTATTTGCAGCATCTGTATTTCAATATGACTTGTTCTGTATGTAAAGTAATTAGTTTTTTTCTCAGAATCAATCCTGAAGGCACATTGTATTTTTAATCTTTTCCATGAGTTAGAGCAGGGGTGGGGAATCTTTTTTGTGCCAAGGGCTGTTTGTATGGGGAAAAAATCATTCGGGGGCCATATGTAAAAATTACAAATTGTCGTGCTGCAGCCGTCTCACCCTTCAGCAGCTGCCGCTGAACAGGACTGACAGTCTCCGGATGCTGCTGATTAAGTGGAACTACCGACCTCTCGCGAGAATTCCCATGTACTCCACTCAGACCAGCTACGGGGGCCGCACATGGCCCCAGGGCCTGAGGTTCGCCACCCCTGAGTTAGAGCTTAACAAACTATAGGTATTACCAGCATGTATTTCAATATAGTATTAATCTGCATGTCTCAGTCCTTAATGTAAAATATAAACAATTGTATTGCATAATATACAAATGTCACAAAAAAATCCAAAGAAAATTATTTACTTGAATCAGATTGAGTACATTCTGAGAATTATGTTATTTAGATTCTTTGATTTTAATGCATGGTAAATCTTAAATCATATATTAAAACACAACAAACACAATTGTAGTTTCCCCTCTTTCTGTGCAGAATATAAAAAAAAATTGAAATTGGAAAAAAAAAATTTGTCTAGGGATGTAATAATTTTTTTTTTGCTAAAAACTTACTGGGGACATCTGTAACAGCACTACTGGGGATATGATATGTAACTGGCACTATATAAGTGCAAGAAAATGATTGCTTGGCATTCAAAGTCAGTGTCTGAGATAGTACACAAATTTTGTTTCATGTTTTGAAACCTTGTTTTTTGAACAAATAAAATATATTTGTGTGTATTTCATGTGTTTGATGTGTTTATACAGCATAAATGCAAGATACTTCAAAATACATAATTGAAATATTAAAATATTCCGAAATACGGAATAATCCATTATCCAAACTTCTCCTGGTCCCGAGCATTTTGGATACTCAACCTGTATCTAATATTTAACAAATGTCTAACTTAAGTTTGCCTTCACAAAATATCCTTCATTAAATATGTGCATTTAACATATTTGCATTTAACATGTGGTTATTGAATCTTTTGGTGTTATTGAAAAACACAATTCAAAAAGTTCTTCCCACTGCATCACTTTATGTTTTACATTAAAAATATGTAAAGACTTTCAAATGTTTGTGCCCATTATGAAAACTGGAGTAAATTGGCACACATAAACATATATATTTTAAAAAATACATAATACCGCTGCAGATTTAGCTGGTCTTAGAAATTAGATTTGTGCTTTATTTAATCTTGTCAATTTGTCTTTTTTAGGTTATTTTTCTTTTTTTGTGTGTTACTGCCACTATTAGAATTTTAACAGTTTAACTATTTCAGCACTGATTTTCTGCAGCATATACTTTATAATACAGTAGCTTGGTTGATTTTTTTTAGCTTCTAAATATCAGAAACAGAGCACTTCACCCTATTGAGGCAACAGTCTCAGGAACCTAGCAATTCTTACCGTTAAATGCAGAAGCTCCCACTTTTCTTATTACTTTAGATTTTGCTATGGGGCTTAACAATTTCAGATTATGGGGTAAATGTACTAAAGATTCTAAAAATAAAAACTGGTGATGTTGCCCAAAACAACCAATCAGAATCTGTCAAAAAAAAAAAAATGATATCCATGTATACCATTTGGATGTCCTCAGGTTAGAGCCTCTAGGTGAAATTTTCCACCAAATACCATCTACAGAGGACTTTTCAGTGTTTTCCCATATTGCCCCACCTTACTCCCCCCAGTGACCCTTGGGGGACACCACATCATCAGTGAGGCCAAATTGGGCCAAGTTGGGGTCTCAAACACCATTATATAGTGGTTCTCCTTCAGTCTCTACCACTTGGATGCCCCAGAGTGAGAGCTTTTAGGTTAAATTCTCCACCAATACCATCTAAAGAGGACCTTCCCACTGTTTGCCCATATCTCCCCACCTCACATCCTCCAGTGGCTTTTTGGGGGACATCACGTCATCAGTGAGGTCACATTGGGCCAAGTTGGGGTCTCAAAACACTTTGATCCCTACACAGATTCCTCCAGCGGCATCGACTCAGTATACCGTACAAATAGAGAGGACCTGTGTTACTCCATTCTTCTACCATCCAAAAACAACGATTTGCTTTCCAGTCCCCTTGGTAATGTGCACTTACCTCATTCTATTCTCCACAGAGAAATTAACATCCACGATCTTATCCAATCCTGAGAGTGATCTTATCATTGAGTTTTTAATAGTATTCCAATATTGTCATTGTACTGCTTATGTATATGTTTTAAACAATTTATATATAAAACATTATTAGTATTAGTATTATTATTGTGTAGTGTGTTTTCATTGTAGACAAGCGCTGCTATATTTGTATATAAGAATATATCAAATACAATCTAGTAATTAGATCATATCGATATCAAATTGAATGCAAAAGTACAGATCTAATGCCAAATTGAATGGAAGAATTTAATGTCAAATATAATGGAAAATCGAAATGAACATCGAATCTAAAGCAAATCGAAGCCTGTGTACACACGTTACTGCATGTTTAAGCTCAAAATTTAAAAGTCCAATGCTTTTAATGGCAAAACATGAAATTGTCAAATATTGGAGACAGCTAAAAAATCAGGCCGCATTTACAATAACAGATAATAAAATTATCATAGAAGCGTATACAGTATATATGTGTGTGTGTGTGTGTGTGTGTGTGTGTGTGTTACTTTAAAACTAACTGGTGTCACCTTTTTTTTAAATATAATTATACAAAAATGAATTAATAATAACTTCTAATATTTCCCTTGAAGGACTCCCTTTCTAACACAAAGGAAGACGTGAATGAAACCATTGTGACGGAATTTATCTTAATTGCTTTTTCTAGCTTGCAGCGCTTGCAGATTCTACTTTTTGCTGCCATTTTGGTGGCATACATAGTCTGTGTTGCCGGAAACATTTTCATCATTGTTATGGTCATCGCTTCACCATTGCTACATACTCCAATGTATTATTTTATATGTACCTTTGCAGTTTTGGAAATCATGTTTGTGTCAGATACCATTCCCAATCTTCTCGCTAACTTAATTTCAGGGAACAAGAAAATATCACTGATTGGATGTTTCATACAGATGTATGCCTTCAATGGTTTAGGAATTACAGAATGTTATCTCTTGGCCGTCATGTCCTTCGATCGACACTTAGCAATTAATAATCCTTTGCACTATTCAACTATTATGAGAAGGGTCATTTATATTGAGCTAGCTGTAGCTCCTTGGATTGTTGGTTTTTCCATCTCTGCTATGACTGCCATTTCCACAGCTCGTTTGAAATTCTGCGGACCAAACAAGCTTGACCATTTTGTCTGTGATTTGGCTCCATTGCAAAAACTGGCATGTTCCAATCCCTTCGTCAGTAGAGTGGCCACACTCTTAGCAGCTGTCCTTGCTACAGTTATCCCATTCATTGTTATTATAGTTTTTTACATTCACATCATCAACACAATCTTCAAAATTAAGAGTTCTGAAGGCAAGCAAAAAGCCTTCTCCACATGCTCCTCCCATCTTATTGTAGCCAGCATGTATTATGGGACAGCCAGCATTGTATACGTCAGGCCTGATGGCAGCCAATATGATAAATTCCTGGCACTTATGTACACCGTTATAACTCCTCTGTTGAACCCATTTATTTATACTTTGAGGAACAAGGATGTGAAGTCAGCAGTAAGAAAAACAAGATTATTGAAACGTGTCCTTGACTCATATCCCAACTAACCAAGTTTTGCTGTATGCTCTTTTTAAGAATATGGGGGATATTCAATCTTTCTGCACTCGTCTATTCAAAGCTGTCATTAACGACAGCATTGAAGGTTGTCAGATCTGACAGTTTTTAAAGTCGGATCTGTTTAGTTGGAAACGGCTGTGGATTGGCGAATTCACGGTTGTTTTTTGTCAATCCACAGCTGTATTCGCTAATGCACAAATCTTCCGACACTCAGAACATTGAATTCCTACTGTCGAGTTACAGTTGGATCAGTTGAAAACGGCCCAAGAGTCTGACTGTTCTGGCAGTCAGAATCCTGGATGTTTGCTTATCAACATAGTCTGAATATATTGCAAAGTGGCTTCACTTCAAATATTTAAACTAATACAAGTTTAATTCAAATTAAATCTTAAAATCTGTACCATGTTCAATAAAAACATCCATTGTTCCATTTGAGTTCTTATCTTCAAAATAATATATTTAATCAAAGTAATTTTTCAGAATATTCTTATTTGTAAATGACTACCATTGATATTGATAGCTCACAATAGGGCAGATCTATTAAGTCTGCTGAAGAGATAAATTGGAGTAAACGTAGAGAAACAGTGGACGGAGATAACACACCAGCCAATCAATTCCCAACTGTCATTTTAAAATGTTATGATAATTTTGTAATTTAATTTTTGATTAATTTATGTAAAATAAAATAGAAGGATTATGGGTACTTGTGCAGTTTCACTGCGGCACTTTATGCTACGCTCTCAGCGTAGCGCAACGGCAGCCTAGCATAGTCGGCGTAGAGTCCCCGCAGCAGCCTTGCATAGTGAGCGTAGTGTCCCTGTCAGGCAGCGTAGTCACCTTACTGTCCCTGCGAGCTGCAGCTCTGTCCCTGGCAAGCCTAGTGAGCGCCTCTCACACAGCGCTGGTAACCGCCAGATCCCCTGCGCTAGCGGACGCCGGTGGAGAGGCGATCATGCGGGCGCCGGCAGAGAGGCGCTCCATCTGCATGAGACGCATGAGCGTCTTATACTATTGTGCGTCCCAGTAATTTGTGCGGCAAGGTATGGCAACCCGCTTCAGGGAGACGGTCAGGGTTCAGGATTCGGTAACACGTGCGTCTCGTGCACAAATGCAGCAAGTCACTGAGCCTGAGGGGACGCGGAATACTTTCCATGCTTTGGGCTCATTTTACACATCCCCTCGCGGGGCTCAGTGGCTCCCTGCGCTCGCCGCACTTTATAAAATAAACTCCATGCCGACGTGGATAGTGGGGGTATGAACAGGTTGGGAGGATGCTTAACGCATCCTCTCCTCACGCTTCAGGCTGATGTGGATAGTGGGGGTGTTTCAGAAACACATTCACACCTGTAATGTCAGGCAGGTTGAAATTGCTCAATGGTTCTCACAAAATGTAATAAGCCATGACACAACGCTGACTGACTACGCTAACTCCGGTTAGGTGTGAACATACACACAGTCGAAGACATAAGCTGACTATGCTGACTACGCACTGACTATGCTGACTACGGGAAAACAATGCTGATGCTGACAGGGACGCTGACTACACTATCTACGCTGACTACGCTGGCCGCGGGAATGCTGATGCTGACAGCTGATGATGTAAGTGGTGCCGGATTATGTGCATAGTTGGCTCGGCTGTGTTCTAAGTTGCAAGTGGTGAGTGCTAGGCCCATTAGGGGTGATCTGGGTAACTATAGGTGGATTCCAGAGTGACAGGTTTAACAGAAAACATTGCGCCGTGGGCAGCAACTGTGGGGGCAGTATAAGACGTGTCGCCAAACACTTTAACTGGATACACAAATGCAAAAGAATAAAACCACCTATGGTTGCGCCGACTATATAGAGAGATGGAATTTAACAAACCCTCACAAAAAGGCTCACCAGTAGGTTCTCTGTGGTAGTGGTGGCAGCTCCAAGTATAGCCAATATGGTCAGACCCATATTGTGACCATATTGGCTACTGTCAGATTTGGAGTCTGGAATTGTACGTACAGTATGTATATTTGATGTATATAATCACATAGTCGGCGCAAACACAGGTGGTTTTATTATTTTGCATTAGAGTGACAGGTTTGTTTCGTGTCTCAAGTGATGTTTTTTAGGCCCGATAGTGATGGATGCTAGGTTGGTGAAGGGTGGTCTGAATAGCAAATCAAGATAAAGACCTGAGGTCAAAGGTCGAAACGCATTCGTGACTGACAGGATAAGGAAGTGCAGAAGGACGCTCTTACCGTATGAGGATTGGGATTCCAGCAAGCCTGCCCGGGAAGCAGTCTGGTATACACCACCTACCCAAGCCCTTTTTGAACTGTTTCACTTTAGCTGTTCAACTGTGACACCCCAGAATTGGGGGTATCTCTTACTTGCCCAGCATTCACATTGGTGGCCAGCGTGGCCCTACTTACACAAAACCACAGGGGGTTGCTAGGCAACCGCCCTGCAGCAGTATTCTACACAGGACTTAAAAGGACGGAGGGCACTAGGACCCAGCACTTACCCAAGGTGCTGGGACAGAGCCGAGAAAAGGGTGCCTGGTGATTGGTGTAGAAAGGGCGCGAAGCTAGAAAGGAAGGAGGGTGAGAGGTCGCAGAACAGCAAGGAAAGTGCGCAGGGTGTAGCAGTTGTGAGGAGTAAGCAGAGGACGTGCTGGGAGAGAGCCGACTGAGACAGAGGCTGGGTGCGCAGCAGCACATTGCCCAGCCAGAGCCGCGACTGCCGATGCAAGTGTCGGGCGGTGATTGACAGCCAGGAGCCGGGACGCGCGCGGCTCTGAAGATGAAGAGAGAGGCCAAGTGCGGCAGCAGCTGACGTCCATCAGCAGAGAAGCCGGCAGCTACGGAGCGGCGGTGAGTGACAGCGGAGAGCGCAGAGACGCTGCGGGCAGAAGAGGCTGATTGAGACCCGGCAGAGAGAGTCCTGGCGAGCAGCGGCGTGGTGAGCAAGGGGAAGACTGAGCGGAGGAGTCCCTTCACCCCCAGTGACCAGCAGCAGACAGCGTTCACCCCTCCAGCCGGCTGTGAGTGACAGGCCAGCCTAGCAAGGCAGACAGAGTCATCTTACTCCCAGGTCTTGGGAGTTAGGGAGAGGAGGCCGCTACGTGAGCCCAGCAGTGTACAGCCAACGGCAGGCGCCGCAGCAAATAGTAAGTGCTGCACCGCAGCTCCACCCTGGGTCACCCCCAACTGTCCCTGACCCTACACGAGCCCTAACGCCACACACCTGCCAGCAGAAGTGACCCCAGCAGGGACAATCTCTCAGGACCTGAGCAGGCCAGGAAGATAGAGGCTCACACTCCCTCTTCTTGCCAGAAGTCTTAACAGTAGCCACCAGGCATTGATTGCCAGTCACAGAGACTCTCGACTTGGCCCTCGTAGTCTCCCCAATAGGGCCCAGAGACTGCCACTAGAACTGCTGAGTCCCATTGTGTTCCCTTGTACCTCCCAGAACGGCCCCTGCGCTGTGGAGCAACAAGCTACAGCACAAGCCTTGAAGACCAGTAGGTCTAGAGCACCATCTTGTGGTGCAACCAAGAAAGGGCAATCACTTTGTCAGCTCTTGTCAAAGGATAGTCCTGCATTTATCCCTTTTAATCGGAATCTCGCCCCCAGCACGTTGGACTCTCCACCGCTGTGAAGGATTGTTGCTTCAAATTCGCTATACATTGTGCAGAACTATCAGAGGCCTCCAACGAACTCACAGGTCTGTCTTAGAGACAGTGGGTGTTCATAGGAACTGGGTACCCAGTAGCGTAATATCATGTACAGTAAAGTAGTACTAAGGTGTTGTTTTAAATTGCACATAACTAATGTGTATAGTTTAATGTGATTGCCAAGTATTGTATGTTTCTACCAAGTGATAACTTTGTTTGATTGCATTATCCAGACGTGCCTTGTGTTAATACGGTGAACTTGCTGTGTTACAAATGGTGCACCCCTTTCAGTGCTATCTATGCCTTAGGTAGCCCTGCCTGCTACCCAACCTCAAGTATCCTATTTAATCCCAAATAAATTCTGTTGCACCATTTCCTTGGTCTGGTTCTTGTCCTGCGTCCATCAAGACAAGAAGAAGAGTAGACGGCGATCCTCCCAGAGTGCAAGGTAAAGGGGTTACTGGCCTTTTTGTTCCGGTTCACCACATCTAACTTTGGCGTCCACGAACAGGACCGGAAAATGTCGGAAGCCGGTACTCCAACACCATCACCCCGCAGACGTCTCCCACCACTACCGGAAGACAAAGAACCGCCGAAGGCAGCGGCGGCACAGATCACGATGCCCTACTACTTCGGGGCCACGTGGCTCCTCACATTCTCAGGAGATACGCGGACGAAAGGCACAAGCACTTTTAAGGCATTCAAGGACCGCATGAATTCGACGTTCACCCTTTACCAACTGAACGAACAGCAAAGCAAAGAAGTATTGCTGGCGCAACTGAGAGGGTCCGCCCTGAGAGAAGTCAAATCATGGTCAGAAGGCGACAAGGAGACGGCGGACAAGATATTGAAAAAACTGGCAAAGATCTTCGATGCCAAAACTGTGCCAGTGCTGAAGAGCAGGTTATATGCCAGGAAGCAGAAACAGGGAGAATCACTGCGTGATTTCGCACTGGCATTACATGAGGCCATGAAGGCAGTACAAGCCGCAGACCCGAGAGAAGTACAACTAGCAAATGAAATGCTGATAGACCTCTTCGTAGAAGGGGCAAGAGAAGAGACCACTCGCGCCCAACTCCGAATGATAAAGCGGCAAGAACAAGGCTGCACATTTAAAGAACTCAAGGAATCGGCACTGCAAGTGCTGGAAAAAGTCCAGAATGAGGAGCCGGAAGAAGGTGCTATGGCGGAAGAAGAAGAGACTGAGGATCACTGTGAAGCCAGACGCCAGGGACCTGGTAGTGTAAAGAAGAGAACAGTACTTCAAGAGGCGCAATCGCCAGCAGGCCTAGACCCACTGTCCGCCATTAACAGCAAGCTCACAGAACTGGCCCTAAACATCGCCAGAATGGGACAAAGGCTGGAGCAGAGCGAAGCCAGACATAATGAGTGGCGCCCGCGAAGGGAGAGAGGAAGCCGACCACGTTGGAGCACGCCCAGAGAATCGGGAGGAGGCTCAATCGATCAGTTCGATGAAGAAGGTATGCCGATATGCCAAAGATGCCAACAGAGCAGACATATTGAAGGAAGTTGTCATCAGAATACTTTAAACGAGGAGGCCCCGAGGAGGAGGACCGACCCTCGGGAAGAGACCCACTACAAGGTCCGCAGAAACAAAACTGGTGGCCCTGCTCCATACAAGATCCATCGATCAGTCCGCCAGAGCTCATGCAAAGTCAGACCACGGCGAGAAGACCACGTGACACGGAGGATCGACGAGTCAGAACAAGAAGAGTGACTGGCCAGGTATCGTGGTTCAGTGTGGCACGTGGCTATGGCTTCATAAGGGCAGACAACAAGAAGACCGTATACGTGCACTACACCGGTATCCAGAAGACCCCCAGGAACAAATACTTCCGAAGCCTAGAAAAAGGAGAACGGGTTGAATTCGAAGTGACCAATGGGAGGAGAGGTGTCAAGGCAACCAACGTAACAGGCCCCGGTGGCGCTGCAGTAAGAGGCAACAGATATGCAACTATCCATAGTCAACATCGACGCTTCATGCACCGGCCATATGGTCAGCACCACCTGAAGAGGAGAAGATCGCAGGATGTTTGTGGCGAGATTGACCGGCCCATCCGTAACCACCCCCGGCCTGACCAGATGCCACGATCACCAGAACCCATTAGGCCACCGCCTCAACCTAATTTCCCTGTGGAGACCCCAAAAGAAGCGGAGAAGGCCAAAGCCCAGTTGAAAGAAGTGAGGTCAGGAACCGAACACAGGTACCCCTCTAGAATGGTAGATACGGGTGACCAGACCGCAGCTCTACAGCAGACAGGTGCCAGTACTGCCGAACGGAAGAGATGCCTCGAAGTGGTGGCTCACATGACCATGGCAAAGAAAATAGAGCCGTTGAAACTTGAAAGCCCAAAGGCAACTGTGCCACCGCCTAAACCAAAGGTCACTACGGAAATCACCAACACAGCTGAAAAGGCCGAAACCCGCCCCATGGAAGAGAAAACTGGTACAGACCAGGAGTACACGACAATTACAGGAGAAGAATTTGTGTGCATGATACAACAGGCCATCAACAGGTCCAGAAAGAGTGGAAAAGGGACCCCACGTGCTCATTGCAGACCGCATGCTGTGGTCTAAGGTGCAGTTGAAGGACCGCTTCGACAGCTAGTAGGTCTGAGCGGTACATGAAAAGGGTGTTACCAGCCGATATAGAATGTAAATATTTAACTGCAAATCCTTTGTAGATTGTATGTACGTAAATTTGTGTACAGTATTAAGATTTATGTAATATGTGATGTTGTCCGTGGCCCAATTAAGAAAGGACATTACGGACCTTATATTTATGTTCGGGACTTTATCCAGGACTTTTGCTAACCTTGCAAGTGGATGCCCGAGGACTGGCATCATTCGAGCAGGGGGACATGTGACACCCCAGAATCGGGGGTATCTCTTACTTGCCCAGAATTCACATTGGTGGCCAGCGTGGCCCTACTTACACAAAACCACAGGGGGTTGCTAGGCAACCGCCCTGCAGCAGTATTCTACACAGGACTTAAAAGGACGGAGGGCACTAGGACCCAGCACTTACCCAAGGTGCTGGGACAGAGCCGAGAAAAGGGTGCCTGGTGATTGGTGTAGAAAGGGCGCGAAGCTAGAAAGGAAGGAGGGTGAGAGGTCGCAGAACAGCAAGGAAAGTGCGCAGGGTGTAGCAGTTGTGAGGAGTAAGCAGAGGACGTGCTGGGAGAGAGCCGACTGAGACAGAGGCTGGGTGCGCAGCAGCACATTGCCCAGCCAGAGCCGCGACCGCCGATGCAAGTGTCGGGCGGTGATTGACAGCCAGGAGCCGGGACGCGCGCGGCTCTGAAGATGAAGAGAGAGGCCAAGTGCGGCAGCAGCTGACGTCCATCAGCAGAGAAGCCGGCAGCTACGGAGCGGCGGTGAGTGACAGCGGAGAGCGCAGAGACGCTGCGGGCAGAAGAGGCTGATTGAGACCCGGCAGAGAGAGTCCTGGCGAGCAGCGGCGTGGTGAGCAAGGGGAAGACTGAGCGGAGGAGTCCCTTCACCCCCAGTGACCAGCAGCAGAGTGCAGGAACCAGCGTTCACCCCTCCAGCCGGCTGTGAGTGACAGGCCAGCCTAGCAAGGCAGACAGAGTCATCTTACTCCCAGGTCTTGGGAGTTAGGGAGAGGAGGCCGCTACGTGAGCCCAGCAGTGTACAGCCAATGGCAGGCGCCGCAGCAAATAGTAAGTGCTGCACCGCAGCTCCACCCTGGGTCACCCCCAACTGTCCCTGACCCTACACGAGCCCTAACGCCACACACCTGCCAGCAGAAGTGACCCCAGCAGGGACAATCTCTCAGGACCTGAGCAGGCCAGGAAGATAGAGGCTCACACTCCCTCTTCTTGCCAGAAGTCTTAACAGTAGCCACCAGGCATTGATTGCCAGTCACAGAGACTCTCGACTTGGCCCTCGTAGTCTCCCCAATAGGGCCCAGAGACTGCCACTAGAACTGCTGAGTCCCATTGTGTTCCCTTGTACCTCCCAGAACGGCCCCTGCGCTGCGGAGCAACAAGCTACAGCACAAGCCTTGAAGACCAGTAGGTCTAGAGCACCATCTTGTGGTGCAACCAAGAAAGGGCAATCACTTTGTCAGCTCTTGTCAAAGGATAGTCCTGCATTTATCCCTTTTAATCGGAATCTCGCCCCCAGCCCGTTGGACTCTCCACCGCTGTGAAGGATTGTTGCTTCAAATTCGCTATACATTGTGCAGAACTATCAGAGGCCTCCAACGAACTCACAGGTCTGTCTTAGAGACAGTGGGTGTTCATAGGAACTGGGTACCCAGTAGCGTAATATCATGTACAGTAAAGTAGTACTAAGGTGTTGTTTTAAATTTCACATAACTAATGCGTATAGTTTAATGTGATTGCCAAGTATTGTATGTTTCTACCAAGTGATAACTTTGTTTGATTGCATTATCCAGACGTGCCTTGTGTTAATACTGTGAACTTGCTGTGTTACAAATGGTGCACCCCTTTCAGTGCTATCTATGCCTTAGGTAGCCCTGCCTGCTACCCAACCTCAAGTATCCTATTTAATCCCAAATAAATTCTGTTGCACCATTTCCTTGGTCTGGTTCTTGTCCTGCGTCCATCAAGACAAGAAGAAGAGTAGACGGCGATCCTCCCAGAGTGCAAGGTAAAGGGGTTACTGGCTTTTTTGTTCCGGTTCACCACACAACTACATATGGTAAACACACTCTTTGCACTTTATCTGCCTGTGGAAGATTTGTATTATTGCATTTTGCACTTTATCCTGCCTATGAAAAAACTGGAAAAATCTGTATGAAAGATGTTATGAATTTTTTTTATGTGTTAAATTAAACGGTATTATACTATGTCATTTTCCTCTCTCCTTTCAATTTTCCATATATGTTTGAATTTATTGTGGAACGGTGGAAAAAAAGGACAGAGGATCTATTTCAAGCCGTGAGGCCCAAAAGGAGAGTTATAAGTATATCTATATATTTTATACTAGCGCTGGTGAAGGGTTATCCACTTTGTTTGTTAATAAATAATATAAGAATATTTTGGAAAAGGACAAAACTGGAATCTCTCTTTCCACCATCTCCTGGTTTGTCCTTCGATAGACTGCCTCTCTCTCTCTCTCTCTCGTCTCTCTCTCTCGTCTCTCTCTCTCTTGTTTCTCTCCCTGTCTCCTCTTAAATTTCTTCTACCAGCTCCCATCTCGCTTCATGAACCTGTCCATAATCTTTTTAGGTACTTGTGTATTATAGCGGCACGCCCGATGTGCATCACGCGATGTTTTCATCGCGTCGCATCGCATGGCATGCCATGCGATGCGACGCGATTTTTGCCCCCTATGCGATGAAAGATCGTATAAGCACCATAAAGGGTGCTTTTAAGCACCCTAATGGGTGCATACAATGTGAAATGCACCCCCACGCCACCCCCCCCCCCCCACTATAAACGTGAACCCAAAGCGTGGCGAGCGCAGCGAGCCCGCGAGGGGCGGCGGTACGTGTCCTCCGACCTTTTCATACCCCCACTATCCACGTCGGCGTGGAGTTGAGAATAGAAAGTGTGGCGAGCGCAGCGAGGGGACGCGGATACCTTCACAGGTATCGGAGTCCCCTCGAGGGCTTCACAGGTATCCGCGTCTGCTCGCCACACTTCGGGCTCGGTGGCTCGCTGCACTCGCCACACTTTCTATTCTCAACTCCACGCCGACGTGGATAGTGGGGGTATGAAAAGGTTGGATGACGCGTACCGCCACGCTTCGGGTTCACGTTTATAGTGGGGGGGCGTGGGGGGGGCGTGGGGGTGCATTTCACATTGTAAGCACCCATTAGGGTGCTTATACAATGTTTAATCGCGTCGCATCGCATTGTATGGCATTGTATGGCCATGTACAATGTCATACAATATAAAAATTTAATGACATTGTACGATATTGCGTTGCATCGCATACCATCGTATGCCTTATGGTATGCGATGCGATGGGCGCCGCCAAAATACACAAGTACCTCTTTTTATTCTATCTATTGTTGGATCACTGTGGCTTCTCTCTACCAGGGCAGGATGTACAAACATCAGCTTCTTTTCGCATTGGTGCTGTAGAAGGATCAGATCAGATACCTTCCTCCGTACTAAGAAGCTGAGCCCCTGGAAGTCCAGGAACCAGCAGACATCACAAAGGCTGCTCGTTGTATACTAATCACATGTTTAAGTACATATGTGATTAGTTGCAGTGTGATGTGTGGCAGAATGTATCGCAAGATGTTGGTACATCCTACCCTATGAATTGCAACTCAAATCTCTAACAGTGCCGGATGTTAACCACCAGCTCACCCTAAAAGGAAAGTATAGATCTAGTGATGACATTCAGGGAGGAATCTGCTCATCTCCAGCCTCCATCACCAGCAGCAGCTCTTCCAGCAGCAGGTAGAGCTGCTGCTGATGTCGAAGGCTGGAGATGAGCAGAGTTAGTCCCCACACTGCTTGAGAGGAGGCTCCAGTTCTGTCCCCACTGCAGAAGTGTAGTCAGGACCTGCACTGCTGCTGCTGGCTTATGGTCATGTTAGGGAAGAAGGCACAAACACATCAGGCACAGCCAGGGGCATGGATGACAGGATATAGGTGTGGGAGGAGGTTTAAAGCTGCCTAGGACTAACTGTGGACATGGTTTGTCACTATTGGCAATGCCAACATGATGGGTTTGTTCATCTCTTTACTGAGTCAAAAAAAGATCTCTGCCATTTACGTCTATTACATTTTATAAATTGAAGAAAATTCAGATGTCCCAGGCAGCAGTAGATATAAAATGAATAAACAAATACAAAATTTCTAGTATTATACAAATACTTAAATAATATCCCTCAAAATGTAAATGCTCAAAGCCTATTGCTGGGTGCCTTCCCATGGGGACAGCCTCCCTTTCACCAAAGAAGTGCATAACAAGTGAAATAAGTACTTTCAATAATCACCCTTGACCAATCTCCTTGTGTGCTTTAAGGCATTGCCTGCCTTTAGTCCCCATTTGCGGTGACATCATCACACTGGCTGGGCAAGCGGTCATGTGGCCAATAACAGCAGGGCTGCCGCTAGAAATTGTGGGGCTGGGGACTGATTTCTAGAAGGAGTGGCCCGGGCCCTCAGAGAAGCAGGGTTTGGGACAGCTGTAACCACAGCACCCCCGTGTTAGTGGCCCTGACTAACAGCAACAATAATACAGACACAAGATCGTATTAGTTTTGCAATTAAAAATAGTGGAAAAAAGTGATAAACAAGAATCAATAAACATTGTGAAATTAAAGTGCATAGTACAATATCAAATATAAAAACCATAATGTGCACATGAACCATATTTTAACATTTAAATTAAGCTGTCCTATATTGTATATTGTCCTATATTGACATCTAGTGGCAAAAATGTAGATAAATTATTTGTTAATAGAATCTGAATATAGATACTGTACAATAAGTGGCATAAGCTCATCCCAGTTGCCTGGAGGCAAGAAAACAGTTGCCACCCCCCATCCTTATATAGATAAACATATGTATGCATGTACACACATACACACACATACTTTACTGCTAGAGCTATCAGTTCCTGCTATTAGTTTCTGCATAGTAAGCCAGCAGATTCTAAACATCTCCATTCATAAGCAATAGCAATTTAATCGCTGAAAACAAGCAACGTTTCAATGCTCAAGGCATTTTCATCAGGCTAACAAACATTAAAACCATCTCTTACGTTAAATGTACCCGTGTGGACACCAGCTGTTAGCAGGACCACACGCCCGTGCAGCGCCACATAATGAGTGACGTCATCCCGCTGCTACAGACCACAGTGCCCGTGTGACTGCTCACAAGTGACACCATCACCTAGCAACAGACATAAACAAATAATAATAGTATAGTACTATCCGCAGTAATAAATAATCATAAGCAACAACAAATAATAAGATAATAAAGAACGAAATAATATATATAAACACACAAGCATACTGAATTGTGATGCTGCTATGGAAATATACATTTTCCACAAAAAAATGAAAATATAATAAGATATTACCAAATACAGGCTGATATGTTTTAACACTTCAATGCAATAGTACATTTAAACCTGAAAACTCATTGAATCCATTCGGGAGCAGCGTACCTAACCGCAAGAACCACATCGCTTCACAGCGCAACAAAAGTAAACCCCGATCACTCCCTCTCAGGTATTTTGGGATATGGTCGATAATACGATACTTCGACTGTGAAATAGTATGTGACGTTGTCACAAAGGGACATGCGACTTTATGTTCGCTGGTACCTGTAGAGATAGCCGCTTTAATAGCTGACCGGTGGGCCGCCATACGCGCTCTTTAAAAGAGTGTTCTGTCTTTCCAATGCATGTGAGCCCACAGGGGAATATGATCTGATAACCTACAAATTTTGTATTGCATGTTAATGTATGGTTAATATACATAGTTTTACCTAACTGTGGATGTGGAAAGGTAGCACTCGAGATAAGGAACCGGCATGTTGTACAAGTATAACGTATACAGCAGTTATTGATTTTTCTCTGGTTTACATTTAGTGAGATATCCGTCTTCACAAATTTGCCCCTCAGATTGCGGGGCCGCTTGTAACAGAACAGTAGATTGGTATTTTGTAAACCCAAATCAGGGTCACATTGGACCATACCCCACGATTTTTATAGACTAAATTGAATACCTCGATTATAGGTGGTAACCCATGGCAACCTATTTGAAGGTAATTTATCATTTTTTTGTGGGGTTAACAAATCACTTCTGTCAAAGCAAATACTTTAGCTTTGACAGGTTGGAGTACAGATTGAGGATAACCTCTGGCCTCGAATCATTTTACCACAGCATCAATTTGAACTACAGCATTAGCAGTGTCCGAATGAATGCGTTTAGTCTGTAATAATTGCAAAAAATAAATAATCTACACATATATATATATATATATATATATATATGTCTGTTCGCGCTGGCCGGCACTCTGAATGCTGTGCTGCGTTGCTTGCCCGGTGCCTTCCAAAGTTTCCCCTCGGGTGGGGGGGAGAGAATATAGCGTGGTATGGTCGGCGGCACTCCCAGACTGGGAAATAAAGAACAACGATATGCCCAAATGTGGATCAACGTTTCAGTGCCCGTGCACTTTTATCAAGATCAGCAGAGTGAATAAAAAACAGTGAAACTTACCACTCTAAATAGACAGTGAACACATCATGGGGAGTCAGCTGCTTCCGGACGCCTTCACAAGATCCGGCGCTCGGTTACTGCGTCATCGCCAGTACACAAACACGTTGCTAAGCAACCACATCGTAATAATTAGTAGCACATCTAAAAAAAGAGATACAAGAGAAAGTGTTAAGAATATGCAATGGTTAAAATAAGATCTCATGAAGTAAGTATTCAATGAGAAATATAGTGAATACATGAAGGGATAAATAGATGCAGTATGTGGAATTGTGGTGGGTGTAATCTCCCTTTACGCAACCTGTCAGCTGCATAACCATGTCAAAAAACCCCATGAAATATATATAAGAGGGAACCAATGCTGGGGTTATATGTCTTAATACACATGCCCAATATTGCGTCCTGACGGGGGATGGCTAATGCTTTCTGTTTCATTAGTTGTATCGTTTTTTGTCATAACCTCTCTCGAGGAATTTATTGGCCATAGTGTCCAATTCTACCAAGGCCTGACTGCGCTCACTGTTAATGCGCAGTACCCGTAGAAATTGACTATAGGGTAAAGCTTTTTTAAGGCTGGTAGGGTGGGCACTTGATGATAGGAGTATGTTGTTCCTATCAGTGGGCTTATGATACAAGGAGGTGATGATATTATTATTTGCCAGTGTCAGGGTGACGTCAAGAAAGTTGGTCGATTGATCACTGATGGAGTAGGTGTATTTTACTGGGCTTGAGGTAGAATTGTGATTTTCCATAATTTGAGAGAATGTCTCTCTAGTGCCACTCCAAAATATCAAGACGTCATCAATGAATCTAAAATAAGCAAATACATGTTTAGCAATGGATCTGCAAAGAAGGTTTCATTTTCAATCATTATCATAAAAGCATTAGAATATGACGGAGCCACACATGATCCCATTGCTACCCCAGCTGTTTGCAGGTAGTAATTACCATTAAAATAGAAATAATTTTTGGTAAGGATGGTTTCCAATAAGGTCATGTATAGGTTAAGGTCAGGACCATTGTACAGGGGGTTATTGGTTAATAGCATTCTTGTTGCTTGTAACCCCAAGTTGTGTGGTATGCAGGTGTACAGGTTACATACATCAACAGTGCACAATAAGCATTTCTCAGGCAGCGATGTAAAGGCATTAATGGCTGTAAGTAAGGCGGCTGTGTCCTTCAAACAAGTGGGTTTGGCTTGAATAATCGGCTGGAGATATCCATCAAGATACACCGAAATCGGTGAAAAGATGGAACCCCTCGCCGATATTATCGGCCTGCCCGGTGGTTTATCAAGATTTTTATGAATCTTAGGTAGTGAATATAAAAGGGGCCTTACTGGGCGTTCAGTCGTCAGACAATTTTTGATGGCTGATGAAATAAGTCCTTCTTTGTGAGCATGTGAGATCAGACTGTCCAATTCTTTTTTAAAAGTCATGGTAGGATCCCCATTGAGTAGACGATAGGTGTTTACGTCGGCCAATTGCCGGTCAAGTTCAAGTTGGTAGTCTGTTAAATCTTGGACCACAATCGATCCACCTTTGTCCGATTGTCGGATGATTATGTCCTTATAGTTGGAGAGAGCACGGAGTGCTATCCTTTCTTGGTTGGATAAGTTCCAATGTGTCGGTTTCAAACTGTCAGTTGTTTTCGGTGTCTCCTTCTCCAAAAGTCGACTGAACGTTTTCAGGGATGCGTTCGTACTCACTGGATCAAAGCTGGACTTATGTTTGAGGGGGAAGAGATGTTTAGGCAGTGGTTCTGAGATGGGAATACTGGGATTTTTCCCATAATGTTCTTGTCGATGGATGGATCTATTTAGTTTATATGTGTCGACTCTCCATTGTAGGGGGTCAAATGCGGCTGTCGGCACAAATTAAAGTCCTTTTTGGAGAATAGACATCTCAATGGTGGATACAACTCTAGAGGATAAGTTAAAGACAAGGCTCTGGTCCTCCCTTATTTGCCCCGCTTTCTCCTTCCTCCTTTTGTTTTGCCCGCCGCGGCGGGTGGCGTTGTGTCGGCGCTTGCTAGTTGGGCACGGGTCCGTACCCCTAAAGGGCGGGAACCAGGGCCCGATCTTACGTCGCTGTCGCTGCCAGTAGAATATTGGTCAGTATGGACTGGTTGTTTAAGCTTTCTCCGAAATAAAGGTCGCCTTTCCTCTCTGGGATATGCGCCCGTCAGCCATGGGTATATGCGCAGTTGTTCATAATCCTGGTCGACTTTAATTTTTTTCTCCTTCTTGAACTTTGTCAGTTCTTGAGAATATTTGTCCATATCGGTGGTCAGCTGGGTTAGCCAGTTGGTAGCTGTGTCATCAATCAACTGTTTCATTTTTGCCGACTCAAATGCGTTGATTTTAACTTTGTATTTGTCCATTTCTTTCCTGGATTCCTCGATCACTAGTAATAGGAGATCGAATGAACATTTGTTCAGTATGGAGGTCCATTTAATACAGAAGTCCCCATTATAGCGTCCAATCGTGGGTGTGTTTCTAACGCGGAATCCGCGTGGAATTTTTTTCTCTCTATAGTAATTGGAGAGGGTCAGTCCATGTTGGTAGAAGTCAAGTTCTTTCTTTTTTAACCAAAGTAGTTCTTTATAAATGTCAGGACAGGTGTCATTATTTTGTGGTGTGTCCGGTTCATCGGAGAACAGTATGTTTTCTGCCTCCGATTCGGAATAGCTGTGTAGGGCTCCTGGAATCAGGGTGACCCGTTCTTGCGTCTTTTCAGCTGGGGTCGCTTTGGGTTGAGACATGGAGCCGGTGGCTGGTGCGGTATGGGGGAGTGAGGTTCAGAGGGAATAATCCCAATTACAAGGGCTGATGCCCGGTGCAGTGTCAGTGATGATTCACTGCTGTTCCGACGTGGTAAAGGTAAATAAATAGCTTGGGTGCCTTGCCAGAAATCCTTCACTCAGTACTCACAGTTAGCCGTGTCTACATGAGCGAGGGTACATATGTCTGTTCGCGCTGGCCGGCACTCTGAATGCTGTGCTGCATTGCTTGCCCGGTGCCTTCCAAAGTTTCCCCTCTGTTCCCTCTTTTATGTGGGAAAAACTGAAACCATGTTCAAAGAAAGAATGGCTAACCATCGGTCAGCCATTAAAGCAGCAGTTGGCAAGGACAACAGTGAACAACCAGTGGCCAGACACTTTGCTAAGGCAAAGCATAGTGTCACGGCCATAAGATACATGATCATTGATCAGGTTCCACCTCTTAAAAGAGGAGGTGATAGACAAACCAAGTTATTACAACTTGAGACCCGGTGGATTGAAAGATTGGGGACCCTAGCACCCCGTGGGTTAAACGAATCATTGGGATTGCATGCATTCTGTTGAAAATCCTTATCCAATAGTCAGGACGCAATATTGGGCATGTGTATTAAGACATATAACCACAGCATTGGTTCCCTCTTATATATATTTCATGGGGTTTTTCGACATGGTTATGCAGCTGACAGGTTGCGTAAAGGGAGATTACACCCACCACAATTCCACATACTGCATCTATTTATCCCTTCATGTATTCACTATATTTCTCATTGAATACTTACTTCATGAGATCTTATTTTAACCATTGCATATTCTTAACACTTTCTCTTGTATCTCTTTTTTTAGATGTGCTACTAATTATTACGATGTGGTTGCTTAGCAACGTGTTTGTGTACTGGCGATGACGCAGTAACCGAGCGCCGGATCTTGTGAAGGCGTCCGGAAGCAGCTGACTCCCCATGATGTGTTCACTGTCTATTTAGAGTGGTAAGTTTCACTGTTTTTTATTCACTCTGCTGATCTTGATAAAAGTGCACGGGCACTGAAACGTTGATCCACATTTGGGCATATCGTTGTTCTTTATTTCCCAGTCTGGGAGTGCCGCCGACCATACCACGCTATATATATATATCTAGTGTAGTGTCCATTTTTCTGTATCCGAAACACTGCCATCTGTTGGCAGCGAGTGAACCTACATCTCTTTCTCTCTCACACATGCACAAACACAAGGTACAGATGGAGCCGGCTCCTACCATTCAGGGGCTGGCGATTCTATCGCCAGCCCCCGCCAGCGGCCGGCTCTCGCCAGGGGCGCTCGTGCATGAGACGCTTGCGCATAATCCGTGGCTAGCTTACTCCGCTGCCCGCCGCCTCCCCTGGTGCCCCTCGCTGCCCTGCTGTCCCCCTATCCCTGCCCGTCTCCCTGAAGTGGAGACGGGCAGGGACCCGCAGTGGCGCTGTCCTGAAACTGGAACACATGTGTGTGTGTGAGAAGCACGTGCGTCCCAGTCAGGTGATGTGCCTCTGCGCCAGCGATCACCAGCAGAGACATGCTGGTCATCCCCCGAAGAGAGGCACTCCATCTGTAGCAGACTATCTTTTGAAGTATACTGGAAAAAAACAGGTACCGGAGTAGCTGTTGGAGCGCCTGTATGAGTTGTGAGGCCAGCAGCAATCTGAAAAGAGGGATTGTCAGTCCCTGTATGGTTGGAGGCGTGTGGTTCCTCCAATTTGCATTGGAGGAAGCAACACAAGGGTAACCACGCACATTTGTCTGGAGGAAAATTCCACCTTCTATTCTCCCTTCTCCCTACCCAACTGTGGACTAAGGTGATATTATCACAATAACTGGATGCAGCCTTTCTATCCACCTGTTAATCCCAACTTTTACTTTTTTCATTGCAATTGCATCAAATTTTAGCGTGTTATATGTACTTATTAAATTGTGATTATTTTTAAACATATATCTTGTTCTGCCATCAATTTAGCGCAATCTACACCCATACAATTTTTATCTTTTGAAGTATTTGCTTCGAGCGGGCTTACAGTGTAGTATAATTTGATGAGGGCACACATTTTACTTGTTTTAAAACAATCACTTCGTACACAATATCTGCAATCCAGTGAGAAACTCAAATGTTACCACAGTGTAATTAAGATCAAACCATATTAAATGTGCTAATAAAAAAAACTTTGCAGTGTACAGTGTTCTATCAGAATAATCTCTAATATTTCCCAACAGAAAATAATGTTTCAAAAGTTATCCAATTTTGTTATTGCATTTGCATATGAACTAAGAAAGCAAAATTACTTAACTGATTTATCTTTTCACAGTAATAGCCCTTTGCACAGGAGCTTGCAAAATCCTGGTTCTGCGGGTGGTTTAAAAGATTTGACCCAAGTCGTGAGACCTAGGATTTCAACCCAGCAAGTGGGCAGAGTTGAACATGAGGTCAACCTAGATCGCTATGCAGTGTAAATGGGAAACCCGGGTCAATGCAACCCAGGACCCTTTCACTGCAATGGAAAGGCCGGCGCTGGAAGATGCTCTCATTTCCCAGCGGCAGCAAAGGGAAATGAGTCTCTGGTGATACCACCTGCCCAGCATCTTGCCGAGTCAGGACACCGGTCTAAAAGTCTTGGAGCCGAGTCTAAAATCACGGGTGTGACCCGGCTTGCTGGTGCAATTATCTTGCGAAGAAACATGCTGCTGTGATGATCATACTGTACTTACCATTGGAGTGTTATCAAGAAACTACACATGAGTGTGAATACAGTGTATACATCTTGATTATCAAATAACTGTACTTTGCTAAGAGGCTTACTGTAGGCCTTCCTCACCAACTTCTAACTGGCTTGCATGCATGAAGATAAGCGCACCAACCCAAAATGTGTATAATATGCTATTATTGTATAAATATAGTTTGCAAGTAAACCTTTACAACCCTGTTGTGGTTTAAGTCACATTTCTATTGAGTCTTTCTATCAGGCCACTATGATGTGAAAGGGCCTTTGGAAAAAACCTGGGTTAAGCAACTCGGCAATCTGACACGGGTAAAAAGAAGTGTTTTACCCGGGAAGGATCTGGGTTGCTGGACAGTGTGAACGGGTAACTTTGGTCGAGCAACCTGTTCACTTCGATGGAAGAAGCAGCAACATTACCTTAATGCTTCCTCTTCCCTCTCTTCATTGCTTTATGCGCCACCGCTCCGCCCTGCCCCCCCCCCCCCACCCCCACCCCACCAAGATCTTTAGGTCAAGTTACTGTAAGTGGAATCATGACATACTGTAACATCTGAAGTATATTTCCATTATCTTGTTCTTTAAAACCATACAATACTACAGGAATACATCTAAGCCTGACCGAAAGAGCATCAATCTAAAGTTCTGTACACTACCCTCAGTACAAATATACATTTATTAGATTAGATAGTATAGCGATTATAGAGAGCGGAAGATTAGAAAGAGAGTGAGTGAGATGACAAGTCATTATAAAATGCATAAGTATCGCATTGAATATTTTTCAGTTTGATTTTCTAAAGTGCCTTTAAATAATGGATACATGTACTGTATGTGAAGAAGTCTTTAGGCCATTTCACTACAAAATTTTGCAAAACAAAAAACATATTTTGTAGACAGAATAAAATATAGAAGTCAAAAGCAAACCATTATCAATGTAAAAGTAAAAAAATCCTAATTAAGAACTGATTGTTTTTAACAGAATCTCATTACATAATTTCGTAACTCAGATTGAATTATCAAAGGATGTCATATTCCCACTTGGCAGAATTCCATATATGAATACGGTATAAAAGGTACAAACACCTGTATTATCTTCTTGCTTGGATACTGCTTTGATAATCCTTAGCATTCAACTAAAATATTAAAATACGTTCAGTACTTTCTTTAGTGATGGAGTTATTAAAACAAGAAGTCATTGTATAAGAAGTCTGTACCAAGTAAGTCAAACATATTTTAGATATTTTTTGTATAGTGAATTACTAACTGACAGAAAAAAAGGGGTTGACTACTTAATTAGACTTAGGAGTTTTCTCTTGTAATTACATTTTCATATCTTAGTCTAAAGCCATTATCCAGTATATACATATACCGACGGTCAAAATCCCGACAGTTATTGACCGACGGTCAAAATCCCAACAAGGTCAAAATCCTGACATGGTCAAAATACTGACATTTTAAATCCCGAAAAGGTCAAAATCCCGACAAGGTCAAAATACCGGTGAAAAAAACAGTGAAAAAACCCATGTCGACCTTGCGACCTGACGACCGAAAGTCATGTTGACTTTTTCAGCTGTCTACATTCGGTCAATGGTTGTCGGTATTTTGACCGTCTGGATTTTGACCGTCGGGATATTGACTGCATCCCAAATTAGATATGTCAGTTAATTAGATATTACTTAACTGCCAATTTTTTATTCCAAAAACTCTTCAGAATTATACGGTTTTTATGTTTAATTTAAATCAAGAACATGTATTAAAATGTTAATTTTATGAAAACAATAAATACATTTTAATTTTTGGAACATTAGGCACATTGCAACCATCACAACTTTGATTTTCTCAGTGGCTGCTGCTACTACCAGGTACATACTAGGGGTCTCCGGGAGGTTAATTTACAATTGTTGTATGGATGCTCTTCTTTGCCTGCCCAGGGGGGGTCGGGACTGCTGTGATGACTGATCAGCAGTGATTGGCAGCATAGCAGGCTTTGGGTATGGGTGCAGACAGACCAGAAGGTCAATATGTTATTGGCAATTGCCAGTAGATTATCTTCCAGTAGCTTAAGTGTGGGCAATAAGTGGCCCTCCAGCCAGGGCAGATGACAGTGGGGTCAAGGGAGACAAGTGTGATGGGCCCCAGAGATCTGAAGGGCCCCAGAGTTTCCATACCAGGGCACGGCTACTGCCTGTACTAGCTGGCCTGTCAGTGACCCTTGCGGCCTGGCCGTCTACTGTGCACCATCTGTGTGTGGCTGAGTCTGACTGACTCACTGTGTGCTACTGCCATCTACTGTGTGTGCACCCTGCCACTTGGTGCGCAGAGCCATCTACTCTGTGTGTGCGCATGGCCTGGGGCCGCAGGCGCACATCCGTACCCTCCGCTGGTGCTGTGGCCTCAGGCTCCTGTACTTTTACTGCGCATGCGCGGGTCGTCTGTTCCGCACTCTGCGAAAGACCTGCCCTGCCTGCTTGTAGTGCTCAGCATTCTTTTGTGAAAGTGACAGGCCAGCAGCAGCAGGAGCCAGCAGGAAGCAACAGCCATGAGCCAAGCCAGCAGGACTGAGAACGAGAGAAGTCCGCACCTGAAAGCAGGATCTGGAGCAGCAAAAGGTTAAATGTGGCTCATGCAGAAGAGCACTGTGTGGATTTGGGATTAGGTGGGGGGCCCCAGAAATATCATTGTACAGGGCTCCAGGATCGAAATGGTTTTTTTCACTGTTTTTTTCACCGGTGCCTGCCTCTTTAAAAAGTCTCCAAGTTTGGCCAGCTTCCCACACCTCCACCACCGGACTCAGAATGCATTGTATACAGCTCTATGGGCAGTATTCAATGTGAATACTGGCAACGTGCAGCGAATACTGTTTAGGATTCGCTGCACATTCGCCACTGCTCACTGCGTTCCGGAGCCTCGCCGGCTCCGGTATTTAACTAGTCAGGGCTTGCTGCCCCTGACCGGCGAATTTGAGCTCCTGCGGCGGACGCCGCAGGGAGCCTGAGGACGGTGGCACGCAGGGAGAGGGAAGTCTCCCTGCCTGCCCCAGAACATTTGTGGGGGGGAGGTGGTCTCCCCGGGTGCCAGGCAGCACAGGCTGCCCCCCGGGGTGCCAGCAGGGGACCGGGTATATTCACTACACCCCATCATGCATATGTAATGATCGGGTGAAGTGAATATATGAATATCTAATGAGCGGCTCGGCTCCGGCCCCCTGCTGGCTGGTCTGTGTAAAAAAAAAAAAATATATATATATATATATATTTTTTTTTAAATTAAATATATATTCATGTGCTTACAGCACATGAATAAAAATAGCATGCCCCCCGTAAACCGCCCTCATCACCCCCCACCCCCCCCCCCTTACCTTCTTTCTTTCATCCCTGACTTCCCTTTTCTATATTCTCTACTTTTTACATGAGCCGGTTAACATGCAACTCTTTTACCTTCTCCCATGTTTTTCTAATTGTCACAACGCCCATCTAGTCATGGTGGCGTAGTTGGTGGTATTGATGTTATCTAGACTGATCCTCCGTTTAGTTCCACGGAAATGCAAGGGATTGTCTATAACGAATGCTTCAAGTCTGGAACAGAGGTCTGCCACACATTGTATTGGGCTACATAACTCTGTAATATGATGAGAGCTACTAATGTAACAGTTAGTTGATGTTCATTTGATGTTTGCTTGTTTTCCATTTTTCTTAATAAAAATTGATTGCAAAAAAAAAAAATAGCATGCCCCTCCTCAGAATAAAATTCCAGATTTTTTGACACCAATTGTAAAAAACAAAACACTTTATTTTAAAAGTTCACCTTCCACTTCACCATAAAAAGATAGCGATTGCTACTCGGTGAATCGTGGCGAAAAAAACCTTGAAATGTATTCGCCATCTAGTCATTGAATAGGGTGATTCACCGTTTTAGTCAGAAATTCGCCTTACAGCACAAAATCGCCATAAAAACCTGGCGAATCAGCCTCATTGAATACCGCCCTATGGGCAGTATTCAATGTAAGTACTGGCGACGTGCAGCGAATCCTGTTTAGGATTCGCTGCACATTCGCCACTGCTCGCTGCGTTCCGGAGCCTCGCCGGCTCCGGTATTCAACGAGTCAGGGGCTCGCTGCCCCTGACCGTCGAATTTTAGCTCCTGCGGCGGACGCCGCAGGGAGCCTGAGGACGGTGGCAGGCAGGGAGATGGAAGTCTCCCTGCCTGCCCCAGAACGTTTGTGGGGGGGAGGTGGTCTCCCCGGGTGCCAGGCAGCACAGGCTGCCCCCCGGGGGTGCCAGCAGGGGACCGGTATATTCACTACACCCGATCATGCATATGTAATGATCGGGTGAAGTGAATATATAAATATCTAATGAGCGGCTCTGCTCCGGCCCCCTGCTGGCTGGTCTGTGTAAAAAAAAAAAATATTTATGGTACTTGTGGATTATCACGGCTCCCATCACATGCCATCGCATGCCATATATAGTGGCATGCGATGCGATTTTTACCGATTTTTGACGTTTTTTGACAAAATCGTATGCAATCGCATACGATTTTGCACTGAAAAGCATCCAAATGCATTGGAATTAGTATTAAACATGTTCAATGGCCCCCAAATGGCATTTTTGAGGCTGTACCACCCCCACTATCAACGCAAACCCGACGCGTGGCGAGCGGCGGCGGTACGCGTCCTACGACCTTTTCATACCCCCACTATCCACGTCGGCGTGGAGTTGAGAATAGAAAGTGTGGCGAGCGCAGCGTGGCGAGGGGACGCGGACACCTGTGAAGCCCGTGAGGGGACGCGTATACCTGTGAAGGTATCCGTGTCCCCTCGCCACGCTTCGGGCTCGCCACACTTTCTATTCTCAACTCCACGCCAACGTGGATAGTGGGGGTATGAAAAGGTCGTAGGACGTGTACCGCCGCCGCTCGCCACGCTTCGGGTTCGCGTTGATAGTGGGGGTGGTACAGCCTCAAAAATGCCATTTGAGGGCCATTGAACATGTTTCATACTAATTCCAATGCATTTGGATGCTTTTCAGTGAAAAATCGTATGCGATCGCATGCGATGCGATTTTTTCGCATACGATGGCCATCGTGGGAGCCGTGATAATCCACAAGTACCATATTTTTTTTTTTATTAAATATATATTCCTGATTATTTCACACCAAATGTAAAAAACAAAACACTTTATTTTAAAAGTTCACATTCCACTTCACCATAAAAAGATAGCGATTGCTACTCGGTGAATCATGGCGAAAAAAACCTTGAAATGTATTCGCCATCTGGTCATTGAATAGGGTGATTCACCGTTTTAGTCAGAAATTCACCTTACAGCACAAAATCACCATAAAAACCTGGCAAATCAGCCTCATTGAATACCGCCCTATGTGTTTGTAATGGTCGCATCATTGTGACCAGTTCACAACTCAACTTGGAGCTGTGAAGTCCATGGGGAGAAGAAGGCTGCTGATGATGGATGTGGGAACGCACAGAAAATTACGGCGGCATACCCTCAAATGCCCGCAAGGTGTCACTCACCTTTCGGGTGGGGTTTTACACCTGCCTCACCTGCAGTGCACATATTTTTGTCCATCTAAGAAATATTTTGTCAGAAAGAGTGAACTAGAATAAGGGCCTCAGTTCCTGCTGGAGCCTGCTGAAAAATAGCCCTGTCAGAGAACAGAGCTTTCTAAGTTCAGACAGACATTCTCCAGTTAATTGCTAATGTGAAATATTCAAAGTATATTTACTACATCAATTCTAAAACAAATAAAAAACAAGTAGAAATTCAAAATGTTGACCTGATTGTAGATACAATACAAAGGTGGCTGGTGAATATATGGTACGTACTGATATGGATTTTATTTACATAAGTCAAATGGTACACATGAAACCCCAATACAGGAATGAGATCTCATTACCGCAAGTTTGAACTTAAAATAGGGATACTCCAGGTGTAGTAACCTACTATACAATGTATTGTTTGTCTGAGTGGTGAATAATTCCCAGCAGCCTCGGCAGCTGCACAGAAACTCTGTAGCATGTCACATGACCAGTGTCAGGAGGAGAGTTAGGCAGGGCAAGGGCAGTCTCTCTCAGTCTGTGAGGAGAGGTGTGGGGAGTCAAGCCTCAAAATACATTCATCCCAGCCCAGAAGAGGGGTGTTCTTATATTTACCTATGCTGTATACTGTTAAGAGGCATTTTACCTCAGAAAAGCACATTTTACCTCAGAGAGCTACATAACTCCCAACATGACCCTCTCCAGGAGGGACACATTGCTCTACACCTGCAATTCCCTCTTGATGCATGATTGCCATCACCTGTGGTGAAACACCTTTCTTATCAATTAACCTGTTCAGCACAGGTGACGGTAATTCTACATCAAGAGGGAAGTGCAGGAGCAGAGCAATTGTGTCCATGTTGGAAGGTATGAAGCTAAAGTCAGCTATTATCTATACACAGCCACAGACAGAAAAGAGACATTTTACCTCAGAAAGGCTGTTATATGCTCCTCTCTCACCCAGATGTACAGTATATATTTAAAGTTGTACTATACCAGGAAGGTTACAAGAAGCTAATAACATAATGCAGGGTTAACACAGAGATTGCGTTTACCTCAGATGATACCTGTATAACAGGCAGACATTTATTTCAATCCTCATCAGAAGGAGAAAAGAAGAATTTTTCCCTTACTAATATTATTTGATGGAGAAATTGTGACTGTAATAAGCAATATGGTGTAAAGACTTTATACATTGAGTTACACGCTTAAGCAAAGGATATGAAGAAAAGTGGAGAGAGAATATACAGGAGGTTGTTCTGATTCACTCGGAAAGGCACAATCACTCTCTAATGGACAAAACCACATGCACTGCAGGTGGGGCTGATGTAACATGTGCAGAGAGAGTTAGATTTGGGTGGGGGGTGTACTTCAAACTGATATCTATAATGCAGTGAAAAAATAAAGCAGCCAGTATTTACCCTACACAGAAAAAATAAAACAACAGATCTAACTCTATCTGCACATGTTACATCTGCCCCACCTGCAGTGCACATGGTTTTGTCCATTAACTGTCCCGCTTATAGTGGGAATGTCCCGGTATTGTCCCGCGGTGGGGGGGGAGGCAGTTGTGAGTACCCCCTGTCGTCCGTGAACAGATGTTGTGTGCATGCGCACAGCCTCTATTCTTGCAGACAGAGGGGCTGGGGGCTGGCCAGCAGCTCACAGAGCTGCTGGGCATGCCCCCACCGTGGCGGAAAACGGGGTGTGGTGTCGTGACAGCGCCGCAAGTTTAGGACATGCCCCCTTTCTGATAGGCCACACCCCACAAATTTGAGGCACGGCTTCGGCGCGTACCCTGTCCCTCGGTGGAAAATCATTCAGTGCATTCACATTGAGCGATTTCCGCCCATCCCAGGGGTTAACCACCTTCCACAGCCGAACGGACAGCGGCGGTCGGCGATGATGCGGGAGCATGCATCATCGCCTACCGCTGAGGCATACACACTGAGGGATTATGAGCTGAAAGTAGCTGGAAACACTGAAAGTGAGCTACTTTTAGCTCAAAATCGACCAGTGTGTGTGGGCCTGAAGCAGGGCTGGGCAACACCGTCCCTCCAGATGTTGATGAACTACACATCCCAGCATGCCTTGCATCAGTTTTTCAGCATGGCCACATAGCAAAACTAATGCAAAGCATCCTGGGATGTGTGGTTCACTAACATCTGGAGGGCCGGTGTTGCCCAGCCCTGGCCTGAAGTATGTATTGTTACTTTAGTTTGATATTAAGTATTGCATTTATATTTAGATGATGCTTGTATTGCTATGTTTTGGTCTAGTCTATGCTTTCTATTCTCAGCAGCATTCTTAGTGATGATTGTTATACACGTCACGTCTGTTGTCTGCTGCCTGGCAATTTACGTTGATGCTGGTGCGACGGCTATCACAGCTGATGTTAGGAGGTGGCGCTGTCTTTTGGGCACTGGGTGAAGTAATGTAAGGTAAGAGCTTGCATGTATTAAGATGTATCTTGATGAAAATTTACTAGTTAAACATTGAAGCATTTTATTTATAGAAACTTATTACCAGACTGTAAAAGACATTACCAGACTGTAAAAGACATAACATCAATGTCAGCGCTGAGGCCATCTAGTGGCCATTGGCAAAACCTGAGCAAGCTGATGTAGATGTGTGTGGTATACGGTCTGACAGTCAGGATGCTGGTTTTGCATGTGCAATGGAGATCAATATAATTTCAGAGCAAGAAGGCTGACCTCCAGTAACCTCGCCGGGACAAGCCTGTAGTGCAAGTTCTGTCCCGGAATAAAGTTCAATTTAAATGTGATAACATTGTTGAAACACAGTATGCCACAATAACATGCAGTATATTTCAAACAATTACTACTTTTTATACTAAATAATCTAATTGTTGGAGCCTCATTAATGTCTATATTTCACAACATTACTTACTGCCTAGCTGCTCAGGAAGCCTCCCAAAATGTCAAAATAGGGGTTGCTGTACTAGGTCAAGCCCAGCCACACCAATGCCCTGCTCCTTTTTCTATGTAGTGAAGGCCCCACAATAAACCCCCACACACACACACACACATCGGCTGTTCGAGGAATGCCCAATATAACATAGTAATTAAGGCTGAAAAAAATCGAGTTCAACCTATCTAACTTGTAACTACTGACTTGAGTAGGTCATATCCCTTAGACGCCAAAAATTCATCCAGTTTTGATTTAAATTCATTAACAGTAGTTGCTGTAACCACCCCCACCGGCAATGAGTTCCAGAATGTTACTGCACTAATGGTGAAGAATCCTCTTCTTAATTCAGTTCAGAATTTATTTTCCTCGAGCCTCAGTACATGCCTGCGTGTCCTAAGTATAGGCCTGTTAGTGACCAATCATCTCCCAGTTCCATATGATTCCCATTCCTGTATTTGAACATACGAATCATATCACCTCTCAACCTCCGTTTATCCAGTGAAAACATTCTGCCTGGTTAACTTATCTTTATATTCTAGTAATTCAAGAGCTTTTACTAGCTTAGTTGCCCTTCTCTGTACCTGTTCCAATTCATTTGTGTCCTTTTTAAGGTGCGGTGCCCAGAACTGAACACAATATGCCTTGTAAAGAGGCACTATCACATTGGCATCCCTTGAATCCATTCCTCTTTTAATGCATGCCAGTGTCCAGTTTGCTTTTGCTGCTTCACTTGAGCAGTGTACACTATTACCCTATTTTTCATCTATGATGACCCCCAAGTCCTTTTCTACAGCAGCATTCCCTATAATAACTCCATTTAGCCTATAAGTAGCTTGTTCATTTTTGTTGCCATAATGAATTACTTTACATTTATCAACATTAAACTGCATTTTCCACCTTTCCGCCCACCTTTCCAGTTTATTTAAGTCACTTTGTAGTGTATCCACATCCTCTTCTGAGTTAATTTCCTTACTCAATTTCATGTTGTCTGCAAATATTGCAATTTTACTTACTATGTCACTTCTAATATCATTAATGAATATATTAAACAAGGTGGGTCCCAATATTGAACCTTATGGGACTCCACTTTGGACCATACACCAGCAGGAATGTATGCCATTTACCACCACTCTCTGTCCCTGATTGTGCAACCAGTTTTTAATCCAATTACAAATTTTATCTCCTAACCCTAAAGTACCTAGTTTCCTTAATAACCTTTTATGAGGCACCGTGTCAAAAGCTTTATCGAAATCAAGCAGTATTACATCTACAGATTTCCCTAAGTCCAGCCCCCTACTGACTTCCTCATAGAAGCTAATTAAATTAGTCTGACATGATCTATTTTTGATGAACTATAGAATGTAAGCTTGCAGCAGGGCTCTCCTACCCCCAAGTCTGTCTGTTGTTACCCAGTTTGTTTTATCACTGTCTACTAATGTAAAGCGCAACGGAATCTGCTGCGATATATAAGAAACTGTAAATAATAAATAAATGAACGAACGCATGCTGAGCCTTACTTATCACTTTCTACTGTTCTAAGAAATTTTGTATACTATCTCTTATTATTCCTTCTAATATTTTCCCCACAATGGATGTAAGGCTGACCAGTCTATAATTTTCAGGGTTAGTTTTGCTACCTTTCCTCCATATTGGTACTACGTTAGGTATGCGCCAGTCCCTAGGTACCATAGACGAGTTAATTGATTCCACGAATGTCAGATATAATGGTAGTGCTATGACAGAGCTCAATTCTTTTAGTATCCTAGGGTGTATTTCATCCAGGCCAGGAGATTTGTTACTATTTAGGTTCTGTAATCTATTTTTGACTATTTGCTTACTCAAACATACAGTTTGGGAGCAATCAAGAGCTGAGCATTTAATCTGTGGCAGATCTTCTGAAAATTCTTCCCTTGTAAATACCGAAGCAAAAAATTTAATTGAATAATTCCGCTTTCTCTTTTCGTTCTATTACCAAAGTACCCTGCTTATTTTTTTAGTGGGCCAATATTTTCCTTCCTTAAACATATCCTGTTTATATAACTGTAGAATTTATTGGGATTCTATTGGCTATCTGCGGCTATTTTACGTTCAGTTTCTAATTTAGCCATCTTGATTGTATTTTTACATTTCTTATTACATTCTTTATATGCGGCAAATGATTTGGGTGTCCCATCTTGTTTAAATGCAATGACATTTGAATTGCAGGATGCATGAATTGCATCACTGTAGTCCTGCCCATAGGCGAATCTAGAATTATGGTAATGGGTGGTCCCAGATCTAGACAAAATAAAAGGGGGACCTTTGCGCGGCGTAGCCGTGCAGCAAAAAGGGGGCGTGGTCTCATGGGAAGGAGGCGTGGCATCACAAAAAGGGGTGTGGTATTACACTTTAGACCATACACAGTAATGCCCATTACACATTTTTAGCAAACTCCGTAATACCCATTACACATAAAGCCACACGCCGTAATGCCAATTACACATAAGGCCACACACCATAATGCCCATTACACATTGTGCCACACATCATGATGCCCATTACATACTATATAACAAACCATAATGCCCATTACATATTTGCCACTGCTTACCTACGTGCTCATTGCTAGGGGGTTCTTGCTTGATGGCACCATAGTACCCATTACACATGATGCCGCACACCATAGTACCCATTACACATGATGCCGCACACCATAGTACCCATTACACATGATGCCGTGCACCATAGTACCCATTACACATGATGCTGCAGTGACTCTGTCAGGCTTCGGCCTCTTCAGGGCCGACCGCGACAAAGAGCTCTCGGGCAAATCCAAAGGAGGGGGCATCTGTCTGTACATTAACGACAGGTGGTGCACAGACATAAAGTCCCTGGGCAAGTCATGCAGCTCCCAACTAGAGACTCTTACCATCAAATGCAAACCTTTCTACTCCCCTCGGGAAATTGCCTCTATTATCCTAGTAGGAGTATACATCCCCCCACAACCAAGTCCAACAGAAGCCCAACTTCAGCTGGCCACTCTGATAACGGACAACGAACTTAGACACCCAGACTCGTTGCTCATTGTGCTTGGTGACTTCAACTGTGCCAACCTGAGCCAGGAGCTCCCAAAATACACCCAGCAGGTCACATGCCACACAAGAGAGGGGCGAACACTAGACCACTGCTACACCACTATAAAGTCTGCATACCGATCCATACCCCATGCAGCACTGGGTCTCTCCGACCACTGCATAGTCCACCTTCTTCCAACATATATCCAGAAGCTAAAGTCTGCTAAGCCTGTTACCAAGTCTGTCAAAAACTGGTCAATCGAGGCAAAAACAAAGCTTCAGGCCTGCTTCGACTGCACTGACTGGATGGTGCTCGAAGCCTCTGCCTCTGACATAGGTGAACTAGCGGATGCAGTCACATCCTACATCAGCTTCTGCGAGGACTTATGTGTACCAACCAAGCAAATCCGATCCTTTAACAACAACAAGCCATGGTTCGGTAGCCAGCTCAGGAAACTCCGCCGAGCCAAGGAGGAGGCATACAGCAGCGGGGACAGGACACAGTACAAAGAAGCCAGGAACTCCTTGACTCGGGGTATCAAACTCGCAAAAAGGGAATATACAAACAAGCTGACACACAACCTCACAGCAAAGGACCCTGCGGCAGTATGGAAGGGCATGCAAAACATAACAAATTACAAGAAAGCCCAAACACAGTCTGAAACCAGCCATGAACTTGCAGAAGACCTGAACAAGTTCTACTGCAGATTTGAGCTGGCTGTACCTCCCCCACTCCATCCCAAAGACCACCACACCCAGGCCCTCCACTTGGACCAAGGCGAGGTAGAAGCAGTACTCAAAAGAATAAAACCTAAGAAGGCTGCAGGACCGGATGGTGTGTCGCCATCCAGCCTTAGGACCTGTGCAGCTCAGCTCGCCCCCATCTTCACAACGATATTCAACTCCTCCCTGGACTTGTGCAAGGTTCCTGCCTGCTTCAAACGCTCTATCATCATCCCCGTCCCTAAGAAAACACCCACGAAGGACCTAAATGACTTCAGGCCAATTGCACTAACCTCAGTGGCCATGAAAGCATTTGAAAGACTAGTACTGAAGCACCTGAAAGAAGTGACAAACTCTTACCTTGACCCCATGCAGTTTGCCTACCGGGCGAACAGAAGTGTAGAGGATGCGGTCAACCTCGGGCTGCACCATATTTTACAACACCTCGGCCACCAAGGCACCTATGCAAGAGTCCTATTCGTGGACTTCAGCTCAGCATTTAATACTATCGTTCCCGGCATCCTGCAGCCAAAACTCCTCTCCTTAGGAGTCCCAGGATCAACATGCTCATGGATAGTGGACTTTCTAACAGCAAGGGAACAGGTGGTCAAAGCCGGCGCCTTCTCGTCCAGCACACGAACAATCAGTACTGGAGCCCCCCAAGGATGCGTCCTCTCCCCTCTGCTCTTCTCTCTCTACACGAATGACTGCACCTCAGCTGAGCAGTCAGTGAAAATCATCAAATTCGCAGATGACACCACTATTATCGGCCTAATCAAGGATGGTGACGAGACCGCGTACAGGCATGCAGTGGAAAAGCTGACACAGTGGTGCAGCAGCAACAACCTCGATCTAAACCCCACCAAAACAGTTGAGATGGTGGTTGACTACAGGAAAAAACCAAATGCACTAGCCCCGCTAACAATAGCCAACGCAGTGGTGTCGCGGGTTGATTCCTTCAAATTCCTAGGGACAACCATGTCCAGTGACCTAAGATGGGGATTAAACATAACCACAAACATCAAAAAGGCCCAACAGCGCCTGTTCTTCCTGAGGCAACTCAGGAAATTCAACAGCCCACAGGAGCTGCTGTGCGTATTCTACACCGCCATCGTGGAGTCTGTCTTATGTTCCTCGATCACAATCTGGTACGGTGGCGCAAGCGAGAACGACAAACAAAAACTGCAGAGGGTAGTGAAGACTGCGGAAAGGATCATAGGGACCGACCTCCCCCCGATAAGGGATCTGTTCTCATCCAGGGTAAGGAAACGTGCTGAGAAGATCGCAAACGACAAGCTGCATCCTGGTCACAACCTGTTCGACATCCTACCATCCAGAAGACGGTTCAGGTCCATCCCCGTCAAAACGTCCAGATCAGCAAGAAGCTTCTTTCCGTTAGCTGTCCATCACCTGAACAATCTAATCAAAGTGAATTCAATCCCAATATCAACAGCCAAACAACGTGTCCCTACTTGGCGACCTGACCACCATAGTCGTAGCTAGAAATTAAATGCTTGTAATGTCTTTATGTAATATATGTAATGTCTCCCTCCCCCCCCTTTTCATCCCTGCTTGATGCTGCACTGTAATCCACAAAAAATTCCTAGTGTGCGCAAGCACACATGGCCAATAAAGTTGATTCTATTCTATTCTATGCTATAATGCCCCTTACATAGGATGCTGCACACATAATGCCCCTTACACATGATGCTGCACACATAATGCCCCATACACATGATGCTGCACACATAATGCCCCTTACACATGATGCTGCACACCGTAATGCCCCTTACACATTAAGCCACGCATTATGCGTAATGCCCCCACATACCGCCACTTGTAGCTTCCCTTAAGCAATGCCCCCAAAAGTGCCACTTACTGTAAATTTTTATATGAGCCTTTGCTGCTGCTGCAGGGAGAGATGGAGAGCTATGGGGAGAGGAGCAGAGCGCAGCGCAGAGCACGCTCCCACTCCCCTCCTGGTGTCCCCTCTAGCCGAATGGACATTTGAAATATTGTGTGCGCTGTTGTTGTGCGTGACATCGGGGGAGCACGCCAGGCGCTGGCACCACATGATTAAAGGGGGGGCTGGCTGAGGTGAAAGCGGGGAGAAGAATTGAAGCGGAAGCTGCAGGGGTGACAGTCATTGACAGCTGGGCAGAGAGCAGGGGGCTGCCCAGCTGTATTCAGAGCACTGCAGGTCACGGCTGTTTGAAATAATACCCCTTTCACAACAGAAAATGCAGGGATTCACCCAGGAATATGGTCCCAGGATCATGCAGGGACATTCCCAGGCTGACCCCTTATACACCAGCCTAGTCCCTGCATTTTCTGGTGTGAGGGGGAGGAACAACCACTCCCCTCTCCCTACCCCCCTTAAACCAACCAGCTATAACTTCTGAACCAACTGACCCATTTACATGAGACCAGTATCATATTGAAGAACTTTTGAGTTGGCTTCAAATGATTTTGGACCCGTGAAACTGGGCTGTTTGGTTCTAGAGAAATCTGCCCTCAAAGAACATAAACAGTCATGAAATTACATTTAAGAAATGAAAAAAAAAAGGTTTAACCTCAATATCCCTGGAACCAATTAACCCATATGGATCCAGCCTGGTATCAGATTGAAGGCCCAGCGATTTGGGTTCGACTGCGATCAACCTCAAGCTTCAGTGATGCTGAAGGGGGAACTGGCAGCCGTTGAACTGGGTGGGGGTCGGAATTAGCGGGTCCCATGTTATCCTATAGGAAAAACGTTCCAGCTGTGCCTGGCAGTATCTCTGGTTCCCAGTGGGCTAGAGACACAGGACTGGGCTCGTTGGAAAGCCCCATTCCCCATCTACAAAATGGGCTAATGGGTGGTCCTGTGCACCCCCGGACCACCCCCTAGATTCGCCTATGGTCCTGCCCCCACAATACAATGCCTGCTTTTTTTGATGTGTCACCCCCTGGTCACCAGTGGTGCCCCTTCTGGAGGAGGGGCAGAGAGGTAGGTAATTATGCATAAAATGATTCTCTGTATGTAGTGATAATATATAGACAACTGACATTTACATGACTCAGACTTAATAGTAACAATGATTTTGTATTTATTGTTGCAGGTTTATTTTCCCAACAAAATGCAAGCTGCAAACAATTTGACAGTGAACAAATTTATTCTTTTGGGGTTTTCAAATATCCACCAGTACCAAAATGTCCTCTTCTGTGCTGTTCTCTTGGCATACATTATATGCATGATTGGAAACTTTACAATAATAATTTTAGTTAGAACCGAGTCTAGTCTTTGTAGTCCAATGTACTATTTCATTGGTATATTTTCTACTTTGGAAGTAATGTTTGTCTCAGTAACGGTTCCAAAACTCTTAGCCATCCTCATTCAGACTAAGAGGACAATATCGGTTTCTGAATGCTTTACACAGATGTACACGTTCAACGCACTTGGGGAAACCGAATGCTTCCTACTAGCCGTAATGGTCTTCGATCGCTATTTAGCTATAAAACACCCATTGCATTATTCTGTTATTATGAACAGAACATTTTGTTACAAATTGGCAGTCTTTCCATGGTTGTCCGGTTTTTGTGTGTCTTTTTTTCCAACAATTTTTACAATTCTTTTGGATTTTTGTGGCCCGAATGAGGTCAACCACTTCTTCTGTGACCTGGCGCCAGTGCAGAATTTGGCATGTTCAGACTCGTTTGTCAGTAATGTGGCCACAAGTTTGGCGGCCATTGTTGCAACTGTTTTGCCTTTCTTTACTATAATAGGGTTCTACTTTTATATCATACGGACTGTGTTAAAGATTAAAACCAAAGAGGGGAAAAAGATAGCTTTCTCCACCTGCTCATCCCATCTCATTGTAGCTTCTATGTTTTACGGCTCTGCTATTATTGTATATGTTAGACCCAAAGGCAGTCACTATGATAAATTCCTTGCTCTCACGTATACAGTTGTTATACCAATGCTGAATACCTTTATTTATACTTTCAGGAATCGAGAGGTAAAGAATGCTTTAAGAAAATTAAGTAGGCCGCTTCACATGTAGTCTCAAAGTTAACACTGTACAAAGGCATTTTTTTTAAAGTTGTATACAATCCAGATTGTTCCACAGTTAAGCAATAATCAGGCAACTAATGTTGCGATGGTTTTGCAACAGTGGTCCTGAGGAAGGCTTATGCACAGTGACAGGTGGGGCCCATTAATGGGCGCAATGGAGTTGCTACGACTCAAAGGCAGGCGTGTCAAGGGGCTTGTTTCAGCCTGCGACTGTGATCCCATATGCAGTAAAAAGGGCTCTTACTTCCTGTTGCCATGCTGTGTGTCAATAGGGCTACTCGGATCTATGAAATGATTTGTGATGGATTTTGCATCTTTGTACACATCCTACAAGATCTGCAAGTCTTTTGATGGATGTCTCAATCAGCGGTGCAACTACACATTTTGTGCCGCTCTGTAAAAAAACTTTCAGATGCCCTCCTTCCCATAGTACCTGCTGGTTTTCCCAGAGTTCTGCTCATTATCAGGGGATCCCCAACCCCAGCTACCACTGTCCTGCAGGTTCTCCGAGGGCCACTGTTTGCACATGCCCCCTTCATACTATTGAAAATGTCCCTCCTAAAATGGCTGCCGTCTCCTCTAGAATCCTAATTAACTGTCTCCTTTGAGGTGGTGGCCATTTTAGGAGGGACATCTCTTCCATGGTGCTGATCCTTAGGCCAGTGGCTCCTCCTATGCTGCACTGACAGCGACGTGGCAGCCTGGGACAGTTGTCCCCACAGTACTACCCGTGCCCACAAGCCAACCAGGGTCTCCAAGCCACCGCAGAGACTGGGCGGACTGTTACTACACCACTGGTCCCATTTCATTTCCAGCGGGTTGCGCAATAGCATATAATCACATATTAGCATTTTACAAATTTGCAGCTTCCAATGGATTCGTGTACTGTACATCTCTGAATTAGGCCCTGGGACTCGGCTTTACTTGTGAAGGTGCAAAAGGATATCTTAACTGTTTTAGGCTGGTATCCTATAAAATGTGATCATATTTCAGCAAAAATAAATGGATCATTATGGCGATTTTAGCCCAATGGTCATCAGTGGGCTATCCAATTATTGTCCTTTTTTTACCGAAAATGTATCATACATAAGGCATGGGATCCAGGATAAGCTCCCAATCCCATGTGCTATCGCATCATTCTGCATCACATTGATATCCAGTTAACTTCAGTGGTTAATTTCTGTTAATTCTTTATCCTAATTTATTATTGGTAATTTGTTTGAAGACTGGATGTTGTTTTATTGCATAGCAGAATGTGCCCTTTTAGTAACATTGCCAAAATGTGGACAATAAATATTTTTAATATTGTTTAATCCTTGCTTTTGTGTGTCAATGTCCACTTTAGTATATGCGGTATAACCCTTCTACTTAAAAAAAAAAAAACAATATTCAATGATTTAAAATTGATGGCCAACATTTTTTCGAATTAGCAAAGAAATTATAGATGTAAACAGTAAACAGTAAAAGTGGCCAAAGAGAGGTGTCTATGGTGCTAGGGGATAGGGTGGTGTATTGTGTCACCCTGCAGCCACCGCGCTGGAGGAATGCCAACCTCCAAATGTAGAAACAAGAAAAAAGAAGAAGCGTGGGGCGCTCAAAGGTACACACTAAATATTAAAAATGTATTAGCTTCACAAAACAGACATAACAATACATATATTAAAATATAGATATATATCAATTGATGCAAGTGCTGAATCTTACTTAACATCTTTTGGTTAACTGAATTTTTATCAGTCCTTTTTTTTATGGGGGTATCGGTGAGTCACTGGTTGCATTAATAGCTCAATTGTATATCAACTATATTAGTGGTAAATGTCTCTTGGTAATAGAAACATAGAAACATAGAATTTGACGGCAGATAAGAACCACTTGGCCCATCTAGTCTGCCCTTTTTTTTAAACATGTTACCTCAAACCATATTTGACCCTTATTTCTTTGTAAGTATATCAATATGCCTATCCCAAGCATGTTTAAATTGTACTACTGTATTTGCGTCTACCACCTCTGATGGGAGGCTATTCCACTTATCTACTACTCTTTCTGGGGTAGATTTATTATAGCGGCGCCTATCGCGCCGCTATAACAGTTCCTGCTTCGCCTCATTAGCGAGGCGAAGCAGGAGGGGACACCGACAAGATCTATTAACCCCTTCCCGACATTTGACGTACATTTACGTCATGGCCGGGATGTACTTCCCGACGCATGGCATAAATGTACGTCATGGCTTTAAACTGTCACCGCGTCTATAGACGCGGTGACAGTTTGGAGATGTCTGCTGTCCCTGACAGCAGACATGTCCCAGCATGTCCAGGGGGGGCGGCGATGCCACCCCCCGTCGGCGATCGCTGTGATTGGCTGTTCAAATGTGAACAGCCAATTACAGCGTTTTCTGTATACCGGCGAATAACGTTCGCCGGTGACACAGGGATCGGTAGTGATTGGTGCTGTAAAGTACAGCACCAAATCACCACGGGGTGTAAGGGTGACACTGGTGTCACCCCACCTCACCCCACCCGCCCCCAAAGGCCGTGATTGGTCCGTCGGACCGACGGACCAATCACAGCCATGGAGGGTGATTTAAACTAACGGTGACTGCACTGCAGACGCCATTCCGGTCTGGAATTGCGTGCAGTGCGGTCACCGTGCCTATCTGCCGTGATATACTGACCTGATCCTTGCAAATACTTACCTGATCACTGCTTGTAGCGTGCTGGATGCTTCCTGGATCTTGTGACTTCTTGTGACTTCCTGTGTTGTGCTGCTGCAGTGTGATAGAGTTATAGATAGAGAGATAGAGAGAGATAGAGAGAGATAGTGACAGAGAGTGCTATATTTTGTGTCTGCTGCCCCCCCCCCCCCCTGTTGTGCTGATCAGTATATCTGTGCTGATCAGCAACTTTTTGGGGGTGCTGGGTTTTTTTTTTTATATATATACAGCTGTGCTGCGTGTGCAACTGACTGCTGCCCCCCCTTTTGTGCTGATCAGTATAAATTAACTGATCAGCAACTTTTTGGGGGTGCAGAGTTTTTTTTATATATATATACCTGTCAGTGCTGCTGCTGCAGTGTCATAGAGTGATAGATAGTGAGAGATAGAGAGAGATAGTGACAGAGAGTGATAGAGAGTGCTATATTTTGTGTCTGCTGCCCCCCCTTTTGTGCTGCTCAGTATATCTGTGCTGATCAGCAACTTTTTGGGGGTGCAGGTTTTTTTTTTATATATATACCTGTCAGTTGCTGCCAGTTGCACTGTCAGTTGCACCAAAGGTTGTGCACCTGCTGCCCCTCACTGGCAATCAGTGTCGCATCAGTGATCACCTTTTTTTTTTTTGAGGGTGCTGTGGGGTCTTTTTTTAATTTTTTTTTTTACACACACTGTGATTTTGTGGGTGTCCTGTGGCCACTGTGCTCTGATCAGTGACGTACATCACTGATCAGCTTTTTCGGCACAGGGTTGATCTATTTTTTTTTTTTTTATCAAATTCCTGTTGCCTTTGAGCGCTGTTCAGTGACGGACGTTACTGACCAACATCTGTGCTTAATTTTTGGCGCAGGACCTTTTTTTTTTTTCTGCACTACATACACACTACACACTACATACCCCCCCGGGTTGAAATAAAGTTTGTACCCCCCCTACACTATACACGTGTTGAAACATTTCACTACCAGAAACACAAAAATAAAAATGGCATCCCAAATGTCATCCCAAATGTCATCCCAGTCATCCAGAAGAATGTATTCAGCGGAGGAGGCATATGCCATGCTTGCCTCTGACTCTGACACAGCCAGTGATGCAAGCGGGGAAATTGAAGGATTCATCTTAAGCTCCTCTTCCTCCTCTAGTGATGAGGGACCCCCTCAAAGACGCCCCCGTAGAGCAGCTGAGACCCCCCCCCCCAATAATTGATCTCGTATGGACCCCACCACCAGACAATTTTGAGCCCCAGGTTCCTGAGTTTTTGGCCATCCCAGGAATCCAATTTGATTCCACAGGTCTCAGAGAAATTGACTTTTTCAAATTATTTTTCTCTGATGATTTTATAAATTTAATGGTGGACCAAACTAATTTATATGCCCAGCAGTTTATTGCTAAAAACCCCAAGTCATCATTTGCTAGGTGGACCCCTGTAGATGCAGTAGAGATGATTACGTTTTGGGGTCTGGTGTTTCATATGGGCATAGTAAAAAAGCCAGAAATTAGGCAATATTGGAGTACAGATGTTCTGTACAGCACCCCACTTTACCGTATGGCCATGACCCGGACTCGTTTTGAGTTAATCCTTAAATTTTTGCATTACAACGATAATGCACAGTGCCCACCCAGAGATGATCCCACCTTTGACCGGCTATTCAAAGTCAGGCCGGTCATTGATCATTTCAGTGCCAAATTTGCAGAGATGTACATCCCAGATAAATTCATTTGCATAGACGAGTCCCTTATACATTTTAAAGGAAGGGTTAAATTCCGCCAGTACCTTCCCAGTAAGAGGGCAAGGTATGGCATAAAAATGTATAAGCTGTGTGAAAGCACCTCAGGGTACACCCACAGGTTTAGGGTATATGAAGGGAAGGATTCAAGAATTGAACCGCCAGAATGCCCCCCCCTCCCTCGTAGGTGTTAGTGGAAAAATTGTCTGGGATTTAGTGCACCCCTTCCTGGATAAAGGTTATCACCTCTATGTGGATAACTTTTACACTAGCATCCCCCTGTTTAAGGCCCTTGGTTCAAGAGGTACAGCAGCTTGCGGTACTGTGCGCAAGAACCAAAGAGGCCTCCCAAAAACGCACATTGCCCAAGTAATGAGAAGGGGTGAAAGCAGGGCACAATCCACCGAAAATATGTTGTTGGTCAAATATAAGGACAAGAGGGATGTCCTTATACTGACAACAATTCACGGAGACAGTACCACCTCCGTCCCTGTACGAGGTACCAGTACCCACACCTCAAAACCTAATTGTATCCTGGATTACAATAAGTACATGGGCGGAGTGGATCTTTCAGATCAGGTACTGAAGCCGTACAGTGCCCTGCGGAAAACAAAAATCTGGTACAAGAAGCTGGCCGTGTATATCATCCAGATGGCACTGTATAACGCTTACGTGCTATTCCGTTCTACCAGCCAGAGGGGGACATTTATGCACTTTCAAGAGGAAGTCATAAAGGGCCTAATATTTGGGAACCAGCAGGCAGAGGGCCCCAGTACTTCTAGTACTGGCCCCCGTATTGTACCAGGGCAGCATTTTCCTGATGAAATCCCCTCCACTGGAAAAAAGGGCAGGACACAAAAAAGGTGCAAAGTTTGCTATAAAAAGGGAATAAGAAAGCAAACTATTTTCCAGTGTGACACTTGCCCCGACAAACCCGGCCTATGTATAAAGGAGTGTTTTAAAATATACCACACATCTATGGATTATTAGGTTCATCATTTCACCGTGCTTCGGGGGTCTTGCTAATGCCACATAGCACCCACCATTCATTCCACCAGAATCTGAGCCGCAAAATCCAAAAATCACTCCTTCCCTTCTGAGTCCTGCCATGCACCCAACTGGTATTTTTTGGTCACATGTGAGGCATTGCCGTACTCGGGAGAAATTGGGGCACAGATTTTGGGGTGCTTTTTCTCCTTCATACCTTATGAAAATGAAAAATTTTGAGCCAGAACTGCATTTTTGTGTAAAAAAATGTAATTTTTCATTTGCACAGCCCAGTTGTATCAAAATTGGTGAAACCCCTGGGGGTTTGAAATGTACACTATACCCCTAGATGAATTCCCTGAGGGGTGTCGTTTGCAAAATGGGGTCACTTGTGGGGGGCTTCCACTGTATTGGTGCTTTGGGGGTCTTGCTAATGCGACATAGCACCCACCAAAATTCCACCAGAATCTGAGCTGCAAAATACAAAAATCACTCCTTCCCTTCTGAGTCCTGCCATGCACCCAAATGGTATTTTTTGGTCACATATGAGGCATTGCCGTACTCGGGAGAAATTGGGGCACAGATTTTGGGGTGCTTTGTCTCCTTCATTCCTTGTGAAAATGAAAAATTTTGAGCCAGAACTGCATTTTTGTGTAAAAAATTTAATTTTTCATTTTCACTGCCCAGTTGTACCACAATTGGTGAAACCCCGGGGGGTTTGAAATGTACATTATACCCCTAGATGAATTCCCTGAGGGGTGTAGTTTGCAAAATGGGGTCACTTGTGGGGGGCTTCCACTGTATTGGTGCTTCGGGGGTCTTGCTAATGCGACATAGCACCCACCAAAATTCCACCAGAATCTGAGCTGCAAAATCCAAAAATCACTCCTTCCCTTCTGAGTCCTGCCATGCACCCAACTGGTATTTTTTGGTCACATGTGAGGCATTGCCATACTCGGGAGAAATTGGTGCACAGATTTTGGGGTGCTTTTTCTCCTTCATACCTTATGAAAATGAAAAATTTTGAGCCAGAACTGCATTTTTGTGTAAAAAAATGTAATTTTTCATTTGCACAGCCCAGTTGTATCAAAATTGGTGAAACCCCTGGGGGTTTGAAATGTACACTATACCCCTAGATGAATTCCCTGAGGGGTGTCGTTTGCAAAATGGGGTCACTTGTGGGGGGCTTCCACTGTATTGGTGCTTTGGGGGTCTTGCTAATGCGACATAGCACCCACCAAAATTCCACCAGAATCTGAGCTGCAAAATACAAAAATCACTCCTTCCCTTCTGAGTCCTGCCATGCACCCAAATGGTATTTTTTGGTCACATGTGAGGCATTGCCGTACTCGGGAGAAATTGGGGCACAGATTTTGGGGTGCTTTGTCTCCTTCATTCCTTGTGAAAATGAAAAATTTTGAGCCAGAACTGCATTTTTGTGTAAAAAAATTTAATTTTTCATTTTCACTGCCCAGTTGTACCACAATTGGTGAAACCCCTGGGGTTTTGAAATGTACATTATATGCCTAGATGAATTCCCTGAGGGGTGTAGTTTGCAAAATGGGGTCACTTGTGGGGGGGTTCCTAACTTTTAGCATCTTATGGTGCCTAGAAACCTACATGGTGCCTAAAAAATAATCTCATAAAAAGGAGGCTCCAAAATCAAGTAGGTGCTCCTTCTATTATGAAGCCTGTGGTTTGGTCAACGTGCACACTAGGGCCACATATAGGATATTTATGAAAACAAAAGAATTGGGGGAATCAATTTTTAGTCACATTTCTCTAGTAAAATGTACTGTGTTCCTTAGAAAAATGTATTAAAATTGAAAATCTGCAAAAAAAATGAAATTTTGAAATTTCACCTACACTTTGTTTTAATTCCTGTGAAACACCTAAAGGGTTAACAAACTTCCAAAATGCTGTTTTGAATACTGTGAGGGATGCAGTTTTTGAAATGGCATCATTTATGGGGGTGTCTCACATACAAGTCCCTCAAAGTCACATCAGAACTGAACTGGTCCCTAAAAAAATCAGTGTTTGAAATTTTCTTGAAAATTTGAGAATTTGCTATTCATATTTTAAGCCTCCTAGTGTCCAAAAAAATTAAAAGGAGGTTGAAATAATGATAGCAACATAAAGTAGACATATGGTCTATGTTAGTTATTAACTATTTTGAGTGGTATGATTATTTGTCTCACAAGCAGAAAATTTAACATTTTGAAAATTGCAAAATTTTCCATTTTTTTACGACATTTTGGTATTTTTCACAAAAAAACACAGACTGTATCGACGAAAATTTACCACTAACTTGAAGTACAATGTGTCACGAGAAAACAATCTCAAAATCACTGGGATAAGTAAAAGCAAAAAAAAGTTATCCCCACTTAAGTGATACATGTCAGATTTGAAAAAAAGGGCTCTGTCAGGAAGGCAAAAACAGGCTGCGGCGGGAAGGGGTTAAGATCTTGCCGCCGGAGTGGGGGAGCGCTAACTCCCCCCTCCGGCGATGTCCCTCCTGGAGACAGCGCATCAGTTAATACTGATGCGCCGTCTCCTTCCCCCCGGACGGCTTACTGCGAATGCGCGGGATCTCGCTAGTCTCGCGAGATCCCAGCGCAGATCAGCTCCAGCAGCAGGGACAGAGCTGTCCCTGCTGTTAGGTATAGGGCATCGCCGCCTGCAGCTGGCGAAGTCGACAGCTGCAGGCGGCGGAACGGTCAGCGATGCTGACCGTTCATAAATCTGCCAGAAGGCAGGGGCACAGTGCAAAATATCGCCCCTGCGCTATGCCTCCTGCCCCACACCGCTGGCGTTAGAGTAAACGCTCGGCTGGTGTGATAGATCAGGGGAAGCGCTATCCCCTGCTATAACGCACGGGGATAGCGCAGATTCCCCTGATCGACGAGTAATAAATCTACCTGTCTGTGAGGTAATTCTTCCTCACATTTCCCCTGAATCTTCCTCCCTCTAGTTTCAGTGCATGTCCTCATGTTCTGTTGCTCCTCTTCCTGTGAAGAATGTCTCCCACCTGTACCTTGTTAAAACCCTTGATATATTTGAAAGTTTCTATCATGTCCCCCCTTTCCCTTCTCTGCTCTAAAGTATACATATTAAGATCTTTTAGTCTTTCCTGGTACGTTTTGTTATGTAGGCCATGCACCATTTTAGTTGCTCTTCTTTGTACAGTCTCTAATGTATTTATATCCTTCTGGAGATATGGCCTCCAGAACTGAACACAATACTCTAGGTGAGGTCGTACTATACAGTGGCATTATTCAAGGACTTTTGATTTGAAAACCCAGAATGGTTCGCCAAGGCGGTAGTGACTGAATGGACTTCTTTCTGGGTGAACCTACCAAGTGCTAAGGTATTTGGGGCCACTGCAGGGTGCCAGGGTGCCACTTACCATCCCTTGCTGGCTCCAAATACCCTTAGGGGTAAGAACTCATCCCATCTTTTTGGAATTGTTTTTTTTTATCATGTTATTTGCAAAATAAATTTGTATATATTTTTAACTCTATCTCTGGCGCCTGGTGATATTATCACACCAACCCATCTTCTACTTATGCTTAAGGTCTGTGGGAGACCTTAAGTGATAATTAAAAGGCAGTGTCCACTACCAGGACACTGGTTGCTCAAAACCACCATTCTAGATGATATGTAACTAATGGGGACATAAAAAGGGGGGTGTTTACCAAGTGGTAAAGAGTAGGTGCCAAATATGGGATATCGTGCCCAGCAGCTCATATGAAGGGAAGTTTCAGTTCCCATCAACTGTACACATAGAAAAGAAAAGGGAAGGTGGAGCCCTAGTGAATGGAATGATCAATTGGGTATTACAATGTCATAAAAATGCATTAATGTATCATAACCGTCTCATTTGATATTAGGAAAAATAATATGTAAATTCGTTAAATTTATAAATGTAAAAATACAATACAATAGTGCACTTGATAAAAATTCAAATAAAAATGGACAATGAAAACTAATTATACTTATGGTTGGGTACCGCTTGTTTCTGTAGTGCTCTGTTGGCAGTATTGCTGATCCCAAGATTATTACATTGGAGACTTGGACATGGTTTTTGTGCTGTGAAGAGATGCTGGTGTTCCGATTTTACAGACAATTGCACAGTCCAGATGAAAAGGCAGACCCAAAAATAAGCAGGTGTGGTATCCCAAAGCAATTGTATTCCAAGTAGCAGAGGCTTTCAGAGGAGCTGGCTCAATATGGGCAGTCCATCAAATAAAGTGCCAAATTCTAAGTGTATCCTGATGTGTTTCGTCGTCTGCTGATAACTACTGGGTGCATATGTAACTGGCAGTACTGGGGCCATGATATGTAACTGGCACTATTGGGGACATGATATGTAACTGGCAATACTGGGGACATGATATGTAACTGGCACTACTGGGGACATGATATGTAACTGCTGCTACTGAGGACATCTGTAACTGGCACTACTGGGGACATCTGGAACTACTGGGGACATGATATGTAACTGGCACTACTGGGGACATATGTAACTGGCACTACTGGGGACATGATGTGTAACTGGCACTACTGGGAACATGATGTGTAACTGGCACTACTGGGGACATCTGTAACTGGCACTACTGAGGACATGATATGTAACTGGCACTATTGGGGACATCTATAACAGCACTACTGGGGACATCTGTAACTGGCACTACTGGGGACATGATATGTAACTGGCACTACTGGGGACATGATATGTAACTGGCACTACTGGGGACATGATATGTAACTGGCACTACTGGGAACATGATATGTAACTGGCACTACTGGGAACATGATGTGTAACTGGCACTACTGGGGACATCTGTAACTGGCACTACTGAGGACATGATATGTAACTGGCACTACTGGGGATATCTATAACAGCACTACTGGGGACATCTGTAACTGGAACTACTGGGGACATTTATTTATTATATATTTATTTCCAGTTTCTTATATAGCGCAGCAGATTTGACCAGCAGGGATGGTTTACCTGTAGAGGTGAGATCAACAATGTGATTTCCCGATGAGCGTTGGCCACTTAAAAAAGAAAACAAAAAAACATGAATGCCCCAACCCTAGAACAACCACCCTTAATGCCATCAGCTCTAGGACTAGGTTTTCACTTGTCTTTTCCCCATTGTTGTTGGTATGAAGGTAATAAAGAGGTAAAAATGATTATATTTTATTTTGCTGGTACCCTACAAGTTCTAGTCCACCTAATCATGGCCAGTATGTAGGGTTGTAAAATCAATGTGAATAAGAGAGAAGTCCTCTACATTCTTGTACAAATGAATCTAATCATTGTATGGCAGCTCCTCCAGGTTACCCCAGTCATTGTGTCCCCATTTATTTCTTAAAGTCTCACCAGTACAATTCCACACTGTAGTAGCACAGGTATGTGTTTAGTCACATGACTTCATCAGGGGTGTGGCCTCAGGTACCTGACAAATGTTTAAATGACTATGAAGACGATTTATCACTATCCACATACTCAGATCTATCGATTATCGCACACAGGGACAGAGCTTTCTATCATTAAACACTTCCAAATTCCCCCTCCACTCACTGCGCAGGGATGTGCACACAGCCTTACTGCTATATACATGGTCCTTCATCGGTGGACCCAAGCTCTAAGAAAAACAACTGAATGCTGCTAACCGACCTGGGGCTGCTGGGGCACTATGGCAGGTTGACCACATTTGTAGGTTTCCCTGCCGTAGTAGAAGCTTGTCCTATCTTGGCAGCACATTACCAATACACGCATACTGTAGGTCTGTAACAGAATTATAATTTTAGCATGCCACAAACTGTAGCTTCTGCATTTACAGGGATTATACAAAGGAACAGCAACATACTGTATCAAAGGTATGGTAAATGTCAATTGGCATATTGTTGGGAAATATAATAATCATAGTATCCTGTTAAGGTAGAGTAAGTGTTTCGTCCATAGCTCTCTCTCATTGCCAGTTCTTTCTATATAACAGTGAGACTATTGCAGAACACACTGACATCACAACATTCATTGTCCCCTTAACATCTACCCCCCCCCCCCACAGAACCTAATGACCGCTTACTGCCCAAACCATCTTCACTGTCCACTCAATGAGCTGACCCTCGACCTCATAGCACTCATTACCAACATCAGAGCAATCATTGAACCCCCTTACTGACCCCCTCACAGCACTCCTCCATTATACTGTCCACCTCAGAGAATTCCTCCCTCTCTTTGAAGTGGGGATGCTGTGAAGTGGACATTAAAGTGCACTTTACAGCACTCTACTTTACTGTCCACCTCACAGCATCGATCAGCCTTTTCAATGTCCATCTTACAGCACTTCCTCAGGGCCCTTCACTGTCCACTTCAAAGCACTCAATGCACTCCTCCCTTCAATAACCAGCTCACAGCATTTCCCTAGTGCTTTCAATGTCCCCCTCATAGCAGTAACTTCCTTTAATGTCCACCCTACACGTGACCTGCCCAAACATCTCCAATGTGAACCCCAAAACACAACTCACTCCCAGCTCCTTTATTGTTCACCTTACATCACCTTCATTGTCCATCTCACAACACTCCCGCCAGCACCTTCAATGTCTCTCCCACAGTATTAAACCACAATGCAAATGCCCTCTACTCAGCACCTTTAATTGCCCATCTCCTCACATTGCTCTCCCAGCACATTTATGACCCACCCCAAAGCATTATACCCCAGGAACCTTCAATGTCCACCCACAGCACTCCCCTGGCAGCACCAGTGCCAGCACACTTATCTGCTTCTATTTGGGCTGGTCCCCCATTTGGCTGCCGGATGACGCTCCGACAGTGGGGATCCTGACAGTCAGTATCCCGACGTCGGGATTCCGACTGCCGGTGCTCCGACAGGGGGAATCCAGATTCACAGGGGCTATTCTCCCTTGTGGGGGTCCTTGACCCCCATAGAGGGAGAATAAAACTTGTGGCTAGCGTAGCGAGCCACTGGGCCTGCAGCCCAACAAGCCCTCAATGGGGCTTCTTTGCGCTCACCCCCCTGTCATATCACTGGCAGTCTGGATCTCGACGTCGGGATACTGACTGTTGGGATACCCACTGTCGGAGCCCCATACCACACCCACCCATTCTTCTAGCTGACTTTTCTTGCTTGGAGGCTCTCTCTCCCCTGCAGTGTCAGGCATTCAGCCTGATAAGACATTAAGATGTCACAATCACATATGCGCATTAGTAAATGCTGAGAGACAGAGGAATTCAGCTAAAAAGGAGTGCCTGGCTGCGCAGTCAGAGTGGCCAGCATGCAGCGGCAGCAGTTGCCGTTGTCACTGCCTCATGCAACCAGCCACATACTGTATATGCAAAGTGTACTGGCTTGGGGAGGCATCCCATCCCAGTCTACCACTGTGCCTCACCCCTAATGTACAGATACAAGAGGAAAGAGCAATCTATTTGATGAACTTGATGAATTTCCCAATTTATGTGATAGAGTTGTTCAGTTGCTGGAAAGAGACAAAGGCATAGAAGTCATTTTGTTACAAACAACATTAGATTTCAGTTAGGAATGTACTTATGCAGCAGGGTTCATTTACACAAGATAAGACATATACTGTGGACCAATAATATTCATCATGATTAAGAAATACGTAGATGTGTTTAGTACTGTGGTTGCCAAACTGTGTGCCGTGGCACCCTGGGGTGCCTTGAGACACTTGAATAGGTGCCTAAGGGTGGTGGTCCAAGAGTAATTCAAATTGGTTAGTATAATAAGTAAAACTGGGGCTTCCGATTATAAAATATGTGTACAAACAAAAGCTAATCCTATCCCTCACCACATCATTTACACTAAGAATGATATTTAAACACAAATTGCTTAATTTAATATATATTTAATATATTTTTTTCAAATTTCTCAATATGAACCTTTTGGACTAGGGGTGCCGTGAATCAAATTCTGATACTCTAGGGCGCCGTGATTAAAAAAAAAAGTTTGGGAACCACTGGTTTAGTACATTGGGCATCACGGACGGTGTAATGGTTAGTATTACTGCCTCACAGCGCTGAGGTCATGGGTTAAATACCCACCATAGCCGTAACGGTGCAGAGTTTGTATATTCACCCCGTGTTTGCGTGGGTTTCCTCCGGGTACTCCGGTTTCCTCCCACAATGCACAAATATACTGCTACGTCAATTGGCTTCCAACAAAATTAACCCTAGAATGTCTGTGTGCGTGTACATGTGGTAGGGAATATAGAGTGTAAGCTCCATTGGGGCAGGGACTGATGTGGTAGGGACTGGGATACTCTGTAAAGCGCAGCGGAATATGTACGCGCTATATAAGAAAAGGTTAATAAATAAATATTGTTACAACCTATCTTGTCCAAGGCCAATGAACATCTAGGTAGACTAAAAGCAATGATTTCTTGTTAATCGACATTATAATTACTTTTTCGTAAAATGTTGTTTTTCCGCTCAGTGATAATTTGGCCAATGCTGACCTCTACTGTTGTAAATTGATAGAGCACCTGTAATGCTTAAACACTATTAACGTATGTGTAGTATGAAATAAGATAACAAAGGAGACTACTGTATAACCCCTTGGGCACAAAATAAAGAGTTCAGAGTGACTTGGGAAACACGCAATGCCTGTTGACGTGAAATAACTCCAGGGCTGTAATGCATGGAGATGTATGCTGATATGAATGACTACAGTACTTGCTATGACTTGAAGGATTGAGGGGCGACAGTAGACCCATCTTTAGCACTTGCAGTATCAACATCTAAAATGAAAATTCATTTCACATTTTATATATCATAATAAAATGTATATACAGATCTATATCAGATTGCAAATGAGCTATTTTCCATGTACTGTAGAAATTACTGTCGCTCGACCCGTTTAACCCGTTCACACTGTACAGCAACAACAACAACAGACACTGTACAGCGTCTGGCGCCAGCCCGTGCTATGATAAAGCTGGCTTCATCTGTAGCTCAATGTTCCTTCCTCTGGGAATGTTTTGGATGGCCGGGGTATCTTTATGGGGCTCCTTGGGACCTGCTGGGCCCTAGGCAGGTGCCTAGGTTACCTTGTGGAAAATCCACCTCTGATGTATTCCTAATGCACATGCTATGCAAATGACCACATAAAGTACAAGTATGTTCAATACAGAGTAATACAAATTCATTCAATATGGGTATGTCAATGGAATGACAGACAATGATCTGTATACTGTAGAAGCGGATGATGAGTATCAAATCATATTAGAAGTAGGAACATCACAAGACGCACGCATCTCTACATGTCCACTAATATACGGTTATAATCTAAAGCAGGGGTGGGCAATGTACAACCCACGGGTCGGATGCAGCCCGCCAACAGATTTTGCCTGGTCCACATCCTGGGGTGAAAGCCGCAGCCCAGCCTGGCTATGCGGCTACTTCTGACAACACCTGTACCGCCGCTAGGTGTAGCTGAGTAGCCAGGCAGCGCTACCCCTGCAGCTTCCGCTCCAGTCCCCCTCCCCCCCCCCCCCCCCCCCCCGCTTCCAAACCTCTCCTGCAGGAGTAGAAGCCCACCCCTCCATTTAACCATGGGGTGCCGGCGTCCTATCAAACCCCGCGCACCATCATGCATGGCACAACAAGCACACGCAATATTTGTAATGTCCGCTGGACTTGACTGGAGGGGACACCAGGAGCATCCCCATAGATACAGCTGCACCGCTCTCCGTCTCTCCCTGCAGCAGCAGCAAAGGCTGGGCTGGCCCTCATATAAATATTTACAGTAAGTGGCACTTTTGGGGGCATTGCTTAAGGGACACTACTAGTGGCAGTACGTGCAGTGGCAAACGCAGGATTTTCAGAAGGGGGTTTCCAGAGGGGCGGAGCAAAGCACGGAGATGGACACTTAGGTGACCCAGTATATGCCGGGTCAGTTAAAGTATTATAGATAGACCAAATGTATAGAAATCATAATAATAATAATAAAAAAAAAATATATATATATATATATATATATATATATATATACAATACACACACACACACACATATATATATATATATATATATATATATATATAACTATATATATACATACATATATATACATACAGGGGAGTCAACAGCAGTCTAGAACCCTGGGCATAGCAATGTATTGGGGCCCCTACTGATCCTCCAGCGGTAGGGGTGGGGGAAGCTTTGATATCCCGCAGGTGGTAGGGGTATTATATCAACCGCTCAGCATGTAAGGCCTGGATCAGTAATTCCCACTAATTACCCCTTTACTGCACAGATGGTGGGAGATGGGGGGCATTGGGCTGAATGAAGGGGCCCTGATACATAACTTCCAGGGTGGTAGAGGATGTTTAATATGCAGAGGAGGGGTGTATAGTGGAGTGGGCTTATTATTCATAATTTTCTGGTGGGAGGACAGCTTGCTTAACTGCAGATATCTCCAGTTCCCAAAAATAGATTTCTTAGATTTTAATGGAATTAAAAACTAGAGAATCCCACCTACCAAATGGTATTGGAGACTAGGAGATCAGAATTCAGGAGGCAGAGCAATCAGCCAACGAGTATATAAAACTACATACCAGGTGTGTGGAGCTGGAGCAGTAACCAGCTGCTGGAAGGGTGATTTCTCTGGTTCTGGGAAGAGTAGAGACAAGCTACTAGTGTCAATCAAAGTGGGAGAGTCCCAGCTTTTGGAAGATACCCTCAGAAAAACTCTAAGTCAGACAGAAAGTGAAATATCTGACTGGGAAGGCCAATTAACAGGCTCGGATGGGGACCACTGGTTTGAAGTCAGATATCTCCGGTTCCCAAGGGCCGATTTTTTTAATTATTATACCCATGGAAAGAGGGGATCCTCTGCCTAGGGTCCTTAGACTCCTGGAGGGGTTTCTGGGTATCCAGAAACCCGCCCTGCATGCGCTTCTGACGTGGGGGCATTACGTATTACATAATGTGTGGCTTCATGTGTAAGAGGCATTGTGATGCGCAGCTTTATGTGTAATGGGCAATTCAGTGTGTGGCATCATGTATATGAGTACTATGGTGTGCGGCATCATGTGTAATGGGTACTATGGTGTGCGGCATCATGTGTAATGTGTACTATGGTGTGCAGCATCATGTGTAATAGGTACTATGGTGTGCGGCATCATGTGTAATGGGTACTATGGTGTGCGGCATTATGTGTAAGGGGCAAGTGTAAGGGGATCCACTATTGTGTTTCGGAATGTGTATAATGGGTATATGGTGTAGTACATTACACTCAAGGACACCCCCTTTTGAGTGGTCAAACCCCCTTTTGAGTGGCCACACCCCCTTTTCCAGAGTGTGGCCCTCGAATACTTACTGGAAGTGTTGTGGCCCTCCAGCTGAAATAATTGCCCACCCCTAGTCTAGAGGATAGACAATGTCTAGGTTGGCAGTCACTAGATCCACCACTTTAAGTTGTCAGTCAACACCTAAGAATGGTCACCAGTAACCAAAGGTCGACACAAGGTAAAGATTGACATGAACATGGTAGACACTGAAAAGGTAGACACAAGTTTATCATGTTTTTTGGTGTCTATGTAATATATGGACACCATATAGGTACCCCACGCTGTGCGCACCATGCTTCAGGCTTGGCACACTATTATATACTCACTCTACGACCACTTTGATGGTTAAGTATGAACCAAGTCACTAGAACAAAATAAAACATGAAAAACTTGCGTCAACCATGTTAATTTTGAACTTTAGCTTGTAACGACCTAGGGTATATTGACCATTTTTAGGTGTTGACCTACTCACTGTCAAACATTAGTGGTTAACCAAGTCATCGTCAACCTAGACAATGTCGACCCAGGGACCTGTTACCTAATATCCCGTTCACTAAATGCATAAAAGTTTGAAAAAAAATCTACAAAAATGTACAATGTTATAGATTATGAACATTCACTGATGAAAATGGTTTTGCCAGACGGTTTATTGAATTCCTGAGGACCTTCTTCACATCCCTGTTTCTAAAGGTATAAATAAAAGGGTTAATCATAGGTACAAATGTTGTGTACATAAAAGCAATATATTTATCATTTTGGCTTCCCCTAGGCTTGGCATACACAATGGTGCCGGTTCCAAAAAATAGTCCAGCTACGATGAGATGAGAGGAACACGTTGAAAATGCATTCTGCTTTCCTTCATTACACTTGATCTTTAAAACCGTCATTATTATATGGATCTATAATCCTAAGAATATCAGGAAAGCCACAACAATATCAAACACTGCAGTTGTGCTGGTCAAAACAATGCTAATGAAGGGATCAGAACATGACAATTTCTGTAGAGGAGCCAAGTCACAGAAGAAGTGGTCGATCACATTCGGACCACAGAAGTCCAGCCGAGCTGTAATGATGTCAGGGATTAACAAACTACCAAATGCTGTGATCCATGGTATAAGTGCCAAACGCATAATAAATATAGGTGTCATGATAGCAGAGTAGTGTAAGGGCTTGTTAATTGCTAGGTGTCTATCAAAAACTAGTAGTAAGAGTAGATAGCACTCGGTTCCTCCCAAGGAGTTGAAAACGTACATTTGGAAAAAACATCCAATAAAAGAAATAATATTATCATCAGAAATTAGATTGGCTAAAAGTTTGGGGACAGTGGCAGGAATATACATAATTTCTGAAAAAGAAAATACTATAATAAAAAAATACATTGGAGTTTGTAGAGAAGGTTCTACTCTAACCAGAACAATGAGCATAATGTTGCCCATGACGCAGATCATGTAGGTCAACAGAAAAACAAAGATAAGTAAATTCTGCAACTGGCGAAAATCATCAAAAGCCAACAAAATAAAATAATTTACGACAGTTTTGTTGGTTTCCACCATTTTTTTTAAAGATGATGAATCCTAGGAGAGAGAATGGACATATTCCATAATCAGTATCTAACTATATGTATATTATTATTCACTATAATAATTGGAAGTCTAAAATTTCTCCCAAAATACCAAAATATTATTAGGTATATATTTGATATTTTTTGGCTTGGTTTATATAAAAACCATTGTAGTTTCTCTTTTTAAAAAAAAAATAATAATGACAGGAGTAGTGGTGTTTTAGAGAATGATACCTAATTAGGTAATACAGGTTGAGTATCCGTTATCTGATAAATGAAATTTTCCAAAAAACATATATTTTTCTGAATATTTGTGGGTTTTTTCAACCCCCTGCACCGTTTTTCATACTCACCGGGTTCCCTGGCTGACCCCCGATGTCCACAGCATCTACAGCAGCCATAGGGTTTGTCTTTTGAGGCATCCTCGGTCCCAAGGATGAACTGTACGGGTGTGCCAGTTACATCACAATGTAGCTACCACTGAAGAGGAACCCAATGGCTGCCGTGGATGTCATGCACATCGGGGGACCGCCGGGGGACCAGGTGAGTATGCAAAGAAAAATTCCAAAATAAAAAAAAAAACCTAATTTAAAATGCTTGTGGTCCCAAGCATTTCATATAAGGGATGCGCAACCTGTAACATGCTTACTTTACTCCATCTGGAAAACACATGACAGAAACACAAACATAAGAATTTACAGTGTATTAGATCATAACCGGATTAACAGCCTCATGGGCCTGGAGCTGGAAATGTTCAAGGGCCTAACATGAGAAGTGGAGGAGGTGAGGCCGCCATGTAGGCTTGTGGAACCCATACACTGGGCGGTATTCAATGAGCCTGATTCGCCATGTTTTTATGGCGAATTTGTGCTGTTTGGCGAATTTTTGACTAAAATGGTGAATCACCCTATTCAATGACCAGATGGCGAATACATTTGAAGGTTTTTTTCGCCATGATTCACCGAGTAGCAATCGCTATCTTTTTATGGTGAAGTGGAATGTGAACTTTTAAAATAAAGTGTTTTGTTTTTTACATTTGGTGTCAAAAAATCAGGAATTTTATTCTGAGGAGGGGCATGCTATTTTTATTCATGTGCTGTAAGCACATGAATATATATTTAATTTTAATTTTTTATTTTTTTTACACTGACCAGCCAGCAGGGGGCGCCGGAGCCGAGCCGCTCATTAGATATTCATATATTCACTTCACCCGATCATTACATATTCATGATCAGGTGTAGTGAATATACGCGGTCCCCTGCTGGCACCCCCGGGGGGCAGCCTGTGCTGCCTGGCACCCGGGGAGCCCACCTCCCCCCCACAAACGTTGTGGGGCAGGCAGAGAGACTTCCATCTCCCTGCCTGCCACCGTCCTCAGGCTCCCTGCGGCGTTCGCCGCAGGAGCACATATTCGCCGGTCAGGGGCAGCGAGCCCCTGACTCGTTGAATACCGGAGCCGGCGAGGCTCCGGAACGTGGCGAATGTGCAGCGAATCCTAAACAGGATTCGCTGCACGTCGCCGGTATTCACAGTGAATACCGCCCACTATATACAGTACATCTATACAGTATAAACCACAATATCTCCCTAAATATATAACAGCACAAAAATGGCATAAATGTGTAAAATAAATGTGTCAAATATAAATGCAATTTTAATAATGATGAGTTTGGCTAACCATGAGGCCAGCTGGTGTCTGTCTGGTGACCAGCATGCTGTCTTCAGGATGGGCATATTTTTATTTGAGGACCTGGAGTTGCAGCTCCATCCCCCCCATTGTTAAACTGGCCCTAGTTTATGTTTGTGTGAATAAACTAAAATTCTACAAATTTGTCAGTATTGCTAACGACACTTACAAATATTGTTCCAGACACTAACTTCTTCTGTTGGGTAAAGTTACTAGCAGCTTTGCCTACTGGTTGGGATTTTTTTTTCCTTGCCGTTTTGCTTCAGGTTTCTCACGTTGGTTGGATGATACTTGACTAATAATAACACACGTATAGGCCATTGAAATCTGAACTGTGACCTGGCCACTGTAGGATATTCTAATTAATATGCACATGTTACATGATCTGCCCCACCTGCAGTGCAGCATGGTTTTGTCCATTAGGGAAAGAGTTTGCTTTGGAGATTCTTAGTGAATATCCCTCGTTATAAAGTACGTAACAATTTACTTTCTGGAAATCAGAATTTGGATTAATTCCTACACACTTTATGGCAATGCATATAAAACACAGAGATATTCTTAATTGCATTTTAGGAGATTAAAAAAATATATGTACTTGACCTAAAAAATACAGAAGAAAATGTAATGTAAAAATAATCTTTTAGTTATGGTATTTGCTAAATAAACTTCAGAAGAGAAAACGACTGCAAAAATAGATTCTGCTGTGGATTGAGTCTTGTCAGCATTAGAACCACAAAATATTGTCAGCCTTATACAGTACATCCGTTTATCATGTTTGCAAAATAGAAAATACACGGAGGAATATGTTGTATATGATTATCATTATCCTTTGTTATGGTACTTAATTAAAGACAGTCCTAACAAGGTCTTTAGTGACATTATGGGCCTTATTTTGGTTCATTCTTTCTGACAAAATCCTTCTTAGATGGACAAAACCATGTGCACTGCAGGGGGGGCAGATGTAACATGTGCAGAGAGAATTAGATTTGGGTGAGTAATTTTGTTTCTGTACAGGGAAAATACTGACTGCTTTATTTTTACACTGCAATATAGATCTCACTTTGAAGAAAAACCCCACCCATTCCATCTAATTCTCTCTGCACAAGTAACACCTGCCCCACCTGCAGTGCACATGGTTTTGCCCATCTAAGAAGGATTTTGTCAGAAAGAATGAACCAAAATAAGGCCCTATATGTTCTTCTTCTATAACAAAATCAACAGAGAATTTTATATTAATGTGATTGGTTTCCTAAAGATCTGAGAATAAATGTAAAACACTTTACTGATGTGAGCAATAACACAGGACTGGCCAAGTATTTATATTCTGATATAGTGTAGGATTTACATTATGGTTTGATTTGGTATCTGGACTATTTGTATACAATGGCTACAGTAGATAGAAAGTCAATAGGTCAACACCAAATGGTCCACAGGTAAAAGTCTGGCAATGTGAACAGCTCAACAGGGTCAAAAAGATCAACCGGTAAAAGCATAGCTGAAAAAGTCAAAAGTGTAAAAAGTAAAAATGGCAATAGTCGGTGCACATATGGTCGCTACAAGTTTTACTTTTTTCAACTTTTGCTTGGCCACACGGACTACAATTGGAATTGGTAACCTGTGCCGAGCACACCTTGGCCGATGCGTGGAGAGCTAAATGAGCCCGCAAGGGTCTAAGTTACCACTAATTGGGGTCACAGATGATATAACAAAAGGACAACAAAAAAACATTCAAATCTGTGTGTTAGGCGCCGTACCTGGCGTCGCCGCCGTCCAGGTCCCTCGGCAGCATCTGCGCTGCTAGGACGGCGGCCATCTTCCGACGCGCGTCATCAGGAAGCTTCAGGGATGTTGCTAGGCAACACCCCGAACTTCCGCTCCGGACGCTCCTGCACGGGGAAGACTATGCAGAGCGTACAAGGAAGTGATGTCACCACAGGGGGCGGCTATTTCAAATATAAGCCGGCGTCTTTCTCTCACTGACGCCGGTTATAGCGTTCTGTCAGCTGTTGCTAAAGTTCGTGTTCCTGGCCCTGGTCCCAGTCGGAAGTTCCCTTGCTGTTACCCGCCTGCTCTGCCTTGCCTGCTTTGTCCTGCGGTGTCTGGAGTTCTGTCGGTGTGCCCAGCTGTGACTCATCATCCTCAGAAGTCTTCGGAGGCTTGTCTGGGTCTCTTTCCAGATAAGTCAGGGGTCACCCTGTGTTTCTCCTCCTGCTGTTTGGCATCATTTCGTATTGGGCTTCTCAGTCAGCATTATTACCATTTCTCTTTATAATATCTTACCGGCATTGTTGCCATCTTTTTGATATCACCTCCTGGGCATTGTTGCCATTTCTTTATATAACATCTCACAAGCATTGTTGCCATTTCTTTATATAACATCTCACAAGCATTGTTGCCATTTCTATATATAACATCTCACTAGCATTGTTGCCATTTTGTGTCACCTATTGAGCAGTATTGCTCCCCTGGGGTTTCTGGGAGTTCCCCGGTTCTGGGGTTTAGTTAGGCTGTCCCCTTGCTCTCTCCTGGCCTCGGCGGATGTGTTGTATTTTCCTAAGACCTGCCTGTAGCGGAGTGGGGCGGACCTAATTCGCCCTTCAGCCGAGACGGGCCCAGGTGAAGCCTAGCACAGCACACATCCGTCAAACCCACCCAGAGGCAACGGAGTTAGGTTGCCGGGGATACTCCCAGAATCCTTACATTGTGTCTATGTACACCTTTTGACCCTGTCGACTATTTTTTTCTTTTGCTGCTGTATGCTATGCTGTGCTCTTCCACAACTGCTGTGTCCATCCATAAGTCAATGATGTTACTTTTAAATACCTTGTGAATGCTCTCAAAGCCCACTCAGGGTAACAGCCATCCTTCATCGATGATTCAAAATCATTGATGGTTTATGGCCGATGTAGAATAGTTTTCCGATGTATGTAATGCTTAAAATAATAGTTTAGTTTTTCCTTTTTCCCCCAAGAGTCTGGGACACGGAGCATAGCTCCGCCCCCAACACCCTGTGTTTTGATTGACCCACAGGCCAATCAGTCAAAGAAAATTAAAGACCATCGACATACAAAAACATCAATGGTCATTCATTGCATAGTATTACAGTATTGATGACCAGTTGCATAGGCAACAACGGCCATCCCTACTGCCCAGGATCTATGACACTTTACATTAAAGGGACACTCACACAAGAAATAGTCCATATTCTCTACCTCCCCTTGACATTCCTTATGTGGACAATCATGATCATCGGAACTGAGAAATCTCACAGGCTCTTAACATAAAGCCCGTCTTGGATAGAGAGAAGGGCAATGTCTCAAAATTTCATGGTAATCTTCTGCAGATTTAGCATCTTCAACCCCATTGAACAAACATCTCCCAGGCAAACCCTTAGGACCAATGGATTATGAAAATAGGATTACAAGGTCCTTTTACCCAACTCCTTTCTAGAGAATTATTTTACTTCACCCACTTCCAAACTCCATCACGATATTACCCTTATGAACTGGATCAGTAGGTAGCCAGTCCTGCATGGAGGCTTTTCACTCAACCTCCTTCTGTCCATGTCCTAATGAAAGAGATCACCCATTCTCTGAAAGCATTTACCCACCGAGGGAGGATCTTCAAAAAGAGATTTCCAACAACATTTTGCCTTAAAAAGGTTGTTATAATGAAGACTATAGGGTTCGCCATGGGGGGTATTCAGATGCGATCGCTTTTCTGTGATTTTACAGATTCCTACATCAAATAGCCACCATCCCACCATATTAAAGACACACCATGTGCAAGTCTGGCTTTTGACGATCACGCCAACCGGATCCATACGCAACTCACCATCTAATTATTTTCCCAGTCTGCGCATAACCTAGAACCTACTCTAGCTGTACGATAGAACAGGCTAATCAGGGCCGGAGCTGACATCACACACCCTCCCTGAAAATGCTTGGTCATGCCTGCGTTCTTCCTAACACTTCAAGAAAACGGCCAGGCGACGCCCACACATGGCAGTTTCCTGTCAATCAACTTGCAAATGGCTAGCATTCAAAAAAGACGCTGAATTTTATTGCTGTTTGGGCTCACGCATGTCTATTGTTCTGGTAAACCTTCACGGGTGTGGTATGGGGTTCCGACAGTCGGGTCCTGACGTCCGAAGTCGGGATCCCGACTGCATGGCGAGCGCAAAAAAGGCCCTTGCAGGCTCACTGCGCTCGCCACGCTGCGGGCACGGTGGCTCGCTGAGCGAGACACCTATTCTATTCTCCCTCTATGGGGGTCGTGGACCCCTACGAGGGAAAATAGAGGGTGGCCATTTTATTTTCGCAAGCCAATCAAATATGGAATGACTGCACTTGCATCTGGGCAAGTGCGCACATACGCAGCACTAAAAAGAGACAAAAATCACTGTACAAATGTGCAAAGTCGACGTATGCGGGTGGTAACTGGCCATTCAGGTATAAATTCTCCCCGCTATATCCTTTAGTGCTATTATTGCAATTTTTCCCTATATACTGTACATAATTCCTGCTGATTTTAATTTCATGCTATTCCAAATATATATATTACAGTAGTTTAGCAAATGTCATGATTTATAAAACATCTTGCACCAAAGAGATAACGGGTCTGCAGCATCTGTGTGGGAAGAAGAGCAGAGTGTGTCTATTTCATTTCCTGTGCAGATAATTGGATCAGTGTGCAGTGATCATGCAATTTTATGAGGCCTGCATTGGCTTTATGCCACTACAGAGGTACAATGGATAGTTGATTTTACAATTCCAGTACATGATTTATTCTGACACCTTCTTATTGATCGTTTGAAGTACTTAGTTCCTGCAATTAATGTCTGTATTTGCCTCTTACCAGTGCTATCAGATACATAGGAGATAAGGGAGAGAATATACAGTACACTTATGAAAATGCATAGCACATACCCCCAAAAAAAATACTAGGCAAGGAAGGGTATATTACCAAAGTAATATAGTAATAGGACATCACGAATGCACCAATAATAAATAAATATATTTTTGTTGTTGGTAACGGACAGGGGCGGATTGGCCCACCGGGAAACTGGGCCATTTCCTGGTGGGCCAGCCAGAAACTCTTTAAAAAGGGGCTGGCCGCGCTCCCCCCTGGGCTGGCTGGGCAGTGGCCATAGAACTTTGCCCCAAAAATGGCCTCAGGAGGCTGCTGCACATGCGCGCACAGTATTTCCCAGGGCCTTCAAGCTGCCGCTCAGCACCTCACTGAAAGAAGCAGCAGGTGAGCCACCCGCCGCCCCCCCCCCATGCGCATTGCATAACGCCACCCCCCCATGCATTACATAACGCCGCACCCACCCGCGTGCATTACATACCACCGCCACCACCACACCCCCCGCACATTACATACGACCACCCCCCGCGCCCAGGCCAGAATCCAGTCCCAATCCGCCCCTGGTAACGGATTACTCATTCTGGTAAAGATGACCACTTGAGGCCTATTTATAAAAAGCGAGTGCTAGTGTTTTGCCACTACAGATTTTGGTTGTGACGTATATTACCGAAACAGGGCTGACTCCTTCACCTCCAGCCTTTACTGTGGAGGGACACTGAGGTAAGGCATATCTCTGTGTCCATTGCTATTCTGGGCCTGCCATGAATGTCAAACAAGCCTGGGCCCGCATATACATATTTCACCCCTCACCAGTGGTGCAACAATGCCACCACAGCCCAAGCGGTGGCTTTCGGGAGTTGGTGCCGCAGGGGCACACGGTCTCTGTAGATTCAAAATGGTCTGGCCAGCTGCATGGAATCTGCTGTAAAATGGCCCTCCAAAAATGGCCACCGCTTCAGAGAAGACAGATGCTAGAGGACCTAGTGGACATATAGCGACTGTTAGATAACTGCAGCATGTACAGCGTTACCCCAAAGTGCCAGATTCCGTGAACACTTGTGTGTCTGCAAGCTAGAAACCCCTGACAATGAGCATGTGACCCCTGGCAATGAGCAGGAAACCCCTGACAATGAGCATGTAGGTAAAAAAAATCTAATAATGCATGAGTCACCAAAAACTTTTTTGACATGGGGGTGCAAAATTTCTAATTACACTACTGCCCCTCACCCTCGCTCTGCATCCTTGATTGGTCACCCACTGACTCAAGACTCTCCAACATGACCCTTTCCATCAGGTACAAAATGCCCTGCTCTTGGACTTCTACTCCCTCAATTTGCGATTTCAGTCACCTGTTGATGGCAATCATGGGGAGTCCAAAAACAGACCATTTTGTACCTGATGGAAGGGGCCATGTTGGAGGGTTTGTAACATTCATGTGTAAAAAAATGTATTTAAATGTTGGAAACTATAAGGCATAACTATTGTGTGCCTGGAGGAAGAGTGGAAGTAAAGCAAGGTCAATTACATTTAAATTACCTTCTCTCTGAATGTTGGGGAGACTCCTTTACAGTATTTCACATTCTCAGGAAAGTAGATCAGCCTGCCGTACCCCAATCCTGCTCTTGATGAGTCAATGAGATCATCATGAACCCATTGTACAAAATAAAAATCACCAATTTCACAGCACTACCTCTCCTGCCTCCAGAGGGCGCCATTATAAATTTGACCATACATTAGCTCCTCTATGCTCCAAATTCTTCCATCTCCAGTGTGATTGTGCTAGCCATCTCTATATCTGGATATGGATACAGGGAGCTGTAAAGACAGAGGTTGGAGGTAAGAGCACATGGGGACTGGGGGTGGGTGTCACAGCTCAAAGTGAGAGTACATTGCAGAAGTGGTCATTTTGACAGGTTTCTAACTAGTATAAAATGTTAGTACTGAATTTATAACATGATTACACTGATTTCAGAACTGGAAATTGTTTCATACTCTTTATTTACAGTGTCATCCACCAAAAGTGTTCAATCCTGCAGGAGGCTCCCATTTCAGTCACAAATCTCCTGCTGCCCTGCATTGTAATTCTAATCTCCTGGATTCTTCAGAGGGTGCTATAAAGGAGGGTTTTTTTTTGCAAGGACAATGATTTGCTGTAATCACTGAGACTTGCTGTTGCTGCTCAGGAGTTCTTCCAGATGAATCTCATTATGCACCCTTGTGGGAACCCCTGACACAAGTGAGACACAAAAGCAAATAATTGTGTAGGGTCTTCTTATCTCTGCTGTTGTTCACTCATCCATAGCATGTTGCTGCTGGTGAGTGACTTAATATGAACAGGATATGGAAAACAACCTATCCAATAAATATAGCTAGTGTCTACGAGTTGCAGACAGTCCAGTGTTCACAATAAAATAACATTTAATACACCTAAAACATAATTATATGGTTAAGGATGAATTCACAGATGGTCAAATTGCATTTGAAATCTATTGCACAGGCATCACATTAATGAGTTTTTTAATGTGGATTTTTAATGTGTATTTTATATTTGACTGTCTATTTAGATGAAAGAGGAGGAGGAGACCCAGGAGAAGGGTTACTATGGCGACCGCTAATAACATCATATTCTGGTTTTCATTTGCTGACTGCGGCGATCACGTGACCCAGATCATGCGGGCGTCACGTTAGAATCTGTCCCGTAGTCAGAGCTATCATAATCCGGGAGTCGGGAATTGGCCATCTTTGATGAGGGAAGAACGCGCCCACACGCCGATAAATCCATCTAGCGTATCAGCGGGAATCAGCCATCTTTGATGAGGGAAGAACGCGCCCACACGCTGGCAACCCATTCAGCGTATCAGCGGACGGACCGGCAGGAGCGGGTCACGTGACCGCCGTAACGTCAGACGCGTCATAGCACTGACGCGAGGGCAACGACTTCACTGATTGGATAACCGGCAACTATGCGGGACTTTAAATATTGCCGGAGGGGACTCATTCAGATCACTTCACAGCCTTGATAAAGACCACAGTTGTGGTCGAAACGCGTCGGCCAGTCATTGGAGAGGACCACGGAGGACCCACTACTGAAGCAGAAATAGGACGGAGGTAACGCTGCCCAAGGACTTACTGCAGGAGTCCAGGACCAGCGCTGAGTCGCGCATCTTGCCCACTTTGAGAACTTAGTTGGCTACTAGTTCTCAACTACATCCGGTAATTTGCTGACACTCCTTACTTATTACATCTCTGAAGTGGTTCCCTGGTCATATTTATGTGTTTTTAGAGAACTTTCAAATTGAAGTTCTCCATTTCATATGGTAATTGTGTATACTAGTCCTTTTGCAAAAGGATATTTTATCTTTCTTTCGTATGTGTACCTGTATGTTATTAAATCTGTTTACGCTATGATGGTATGTTTATATCTCTTTTATGCATGATACTTATTGGAGATATCCGAACAGAAAAAGAGTACACGACCATTTGGATCATAAGATAAGAGTCTATTGTGAAATTTCACTTACTTTATATATACATGTGGAAGGGTTGAGGCGCAAAAGTGCTGGGAGATAATATCTTTTTGTCTATTGTGTATTCAGGAGGGGTGTGGAATCACCTCCACTTATCTCACCAGCAGATTTGCTGCCCACCTGGGAGCGCACTATTTGTGATTTTGAAACCTTTTTTCTATATCACGTTACAATTATTGTATACAATATTGTATACAATATCGCATCTCATCACATATCGGTTTTACGATGAGATGAGTTCTAGTACAAAAAGTATGTGCAGCACATACTTTTTGTACTAGATCTCATCTCATCGCAAAACCGAGATGCGATGAGATACAATTATTGCATACAATATTGTATACAATATCGTAACGTGTATGGGCACCTTAAGAAGAAAAGATTTATCACAGCAACTATGTTAGTATCAATACTTGCAAAACTTCCCAAAATATAGTGTTTCTAACTTTATAAAAAATTATCTTGCAACAAAGAGTCTTTACATAAACATGTCCATATCTGGAGCTAGACACACCCTTTGGGCAGAGTGTGACATGCCCCCTCTGCAGCGTGACACATCCTACTATAACCTCCCTGATACTAGATTTCACCAGTAGCCAAGTATGATACTGTACATATACAGTTAGCTTCAAAACAGCCCATTCAACTGCGAGACCTGGTTTGCATGGAATTGTTCTGCAATGTTGCTCATCTGTAGATCGGAGTCTTTGAACAAGCGGATGTAATGACACTACCATGACTGCCCACTGATTTGTGCAGATGCTGGAGGTCTTGCAGAGCACATGGTCCTGTTGCACGCATCATTTACTTAATTAGGTACAAGCAATAGCAGCATGGTTCATTAACTTAGACCTAGACACTGCTCTCCCTCAACAAACAGCCAGAAGCTGCTGATGAACTGAGCTTGCTGAGCGCAGACTTGTTATATTCATCAAGGCCGTGCGATGGGCGATGGTAACCAGGCAGCCTTAACAGTTACTAATCTGGGAAACAAATACAGATTTGTTTACCAGCTAAAGATAGGGTTACTCCTGCATATGCACATATTATCCTACTGCACGCAGATACACAGGCTGAATCCAGCTCTGCCTATCTGATTTCTGGGAAAGATCCCGTTCGTAGCCTTACAGAGTCTACCTATTCTCTTCTAGGGCCGATTTTCAATAGGCACGTCTCCAAAAGGCTAACTCCCGGTGGGGATAATCTTGCAGTGATGCATGTCGTTTGTGTTCTTTTCCATTCATTAAAGTGATTTTAGAACCAGCATGATCTATCGGAGACAAGCACTTACATGTCCTCTAAACCAACTATTGCTTTGTACAAATATGTAAAGTTACTTTCTAACCACCGCTGATTATAACCAGCAACACTTGGCTGTCTATTAACAGGCGGAGGCACCTGCTACTGCGTTGGCCGGTCCTGTTTATTTACGGACAAAGAAAAAGTATTTACTGAACTCTTAAGTTGGAACCTGCTCTAGGAGTAGGCATTCTAGGCAAAAGAGCAAAAGCCTGGGGCCTGTGGCATGTTGGGGAACCGTGAGATCATCTGTTACCGTGAACGGGCAGAGGACAGAAATTAGCTTGTGCGCATGCGTAGCTGCTAATTCTTTAATACAAATTAAATGGCCACAGGCACGGATGCAGAGTATGTCCAGATCCTGCCATGGGCCTTTGCGGAGCTCTTGAGTCTTACGGCTACCTAGAATAGATCATGGTTTCGGGATTGGAATCCCAATTGGTAAGTTTGGACCCGGAAAGTATGGGGTGGGGGTTTAAGTTTAGGCACTAGATGGGGGACTTAGGTTAGGCTGCGGAGAGGGAAAGGTTATGGTTCGGCTGCGGAGATAGGGGTTAGGATGTGGGGAGGGGGGTTAGGTATAGGCAGCAGGGCAGGGGGGATAGATTTAGGCACTAGCCAGGAGGGTTAGGAGTAGGCTGCTACAAGGTAGGCTTAAGGGGCAAGGGGGGAAGGTTAGGATGCCATCGGAGCCCCTGTCAGGATTTTCACTATCAGGAGGCCAGAATTGGTTTTATGATCACTGGTATCCTGAGTGCCGGGATGACATAATTATCCCCTCCCCCTGTCTTTTTATCAGGCATATTTACTCAATTCAATCAGAAAAAGTGTATTTTCACACCTTTTCACATTATTTTAGTTTCCCCTGATTGTACTAAAAGGCAATTGAACGATAATTCGCTAAATTCTATTCCAAGCCCCTCAATCTGTGTTTTCTTTAATAATAGTATCACATACTGGGAACTGCAATCTGACCAAATTGACTAAATTTACAATGTAAATCTTGTAGTAAGAGCTGTCCGTTAGGATGATTGCACTTCCTGGTTCATGACCCGAAGTCCTGTCTGCTCATGTGTCTAGTGACGGGATAAGGTCTATTGGTCGAGCTAAAGATGGTCGACAGTCATTAGGTCGACATACTGCAAGGTCGACATGGGTCTAGGTCAACAGGTCATTAGGTCAACACAAGCATTAGACCAACATGGTCTAGGTCAACAGTCAAAAGGTCGACATGGGGTTTTTCACTGTTTTTTGAGCCGACGTGTTCCGACAGGCGGTATTTCATGCCCTACCATCCACTAGGGCGTGGTGGGAGAACAAAATAGTGTGTCAAGCGCAGCGAGGCACCGTGCCCAAAGCATGGCAAGCGCAACGGGCCATGCGAGGGGACACGGTGCACTTAATCCTGTGTCCATGTCAACTTTTTAAAGATAAGGTTGCTGACCGCATCTAAACCACGGAACCTATTGCATTCTGTGGCTGTTGCAAATATGGTAAATAGCCAAGCCTCTGAAAACTGCATTTTTAACCTTCTTGCGAAGAGAAATAAAGGAGTTAATATTTGCCACAGAAACACTGGGACTTGGCATGTTCCTATAAACAGCAGCTTCCTATTTAATGTCACTTATAAATAGATGTTTGTTAATGCGTCAGGCGTGATTATTACAGCTGGAACGCTCACTGCCACTCAGGAGTACATGCCAATGGGTCATATGAATAAGAGGTTTCCATGGGAAATCACTGTGTATCTGTTTAACCGCTGTGAGTTTCCGCCAGTTTAAAAGTAGAATAAGGTGAAACGGCAGAAGAAGTAAATGAGACAAGATGAGTATAATTAGTGTATCTGCTTGGCTCATGTAGCTAATTACAACCAAATAAAAGTTACACCGAGGTCGCTCAATCAGTGATGTAATATAACAAGCAAATGCTAACATAATTGTGACTTTAACAGTATTTTTTTGAGCAGTAACTCTGTACCGATATACTGTATAAGCCTATATGAAGACCAGGAGGAGATCTAAGGGGTTTGATACGAAATCCCGATGCCGGAATCCCGATAAGGGGGGGACGTGGATCGCCCCCCCCTTGCGGGCTCGCTGTGCTCACCACACTAATTTATTCTCCCTCTATGGGTGTATCGTGGACAACCATAGAGGGAGAAAGTGTCGGGATTTTGAACGCCGGGATTCCGACCGCCAGGATTATAACTGCATCCCGATCTAAGGATAAACTGGTCAGATTTGCCCGATTTCACCCAATTCTGATGCATCGAGCTGAGAAATCAGGTTAAAATTAGGCAAATAGCATGTGTTTTACATCTGATCTGATGCACATCCCATTCGCATCGGATCTGAGCCCCTAAGTCATAAGTGCTGTGAGTTGGATCTGTCGTTACAGACAGCCTCCAGCAGCACTTGCTGTGATCGCATGCTAAAGGACTGTATGCTATACATAGCATGCGATCCTGCTGCCTGGGAGCTCCCAGGCGGTTCAAGGGGGATCGGCTGAGACTTCTCCCATCGGAGAAGTTGCAGTAATGTATGGGGGCCTTAAGTCATACTGTGAGGGAGGTGGAAGCAGGTGGGACTGTTCAAGCTGTTCTGTTCAATCCCAGATTCAGACTGTTGGGATGTCTAGTCAGACAGAATCCAGTCCATTTCCGACAGCTTCCTACAGTCAGCGCTGTCTTAACAGCAGTGTGGGCCCCTTGGAAAAGCAATGCACTGGGGCCCTTAAACATTCTCCACTCCTAGGGGTGAGGGGTACTATCAGCAGCAGCTTTGATGTCCCATGGGTGGCAGGGGGTGCTCTATCTTCCACTCAACATGTAGGACCTGGAGCAGTAACTTCTGCTAATTACTCCTTTACTGCACAGGTGGTGGGAGGGAGAACACTAACGTGTGGAAGGGGCACTGAGCTGAATGAAGAGTCCCTTGTAAATTACTTCCAGGGAGGTAGGGGGTGTTTTATACGCAGGGGAGGGTTGGATAATGGAGTGGACTTAATATTTGTCATTTTACGGTGGAAGGGCAGCTTGTTTGACTGCAGATATCTCCATTATCTGGAAATAGATTTCTTAGCCTTAAATAGTATAACAACCTAGAGTCCCAACTTTCAGGAGGTGCTGGGAACTTGGGGATCAGAGATCAGGAGCCAGAGCAATCCATTGACAAAAATATAAAACTGTACACCAGACGTTTGGAGCTGGAGCAGGGACTGGCTCCTGGAAGGCTGATATCTCTGGTTCTGGGCATGATAGAGACAAGCTGCTAGTGTCAACAAAAAGGGAAGGGTCCCAGCTTTTGGAATATACTCTCAGAAAAACTCTATGTCAGAGAAAACCTGAGAAATATGACTGGGAATTGCAATTAACAGTTTGGATGTGGACCGCTGCTTTGAAGTTGGATATCTACAGTTCCCCAGGGCCGATTTTCTAAATTCTGGTATCCCTAGAAAAAGGGGATCCTCAGCTATCAAGGGCCCTTATACACCTGGGGCCCCTGGGCAAGTGCCCATTAAGCCCATACGAAAATACGGCCCTGCCTACAGTACATTGACAGTCAGTATTCAATGTACCGACTGTCGAGTGTTGGAATGTCCGCAAATTGACGGAAACTGTCATGGATTGTCGGGAAATGGACTTGAATTCGACAATCCGCTGCTGTTTCCAACAAAACAGATCCGACTGTTCCAACAAAAAGTCGGATCTGACCGCCTTCGATGCTATCTTTAGTGGCAGCATTGAATAGGTGAGTGACAGTATTTCTCCTGTTAGGAAATATTGGCAGAGATTGAATACCCCCCCCCCCCCCCCCCATAGTGTTGTATGCAGGGGCAGATTGGGATGGAATACCATCCCAGGAAATTACTGGAAGCAGACCTCATGGAGAAGGGGTCTGTTGTGGGGGTGGGCTCTGTTGAAGGGACAGGATCCCTCCTAATAGGGCCTTATTCTGAGTTGGACACAGTTGCAGATGTCCTTGTATCTTTCCCTGCAGCTGTGTCTGTAAAAGGATGTCATGGGCGGATTGGAAATTTAAAGTGCTATGGGAAAAAAATTCCAGAATGTTGCCCCCTTACATGCCAATGTAGCCTGCCTACCTGTGGGTTCTGCCGCTGGTTGTTTGGTATTCAGCGAATATGGGAGAAGGGAGCACAACAATTCTCATTCGTCCGCTAGAAGGGACCCTGCACAGCTATTATGAGCGTGTCCATCCAAATCACATTAAACTATCATTATTTCTGGAAGAGGGGTACTAAATATGCACCAAATTAGAAAACTATACTGATTTCAGTGGACGAAAAGGAGACTATTTGGGATAATATACTGTAGTTACAAAGTTCTGCATTTAAAGACAGATCATTGGATCACAATCGATTGCAATGGCTGCAGCATGGCTGCAGCATCAGCTAAGCTTTCACAGAATGACCACTCTTGTGAGGCCAGTATGTCTTTACAATGTCCCCAGCCACTTTTATATAGTCCAATCTATTGTTAACTTCATTATGTATATATTATTAAATTATTGATTTGAAAAGTTTTACAGCCAGGATACATAATTTGGTCTATACCCTACAGATAGGATCATACATATAACAGTCTTTAGGTCTAGGATACTATCCAGGCCACACCTAAAAAACAAACAAAAAACATAGAATAGGTTACTAAATGATGAAAACAGACACATTTAATATATACAGTGTACAATCAACGTTCATTGTACACCGATTTTCATGTCCTGACGACGGGGTTACGTCCCCGAAACGTTGACCAGACCTAATGGAATAAAGTTGGTCCCTGTCTTCACCTGCAATGGTAGTCACTGAGTGCCCGTGCTTTCTCTACTCTATATACAGATGTAGCGCCGCTCTTTCAATCCCGGCGTCCGCCAGATCCCTTTCACTGGTGAGCGCCGGCAATAGGGACTGGGATGCGTGTGCGGCTCACGCGCGTCCCAGTATCACGGCGGCTGGGCAGCATCTCCCTGCCCGTCTCCGCTTCAGGGAGACGCTGCCCAGTTTAGGGGGGGGGGGGCGGCGAAGGGGACCGACGGCGGGGGAGGCAGCGGGGACCGGCAGTAGGCTCCATTGCCAAGGGGCATGCGAGCGTCTGTGCGCACGCGCCCCTGGCGGTAGCCGGCTACTGGCGGGGCTGGCAATAGAATTGCCAGCCCCTGTAAAGATGACCCCGCTACATCTGTATATTATTAATTAAATGGGAAATTTCTTTAGTATGACTGACAACATTGCTGCGAGTTTCTCTGTTTCTGATTCTGTAATATAGATGCTTCCCTCAAGCATCCAGATTAAGTGATTCGCTGCGCTCATTTCTAATATTGCTATGAAATGAAATGGATGGGGAGGAGAGCGCGTGTTCAGAGACAAGATAACACATAAACAGATTATGTTTGGAAGTACCACACACTGAGTATGAAGCTATCTATACTGTATAAACAGTATCTCGTTTTTCAGTATGATGAGTTGTAACATTTGGCTGTCCCCCTTTTTTGGGGGAATCAGCGGTGGTTTAAACTCCGTAGTTTAAAAGGGCAATGCCGTTAAGCAAAACATTTATACTGTATTTACGCTTGCTAATTGCTATGTTTCTAATAAAATCAACATAATTATTGCAGTAATTGGGGGTATAGCATAATTTCAAATGTTAATCAAAAGATTAATATATGTTTACAGAGTTTGCAAGCTTCTCAAGCACAAATAAGTACAATTCAAACTCCCTTCGAGGACGTCTCCATCCCTGAGACAATCGCTGATGAGGACAGGAGGTTTAACCCTTTAACTGACAAAATCTCTGTGAGAGATGTTCAAGATATTCAAATAAAAAATTTGTGTAAAAAAAGATTTTAGGGTCATTATCATGAATAAAAATGGTTGCTAGTCAATTTTCACACTAATTTTGACAAATTCACTTGGAACTCAAGGGGTTAAGGCAGTGGTGTAACTACCGTGGGTGCAGGGGGTGCAGCTGCTATGGGGCCCGAGCTGTTTCCAGGGCCCGCAGCTCCCCCTGCACACACTGTAGTCAAAGCTCAACACTTGTTCCCTGCCAGAGCAGAGCAAGCTCCTCCCGGCTCCTGCAAGCAGCAGCCGCGGAGGATGTAGCGGCGGTGCCATACCCCGGCCCCCCCACAAAGTTTTTTCACTAGCCTGTCACACTGTAAGTCAGGTGGCAGGCCCGAGACGCAATTCGCGGACATTTAGGGGGCGGGGCTTAATGCCGGTAAGGCCCCGCCCCCATCAGAGACCTCACCTCTCTGGCTTACTTGCCAATGCTCAGGGCTGCTGTTATAAGGTAACTTTTCTCTTAACTCCCTTCATATTTCTCCCTTCTCTCTACACCTCTCTCTCATTCCAAGTGAAGCCAGCAGTGTTGTCATGTCATTGAAGCTAATAGGATTTTTAAATGTTTATAATCTGGACATACTTTAGCACCTTGATTTTATCTGAATTTAGGATAGAGGGGCTTCCTGTGTGTGTAATTTCCCCACAAGTAATAGCTGACTGCCCCTACTACTGTAAGCAGGGTGGTCTGCCAAATGACTGTAGGTGTACAACTGCTACCTCATTTGTGTGTGTGAGAGACACCCAGAAACCACCTCCCAGCAGTGTAACCCCTTCCCTTTTGTGTGACACCCTGTGCTTCCCTCCTATCCCCACCTTGTGTGACACTGTACACCCCCTACCCGTGTGTGTGTGTGTGTGTGTGTGTGTGTGTGTGTGTGTTACACCCTATAACCCCCTCCTCACTGTATGTGACACTGTACTCCCACTACCCCTGTGTGTGTGTGTGACACCTTATAACCCCCTCCTCACTGTATGTGACATTGTACTCCCACTACCCCGTGTGTGTGTGTGTGTGTGTGTGTGTGTGTGTGTGACACCCTATAACTTTCTCTTCACTGTATGTGACACTGTACACCCCCTACCCCTGTGTGTGTGACACCCTATAACCCCCTCCTCACTGTATGTGACACTGTACATCCCCTACCCGTGTGTGTGTGACACCATGTACCCTCCTATCCCTATGTGTTTGTGATGCCTTGTACCCCCAATCACCCTGTGCACGTGTCACCCTATACCCACACTATACCTGTGTACCTCCACTACCTGTAGAAGGGGGCCCCTTCAAAATTTTGCTAATTTTGCCACCAAGTCCTAGTTACGCCTCTGGGTTAAGGTAGAGGTTCCTGAAATTGTCTTGCCTAACTTCCCCTAATCATAATGTTGGGGCCATTGATCAATCATTGGAACAGACACAGATCTCCGAAATTGCAGATCGTGACTTCCGGATATCTGCATGTGCCTAAGCTTAAACTACGATTGTCTCATGATCTTCAATGGACCATTGTGGAGGCGGCAATTCTGCATTATGTGGGAGCAGTCCGGACGATGCAGGCATGTCTGGATCACTCAGCTGCTGTTGACGAATACATGGCCGACACCCCCCCAAATAAGTCTGATTCAAGCATTAGGAATGATCTTAGCACCTAAGATTGCATTTCTGGAAGCGGTTACATCAGCCAGATGTATGAAGCAGAAACAGCAGGGACGAAGGGTCGTGTAAGGAGCTTGTCCCAGCAATGTGCTTCAGTGCTGGGACACCTGCACATGAGCAGTCTCAATGACAATGCATGCGCATCAGCCATTGCTGTTGAGGGTGTCAGGGGAACTCCCTCCCAGTGATTCTTGTAAAGTGTAGCATATAATAATAATAATAATAATAATAATAATAATTTTATGTATATAGTGCTCTGTCTCCAATAGGACTCAAGGTGCTTATCAGATAGAATTAATGTAATACAGTACAGGAAAAGTGAAGTGCAGAAAAGCTTTTCATAAACAATACTTATTATTTAATACATTATTTGGTACTTGTGGACAATCACGGCTCCCACGATGTGCATCGTATAGCAAAAAATCGCATTGCATTGCATGCGATTGCATCGCATGCGGTTTTTAACAGAAAAGCATCCAAATGCATTGAAATTAGTATCAAACATGTTCAATGGCCCCCAAATGTCATTTTTGAGGCTGTACCACCCCCACTATCAACGCGAACCCGAAGCGTGGCGAGCGGCGGCGGTACGCGTCCTACGGCCTTTTCATTCCCCCACTATCCACGTCGGTGTGGAGTTGAGAATAGAAAGTGTGGCGAACGCAGCGAGCCACCGAGCCCGAAGCGTGGCGAGCGGACACGGATACCTTCACAGGTATACGCGTCCCCTCGCGGGCTTCACAGGTGTCCGCGTCCCCTCGCGGGGCTCGCTGCGCTCGCCACGCTTCGGTCTCGGTGGCTCGCCACACTTTCTATTCTCAACTCCACGCCGACGTGGATAGTGGGGGTATGAAAAGGTCGTAGGACGCGTACCGCAGCCCCTCGCGGGCTCGCTGCGCTCGCCACGCTTCGGGTTCGCGTTGATAGTGGGGGGGGTACAGCCTCAAAAATGACATTTGGGGGCCATTGAACATGTTTGATACTAATTTCAATGCATTTCGATGCTTTTCTGTTAAAAAATGCATGAGATCGCATTCGATCAAATCGCATGCGATTTTGTAAACAAATCGTTAAAAACTGCAAAAATCGTATCTAATCGCATGCCACTATATATGGCATGCGATGGGAGCCGTGATACTCCACAAGTACCCATTATTTAATACAATAAAGGGAATTAAGGAAATGCCTGCGTAAAGAGGAAAGTCTTAATTCTCTTTTTGAATTATGGGAGATTCTAGGTACTAGGTAATATACAACAGGTCCCGAAGGTAGACAGGTCCTGATGGTGACGTAAATCCCCTTACTGTAGCAGATGGTAAGTGTGTAGTCCGTCCTCTTCCGGTCATCTCCCCGTTCCTCTCCTTCTTTAAGCTGATTGACGGCTTCTGCCCATTTCACTGAACTTTCTCTCTTTTGTCAAGATAACTTGGCGGCTACCAGGGACGAACCCGGCACCCACTGGGTAAGCCTGCTGTGTAATTTATTTATTTATTTATTAACAGTTTCTTATATAGCGCATACATATTCCGCAGCGCTTTACAAAGTATAGTTGAGCATTCACATCAGTCCCTGCCCCAGTGGAGCTTACAATCTATATACCCTACCACATGTACACGCACACACAGACATTCTAGGGTTAATTTTTATTGGGAGCCAATTAGCCTACCAGTATATTTTTGTAATGTGGGAGAAAACCGGAGTACCCGGAGGAAACCCACGCAAGTACGGGGAGAATATACAAACTGCACACGTAGAGCCATGGTGGGAATGGGGTGACATACTAAAAGCTAATAGAAAACATGCACAGCGGCGCTTGGAGATGATGTCATCTGCAGGTGCCAACAGAGGAAAGACACGGCCTTAACCCAGGTCCAGCCTGCTTTCAAGCCGGTGCGATATGGAAGGAAACAATGTTCAATTATCTGGGGTAGGACTGAATTTTTGGTGGAACAGGGGTATAAATAGAGGGTAAATGGGAGGAACACAGGAAATCTAAGTTGTCCAGATTTCCCAATTTGTAATTATGTGGGATACACATGAACAATCATACCAGAAGTCATCTATTTCTCTTTCTATTGTTACAATAAAATGTCACAAATAAGTAAAGTATTGTAGCTAGACCACATCAGTTTATATTAGTAAGAGGGACAAATCTAATGTAATTGCGTATGACGGCCACGGTACATTTCCATGCCCGTATCGGAATATAGTACCTTCCGTAGACTGTAACTGTCACAATCTTGCATCGAAGTCTAAAGACGCATTACGTGATTGTGAAAACCATGAGATTAGAGGGTGGTGAAGGAAACTGCACCATCTGTTGCCAAACTGCTTCACCGCACAGCCGAATGCAGCCGCGTGGTGGCATTTAACTGGGGACAGATGCTGCTAAAGGGCTCCACTGACTAAGCATTAGTATCCTCGCTTCCGAAGCTTAAGCTGCCAGTAGGCTACGTCCATGTAAGGGGTTAATGCGCTGTTACTTTGTTTACTTGGGTTCAGCTGGTAATTAATGCCCATGGCTTGATAACCTAGCTTCAATTGAAAGCACAAATGATGAGGAAGAGAATGATTCGAGATCAGCCGCTACTCATTGTGTCTGATAAGGAATACGGGGGTCTAAAAATATATTGTTCAGGCAAATTTATGTTTTTGAATACATGGTAAATAAAAATACACCATCCGCTTTCAGATTAATATAAACATATTGTAGCTAACTAAAATAAAGATAAAGATTTAACTGTGCAGCATTATATCGCATAATAAAGAATACAAGATAACGATGTAACTATAACAAAACAATATAATGACGATATTAATTGATAATAGCAATATATTACCATCAATGCACAGCTAATTACACATACACAATCAGAACCAATAAAATCCTGTAATGCTAAAATATAGCAGTAAAAACTGCAATAATATAATATAATTCTATATACTAAAAGGCTAACACGGCTCCCCACCTCTTGGGGGAGGATCAACATGTTGTGCTCACTGGTAGGCACTAGGTGGCATCTGATGGAGCAATTCAAATGTTGCTCTGTTCAGGAGCGCACAGCCGCCAGCGCTGATACCATGGTTATATTGTCCCATGGTTATATTGTTCCATCATGGGCTGATAACTAATGTGTATGATCATTTGCAATTAATACTGTATGTATTCAACGTTCAAATGAAAGTATACAAAGGACTAACTTGAAAATAAGCCTCAGTGAAATGAACTGAAATTAAGTAAAATGAACTACTATCCAAATATGATAGATTCATTACAAATGAAACAACATTCAGTCAGATTAGTAGCATGAAGCCCATCACTATATTTAAAAGGCTAAATCCTCCTCACCTTTATGAGGTGAAGTACCGCCAGTGACCAGTATAGGCCACTCAATGGACCGAATTACTCTTTAACAGAAGGTGAAACCAAAATGATATGTTTTAAACTTCCTGAATGTGGACAGAGGGAGCTGTGAAGACAGGGATTGGAGGTAGTAGCAGATAAGGGACTAAGCCGTCATTTTGAAGGGCTTTTCACCAGTGTAATACAGTATAATAGATATATAATCACTGGAGAGATGATAATATGTGCAGTATTGTAGGCAGGGCCGGCGCCACCACTAGGCAAGTTTTGGCATTTGCCTAGGGCGCCGGCCACTGGAGGGCGGTAGTGAGCTGCAGCCGGCCAGCAGCAGCAGGAAGCTACGCTACCGCAGAGGAGAGCCCAGAGGAAGGACTAGAAAAAGCTGGCTGCAGCGTCAGCGATCATCTGTAGACCGCAAGCAGCTATTAGGAGAGTAGCCTCCCCCCCCCCCCTTCGTCCCCCCCCCCCCCGCCGGAGCCCGCCTGTGTACTTTGCCACCAGCCTCTGACAGACATGTCAGTCCCCAGTTACCCGGTCATCAGGCCGCCGCCTACAGCAGCCAGCGGTAAACTTCGGCGGCGGCAGTCCGCGTCAATCCACTACCCCCCCCCCCCACCGCTGGACTGGACACCGACACAGGCGGCACAGGGAGCAATTCTTCCTTGTAACTCTCCGGCGGGTGGAGAAGCCACCGCCGCCCACCCGCCCGTCCAGGTACTCAGTGACGAGCTGCCAGCGGTGTGTGCATGGTAGCAGTAATGTTTGTTATCAGGATTTAGCCGGATAATGTGCCTTGGGGGGGGGGGGGATATGATGGCAATAATATGATGCCGATGCAATGAGGCTGGAGAGAGCCTGGAGAGGGGAATGGGGTGGGGTGGGGTGGGGTGTGTGTGTGTGTGGGGGGGGGGGATATGATGCCGATGCAATGAGGCTGGAGAGAGCCTGGAGGGGGGAATGGGGTGGGGGGGAAGGGAATATGATGTCGATGCAATGAGGCTGGAGATAGCCTGAGGTGATATCATATCATATGATGTTGGTGTAGTGTGTTTTTTGTGTGTGTGTGGGGGGGGGGGGGGATATGATGTGGGGGGGGGGGGGCGGTATCCCGTAGGTTTGCCTAGGGCGCCTAGATGCCTTGCACCGACCCTGATTGTAGGGTATTGCAGAGCTCCTCACAGAAAACAATTGAACTACACACAGCCAGTTATTCTAACTGGCTGTGTGTAATGCAGAAGACTCATGAGTTGATTTACCTGTGCTTTTACTGCAGGACTGGTATGTGAACTGCCATAAGATGAACAGAGCCATGTAATCGGGATATCCTTTATTTTAGGATTACGAGGCAGCAGGAACAATCCAAGTCATAGTGATGGTCCAAGAGCTTACTTTGCACACAGTGAAAGCCTGCATCTGACAAGTGCTGTTAACTGAGTGTACACACAGGTGACAAGATGCCTTACATCAGTGGTTCTCAAACTCAGCCCTCCAGGTCCCCCAACAGTGCATGTTTTTCAGGTTTCCTCAAAGAATCGCAAGTGACATAATTAGTCAGCAAAATATGAGTACTTGCAGGGTGACCTGGAAAATGTGAACTGTGTGGGGTGCTTGAGGACTGAGGGGGTTATTTTGGTTCACTCTTTCTGACAAATTAATTCTTAGATGGACAAAACCATGTGCACTGCAGGTGGGGCAGATGTCACTTTTGAAGAGAGAGTTAGATTTGGGTGGGATTTTACTTCAAGGTGAGATCTATATTGCAGTGTAAAAATAAAGCAGCCAGTATTTACCCTGCACAGAAACAAAATAACTCACCCAAATCTAATTCTCTCTGCACATGTTACATCTGCCCCCCTGCAGTGCACATGGTTTTGTCCATCTAAGAAGGAATTTGTCAGAAAGAGTGAACCAAAATAACCCCCTGAGTTTGGAAGTCGGTATTACAGCATGTACTAACGCTAAATTTTGGCAGGACTGAAGTACTAATTAACTCAACTGTGCTTTAGCATGGATATCTTTAAAACCTGTACTGTAAAGCTGGGTACACACAGAAAGATTTATCTGTCCAATCTGTTAAGTTTGTTAAAACAAATGGCTTTAACCAATTTAACTGAATGGCCATTGTTTGTTTTCCCTAATATAAAGTACTAGATCATAAATCAAAATAATTTTCCTCTATTAGTAACTAATTAATAATACCAACATCTTGTACCTCTGTTGAAAGAAAAGGTGCTAAAGTTGGTGCCATGTCAAGGGCAATTACTAAGTACATTGGTAAGTAATTAAGATATGGACTGTAAGAGCACAACTGTAGATTATAGGAGAGTTTAGAGTTTCCCAGGGGTGGACGACTTTCCATAGCAGGACGCTACCGAAGGCCGTCCACCCTGTGACTCATCTGCTGGTGAACGGCAATGCCCAGCGATAATGTAGGAGCGCATATCAGTGCTCATCGCTGGCCTGTACACACTAGGGGGCATTTCAGCTCAAAAGACAAAACTGAGCTACTTTCAGCTCAAAGTCGCCCAATGTGTATGGGCCTTTACATCAAAATGTGGAGATTTTCTAGAACTGAGATTTCTGCACTTGGATGAGTTGGAGTGTAGAGTCTAAACTGATGGAGAAGGCAATGTGAATATGAAGGAGAGAGAGGAGTGTTACAGAAATATGAAATGAAAGGCTCAGGATAAAACCAGATAATGAGGCACTGGCCAACCCAATGAACAGCAGTCCAACAAAGCAGATAAGAGAAAATAATATGGAGGAAAAAGAAGAACTTTGATCATCAACAGAGATAGTGAATTCACAAGCGGCAATCATGGAGATGTCAGATGATATAAAAAAAAGTCAGGCTTGGAAATTTTCAAGGAATTGTTGGGCAATGAGGGGGGTGGATAGGTCACGACCATTGGTGGTTCCAGAGGTGGGGCTGTAGCACTGTCCAAAATTCAAATATGAGAGCCACACCAACTGTCACCCCAAATACTGCCAAACATCGCCGGCTAGGACTCCCCTATTTAAATTTTGGATTGCTCTGCAACACCACCTCTGTAGCCACCATGTGTCACAGCGAAATCAAGAGAGAAGCGATTGAAAATCCACATATTATAGTTACATAGTTACATAGTAGGTAAGGCTGAAAAAAGACTTGCGTCCATCTAGTTCAACCTGGTATAGCTGATTTGGTAGGTTCTGGGATTTTACAGACAAATTATATTTCTTATTTGTACCCATGGATGTTTTTCTCCAGTAAATGTTTGTCCAACTTTGCCTTGAACGCATTTAATGAGCCAGCCGTTACCACCTCTCTGGGAAGAGAGTTCCAGAGTTTGACTGTTCTGACCGTAAAGAAATTCTTTCTACTAGCTGAATGAAATCTTTTTTCTTCTAATCTATACTCATGCCCTCGCGTCCTAGATTCCTTCAAACAATGAGAACATAAGTAAAGGAAGGAAGGAGAGAAGGATGCATGCTCATTGCCTTCTTCTTATCTGCTTCCTGGCCTGGAGCTGGGGCTGCAGGTAAGGCCCCCAATTAGTGTACAGCTCTTCACTCACTTTACTGTTTCCAATTGTCGTTCACGTGAATTGTAAAGCATGTAAAAGTTCCAAATTGTTTTAAAAAATCATGAAAAAATCTAGTGTCGACCATACGCTGTGTTGACCAATATCATATTAACCTTTTGATCAGGGTGATATAATGCATGGTAATTAATAGTGGTCAACTAATTGAATGTTGACCTAACTTTCGGAAATCATTTTGAAAAGGCATTTCTTGGAAAGAGTCTACAGATGTACTCCACTAGTATCATGAAGACGGGCAAAGAGGTTATGAAATAAATGAATGTAAGTGCACTATGTCCAATTCGCATCAACGGTGGCTTTTGTTGACTTTATTTCATGTTGTTACGTTGACCACCAGCCGGCTCTACTCTGCTAATCACACCCTTATTATTATGTAGGCTGCTTGGATGTCTAGTCCTTCTCTTTATCCCAGAAGGCTTCTATGTACCCGCTGAGGATTTTGTCTCTGCAGTGTCTCTTCTCTCCATATCCATTCTATCCGCCTGGCTACTCTGCTGTCTCTCTAAATAAAGCATCCTCTCCCCTATTCCAGCTGTGATGCTAATCTGAAAGGACATGCCCAGGGCTGTTATTCAGATAGAAAATCCTTTCATTGCAAGATGTGGCTGCTGAGACTCACATGCTTTTTGCTGTATACTGTATTTGTTAACCTCTTCAGTGGGAGAAGGGGTCTTCAATAAATAAGGCTTGGTAATGATGCATTCCCCTTCTGGTCCAAAGCATTGTCAGAATCGTTTGCTGGCTTTTCTGCTGAGTCAACATGACTTGCAAGGAACCAGGAATCGCTGGCATGGCAATGAGGGTAGCAATTTCACTGGGGGGAACGGGGTCCTTATGTGACACCAATATTCTACATGGGCTACAGACTGCTTCTTCCTACTTCTGTGACCACGGAATAACCAGCAAACACTGTTTAGCAGTCTTCAGTTGGGTTCACGTGAGGACCGTTACTTATTGAATAGCTGGTGCTACTGGTTTCTCTGATGGTTGGGGGATGCTCGGATTTTGGACTAGGTCGGAGGTTCTTTTAAGTTCAACAATGATGGATCACGATCCAAAAATGCACATATATATATTTTATATGGAATACATATGGATGTCCAGCAGAGGGCATGTCAGTGGTCAGAATAATTACGCTGACACTAATACCATGTCCATGTCAATCTATGTCAACATAGACACCAACAAAATGGGAAAAACTCATGTCGACCTTTCTACATATTGAACTTTCACATGTCGTCCTTTTTGCTTGTGCCAACCTTTTGACCATGTTGACTTAATGCCCGTCAACCTTTTTCATGTGCCATGGGAGCAGACACTGTACACTAATAGGGTGTCAATGTTGACCGTCAACATAGATACCAACAAAATGTTAAAAATTCATGTCAACATTTCTCCATGTCGACTTTGTACATGTTGGCCGTGTTGCATGTGTCGATGTTTTGACCATGTTGACCAAATGCACGTCCACTTTTTTCATGCGTCGACATGTAGACCTATCCATCGACGTCCTTGTTGGGAAAGTGTGTAAAAGATGGAATCTATGTAAAAGACAGATCTAGAAACAACCCAAGACTGCTCCTGGGAATGTTCTCTATATCTCTGAAGCTACATTAGGTCTTTCTTATATCTATATAAATTACATCTATTTCTTACTATATATGATGTAAGTATATTTATGAGATTTATCGCTAGCATTTCATACAGTTATACAATGTAACAAAAAAATTAATGTCCTTGAGATCCTGTCCCAGGGTAAACAGCAACTATAAATCACAACTGCTGACTGTGTAGCCTGCTATTTCCAGCCTTGGTTCAGTTCCAGGTCACCACCAGTGAGTGTAAACTGCTCCTGTGAGGAAGCTGATACACAGTTAGAACAAGACTTTATTAGAAAGCCTTGTGTCTCGTCCAAGCGAGGAACAGCCAAGTGCATACATCTCCGGGTAGAGATTCTGAAACGCTCTCCTTTTACAGTGATCCAGGCACGGACTGTCTAACATATAAACTGCCTTTTAAATTTATGTCACAGTTTGCACCTGCCAGGCTGGGACTTCTCCTTCATCCCTTTGCATGGCGCTAATGTGATTAGAGCATGATTTAGTGGTGCAGCCCAGTGGCAAACGCAGGATTTTTAGAGGGGGGGATTCCTAATGTAATCCAAAATCTCCCACTCTGCAGCACATTGGAGTAATTACGGGAGACTGAGGGAGCGGTAACAGCCCTGAAAATTGGTATTTTTAAACACTGAATACTCAATGGAATACAATATTGATATTTAACAGTACAGATGGTCTATAGTATAGGCTGTTTTCAACATTTATTTATTTACAGTTTCTTATATTGCACAGCAGATTCCGTTGTGCTTTACAATAGTAGACAGTGATAGAACAACCTGGGTAACAACAGACAGACTTGGAGGTAAGAGGGCCCTGCTGCAAGCTTACAATCTATAGGGACATAGGAGGGAAACATAAGGACAGGCACCAGTAATAGCATAGCAGTCTCACCAAGTTACAAGTCCAGAAGGGAAGCTATATAATACATAAGTGCCTCAGAGGGTTATGCATGTAGAACTTAAATATGATAGGCTTGCCTGAAGAGGTGAGTTTTCAGGGAACGCTTGAAAGTTTGGAGGCTAGTGGAGAGTCTTATTGTGCGTGGAAGGGCATTCCATAGGATGGGAGCAGCCCGATGAAAGTCCGGTAATAGTGAATGGGAGCTATTGATCCGTGCAGAAGAGAGACACAGATCTTGTGAAGAGCAGATAGAGCGAGATGGGAGATATTTTGTGATAAGTAAAGAGATATATGCTGGTGCAGTATGATTAATAGCTTTATATGTGAGTAGAAGTGTTTTATATTGAATACGGTAAGATACAGGCAACCAATGGAGGGACTGGCAGATGATGAGCATCTTAAAAGGAAGATCAGCCTAGCAGCAGCATTTAAAATGGATTGCAGTGGCGAGAGTCTGTTCTTGGGAAGACCAGTTAGGAGACTATTGCAATAATCAATGCGGGATATAATGAGTGCATGGATAAGAGATTTAGTAGTGTCATGTTGATAGGGTCGTATTTTGGATATGTTTTTTAGATGCATGTAACATGATTTGGAGACAGATTGAATGTGGGATAAAAGGACAGTTCAGAGTCCAGGATGACCCCTAGTCAACGAGCTTGTAGGGTAGGGTAGATTGTCGAGTTGTCAACAGTGATGGAGATATCAGGATGGTAACTGTTCTTGGCTGGTGGGAATATAAGTAATTCCGTTTTGGAAATATTGAGTTTGAGTTGGTGAGAAGACATCCAAGATGAGATGGCAGAGAGACATTCCGATACTCTGCCCAAGACCACTGGTGACAACTCTGGGGTTGATAGATAGATTTGAGTATCATCCGCATATAAGTGATACTGAAATCCGAAAGAGCTGATTAGTTTGCCAAGAGAGGAAGTATAGATTGAGAAAAGCAGAGGACCTAAGACTGAGCCTTGCAGAACTTCGACTGTCAGAGGTAGTGAAGAGGAAGTAGAGTCAGAGAAGCGAACACTGAAAGAGCGATCAGATAGGTAAGATGAGAACCAGGAAAGGGCAGTATCATTAAGACCTAGGGAGTGTAGTGTTTGTAAGAGAAGAGTGTGATCCACAGTGTCAAACTCAGCAGAAAGATCTAGAAGAATAAGTAGTAAGTAATGGCCTTTAGACTTAGCGTTACCAGATCATTCACCACTTTAGTCAGTGCTGTCTCAGTGGAATGTTGAGAATGAAAGCCTGACTGAAGCAGATCTAATAGGGCATGAGAGTTAAGAAAGTGTGTGAGGCGAGAGTAGACAAGTCTCTCCAGTAGTTTGGAGAGGCATGGGCGCTGAGAGATAGGACGGTAGTTAGAGAGAGAGTAAGGGTCAGAATGAAATAAGATAAGCGGTCAGGAAAGGGTAAACACATAATAAATAAATACACAAACATAATAGAACCAGTACTGCACTTTCTAAGCTCACAATCTCCCAAATCATGGTAAGGCTCCTGTCTCTTCTGTCTGGCAGCTACTCTCTGGTCCAGTGCGATGTTTGAGGGCTCAGATCAACACATACAGTAAATTTGGTAGAAGAAGCTGGTACACTGGGCATGTGCAGCTGCTCTGCTCTGTCCCTTACACTGCATGATGAGGTGGTGGCAGCTCTATTGATCATATTATATACCAGTGCCATGCTTGCCAAGCGTTTGCCTATGCAGCCATGCAGAAGTTTGGAATTTTTATTAGACAAACCGTAATGGGCTACATTTTTATATCAACAGGAAAATACTACCACTTAAGGCATTGGTACTAATCGTATCTGTACTATCGTACGTGATTACCTCCCAACTGTCCCAATTTTTGTCGGACAGTACTGTTTTTTTTAGCCGCAGTGTTGCGCAATGGGGCACTTCCAGCCTGTCTCAGTCACAGATTAGTGACAGCCTCAGACCTACTGACATTTGCACAGATGAAGAGGTCTCATGGATGTTACAGGATTTGCACATGGATCTGCAAGTCCATAATGATCTGCAATGGACGATTTGTCTTTCTGTAGGGGCAGCGGCTTTCTACTCACGGTCAGCTGCTATTTCCCAGATGCTGGGTCAGGTTTCAGAATTGCGAGAAGTCAGGGTACACTGACTCTGGTTTGGCAAAAGAGGCATGTGTAGTGTTCCCAAAATCTTCATCGATGTTTGGAGAGAGATAAAGTTGAGAGAGATACTGGTCGGTATGTATTAAAGGGTAAATGCGGTAAAACCCTACCACAGAGGGTAATGCCAGCTTTTTCTGGCTTTACCCTATAGAAGCTTATCGACTTCTTTTCGCATCACCCGCCGCCCCCGCCTCAACTGCTGTCCGGCAGCCTCCTGTTGTGCTTTCTGTACCCAGTGACCTCCTCCTTCCTGGCAGCAATAATTCCCCTTCCGGGTGCAGAGAGGAGGAGGAAGAGTCTGTGAGTCCCTGCAGTTAGTGCATCCAGTCCAAGGTCACAACCAACCCGATCCTGCCATTTTTCAAATAAAGCATGTAAAATTGCAGTTCAAAGTTGATTAGTTGGTACTTTGAGGGCGAGCTGTGCTAAACCTTGAAAAGTGATAAAATGGAGAGTGATAAACCACCAACCAATCAGCTCTTAACTGTCATTTTTCAAACACAGCCTGTAACATGTCAGCTAGGAGCTGGTTGGCTGGTGGTTTATCATTCTCTGCAGAATTTCATCATTCTTTAAGCTTAGAACAACTGGCCCTAGTTTACTTTGACGCGCTGCCCCTGCTGTTGAGATAGGGCTTAGCCACCCTGCTGCTAGCGAAGCAGATAGCAGCATCGGGCGAAGCGGTCAGCGCTGCTGACCGTTAATACATTTGCCCTGCATATCAACCTGCTATCATTTAGGGGCGCATTAGAGTAGGGAGGGGGTCTCGTCAGGGGTGCAGACAGGCCGGAGGAGGTGTGGCCACGCCCCCCCCCCACACACCACCCCCACCACCTATAAAAAATAAACAGGGAGAGAGGTTACAAGCTGCCGCTGCAGCTGTCTCTCTCTCCCCAACTCAGCACAGCGTAGACGAGGAGGAGTGGGAACAGTGCCCCTCCAGCAGACACAGGCCCGGGTAAAAAGTACCTCCCCCCTCTTGATGCTACTGGGTCTCGTAGTCTAAGTTACAGTATAAAAATAAAGCTGCCCAGTATTACGTCCTGTAGGACAAAGCAGCCAGTTATTTTCCTGTCTGTAAAAACAAAATAAATATATTTGTACATTTTGCATCGCAGCGTGGATTCTAGAAATGCTAATTTGTGCCCTTTAGCTGCGTCTGCTCGTGACACTACATAAGGCCCCTGTATATGTGTATGGAGGGTGATCTTCATACAGTATCTCTAGATAAAACACAGTTGTATTCTGATCATACAGTATCATGTGTGATGGCACAGGAAGAGAATTCCTGAGATCTTCAATTAAATAATTATACAGCACATTGTCTATACGGATCTTCAAACATATATGCACCATTTAATTCTATTACATGAATTATTCTGCATCTTCGTATAATCCGGGAGGGATGATGTGACCTCAATTCTATTTCTATATCAGCATCATTATATATTGGCAAGATGGCAGACAGACATCTCCACGTTATGTGCCCGATTCTAATACATTTTGTCCCCCTTGCGTTTGCACGGGGGATCTATGGTTGTGCCCTGAGCATGCACATAATCAGTTATGCACATGTGCAGGGCTTCTGTGCGAGTGCCCTTTCCGACCTGCAGTGTCAGCGTTGCACTCGCACAGGTGCGGGGGTGGGGGGCGGTGCTCCGACATGGGAACACCCAGAGTTCATAGGCATCCCCATGCAAGCGCTGGACATTTCCATGGAAATGCGGCCATGACACAATGTGCCGGGGGTGGGTGGCTGATGTCACATGACATCAACCGTCCGCCCTGTCCAAAGCCTGCAAATAGAAGTCAGTCTCCACAGACGGGGGGAGGGAGATTTGGCTGAGCGGCACAACAACATCAGGAGCGGGGTCTACTGTATGTTGGGATCACTAGAGTATAAAAATGACCACTAGAGGTCCCAATTTGTACCCATAAGACTGCTAGCTACTATAGCAATGGAATACGGTGGTGCTACATCCAGATGTGCTGGATACAGTCTGCATGGGACCTCAGATGGGGTGCAGCAAGACCTATTATGTGATCAAACCTCCGAAACATGTTTTACTGCAAATGCACCAAGCTGTGAAATGCAATACGTTACAGAGCATGAATGCAGTGAGCAATGCCATCTTTGGTTGGGGTTACCCTATAGAGGCCTATAGATCCCTCCTAGCTAAATAGTTAATTCTGGGTCTGATTGAGATGGGGAAGCTATTTTGAATATTTTTGCAGTTGGACAATGGTTGTGGATGTGTGCCGGAGCCCCAAGGAACATGTGCCGGTCAGGGGATACAACGTTGCTCGCAGTAGCCCCGAATAACCGAAGCATGATCATCATGATGCTGCCATTTGGGGCATCGAAGGCAGCATTATACAATGCCTATATTATCTGCATTGTAGGGCGATGGGATTGGACCACGAGATGCTCCAGAGGTGGGGCTGTCGTGCAGTTCAAAATTCAAATAGAATGGCACACCAACTGCTATTACAAACTGACTCACTGGCAGTGGGTGTGGCTCTCCTATTTGAATTGAACTGTGCTTTAGCCCCACCTCTGGAGCCACCCCTGGTCGGGTCTATGATGATGCAACTCAGCATAAAGTGCATCATTGCCCACCCACTTTGCCCTCACTCTACAAGCATGGAAATGATGGATGAGGGGGAGAACGGGAGAGGACTTGCTCTGGGAGTGCAACCAGATTTTCATCAGTCTCCCGACCATTCTGGGAAAGTAGGGAGGTATGGGCTACTCAAATGTCCAAAGTTCAGACAGCTGATCCCATGGCTGTGTCTTGTGACACTGCGGACGATAGGAGATGCTGGCAGTGTGCGTTTTTTACTTAGGACACCTCCTGGGTTTAGCTCAATTATGTACAGATGCTGCCTACAAACACACGGCTCCTGTGTGACTGCACGCACCGCTGCGCCAGCCCCATGATTCCTACAGTAAATAGATTTATATACTGTGCTAGCAGCAATAGGAAATGGTATTTCTGCGTGACAGGATGCTGTGACATATTTCCTGTGTGTATCAAATGCTAATTATAGAGACACCTAACACATCTGGATGATACATTTGTCAGATCCAAGTTCCGTTCCTGGACACTGCTAGACGTGAACAGAGAAACATTTCCCGCAATAAGTGATAAATAATCCTCCCATTGTTTATAGCTCTGGTGACTATTTCTGTACATTTATGTGAAGGGAAGAACAATGTTTACATTTATATTATTTCTATTTCTCATAGATATACCAATATGTATGTATCCATTTTGTTCTAATAATGATTAAGGAGCCGATTTATCACCATCCGCATCTGAGGTGTGATGCGATAATATCGGTCCAATTCACAATGAGATAATTGATTAGATTGCATGGATGTATCAATTATCACTTTCAGGGACAGACCTTGGCCCTTATTCTGGTTCGTGCGGTACGGCCCGCGTGCGGCCGTACCGCCGATGTTTTCCGTCTGCACATGCGCAGAGGTCAATCTGCGCATGTGCAGGCGAATTCGCCGCACATAACGTTTGTACGCCGCAAAGGGGGCGTATAGGGGCGTGAGGGGCTTCATGCCCTCATTTCCCTATGTATACGCCCCGCGTTTCATGGGCGTTCCCATGCAAACGCGGGGCGTACGCATGGTAATGAGGCCATGACGCAACTCATGGGGGCGGAAAGCTGACGTCGCCGGATGTCAGCTTTCAGCCCCCATACAAGCTACCACACGGACGATTGTCCGTGTGGTCTCAGCTTGCGGGAGCTGCCGCGGCGTGCGGACCTGCCTTCGATGGTCGACGACCATCGAATGCAGGGGGCAGCTCCCACCATGGTGGAGGCGTACGCCTCCACCATTTTCATGCGGATCGGCAGCCGTCCGTGTACGGACGGCCGTGCCGATCCGTCTTGTAGGCGGGGATTCGTCTGGTGCGGTCGGAGCCGCATATGCGGCTCGACCGCACCAACCAGAATAAGGGCCCTTGTGAGATAGCTCTGTTCCTGCGAATCCTCTCCGCAGACTTTTTGGGGTATTTTTTTTTTTCGTAAGAAAAACTTACTGGTCACAATACAAACCCCTCAGATGCCTCCTTACCAGATAATCTTATTCACAGGGTTCGGTACCAACCCTTCCGGTCAGCCTCAAACCTACTGTTAAACATTCCCACATGTCTGTCACCCATACAGAACAAATGCAGAATTCATTTAATTCATGCACACAGCATGCAAGGACACGCGTGTACACATACCACACATACAGTGATACTGTGCTTTTAACTTTTGATGATATCTGCCTTATGTCGACTTTCCACCTCTTCCATGGCTGGCCAGGGCCTCTCTCTAGTAACAATGACTGACAATAAGTTGGGCATAAAAAGGGGTTGACTTTTTGTTTCGAGGTATATTCCTTTTAAGACTAAAACCAGGCATGATGGCATGGAGAAGAACAGCGTAAACATTAATTAATAACATGATAAAATGGACCAATAGCCCACAAAGGACGAGGCCAGTTGTCCTAGCCTTCCAGGGATAAAATTACAAACATATGAGGCCTTCTGCCCCATAGCTAGCAACTTGAGATGCCTACCCATCCAGTAGAGAAGACCAGAACCCACCTAGTAGCTTCTCGCTGGCATGAGCAACACCCCAGCTGGGCTGCCGAGAGGGGGGGGGGTAGTAATTGCCCGGGCCCGGGCTTGTTGGAGGGCCCAGGCGGGGGCCCTGCTCTGACCCGATCCAGCCCTCCCGGGCGGCAGCAGCACACACCTACAGCATGTTAGCTGTTAGCAACTTACTGACAGCGTGAGCCTGCTGTGAGCACAGCACATGCTGTAGGTGTGTGCTGCTGCTGAAGAGTGTTTTTTCACTCTCCCCACAATAATTTTTGGGGTGTGGCCTAATTGTGGGAGGTAGTCATGCCTCCCGCTATTAGGCCACGCCCCAATTTTGCAGGGGTCCAGCATACCTCTTGGCTGTCCTGCAACCCAGGGCAAGAAACAGCACACGACCTAAAAACCAAAACAGTTCTGAACCCAACCACACCATGACCAAACAAAACTGTTGGAATGAAAATAAGCAACCATGGTTTGTAAATGACTCTCGCTGAACTTCACTGATAACCACATCCTCATTAGTAACTATTGCTGCAGTACAACGTCTGTGTCACTGCTCAAGCTGAGCTGCATAAAATCAAGTGAGCAATGAACTTCCCATGTATATTTGCCCACCAGGGGCGCTGTTGTCTTAGAGTCTATGGATGATAATTAATTGGCTCTTATCTGAGATCGGAGAATAATAGCTATCTATTGCTCATTTCAAATAAATAAATGAGTACATAAATGAGAAGCAATACAAATCAAAATAATTAAATGTTACACAGACGAGGGTAAAGGATACAGCGCTGATTAGGAAGATTTATTAACATGAAGCAATTTATTTTCTCCAATTATAGAATGTATGGGGCACTATATAATTTCCAATTCCCCCACTATAGTAGTTTATAATTGCAGATTCATTAGCACACATGAACAGTTTCTATATACAGTAAATGGTGTCATATCTTGTTTAATTTAAAGTAGCAATTAAAGAAGCTGGGGAAACACTATGCTACTAAAAATACATACACTGCTGCAATGTTATTAAGTGCCCAGGTTCTTAAGGGCTCCCTGTCATCAGCGGCGCAGAGCAAGGTGAGTGGCGCCCACACCCCATTCCCCCGCACCACCACTGACTTGCTGCGGCGCCCGCACCCCTCCGTGGTGAGACTCTGTATCCCCCCCACCACCACCCTGGAGCGGGTGGGCAGCAGGGCGTTGAGGTGCCTTGCACCGGCACTGGGTAGCTGTCATTCTCTGTGCTGCTATATTCAGTGAGGTGAGGCAGGTGAGGCAGAACCTTTCTTGGCATATTCACCTATATATATGCTGGAGTTTTGAATATATTAATTATATGGAAAATACAAAGAATATTTTAAAAATGTGTTAATTGTATGATTATAATCATTTTTTATAGTCAAAAGTCTGGAGTAAAAAGTCTATGGCAGATGAGGCAGTGCCTCACCTGGCTACCTTTTCCATACATATCTTATCAAAACTCCCCAAATTTCCAGCAATATATACTGATGTTCCTGACATGAATCCTTGGGCTCATATATTGTGCGTAAATCTGTCCACATGAGGTCACACCCCTGCTTACATATGCCACACCCTTTTAGAGTTAGATACTAAGGGAAAGTATAGGTTAGGCTGTGGGGTAGGGGGAGACTGTTATGGTTAGGTACTAAGGGGGAATTTAGGTTAAACTGTGGGGGAGGGGGAGTGGTTAGAGTTAGGCAATAAAGGAGAGGGCTACAATTTTGCTGCAGGTAGGGAGGGTTATGGTTAACAGGGAAGGTGGGCAGGTTCCCTCACCATAGGGAAGCCGATGATGGTCTTCTGACCACTGGCATTACAAACACCGATATTTCTGGATACTATATCCTGTATGCATGGGTATTTCAACAGCAGAATTGTCAAAACAAGATATTTGAATGTTGCATATAAATGGGGCAGATTCGAATATAAATATTGCTTATTTTTGTTTTTGTTCCCACCTCCATGGGATGTTCTACTATCCATACAAAATCCCAAGAACTTGTAGGATATTAAAACTTATCCGATATATCCCTATTTCCATCGACTTTCATTGAATGGAGGCGATAAATACGATAAAAGCCAGGCTTGATGTCATCGGTGTGGGATAATAGTGGAGATATACAGTAATGGTGTGATTGAGTTTCGGTGGCACACAATGGATTTACTTGGTCTGAGTAGAGCCCTGTTTGCTTCTATTGTAAAATCTGTAGACTGTAAGCTTGCGAGCAGGACCCTCCTACCTCTATGTAGGCTTGTTTCTACCCAGTTTGCTTAATCACTGTTGTTCCCAATTGTAAAGCTCAATGGAATATGGTGTGCAATACAAGAAACTGTAAATAAATAAATAAATTATCTGTCCATCATTGGACATTAGATGTATTTCTTCTTGGCAAAATTATGTTCCAATAGACAGCAAGACAAAGCCACAAAGGTAGCAAAGGCTGGGAATGCTTCCAGAACAATGACAGTGAGTGCTTAATGCAGCGGCCAGTCCTCAGACACCGGATCAGAGTCCAGATGAAGCACGATATTTAGACAGCCACTATCAGCTAATCTCCAACACCTATGCTAGACAAAGCCCAACATTTCCACACTACACTGTTCACACCTTGTCGAGTCCATGTAAAGTCACAGTAACGGAAACTCTTCTAAGGACAAATGAGCAAGTAACTGTTAAATGCATAAAAGCAATTCAGCGACTACCATACTGAATTATCCTTGAGTTTTAAATGTGAACAAATGGAATGATTTACCAGGTCTTCCAGCCTGCCAAGGTGCGTACACACTAGACCATATATAGGTAACAAAATGCACAATAACAATATCATTGACACTATATTGTACATATTGTCTAGTTTTTACGCACTAGATCGTTATCATTAACAATGCATATACCGCAGGTTGTTAATGACCTTCTCCAATGCCTTCATGTTCAATGGAGGACTGAGTGACATCACTGAACGATATTTTTAAAACTGTCCTGATTTTTGCGAGAACGTCCCCTTTTTAGGGGACGTTCCCGGGTCCACCCAGGGTCGGAATTGTCCCACAGCGGGAGGGGTAGTTGTCACCCGACAGAGCAGGCAGAGGGGCTGGGGGCATGGGCAGCAGCCCACAGAGCCTCTGGCCATGCCCCCACAGTGGCAAAACAGGGCGTGGGCTCATGGGAGTTAAGCCATTTATGCCCCTTTCACCCTCCCCCCCCCCCCCCCCCTGCTGCCCAGCAACACCCCAAAATTTCAGGTGCCCGCCTATGGCGCGTGTGCGAGTGTCCTGCCTACAATTATTTGAAAGTTGGGAGGTATGTATAGTGTGTACTCAGCTTAAATGGTCACTTAAAATAGCCAATAGCTTCTTAGTGGCAGTTGCAGCATATTCCAAAATTCAAACAGGGGTGGCCGCACCAACTGCCACCAGAAAATCTGGACTTACTGGCAGTTGGTGTGTCTCCCCTATTTGAATTTGGACTGTGCTGCAACTGGAGAAGAGATATTGATCTCTTTTCATAAAACAAACTTATCTCCATCTCCAGAAAACATAAATATCCTATTTTTCAGCTTTTATGAGATAATTATGTTTATTAAATATCCCCCTTAAACTGTATATTCTAGTAACAGCCACTGCCGCTTGCCAAGTCCAATTTAGAATTGAAATAGATAATAGATTCCAATACACGGCATGTGTATATATATATATATATATATATATATATATATATATATAATTTACAGTCATTGTGCAGTTCTGCAACATTTTTATGGCATAAAATTGATTTTTCGATGCCAGAACATTTTTTTCATTCTAGGGTTGTGTGAATATGGGACCTCGGATTGTGTTACACCCAATCGATTTTGCAGCCTTAGAAAACAAACGTTGCATTAGATTGTGCATTGCTGCCTACACTACCGTGCGACCGTTAGATCACAAAGCGTTAAACATACTGCAAAAAAAATGATTGCTCCAGGTTATGTCCCTCAGAGCTGCAATCCTGGTTGTTTATTGCCTGTAAAAGTGGAACTCTACGATTGCTGCATACAGTATTTCCCCCTCTGGCACGCTGACATCGCCGCACTACATCTTGTCTGATAATGTAGCCTCTTCTAAACTGCCTCTCTTCTGTAGCAATGGGTTAAATGGATTAGCAAGCTCCCTGGACAATATTTCATCCCATTAATGTGCTGGTGATTAAGTAACTGTATTAAGACAGCACTGAGTGTTTGTGTGAGGGATTAACATCCCGCTGGGGAACGCTTTGGCTAGGGAGTAGGGACACTGCCTATTTTGTTAAATCCTCTGTAAATATCCCCAGGGGCATGTAGTTGAGAAGAGGTGAGTGCACGTGTTGGTGTCAGACATCATAGCAGAGGTAATTAGAAGTGAAGTCTGTCCTATGTGTAGGGTTGGCCGCCATCCCTCGTACAGCCGGCAGTGAAGTCTAATCTCTTATGCGGTGCAGACTCTGAGATTCTCAGCATAAACACTCACGCTAGCCCCCAGCACGCACCGGGGCAATGTCACATAGAAATGTACATTCAACAGTATCTACAGTAGATGGCTTATTTGTGATGACCCTAAATCTGACAGTTGTATATGATTATTCATCCTGCAAATTGTAAAAAAAAAAAATATACAGTGATAAGTTTCGACAAATTATGTTTCTACTTGGTGGGAAAAAATTATATAAAATATCTCCAAACTGATTGTTTTACGGTCATTTTTGTTCCCTGGCTTTCTTGAAGGAACTGGGGATTTCACATCCATTCTCCCAAATGTTAGAAACTCAGCTAATCCTTAAATAATAATATAGATCCCCTGCTCAAAGCAGGTGTAAAGGTGCCCAAACACTAGTCCAATTTGGGCCGACTTCTCCCGATCCCGACGGATCGTGCAGAGAAATCAGAGGTGTTTGACGTCCCCCTCGGGTCCAATGCATGGTCGCGTGCACATAATACCTGAGCAAGAGGTCAGACTTGCTGCCCGTCCGACCTCCGACTTGACCCCTCTCCCGGCATGTGCAGTGTATTGCATACAATGCTGTCTCCCAGGAAGTTCCTAGGTGACTCAGGGTGGGTCGGACGGCCATACACTGCTGCAATACATTCCAGTAGTGTATGGCAACCTTAAGGCTTCTCAGCACCCTAGGCAAAACCTGAACTGTCCCCCAACCCCTCACTGCCACCAAAACCCCTCAAGTAAAAGTGTGGAAGTGGCATCTTAAAAGTTCCACAGATGTCACCTGCATTAAGAAGAACAAGGCTATCTTCCTCATAGACATAATTCATTTTTTTGATAGGCAGACTCAGATGCCCTTGTAAGATCCTGGTGCCCTAGGCAGCTGCCTAATTATAGAGCTTTAACCAATAGTCTTGATAACTTTGAAAAACTTGGGTGGCAAATGCAGGTCAAGAGGTCCATTCACCATGTTGCCGGGCTTTCTCTTCTTAGCAACATAAAGTAAGAGAATGTCGAAGTAGCTAAGCAAACATTGATCAGACACTCAGTTGAACTCTTATTCTGGGAACTGTGGTGCGAATGTGTCCAGCTTGTAATATAATGGACTGGTATTTTTTGGATCATGGTACTAGTGGGGAATGTATAAGGACTGTGCCATGCAGGGCTGGATTAAGGCTTGGGAGAGTCCGAGGTCCAGGTTAAAGGGTGGGGTGTATATAAGATTGTGAATACCTCCCAACATGTCCCATTCAAGGTTGTCCAAAATTATCTCTATCTGGACTTCCCTCTTAATGTATAGTTGGTGTCACTTGTGTTGAACTATTTATTTTCTACTAAAAATTAATTTCACCACATTGATTGCATGGTTGCAATCATAAATCAACCCTTTGAGTGGCATCTTCTCTGTGAGAGATTGGCCCTTATTCTGATTGACGCGGACTTTACCGCATACTTTCGGATCGCGTCTTTACGGCGTCTGCGCATGCGTGGAGAACGCTACGCGCATGTGCCACGCCTTGACTCGGTACCAGTTCGGCCAAATCCCGTCCAAAACTGTTCACCGCTATCAGTCGGGAAATATGGGCGTATTATGGGCGTCATGCGGAATGTCACATGGGCGTAGTTTAAAAGTGGGCAAAACGGGGCGGAAACATGGGCGGACACGGGGGAGTACACTTATGTTGGGGGGCGTACATTCGGATACCACTCCGAATGCACGCGATCAAAAGGGGAAGAAATGTGCGGTGTCCACAAGTGTACTATTGCTTTGCGGACACCACTCGTTCATGCGGTAGGCGAACGTACGCCTAATGACTACAAGCATTAACACCTGAACCCAATAGAATCTACTCCTTTACTCATTACTCACTAATAGGCCGCTTGTCAGTGCTTTAATTGAAACCATTGCTGCTTCAAGGAAACCGTACTAATCCCCCACATATGCTGTACTTGTCACACACTTTAAAACTGCTAACAATGGACATGACTGAATATTAATACTAGCAATACAGAAGATATATAATAGTGGGTTGTTTGGCGTAAATACTCCGCTTACGTGCGGTAGCACCGCTTGGCTCCCGGTCGGATGCGGTATTTCCGAGCATACTCTGTAATACTCTGTAATACCGTGCAGAATCTGAGTGTTTCTCCCGCACACGCATGGTTTGTATGTCGTCCGTAAACACGCCCTGTTCTTAAAGAGTGAGTCCGTCCGAATGCGGAGGACACGTGGGCGTTTCTACGGACGATGGCCGCATGCGGCAAATCACCGTGGCGTGCGGACCGCTCCGTAAGAATGCGGGAATATCCGCACCGATCAGAATAAGGGCCATTGTCTGAATACCAGCGTCACTCACATTTATTATATAAATTCAAATAAAAAATGTTGTGTAAAAAAAAGATTATGGTTCCCATATAAGGTAATGATGAATACAAATGTTTGCTTGCCAATTTTCACACCTATTTTGACAAATTCACTTGGCACTCAAAGGGTTATTGTGAGACTATATTATAACTTTTCTTGTAGTAGAACAAAGACAACTTAAACAACTTTAAAATACACATAGAAAAATAAAACCTACTGTATCCATAGGTGCCTATTTATGTTTTTGCTGGTGGGTGCTCAAGGCAAAAAATATAGGGGAGTGGCTTAATGGAAAAGGGGCGTGGCCACAAAATAATACTGATTTATATTATACAGCACAGTTGTCTCCAATATTCAAATTATGGCAACAGTGCCAAATACATAAATGCCCACACAGTGCAGGTACAAAAATCCCCCCACGGTACCAAATACATAAATGCCCCCACAGTGCCAAATACAAAAATGCCCACACAGTACCATTGCCAATGACGAGGGAGGGGGAGTGCAGTGGGACATGGGCGGGTGGGCCGCTGCTGAGCTGGTGGGTGCTCATCAATTTCCATGGGTGCTTGGGCCCTCAAGCACCCACAGAATCAGCACCTATGACTTCATCATTTATGTTTTCACATGTAATAATAGCAGCAGTCTCTGTACTACTCACACACTGGAACAGGAATCAGAAGAGCTAGCAATGTCACTGTGCTCAAGACTGGGGGGCCCCTGAATAGAGGGGGCCAGGTACAGTATCCCCTGCATCCTCCCTTAATCTGGCTATGGTGCCATGTCCCATTGTGAGCAACAGGTCTCTTCCCAGACATTGTGAGGCACAACAAAACATGTTATCGTGGCATGCTATCATGCCATCGTTGGTTGCTTGGAGAGATTGTGAAGATAGTAGATGGGATGCTACACAGTTGGCACTTTGATGCTTGATAAAAGATTGTGTACAGATGAAAGGTTTTGCTAAATCAGTCAGGACAGCCGAGCGTGAAAAGAAGACATCGTATATAGGAGATATCCATCCTGGTAGTCAGGATTATAAATGTTTTAGAAAGGACTTTATTTAAAACTTGTTCAATGGGACCTTTAAATCTGTCTCCTCCTAGGTGGCGGCCATTTTTGGAGGGACATAGTCAGCAGTTTTACATATCAGGCAGTATGGAATCTGGATAACACTGCTGCAGTAGAAATAAACTCCATGAACTAATTTCAATCATATTGAAGCCATAGGTTAGATCGATAAGTCACGTTGCATATATAAATATCCTTTAGACATGATTCTTTCTGGTTGTATAATGTTTAAAAAAAAAATAGGGGGATGTAAATAATGAGAGAAAATGGAAAAAAAAATTGTTTTATCAAAGGCCGTGGCAGATGGGATTGAGAATATTTGGGTCTAGACACTAATGACAGAGGCTTTTAATGTAGGAGCAAATTATAGAGCATGGGGACAAGATGAGGAATTAAACATATTAATGGAAGAGATCACAGAGAAGTCAATGAATGGTTATAATTATGTGATATTTCAAAATGCCTAATGAGGACTGGAGTATGCCAAATACAAATCTGCCGGGAGTATTAACATTCTGGATGGCCTGCATTGGGCCTCAAGCAATTAGCTAGGGAGATACACACAAGGAAGCAATCAAGGTGTATATTAAATGCGTCTGTAGAAGAAAAGCTGGAATCTGGTGACCATCCGTCACAATGGTTTACTATAGAGAGGAAAAGCAGAACAGCTCTATACAGTAGCACATATTTTAGATAGCGCTAATGTGATAATAGATAACAATAGAAGGAACAGTGGTACTTGTGTATTTTGGCGGCGCCCATCGCATCGCATACCATAACACATACGATGGTATGCGATGCGACGCGATATCGTACGATAGTGCACGATGGCATACAATTTTGAAATTGTATGCCATTGTACATGGCATACGATGCCATAGGATGCGATGCGATGCGATTAAACATTGTATAAGCACCCTAATGGGTGCTTATACTATGTTAAGCACCCAAATGGGTGCTTACAATGTTAAATGCACCCCCACGCCACCCCCCACTATAAACGTGAACCCGAAGCGTGGCGAGCGGCGGCGGTACGCGTCCTACGACCTTTTCATACCCCCACTATCCACGTCGGCGTGGAGTTGAGAATAGAATAGTGTGGCGAGCGCAGCGCGCCCCGCGAGGGGACGCGGATACCTTCACAGGTAAACGCGTCCCCTCGCGGGCTTCACAGGTGTCCGCGTCGCCACGGACACCTGTGAAGCCCGCGAGGGGACGCGTTTACCTGTGAAGGTATCCACGTCCCCTCGCGGGGCTCGCTGCGCTTGCCTCGCTGCACTCGCCACACTATTCTATTCTCAACTCCACGCCGACGTGGATAGTGGAGGTATGAAAAGGTCGTAGGACGCGTACCGCCGCCCCTCGCGGGCTCGCTGCGCTCGCCACGCTTCGGGTTCACGTTTATAGTGGGGGGTGGCGTGGGGGTGCATTTAACATTGTTAGCACCCATTTGGGTGCTCAAAAGCACCCTTTAGGGTGCTTATACGATTTTTGGTCGTATAGGGGGTCAAAATCGCGTCGCATCGCATGCCATCGGTTGCATGGCATGCGATGCGATGCGATCTGTTCGTCGTACGACGGACATCGGGGGCGCCGCCAAAATACACAAGTACCGAACAGTTATAAACCTAAACAGAGGCAAGACAATAGCAGAGCCAGAAGCAGGACCGGTTGGCCATCTGGCACTTCTGGGCAATGCCATGGGCTATGATAAATGGAACCCTTTGTCTCCAGAAATGTATCTTAAACAAGCTAGATTACAGGCTTCTTTAATGTCTTGACTTAAAAATATATATAGGCTTCTTTTGGTCCACCTATGATAATTTAAAAAAATCCTAAACAAATTCTTAAAACCATTAACTAAAGTTGAACCGAACCTCCAGTTCCACTACTTGTCCCCTGACCTAGGAACAGTAAGATTTGAGGCATCATCAACAATAACAGTGTGCAGCAAATAAACAGGTTCTTTTCAGTGTGGACAGTTCTGTTCCACTTCACTGAGAGAGCCCCGGCCAACATAGACATACAAGCCACCAATTGAAAGGAGATCAAAGGAAGGAGAACAATATTTCTTATGCTGCATACACCCTATAAGATCTGTACGATCTGTCTGGGTGCTGCAGAAATCTGGAAAAGTAAGAGAGCAAATGACAATCAACCGTTATCTCCCCCCAAAAAAATCGGAAAATGGGCAAAAATGGTCAATCAGATAAACTGATTAAATTAAAGGGATTTAACAGATTTGTTTAAATGTCCTTATGTCTAGTTTTCCAATGTTTAGGAGCAAATGGCCAAATGTCATTTGATATCATACACTACCAGATTTTTGCTCAAACCGGAAAGATTGGACAGATAATATAAAGCTGGGTACACATTAGTAGATATATCTGCAGATCAATTGATCTGATGGAATAATGTCCATGGAACGATGAGCCAATATATTGGACATTGGTTGTGTTTGGCCCAACTGACGCGACACATCTGTGTACGATGCCGTTCACAGATATATTTATGGTACATACTGGCCAATGGTCTGTCTATATACCGTCCAGTGTCTACGCACCTTTATAATGTGTAGCCAGCTTTATTGACAGTATTTATTGTTGGCGAAGGGTGCTGGGATCTTTTATTGCAAGGGATGTTTGAGTAATTAAATATGTATAGAATTGGAACAATAATCATCTATATACAGTATATGTCTAGTGTCTGTGTGTCTCTGAAACACTGCCATCTGTTGGCAGCAATTTAAACTACATCTCTTCCTCTCTCTCACAGAGGCAACCAGCTTTCGAAGCTTTCGCTTTTGCTTCGAGCGGGCTTACCAGTATTTGCATATGTAAGAATCAAGATGAACACAGACAGTTTATATTTAAAAAAACACCCAATTTATGAAGTTAGAATAGATTTCAATTGCAGGAATAGTCTCATTAATATTAATACAGATTTTACTATTTAAACAACTGAAATATTTCTGTTCACTTCAGCATTTCCACAGCAGAGCCTTTTAAAGCTTTAGTCATTTAGTTTAGGTCATAAATGATGTATCAGGAGAGTTTTCTATGATACAACGATAATTCATTAATATGTAACATTCCCATAAACGGTATCATGTTCACAATTCAGGACAATTTTAATGCAAGATAATGGAAGGTCCAATAATTAAGATATTTCTGCAGAAAACATTTAATACACTAAACTTTAATATACTAAGCCTTACCGCCGTACCGTAAGGCATAGCAGTACCTCAATTAGCATAACTTGTAATCCCTAATTATGAAGCCTCAAGCCATTTGATTCCACAACCGTGTGTATATTTAGCTGATATTCTTGTAGGGGGATGAGTGGTTCCAGATGACTCTAGGATTAGGAATGAATTGGATGATACTCTAATGGGGCTACACATAGGGCGACTTCAGGGCATTTCTAAGTGACCTCAGTAGATCGCTCCGTGTGTAGGGGTCATAGCGATGTGAGGTTTTGCTGGATGATACCCCCACAATCCCGATCTGTGAACTCCATTTCAGGTTCTCATCAGCTGAAGCTAAAAGGCCCAGAGTTGAAGACCGGGTTTTCTGGACCCTTAAAGTTGGAATGCCAACCTGATAGAGGAGATCTCATGGACTTTGGAGTGTTCTGGTTCTGGTGGCTGTGGAGTAGCAGTGTCTTTGCCTGGCAGCATGCAGACACCCTCTGCCTCCCCATGCTGCCAGGCAAAGACACTGCTACTCCACAGCCACCAGAACCAGAACACTTCAAAGTCCATGAGATCTCCTCTATCAGGTTGGCTTTCCAACTTCAAGGGTCCGGAAAACCCGGTCTTCAACTCTGGGCCTTTTAGCTACCTGCAGCCAGCGGCAGCCTGTCTCTCTCTCTGACAGAAGGAAGCTGCCGGCTGCAACATCACAGCCAGTCTGCTCTCTAGAGTGGACGGCTGCTTTACACAGGTATATAATAGATTGGCAGACAGGGGGGTTTCTAGGTACTCGGACTCCCCCCCCCCCCCCTGCATGTGTGGGTGCTGCGTGTCATTATCGCCGAGCGAATAATATCCAGCATTCTGGATAAATCTAGTTAATCCCCGCTCAGGGCCAGTGTTCTCTCTGGAGAACACTGGCCCTGACAGATCATGCAGCACACAGCCCTGACACATCTCTGTGTGCTGAACGATTTTGCTGAGTGATCTAGCATCGATCAGAACGCTCAGCAAATCTCTCCATGTGTAGGCCACTTTAGGGTATCATGCTGAGCATATGCCAGTGTGCTTTGTATAGTATGCACAAATCTGTACTGCAGTCTTGCAAAAATAGGTGCGGGGAAGATCGATAGATCCATCCCTGCTTGTACTTATTTTTGCCAGGCATCCATACAGCTGTGAACTTTGCATACATGTGCCAATCCATGTGGACTATATACAGGGTGTAATCTGAATTGCTGAATACGGCAGCCAGAAGAACACGTTTCGATGACATTCCTGCGTTTAGGATTGCCGACCTGGTAAATAAAAGCACAGTTGGTTAGTTTCATAATTGTTGTCCACAAATTCTTGCATTGACTAGTTGAGATTGTCCATCAACTGTACAGCCAGCTGAGGACTGGGGCTAAGGGGCCTGATTCAGGTTCACTTACTAAGGAGCGGGTTAACGCCACCCAAAATGCCCTTCCCCCGAATCCCCTCGGTAACATGCGAGGGGATGTGTAGGGACAGAGAAATCATTCAATGGTCGCTGTTTGCGAAGAAAGGGAGGGCACTGATGTCATGTTTCACCGGCCCCCCGCCCCAAGCGGGTATCACCATGTCTGCTTCTACAGCGGAACGCCCAAGGTTTTTATGGGGACAATCCTGAATTAGCCCCAAAATGTAAATGGTCAGGGCTGTAACTATGGTTGGGTTAGCAGTGCCACCACACAGAGCACTGACACTGGTATTGTCTTCTTCTTATAGTATGACAATGGGCCTTATTCTAGTTCACTCTTTCTGACAAAATCCTTCTTAGATGGACAAAACCAAGGGCCTTATTCTGGTTGGTGCGGTCCGTTCCGAATTCTTTCGGAGCTGACCGAACGCCACGCTGTGCGGAGATTGTAAGAACAAACGCCCACAGGTCCTCCGCATTCGGACGGACTCACTCTCTAAGAAGAGGGTGTGTTTTTGGACAACATCCAAACCATGCGTGTGCGGTGGCAACACAAAGATTCTGCACGGTCTTACAGCGTCAGAACGGACAGGAAGCTGCCCGTACGCACCGATGCAGGGTATTTCCGCAAAACTCACAACTGTTATCTGAACTCATACATCTGCCACATGACACACTTATGCAATTAGCCAACCTCATAAAAAAAGGATTGTTTTAAATTGTAATCAATTAATTCCTAATTGATACTTAAACACATTACTACCAAGGTAATAAATTTTATTTTTATCCCCAAATGTGTGCTTTTATTGCTGAATGTAAAAGTGACATGTATATTTATATGAGTGATACCAATTTCTGACCATTGCTTGCAGTGTAAATGTGTGTAAAATAGCAAGAATGCAGTCGTGCTTTCAGCATATATTTTTGTATTTAGTAATGGTCCATTTAGGCATCAATGCTTCCAATTGAAGCTATGAAAAGAGTGTAATTAATCACTAATGAGTAGAGGAGTGGATTGTATTGTGTTCAGCTGAGAGTGATTCAGGTGCAGGCGTACTAATTGGGCGAACCGAATGCCTAGCGCATGAATAAGTGGTCTCCGCAAAGTGAAACTTGCTTATGAAGACCGCATATTTCATGCGTGTTGGTTCGTTTGCAGTCGGTGTGCTGTCCGAATGCACGCCTACCAGAGTTCGTGCACTCCCTCGTGTACGCCCATATTTACGCCCAGTTTTTCCCACTTTGAATCCACGCCCTTGTGTAGGTCCGAATGACGCCCATATTACGCCCATATTTCCTGAGTCAATTTTGTGGACATTTCTGTACGGTATTAGTGAGAACGAGTACAGAGACCATGCGTGGCTCATGCGCATAGCGTTGCCTACGCATGCGCTGATGGCTAAAAAGCGCCCTCCGAAATAATACGGAACGGACCGCACCAACCAGAATAAGGGCCCATGTGCACTGCAGGTGGGGCAGATGTTACTTGTGCAGAGAGAATTAGATTTGGCTGGGGTTTTATTTCAAAGTGAGATCTATATTGCAGTGTAAAGATAAAGCAGTCAGTATTTACCCTGCACAGAAACAAAATAACTCACCCAAATCTAATTCTCTCTGCACATTTTACATCTGCCCCCCTGCAGTGCACATGGTTTTGTCCATCTAAGAATGATTTTGTCAGAAAGAGTGAACTAGAATAAGGCCCAATGTGAGAAGGTCACATCAACTCTCAATGCAATTAGTTCTCAAGGCGAGGTTTGCTGGTATGCTCCATTGGTCTAACTGGAGTATACCAGCAGTCACACAGGAGACCTCCCCTCACAGAGCCCATTGACCACCTCCCATTTAAATGCCAAACTGATTATTATACCATAGTAGAGGTTACTATGCACGTGCTTGGGTTATCTTGTCTAGGGAACAAGAGCATGGGGGACAGGACTGTGCATCAACAACCAACAGTGAGGAGTTCGGGATTGTGGTGCACAACATTTTTATTATAATTATTATTATTATTATTATTATCGTTTATGTGATGCCACACGGGTTCCGCAGTGCCTGGCAATACATACTGTAAATTAACAAAAAGTATAAAATGACTTACAGTACAAGGCAATTCAGGAAAAGTACATGATAAATAAAGACCGGTGTATCAGGGGTCAGGAGCCTGATGTAATTATTAGGATGGCAGAGACCTAGTAGTAGGAGTAAAACATTTATATATATTATATATAAACAAATATATTCTTAGAGAGGAAAAAGCACAAGAGGAGAGAGGGCCCTGCTCGTGAAAGCTTGCATTCTAAAGGGGAGGGGCAGAAAGACCGGAGTGACACAGAAGGGGTAGAAGTGGCCATAAACAGGAGGTTAGGATTAGAAATGGCTGGGTTTGGGGAAGAAGTGTGGACTTCAGAGTCCTTTTGAAGTTTTGCAGGGAGGCGGAGTGTCTGAGGGAAAGAGGTATAGAATTCCAGAGGTAAGGAGAACAATGGGCAAATTGTTAAAGGTAGGAGTGCGGGGAAGTTACCAGTTGGCAGGAGAGGTGGCGTGCATTTGTGGAGCGAAGAGGGCAGGTTGGAGTGTAAAGAGATATAAGGTCAGATATGTAGGTGGGAGTGTAGAGAGAGAGATAAGGTCAGAGATGTAAGTGGGAGAGGAGTGGTTGATGGCTTTGTCATTGAGAAGCTTGAATTGGGTTCTGAAGGGGAAGAGGAACCCGTGGAGGCCGTGTATGTGAGAGAAGGGAGGGGGACTTAGTATTATCTCAATAATGTTACATACGCGGTACAGTGCAGAGGAAAGTGTGGCTGGATAGGCCACAAATATATGCTTTAAGAGTGTGTAAAAGCAAGCCATAAATGTAAATATTATTATACATTAATCAGTGACTTAATGTTCTAGCCTTGGGGTATCTGGCAGTAGTCCTCACAATGTCGCTTAAGCTGGGAAGAACTTCATGTACCATAGTTCCTTCTGTGTGACACTGACTCAGCATCGACTCAGCAGTACTGGCAAACGTGTGGAATGCACTGCCGACGTCCAAGTGTAAAGGTCACTTGGCTTTGCTGATGCTCAACTTGATCTGTTTGTTGCTCACACCTCTTAATCGCCCCATCTCAGCCTGCTCCTCTGGTAAACGGCCCACACTCCTTGCCATGATTAAATGATTATATATGAAACTGTACTGAGGCCACGTCTGCAACCCTGCAGCCAATGACCTGCACTAAATATACAATGTGCTCTCAGATGCATAGACTGCCACAAATACAGTATTAGACAGACCGATAAACGATGATTACATGACAGATATAAAGAACACTTTTCATACCACACTACGAGACACAGTCGCTATGTCAACCCTATGAAGGTCGAAATAAATTAGGCCGACCAATAAATGTCGACAGAGCTTATGTCGACACATGAAATAGTTTGACAGGGTCGGGAGGTCGACACAAGCATTAGGTCGACAATGGGAAGGTCGACGGGCAAAATGTTGACATGAGTTTTTCATATACATTTTTAGCTGACTTGTGACCGATTACACCACCCTACCATACACTAGGGCGTGGAGGAAGAATATAATGGTGTGCTGAGCACAGCGAGCCATGTGAGGGGATGCAGTACACTGATACCGTGTCCATGTTCACACGCGTCGAAATACAGGGCAAAAAAAAAAATGTTAAAAAATGCTTGCGTCAACATTCCGTCCCTGTCGACCTTAGCCATGTCGACCCTATGACCCATACCACTACAGATGTACTAAGCCTTGAGGAGTGATAATGTGGGGAGAGGTAAACTAGCAACCAATCAGCTGTCATTTTTTGTTTTTAAACACAGCCTGCAACCTGGTCATTAAGAGCTGATTGGCTGTTACTTTATAGGCGGTATCGTAATGCATGTCATCTATTTATTTATTAACAGTTTCTTATATAGCGCATACATATTCCGCAGCGCTGTACAGAGAATATTTGAACACTCACATCAGTCCCTGCCCCAGTGGAGCTTACAATCTATATTCCCTACCACATGTACACGCACACATAGACATTCTAGGGTTAATTTGTTGGGAGCCAATTAGCCTACCAATATATTATGGATTGTGGGAGGAAACCGGAGTACCCGGAGTAAACCCACGCAAGTACGGGGAGAGAATACAAACTCCACACAGTTAGGGTCATGGTGGGAATCGATCCCATGACCTCAGCGCTGTGAGGCAGTAATGCTAACCATTACACCACCTGTACTGTCATCTTGAGAGCAATGTATCCCATCATTCATCCCAGCATATCGGTATTTATTAATGCTGTATACACGAAGATTTCTACAAAGGACATCTCACTCAATGGGGTCAATTTTCTAAGTTGGGAGACCTATAGAAGATGAGATGTTGCCCACAGAAACCAATCAGATGCTAGAAGATAATAGATATATGAGTGGTTGCTATGAGCAACAGCCCATCTTCAATAGAACTCCCTTCTTAGTAAAATTGCCCCAATGAGAGAAATGATAGGACTTTCTGGTTTGTGACCTGCGATCTGCACATACATTGGGTATCATGAGGGAGAGGTGCTGGGAGGAATCCAATTTGATCCCTCTCAGGTGAAAATGCAGGCAGAAGCACAAAGACTTCTTTTGGTTACCTATCGAGTCCAGTTTCTAGAACATCTCACATCCCAGAGATTAGGGGCTTTTGCCTTAAAGAAGATAAAGTGAATGATAAGATATCTGTAATTATGGGCATGCACTTGGCGATGCCGGCAGCCCCCTCTCCTGCTGGGTCCCCCACTGCCGCAGCCAATATTGGTGTCAGTGGGGTCACTCAGTGTGTTTGGAGCTTAACTGGCTAAACCTACATAAAAAAATGATACTTTTGGAGATTTGACCACAGAATCAACTTTGGTGCATCCCGCCTCACTGTCCACTTAAACACTCTCCAAAGCTGAGTATATCTCCCCTTAGATGCTAAAAAAAAATCAATATAAATTGTGTCGGAATCTGGATGGCTGACAGTCAATGTCTAGACCACAGGTTCTCAAACTCGAACCCCACACAGTGCATGTTTTGCAGGTCTAGTGCATGTTTTGAAATAATTAGATCCATCTGTGGATCTTTTAAAATGTGCCAATGGGTAATGAGTGCACCTGCTGGGTGACCTGGAACATGTGAACTGTGTGGGGTCCTGTGGACCAGTTTGAGAACCCCTGATCTAGGTCAATACCACAATTCTAATATATATATATATATATATATATATATATATATATATATATATATAACAAAAATAATGGTTCAGGTGTTGCGCTAATGAAAAAATACCAAGCTGCAACTCTGAAATGTCTCTCCTGTTAGTGAAAGACACAAGTGAAAGTTCAGAGTGTGCTCCAACTGTACCATCTAACATTAATCAATATGCAACATGATCCCACAATCATTGATTTTCCGTAGTCAGAGATGTTCGGAAATAAGACGTAGACTTCGTTCAAATGGTATTCTCTTTATTAAAAGAAGCCCAACGCGTTTTGTCAACACGACTTCATCAGGGGCCACACTAAAAAGTGGTACAGAAATAAAAATGAGGGGAGGGGGAACTAGAAATATTCACCAGAGTGAAAATAATACATAATAAAATACATACCGAAGTATAGATTCAGATATCAGGTTTACAACAATGGGGCATTCCTTATGCCAAGTAAAAGTATATATTCGAGTTCTGAAACAAAAAAAAACAAAAACAAACAAAAATATATATATATATATATATATATATATATATATATATATATAATATTCCAAACGGACAAAGGCACTCAGAGGCTTGATGCAGGTGAAAAAACTGGAGGAATTTTTATTCCATTGCCTGTCTACGTTTCGGGGGTCATGCCCCCGTCGTCAGGACACAAAGGCACAAGTAACTTAAGTAAGGTTACTTGTGCCTTTGTGTCCTGACGACGGGGGCATGACCCCCGAAACGTAGACAGGCAATGGAATAAAAATTCCTCCAGTTTTTTCACCTGCATCAAGCCTCTGAGTGCCTTTGTCCGTTTGGAATATTGTACATGGATGTCTGTGTGTCCACACAGACCATCGACTTATGGCAACAGAGCAAGCCACATGAAAACGCAGCTCACGTCAGTCCTGAGTGACAGGTCCTTCTCTTGGTATATATATATATATATATATATATATATATATATATATATACATACATACAGTAAAAATTAGAACTATTCCACAAGGTTTTCCAACAAGAGAAAATTCAAGAGAAGAAGAGCAAGCGATTCTACAATTTTACACCTACCACTAAATAGTGGTGAGGACAAACTCACTGAGGTAAGTTTAACTTCCTTCCGGACGAGTAAAGAGAGTCCTAGAGGTCATAAATGATAATTAAAATTCAGAGTATATTCCCAAATCACCAAAATGAGTGGAATAAACTATATTAAATTCTTAAAAGTACATACCGTATCAATGAGAGGTGTGCAGGCTCTGATTTACTCTGATTTCAAAGCAGGATCTTATTGGCTATCAACTGTCAACAACTGTCATGTGATTTGGAATAGCCAATAAGATCCTGCTTTGAAATCAGAGTAAATCAGAGTAAATCAGAACCTGCACATCTCTAGTATCAATATGGTTCACGCTCATAAGTGGAAGTGTCTAGTGTTCATTCTAGCACCCGCCATATTTGAAAACCCATGCAGTTCCTCTTCCCTGCCTGGGGTGTCGCTGTCTGCTGTAGTGCTTCTAGCAAGTGTGGTCTGTATATCAGCACTGATATGTAAACCAGACCTGTGCTAGAAACACCAGAGCAGACAGTGACACCCCAGTCAGGGAAGAGGAACTGCATGGGTTTTCAAATATAGCGGGTGCTAGAATGAACACTAAGTATCCACTTAAAAATATTGTCCCAGCAGAATAAGGGAATCACCCTAAAGATCATAATACATAGAGAAGACTTAATATGGTGGGGCACCAGAAGTAATGAAGAGAAAAAGATTTTTTAGTAATTTACACACCGTTACCAGTGAACTAAAGTAGAAGACATTAGATAAAAATGACCATCTTACTTAAGTACAGAAGTACTAAACTCCAATATTTAACACATAATGCACCTTATATATAATTCAAGAAGAAGCGGATATGGTGTAGTAGTTGGTAAAAATAAGAATAGTGGTGACTAAGAAGTATTTACAGTGTAAAAGGACCAATTAACTAGGTGGAACGCATAATCGCGGTATATGCGTTCCACCTATTCATCCCGGGCTCGGAAGTGACCTCACTTCCTTATCGTCCAGCGGGTGTTAGCTCATCTTTTTCACAGTGGAGCACAGATCTACTTTCAGTGCGCTCCACTGTCCACCAATAGGAGGATAGTTATCTATCTATCTATCTATCTATATATATATATATATATATATATATATATATATGGCAGACAATGTACAAAGTGCGCCCTCCTAAAATATATCCACCACCAATAGAACAAATGGTGACAATGTGGTCACAATACAACAAATTTAATATATAAAATGGATAAAATATAATAATAAAACAATTTTTTCATCTGTGTGGAGTCAAGGTTTCTATAACGGTCAACATGCACAAAACCCAACGCGTTTCGTCGTTAAAACGACTTCCTCAGGGGTAACCGTCTAGGTGGTGGAAATGAATATAATTATTAACACTTACTAGAGACTGAATAATTACATAGGTCTGTACTCGAAGTTATTTTATAGATACGTACCCACAGGTAACTTATTGTATTTCAGTCGCAGTGTAATGTGTTTTTCATATGTAAAAGAGGGAGTGGATCCTTAGTAGATCTCAATCCTGATGCCTGTCAGCATCTAAAACATGAGCTAGAAACATATATATACAATATGTCAGGGAAGGAGCAAGTTTAGGACAGAGGAGAAAATAACAATGGTATAAATGGGATGGGGACATACCAATTTCCATAACGCATGTACGAAAAAAAATGGAATAATGTCCTGAAGAAATTCAGGAATACTTCTAGACGTAGTACAAACGAACCTATAATATTAATAGATTACATAAATAAGTGTGAATCTTTCATCAAAAATTGGACTATAGAAATACCATAATGGGGTCTTGGTAAATATCAGACATTAGTGTGAAACCTAATGCAAATATGGAGATAGATCCAGATTAAATGGTAGATCAAATAAGGAATGGACATAACTCGAATGGGTGCAAGCCAGAATTAATGTTAAAGTTGGGGGTAAATTTTAGTAATACCAACCCCCGTCAATAAATAACAAAATTATATAGATTAATGTTATTATTCAAGGCAGATGTTCCCCAGATGAGTGTGTGGTACACACTAGCCTCATATATACAACAATATGCTTAATACAAGGGACAACAAAGACTGATACAGTGTATCCAATTGAAACAGATGTTCACACAAATAGGACACAAAATATCCCTACTCAGAATAAGAGTGAAACTTATTGGACACACGTATCCAATACATCACTCAGAGAGACACATAATAATACAGGCCATAATACTTTGGAAAGAAAGAACCAGTCACTACATACCTCAATAGGTCAGCTCAGTAGCCAGATCAGGGACCAGACTCCAGGTAATTTGACTGGAGCACACAGCCGATTATATATAGTAAATGGCTGGTGACATCACTTCCTATACGGAAGTGTGCCTTAAAATAAACATTAAGGCATATATGGGACAATAAAACGGATCCCACTGTGTGGGCTGATATAGTGTCATATAGCATAATGAATGCTTAGACGATAGGGAGATGTAAATAGCTGTGGAAGCACATAGCGCACGGGGAGAATCCCGCGTGCGTTCCAATATGCGCTCCACAGTGATTTCCGTGACGACTTCCGTTCTACGGAGTCAGGGGGAGTGGCAGCTGCTGACGCCGCCAGCGTATGCGTTCCTTCTCGCGTTCCACAGTCCGTCATAATCACGGCTAGTGGTTTACGCTGACATAAGATCACTTCCGATATTGAAGCTTCCGCGTTCCAATTATACAGGCCGTATATATCCTGCTTGCGTGCCATTGTAGTGAGCGTAGTTGCCATGACGTTTTCACTACTGGTACTTCAGTAATGGGGGCTACGGTAATATATATAGTTTGCTTATTCATGGATGGATATGATCAAAAACGGCCATAGTAACTGGATACTTTCTCTCCAATTACACGTAATACATTTTACAATTTAGCATAGTGGTTTACAGTCATGAATACCACATATGGCTGCTAGATCCAAAACGATGCAGCATCAATATTAATGATATTACTAGTTAAATGGTAGGCTACAATATAAGGACATTTGGATAATGCAGCAATCACTATACAACAGGGCTATATTTTCAAGAAGTGTGATCATACAAAATGAATATGCTAACATCCACAGTAGTTTATGAACATACACAATTGATAACACCCATTCGTTAATACAATCAATCTGGGCTACTGGTTGATGTAACACTATAGAAAATACATTAACTTAATACATAGTAATAATGGTCAATTGCTTAGTGTGATCAAACAGTGATCCCTAGGACTAAATACATTCACCAGAAACAAAACTATGGTGTGACATATAGTAGGTTTTATAAAGAAGAAATTATTTTACATATAAAGATAGCTATGAGGCATATAGCCCAGATATAAATGTAACATATAATAGTGGTATTACATTAGAGTGAAAGTAAATATTATTGGTCAGAAATACATAGAACCGATAGGTTATAAGTGATAGATTCCTAGACATTCATGTGGATACAGGACTTGACATTCAAGTGAAAGAAGAAATGTAAAGGTATAAATTTATCGGAAAGCGGAGGTATAAATTTATCAAAAAGAAGATGATGCAATGATTAGTTGTGGGTGATAGATTCCGAGACATTCAAATGAATGCAGGACTGAACGTTCAGGTGGAAGAAAAAAACAACAAAAAAGTGCTAAGTTATACATAACCCGATTTTATAAGTTTAATTGACCTACTATAAATGTCCATACATACTATATAATTATCGGTAGTGAAAAAATGTATATAAAATTAGCCCAAAAATGAAACTATATCTACATTCTCATTCAAACCGTGTGGATGAAGAGAATTCAATGAGTAAATCCAGAATGTCTCTTTTTTGGACAAAGTTAAATCTCTATCCCCGCCTCTAGGGTTTACTGGAATTTGCTCTAGTACAGTAAATGCAAAATTGTGAATATTCACATTAGAGTTGTGACACTCAAGAAAGTGTCTGGGTAAACTGTGGGTGAGAATTTTGTTTTTAATATTGCGGATGTGCTCCTGAATCCTTATTTTGAGTTGACGTTTAGTCTTGCCGATGTACGTCTTGCCGCAATTGCAGGTAATTTTGTAGATCACATAAACTGAATTACACGTAGTGGCCGAGTTCGCAGAATAATCTCTACCATCAATTGTGCATTTGAACGTTTTCCTCTCTACAAACTTGCAACAAATGCACTTGTTACACGGATTGCACCTTTTAACCTTCTCCAGAAAGTTTCCACCAACATCCTTAGAGGAAGGGGTCTTTAATTTACTTGGAGCAATGATACTTTTCAAATTATTTGCCCTTCTGAAGACTAGATCTGGTTTGGGGGGGATATGCGGGCCCAATATATATATATATATACACAGAGAGGGTGTGCCGGCACTCAGCTCCAAGAGTTAACTTCTTAGGGCCCCGTGCCCTCAGTAAAGACCCGGATTGAGTCCAATAATAACTTCGATATGACCGCAGCACTGGGGACTTCAAATACAAATGAAACAGGAAGCTGGTTCTCTGTTGACGTTTCAGCCTTTAATCATAGGCTTTTCTCAAAACAGCTTTACATGAAAATGCAAGTGAAAACTCACCTCTAAATAGCGTGCAGTATCACCCAAGATTCCAGGGGCAGCGTGCACTTCCGGACTTCCGATAGGCACCGGTCTGTGACGTCATTCTCAGTCCAGCAGGTTGCTGGGGCAACCATGTGCTCTATGGGCTGGAACAATAAAGTTGCGTGTTAAAGACAAAAGGAAAAAATTGTTGTTTAAACCTGTGTCCTGTGCCGGACCAATGTGAATACGACCCATGTAGCAAAGGCATGGGAATTGCAAGTGACAAGATTACTGTGTGAATACTACTAAATGACAAAGAATGGAATTTAAGCTAAAACGAGGCCCGCTGACACTCAAATCAAAACATGACCACAGCAATCTCCTTGGGCCCCACAGGTATAACTACCAACATCTTTAGAAAACCAACAGACCGCAATAATTTTTTGCTCGCATCCAGTGCCCATCCCATTCACAGTAAACAGTCACTCCCCTATAGCCAATTTCTTCGGGTCCTACGAATTGTTAGTGACCCTGAAACTGCTCGTCACGAGTTGGAATTATGGTCAAAAAATTTCGAGATAGGGGTTATAAGCAAAAAGATTTGTACATCCAACGCCAGAAGGCCCTTGTCAAAACCAGACAAGAATTGCTAGCCCCCAGAGTCCCGACCAAAAGCCAGGCAGAAAAACTGGTTTGGGTTATTCAGTTTACACACCAGTCCCCTGAAAAGGTAAAAACTGTAAAAAAATTCTGGCCGATCATAGCTAGTGATCCAGGTTTAAATTTACAGCAAAGCCGAATAATGCCAGCATATAAAAGGGGTAGAAACCTTAAAGACTACCTGGTCAGGACAGATATAACGAATTGGGGCAAAAGCACCAAAACAACATTTCTAACTACCACCAAAAAAGGCTGCTTTAAGTGCCCAAATTGCACTACATGTAGTTCCATGTTAGCAGGGACCACAGTGTGTCATCCTTATACTGGTAAAAGATTTCCTATTAAATTCTATTTAACATGCATTTCCAGTTTCGTAGTTTACATCATCTCCTTCCCATGCTCATTAATGTATGTAGGAAAGACGGAGAGGCAGTACCGAGAACGCATGGCAGCACATCGGTCGGCAATACGTGCGGCCTTGAAAAAGGGCACCAGTGATCAGCCACTGGCATGGCACTTTGCCCAAGCCCAACACCCCTTGGCTTCTGCTCGATGCATGGTAATTGACCATGTCCCCCCACTTGTAAGGGGAGGCAATCGTGGGAGAAAATTACTCCAACTCGAGACGCGGTGGATTTTCAAACTGGATTGTTTGGCCCCTAAGGGGTTAAATGAACAGTTGGGACTTCACTGTTTTCTTTGAAGATACACCCTGTAGTTATATAGAGGATACAGCAATAATTACATTGTGTGGGGGGTCAGGCCAGTGAGGTCCGAGCCTATGCCACTATTACACCTAGATCCCCTAATTTTGAGGTTACTATTGGGTGTGAACATAGGATAGAGCCTAGAGGTGGTTTTTAGAGTAGTACGCACTCTAATACCACATGAATAAATGTTTTTTCACATATCATTAGGCATCACATTTATTATTATATGGTAGCATGTTTGTTTGAATGTAATATATTTGTTTACTGTTTGTTTTGGTCTGACAGTACAACATCGGAGTCAGCACCAAGAGTGATGTATAAGCTAACATGTATCCCGCATTTATATTTATGTTTGGTTCACTTTTATATGGTTTGCAGTGTCACGTTTTGATTTCCATGTCAGCGGGCCTCGTTTAAGCTTAAATTCCATTCTTTGTCATTTAGTAGTATTCACACAGTAATCTTGTCACTTGCAATTCCCATGCCTTTTTCCTTTTCCATTTTTTTCCTTTTGTCTTTAACACGCAACTTTATTGTTCCAGCCCAGAGAGCACATGGTTGCCCTGGCAACCTGCTGGACTGAGAATGACGTCACAGACCGGCGCCTATCGGAAGTCCGGAAGTGCACGCTGCCCCTGGAATCTTGGGTGATACTGCACGCTATTTAGAGGTGAGTTTTCACTTGCATTTTCATGTAAAGCTGTTTTGAGAAAAGCCTATGATTAAAGGCTGAAACGTCAACAGAGAACCAGCTTCCTGTTTCGTTTGTATTTGAAGTCCCCAGTGCCGCGGTCATATCGAAGTTATATATATATATATATATATATATATATATATATATATATATATATATATATATATATATATATATATATATATAGTCAACATGATCGAAAAGTTGACACAACAATATGCCTTTTTTTCCAAATTATTAAATGTGAAAAACTCATGTCGACCTTTACAAGTGATGATCTTTCCAGTGTCGACTTTTCCCCAGTGTCGACTGTGTGCATGTTGACCTTTTGAGGTCAACCAATTGACTGTTGACCTAGGCAATGCCTGTGAGTGACAGTATATCACACCTGTTATTCTCCAACTGTGGGAACTTGTGGCATCACATCACAGATATATTGACAAACCGGACTGTGTGTTTTGGTAGTCCGGCAACTGCCCATCTCATGACGTCACAGCTGGGTGGGCAAATTCAAATGCCCCCCCAACTGGGTGTCCTGACCGACGCAAAGCCGCTGATCACACCAACTGTCTGGTGTGTACCCAGCCTTACAGTTTATCAGGTCATATTCCATACATATATATTGTCCTCCCTTTAGTTTTTGTTTATCGTTTATCGTTTTCCCTCTTGCCCATCTAATGGTGTGTACACACGTTAGATGTGCCTTAAGATCCTATCCACGATCTGATCAGATAGGATCGTGGATAGGATCTTAAGGCACATCCGATTTGCATCCTATCTTGGCTATATAGTGCAGATCTGCACTATATAGACAAGGCAGCCAAGACTTTCTGGCTTCCAATACGTGAACGCGCATCGGGATCGGATCGGGATCGCAAGGGTTAAAACCCTGACTATATCGTCAACATCGGAAAGGAAATCGGACCGTGTGTACACAGCATGAGAAAAGTTCTATTATTTCGAAACTTTTTCTCAACATTACAAAGAAAAGACTTAAAACAAAAAAAGATGGCAGCCAATAATAAATAACACTTCATATTTATGGCACCTGAGCAAGACTACAATTTCTCTGTCACCAGAATATGTGTTCTGTACAGATCCACGTCTCAAAGCTCTGCTTCATCGTGCCAAGACTGGATCGGCGCTAGTCAGATAAATATCTGCCAACTCAACTCATAGGATATATTGACGCAGAGACAGCCGCCGAATTGTAAGCATAGCCATAAAGAAAAAGATGTGAGGACAAAAAAAAATGGGGCTTGAACTGATCTGATGTTAGAATGGGACAACAGTATAGCACAGAGGTTTTCTCAGTTCATTTAAAATGCTTTAGTAATATTTTTCTTGTGGTCAAATGTAACAAAAATACATAGAATGTTCTTGGATACTGACACATAGCAAAGTAAGATCAGAAACATTTCCTTTTTGTCATATTCACTCCACTCTTCTTATTAATAGTTAAAAATCTTTTTTTTATAAAAATTTTTTTGAGAATTTCAATACAGTATAAACAACCTCACAGCGCTGAGGTCATGGGTTTGATTCCCACTATGGCTCTAACTGTGTGGAGTTTGTATATTCTCCCTGTACTTGCGTGGGTTTCCTCCAGGTACTCCGGTTTCCTCCCACAATCCAAAAATATACAGGTAGGGTACTTGGCACCCAACAAAATGAATCCTAGAATGTCTAAGTGTGTGTACATGTGGTAGGGAATATAGATTGTAAGCTCCACTGGGGCAGGGACTGATGTGAATGTTCAAACAGTCTCTGTAAAGTGCTGCGGAATCTGTGTGCGCTATATAAGAAACTGTTAATAAATTAATTAATTAATTAATAACATCAAACAATATGTAAGTTATAAAACAAAAGAAAAAAAATCTAACAAAATAGGGGAGGCCCCCCTCCCCTATTTTGTTTGATTTTTTTTCTTTTGTGGGGTGATAGGGTGGGGAGTACTCCAAACACAGTGGCGTAACTATAGCTCCGCAGCCCCCACCGTGGCAGGGAGGCGCAGAGAAAGTGTGGGCGCCAGGGAGTCTGCGGGGCTATAGTTACCCGCTGCCATCCAACGTGACCTGCGGCCGGCTCATCTGTTTGCGGTCCCGGCTCCCTCCTGCTGGTTATGAAAAGAGACACTCACAAAATAGCTTCCCCCATACTGCAGACCCTTTTTGTGGATGCTAGAGGAGGCGGTGGCCTCCTCTAGCATCCTGAAAAATAGTCTGCTGTATGGGGGAAGCCATTTTGTGAGTGTCTCTTTTCATAAGCAGCAGGATGGAGCCAGGAGTCCGTGACCGCAGACAAGACCAGCGGCGGATGCTGCGGACGCGGGAGTTGTAAGGCGCGGAGGGGGGTAACTGTACTTGGGGGGGAGCAAATTTATAGTTACGCCACAGAGGCAACTCAGTTACATGCTTCAAAGGAAACGGGTTCTGCGAGAGGGTTCACCGATCAATAGGGGTCCCAGGTGTTGGAACGTGATATAGAGAGCCTGAGCTAATCGGCTTCCAAAGCAATTGGACAAGTCTAGGAGTTGTGTTGACGAAGCTTGGGGCCTAGGGGTTTGTGTCGACATCCGGGATAGCCAGTACTCAGTCTATTTAAACCATTTTATCAGGGGGTTCAATTTGCAATGCAGTTGTACATGGTGTCCCGGGATCCACCACTGGACACCAGTATAGGCAAGGGCTGGAGCCAGCAAAAATGATTAAGGTAGGCACAAGGTGCTGGCAGTGGCATAACTATAAAATTTGCTCCCCCCTGCCAAAACGTTTGTGGCGCCTCCCCCCCCGCCCCCTCTCTAGGCTCCCCTCCAGCATGTTTCCCCAGCGTGTGACGTGATGACGTCACATACATAACGGAGAAGCTGAAGCAGGAGAGAGGAAGAGAGAACCAGCATACACTGCTGCATCCCTTGGTTTCGACGCATCCCAGGCCGCCCTAGCACGCCCATCCGCCCGCCCATCCTGTATACAGTAGCCAATAGCTGGCTCTGTGTACAGTCAATTGAATCAGTGGAGGAATTTGACATCTCTGCCATGGCCCCATCCGCGCTGCGGCTGACTCGCCTCCAGTGCTCAGCCAGTGGGCAGCGGAAGGTAGCAGCATGTCAGTGCGTTGAGCAGGTGCTGGCGCCCACACAGACCCTGCTGCTGCTTGCTCCCCCAAGCGGCTGCTGGAGCTACCTTACAGTAGTTACACCACTGAGTGCTGGACAAAATGCGTTCAGCGCCACAGAGTATAGACTCAAAATCACAATACATAAAAGTCTGTACATTTCCCTACGAGTCTAAACACTGGGCAGCAGAATGTTCCAACACTTGAAGAATAGGGAAGAAATTTTGAAGGATGTTTTTGAGGAAGAATCAATTGACTGTAGTGACGACAATGTAGAAACTGCCCTCAAAAGGTTTGAGAAATTGTTAATGAAAGAGAATAAATTGTGGTGGGAGTGCGTCACATTGGAAAAATACTCAGCAGATCAGATATTACCGAAGGGTTTAAGATTACGGAAGTTCCCTTCATTTAAAGATTCAAGGGAAGAATTTAAACATAAATGGCAAAAAATCCTTGAGACATGTTCTTTCTCCTTGTTGGACTTGATCTTAAAAGAAAGGAGAGAAAAATTAAGGAGTGTGAAGGAACAAATCAGTATAATGCAAACTTTGATTGAACCATATGAAGATTCCCCAGAATTTAAACAAAGATGTAAAACAATACAGATGAGACTGGCAAAAAACACCAAAGAAATCATCAAAAAGAAACAAAAGAAAGTAAAAAGAGACCACGAATTCTATAGAACACTGGAAAAAGACCCAAATAGACAAATCTATGGAGAACATCTATCGGAGTCTAGTGTCAAAACTATAGAAGATACAGAAGATGAATCAACGGAGGTGGAAATAGGTGAGGATTTCTCAGAAGAAGAAAAGGATGATGGAAAAAAGAACAGAAGAAGTGAAATAACATCTATGAAAAAGAAGAAGAAAAAAGAAATAAGAAGAGAGAAGATACCAAACAACAGTAGATCTAAAGAAGACCTACAGACAGATCAAGAAGAAGATAGACATAGAGAGAAATCGAGACGAAAAATAAGATGGAGAAATGAAGATGATGAATATCCTTATAGTTATCGACACAGACAACAATATAGAAGAAACATCAGAAGTTATCCAGATAGAGATCGATATCAACCTAATTTCAACTATAGAAGATCAAATTATAGGTATCAGAGACAACAAGAATACCAAAAAGAGAACACTTACCGTGGAAACAGAAATTATGGATATAATCAAAGAAATATGGGAAATGAAGATCGGATCCCTATGAGAAGAAGAAGTTATCGAGAGGATAAAAGTGATTCACATTTCCATCAGGATCATTTTTTAGGAAGGAGACTCCCCCCTTACGAACAAAGGTTCTAAGGAAAAGGGGAAAAAGAGGGGGGAAGAAAACTACAATCAATAAAAAAAAGAAAAAAGTCAAAGAAAAAACTCCCCTTCAATCAGAATTTAATCAAGGAAAAATCTACAATTTAAGTGATAAGATCCTCACTTCCACTGAAGAGAACCTGCTTTTGAAGGGTTTGAAGTTCGCCCCAACGAAGAAAATAGATCAATTTCAGACTTTTGTAGATTTAGAAAAATTCACAAGGAAGCTAACTATTAAGAAATTCTTCAGTAGAGAAGAGGAACAAACGGAAGTTGAGCGACCAGAAGAAGTGAATAAATTTAAGAAAACATCGACATTTTATCCCAAACATTTGAAGGGGAGTTTAATTGATAGCTTCCAGAAGTCCGTACAAGAGGATCTAGAAAAAATGGAAAATATAAAGATTAAAAAATCCAATCTCACAAGAAAAGAAAGAGAAGCCGTCAAGACTCTACAAAAAGATGATACTATAATCATTAAACCTAGTGATAAAGGGGGAGGAGTCGTGATAATGAATAAGACTGATTATATAAAAGAAATATACCGACAGCTGAATGAAGGCTCCACGTACTTAAAACTGAAAACGGATCCCACCAATAAAATCAAAATGAATTTGTATAAATTGGTGACCAAATATGAAGGAATCGGCACTTTAACAAAAAAGGAAGCGGATTATCTAAGGGTAGAGGAGCCTGTGATTCCCACAATATACACTCTACCCAAGATCCATAAGGATCAGAAGAATCCCCCCGGACGGCCTATAATTTCGGGGGTGGGCAGTCTAACTGCGAATCTGTCGGAGTACGTGGATGCCCATTTGCAACCTCTAGTGGTGTCAAACAAGTCGCACCTGAAGGACACCACGGACACTTTAAAAAAACTAAACAGAATTAATTGGAAAAAGAATATGTACATGGTGACGGCAGATGTGGCCGCACTTTATACGAATATCCCCCATGATAAGGGAGTAGAAGCTATTAAAAAAGCCCTTGATAAAACAGACTACTCCAGTGAGAAGAAGAATTTTATTCTGGAAGCAATCATTTTCATTTTGAAAAATAATTATTTTTTCTTTGATAACAATTACTACAACCAGCAGGAGGGGACAGCCATGGGTACCAAATTCGCCCCAAGCTACGCTAACCTATTTATGGCACAGTGGGAAGAAGATCAGGTGTGGAGTGGCGTAGCTTGGGGCGTTCAACTAAAAAATTGGTACCGGTATATAGACGACATTATCTTTACGTGGGAGGGAACAGAGGAAGCTTTGGATCTTTTTTGCAAAGAACTGAACGAAAATGATTGCAATATAGCTTTGAGTTACAAAAGAAGTAATCAAGAAATCCATTTCCTTGACTTGACCCTGTATATAGACAAAGATAAATTAGAAACAAAAACATATAATAAACCCACCGATGCCAACAACTACATCTCAGCGAAAAGTGAACACCATAAGAACTGGTTAAAAGGGGTCCCCAAGAGCCAGTTTTTAAGAGTTAGGCGCAACTGCAGCCAGAAGGAGACATGCGTCCAACAAATAGATGAGATGGGTGCAAGATTTGAACAAAAGGGGTACAGCAAGTCCGATATTGAAACCCAGAAAGATATGACTCTGAAACTCGACAGGAGGGACCTGATAGAAGGCAAAAAAACAACAAAAGAAAAAAGAAAAAGCAGAGTTCAACTTCGCCTTTATAACAGAATACACAAGTCAACACAGGCACTTGGAATCAAGTATAAAAAAACATTGGCATCTTCTCCTGAAAGATCCCATCCTAAAAACCTCCCTACCTCAAGCTCCAAAGTTCATATACAGGAAGGCACCCTCATTGAGAAACAAGCTGACAAAAAGTGCTCTGAATACCGAGCCAAAAAATCCAGTCAGAAGCAAAGGCTTTTATAGGTGTGGTAATTGCCAGGGATGTTGGGAAATTAAAAGCAAAAACACCAAATATGAAAGTTTTGAAAGAAATGGCCACAAATACAAGATCGATCAGTTTATGACTTGTCACACAACCAATGTCATATATCTGATAGAATGCAGCTGCAACCTAATATATGTAGGCAGAACAAGTAGAGCCTTGAAAACAAGGATTAGTGAACATTTGCGAAACATCAAAAAAGGTTTCAACTTGCATTCACTTTCAAACCACTTCAAAGAAAAGCATAACTGCTCCACCAAAGAGATCGTAAATTTTATGGCGATAGAAATGGTCAAAAATACTTGGAGGAACAGGAATGAGGAAGTGATGTTGGCCCGCACTGAAATGAAGTGGATTTTTAGACTAAAAAACTTAATGCCCAGGGGTCTAAACACAGACTTTGAGATAAAATGGTTCCTGTAAAGAAAGAGTTAATCCATCTTCAGAATATATGTCTAACAAGTCTATAGCATTTATTCACCACCTTTCACTATTTTTCAGGCTTAAATAATCTTTCGGTTTTAAGTACTAAGAAATAAGTATAAATGATTAGTATATATAAGAGTAAAATTCTTAACTTATACCATTCCTTTTTAGAAAAAATTATAATCAGGATCGTAAACAACAAAGATGTGTCCTAATACATAGAAGAAAGAACATTTTCACGTCGTAGCAAATAAAATGGCCGTGTGTTCCATTTGAATACAGGAGGACAACGTACGCTTTAAGCACCATGGAAACCGGCGACAACAGAAAGCCAGTCAAGCCGGGAGAACGACTCCATGGAAACCGACATCAACAGAAAGCCGGAGGATACGTAACAACAACTTCCGGTTTCCGGCAGAATGGAGATGCGTGTCACAGGAGTGTGATTTTGCGTTCCATTCAGCCGCGACTTCTATATAGACACTGATAGAGTGTCGGAAAGTGTTATATGTGTGGATGATAACAGCGCAACCGAGATGTAAGAACCATACGGTTTTATTAAGATATTTTAAACAGTTTTTAAACATTTAATTGCACATAACCCCCGACCCGGAAATATACCATGAATGGGGTATAAATATAGTAACAGCATTCACTCCTACCTCACTGCCTGACGAAGGGACGAGGAATTCCCGATACGCGTTGCAGGAGGTTGGAGTGCTGTATATGGGAAAGAGGCATCCAGGGCTGGAGATTTGGGAAGTACCTGAGACCCAGGTTTATCCGGAGAACCAGGGGCCCTCTAAGGATTTAAAGAACTATCCTATAGGCTTCCAAAACCGCCAGAATCTGGTAAACCTCCAACCATATTTTTAAGGATACCATAAAAAGTGGTTTTATACTGTGTGTACAAACAATTTTACTGTGTTTATTGGAGTGTATCTTTTTTGTAATAAATTGTTATCCCTGGCAATATTACACTATTTGTGTTTCTGTCTTCCCCATATATATATCCCTTATATTGCTGAGCCTCATTTGAGAGGTGAAGATATATGAAATACGGGAAGTAACATTTATCTACCTCTCACCCACATATATATAATTCTTTTTTGCACTTATTTTAAACGGTCACTCATTTATCTGGAAGGTGTCAGCGCACAGTGTCACTTATCATTCCTCTATATTGCATTGTTCAGTTACTAGGGAAGTAACTTTTAGTGACTAGTGCTGCAGACATTCAGTGTTCAGCGCCACAGAGTATAGACTCAAAATCACAATACATAAAATGCTATCAAGAGTCCAGCAGAGCATCCACAGCAACACCAATGAACAAACAGCAGCAAGGCAGGTCCCTTCCGGTATGCAGGAGCTATAAGCAGCAATGCATCAAAGCCCAGAATGAAATGGAGGATTGTGACAGAAACCAAAAAGGTGTCTGTCACTTTAAGAAGCGCAGTCCTGCTCAGTGAATTAAATGTCCATAATAATTAAATACCAAAAAAGATAACATTTATTAAAATCATACATAAAATAATTAATATACAGTATATATCAATTGTGCACAATAATCAACAGACAAGCCATACAACATACAAAAGATTGCGGTTTTTAAACAGTAATATGAGGCTATATATTCATCATTAAGTTCTATTTGAGGCAATGGTTAATGTATAGTTACCAGTCCTGCACGTGGGTTTCAAACCCTGTTGGGTGATGCGCTCATTGGATAAATGAAATAAGGGTAAGTCTCTCCAAACTTTTACCAGGTCTGTAATCCGGAAATCCTTAAGTTGTAAGTGTTGCTCTTGCTGAGACCACCCAATTGGGTATTTGTAATCCAAAACCGCGCTGTGCAACTTGTGAATGCGGGACCAGCACAATGGGGCTCACTCAAAAACGCATTTCTCCGCCTTTAACTCTGCTCAGTCTGAGCCCAGAATGAGCTTTAACTATTCAGTGAGCCAATCAGGATCCCAGGACAGAGACAGGGTACATACAGAGACAAACTCCTTACATTTAATTATATTGCAGCGGAGTAGCATCAGTCTGGACCATCAGCCATTGTCGCTATCGTCATGTGCCCCCCCCCCCCCCCCGGATGATCCTCCACTGCAATGACCTGCCACTGTTGAGCCACTGTCCGAGAAAATAAAGTTCCCAAAAGTAAAGTGTGCATAATGAATAATTCAATGTTTCAATTGTCAGATGTCTCCCTCAAAGCTGCACTCAAACCGAACCCGCTTATGTCTTGCGTTCTAGTGGTTTTTTTATTCAATAAAAACCTTGGATTTCTAAATCCTAAATGAACTACTTTGCTGTATATGTGACTAAAACATGACATTACACTTTGATCATTTACTTGTTACAAAAACACGCGTGTATACCTGCAGGCCTGTCTCTGTGGGGGTTATTCTAGTTCATTCTTTCTGACAAAATCCTTCTTAGATGGAGAAAACCATGTGCACTGCGGGTGGGGCAGATGTAACTTGTGCAGAGAGAATTAGATTTGGGTGGGGTTTTTCTTCAAAGTGAGATCTATATTGCAGTGTAAAATAAAGCAGCCAGTATTTACCCTGCACAGAAATAAAATAACTCACCCAAATCTAATTCTATCTGCACATGTTACATCTGCCCCCCTGCAGTGCACATGGTTTTGTCCATCTAAGAAGGATTTTGTCAGAAAGAATGAACTAGAATAAACCCCTGTATACTGTTCTGTATTTGTCTATTTATTTAATAGCAACCAGCGCAATTTAAAACCTCACTACGTGACTTTGATGTGCTCATTGTCATTCTGAACTTGCTTTTCCATGCTAAAAATAGATTTAACTCGTCAGCCACTGATAGTTCTGCCTTCGCTATTACAAAAATATATTTTAATCCCTGCTCCCGATAAAACCAGAGCAACGCAACATTTTATGGCTAAGCATGACAATTTCCATATCTTTCTCACAATGTCACATATTCTCCATTCATATATTAATATATTTCTTTACTTTACATTTTTATGGTGTAATCCAGAAATTGCTCCGCAGATTAGACCGGTGTAGATCGAGACACCACCTGCTGCCTCCGAATAAACATTTCAAATATCCTGTTTCGTGTGATTAAATTCCAGCATATTAAAGTCACTCATCTTTTATTATCCAGGACATAGTGGTTTGCTTTGTATGCTTTGGAATTGGCAGCAGCGATCGTACACTAACCGTCTGCAACACATCACTTCCGAGAATAACTTTTAGGGACGAAGGCGCAAAAGATTCGGAGACGTTCCTTGTCTTGACTCACGGTTACATAAAACTATTGCATTAACGCTAATATTTATCCTTAAACATTCTGGATTTTGTCTTTTTCAGGAAGTCCTTCTGAGAATATGGTATACGGTTTATTAAATATTTAGGGAGGCCCGCTTAAGTCGTAAAAGTTAAATTAGACATGATTTTAGTATTGAGCAAATGCAATTTTTTTCCCCGAAATATATATATTCACAAAAGATACCATGATGTGCATCACAACTGTAATCAGGACAGTCCCGCTAATTGTTCACTGTCACGCTGTCCCACCCAGGGCAGGGACGGCATGCCCCCAATAATATTGAAATAGGGGTTGCCTATCCGCTAGAGGCCATGCCTATCCATCCAGTGGCTCCACCTCCTTTTGGGAAAGCGGCGCAGGAAGAGCGGCAGTTCCAGATTGTAGTAGGTCTAAAGTTGGTAGGTATGCCATAACAGGGCCTGATAAATCAGAGAAGGGTACAGCTACCAGTGAGGAGCCACAAGGAGTTTTAACTACATACCTCCCGACTGTCCCGATTTTGGCAAGGCAGTCCCAAAAAAACTGGCCCATTGTCGCAAGGTGGGGACGGGGCAGTTGGGAGCTCTTCTCTCATTCGCTGCTCTGCTTAGTATATCAGCAGTGTATAGATGCTGTGCGCATTCACAGGGACAGGGAAAAGCGAGCATGCCAGCATCTCCCATAGTGCTCTGCAGGCCTCCTTAGCAGCAAAATGACCTTGCTGGAAGAGTTGCAATTGGGGACACACCCCTTAGCTGCGAGATCACGCCCACTAATTCCTGATCTTTGGGCTTGATTTTGGTTCCATGGGTCTTGGCAACACCCAGTGTTTTATGGGCATCGCCATGAAAATGCTGGGCGTTTCCATGCAATGCGGGCAGACGCAGTGTGTCGGGGGCGGGAGCCTGTCTTCGCCCCGCTGCCCACTAATATCTCCACTGATTTATATTTGCAAGGGCAATGGTCACTGGCCATCGAATGATTTCTCCTGCAGTGGGCACATGTGAGCTTCTCAGAATCAGGCCCTTTGTCCCGTATCCCAGTTGCCGAAAGTTGGGAGGTATGTAATTAAGTGTCAACCTTTAAGTCAACCTATTTCATGTGTCGACCTTAAGTGTTCGACCTTCATATTGTCGATCCTATGACCCAAACCTGTATTCTGCTCTGTCAGTGCACCCTTATACAAAATACCCATACCTCCCAACATTCCAAGCTTGTGACCCGGGACAGGGCATGCGCCAAAGGCGTGGCCTAGCAGGAAGGGTGAGTGACCTAGTGGGAAGGGGCGAGGCCTGTACTTGCGGCTCTCCCACGAGGCCACCCCCCCCCCCCCCCACACACACACACTTTTGGCCCTGTGTGGGCATGCTCAGCAGCTCCGTGAGCTGCTGGCTATGCCCCCAGCCCCTCCGGCTACAGGAATAGACACTGTGCCCATGCACAGTTGCGCACAGAATCTATTCGTGTGTGACAGGGGGGACTCCCAACTGCCCCCCCCCCCCTTGCCGCGGGACACTGCCTGCCCCTGGAGGGATGTGGGAACATCCCAAAAAAACTGGATGATCCTGTGATGAGAGGGACAGTACTATGAATACCCCTGAAATAAAGGCGTGTGTATATATATATATATATATATATATATATATATATATATATGGAGAACACAATAATATGTGCAGCCAATAGCATATTCTCTGTAATGCACTGTTATTTTCATCTTGTCAATTGAATTTTAAAGCATCTGGACCCAATATGTCAAAAAACTGCTATGTATACAGATAGGCGCCCGTTTGTCCTATCCGCTGCAGCAGATAATCGCTGCACGGGGTGCGGGAGTTGGGGTTTCCTGTATGTGCACCACCATGTACCATTAATGCAGAAATTCACACTAATGATTAATGCACACAAAGATTATATTTATTCGTCTCCCAGGATATATATTTCGGTGGTGCCATTGGAAGGTACAGTATCCGTTGCTATACCGTACACTGCTCCTTCTCCCTTCTCTCCGGTCTCTTTATTTGCATAACAGCTGCCCAATCAGCAGCATCTGTCATCCTGCATTCAGTGTCAGTTGCTTTTGAACTTGTCCCAGGTATTACTGGGCATAATGCCGGAAAGCTGTGGAGCCAGTGGGGTGACAATGGTGGGGGAGGGGGAGGATGCTGCTGTGGAATTTTTATTCTTGGAGATGAAAATGAAAAGGTCTCTTGCTGCTCGCGGACAATGAAAAAGTGTCTCTTGGAATGTAACACCAAAGCAACATTGGTATTTTGTATATACTGTATATAGAGAGAGAGAGAGAGAGAGAGAGAGAGGATTTCGTAGCAGCAATGGGTAACAGGCACAAGTGACATGTGCAGAGGAAGTCTACATGCAGAATCAAAGTGAAGATGACCCGGAAAAATACATTTCTTTTATACCTAAAACTCTCTGCTGAGGTAAATTGGGTAAAGAAGCAGGTTGTTCATTTAGACAGAGTTCTGTCACCACAGCTGCTGACATGCGTTGCTTCAGATCGTTTACAGTTACAGGAAGTGGAGGAACAGGTAAAAAAAACACAGTAACAAAATGTATTTTCTGTAATTCTATCACAAAAACACTTTCTTTGCCGGTGTATCTGTCACATTGCTCACATGATACAGTGGCCGGTCACACCACGGACAGCTGCAGTCATAAAAACTTTCCTCCCTAAATGAGCATTGCCAATATTAGGAACCAGCACGGTGGTTTGCTGCGCTCCCCACACACACTTTATAGAGTCAACGCCACACCAAAGTGGATAGTGGGGGTATGAACAGGTCGGGAGGGGAGGACACATACCACGTCCCCTGGCTGGGCTCACCACGCTTTGGGCTGACGTGGATAGTGGGGGTGTTTCAGGAACACATTCACACCTGTCATGTCAGGCAGGTTAAAATGGTCAATGGTTTCCACACAATGTAATAAGCGCTGACTGACTACACTATCTATGTAAGCTCCGGCTAGCCGCAAACGTACTGACTACGCTGGCTGCGGGAACACGATGCTGATACTGACAGGGACGCTGACCAGGGGCGGATTTAGGGATGAGGGCGCCCCTAGGCACAACAATAATGTTTACTAAGTAGGACAGTTTATAGGGGCAGTATCTGCATGTCCTATCCATTTACACTCTATTTAAGATGGAATATAGTAAAGTACAGTGGATATTTTGCAGTTATTGGTATATTTTGGGCTGACAGTACTATCACAAGCTTCAAAGTGCCGCCCCCAAACATGTGCCGCCCCTAGGCCGGTGCCTCATGTGCCTAATGGGAAATTTGGCTCTGACGCTGACTATGCTAACTACGCTGGCTGTGGGAACACGACGCTGATACTGACAGGGACACTACGCTAACTACGTAATGGGCGCCGTGATAATACACAAGTACCTTAATTTGTCTTTACAGCTCCCTCTGTCCATATTCAGGAAGTTTAAAACATATAATTTTGGTTTCAGTTTCTATTAAGGATTAATATGGTCCATTGTGGTCACTGATGGTACTTCACCTCAAAAAGGTGAGGAGGATTTAGCCTTTTATATATAGCGATTGTATATGCCATATACAGTATATGCATATTTTTTTGAATTCACACGGTAGGTGATATTTTTATTTTTTATTTTCCTCAAAGTAGCGCTGTTTTCTTCTTTTACTCTACTTACCCAAAGAGACTGACACTCCCGGATATAACACCTGCTGACTGAGTGGGTAGTCCCATTTAACACCTATAATAATATCACATTTCTAATACTGTAGTTGTTTAAGGTGAATAAACAAGACTGAGAATCCAACACCCGGTGAGAAGAAGAAGAAAGGCTTTGTCCTTTGGGAGTTTAATGTTAGAGCAGCGAGCTACATCATTTGAAGAATAGAGCTAGCCTAGAACTAAATCTACTTCAAGATCACGATTTCCACGTTTGGATGAGTTCTTCGGAATATGGGACCACAAAAGGTTTAGCCTTAGATAATGTCACAAAGAACTTTGGTTTTGGCATCGGAGCCTAATAAGTGATTTAATTTACAACCCACTCATTCATTACACCAGTTAGTCAGTCAGTGGAGCAATGAACAATGGGGCTTATTCTAGTGAATTTGCAGCCTTGCGAATCCACCAAACCCTGCGTTATGAATGGTTGGCTGGGGTGACCCAATCGCCAGAGGTGACCGCTCTCAGGGGCTTGCGAATGGATGATACACAATAACCTGCGCATACGCAGTTACAGAAACATCGGTCCCCGTGTGAACACAGCCCGCCTGCGAACGGACCAGGATAAGGGCCTAGGTTAGCAATGTGTTGAAGTGAAAATGGGAGCTGCAATGCAGTTCCTCAGGTTACATTTGGCAAACTCCACAAGAACCCTTACAATCATGGTTGAATGGCGAGCATCCACTACCTTTGTGTGATATTATCATACAGGTCTGCCTTGAGTTTATGTCATTTTGTGCAAATCTGAAGGAAAATTCAGGGGAAATATACCATTGTATAGGAAATATACCATTGTATAGGAAATATACCATTGTATAGGAAATATACCATTGTATAGGAAATATACCATTGTATAGGAAATAGGGTGGCCAATCCCGGGATAGGGATTGGCAGGATCCCGGGATTTGGCCCCAAAATGTATTTGGAGTATCCAATCCCAGGATTTAGGGATTAGACTGTGCATGCGCAGTCTAATGCTGGCCAACGTCTGAGCGCAGTCTAATGCTGGCCAACGTCTGAGCGCAGTCTAATGCTGCCCAGCTGTTCCCGACCCGGTGTGTGGCCTGCGCAGCATGATTCAGTCATAGGTCACGCTGCGCAGGCCACAGCATAGCATCACCAGCACCCGGAACTCGCTCGCCGGTGGGCCTATCCCAGCCTCACGTGTCATACCCGACGCGCCTCCCAGCCAGCCGTGTCATTCCCGACGCCTGCCCCCCTCCACAGCTCCAAAAAGTAAGTTATGTGGGGGTACAGCAGCAAATTTTCTTTTAGGGATGCCCATCCCAGGATCCCAGCAATCCCGGGATCCCAGGCATTTTTCAATCCCGATTCCCGATTTGCATCCCTATTAGGAAATATACCATTGTATAGGAAATATACCATTGTATAGGAAATATACCATTGTATAGGAAATATACCATTGCCTAGTGTCTGCATGAGACAATCAACAATACTCCACATTCCAAGCTTAAAATCACTCATAGGGGAATAATTATTAAAATGGCTGTTTTCAATCCCGGTTTGCGTTATTTTAGTATTACCCAAATGCTATGAAGGCCTTTTGGAGAAGTTTTCATGAATAACTGCTCTAAACACTTTAATAAAATAAAAAAATATTAGCAATCAGACCCCATTTCCTATACTTAGGGGTAAATTTACTTGGGATTTCTGTTACAGATGGGATGTTGCCCATAGCAACCAATCAAATTCTATCTATTATCTTCTAGAAGGTGCTAGATAAAGTAGAATATGGTTGGTTGCTAAGGGCAACATCCCATCATCAATAGAACTCGTATATTAGTAAATTTACCTTCTGTGATCTGGCCAAATGTACTATAAAAAATTCTGCAGTCAGCACTGTGGATCCTTTCACCTATAGGAGGAAGTGGCAGAACTCTAGAAACGGGATGCAGTCAAAATCCCGACGGTCAAAATCCCGATAGGGTCAAAATTCTGAATGGGTCAAAATACCGACAAGGTCGACATGGGTTTTTTCACTGTTTTTTGACCCGACATGTGCCGACAGGTGGTAATTCATGCCCTACCATCCACTAGGGCATGGTGGGAGAATAAAATAGTGTGCGGAGCGTAGCGAGGCACTGTGCAGAAGCATTGCGAGCGGCTGCGGTTCACTTCCAATTTTGTCCATGTCGACATTCGGGTCAAAAAACTGTGAAAAACCCATGTCGACCTGTCACCGAAAGTCTTTTTGACTTTTTTAAACTGTACATTCTATATGTCGGTATTTTGTCCTTGGCGGGAGTTTAAATGTCGGGATTTTGTCCTTGTCAGGATTTTGTCCTTGTCTGTATTTTGACCCAATCGGGATTTTGACCCAATCGGGATTTTGACCCTGTCGGGATTTTGACTGTCGGGATTTCATACAGAATCCAAAGAAACACACTCATTGTAGATGAAAGCAAATAGAAATGCGTACCTCCCAACTGTTCTGATTACCGCTAACTGGACTCTGTCCCGCTCCCACCAGTGGTCGAAGTGTCCTCCGGGCAGGGGTGGCAGATTGGGGAAGTTTAGCCTGTGCCTGGATAGTACAAGCTGAGAACTTTGTATCTGAACTCAAAGCAATATAGCTAAAACTCCCAATCCTGCATACAGGGAGACTCTACAGTAACATTGTGAATGGGATTAAATTTAAAAACACACACAGCTTGATGCCTCAGGTAGAAGCTAGTACATATGTAATATTATCCAAAACTCTGCCATTAGATTGAACCGTCCACAGAGAATGATCTCGGTAACAGCTTTGGAATTAAGCCAGTCAGCTTGAAATCACGTGTGATGTTTCTAATGTTTTCACTGTGAAGAAATGGGCAGCTGCCATTAATCTGATTAGAGAGGATTACCTGGAAAATGACCTTTTTCAAACTTTTACATCTGTTAGACATGCGACAGAGACCTTTCATCGGAACGAACTAGTCCTGAGACCTGGCGAGGACGACATTCCATTCACTTCAGGACAGGTCATAATGTAAGCCACACAATGCCAACATCACAATGTTGACCATGGTTCAAGCTCGGGAATTAATTTGTCATCCTAAAACTGTTGGCAGGTTCACAATGTCAACATCTGATGGCCATGTGGTGAAGTTAGGTTTAGACTGGGGGGGGGGGGGGGAGTAGGGTTTGATTAGGTACTAGAGGGAGAGTTAGTATTATAGATTGGGGATAGGGTAATGAACACTTACCAAAATACTGCAGCATCTCAGGTGTAGATCCTGATTGGATCACATTGACCAGAGAACAATGGAAACCATGAAGAGCAGAGAAGCAGAAGGTGGAAGGTGGGGTTAATTTTAATTTGTTTTACCTACATGCTGGTTGAAGGGGTAAAATGCTCATTGTAGTCATGTCATGCATCGTTGCCAGGGGTTTTAGGATTGCAGACACACAACTGTTCCCAGAATCTGGCACTAACTGGTAATGCTGACAAATGTTAGAGGTCCAGTAGGACCTCTAGCATCTGTCACCTGCAAGGCTGCGTCCATTTTTGGAGGGCCATTTTCATCAGACTCCATGCAGATGGCCACACTGCATGGAATCTTCAGAAACACTGCACCTCCACCACAGTCGGCTCCCCCAAGCCACCCTTTTGAATGCAGGGTCATTGCTACACTATGGGGAGGGATAACTGATGGAAATAAAGGACGGGTTGGGATAGAAGACATACATGCAAAGATGAGAGACCGACAAATCCCAACCAACCAGAGGGTGGGCAAAGAAAAAGACCAACATGATGGGGGCGGAATGACAGACATACAATAATCAGTGCAGCATTCAACTGTCATCGTTGTAAATTAGGTCATCTCAAAGTGCCATAGAACAGAGAGACTGCACAGCCAGCCAATCAGCTCCGACCTGCCATGTCACAGACTGTGTTTGAAAAATATCAGGCAGGAGCTGATTGGCTGGTTGATTATCACTCTCCATTTTATCCCTTTTGAAGCTTTGTGCATCTGGCCCTGAAAGAGGCCTACCCATAAATATGCTGGGTCCAGCCTCGAGGTGTGAACAGGATCTGACCTGGCTCTTACACGGGTTGGTCTAGTCTACGAAAACCCAGAACAAAACCGGCATTATCCATCTAGCTTATACTTCTTGTAGTCATTGTACCGCTGAATTGTTCTCACCCAGATGTTTTTTAAACCTGTAACAAGCTGGTATCAGCAATATTCCTACATTACATACAGCGCTGCGCTCGATTGTATCATTGAAATCTCATCAAATTTTCATCCCCTTTTGTTTTTTTTGCAAGTGACACGAATAAGCGGAACAAAATCACAACTGAGTGCGGCGTCTATGGTTTCATATGTTGTATAATTGAGCCACTCTATTTAATAAGAGCCGGTAATGGTTAAAAGGAGGTCAGTGGCTCCAGAGTCTCAGATTATCTTCTCTGTTGATAAGTATCTTAGGGGACATGTATTAATACCTGCCTGCAGGGACATTGGAAATGCATTTACAGATCTCTGTCTGAGCTCTCCTGTGCTGCAACACACACCAATGGGATCTGCTGATTTGGGTTCATATTCTCTAATGATGCCCATGCAAAAACCTGCACCTAATTAATTCTATAAGCTGGTGCCTGTTAATTAAACGCTGCCGCCAGCGCAGCACTTGGCAGGAGACGGTGCACCTTGATGAATATGCCAGAATCTGCAGAGCAAGCAGCACAGGGCGAAACACTCGAGAGAATAAACATAAACACACAATAACGTTAGAAAAAAGGCAAGTACTTTATTATACGCTAAATATTACATTGTTGCTTTATTGTATGAAAACAATTCCATATACAATATACAAAGGTGAGTATAAAATGTCCTGTGACACTGAGACTGGATGGAGCTGCATTGTTGATAATCTATGGCACCTAACCCGCTGCCTGCTGGGGGATGAGCGCTGCCGTTGGTCGCAGTGCGCTCGGTTCCAGTGTAGCAGACAAGGGATTAAATAATGAGGGCAGAGTTGCAGCAGAGGTGCTGGTGATTTTTTTTGTACCCTGGAGAAAGAGGTCGAGTTTCGAGTGTTGTACAAATATATGATTTTCTAGAAACATTCCTGGCCTTTAATTCCAAGCGGTACTACCACTTGTGTATGGAATCTTGTGACGTACTGTAGCACCATTTAACGACGGATGGACTGATGTACACTTCAGTGCATTGGACAGAAAGGTCTCGGCGTAAGTCATATCAATCACACACAATGATACGTTACTCTGCAGGTAATTAACAGATGGAGGGACGGAGAGGCCTGTTCGGTGTCTCAACTCTTGCACAGGCCTCGTAAACATTATGATTTAGCTTTGTTAAAGCAACAAAGCACTCAAATGGGCAAAAACCATGCTGCACTGCAGGCGTGGCAGATGTAACGTGCAGAGATAGTTAGATTTGGGTGGGGGGTGTTGAAACTGAAACCTAACTTGCGGTATAAAAATAAAGCTGTCTAAAGCCCCATACACGCTTGCCAAATTGGGGGGGGCAGGCATACACACTTGTCGATACCGGCTCCAAGGTGAGTGACGGCAGAAGGAGCGATGGCCGCGCTGCTGCCTGGCGATCGTTAGTGAGGACATCCCTCGTCCGGACATGCTGGACAAGGAAGGCGGTCGTTAACAGCAAGCGGGAGTGCGTATCGTTAACAGGAAGTGTCCACAATATCACTCACAAAGCCCTTTCTGAGCGATTTGTGAACAATATCACCTAGTGTATATGGGGCTTAATATCTGTGGCTACATGCAAAATCAGCCAGTATTTACCCTGCACAGAAACAATACGAACATACTTGCTCCTCTTGTATAGTAACATGGTTTGTTCCAGACACAAAATGAGTTGCTTTTTTGCTTTATGGAATCCGTATATATGATGCACGAGTTGGATTTTTTTAGGCTTCTTTCTCTAACATAAGCTGCCAGTTAGTGGTAAAGCACCAAATGTACCTCAGTGCAGAAGGATGTTCACAGCTCCATGTCACTTCCTTCGGGACAATTAAAGTGCTAGTTCCAAAATTCATTCCATCAGTGATACCAGCTTCAGGTGTGGCTCTGCGTACACCTGAACGTAAGCAGCGTTAAAGGCTCTGTGATGGTATTATGCTACTATTTACAGCTCTAGTATGAAATCTGCATCAGGGGTACACAGAGGTCCCCCAACAATCTAGCGTTATAGCCGTATCTGTAATTGTCCAAATGAAGTAATGCGAGTTTTATCTATTTCTGCCAATTTCTAGCAGGATTTCTGTAATATCTGTCCTAGCTATAAACCCTTTTGTTGCCCTGAGAGCACTACAAGGACTGTCTGATATACCAATTCCAGAATTCTGTCCTCCTCCCCACGGCTGCCACCAGTTATTTTGGGGCCCGGGACTGATTGGCTAACGGTACATGAGCTCCGATTGGCTCAAAAGTCAGTGCAGCATTTTAATTGGCCGCCGGCTTCCTGCACTGAAGAAGCCTGTGCTTCGGGACCTGCTGAGGACCGAGCACAACGCAGGCAGCACACAGCGGAGGGTTGCTGTGAGCTAAATGAGCTGCCCGGGCCCTTCCCGAGGCCGGGCCCGGGGCAGCTGTACCCACAGCACCCCCCTGTTGGAGGCCCTGCTCCTCCCATCTTTAAGGACTGATCTGGCTACCCCCTGAGCGGCACCCATACTAGCCTCATAGTAGGACATTCATTTTCAACCCTTTGAGTGCCAACATCTCTGCGCGAGATGTTCAAAATATCTGCAAAAAATTCCAGCGTCGCTCACATTTGTTATATAAATTCAAATGAAGAATGTTGTGTAAAAAAAGATGATATTTTCTATATAAGGTAAACATTACAGGTCATTATGATGAATAAAGATGTTTTCTTGGCAATTTTCACACCTGTTTCCACAAATTCACTTGGCACCCAAAGGGTTAAAGGACCTCCAGAAAGGGTTGAGTATTTGGCAAACAATAACTAGCTTTACCCAGGGCCAATTGTCTGTACACTGAAAGCAGAGTGTCAACATTTTGCAATTTCTTTTAAAAAAAAATTAAAAAATTATATATATATATTTATATTTACAGATATTAGACTTGGAAATGACCAATGACGAATGTGTTTACAAACCTGAGATTGTCTCTATAATTCCATTAATACACTGCAAGTTCTATTCTTTTACACTGCAAAGACTCTTGTCCCATTCAAAATCTATTTGTACAGCGTGTGCTTATATGACGGTACCAATCATATTTGAATGTATAACAACACAGTGCTGACTTTTAAACTGCCAAAAGCAGGGTTGGCCAAAGCGGTCCTCGAGATCTACCAACGGTCCACGTTTTCCAAATCCCCTAGCCAGTGCACAGCTGTAGTCATTACTAACTGTCACATGACTCAAATCACCTAGCTGGTGCACAGCTGTAGTCATTACTAACTGTCACTTGCACCAAATCACCTAGCCGGTGCACAGCTGTAGTCATTACTAACTGTCACATGACCCAAATCACCTAGCCGGTGCCCAGCTGTAGTCATTACTAACTGTCACATGACCCACATCACCTAGCTGGTGTACAGCTGTAGTCATTACTAACTGTCACATTTTCAAACATGTTTCATTCATTCCTACTATAGATCCACAGGTGGCCTGAGAAACATGAACCGTTGGTAGATCTTGAGGGCACGTTTGGCCACTCCTGGCAGAAAATATGCAATAAGCACAAGGGTACAGCTTAGAACCCCTTTAAATCAGGCACAGTACTAACACTATTTTTGGGGGAAAGCCACTTGGGCTCCTCAGTTTCTCCATGTAGTAGTGTTTGTGTATGTGAGCTGGTTTAAGAGCATTCCAAAAAACAAAGAAGGGTGAAGCATTTGCCATTATAATTCATATTCTAGATGCCATTGCCAGATGTAAGAGTTCCATTTAGCATTATCAGTTTATCACAGAACAATGCACAACACCCCGAAGGGTGACTTGATCTTTGCTAAAAGTGCATTCAATAGTTAAGGTTTATGGTAGAAGCAATCAGGCATATGCCCAGTGGCAAATGTGGAATATCCACAGTGTATCCTTAGAAAAAAAAAATCACTCCATCCAATCCAATTTCATGCCATTAGCGCCAGCACATAATCATTATATTAAGCTTAAAGCCTATTGGATATATGCACATCTATGTATTTTTAATTATTCTGTATGCATTTAATGAGAATAAATTAACATACAGTAGGAACATGTTTGGGTTGGCTGTCCTAGTACACTCACATACATACATTTTACCAGGTTTGGCAAAACCGTGGCTCACCAAATGCCACTGACTGGGTCCTTTCACTAGAGCAAGAAAAGTTTTAAAGAGAGGAGGAGGCTCATGTGCCGCTTCCTATGTCCGGACCCTCCTCTCTGCCAGCAGTGCTATAGAGTCTGAGCGCTTGAACGCCAGAACTCTAATGCTCATGCAGAGATCTCCGCAAATATTGCGCAAGCGCCAATTTTTACGGCAATTTCTGCAGTGTTGCTGCCATCGTCGCAAGACTATAGAGGGGTAAGTATTAAGAAGAATGGGTGCGGTGTGGGTCTTTCTGGACTCAGGTACCTGTGGTCACTGCACCCATTATAAATACACCACTGACCAAGGAAGCTATGGCATTTCTACTTTACATTATACAGTATTTTGGTCATCATATATATTCTAATGAATATATTCTAAATAATATAACTGAAATGGTCAACTTCATCTGAATTTTCTTTTGACGCAGCGTCCATCAAGAGTACAGTATCTGAAATGTTCCAGTTGATCAACAACTCTCAACATCATAAACAGGTATCCCTGATAGAGCACACAGTGCATCAGCCTAGTGCTGAAGCGCTGTGTCTCTCCGCCCAGAGGGCATGTGCAATATCTTGCTACTCATACGAGACCTCACATGACGCCAGCACCACCGCAGCCACAAGAGTAACAGTGCTGTCCTTGCCATGGAGATAGGGCAATGACACCTGCAGCTGCCGAAATATAAAAGTCTGTAAAGTGATAGTTAAAAGCTTACTGGCTGCTACTTTATCGATCTCCAAGAATCGATGCATAGTCCTCTATACTTCTCCATTTTCATATAAGTTAATCTTTGGGATAATAAAAGCAGAATCGTATATGGAAAGATTCATAACTTAACATTTCTTTTATGGAGTTTGAGGGAAATTTGTCATTTTAGTTTCATTGTGTCTCGTAGATAGGAGACATTGCTCTAAAACCCAATACACATTACTTGATTCCCACCGACGCAGATATTGGTGGTGGCGGGGACCCGGTGGGGAGGCGGCATTGGCAAGATGCCGGATGCAAGAGGGCCAACTGGGGGCAGCGACGGTCATGATGCAGCCACAGCATGGCCGTCATTAACATGGACCTCCATGTTCAGACAAGGGAGGGTGTCGTTAAAGACGTGCGGGGGCACGCATCATTAATGACATTGAGTGCATACACTAGGTGGTATACAGTAGCATAGTAACCTACATAGTTACATAGTAGACAAGGTTGAATAAAGACATTTGTCCATCAAGTTCAACCTTTTTAACTAGACTCATTGGGCTAAGTCCGAAAGCCCTTTCTGAGCGATATCGTGAACAATATCACCTAGTATTTAATGAAATGTGGGTTTACAGAAATAAAGAGGTTGTCCATATCAACCGATCAGACTCGAGATATTGTCTTCTAGAAGGCGCTAGATAAATGAGAAGTAGAATCTGGTTTCACACAAACGAGCACATTTTTGTTTCATCCTCTCATTCATACCTGTTAATGGTGTATATGAAATATATGAAATTATATCTCCAGTTAGAAGCTGCCATATTGTGCTCTCTGTTTACTCTAGCCCTTCACAACATCTCAGTTTCAAGTGTCTCAGGCCAAATCAGGCAACTAGTAGCCAACTGGCCCGAATACAGCAGAAATACACTTTCTTTCTTCATAGACATGGTACAACCATAGGAGATCCCAGAAACATCTGATTAAGATAAATGTAGTCAAAGCCTATCCCAGTCATGCAAGGGGAGTGGGTGAATGGTCTACTACAGTGTCTAGGTAGTCTACAAAATGACAAAAAGTTGACATACACTAGGTCGACATGGTCAAAAGGTTGAAACGAAATCGTTTGACACAATTTTTTTCTCCAGTTTTCTTCCGTTTTTGGCTTTCAGACTTTTCCATCCACATGGACATTAATCTGGAATGGCAAAGCATGGTCAACATGCAATAAGTCGACATAGTCTAAAGGTCAACATGAAATAAGGTTGATGCATAAAAAGGTGGACGAATTTTGGACTTTCATACTTTACCATCCACGTGGACTTGAATTGAGAGTGTTAAAGCAATGCGAGTGAATCCAGCCATGCGAGGGCATGTGCTACACTAATTGTCCACAGTTGTCGACATTGCCCCCCCCCTCAAAAGGGAAAACCCATGTCAACATTTCCATGTGTCGACCATTTGATCATGTCGATATTTTGCTGTCAACCTATAGACTGTTAAGCTAGACACCGTAGACTTTCAATCCACCCCCCCATGCAGAACAGTCTGACACGCTATCAGAGAAAAATCCCTTCTGAGCATTACCCTTGTTCATAAAATGCACTGGAACCCAGAGGAAATGCAAGGGTTTAAGCACATTGCTTTTTGACCATTGTCTGTATTTTAGGTCAGTACCCAGCTACGATTTCCAAGAATATGTAGATATAGTCTTTCCCATTTATCAGAATCTGTGACTGTTTGCGCAAGAAGAATGCTTCAGGAAATCTTTAAGCCTCAGCACAACCTGAATGGGAGGAAATGGGACCGCACACTAAGCAATCTCCGTGTCAAGGTCAACGGGGATTGGGTATTTAGAGTAGACATCTTTCAATATCGATGTATTCAAAAATATCTGCACTGCATCACTAAGCAAGTATTAGGGAGGGCGAGGAGCAGATGGGATTTAAGGAGGAGAGCACAGTGGTACGAAAGCCTAGACGTGTTTTTTTTTTGTTCTTGTTGCAGATATTAAAAACATTTCCTAGACAAATCTTTTAAGGGCTTTAACCGGAACATTACAAATAAAGAAGCCTTTAAAATTACGTTTTAAAGAGCATTGTGGATTCAGTATCAGAGGATGCATGTTACAGTGGCTTGACATTAAATCTAAAAGGTGCCTTCAACGAGTTAAGTTTTTGTTATTCCAGTACTATTACTCTTTTGCTTGGTGTGTATTCCTCATGTGCCCAATAAATATCTGCATTACCTTATAGACAGGAAGTTTTTAAAATGACATACAGTAATAGGATTCCTACTTTGGTGCAAATACAAGCAGAAAGGCTAAAAATTCAGCATGCAATAGGACACATGCTTTAGGGATTGCATTAGAAATTCCACGTGCCCCTTCAAGTTTTCAGTTCCCTTAATGTCCCATGTACGGGGTTCAGACAGTAAGGTCTGTGTGTGGCATGCAGGCAATTAGTAGTCTACGCAATGTCTGAGGACCACAACATTAGTGAGATGTGGTTAATGTTTAAAATGATATTTCAATATGTCCCTAAGGGCAAGTCTATAGAAAGGGGGGGTGGATGCCAGGGAATATTTAAAAAAGAAATAGGTATAGACAAACTTGTGCTTTTCATCAATTTCTATAAAAAAAAATAAGAGGGCATTTAAAGTTTCAGGGTAGATCCGTAGGAGTCAAAGTATTATAATTTTTTTCAAGCAAAATAAAACCATGTATCAATTTCCCACTGAGCCAATAATCAACAAGAAGATTATCGTCATCATCAATAGGTTAATTGGCTCAATAGAATAACAGAACGAATGTTTTGGGATTTTTGCCAAAAAATTATAAAAATGTCCTCTACTGAACTGACCTGAACCTGGTTTGACTGTAGGAGTGAGGAGTAGTTGGCAGTATTGGTTTTTAAGACACCTCTTCAGTGCTCCAATTGGTACAAAGAGACTTTACAGTGATCTAGGGTTTTTTTCAGGCCTCGACAAACCCGTTGCCTCTACAACTGCCAACGTGTCCAGTTAGCGACAGCAAGGGAAAGAGAGCCATTGTGTACCCATACGTTGGTGCTATTATGTCTCTTTGTACCAAATACGTCTCAGTGCCAGTAGCAGCATCAATGATTTTTCCAGCTTGCCTTTGAATGTAGCAATTAACCTGTATACAGTAACAAGCACAACTTCAGTAATTCGGAGGCAATTTAAGATAATATTTTAAAATGCTGTTCAAAAAGAGTAGGATATAAACTGTAGAATTGAAACATAAGTATCAGCGACCGGGCCAGAGATTTCCACCAATTAAATCACTGGCAACTGCTACGGATCGATATTAACTTGACCAACCAGCACATTCCTGCAGTTCAATGGCATTCCGTTAGTCAGATACACCCTCCACCCCCCACCCCCCCATCGTCTCATGCTGCGCGATTCCAGTGTTCAGCTGTTGTGTCTGAAACATCCTCACACATAGGCTGAATCACTAGACTGAGTCCTGCCAAAATTCGGCACACCCATCCTTGGCAAGTCCTTATTCCGGATCTCATAAATTGATTTCCTTTTTGCCTGTACTCCTCTGACGGCCGTCTTGATTTTTCTCCAGCCCAAGTGGTTCAACTCGGCCAAATTAAGAACAACACATAGGCCGCTAACTGCAAACATGAAAACCAAAAACACTGTCTTCTCTGTGGGTCTGGACACATAACACTCCACCTCTTTGATGCAAGGATAACGGTCACACTCATACTGGGAGGGCACATTGAAGCCATACAAAAAGTACTGTCCCACAAGAAAGCCAATCTCGAGAGCATTTCTGAAGACCACTTGGATTATATAAAACCTGGAGATCCCTTCTTGGCGCTTCATCTTGGATTTTGTGGTTCTTATGGATGGGTTGGGGATTTCCTTGATCTCTAAGCAATCAGGTTCAGCTTCCTTGGTTGAGTTTTCAGTGTTTTGTAGGACCCCGTTAACCAAGGTGTTCTTTATCTTTTTGCTATCCTCTCTTTTCACAGAGTCCTGGTCTCTGTCCAGGGTGAGGTAAACCGTGGAATATCTCCTTTCCTTCTGCTTAGCAGACTGGTGGACAGAGTAGGTGATGAAACACAAGCTCGGAGTGCAGACCATAATAATCTGGAACACCCAATATCTAATGTGAGAGATTGGAAAAGCTCTGTCATAGCATGCCTGGTTGCATCCTGGCTGGAGAGTATTGCAGACAAACATGGTCTGCTCATCATCATAAACGGTTTCTCCAACGATGGCAACAATGAGAATCCTAAAGATGACAACCACGGTCAGCAGGATCCTGAAAGAAAAGGCAATGAGTTAACCATGCCGTACTAATGGCAGAATATTTGTTGTGTAAACAGATGTAGGGATATATTTACTAAAGCTTCTGTAAATGAAAAGAAGTGATTTTGCCCGTAGCAACCAGATTCAGTCTATCATTTCTCTATTGCATCCTAAACAATTATAGACAGAATTAGTTGCTATGGGCAACATAAAAAAGCTTAAGGGGGGTATTCAATCGGGAATTTCGACTGTTGGAACGTCCCAACAGTCAGAATTCCGGGCTGTTTTCGGTTCTTCCGACAGTAACTCAACAGCCGGAGTTCAATGTTCTGGCTGTCGAGTGTTGGGAAGTCCGTGGATTGTCCAAAACGCCGCAGTTTTGGTGAAAAACGACAATAGATTCGACAATCCATGGCCATTTACAACAATACAGACTCGTATTCATTCTCCCAGGCCTCACTCTCCTTGGCCTGAGAGGCGGTCTGTAGCAGGCAAGTCCCGGCCCGGATTGAATACCTTAACTGCTGATCTCTCAGACACTGACAATGAATATCACCCTTGGTAAATGTACCCCTTCTTGTTAGTTCCTGGCACATAGAACAATGTCACTTTATCTCTTTTCACAACAGGAAGCAAAGAGTATTATCAGTTCAGTTCCATCCCCTTTACAAAGTGTATTCATACAGCTACATTGAGTTCCGTGTAATGTGCTGTATAAAAATGTCAGCGCTGCATAAAAAATTAATGACAAAACATGTGTCTGTCAGCAGAAAAGGCTAAGGGGATATTGATCACAGCTCAATTTACATACAATGTAAGATAAGGATGAGTCGGCGGTGCTTCATATTTGGTCATGGAGAGATGATTACTCTTTTATATGATCTGTTGTATAATATATCATCCTCATAGTCCCTGTCAATAATCACATTTGTTCTTGTTTTGGTAAAAGTATTGCTGCTTGTTTTTTCAAAAGACAATTAATATACTGTACTGTAACTGAAGAAGAACTGCATTACTGCTTCCACACTGCACTATATATCCCAGGTTATTGCATATGGATGAGCAGCAACCCTGGATATTCTGCAGTGGAACCAGTTCAAAATACCTGGGTTGAGCGACCTGGCATTTCAACCCGGGTAACGAGCAGGGTTAAACATGGATTCAACCCGGCTCGTGGTACAGTGGTACAGCAATGAAACAGCCTTTGCTGGGAGATATCATCTCGAGACCAGCTTCCGGTAAGGTCACTCGTCCGACATTATTACTAGGTGCAGCCGTCAGTTCAAAGGGAATTCAAGTCGGGCCGCAATCGGGTTGGAGCCAGATACTAATATATATCCAACTCCAACATAAATGATTTTTTTTATTAAAATAAAAAAACTTTTCAAATAGAGTTCTGCACTTTGTATATTATGCTGAATGCCAAATACAGATGGTATCGCATGGTTTTGATAATTTTAGAACACTTCAGAAATATTAGAGGATTAACACCTCCTTCTATGCACATTTTGTATATTATTTGCAATCTCCATCATGTGGATCTCAAGAACTGCTTGAATTAGTAGTACAGGGAAAACATTTCCTATTTTATAAACCCAAATAGAAGCCATTTAGTTAAATAACATGGTATCTTCTTTATGGTGACAGGTAAACATTATAAATACGCGATTATGAAGTAATTCGATACAGTCCTCATAGAAATCTGAAAACCGTTACCAGTTCGGAAAAAAAAGGGAGGTGGTTATAAAAAATAAAAAAAAAATGCGGTTTCGCAAACCCATCTTACTGATGTGTTTTACTTTATCCAGGATATGTAAGCTGTCGGGTTGAACGCTGTCCTTGCAGTTTGATATGTGATTCCTAATTTCTGAGGTCCAGATGCTTTAACACTTTCCCCGCCAGAAAGTCCAATAATGCAGTAGGCGGCAGTACATGACAAGGCCTACCGGCAATGAAAGGGTCAACATGGCATGACAGCCATGACTTGACAATGAGGCACCCTAGGCTAAGGGTTCAGATATTTATAGTCAGAATAATTGGCCATGGGATATTTTCTTTTCCCAAGCATCTTTGCAGGAAAGGTTGTCCTCTCTCAGTGAAGTGCAAGCAGGAGCTGTCCAGTGCTGAAACAGTTCCTGCAGACAAACTCTCACCATTCGCACCCTATCACCACCGGGAAGTACAATACAATACTTTTACAAATACATTTGTACGTGTCATTGTTATGGATTATATTTATTACTGGCTTGAGAAGCTGTATCACATTTATTGGTTTTAACCAATGCGTGTACTAAATCATTCTCCAGGTCACGGCTTATGCAATTAAACATTATTAACTTTCTTGGCAATGTTTTGGTTTTACAGTGAACAACTAAATACACAAATGTCCGGCAAGAGAAATACACATTGTGGATACATGTGTGACCGGTACATTCAGAAAATAACATATTTAATGCAAAAGCCGAATGAATCACAGCTTTCGGGAGAACAGTAATTTGTGTCGATTTTTCTTTACAAAACATGGAAATCACTATATCGTGACTTCGACCAGTTCTGTAAAACTCCAATTCTGAAATAAAAAATGTCAAGTTATAGCTTCATTTGATATTGACGGGCAAACTTATTAACTATTGGGTTTTATACAGCAATAAGAAATTAAGGTGCAACCAAATGTATTAATAAACACATTCAAGGACACGGGCTACTGTGCAATTCTCCTTTGGGTACCGGGCACACTACTATGCATGCCATGGTTTACTGGTCATGCCATTACTTTTGCCGAATGTATATCATAGACTACAATGACTAAGGCCGTCAGAAGAGGACTTCACCTATCCAGGCCAAGATACATCCCGGGAACACAATATTTGTGGGTAGCCCCTCAAAACATTTATCTCACAAATATTTGTTAAATATGGTCCCCCAGAGTTCTTTTCAGAAAAGTTTTCAAAGCTTAAAGATCATTTTTATGATAATGGCTGATGCACATTGTACGGATTTGAAAAACGATCACACTACCGGTGTGTTTTATAGTTCAATGATAGTGGTATTTTTGGTGTCTACTGTAGTACCATATTATGCAGCCCTTTTCAAGAATGGGTATTAGCATGTTTAGCAGTCACTGAACCATTGGAGCTTACAGTCTAAGTTCTCAGCTAAGCAAACACACATACTAGGTTCCAATTAGACAGCAAACAAAACACCTAACTGCGTGATTTTGGACTCTGGTTGCAGAGCATCCAAGAGGAAGCCAACAGAGAATATATATCTTCTAAACAGACTGTCCATTGGTGGAAATCAAACCTCTGGCCTCAGTGCAGTGATGTAAGTAAGGCTGACCACTTTGCCACCAATATATATATATATATATATATATATATATATATCTCAATTAGGTAAAATATATAAACCAACTTTCGGCTCATTTTAGTAAATCAATGGGTAAAGCAGTGTTCCATGGCTCGGGAATGAACCAAGGTGACTCTTGGGACAAATGTATATACATATAGTGATATATGTGCATGGCTGGTACTGTAGCTTTAACTTCTGTACTGTAGGATTAATTTTAATTAAGCATTGTTACTTATTGCAGATGTTCAGCCTCCAACAGTCCCTCCGGCCAATACCATGCAATAGACTGTATAATTCTTATTACACGATTGCCTTGTTGTATTTTTAGATAAAAGACATTGCATCCTGCACATTGTAGTAATCGAGAACCATGCTGGGGAATAGCAAGCTAAGATATCTATACAATAGTAACCTTATCTCGGAGTATCATTTAGCACATGGACATTTTACTAATAGAACAGATACAAAATTGTGGCTATCCAGCATCACAGGTAATTCCATATCCCAGGCACCTGGCTGTACGTGAAGTGGTATATAATAATTAAGCATGACAGGGCAATAGGGGGATTGGACACTAAACCCTGTGATTTGTAGGTCACTGCAGACTTCCCGGAGATCGGAACCAGCACTCACAGTGTACATGCTGATGTGAAAACCTTTCTTGCAATTGGTAGAATATGACAAGTGCTGTACATGTGCGATGTGTGTAAGTGATCTGTATACAGTACGTACAGTGTAAGATCTCATGTAAGCGATTCCTGCATACATAGGGTGCTCTCTATTACAGATACTGCTGTTTGTGGTCAATAAACTTTTCCCTTCGCCTCTACATCCCCAATTGGTACAGAGCAGCCCCCAGTGTTTATATGCAGCGTGCACCTGATCCTAATGGGAAACATCAATCACATCGGATAGTTGTCACTGTGGGCTGGGGGGTCTGGCACTCATCCTGTTAGCGGGCAAATTGCTGCTATCTCTGTAATACCGGGTTTGCAATTTATGTATGTATGTATATATATATATATATATATATATATATATATATGTATATATATATATATATATATATATAGATATATATATACACACATATATATATATATACACCAACATATATGTATATATATATATATATCTACACCCACACATATATATATACACACACACACACACACACACATATATATATATATATATATATATATATATATACATAAATACACACACATACATACATATATATATATGTTTGTATGTATGTGTGTAGAGATATACACACATGATAGATAGATAGATAGATAGATAGATAGATAGATAGATAGATAGATAGACAGATAGATATTTACACACGTGTGTGTGTGTGTGTGTGTGTGTGTGTGTGTGTGTGTGTGTGTGTGTGTGTATTTCTACCTATACATAGAGATATATATATATATATATATATCTCTATATATAGATGTGTGTGCATGTTTAGATAGATAGATAGATAGATAGATATAGACGTGTGTGTATGCATGTGTGTATATAGATATTTATGAACATACATGTGTGTGTTTGCATGTATCTATATATAGATAGATACACATATAAATATATAAACACACACTTGTGTGCATATAAAATACACACACACACACACACACACACACAGATCCACTTTTGAATAAACACAATAACCACACTGTAATCAGGAAGTCACTAAATATAAATAAGCAGCTTCCCCCCTGATATCAGTACGTAGCCCCCTACAGCCAGCATGTGATACACAGTCCATGCAGCACCTGCCACAGGGGGGCTGCCATGCAGGATAACGGGGACTTCGGGAAGTCCTGCTGCTTGTAGTCCTTACCTTCCTATCATAGTACTGTGCTGTTGCACAGCAGCCTCCAGCAGTCTTTCTAGTATAGTCCATTCTCCCATCGCTGTACATCGGAGACCTGCTGCAGCGGGAGGCTCTGCACCTGCTCTAGGGGAAGCCACCGGGCGTAGGTGACCTGCGCTCAGGGTAATCTCCGCCTGCTGACCAGAGGTGTCCCTGCTCGGGGAAGCGGCTCGCACTGTCTTACTGCCTGTAATCTCCCTATAAGTAGTCTCTGCTTGCGTCACACACACAGGTCCCTGGACAGGAGCCAGAGACAGCCAGTGGGATGCTGCTACATAGTATTATATAGCAGGGAAGGAAGGGAGAGAGAGGAGCAGGACAGGGGGTCAGAACACCAGACTGCAGACCCTGGGACAGGAGCTGATGTGCAGTGTTGCCCCTGGATTATATACAGGGAGTGGGAGTATACTGTATGTGTGGGGGGAGGGGGGCTGGGGATCAGAACTACTTGGATCTGTCCCTTTAACTACTATATTCTAACGGTGCTCTATCGGGTGCAGGTTTATCCCACAGTCAGCAGGAATATTGCACATTATAAGGTATATATTACAAAGGCTTTATACATTATAATATACACCGTTTCCCCGTGCAGTGAATAGTTTGTTGTGCTGTATAACAATGGATGTTATTTTCCTTGTTGGTCCTGCATTTCCTTCAAGATGTGTTGTGGGGAATATACAGTATATGGATGGCCGGTGGTGAGAGGACCAATGCCTGTATCCCAGCGGAGGCAATCACAATAGGGGTCAGGTAAGTGTGTCCCACCCACCCCCCCAACCTAACCCTCGGTCCACTGCACCCTAGCCCTCCCTCCCCCACAGCCTTTCCTTCCTCCCCCACAGCCTAACCCTAACCTTTTCCCTCCCCCACAGCCTAACCCGAACCTTCTCCCTCCTCCACAGCCTAACCCTAACCTCCCCCCTCCCCCACAGCCTAACCTTCCCCCTTCCCCACAGCCTAACCCTAACCTTCTCCCTCCCCCACAGCCTAACTCTAACCTCCCCCTTCCCCACAGCCTAACCTCCCCCCTTCCCCACAGCCTAACCTTCTCCCTCCCCCACAGCCTAACCCTAACTTTCTCCCTCCCCACAGCCTAACCCTAACCTTCCTCCTTCCCCACATCCTAACCTTCCCCCTTCCCCACAGCCTAACCCTAACCTTCTCCCTCCCCCACAGCCTAACCCTAACCTTCTCCCTCCCCCACAGCCTAACCCTAACCTTCCCAACAGCCTAACCCTATACTTCCTCCTTCCCCACAGCCTAACCTTCTCCCTGCCCCACAGCCGAACCCTAACCTTCCCCACAACCTAAACCTAACCTCCCCCCCCCCCCCCCACACACACACACACACACACACCTTAACCCTCTATTGCCTAGAGATGGACATTGGAAGCCCACATCAAATGATGGCTGGGCTTCCGCCATTGAATCATTGATCCCTTTTTTTGCACATGCACAACCATCTTCAGCCTAGCCAAGCATGTGCAGAAGCATTGCAGCGTGGATTGCTGGAGGGCGGTACCATCGGAACACCATCAAAAGTTTACCATTGGAATGCCGCCATCAAATGCTAAAAACACTACCATCAAATCAAAAACATTGATGGTAGTGAAACATCGTGATTCGATGTCCATCCCTACTAATGCTGAAACTCCCCTCTTTCCCAGCTTAACCTTAACTGACCCCACATACTTATGTTCGGCATCCCAGCAGCCAGAATACGAGTGCTTTCCTGGCTGTAGTTGGGATACCGGCGCTGGTATTGTGAAAGCCGGCGTCCTGCCCTGCACTCCGGTCCCTGGGGGAGATGTATTCACATACCATTTCCATCTGTTAAATAGCGGGTCCTGCTTTTCCTGCCATAACGTGGAGAAATGGGCACCAGTATCATCCAAATGTATTATGCAGCCCATTGCCAATAAGGAGAGCAGTTATGTCCTCAGTCCGCGGCCCTCCTTATCGGCGCCCCCAACACTCTCTCCCCCGGACAGCTGTACTTTGCGCGAGATCTCGCTATTATACATGTACAAGGTCAACATGCAAAAAAGGTCGACTCAAGCAACAAGTCGACATGGAAATGGTCGACATGAGTTTTATCGTTTTTGGGGGGTAATTTCGACACTAACTGAGTGGCTGTGATCACAGTTTTTGGGTTCTTGTACACGCACATACCGTGCACTCATGCACAGAAGTGCATAAACCACCAAATAGCATTTTCCGCTCTTCTGTGAGCCAGTCCGAATAGCGTCCATAGCGCGCAGCATTCTAGAGAACATAAAGATGGCCGATAAGCATTGCCGGGTGCTTCTGGCTGTTGTATGTCATACTTGCCGACTTTTGAGCTGCCTTCTCCGGGAGAGGGCAGCCAGCTCTGTTAGGCAGGGGGGTGGGGCCATATCCGGGAGTGAAAAGGAGGCAGTTTGGGGGTGTGGCCACACAGATGCTGCCCTGTTGGGGGGCGTGCATACAGCATCGTGTCATTTTAGCCCCGCCCCCCGCCGTGCAATGCCGGTATTTCAGGCATTGCACTGCGCGCGGGGGGGGGGCTAAAATGCCGCATCGCGGGATCTGGGGGGGATATGCGGAGGATTGCCTCCCTTTCCGGGGGGCCGGGAGGGGGACCCGATTTCCGGGACCCTCCCGGCCATTCCGGGAGGGTAGGCAACCCTGTTGTATGTACATTTGCTGTAATGCTCACGTCTACACAATGAATAGAACAAAAACAAATACACACTATACAATACACACTATACAATTGCTCTTAAAACAAAAATAAAATAAATGGATAACGCTAATTGAAGAATACAGTACATTACATAACACAACTTCTTTCTGTTTACACCTACAGTACAGTACATACTCTACCTACTATCGGTAATACACTTTTTAACATTCTTTTAGAATGATACAGAATAGATTCTAGATACAGAATACAGCTGCTCATCCTACCATATCAAGGGGTCAGGCTGTAGGCACAACATTATTGTCCGCCCGCCCCCCCATCACTTGATGTTCCTGACTGCCAAAGCAACACTAACCTCACCCCCCTTCTTAATTTACTGACCATTGCCTCCCCTCCGTTTCCACATCCCGCCGACCCCTGCTACCTCCACACGAGCCCCACACACACACACACATACTGTCTGTGCAGCCTGCTGGTGTGCCTCCAGACCCAATGTTCTCCCTAGCAACAGTTACATTCCGGCTGCAGGGAGGAGGAGCCCGGGAGTGACTGTATTCAGAGGCTCCTGTGCCTCGGAGGTGAGTGGGGCCAGCAGGGACCCTCTCACCCGGCGGCTTTGCAAAGGGCAGAGCAAGATTAAGGTCTAAATGGGCCTGGAGCTGAAAATTATCAAGGGCCTATTATGCGCAATAATAGGGGTTGTGGCCAGCACTTAATAATGTGGGGGGCGTGACCAGTGTTCTGGTTGGGCAGTCTGCTCATGGGTCTCTATTTGTGTAAATACTTTCAACTAATTATATATGCCTGGGAAAAGCAGGAGGCTGGCATAGGAAAAATGTAGGAAGATATATTGGCGGGTGCCCTCCAAAAGGTGCACCCGCAGGATGCCGATGTCCTAAAATCCTAAGATACTTGCGGGGTGAGGTGGCACTCCAGTCATAAAAAGAATACTGAAAGACAAAACTTGATAGACAACATTTCAGCACCTTTTATGTGGTCATCTAAGTTTACCACACCATATACCGGGAGGTGGTCGGAATCCCAGTGGTCAAAATACCGATGCCAGAATCCCGACCACTGCAATGCACTTTGTCCCTTTATGGGTGTCCCCCGCAAGAAGGAGCGATCCACAGCCCCCCTTGTCGGCATTGCGGAGGTCGGGATTCTGGCGTCTGTATTTTGACCGCCGGGATTCCGACCACCAGCATATCATACCGGACCCCATATACCCCTTATACAAATCATGCAACAAAAGAGTAACCCCTTTATATTGTACTTGCCTCTTAGACATTATGCCACATGGAATGAGCAAAAATTCACACCGACTGAGCCAAAATTCACGTTATGCCACACAGATTAAGGCAAAATTTTGCCACATGGATTGAGCCAAAATACACACTATACCAAACAGATTAAGCAATAATGCACAATATGCTTCATAAAAGGTGCGCATTAAAAATTACACCATAATGCCCATTACATGTTAAGCCACACACCATAATGTCCATTAAGTATTATGCCAAACACCATAATGCCTATTAAAAATTATGCTACATAAGTGCTGCTTACCTATATGCTCATTGCCAGGAGTTACATGCTCATTGCCATGTGGGATTGCATGCTCATTGCCAAGGGGGAATACATGCTTGCGGTAACTGGGGGACAGCCGCCGCCGGGCAGAAATGACAGCCATTGACAGTCGGGAAGAGAGCAGGGGGCTGCCCCGCTGTATTCAGAGCAATGCAGGTCCCGGCTATTTGAAATACAGTAATACCCCTTTCACACCAGAAAATGCAGGGATTTACCCGGGCTGGCCCCTATTACACCAGCCTAGTTCCTGCATTTTCTGGTGTGAGGAGAGAAAACTACCCTCCCCCCCCCCTTTAAACTTTAGGGGTAGTAAACCAGCATTATCTTCGGAACCAACTGACCCATTTACATGTGGGCTTCGAATGATTTTCAAATGATTTTGGTCCTGTGAAACTGGGCCATTTGGTTCCAGAGAAATCTGTCCTCAAACAACATGAACAGCCATGAAATTACATTTCAAACATGAAAAAATCGGTTTACCCGCAATATCTCTAGAACCAATGAACCCATATGGACCAACCTGGTATCAGATTGAAGGCCCAGCAATTTGAGTTAGACTGAGATCAACCTCGAGCTTCTGTGATGCCGTTGGAACCAGGTGGGGGTCGGAATTAGCAGGTCTCATGTTATCCTATGGGGAAAACGTTCCAGCTTTGCCTGGCGGTTCCCGGGGGGCTAGCAACGGGGGGCCAGGCTTGTTGGAAAGCCCTGACCCTCAGCTATAAAATGGGCCTATTTAGAGAGTGGGCCTGGAGCTGTAGCTCCATCAGCCCCATTGTTAATCCGGCTCTGGCAAAGGGCAGCTCTTTTCTGTACTTTGTGATACTTATCGCATGTGTTAATACATAGGTGGTAAGTATCGTTGCAATTATTGGCAGCATGTATTTAATATTGTTAATAGGCCCCACCCTCAGTTTAGTGATATCATTCAGTTGCATGAAAGAGAGGGTTAACAATGAGAAATCAGGTGAAATAGGCCCAAATTGCAAGTTTATGACATCGGATCAGTTTTATGAGCTGCACATCGCAGGTGCTAACCACCAGCAATGTATCTCATCCGATATGGTGAGCCAGGTGGGGAGCAGGGTCCAGCGGGCAGTGAGAGAATTGAAAAAGACTGGGTGGCCGCTGATTGGCTGAGAGAGTTTTTTCAAATCTAATTTATCACATGTAAAAAAATGGCACATCAAGTGCCAAATCTTATGCTGCTTTCACATTGCAAATGGCGGGTTGCACACTGGGGCACACAGCAACCTGGCTTATTGCTGGGTCGCTGATGTCATGCTGGGGGAGGAGCGGCACATGGGGCGGGGGAGGAGGCAGCACTAAAGTGATGCTGCTGCCACCTCCATAGAAGTAAACGGGACCAAGGACCTGGTTACCCATTCACACTGCCCAGCAACCTGGGTCCGGCCCAGGTAGAGCCCTTCTATTTACGCGGGTCTGATTTCTGGGTTGTTGGAGCAGGTATTTTTCAAAAAGGCCCATTTACAATGCACAGTGACCCGGGTTGACCCGGCCATACCCCGGGTTGGACCCCGGTTATTTCTACGGTGTGAAAGGAGTATTTGTGAGCTCTCCCGGGGAGCTGCTGGAAGGAGCTCAGGGGAAATCGGGGCCTAATGTATGGGGCCCTAATAAAAAGCTATTTGTTTTCCCCAGCACACTGAATGACATCAGTAACCACATTTAATACCATATGGTAGTAGATTCAGAGATCTTGGTAACATATTTGCAAATACATTGGGTAAGCCTCCAAGCCATGCGTCAAGCCTCCTCTGAGTATTCGGGGTCCGTATTGCTACATCTAGGTGTGGGATGCAACACCCAGATCTATGAATCCTCCTACCATGTAGTTTTAAAATCTGATTATTGATATCTCAGCAGGGCCGGACTGGCCATCTGGCACTTCTGGCAAATGCCAGAAGGGCCGCTGGCCAGGTGGGCCGATTTTTTGCCATCCTAGTTGAACCAGTCAGCTCAGCACCGCCTCCTCTGCCGGTGTCCCTATGCTGAGCAGACAGCCTGAGCACGTCATGACGCATATGACGTCATGACGCAGCACCATCAGTCTGAGTGGTTTACATAAGACAATAGTGGCGGCTGGGCGCTGCGCGAACCGGCAGCGTTTCCCTCTATCCCCTCCTACAGCCAGTGATCTTTGCAGCAGCGGCAGCACAAGGGGCAGTTCCTGTCCCCGCCTCCTCCCGAGAACACAGCAGCGCTAGTACCAGGGATGACAAAGTGTGGCCTCTATCTCAAATCCATTATTTGGTGCTGTCCCCCAGGCAAGGGCATCAATAATGCCTCCTCTTCTTGCTATCCGTGGCAGCGCTATATGTGGAGTAGAGACTAAGGAACTTCACTCCTGCAGCTGAACCTCATTACTGGCCGCAATGTAACATGGATACCGCTGTTAGGACAGAGGCTGCAATCGTGACCTTTAAATTGTCCATGTGCCTGATCATTGCCAAGTGCATCCGAGGTAAATTGACAGTTTTACATTGTGGCAAAGGCACAATGTATAATGGGCATACATTAGTGTGTGCCACCAATGTGTAATGGGCATAATGAATTGTGTACCTTATATGAAATGGGCATTATGGTGTGATATAATGTGTAAATGGCATAATGGATTGTCATATTCTTTAATGGTCATTATGGTGTGTTCCATAATGTGTAATGCCACGCCTCCTTTCCATGAGGCCATGCCCCTTTTTGCCGTGCAAGGGTCCCGCCTACCGCAGGTGGGCCTGTGCGCTCAAAATGCCAGGGCTGATTTCTGGTCCCAGTCCGGCCCTGTATTTCAATGTGCTGGGGAAAGCATTTTTTTTTTCCTTGTAAATCTGGACAATGATAATAAAGACATTTATCCATGCAAAAGAAAAAGATGAATATACAATGCCTTTGATAAAGTCATCTGTGGATGACAAAACGCGTTAGGCGCTCACCCTCTACCGGACCCTGTGGAATACAATTTCTATATCATCTCAACTTGAACCAGCCCTCCTGTTTTCAATTGTTACTGGACATTAACAACCAAGGGACACCACCACCTGATAATTCTTTGCGAGGCCCTCCATTCCGTGAGACGTGTACCATCTTTCCTCACGAGGGGAGATTACCAACATCGGCTCCAATTCAGGTTCATGGACACCCAGTTTCCAGTATAAATCATATATCCAATCAAACAGGAGAGCGTCATCAGGAACAAGTGAGACTCATTCCAAACCCATTCTTCATACAGGTCCCATGTAGGGGTGATTATTGTCATACTGAACTTATTTTTAATTTGTGATTTTATTGTGTGTTTTTATACATTTTTCATATGATATATTATAATAAATTGTAATACCCAATTGGTCAAATACATTTTTACTAGCGCTCCACCACCCCTTTCTTTTTCCACTTAAAGGGTTTAGAACTAAATATGTTTCCCAGATGTCACAGGGAAAATGCGTAAGAATTTTTGCATATAGGAATGAGATTTGTGGTCGTTTCTCTATAACTCTGAGCTGCATTATATGGGACGACAGTGCCTAATATACAATATCACAAGATTAATTATAAAAAATGGACAGGACACTGACTGAAGAAAAACTGATCGGATAAAATTTCAAAGCAACACCAATGTTAACGTGGACAGGATTTGGATCAATATAGTAATTTCGAACTAGTTATTAGGGGAGGTGGGATTGGCCCCATACTATATCTTCATTTAAAGCCCTCAGCCTCATTTCTGACATTTAACAGCAGGCAGAACTTAAATGTAATATCTTATAAGCAAGTGTTAGTGTTTACTGTGATCTCAGTGGTGCACCCAGGGGGGGTTCTGGAGTAGCCAGAAATCCTCCCTTACAGAGCAAGCTTTTTTTATTCATAGGGAGACAGCTGTCTTTGCCTCTGTAGTGGTTGTCCCCCAATCAGAACCCCACACCCTCACAGCTGTAATGCTGGGATTTGCAGGTCTATGTGAAGGGGGCAGGCCACATGCCACGTTTCGCATCCTGTTAAACCAATCCTCTCTACCGCCCATCTGCCCTTTCTGTCTTCTCTGCCATCCACCCCATCCTCCATGCTATACCTCCTTCCTGTGTTCTTCCTGATATCCTTCCTCCCTGTCCCTGCTTTCCTTCTACCTCCTCACCCCTAGCATTCCTGTCTTTTATCCGGTTTCAACATACCTTAGTCATGCAGCGGTGGAGAGAAGGGGCTTCGGTTGGCTGGGTGTGTGCCGCAGAGTGATGTCACCACTGAGTGCTCTCCCAGCCTATCAGTGACTAAGAGCACCAACATCTATAGACCCATCTATTCTATTCAGTTAGGACAAAGCAACCGGAAATGACAAGGTAAGTATTATCCCACAGCGCTCGGGCCAATAAATAGTGTGTTTTAAATCCTTTAATGAAAGATGGATTAAGGGTAAGCCATAGGTTTGCACATGCGCAGTTGCACTGTGGCAACTGTGCATATGCCGGTCCCAGTACCTGCTAGATCCATTGTGTAGGTGCCTGTACCTGGGGCTGGAAGCTGCCCAATCTCAATATATTACAGATGGAGCGTCGGCGGCACTGAACTGGGACGCACACACGTCCCAGTCTCTCGGCGGGGACGCTGCGTGTCCCTGCCTGTCTCCACTTCAGGGAGACGGGCAGGGTTAGGGGGGGCGCTCGGGGTGGCGTCGGGGACTGGAGGAAGGCTCCGTTTCCCAGGGGGCACGCGAGCGTCTTGTGCGCGCACGCCCCCTGGCGGGGCTGGCGTGATGACGGGGCTGGCGTATAAAACGCCAGCCCTGCAAAGATTAACCCAGACCCATCTGTATGTTCCAAAATTGTCCAGAAAGCAAATATTACAGAATGTATCAATCAAAAGCTGTTAAAGTCAAGAGAAATAGAGTGGTATTCAATTGTTATATTGTGCCTGATCTCCCATCTAAAATGATGGAAGATCATGAGACGACATTTCATTGATCTTTTTTTTTTTTGCACATATCGCACTCATTATGGTCAGATTTAGCCACGGTTTCATGCATTTCAGCACACCAGCCCCGGCAATAGCAAGCTGAAATGCTGGTGAAAAACAATTGAATGCCGCCAACAAAGTTTCATAAAACAGCTCCAACTAAAGATGAGCTACAGTAGGTACTGAAACACTGTCATTATTTGGAATGCAGATACAATGATATGCAGCTTGTTTACATTTTGTGTGTAATTGCGACTGTACCGTTTGTGCATACCAAATTATGTCACACTGTTTGGGCTGGAAAACACTGTAGCATAACATTTTTGTATGCAGATACAGTCAAAATTACATACAGAATATAGGCATGCTGTATATAATTTTAATCCCGGGAAGACCCCACTCTCTCATTCTCTCTCTGCTATTTTATAATAAGAGGGAGGAAAGCAGAAGTGGTGTATCTCCTTCAGGGCTGACCACTTACATACACCTTCTATACTAATGATCTAGTCATCTCACTAACCATCTCATAGTAAACTGGAAGGCTGACCGTGGTTCATCAGGGAAGTACCCTGCCAGGGCCGAAACTAGGGTTTCCGGCGCCCGGGGCAAGGCAGTCTTTTGGTGCCCCCCCCCCCAGTGATGCTGCTGTGCGCCGGAGGCGCGTCGAAATTTTTCGGGGGCGTGGCCTAATTTGGGGGCGTGGCCTATAATCGCTGCTCTCCCGCGAGGCCACGCCCCCATTTTGCCGCTATGGGGGCATGACCCAGAGGCTCTGTGAGCCTCTAGCCATGCCCCCAGCCCCCTGGCTGCGGGAATAGACGCTGTGCGCATGCGCACAGCGTTTATTCCCCGCTGCTTAGTTAGCAGCTGACAGGGGGGACCGACCAAATGACGCCTTGTCCCTGGCGCCGGAGACCCCCCCCTCCCCGCACAGCCGGAGACCCCCCCCCCTCCCCGCACAGTCCTCTCACCGTCCATCTCCTACTAGCGCGGCTGCAGGAAGCGCTGATGACTTCAAAAAGACTTGCCGGACGCTGATTGGCTGAATTCAGCCAATCAGCGTCCGGCAAGTCTTTTCGAAGTCATCAGAGCTTCCTGCAGCCGCGCTAGTAGGAGATGGACGGACTCCGACGGAGTCAAAGTAACATGCCCGCCGCTACACTACAGCGTCCACATACACCGGACCCAGGGGCGTAACTAGATGTCTGTGGGCCCCATAGCAAAATACTGAAAGGGCCCCCCACCATCCCACCACTGTCAATGCAATGGACAGTGAAGAAAAGTGTAAGGAGAGTGAGAGACAACCAGGGTCTTAGGCAAATAAAGACAAAAGTGAGGAATGGAAAAAACAGGAGATAGGGGTGGTCAGGGAGAAAGAGAAGGCTTCATGGGAAAAAAGGGAATGAAAGCAAGAGAAGAGAGAGAGAGAGAGAGAGAACATAGCAGCATATGATGGTACAGACTAAGAGGAAGGGGGTGGGTGCTTACCTTCCCCAGGTCTGCCAAGAACAGTGTACACCTTCCTTCCTCTACTTTATGCCTTGGCTCAGAGCAGTGGCAACAGCAGCACCTTCTCCTTTCAGGTATCGTCTCCTCTTCGCGATTTTCCCCACCACATCGGAGCCGAGCGGCTCTGGGCAGCAGCAGGGGGTCCCTCCTCCACCAAGCAACATGGGCGGCATGTTGCTGCCCCAGTGCCCGCCCTACACGGAGCGGCTCCAGTAGTGCATCCACACTCCTTCCCCCTCCACAGAGAAGCTAGGAAGGGAGAGAGAATGCTGGTCCCGTCACTGACTGCACAGAGTGGCTCCGTGGCAGTATAGGGGGCTCTCCTCCCCAGCACCATGGAGCATCTTCATGCAGCACTGCGTCTGGTCCTCCCACAGTGCCGTCATCAGTGAGTGCCTCCATTCAGCCGCAGCGCCAGCGGCTCCTCTCTCCGTCTCCCTTTCTCCAGCAGCGCTTCCCAGCCCCTGCTTCCGTACCTTCACCACACACTAACGCTGGCTCCATTACAGTTCTAAAGGGTGCAGGGGATAGCCTGCTGGACCATGGGGCCCCCCAAGCCACCGGGCCCCATAGCAGTTGCATCCCCTGCACCCTCGGTAGTTACGCCACTGACCGGACCTCACAGCGCCCCTCACCTCCAGCGCCCGGTGCGCGTGACCCCCCAGCCCCCCCCCCTAGTTACGGCCCTGACCCTGCAATGCCTTTATGGTAACAGGGGCGACAGGTAGAACTTTTTTTGCACTACAGTCAACTACCTAATCTATCTCTCAGTCATAACCCTGGGGGAACTCACTCTCTCATTCACCTTCCTCTGTTGACAAACACGAAGGGTGAAAAGCAGAAGTGAATTAGCCCCATATTGGGCTGACACTACTATTTTTTTCCCTAACCTTCAAATATTAAAGTGCGAATTGGAAATAATTACATGCACAGAGACGGCAGAAGGAGAAACTAATGACCGATGATTTAACCACACAACTATCCGATGTTTTCGATGATAAGTGGCTGGATATATGATGGTCATTTTTTAAGGATAAACAAGCTATGGATTGTTGAATTTGTTGAAATATTTCGCAATGTGTGAGACAATAAATTAATATAAGGTGGTCAATAATTTTAATAAATTATCAATAAAAGTTATATATTAATAATAGTCACAGTACAGATATTCCTTTAGGACATAAGAGTGCCCCCAAATAGAGTTTTTCCTTTCTTCTTGTTCTCCCTTGAACTTAATAGTCATACATGACCTTCTCAAAACTCGGGGTGCACCACTGACTGTCACCAATAACACCCAAAGGGACATACACCAAGGGCTGTGGTGACCGATTGGAGATTATCAACTCCATCAGCCAGTAGTCCTAAAGGATACAGATCAATAAAAACCACAAAAATCATGAAATAACTCAAAAAGTACATAAAAGACAGGTTATACATATAATTTTAATCAGCAGAAGCTGCTTGTGCATTTGATGCACTTAATGGGGATACATTTAAAAAATGACATGCACAGGACATGAGTTATTTTGACAAATCAATATTTTGCACTTTTAAGGTTAGAAATGATTTTTAAATTGTTTGTAACAAATGTGCTCTAATTTTGTACTTGCAAGTGAATTTAAACATTGCCGAATCCAACTCACCCAAACAAACCAGCTCTAATTGTGTCTGAATTTATAGAGCCGTTGTGTCACAAACCGCAGCAGATCTCACCATCTGAGACACCGGTCGTTACCTTCCCGATGGTCTGTGCTGCGTGGGAGGTCCGTTGTATGCATGGCATCAGGTGTATGGCGCGATGTCCCCAGTGTCCCCGTGGGCAGCCGGCGTGTTCCATGCCAGTGTCACGCCGATCCCGGGCGGCATGGGCGCCGCCATGACACTTGTGGTCAGCTGACTGCACTGACCAATTCCACTGACCAGCAGCCTGACCCCTGAACCACACACCTGTGTCTGAATCAAGGTGTGTGTAATTATTTTCAGTGTTGATTGGTGCTGCGGCTTGCAGCCAATCATCAGCAGGCAAGGGGGATATAGTTCAGGCCTGAGGCCTGACTTCCTTGCCTTGAACAATTGCTTACCTGTTCCCAGTGTCTCCTGTGTCAGAGAAGCTCCCAAGGCTCTGAGATCTCCAGGCTCTCCTGTGTCTCAAGTTCCAGTGTACACCTGCACCTGCGATACCTACCTGGTTCTCTCCATCTCCAGAAGACTCCTGCGATTCCATCCCTGCAGTTGAGTAGCAGTGTTCCGCTGCAAAACATCATTTGGCTTTTCAGCCCATCAGTGACTTTTCCACCTTGTCCTGAAAACTGCCGACAGACTCTGTCGACTCCGGGGTTGACTACTACCTGCTGTGCACGTAGTGACTACTCCATCTTCGTCCTATACTTCCAGCAAGTACCCCGGGGCCTTTCCTCATCTGTAGACACCACGGTCGACATCACCAGTCGACATCTCCTGCAGTTCCCTGACTGCACGGCCACCTGTGTTTCGTCAAGGTCATTCCTCCAGTGCAGTATCCCCATCGGGCCTGCGTCCAGAGGACCAGGGCAAGGGGCCGCGACCTGCCTGTCAGACGCAGCAAAGTCCAAAGTATTGGCAGAGTGTCTATAAGTACGTGCAGTGTGGTTGTTAGACGACACACTCCGAAGATATAACCAACTGAAGGATTTATTCAAGTGGCAGGCTTGTAGGATACAACAGTACTTTTGCAGTTAACTTCAGGCAGTAATACAACTGGTACATTGGGAATCACAGTGTCTGATTGTTACTTAGCTGTAGCGTTTGGCTTGTGCAGGGTTAATGGCTATCAACTGGTTTACGCTGGCGGTATCTCTCCCAGTCGTCGCTGCTGCCAATGATGATGGATCTCCCTGTGCAAAGGTCACGCTTGTAACGGGATTACAGCGGGGCTTGCTCTTACGCGCTCCGGTGCACATGGAGCTACAAACAGCATGGATGGAGTCACACACGTTCTGAGGCACACACACTACGCGGGGACTTCCTTGCAGGAAAGGAAACGCTGCCAGCAGGGTCAGGGGTCTCTGTCCTGCTATACGCTTAAGCGAGCTGTCACTCAGGGTGACGTCTAACTACAGTGCTGCAAGGGGACAAAGCAGTCTGTAAGCTGCACACTAGACAGTGTATGGAGACAGACGCTGAGCGCTACAATCTAACACTCCCCCTCACTTAAGGCTGTCTTCGGCTACATAAAAGAACTTGATACAATGCTTTGTCCTTTTGTAATACCTGTAACCGAAAATATGGTTAGAGAGAAAAGACATTCAGAACATCAAAACTTCAAATCAACATTTTGAACTTAGACAAGTCCACAGTCCTTCACGAACTTAATAAGCAAGTTTCTCGACAGTCCTTTAGTAAGCATGTCAGCGACATTCTGTTCACTTGCAATGTATTCAACATCGATGGACTTGTTCTCCACTAGTTCTCTGATGAAGTGGTGTCTTATCGCGATGTGTTTCGACCTTCCATGATGCTTGGTAGTACAGGAAAGATCTATTGCTCCCCTGTTGTCACATGCGATACTGATAGTCTCTTCTTCATAAAGTAGACCTAACTCACACAAAGTCTCTTTGATCCAGAGTGCTTCCTTTGATGTCTCTGTAAGAGCCATGTATTCGGCCTCAGTTGTTGAGAGAGCAACGGTTGGTTGTTTTCTACTCGCCCAACTAACTGCAGCTCCGGCCAGTGTGAACAGGTAACCGGTGTGGGAACGACGATCATCTTCATCTGCTCCCCAGTCGGCATCGCAGAAGACTTTCAAATTTGAATTGCTTGTCTTGGCGAATTTTAATTTCAAGGAACTTGTACCTTTTAGGTATCTCAGGATCCTCTTCACTGCGATCCAGTGTTGCCTTCCAGGATTTATTGCAAATTGGCTCACCCGACTGACTGCATGAGTGATGTCTGGACGGGTTCCAATACTTGCATACATAAGACTTCCAACCACGCTCTTGTAAGGAACATCTTGCATTTCCTCTGCTTCTTCTTGTGTGGTTGGTGACATACCTTTTGTAATCTTGATGCTTTTGTCAATTGGTGTATTTACTGACTTGGAGTCTGCCATCCCATACTTCAAGATTGTTGCCTCGATGTACATTTGTTGGTCGACTGTGACTGTTCCTTTTTTCAGGTTTTGAACAATTCTCATTCCCAACAAATGATTTGCTGGACTTAAGTCTTTCAACTTGAATCTCTGTTTTAGTTGATCTCTCACACTTGTGATGTGATCTTCGTGACCTGCTATAAGTATATCATCCACATAGATTGCTATGATGAATAACTTTTCTCCCAGAGTTTTGTGATAAAGGCAGTGGTCAGTCTCTGATCTAATAAAATTCATTTCAAGTAGTACTGTGTCCAATTTTATGTACCAGCAACAACCACTCTGCTTCAGGCCGTATATGGATTTCTTCAGAAGACACACCTTTTCTGTCTGAAGTTCATCCTCATTATAATGATCTGGTGTTTCCATATAGATTTCTTCAAGTAGCTCTCCATTTAGGAATGCTGAGTCGAAGTCTAGTTGGTATAGCAGTAAGTCTTGTAAGGTGGCGACTGCAATTACTAACCTGAGAGTATTATACCTCGCAACAGGTGAGTATATCTCCCCATAGTCAATTCCGGATCTCTGTGTGTATCCCTTAGCAACAAGACGGGCTTTGTAACGGGCAACTTCTCCGTCTGAATTTAACTTCTTGCAGAAGACCCACTTGTTCTTGACTGACTTGCGGTCGCTTGGCCTATCTACTATGGTCCAAGTATCGTTCTCTTTCAGTGCTGATAGCTCTGTGTCTATTGCAGATTTCCATTTCTTCCAATCACTGCACGCTTTCGCTTCTTGAATACTCTGAGGTTCACTGAAAACTATATTCGCATATTCTTCCTCATATCTCCTGGCTGGTATGCCCTTGTTTCTTCTTACAGAAGCTCTGTTTGTTGGTTTGCTTCCCTCTTCAGTATTTTCTGTTTCAGGTATGCTTTCTATTTCACACACCTCTACTAGTGCTTGCTTTTCTTGTTCTTTTGCTTTTGTGGGTGATGCTGTTTCTTGAAATATCACATCTCTTGATTTCAGAAGACGTCTGTTCTCTGCATCCCAGAGCCTGTACCCTTTGCTCTCCTCACAATAGCCTAGCAATATGCACTGTCTTGATTTTGGGTCAAGTTTCTTCCTTTTCTCCTTTGGTATATGCGCATAAGCTCTGCTCCCAAAGACACGGAGATGACTGATGTCTGGCTTCTTCCCAGACCAGGCCTCTAAGGGGGTTTTTCCCTTCACGGCCACTGTAGGTGTTCTGTTTTTCAGGTATACTGCAGTAGATACAGCTTCTGCCCAAAAACTCTTCTCCAGGCCAGCATCGTTCACCATCGCTCGTGCTCTTTCAACGATTGTTCGATTCGCCCTTTCACTTACGCCATTCTGTTCAGGCGTATAGGCCATCGTCAGCTGATGCTTTATGCCATGCCTTTTTAGAAAGTCGGTTACTTCTCCATTTTCGTACTCTCCCCCATTGTCGGATCTCAGGACCTTTAGCTTTAGGCCCGTCTGAGTTTCCACTAGGTTCTTGTACTCCACAATTTTCTTGATCACCTCACTTTTCTTCCTTATGAAGTATACGTGTGTCATTCTTGTGGCGTCATCGATGAGAGTCATGAAGTACTTGTAACCACTGGTTGACTCCTCTTCCATTGGTCCGCACACATCTGTGTGCACCAGAGCTAATTGTGATTCTGCTCTGCCTGCTGACTTGGGAAATGGGTTGCGGGTCAGCTTGCCTTTTATGCAACTCTCGCACACAGGTCTTCCGGAGTCTTTCACTGTGATTCCTGTTGCCATCCCATCAGCTAGTTTCTGGACATTATCATATCCTAAGTGTCCCAAACGTCTGTGCCAGAGCTCCATTGACTCATTCTCAGCAGAGGCTGCCAAAGCTACACATTCATCTGTGTCTAGGACGTATAGTTGGTTGCATCGGGTTGCTGAAGCAATTACAGTCCCTCTTTCATTATGCACCATACACCTGCCCTTTGCAAACTGGACTCTGTAGCCTTTTGCCTCGAGTACGCTGATAGCGATGAGGTTACTTCCCAATTCTGGTACATACAGGACGTCTTGAATATCTGTGACTACTGTCTGTCCCTCAATTCTTAGTCTCACTGTGATTGTCCCAACATTTGATGCAGTAAGGACCTTTTCACCAATCCCGGTAACTGTTGTGGGTGTACACTGTGTTAAAGAATTGAACCACTCGTTGTTGCAGCTGAAGTGTCTAGAGGCTCCCGAGTCCATGTACCAGAGATCCCTCCTTGGCTTGTCTGTTACATTCAGTGCTGACTCGTTCTTCTTGTCATGCCGCTTGTGCATGCCACTAGTGTTCTTCATCCTGCATTCTGAAGCCTTGTGCCCTACTTTGTGGCACACATAGCATTTGAACGTGCATTTCTTGGGTTTCGCACCCTTTGCTACTAAGGCAGAACCCTCAGCTATGGCATCCTTGTGGATTCTCTCTTGGAACTGTAGTAGCTTGGCTCTCACAACTTCAGTTGTAAGCTTGGTTTCATTTGACTCCAGTGCGACAACTAGGAAGTCAAATTCTTCTGTCAAGTTCTGCAGCATTACCATCGCCACTTCTTCCTCATCCACTTTTGCTCCTACACATGCCAATTGCTGAGCTATCGATAGTATCTTATCAATATAATCGTTCATGTCCTTGCATGCATTCAGCTTTGTTCCATACAGTGTGCGTCTCAGACTTATCCTTCTCATTAAGCCTTTATTCTCATAAGCACCTTGTAGAGTTGTCCACATGTCCTTAGCGGACTCCTTCCCACAGATAGTAGAATAAACATGCTGCTCCACAGCCAGGCCTATTGTGCCAATGGCCTTGTCTACCTCTTCTGGGTTTGGACTATCTCCTGGGGCTATTGTGACTTTCCATAGCTTCTCCCTCTTAAGCTGCATTTCCATAGCGAACTTCCATGTAGTATAATTCTCTGAGCCTTTGAGCTTTGGAAAGTTCATGCTATGCCCTGTACTGTGCATTCTCGTTAACTCTTCCACAAATGGCAATTCAGAAATAATTCCTTTGTGTTCTTTTATGTACTGCGCCAGCACTTTGTCTTTAGGGGGTTAATCTTCGCGCACGTGGCGTGCTGGGCCCATAACCTATTGGCAGAGTGTCTATAAGTACGTGCAGTGTGGTTGTTAGACGACACACTCCGAAGATATAACCAACTGAAGGATTTATTCAAGTGGCAGGCTTGTAGGATACAACAGTACTTTTGCAGTTAACTTCAGGCAGTAATACAACTGGTACATTGGGAATCACAGTGTCTGATTGTTACTTAGCTGTAGCGTTTGGCTTGTGCAGGGTTAATGGCTATCAACTGGTTTACGCTGGCGGTATCTCTCCCAGTCGTCGCTGCTGCCAATGATGATGGATCTCCCTGTGCAAAGGTCACGCTTGTAACGGGATTACAGCGGGGCTTGCTCTTACGCGCTCCGGTGCACATGGAGCTACAAACAGCATGGATGGAGTCACACACGTTCTGAGGCACACACACTACGCGGGGACTTCCTTGCAGGAAAGGAAACGCTGCCAGCAGGGTCAGGGGTCTCTGTCCTGCTATACGCTTAAGCGAGCTGTCACTCAGGGTGACGTCTAACTACAGTGCTGCAAGGGGACAAAGCAGTCTGTAAGCTGCACACTAGACAGTGTATGGAGACAGACGCTGAGCGCTACAATCTAACACAAAGTTCCTTGCGGGACTCCCTGGTGAATACCGCTGGCAGGTTAGACTCCGCGCCCCTGTTCCTGGTCTCCGTCAACACTCTGGTTCGCTGTGCCCTGTACCCCTGTGCATGTCAATACTCAGAACTCCAGCATTCTGCTATCCAGTCCCCCTTGCTACCCGCTGCTCAGGAAATAGATGCTGTGCACTTGCACAAAGAGGGAAATTTACTAAGATGGGAGTTCTTTTTCATATGAGATGTTGCTATAGCCAACCAATCAGATACTATCTATTATCTTCTAGTTGGTGATAAATAACTAAGTCGATTCTGATTGGCTGCCCAAAGCAACATCCCATGTGAATTAGAATTCCCATCTTAGTGCCACTGCCTCAAAGCACCGGCCACTCCCCCAATAGTGGTGAAAATGGGGCATGGCCTCGCAGGAGCACCATTTACATACAGTATGTGCCTATGCACATCCTTGCTGGCGGGTCGCCAGAACGTACGCGCTGGCGACCCGCCAGCAGCCTCGCCAGCGAGGAGACTGAGACGCGCGTGCGTCTCACGCGCACGCGCGTCTCAGTCTCCGTCGCTAGCGTGGCGGAAACCCTGTCCGTCTCCGCCTCAGGGAGACGGGGGGGGTTAGGGGGGATGCGGGCAGGCGGCGGGGACCCCGGGTTACCGCCGGCAAGCCGGCGGGGACCCGGGGAAACGTTTGGAAGCGCCGTCGGAAGGGGGCGCGCGCGCCTCTCGTGCGCGCGCGTCCCCTTCTCACGATTGCCATGGCGCTGGCGGGGGATGGCGGCTGGCGACGCCAGCGCCATCCCCTGCAAAGATGGACCCTGACCCATCTGTAGGTCATGCCCCTTCACTGGTAGACCACACACCCTCATTTCAGGCATGCGCCCGTGTCCCTCCTCCTCTGCCACCAATGTTGGGAGATATGCATATAATCATTGTCATATCTACTATGTATGCTTTACCAGCTAGCTTTTGGTTCAGCCATCTTGAAAAAGGTGAGCTAGCTGAGGCTATTTACACGGAGCCACCGGAGCATTACAATGCTGATGCATTACCAGAGGCAAAAGTATGTCTGCTACAGGAATCAATGTTTGGGCTAAAGCAAAGTAGCCACTGCGTCCATCAAACTTGACAGCACGCTGCTAGAAATTGACTTTTACATTCCTAAACCGATCGCTGCTTATACTACACATGGAAAGGAAAGAACTTTATGAATCAGAATTTTGTACATGGGCAATTTACTGCTTGCAGGGCAAATAGCCGAAGTAAGATTGATGCTAAGTGACAGCTTCAAACTAAAAGAAGAAGAGAATGGGGATTGTAACAAACACCAACAAGAGCATAAAACACTCTAGAAAGCGAATTCTCAAAATAATCCAAATTATTAATAATCCAGGTAAATTACCGAAACATCAGTATAAGATTAAACAATGACGTCATATTAGCACACATATAACATTACGTAAATTAATCCTGATAGAAATTGCATAGCATTAAAAATAAATGAATCTAGTCCTTGTTGGGTGCCACGCAGAAATAATTAGATATTTGTAATTTGTCTGTTATGAACCCAACATTTTATATCCATTTTCTATACTGCAGAATCATTAAATGATAGCATTATTTGATTGACAGTTAACCTATATCCTGGTGTAGTTCTGTTTGTCACATTGAGCAGTATTCAATGCTCCGACGAGCACAGCGCAGAGCTCTCCATTTTTCGTTCGCTGTGCATTCTTCAATTTTTCTACTGCTCGCCATGCCTCCTGCTCGCCCTATTCAACGTGTCAGCTGCTCACCGCCCCTGACGGCAAGCATTGACCAATTTGGCGAACATGGAGTAAATGGCTCCATTTGTAGGCAGTGTTCAAATATTGTAGAGATATGCAGAGAAACGCAAATTAGCCTAAAATAACTATTCCAAAGCAGTTAAATCTGTGTGAAAAGCTGTGTATCTCCAAATGAACGTGTGAGGAAGGAGAGGTGAATCATGGGTAAAAACTGAGGTGAATCTTGGGTAGAATATACAGTGAGAAAAAAAATGTGTCATGTAGCATTGAATGGCGAGGTACACAAATTTCCCATAAGAAAGCAACGGCGATAACCAAGCGGCGAACAGGGCAAAGCTCTCTGGTTTTTTTTTGGTGAACCATGAGTGCCCAAGGTGACAGTAATGCTGCTTTCAGACCGCATAACTGGCTTTGACCCTGTATTTGAAAACGTTTCCAAAAACGGGTCTGCCAGGTAAAACCCCTTTCACACCGCACCTCTTAAACGGTATATTACCGTTTAAGTGCCGATTTTTTGACACTGGCAGACCCGTTTTTGGAAACTTTCCAAATACAGGGTCAAAGCCAGTGCAGCCTTCAGCGCCACCTCCCTCCCCCCCCCTCCCCTCCCCTCCGTGCAGCCCCCCTCAGGTACCGGCTGCACGGAGGGGAGGGGGGGCTGAAGACTGCACTGGGAGATCGGGGGATGTTACCCCGGGAGATCGGGTAATGTTAACGCGCGCGGGGGGGTCGGCGGCAGGCGGCTCCAGTGCTATGAATATTTAATGAGCGCTCATTAAATATTCACTGCGCTGAATTTAGGACCCAGCTCATTGGCTGGGTCCTAAATACCGTTTCAGACCCGATTTTGATCCCAAAATACCGGGTCTGAAACGGGTAGGACCCTGCATTTTAACCGGTTTGAAAAAACGGTATTTTCAAACCGGTTAATTGGATCTGCACCTTTCAGACCGCACAGATTACCATTTTAAAACGGTAAAAAAACGGCAATATACCGTTTCCAAAGTGCGGTCTGAAAGGGGCATTAAGTATGCTTCAGTCTTCATGCCACACTCAGACCGCATCAAATCACATAACGGACTATTTCCCAATGTGTGATGAAGGGTAAAACAGTTTATATACAGTTGTGCTCATAAGTTTACATACTGTACCATACCAGAATTTGCAATTTTCTGGCCATTTGTCAGAGAATATGAATAATAACTCACAAACTTTTCTTTCACTCATGACACCTTGTTACCATGTGGGGGCGTTAACCCAGCATTTTCTGGGAGTGCCTGCCTGTTGGGAGGGAGGGCCTCTGACGCCAGCAGCAGCCTCCTCCTCCCCACGGCGATTCCCTGATGCCAGAGGGCCTGGCTTACTTGCTGCTGTGAACAGGGGGAAATCTATTAGGTGGTGAGTGAGTGCGAATGGTTTTCCCCCATGTGCACAGCTGCAAACAAACTCGGGGGGGGGGGGGGGGGTCAATTCACATGTGCACAGGCCCGGCGATGGGGGGTCAAGGGGGACAGCCATTTCTTAGACCCAACATCCCTCCTGTTCAGCCGTCCATCCTGCTCAGTCACTCAGGTCCCCCCTTCCCTCCCCCTCCCCTCGCTCAGTTGTCCAGTGGGCGGCCAGGCTTCCTGGATCAGAAGCCTGGCCCTGCCACTCAGCTACTCCACTCCCTCCCCACACACAAACACGGGAAACAAAAGGTGGCGGAGCTACATGGGTCTCGGCAGGGGGCAAGGCTACACAGGACTCCTACCGTGCTGAGCCTGTTTAAGAGGGAGAAGAGAAGCTGCTGCCATTCCACAATCAGAGCGTAAGAATGTGGGTGTTTCTAAAGTAAGAGTAAGTGCTTAGTGTGGATACGTAGGGTGGGTTAGGGTGCAGGACACAAAGGTGAGGATTAGGCTGCAGTGGTAGGGAAAGTGACAGACTGCGTTAGTTTGATACAGTGTAGGCCATTGGCTGAGGGATTACATTGGTGTGACAGAGCGCAGGTTAAGGGAGCGCGTTGTTACAGTATAGAGCACAAGCCACGGGGTGAGATAGCACGTCAGTGGGAAAGAATGCAGGCCGCAGTGCGTCCTGTTTATGTTCCAACAAAGGGGGGAGTTGATAGCATTTGAGAGGGTGGGGGGCCCTCAGAGATATCTGTGTATGGGGCCCCAAACATTCTTGCAGGGTGGCGTTTACCTGATCGCTGGGCTCCGAAGATTTGCAGCACCGCGATCAGGTCTGAATCGGGCCCTATGTGTACATCTTATGCCCTCATGCAGAGCTCGATCTCCTTACACATCTCTTCCCTCAGACATCTAATCCCTCACACGGATTTAACAACGCTGCAGAAATCACTGGTAAAATGGCCGCCGTGCCAGCGTTTTGCACATGGGGATTGGGTCCCCTAGTGACCGGAGTCTACAGTATTGCCAGCTAGAGAGGAGGGGGTTCTGTCTTCAAATACATCTGAGGGAATGCAGTTCCGCCTTGTTTCAGCCCACTTTAACCCCTGGTAGTGCCCTGTGTACATCACAACGCATCATACAGCAGCAAATGATATATCTGGAAGGCATGAACTGTCAAAAAGTAATAGCACTTATATACCATAAAACTGAGTACGGACCATCTTTTCTTTGGTAAAAAATAATATACTTGCTTATCTACATTCTTTGGTTTGTTATATGAGGTTTTATTCTCCAATTAAGTTGCAGATGAGTTAATGCACGCACGGGCAAACTATGGCCCTCCAGCTGCTGTGAAATCCCATCATGCCTTGCCACAGTTTTGAATGATAAAATTATGGCAAGGCATGCTGGGATCTGCAGTATCACAACAGAGCGCCACAGTTTGGCCATGCCTGGTTTAACGATTTCATATCACTCTCTCCAGATGTTGGATGCTATGAAGTCCAAGTTCGGCGGCTATTAAGACTGGTATTTTTAAAGGGCCAATCATTTACAAGGCATGGATTTGCCTTTTAAATGATCCTTTGAAAAACGTCCGAGTTTGGCCGACAACCTGCACGGCTGCCCCAAGGCTGGATACAACTTCCTTTTGATGGGAAGAGATTCATGTGTACCGTTGGGTCTTATCTTGCTCAGAGCCGTTGCTTTTCCAATCAATTACATTAACCAGAGTGTCAAAGGGGAGTAAAAATGTGTTTTATCTCAGTCAGATAGAATGATTGATCAGGAAAGGCTTAAGCTATAGCCATGAAATATATTAAGAATTCATAGAGCATGTGACAGCTCAGCTTAATAGGATAAATTGATTGGACAATAGTTTAAATAATCCGATGAGCTGAGAAGCTATAGGGCAGTATTCAGTTGACCCCCCTGCACACGTCGTTGTCACCTCGCTGGGTTTTTACAGCAATGTGGAAAAGGCGTGTGCGGCTGCCAAAACAGCGAGGCTCACGGCTAAATGCAGCAGGCTCCCTGCATTAGCCGCTAACCTTGCCGTTTGGGGGAATCCTCACCGTCCTCTGACAGCGAGGATACCCCTGTAACGTTGAATAGGGTGAGCGGCCGTCGCGGGGGTTAAACGGCGAGGGTCGCTTGTTTTCAGCGATCCTTGCCATTTAATCCCCTCGCCGGCCACATTGAATACGGCCCACAAACAGATGTGTCCTCATATACCTAGTCTCAACAATACGCTGTGCCGAGTGTACATCTTGAGGCGTGCACCACTCAAGATGTACCAGATACACTGCAGAGCAATGGGTTTTAAATGAGTAGAGCCGCAGATGAAGCGCAATGGAACTTGGCATGAATAAAAATAGCTGTACAGTATCTACTTTATTGTAACACTTTGCATACAGCTTGAGACTTATTTGTACACAAATGTAACATATCAATTTAATCCTTGCAGTCTCGTGAAGCGGATTTGCTGCATCTGATTGTTTAATTTGTGCAATTTATGGGGCCTCCAAACATAGCGATGTCAGGCCGGTTTCTGAGTGATGTCACTATATCGCTCAGAAAATGCCCCTGCATCGATCTGTGTGTAGGGGCATTGGGATAGCGATGCGCAGCCCCGCCCGGCGATTAATATCAAGGGTAAAATCAAGTTAATCGCGGGGTGAGGGCCAATGTCCTCAGTGGAGCTTGTTTGAATTAAGGAGGACATAAAAAGGACATAACGTGTAAGAAGGGAAATTTCTTTGCCACTCAGGTCTCACCGTACAGTCATGTGTAATTGACACAGAAGTAACAGACACAGAGGGGGGTAACGTTACTGTACTAAAGCTTCCAAAATCAAAAAATAGGTGATGTTGCCCACAGCAACCAATGAAATTCTGTCTATAAATTTATAGGATGCAATTGACCAGGGCCGAAACTAGGGTTTCTGGCGCCAGGGGCAAGGCAGTCATTTGGTCCCCCCCAAATGACTGCCTTGCCCCTGGCGCCGGAGGCTGGGCAACCCCCGCTGCCAACATACCTGTGTGCAGCCAGCAGGGGTCCGGGGACAGGCAGCGGGGGTCCGGGGACTGGTGTAGCGGCAGTTTTCACTCCGTCTCCTAGCGCTATTTGCCTGGCTGCTTGAAGCGCTGATGACTTTGAAAAGACTTGCCGGACACTGATTGGCTGAATTCAGCCAATCAGCGTCCGGCAAGTCTTTTCAAAATCTGCTTCCCACCTACCGCCCGGCACATAGCGCTAGGAGACGGAGTAAAAACTGCCGCTACAGTGTAGAGTGTAGCCTACACCAGTCCCCGGACCCCCGCTGCCTGTCCCCGGACCCCCGCTGCCCATCCCTGGACCCCACTGCCTGGACCTCACAGTGCCCCCCCCCCCCCCCCCCCCATGCAGCGCCCGGTGCGCCTGACCCCCCCAGACCCCCCCCCCCCCTAGTTACGGCCCTGAATTGACAAATGACGGACCTAATCTGCTTAGTTGCTATGGGCAACACCACCTGCTTTCATTTTTAGGTGTTTTAGCAAATTAACCCCAGTATATAGTATACTGAGTAATTTAACTCGGATTATAGGTTTCAAATAGACGTTTAGAACCAGCTGAGGACAACCCGGATGGGAAGTTTAAAGGTGGTGCAAAGTTAACATTGGTGTGCACATGCTTGGGTACGGTATAAGAGAGAGAGCCAGATGCAGTAGCCAGCCAATCAGCTCCTACCTGCCATGTCACATTCTGTGTTTGAAAAATGTCAGACAGGAGCACCTAGGTGATAGTACAGGCGCTCTGATAAAGTTGTCTGTGGACGACGAAACACGTCAGGAAAAGCCATATTTTTCTCTTGTTGGACTCTGGAAATCTTCCTTTGGAATATCCCACTTGGACCAGCTCTCCTCCAAACTGACATTTGGTCACCAACTGGACATATCAATTTGGGACACCACCACCAGGCCTACTCTTGGAGCCTATCCCTAACGTGAGTTACACCATCTGTTCTTCACGAGAGGATACAAAATTCACAAGGCATCCAGCCAGGTTTACGGATAGCTACCATACCACTTTACCATGGACTCTAATGTGACCCATAACACTCAATTGTCGGCAGGAGAGTATGGCTAGGAACAAGCCGGACTCTGTCTAAGTATAATTCCATTTGTCCTTCTATTCCTGACATCAGAGAGCATTTTTATTCGCAAGTGTATGTCTTAATGTATTTCTTTTATATTGTTGTTTTTTATTGCATACATCTCAATATATGAGATTTATTAAACTTTTATGTGATACCCAATTGTTCATAATAGATTGTTTTATGTACTATTAATATATTATACTTGAGCGCTTCACAAACCCTTTCTTTTAGGAGCTGATTGGTTGGTTGTTTATCACTCTCCATTTTATCACTTTTGAAGCTTAGTGCATCCGGTCCATAGACAGTTACTATAAAGTGAATACATTTATAACAGATATTTGCCTGATTGTGCATCCTTTAACTTATTTCGAGGCAGAGGAACTGCTAAACCTTTATAATTGGCACACTGGGGTGGAACGTTCAGGTGTGTAAAGCATACCCTCCAACATTTGTAGGACAGAAATCGGTACACATTCGGGAAGGGGTGTGACCATGGGTAAAGTGGGTGTGGTCATTTTGTAAAGTGGGTGTGGCCACTGGTAAAGTGGATGTGGCACATCCCCTTTCCAAATGTGTAGTGGGCATTTTCTCCAAGATGCCGCTTGACACCCCCCACCCTCCACATTCACCACTGCTTACCGGTGGATGTCTGGAGAAGGAAAGTGCTTCACCTAACTGCGCTGCACACTGCAGCTAATGGACTCATTCTGGAGGAAGGATCCCGCCATCCGGCCCCTCTGTGGTCACGGACGGATGGCACGTCACATCCGTGAACAGAAACTAAAGCCTTTACAGGCAGCGTCACTGCCACCCGGCCCCTCTGTGATCGCGGACAGATGACACATCATGTCCGCGACCAGAAAATAGGGCACCGGAACCCACAGTAAGCGTCACAGAGTGGGAGCTGTTAATCTCTGCTCCTCCTTACACAAACACATGGAGCCGGACTCCGGAGACAATGGATAAGTGGTGACTCCGTTGCCTCCGGCAAAAACCCGGTGCAATCGGTACATCCATTTTTAGCCGGTACAGACCATTAATAAACGGTTCTGTACCGGCTAAATCGGTACGGTTGGAGGGTATGGTAAAGTATCACTTGGTATGTTTCACATAGCAGCAGTATCCAGGTCTGCTGTTTTACTGTAATTATTTTATTTTTAATTATGGTAAGAGCAGGACTGGATTAAGCCTTGTGGTTGCTTCGAACTAAGATTTGGGCCCTTCTCCCCCAATAAACTAGTCTCTTACCTATCACTGTGATACATAGTGCAGTGCCCCCTTCCTCCCACCGGCCCCCAGAGTACTCACCTCCTCTGCACTATTTGCATGCACAGGCCAGAAACCGTTCATTTGAATGTTTTTACTTTCTGACCATGAACAGTTACAATCATTACTCACCTTCTAATCAGCCCTCGTGTGACTGTTAGGGGAAGGGGGAAAAAAAAGTCAAATGCTGTTTTCAGAAAGACCTCAATATTGATGACCAGCAATTCTCAGTCACATACAGTACAGATGAACAAACCATAACACTCTGTTTAACAAAAATCTATATACCGATTGAAAGCCATAAAATTGGTCAATGCACAGAATGGATCAATAGCTGTAGAGCAGATTTGAGCTTTTTTCTAAACTTTTTACATTTTGGAGGCTTGTATTAAGGCAATTAAGGTGCCGTTCCTTAGTACATGTCCCACGTTGCCCCATAGTACATCACCTGTTACACCCTTGTAGATCATGCCTGCTCTCTCTTAGTACATTGCCCTTAGTAAGTCACCCCTGTCACTCCTTAGTTCTTTCTAATGTCAACATTTAGTACATCGCCCCTTAGTCCACTGGGCAGCTTCTGGAAGATGATCTTCCATCGGCCACCTATTTAAGAGAGACCTCCTGTCCCCGCTGTGCTCACGACTCGACTCCCAGTGTATCTCAATCACTATTGCCCAAAAGTTGCAACTCCCACCCAGTTTTTGAAGAGCATCGAGACTGCACTGCAAAGAAAGCTGCAAACTCTCACATTGTTGGGCTACTCTCAGTTTGTCCTGACTACAGTGGCTACAATGATTGGGTAGCCCAATGGCAACGTCCGCATGGCAGCTGTCCATATCTTTAGCCCTGACCCCCCTGTGCAGATCTGGTGGCTGTGTAGAGGAGCAGCTGCCAAGTAAATTTAAGCTCTTACTACCCGTCAATTCCAATTCATAATATTTATCTGTTTCCAAATGGATCATGGAAAATCATTTTGCTTTTCTTTGATACATAACATTTAAATTTTTATTTTCCGTCAATAGAAGCCCCATTATCAAGGTAACATCAGCTGCAAAAGAATTGAACTCCAACATCCAAGGCTGTACCATCAATGGGTGTCTAGTGAGGGTTTAAAACCAGCATTCATTGATAGTCTTCAATACAGTATAAAAAAATAATTAAACATTTTACTGTGCTTAAAAATAAAAACTGTTGTATGTAAAATCATGTTGGTTAAATTTTATTGTAAATATGTTTTTATTGAAGCATCAAGTTCCAGATTCACATACAATATATCAAGCAATAACACAATTGTTGAAAGTCATTGTTTTCACAAGCAGTAACATAAACAACGATATTTGTAAGGACATCAGAACAACAAGATGCTGGATTGGTAAATTACAATACATAGAATTTACATATAATAAAAAATTGCTCTGATAATTCAAAACCATTCAAGTTTTAAACAGTTGGTGCCCCACCATCCCCCAACCCCCCCCCCCCCCCCCCCCCCCTAGAGCAGATTTGAGTTATTTTCTAAACTTTTTACATTTTGGAGGCTTGTATTAAGGCAATTAAGGTGCCGTTCCTTAGTACATGGCCCACGTTGCCCCATAGTACATCACCTGTTACACCCTTGTAGATCATGCCTGCTCTCTCTTAGTACATTGCCCTTAGTAAGTCACCCATGTCACTCCTTAGTTCTTTCTAATGTCAACATTTAGTACATCGCCCCTTAGTCCACTGGGCAGCTTCTGGAAGATGATCTTCCATCGGCCACCTATTTAAGAGAGACCTCCTGTCCCCGCTGTGCTCACGGCTCCACTCCCAGTGTGTCTCAATCACTATTGCCCAAAAGTTGCAACTCCCACCCAGTTTTTGAAGAGCATCGAGACTGCACTGCAAAGAAAGCTGCAAACTCTCACATTGTTGGACTACTCTCAGTGTGTCCTGACTACAGTGGCTACAATGATTGGGTAGCCCAATGGCAACGTCCGCATGGCAGCTGTCCATATCTTTAGCCCTGACCCCCCTGTGCAGATCTGGTGGCTGTGTAGAGGAGCAGCTGCCAAGTAAATTTAAGCTCTTACTACCCGTCAATTCCAATTCATAATATTTATCTGTTTCCAAATGGATCATGGAAAATCATTTTGCTTTTCTTTGATACATAACATTTAAATTTTTATTTTCCGTCAATAGAAGCCCCATTATCAAGGTAACATCAGCTGCAAAAGAATTGAACTCCAACATCCAAGGCTGTACCATCAATGGGTGTCTAGTGAGGGTTTAAAACCAGCATTCATTGATAGTCTTCAATACAGTATAAAAAAATAATTAAACATTTTACTGTGCTTAAAAATAAAAACTGTTGTATGTAAAATCATGTTGGTTAAATTTTATTGTAAATATGTTTTTATTGAAGCATCAAGTTCCAGATTCACATACAATATATCAAGCAATAACACAATTGTTGAAAGTCATTGTTTTCACAAGCAGTAACATAAACAACGATATTTGTAAGGACATCAGAACAACAAGATGCTGGATTGGTAAATTACAATACATAGAATTTACATATAATAAAAAATTGCTCTGATAATTCAAAACCATTCAAGTTTTAAACAGTTGGTGCCCCACCATCCCCCAACCCCCCCCCCCCCCCCCCCCTAGAGCAGATTTGAGTTATTTTCTAAACTTTTTACATTTTGGAGGCTTGTATTAAGGCAATTAAGGTGCCGTTCCTTAGTACATGGCCCACGTTGCCCCATAGTACATCACCTGTTACACCCTTGTAGATCATGCCTGCTCTCTCTTAGTACATTGCCCTTAGTAAGTCACCCATGTCACTCCTTAGTTCTTTCTAATGTCAACATTTAGTACATCGCCCCTTAGTCCACTGGGCAGCTTCTGGAAGATGATCTTCCATCGGCCACCTATTTAAGAGAGACCTCCTGTCCCCGCTGTGCTCACGGCTCCACTCCCAGTGTGTCTCAATCACTATTGCCCAAAAGTTGCAACTCCCACCCAGTTTTTGAAGAGCATCGAGACTGCACTGCAAAGAAAGCTGCAAACTCTCACATTGTTGGACTACTCTCAGTGTGTCCTGACTACAGTGGCTACAATGATTGGGTAGCCCAATGGCAACGTCCGCATGGCAGCTGTCCATATCTTTAGCCCTGACCCCCCTGTGCAGATCTGGTGGCTGTGTAGAGGAGCAGCTGCCAAGTAAATTTAAGCTCTTACTACCCGTCAATTCCAATTCATAATATTTATCTGTTTCCAAATGGATCATGGAAAATCATTTTGCTTTTCTTTGATACATAACATTTACATTTTTATTTTCCGTCAATAGAAGCCCCATTATCAAGGTAACATCAGCTGCAAAAGAATTGAACTCCAACATCCAAGGCTGTACCATCAATGGGTGTCTAGTGAGGGTTTAAAACCAGCATTCATTGATAGTCTTCAATACAGTATAAAAAAATAATTAAACATTTTACTGTGCTTAAAAATATAAACTGTTGTATGTAAAATCATGTTGGTTAAATTTTATTGTAAATATGTTTTTATTGAAGCATCAAGTTCCAGATTCACATACAATATATCAAGCAATAACACAATTGTTGAAAGTCATCGTTTTCACAAGCAGTAACATAAACAACGATATTTGTAAGGACCTCAGAACAACAAGATGCTGGATTGGTAAATTACAATACATAGAATTTACATATAATAAAAGATTGCTCTGATAATTCAAAACCATTCAAGTTTTAAACAGCTGGTGCCCCACCATCCCCCAACCGCCCCCCCCCCCCCCCCCCCCCCCCTCACTCTCAATTATTACATTACGATTGGATTGGGGGGATTGTTCGCTGTAACATATACCAGGATGAGTTTTTCAATCTGTTATATATAAAGACAGGATTATATGCAACATAAAAAGCTTGAAATATGCATGCAAATTAGCATGAAAAATACTTAAAATATGCATGAAAAGTGTTAAAATATGCTACATAAAATAATAAAAAAAGTAATTTTGAACTTATTTATTTATTTAAAAAAAATAGGCCCACAGCATCTGCAGAAGTCAGTATGCTGGCTGCTACAGCATACTGCAGCGTCCAAAGCTCTTCTTGCATCAACTGCACGGACCCTCATCTCCAGCGCCAATGGATCAAATGTCAGTATAGCGTGTGAGGGTGGCGCAGTGGAAGGCTTCCTCCCTGCGCCGCATACTCACTGTGAAACAGCATTTCCTCTGCGCCGTGTGATGAAACAACCCTTCTGCCTGCCTCCTCTGCTGCAGAAGTCTGTCTCTTGGTGTAAAGTCCCAGGCCAAGAGCAGGCAGAGGTTCAGGAGCTTTATAATGGCATCCGCCCGACTGACTTTTATCAACATGGATTGGCAGCCTAGAGCAGTGTCAGACATAGCGTACATCCAAGGTTCCCCACTCTGCGCACATATTGCCCCAGCCTGCACACTCTACCACTACCTGGCCAGCAGCAGCAGGGAAAGCAGTGCTGTGACTCGTGGGTGGGAAGAGGGCGGGGCCTAAAATATGCATCACTAGATTTTAGGTAAAGTATGCAATAACCAGTGGGAATGGGCAAAATATGCAAATGCATATGCAAATACATATACTCCTGTCTCTAGTTATATATTTTCATTATGTTGGTTAAATCTTAAACAGATCTTCTTGACTTAATTCAGTCATAAAACACTTACTTTATTTTGGTGAAAAAAAGTGACCAGTTTTTTTTTTTTACACCCGTCAAAGTGGATAATGAGTCTCCTGCTCTCAATCTCAAACTAAGTGAGGGAACATCATCTACAGCATGAGTTTTTTTTTTAATATATTCCTTTATCTGTTCAGTAGACACATTATTTCTAATGGAAATACCTATACTCATGATAGATTGTGACCTTTAAATGTCCAAACACTACTAAATTATTTGTACAGCCTGTATTTTGTCTTCACTGCAAAATAATTCCCATATTATGGGGATTATACAGGTTGAGTATCCCGTATCCGAGTATCCGTTATCCGAATTATTCCGAAAAACATACATTCCAGAAAGTGAAAAAAAAATATTTTTTTGCAAAAAACTCACTGGGGACATTTGTAACAGCATTACTGGTGACATGATATGTAACTGGCACTATATATGTACAAGACAATGATTGCTTGGCATTCAAATTCAATATCTGAGATAGTACACAAATTTTGTTTCATGTTTTGAAACCTTGTTTTTTTAACAAATAAAATATATTTGTGTGTATTTTATGTGGTAATAAAATATATTTATGTGTATTTTATGTGTTTATACAGCTTACATGCAAGATACTTCAAAATACATAAATGAAATATTAAAATATTCCGAAATACGGAATAATCCGTTATCCAAAATTCTCCTGGTCCCGAGCATTTTGGATACGGGATACTCAACCTGTATATTAGTTTGCAAGTTGACTGTTTCGGCAAAGTTCTGCTGTATTTTTAAAACATAAATTCCTAAATGTGAAAATAAGGGGGAGTATCCAACTAGCAACGAAAAATAGTCGTGATTTTTTTTCACGGTCGCAGTCTCGTTTTCGCATGAAAATGGGGCTGCTTTCGGGGATTTTGTTTTGCCTACCTGAGGCAGGTGAAGCAAAATTTCTGCTAAGCGGCACGTCGTGCCAGCCTTCCTGGGGTAATTGGATAGCCCCGGGCAAATATATTAGCCACGAAAACTAAACTACTAAAACTATAACTATTATTATTTGGAAACCGCTCAAAAGGTGTACCGGATTTTTTGCTTTGAAACCCCATCTTGACTCATATACAGAAGCATCAATCACAGTAACCCTGTTAGGAGTGGAACTAGGGTCAGCACCATTTGGATTTGGGCACCATTTTTAACAGAAAAATCTCCTGCTCTGGAGCAAGACCATGAATTTGGTGGAGTGTCAGAAGAACCCTGTTCCTTGACATATTGTTCTCTTTATACACTGGATAGATTAGGTAATACAGTCCTAACACAAGAGATGGTCTATAGCAGCGGTGGGGAACCACCCACCCGCCCGACGGCTGTACAGCGAGTCAAGTACAGGCGGAATCTTGCGAGACCTACCGACCTCTCACGAGATTTCCTTTGTATGAGACTCCCTGCACAGCCGCCGGAACACACAGACCGGCGGCTCGTAACCTGCGGCAGCCACCGGAGCGTGGGCGGCTGCCGCAGGATGATTTGTACGTTTTTTTCGGGTTTTTTTTAATGGCCCCCGAGGCATTATGCCTCAATGCAAATGGCCCTCGGACCTCAAAAGGTTCCCCACCCCTAGTCTATAGTATAGGCTTTGTGGCATAGGAGTCTAAAAATGTACATATTTTCTGCATATAAATACCATATAGTGGTCAGGAAAATATTAAATATCCCAGTATAAATATACATACTAGTCTTAGGGATGGATTTGGGGCGCGGCTCCCCTTGGGTTGGTGCGGCTGAGTTGCTTTTGGGGTGGAACACCCTAACATTTATTTAACACTATTTATTTTCCACTAACATTATACTTTCTAGCACTACCCCTTTTAGCCTCTAGCTCCTGCTTCTTTCTTATTAACACACTTAAAGCTTATTGATTAATAATATGGAGTGTGCATCTGCACCATGTGTTTTTCTTTGCAGAACTACAAGTCCCAGCATGATATCACCTCATGCATATAGGGTGTGCATTCTAAGACACCCCCCCCCCCCCCCATAAATGTACATACCTCGAGGACTGTCATCAGGAATTAGGGAGACTAGGACAGACAATTTAGACATGGCCTCCACTGTCTGGGATGGATCTGCACCACCAGCTGATTGATTGCCCTACCTGCATTTCACGTATGGGGCCAGCCATGAGCCTATCCGAGCTCACGGACCAACAGCCAATCAGGATTGGGCTGCCAGTACCATCTTTGCATGGCTGCTATCAATCTGGCAGTACTCATCAACACTTCTGCCTTCTGGGCCCCTTCACTGGTCGAGCCACGGATGCCAGGCCTTGCAATACCCCCTTGATGGTGGGCCTGCATACATAAATATTACCAATAGGGGACACAAGTGAGACTTGCACACATTGTACCATGTCATGATAAGAAGCATGTCTTACCATGCTGGCACATGCCTCTGGTCTCTCCAGTCTATTGCATTGATTGAACATTCTTTCAGATCCATTCTCACAGCAGACTAGGTAGGAAAAGATGCTACCAATGTGCTTGCAAAGCAGCAATGTTCAGGGTCTTAGTTGCACTTACTATATTCAGCAGTGCCCTATCACCATGTTTAATGTATCATCTAGTCACCACAGCAGCAAACAGGGGTGTGGCCATATTGGATTCTGTCACATGACTCACTGTTTCTCCCAGTGCACAGCAGGGGTGATCATCTGATCTGCTCCACCTATAGGCAATCACAGCACACTTTATAAACCAGCTCTAGAGTTCACCCATTGCCAGGACAACAACTTGTTTCCTTCCTGTGGAGAGTTCATAGCTCTTGGGCTCCAGCTGCATTCTGAAGTTTGACACAGGATGGCGCAGAGGTAGACTGCAGAAGTGCAAGTCACCTGCATGTTCCATTCTCTGCAATTATCTGGGTGTCCATAGGCTTCTATTGGGTAATGTCGGACAGGTTTTTACCTCATTTTCTCTTTAGTACATTACTAAAGCTTCTAAATATGAAAAAAGGTGATGATAGCAAGTTGCAACCAATCGGATGTTGTCTATCATTTTGTAGGATGCCACAGAGGAATGATAACAATGGTTGATTGGTTGCTGGTTGCTACTTAATTTTTTCCCCACCATGATAACTTTATTAAATATGTCACCAAACAGTACGCAAGGCCTTGCGGAAAGTGGGTGTGGTTCCATGGGAAGCACCATTTACATCACTTCGAGGGTGTGGGAAGGTGGTACCCGTATAAACCAAGATGGCGGGGGAAGAGGGGGGGTCGGGTAGCTGAGAGGAAATATAAACCTGTCTACATTTACAATAGTGCAAATGCAACTTTGTGGTATAATCAGACTGGATATCCAATCCCCTTTATCCAATGCTATGTACAATGTCAGCAAATTATTATATATGTTGCATTACTAATTACAACGTGCAACGCATGCTATCTGTACACATGAACAGATTTCGGAACAGATAAACAATATAAATCATTCTGGCATGTTACATGTAGCCTTACAGGATTGTCATAATATCACTTTACAATTCAGTGACGTTTATTAATGGCTTGCTATTTTAGAAGGAAGCAATGATTGCAAGGCACTATCCCCAAGGGTGTCATGGCTAGTGGGAAGCAGTGCATCATGGGAACAGAGTGCATACTCTCACCGCAGTTTCCAATGTCACCTTTGGCTTAAAAACACTAACCAGAAACAAGCTTAGCAGCCGAGAGAGAAGCAGAAGTGGCTTGGTAATGCTGTTGAGAAAGTGATCTGATTCCGTCTACATTTCATTCATGGTTGCGAGGATTAGAGGTTTATCCTGGCTGGCCTACATAAGTGCTGCTTTCTAATGAGACAATATTGTTTTCTTACAGGGTCACACAAGGGAGAGCAGACAGGAAGATGGTTCGGAAACTTCATGTTCGGTTTTAAATGTTTATCAAATATTACACCACCAGTGTGGAAATGTGGAAATAGCAGTATAGTGTCACTCAGTGCAGGGCCAGACTTAGGGGAGGGGGCAGGAGGTCAGTACCCCTGGGCCCCCCTCTATCTAGGGCCCACCCGTGGTTGGCATATATTTAAAATATATATATATTTTAGATAAAGGTTTTGTGCATGGGAGTAGGGTAGAGGTCAGAGGCTTTTGCTGAGCTATAATTGGTGGAGCTCATCACATGCTTCTCAGGGCCATGAAGAGCAGCAGCAGCAGTGTCGTCATGGGAAGATTCTTAATCAGAGGCAGCGCTGAGTCTGTAAGGTCTCCTACAAAGTAAGGTACAGAGGGACAAACAGGCTATTCATGTAGTATACAAACAAGGAAAAGAATAGGAGTGCGCCCCAAAGCAATTTTTCACCACGACAATTATAAACAGTTAAAATATCTGTATTTATTACAGCAATTGATACATAAAAGTACGGTTTTACATAAAATTTGATCAGTAGATCCAACAGAATGATCCAACATCAGAATACGACCCTACGCATTTCGTCCGTTAGGACTTCTTCAGGGGTGATCTGGATCTGAGTGGTGAAACATGTATCATCAGTTATAAAAAATGTATTTGTTTAAAAATGTATTTAAAAAGATGCTACATAAAGTGTCTAAGTATAAAGTTAGGTCCAACTTTATACTTAGACACTTTATGTAGCATCTTTTTAAATAAATTTTTAAACAAATAAATTTTTTATAACTGATGATACATGTTTCACCACTCAGATCCAGATCACCCCTGAAGAAGTCCTAACGGACGAAATGCGTAGGGTCGTATTCTGATGTTGGATCATTCTGTTGGATCTACTGATCAAATTTTATGTAAAACCGTACTTTTATGTATCAATTGCTGTAATAAATACAGATATTTTAACTGTGTATAATTGTCGTGGTGAAAAATTGCTTTGGGGCGCACTCCTATTCTTTTCCTTGTTTCTATTTGTATCCATTGTGCCTTTATTAACAGCAAGGCACTATAGAAGTGCTGCCCCCACATTAAGCGCAGTAAAAAGGCCACTACCCCCCTGTATTCATGTAGTATATTTATTTATTTCTATTAATCCCCTCCCCTGCGGTTACCCATTGACCAAGTTTATACTGACTTGACTCAGTGGTGTGTTTATAACAAGTACACCCATTTTTTTTCTTAATATTTACCCCTCCAGAGTCCCGCAATGAAGACAGCAGTGCTGCGGAAATCACTGGTAAAATGGATATCATGCTCTCTAGTGCTCAGAATCTATAGTGGTGCGCTGCTGCCAGGAAAGAGGAGGGGTCCAGGTGGAGGAGGAGCCAAGCGAGCCAAACAAACCATGTAATGTACACCCTACACTAATTAGGGCTCCACTGCTCAGGTGTCGACATTGACAAAAACAAAAGGAAATGGTGATGCTTTTCCATGTCAATCTTTTGCTTGTGTTGACCTGGTCACCGTTGACCCATGCCTGTTGACCTCTAGTAGTGCACGTCATCCTTTTGCTGTTGACCTAGACATAGTCTGTAAGCTACTGTATACCACATTCCTTTTCTTTTTGCAAGTCACATTATTTCTAAAGATGGATTTAGCAATAGAATATTCTGTTAATACATACTATATTGTTTCATGATCACTGTAACCAGAAGATTCTCCATGATATAGAAATTCTATGGGAACCAATTTACCACTGTGCTGAAATATTAATCGTCATATTAGGAGCAGTTAGTAGCAGTCATATGTGACATTTTGTTTCAGATATTTTTTTTTTTGCTACTGAGCATTTAACATCAAAGCAAGAGACCTTAAATCTAATACCATCGTCATGGCAACTCCCAACATAGACTCTCTTGGATGCGGTGGTCATCTTTAACTCATCAATAGAAAGAACCAGTTTAGTATGTGAAATTTTCAAGGAGCAATCTATTTCTGAAGTCCTAATAACATGCTGATGTTTTATTGGTTATAGTGGAAGGTTTACAAGAGATCACATATCGCAATCAGGAGTTTTGGAATCATCCGGTGGATCCTTGGAATTACAATTCCTTGCGTGATTGGATTTTGGTAGAACTTGTTCTAGGTGAGTTTTCTGGTATTACAACAGTACAATAGAGATACACTTGCAAATATTCCAAAATGTTCCAGCCCTGCTCACACAAACCCAACCCTAATCCACCCAACATTCCACCCTCCAAGCCCATTGTCTAACTCAGACTGCATCCTGGGAGTTATTACCCCTTCCATGACCCCAAATTAGATTCCCCCCCTTGCCTCTTATGTGCATCACCCATAATCCACATATCCCTTTATATGTTAAAGCCTCCCTCTTGCCCCTTATAGGCATCACAAGTCCCTCATGTTTCTTTAAATGCCATGCAAGTGATTCTCTTCATTAGTCATACCACTTTATATGCCACAGGAAGGGTATTAAAGAGCCTGGCCAGGTCCATGCACTTTTCAGGGGGCGTGGCCTAAGTATTGGAGGCATGGACATGCACCCTTAGAAAAGTATACAGAAAAAAAAGTACTTTCGACCTATTTTTCTGAGGGGTCGGGGTACTTATTACCCAGTCCCAGGTGGGAGAATAAAATACCCTAAGGTGTCCATGTTGACGGTTGACATTTGGGACAGAAAACCGTGAAACTCAACGACCTTGCCAATACATATCGCCCTAAATTGGGTAAACGCAATGACCCATACCCGTATTTCAGTATACATATACAAAATAATCAGGAGGAACAGGATGGAACTGAGTTCACCACCTCTAATGGTAGGGGGAACTGAGTTCCACTTTTACAAAAGCAATGAACAGTAATTCCAACAGAAAATCCGGTACTTATGTATTATCTGGGCTCCCATGTTAAATGCACCCCATTTTTTCATACCCCTACTATCCAACTATGCATGGAGTTGATTTTATATAGTGTGGCGACCGCAGCGAGCCACAGTGCCCGAAGCGTGGCGAGCGGACACGGTCTCATAAGAAAAACGGGAGTCCAGATATTACATAAGTACCGAAAAAAGCCTTTCCCAGTGGCTTCTTTTTCTGGCACGTGTATGTGATGTCATGCCGTCACCACTGCTGAAGTGGAGAAGAGCCTTTAAGAGGAGTAGGCTCTGGTTATGCCTAAGACAAGGTGAAAGGGGGCTGGCGGGACTCACAGAGTAGGGGAAGCTGCTGGAGGGACACATGGCATGGGGCTGCTGAGGGACATGGAGAGAGAGTTGCTAGATGGAGACTGGGCATTTAGCTACTGAGGGACATGGACAGTGATCTGCTGGAGTGACAGAGACAGATGTGTATAAGCAGCACAACTGTGAACATTATGTGGATAAGGGGGCGCTACTCAGTGGTGTAATATGAATCAAGTGCACTACATGCTGCGTCATTTGTATATGTTTGTGTGTATACTTTGTGTTGTCAATCTATTTGGAGTTACTATCGTGTGACCACACCCCTTCTTTGTGGGACCATTATTCCTTTATGGGAGGTAGGGCACAAATTCCGTGGCACTGATCTCTGCCTAATGAAGGGACTGGGGGGGGGGGGGTGAGAGTTCCACCACCTCTCCACGACCCGTTTAATGATTGCTGTGATACACAAGACACAAACGAAATAACTGCTTAGTGTGGATGAGTGTGGCTGTTGTCATGTATTATAATCATAATCTCACAGTTCTCAAATGTGGACTGCGACTGCTAAGATTAGATTGTAGCTTTTATTGTTCCATTAAACTGGTCTTTCTGCTAAAAGCCTTTAGTAATGTAACAGTAAAAGCTATATTTCATTGTACATGTCCTGCCCAGTCTTCCTTGCATAATACTGATAATTCTCCTATAGTCCTCCAAAAATAGGAGTTGCATTCTTTAAAAAGAGCAGCAAACAACATTCTATGTACTACAAGGCTAACACTGCTCCTCACCTCTAGGGGGGAATTCATGCGACATTATGGTTATGTTGTTCCGTTATGTTGATGGGCTGATGGGATGGTAGTTTCAAATATACGGATTCATTTATTAAAGTCTGTTGTGTTTCAGACACATTTATTCTGTGCACAATTTAGTCCATGGACAAATATAATAAACAAGTCCGCTCAAATCAAAAGCTTCCAGTCTGTTACCTTATATACTGTATCAGAGGCTGAGGGAGACGATGATTTATAATATAAATTAATTGCAAAAAAATATAATTTTTATTTATGTTTATAATAATAACTATTTTATAATAAACGTAAGTGTGTCTTGAGGTTCTGTTTTTTCTGCCCTGACGACCTATGGGGGTATATGAGCGCCTTGCCTAATTATCTTTATGATTTTAATTTTCTTTACGCTGTAAGCGGAAATATTTTGTGATGGTACACATAGGAACTGTTGCGATACATACAGATGGAGCTGGCGTTGTCTATGCAGGGGATGGCGGCAGAATCGCCAGCCGCCATCCCCCACCAGCCGCCATCTGCTCTGCGAAAGAGGACGCGCGTGTCCCCTTCCGACAGCGCTTCCCCCGAGTCCCCGCCGGCTTGCCGGCAGTCACCCGGGGTCCCCACCGCCTCCCCGCTCCCCCCCCCCACTACCTCCCCTAACCCTGTCCGTCTCCCTGAAGCGGAGACGGACAGAGTTACCGTCGCCCTGCCGCCCAGAAACTGAGACGCGTCTCAGTCAGATGGACGCCGGGCTGCTGGCGGATCGCCAGCGGAGACAGTCTGGCGATTCGCCAGCAAGAGGGAGCCCGGCTCCATCTGTATATTACCTGTACTCATTTGAGAATTGTGATATTTTTTTATATATATATATTTTTTTTTTTTATAAGAGCACTTGATCCTTTCAGGTTGGCAGACTCTGGGTTTCATAGTAGCAGTGGAAGAAGAGGAGACAGTGGAAGGTAAAAGTGGAGACATTGCGAAATGTGATCGCTGTGCGAATAGATCTGTACTGCTACACATACGATCGCAGCTGTACAAAAATGTTCAAAACTCATCGTAACAGGCTGACCATCGAATGATTGTACACTGGCCACAAGTCATCACAGGCTCAGAGTAGCCAGAGTCAGCAGCTGCGATGGAAAAGGGCATATCCAGTCTGGAGCTGACGTCACACACCCTCCCCTAAAATGGTCAGGCACGCCTAGCATTTTCCCCTAAACCAGTGTTTTTTCTGGTACACCTGCATTGTTCTTAGCGCTCCCACTAAACAGCCGGGGTCCCACCCCCCAGACGCATACGTCACCTTGCGAACAGCGTGCTAATAAAAATAGTAGCAGGACTTCATTGCAGCACTTCCCATGCCTGCGAATTGCGGACGCATGCGCAGTGTATTTATAATCGGCTGCAGGTCTTAAAGGGGCACATAGCCATTTGAGGAGTCCGCTGGCTACAATGACTATCCTTTACTATTAATATTAAGCGAACCTTCATCCTGTTCCGGTTCAGAGTAATGCTGCCCATACACATGTGCAATTGCATTTGATGCAATCTCGGGTTCGATTTCCCTTGAAGCTCACCGTTCGATAAATCGCATGAAAAATGCATTTTAGTGCATTTGATTTTGTATTTGATCACGCGATTTATTGGATAAAAAAATTGGCGGGATCGCAATATCGAATGTGAATGCATCGTATGCGTTAAAAAACACACCAGATTATCGAAGAGATCTTGAAAAATTTAAATACGGGGCTGGCCTATCTGGGGGGATATATAAACAGGCAGCCATTTTAACTCCATGCACTCCTGTTTGCTTTGTGACTATAGAGGTTTGGTTTATACCTTCTGCTCGTTCCACATTGCTAACTACCGTGCACTGCTTTGTTCTGCCTGGCATTACAAGGTGTTTCTATCCTGCTCTGTCTAGAGATGGATTCCACAAGATTTCAAGCTCTGATGCGCTACGCTGTGCTGAAGATGAGGGGAGACAGGGAGAGGGCCCAGCAAATGAGGAGTGAGAGATCATGCTGGACGAGGGCCTAGTTACTGCAAATGCCTGATCGCTCCTATATGCCCCTCCAGGATCATATACGGGAAAATAATCCGGATGATTTCAGAAATTTTCTGCGGATGGATGACGACACCTTCCAGGAATTGCTGGGTCTGGTCCTATCTCCCCTTGGGAGAGGCTCGTGGCTACCCTGCGGTTAGGGTGACCAACTTTCCAAAGGGCCAACCCGGGACAGGGGGTCGCGGGCTCGACAACCCCCCCACCCCCTGGAAAGTCGGGGGTTAGGGGGCAGCATTATATAGTATATAATGGGATTTCCATTCCCAATCCCAGGCCTTGGCCTATACTAAGGGTCAGACTCCAGACCAGTGCAAAAACTTTCAGCATAGCCTATTAGCCCTTAGTCAGTATATTAGGGGGTAGGCCTGGCCAGGAATGGGAGGGATGAGAAAGAATATAGAACAGTTACAGGACTTTTAATGATTCATCATTCTCGACTGACTCTCACAGTCAGAGTGACTCACCCGGCCGCACACAGGCAGGGGCAGGGAGGCAGGGGCGCACTCAGCAGAGCAGACAGACACCGTCCCGCGGCAGAGCAGAGTGATTGACAGACAGTCTCAGGCTCAGCAGAGCCTCGCAGGCTCCAGCCTCGCTCCAGCAGCCGTCGCCGGGTCACCGCCCGGTGCCTTCAGTCACGCAGCAGCAGCAGGTCAGTAACGGCCGCACCCGCCCTGGTTGGCACTGGCTGGCTGCAGAGCATTACTGGGAGAGTGGGAGGGGACGCGGTCACATGGTGGCTGAACTAACCAATGATGGGGAGGTGGCGCCGGCGTAACAGCTTCCAATCCCCTCCCACACTCCAAGTCTAATGCTGTGCGGCGGCCGGATAGAGGCTGAGCAGTGATCTGCCCGGCCCCCAGGCGTCACGTCACAAGTAACACCAACAATTTTATTTTGATAATACGCGGCTTAAAATGGGACTTTCCGCATCCCGGGATGGGTTTGCCCGGGACGCGGGATTTATGAGGTTAAACTCAGGACTGTCCCGGGCAAACTGGGACGGTTGGTCACCCTACCTGTGGTTCCTGGCTACTGGGCAGTCCTTTGAGGACCTGAAGTATGGGACACGCATCTCTGCGCAAGCTTTGGGACACATGATACTTGAAACCTGCAAGGACATTATCAAGGTTCTACAGTACAAGTATTGTAAGGTAAGAAAATCACAGCACACATTGCTTGCCATTTAAGCAAAAAGTTTCATTGCATAACTGAATGTGAAAGTTTTTTTTTTTTTTTACCTTTAAAACATCACATTTTTAAATATGTGCCCAACTTGGCTGAGAGGTCCAAACATGAAAAACACAACATCACTTTATATCTTTAAAAAGGTTACATGTCATTTAGTAGCATAAAACTATCGCAACATCAAATATAAATACCAACAGATGTGGTGCAACCTGCAGCACTGACATTGAGTGATTTCGCTTTCAGGGGTGCACAGGAAGGTGGTTCCCCGCTACCATCTTCCTTCCCAAGCTGCATGTGTGCATTGTCCACCTCAAATACCAGAGCTGCAGAATACACCACATCTGCTGGAAAATATCTGCTACATGCCTAGAACTGTGTATGTTTTTCCTAAAAAACACATGTTAAATATATGGCCAAAGTGGCCCAATTTTTTAAAACTTCACAAAAATATAATGTGTACATTATGGTGCTGTGGAATATATTTAAATCAACCAACATTTAATAGACCTCATCCTGATCTGCCAACATAGATGTGTATGAAGGTGACGGTGGATGTGTGGCTGGTTCAGGGTGGGTAGGTGGTTTTGGGGGAGATTGGATTTGAGGAGAAGACTGCAGAGTGGTGGAAGGGTAGGTGGATGGGGGTGGGTGATGGTGGAAACCGGTAGGGTGGTTGATTTGAGGAGGAGTGTGAGGAGACGGTTGGTCATCATATTTGTCGTGTTTACGGAGCAGGTGACACTGTGCCTGCTGTAGTAGTGGGTCTTTGCCAAATTTGCTTCTGCATGGCTTCCTCCTGTTACCCTGTTGTGGTGGCGACGTTGTCTCCTCAACAGATAGCTCGTTAAGGTCAGGTGTATGGCCAAGGTCTTCAGGTGTTTGAAATAGATCTTGTGACTGTAGTAGAAAAAACAAAACTGTCATTCAAAACATGGTTGTCTTTGTTTCACAGTTCCCTACAACCATGGAAGAATCGTAAGCCATTGCAGAGGAATTTGACAGGCGTTGGAATTTCCCAAACTGCAGTGATGCCATAGATGGGAAACATGTGCGTATCACCAAACCCACCAACAGCGACTCAGACTACTTTAATTACATGGGCTACTCATGGCGGTGGTCAACGCCAACTATGAATTTACTTTCCTGGATGTGGGGAAAAATGGACGATGCTCAGATGGCGGGTCCCTAAGGAATACCCACTTCTACGATCAGCTGACCACCAACTCCATTCACCTGCCGCCTCCCGAGCAAACAAAGAATGGCCTGGGATTTGTGTTCATGGCAGATTAGGCCTTCACACTGCACAAACACATAATGAAGCCCTACCCCCAAAGAACCACGAGAGGGGCATATTTAATTACCAGCTTTCTAGGGCACGCAGGGTTGTGAAGAATGCATTCAGTTCAGGACCTTCCACCGACCCATCAACATGCGGCTGGGCAAAATAAACTATGCACAACATGCTCCGTCGCAAGACTACCAGCAGAAAGACTGGACCCAAAGACCCAAACCAGCCAGTGGAGCAAGTGCAGATTTCATCTGTGTCAGCTCCTGCAGTATTCTTACGCAGCTCTGCTAGAGCCAAACAGGTGCGTGAAAGCTGCAATGCTTTTTTCAATGGGGAGGGAGCTGTGGCATGGGAAGAATCTATCAGATAATGCAAACAATAACAATATCAACTTACCCCACTCTCCTCCTCCGCATCCTGACTTCCCTCTTTGGACTCTGCCATCACTACGAGCGACTCCATTGGTGACCTCTTCTCCAAAATGAAGTTGAGCTCCTTGTAGTACCACAGCTGCGGAACTTACACCTTGTCTGCATCCGCCCCCGACCTCTTGGACTCCTCTATCTTCTTGTTTTCTTTCACAAACACTGCGTGAATGTTTGCTATTTTTTTCGCACCCATGTCACCGAGGCGGCAAAGTATGTGGGCTTCGAGTACTCCACCAGGCGGTTGTAGGTAGCCTCCCACTTCTGTTTATTGCTGTAGTCAGGGGATAATGTCAGCCACAAACACTCCTCCTTGCGGTAAAGGCTGATAAAGCTAAACAGGAAGTCCCGCATAAATATTGTTGATAAATAAAGTTTGTGTATTATAGTTGCATTTATTATACTGTTGATATTTAAAGTTTGTATTATAGTTGGTGTGTAAAATAAAGTTTGTTTTTAAGTTAAAATTTGGTGAGGTGTTTATGATAATACATTGACGTGCGGGGTGCACCAACAAATGGTGTGCACAGGGGCAGTGGGGCAGCATAAAACAGTGTGCACATGAGCCTGCTGCAGCATAATGGTGGGCATTGGGGCAGTATAATGGTGGCAAGTGGGGCAGTATAATGGTGGGCAGTATAATGGTGTGCACATGGGCCTGCATGGTGCAGCATTAAAGTATACAGTATAAATGGTGTGCAGTGTTGTTTACAAAGCATTAAAAACATTGGTGGTCAGTGGTGTAGCCTGCTTACCTTTTCCCCTGCAGCCTGGGAGCCCAGCAGTGTGCATCCAGTCTCCTCTCCAGTCATGTGCACTGTGGGTGGAAGAGCAGTGGCCAGGAAGTGACCAGAAGTCTTCAAGAATCGCACGTGGCAGTTTAGAAAAATCGCATGCGCACAAAACAGCATTCGACCGCACGTACAATTGTAGAAATACATACCCTCCAACATGACCCATTCCATTAGGTACAAAATGCTCTGCTTCTGGATTTCTTCCTTAATTTAGCATTACCTTCACCAGTGGTGGAACACCGTTATCATAACGGAACTAGTTCAACCCAGGTGACTGCAATTATCAATTAAGAGGAAGCAGAGCATTTTGTACCTAATGGAATGGGTCATGTTGAAGGGTATGGAAATACTATGTTCAGCACATAAGACCGTGAGACGCGACATTCGAGCAGCGTGCCCGCGCATCACGTAACATGGTACACATTTTGTGCATACAATCATTAGATTTCTCGGACAGATGAGGTCGAAATCGAAGAATTGTATACAATACCTCACAAGTGTATGGGCAGAATAAGGCTTTCATGTTTTATTGTTACTGGATAGTGCAGGTTCCATTTTCTCGTATTATTTATATGATAAATCTATGAATGAGGCTACAAACAGCTGTGACCCTTGTTCCTGCTGATGTCTGCAGCCAGGAATATCCACTGAAGGGTTTTATCACTAAGGACCTATCAAATTCACTCAGTAATAACCATCTGACAAGACAAGTTGTGCCGTGAAAAATGACCGGCTTGAGGCAAATCTGCTATTTCCAAGAGTTATTCCAGTGAACGCTTCTGTCCAGGTTCTTGTTTTACTTCCAGACCTAGAACACCTGAGGTTCACTGGCTGCAGTGTCACGGAGAAGTAATGACATTCCTCGTACCGACGTGTGTGCCTCATCTCCTATCATCGGAAACAGATTTGAAGGGGCAGCACAGCATTTAGGTTTAGGGGGCCTAGATAAAAATGTACCAAAATGTATTAAAAATCCCATCAGGGGAGAGGCTGCATAGGGAAGATAATACATACCTGCGGTAGAATCGCATCCTGCAATTCAAACCTGGGTGGTAATATTCGGTCCAGATTGCATTGTATATGCGGTCAATAATAAATGGGCCCCACAGGGTTACCACTGCACCAGCACACACATACTGTATGCAGGGTTACTGCATGGTCTAACACAAGCACAGGGGTTACACTGCATGACCACACACACACACGAGCAGTGGCGGCTCCAGAGGCGGCTTCAGATAGGGGAGCCACCCCAACTGCCAGTTAGTCAGTTGGGAATAACAAACACACTGTGAAAAAGCCGCTGACAGGTTTAGGTGCCCATACACTAGTAAGATTTATCTTCAGATCTGGCTGGTTGGAACAAAAACATGGTTATGGATGAGTGACAGTTTGTCAGTTTTCCAGCATTTCCAAGCAAATGGTCAACTGTCATTTGCTCTCATCCATAACCATGTTTTTGTTCCAACCAGACAGATCTGCAGATAAATCTGCGTGTGTATGGCCACGCAGGGAAAAGCGTCAGTTCGTTATTATGCACCACCTAACAACGGCCGGCCGGCACATGGTAGTTTGGATTAACATCAGAGGTTGGTTTCAAAATATATGGTGATTCCGGAAAGGACCATAGTAGTGTCCTGGTGAACATTTACCTCTGCAGCCGTTATTGTGCTCCAATCTCCCCGTGCCTCATTCCATGAGTGGTAACTATATTTCAAATAGACTGCACCAAACCATCTAATCTGAAACATTGTTACCATCATCTGTCACTGGCTGCACTTTAATCAGACTTGGGGGCATATCATACACCTGCGCAGGTATATGTAACCAATATCTCTGAATTCTATTATCATGTAGTGTTCAAGATTGGTTACTAATACCACTCAGTGTGCTGGGGGAACCAATGTCTTGTTTTACTTACTCAGTATTAACCCCTCCCTTGCATGCACCTGAGTGGTATTACTGAACTAATTGAGCATCTTCCACTATCCATATGTATATCATACATCTGAGACAGTAATGACGACATGTGTTAACTAGTAACTGGTTTTTAGTTAATAATAAAGAAGAAGAATGAAGGAAATTATGAAATGACAATACAATGAAAAAGACTACGCCGATTCTGACAGGGACGCTACGCTAACTACGTACTGCCTACGTTGACTACGCTGGTCGCGGTAACACAGCATGCTACTTCTGACTGACTACGCTGGTCGAGGGAACCCGACGCCTATTCTGAAAGGGACACTACGCTAATTATGTATTGCCTACGCTGACTATGCTGGTCGCGGTAACACAGCATGGTACTTCTGACTGACTACGCTGGTCGCGGGAGCCCGATGCCTATTCTGAAAGGGACGCTACGCTAACTACGTACTGCCTACGCTGACTACGCTGGTCACGGTAACACAGCATGCTACTTCTGACTGGCTACGCTGGTTGCGGGAACCCGATGCCTATTCTGAAAGGGACGCTACGCTAACTACGTACTGCCTACGCTGACTACGCTGGTCGCGGTAACACAGCACGCTACTTCTGACTGACTACGCTGGTCGCGGGAACCCGACGCCTTTTCTGAAAGGGACGCTACGCTAACTACGAAGCTGCCGCCGTGAAACTACACAAGAACCGAATTTTCTTGCTTTATTTTATATGTATATAAATTACATTTATCTTATTGAATTAATCCTGATTGGCTTCAATTTGTATCTGCTCCTAGCTCTGTCTTTTCTCTTTATTCTTCTACATTGGGAGTAGTGATATCATTTAGATAGCAGCTGGGGCGGCATACGCTTTCCTTTAGTGCTCATTATTTGTTTTTTGTTGTAGTTGGGAATAACAGGTGATGGCAGTGGGTGTGGCTCCCAGCGGTGGCTCCTATCTCTGTTGAGGAGGGGGGCTGCCAGGATGCGCCCAACCCCCGCCCTCTGCTGCTACAGCCATGCTCCTGGTCCCCATCCACATGCGCAGTAGCTTCTTCGGTCCTGTGCATGTCGCTGGCCCCCAGCCTCTATGGGCTGCTTTTGCAGCAGCCCAGAGAGGCATATTCAGGGTCCCGGGCCCGGCGCATGCGCAGTATCATCCTCGTACTGCGCAGGAGTAGAACCCGGTTTTTATGGGCTGCCACTCAGCATATAGTGGCGCCCTGGAGAGAGGGAACCCCTCCCAATGGGACTGCCTTTGGTGACTGGCAGATCAAGCTTCCAATGGGAAGTCACTGCCAGTCGACTGAAAAAAAGAGGTGGTGAGAGGTGAGAGACTGCATCTGGCTTCACTTAGGCAGAGAACAGTGGCGGATTATACCAGGAGGGGCTGCAGCCCTGCAGCCCAAAGGTAAAAACAGCCACTGGTGGCTCCTCTATGTTGTACCTCTTATGTTTAGTTTTTTTTTCCTGTTTTTTATTATTGTTTTTATTTTTAAGAAAACATAAGATGATCTAATTCTCCAGAGTACAGTATGATTATTATTATTATTTTTGTTATTATTATTATTATTATTATTAGTATTATTATCCTCATTATTAGTAGTAGTAGTATCCATAGTAGTATGTTTTATGATTTTTTATTTTCACATACTGTACAGTTCATATGAGAATGATGATAAATGACAGACGCCCGTATTATTTTCTGTTTAGCTGTTATGGGATCAGCATGTAGGAAGTGAATAGATTGCATTGGGTTGTGTACTAGTTCATCTTGCTGTCATATAACAGAAGAACAATGCAATGCAGAGGAGGAACATTTCTCCAATGGAATCTGTGCATACATTATTTATACTGTCCTGTGCTCCCACTGGCATTATCTTTTGTACACTTGGCATTTCTCTATATATCTTCCTGTAGTGTGGAGTTCTCCTCCAGGCTGATCCTCGCTCCTCACGAAACATAATGCAGTGTTACCATGACAGTATAATGCAGTGTTACCATGACAGTATAATGCAGTGTTAACATGACATACAGTATAATGGATTCTTCAAAAGAAACTACAGGAGGTATAGGTTATAATAACACAACTGCTATGGCTGCAACCTGGTTTAATATCATGACTGCTACATTATTACCTCCTTTGGTATGTGAAATTGTGTTGGTTGTGTCAGGTAATGGCCATCGATGGTTGACCTCGATGGCCATAATGACCATCGATGGCAGCATACTATACTATAGACAACCATTGATAGTTTTACCCATAGATGGTCATCCCTTTTCTTCAACTAACTGGCCCATGGGCCAATCAGAACATAAGGGAGGGGCTTCATTGTGGCAGGGGTGGAGCTATACTTCATGTCCTGGCATCTGGCTCCTGGGGAGGGGGGGTTGGGAATTATTCGGGTTATGCTGTGCCATTGATGTAGGGCAGTGGTGTAAAACTCATGGCCCTCCAGCTGTTGTGGAACTATATGTCCCAGCATGACCTGCCACAGTTTTAGCAAACCATTATATAAAATCTGTGGCAGGGCATGGTGGGACATGTAGTTCTACAACAGGTGGAGGGCCATGAGTTTGACACCTCTGATGTAGGGAAACCATCTGGTTCTCCCCCATCGATGGCAAAAGCATTTTACATCAGCCATAAACCCTCGATGTTAATGAATCATCGATGGTCGATTGTCATCCCAAATCAGATGTAACTTTATATCTATGAGGCCTATGGTCATACTTTTGAAATCTAGTTTCAGGGAGATTGTAGTTGGTATTAGAATTTTGCACCGCGCACTGCTGAGGCCCCCTCATGCTCCACCCAAGGGGTGTGTCTAGCTCCTTGTAATGATAAAAAAATATGTGCTTAATTGGCTGTTGCTAGATATTTCTGTATAATATTATTGACAATATATTTTGGGAAACTTTGCAAGTATTGATAATTTCGTCTCACTCAACACAATCATTATGGTAAATGTAAAACCAACAGATCAGCAGTGGCATCCGGCGATGATGCGGTAGCGTGCATCCGCGCTCACCACCCTGCTGTACAGCGCTCACCACCCCACCGTACAGCGCTCACCACCCAGCTGTACACACCAGCGCTCACCACCCTGCCGTACAGCGCTCACCACCCTGCCGTACATCGCTCACCACCCTGCCGTACAGCGCTCACCACCCTGCCATACACACCAGCGCTCACCACCCTACCGTACATCGCTCACCACCCTGCCGTACACACCAGCGCTCACCACCCTGCCATACAGTGCTCACCACCCTGCCGTACAGCGCTCACCACCCTGCCGTACAGCGCTCACCACCCTGCCGTACACACCAGCGCTCACCACCCTGCCGTACACACCAGCGCTCACCACCCTGCCGTACACACCAGCGCTCACCACCCTGCCGTACAGCGCTCACCACCCTGCCGTACATCGCTCACCACCCTGCCGTACAGCGCTCACCACCCTGCCATACACACCAGCGCTCACCACCCTACCGTACATCGCTCACCACCCTGCCGTACACACCAGCGCTCACCACCCTGCCATACAGTGCTCACCACCCTGCCATACAGCGCTCACCACCCTGCCGTACAGCGCTCACCACCCTGCCGTACACACCAGCGCTCACCACCCTGCCGTACACACCAGCGCTCACCACCCTGCCGTACACACCAGCGCTCACCACCCTGCCGTACAGCGCTCACCACCCTGCCGTACAGCGCTCACAACCCTGCCGTACAGCGCTCACCACCCTGCCGCATATCGCTCACCACCCTGCCGCACAGCGCTCACCACCCTGCCGCACAGCGCTCACCACCCTGCCGTACACACCAGCGCTCACCACCCTACCGTACAGCGCTCACCACCCTGCCGTACACACCAGCGCTCACCACCCTGCCATACAGTGCTCACCACCCTGCCGTACAGCGCTCACCACCCTGCCGTACACACCAGCGCTCACCACCCTGCCGTACAGCGCTCACCACCCTGCCGTACAGCGCTCACAACCCTGCCGTACAGCGCTCACCACCGTGCCGCATATCGCTCACCACCCTGCCGCACAGCGCTCACCACCCTGCCGTACACACCAGCGCTCACCACCCTCCCGTACAGTGCTCACCACCCTGCCGTACAGCGCTCACCACCCTGCCGTACAGCGCTCACCACCCTGCCGTACAGCGCTCACCACCCTGCCGTACAGCGCTCACCACCCTGCCGTACAGCGCTGACTACCCTGCCGTACAGCGCTCACCACCCTGCCGTACAGCGCTCACCACCCTGCCGTACAGCGCTCACCACCCTGCCGTACAGCGCTCACCACCCTGCCGTACAGCGCTTACCACCCTGCCGTACAGCGCTCACCACCCTGCCGTACACACCAGCGCTCACCACCCTCCCGTACAGTGCTCACCACCCTGCCGTACAGCGCTCACCACCCTGCCGTACAGCGCTCACCACCCTGCCGTACAGCGCTCACCACCCTGTCGTACAGCGCTCACCTCCCTGCCGTACAGCACTCACCACCCTGCCGTACACACCAGTGCTCACCACCCTACCGTACAGCGCTCACCACCCTGCCGTACACACCCGCGCTCACCACCCTGCCGTACAGTGCTCACCACCCTGCCGTACAGCGCTCACCACCCTGCCGTACAGCGCTCACCACCCTGCCGTACAGCGCTCACCACCCTGCCGTACAGCGCTCACAACCCTGCCGCACATCGCTCACCACCCTGCCGCACAGCGCTCACCACCCTGCCGTACAGCGCTCACCACCCTGCCGTACAGCGCTCACCACCCTGCAGTACACACCAGCGCTCACCACCCTACCGTACAGCGCTCACCACCCCGCCGTACACACCATCGCTCACCACCCTGTGGCACACCGCTCACCACCCTGCCGTACACACCAGCGCTCACCACCCTGCCGCACATCGCTCACCACTCTGCCGCACATCGCTCACCACCCTGCCGCACAGCGCTCACCACCCTGCCGTACAGCGCTTACCACCCTGCCGTACAGCGCTCACCACCCTGCCGCACATCGCTCACCACCCTGACGCACAGCGCTCACCACCCTGCCGTACAGCGCTCACCACCCTGCCGCACAGCGCTCACCACCCTGCCGCACAGCGCTCACCACCCTGCCGCACAGCGCTCACCACCCTGCCGCACAGCGCTCACCACCCTGCATACACACCAGAGCTCACCACCCTGACGCACAGCGCTCACCACCCTGACGCACAGCGCTCACCACCCTGCCGCACAGCGCTCACCACCCTGCCGCACAGCGCTCACCACCCTGCATACACACCAGCGCTCACCACCCTGCCGTACAGCGCTCACCACCCTGCCGTACACACTGGGCGGCTTTTCAGCTCAAACCACAAAACTGAGCTGCTTTCAGCTCAAAATCGCCCAGTTTGTATGGGCCCTTACATGCCTGCCTTACACCCATACCTTGATCCAACATGCAAACTGTGACTGAACCAATGTAACATAAATACATTTCTCATCTACTGATTTCTCATCAGACACTTGGCATCTTGAGATTCAGCGGCACAAGAGTTATTGGTTGTCTTGGGTACAGAGAATGCTCCTGTAAAAGTAAGGCTATGATATACGGTCACCCGGGATTGTTGCGTAGCAGCCAGTGACCGCTCTGCCCACGTGATAGAACCTTTATCGCGTTGTATTCATTTAGCAGCTACTTTGACAATCTTAACTTACAGTGTAACGTGTCTGCAGTTGTATTCTGTATATTGCAAAACCATTATCTATGCAAGGGATTCATTATCACCCCGTGTGAATATGGGGCTAATTCAGCGTGGATTGCTGAATAAAGAATTTGTAAATTGAGTGATTATCGCATACATTGAGCATGCGCAAGGGGAAATAGCGACAGGAAATGTGTCTGGATCGTGAACACAATGTGACCTGAGCTTGACTGACAGGAAGTAAGAAATCTAACTCTATGTCTACTCAGGGCCGGCGCCAACACTAGGCAGGTCAAGGCATTTGCCTAGGGTGCCGGCCACTAGAGGGCGGTAGTGAGCTGGAAAGCTAGAACCGCAACAGCAGAGGAGCAGGAGAGCCGGAGGAAGGAGCAGGTGTTCGGTGAGTGAAACTCCCCCCCCCCCCAGCAGCACGGCAGCCACATTGCGGACCCCCCCCCCCCCCCCGGCGGCCGGGTGGCCACATTGCGGACACACACCCCCCCTGTGGAGCAGTTGAGGGGCACCCCTCCCGCCTGGAGCGCTCCGGAGCCTAGCACCGGCCCTGTGTCCACTTGGATTGTAAAGTAGGAACCATGTGGACCAGCACTTTTTTTTTATGTATGTTGTGGTAATAATAATAAATAAATTAATAAAAATTATTATTGCAAAAAAATAAACACGAAAAACTCTTGTTGAGCATGCTACTGTCGAAAACGTTCCTGTCGATCCTTCACTTACATTGATCTGGCATCATAGTCTAACTAGATGCCGTCAACCACTAGTGATCGATTATAGTATTTTCTACCTAAATATGGTCGATCCGCCGTTCGGATACAGTGAAATTAGGCCCTACAGTACAGATGGACTTGCGTGTCCCGTTCTGACAGAGCTCCCACCGGGTCCCCGGCACCTCACCGCCGGTCCTTAACACTTGCCCCCACCTCCCTGCATCCCCCCTAACCCCTGCCCATCTTCCTGAAGCGGAGACAGGCAGGGTCCCACCGCCCAGCCGCCGACTGACTGGTACTCATGTGCTTGTGAGACGCTCACGCGTCCCATTCTAATGGAGTCCCTCTCCGCCAGCGCTCGCCAGTGGAGAGGTTCCGGCGAGCACCGGCAATGAAAGAGAGGGGCTCTATCTGTATGTTCGGCATGACATTTTTGACGGTATATATTTAACTTTCCCCTGTTACTATATAGAAAAGACATCATTGTTCTGTTGTATGCAAAACAAAGTAAATAGAACATTTCCTAAACACACTTTTATAGACATTTCCATAACGGCAGATTTAAATATTTGAAATTACTGGAAATTTTGCCACGTTCCTGATATATAGATTTCTGGTTTTTGACCTCTGAACATCAAATTCAACATTAATATAATTTTTTTAAAGAAATCAGCTAAAATTATAGCTGACATGTTGTATGAGCCAACAGTCGTCATACAGTACAGGGTTTCCTACCCTCCCGGAATGGCCAGGAGGCTCCCTGCCCCCCAGAAAGATTGCCAACCCTCCCAGACACCGGCGGCACCCCTGCATCTACCCCCCGCAGCAGCGCTAATTTCCCGCGATTCTAGGCTTTTCGGGGGAAGATGCGGGGCTAAAGATGAAAATCGCATTCTTTTGCCTCCAAGACCCACGAATCGCGGGATTTGCAGTACTTGGGGCTGGGCTTCTTGATGTCTACATCACCCCCCCCCCCCCCCCCCCCCCATAGTACTGCTGCCAGTCTCCTATCCGGGGTTCTCCCGGTCAGGAGACTTTAAAAGTAGGTAACCCTGATAAAGTAGCATGATAGGGTATGAGTCATTGGGTCCACCCATATTAGGTCAACATGCATTGTGTTGGCCACTGAAGGTTGACATGGCTTAGGTCGACAGGGTTGAAGGTCGACAGAAACATTATGTAGACAATGGCAAGGTCCACAGTCAAAAGGTCAACATGAGTTTATATCTTTTTTGTCCTGAATGTCGACGTCGTTGTCATGAAGTGTACCGCGTCCCCTCACATGACTCACTTTGCTCGGCAGACCACGCCGTAGTGGATGGTAAGGCATGAAATACCACCTGTCGGCACATACTGGGCCAAGAACTGCAGGAAAAAAAAACAAGTTATAAATGTCACAACCTCAGTGAAAAAAAAATACAGAGCCCGATTTTACTAATTAGAATTGTAATATTGCATTTCGTAATATAGTTTTTCTTGCATTATCTTGACAAGGGTTATGGGCTTACCCACCATGTCCAGGTAACTTCCGCAAGTAAGTCCCTAACATTCTAAGGGCTCAAGTCTAGGTCACGGGACAGCCCCAAACCAGCCCAGCCTAACTGCAAAATGTCGACATAGCAATGGCCGACAGTGTCGGACTGGGAGATTTAGGGCACACTGATGTATAGTGCAGGTGGGTCCATCTCTGTGATGTCATGACACGACGTGACGATCCTCCGCCCACCCATCCTCTAGAAACAGAACCGAAATATTGCAGCCATCATCGCCGCTGGGTTAGTCAATAGCTGATGACTGTCCAGCGGCATGAACGCTCCCAATAATCCCTACACCCTCCAGGGGGAGGCAGAGTGGGCACAGGGCACAGCCGCTGCCATTGCCATGGTTACAGAAGGATTTGTGCTGATGGGCAACTCAACAACTGTTATTAACAAAGTAATTTTGCAGCCACCGGGTCATACATCCGCTACTGACTGCCTGGCGGCATTAAGGTTTGTGTCAGGCCCCACCCCCCTAAAAAGTGGGCGGGTCAGAAATCACTGGGAATCTCCCGGCGTGCCAGTCCGAGCCTGCCGACACATAAAGAGCTCAACATGAGTTTTTCATTATTTTTTTTTATTTTTGTATCTTTTTCATACTTTAATAACCACTTGGACTCCAATTGGTCAGTAGAGGAGCAAGGTACCTAGACTGGGGTATGGTGAGCAGAGCCTCTCTGCATCTGAGAAAAGTTTTCCCTATCCACACCATAATGTAGTTTAGATAGAAACATAATTATGACACACCGGAATAAACGGGAATATTGCCGACTTCAGCTATCTCTTTCTGCGGTGCGTCGAAAACGCTTAGTGGAAATCATAGAGTTTAATATAGATAAGTACAGACTTAATCCTGACAGTAGACATTCAGACCCAAGCACAGGGAAAATCACCTCTGTAGGGATTACCGTCTACTCAGTGACTACTGATCCAGAATTACCATTGGGAGCTATTTTTAGTCCTCGCTTTCATTTTTACAGGTTTTTTATGAAATGATTGTTTGATTGTTGCGCTTCCCTCACTCAATATATTTTGATTGACAAGTGAAATGTTACATTCTCTTATACTGTACTACACAGATATATATGTATTATGGTTCCACGGCTTTATGATTTTCTAGTATATTTCGCTGTTAAATATATGGTACTATCTGCCCTTTATTCAGATGTTTTTTTGTTTTTTTCAAGCTAATATTTATTTAAGCAAGAATACATCAAGGCCCTTTTTCTGGTTGGGATACGGTCGGTTGCTCGATATAAAGATGGTCGAGGGTCATTAGATTAATACCACTAGTTCAACATACTGCAAGGTCGACATGGGTCTAGGTCGACAGGTCATTCGGTCGACACAAGGATCAGGTCGATGTGGTCTAGGTCGACAGTCAAAATGTCGACATGGGGTTTTTCACTGTTTTTTGAGCCAATATGTGCCGACAGGTGGTATTTCATGCCCTACCATCCACTAGAGTTTGGTGGAAGAAAAAAATAGTGTGCCACAAGCATGGTGAGTGGACGCGGTAGACTTAATCCTGTGTCCATGTCGACTGTGTCAACATTCGGGTAAAAAAAAAAAACAGTGAAATACCCCATGTCAGCCTTTTGACTGTCGACCTAATGCTTTTGTTGACCTAATGACCTGTCAACCTTGTCCCATGTCGACCTAGACCCATGTTGACCTTGCAGTATGTCGACCTAGTGGTGTCGACCTAATGAGTGTCAATCATCTTTAGGTCGACCATATGATCCATACCCTTCTGGTTCACTCGCAAAGGCAAATTCCTTCTCAAATGGAAAAAACCATGTGCACTGCAGGTGGGGCAGATGTAACATGTACAGAGAGATTTAGATTTGGGTTACTTTGTTTCTGTGCAGGGAAAATACTGGCTGCTTTATTTTACACTGCAATATAGATCTCACTTTGAACTAAAACCCCACCCAAATTAATCTAATTCTCTCTGCACAAATTACATCTGCCCCCCTGCAGTGCACATGGTTTTGTCCATTTGAGAAGGAATTTGCTTTTGCGAGTGAACCAGAATAATGGCCCAAATAACCATGCTGCACTGCAGGTGGGGCAGATGTAATATGTGCAGAGAGTTATATTGGGGTGGCGGGTGTTCCAACTGTTATCTGGCTGGTAATTATGTTATCTCTGACTGTAATGTACCTGATGAAATGCAGGTACATAATGTCTGGCTGCAATAGTACATAATAAGGTTTGTACATCTGTAGTAACAATGATCTATCCAACGCGATCACATGGACAGAAACCTGATACAGGTGCTTGCTTACATGACATAATTGATCTATATTTGCTGCTAATCAGAACCCGTCATGCGAAGTGTTCAGTGCAGTGTAGCGCGTGTGTCAGGTGTAGTGACACAGCAGTGATAATGTAACATTCGTAATGACAGCCGCAGACGCAGTGATTGAACTCTGATTCACCTCCATCACGGCAGCAATGTAACTTCTGAACCCCATGCTCTGTTCCTCAACACCAGAGCTCCGTGATCACCTGACGCTGTCATAATATATTAACATTAAAAAAGAGGAAACCGTACTACTGTATATTTCCTCTAAACTGCCAAATAAGGCAAGAATGAGTAGGGCATGCATATATATATATATATATATATATATATATATATATATATATATAAGGTATTGGGTAACAGGGCGGCACTCCAATCATTTAAACAGTAGAATTCGGTGCCTAGTCCATAATAGTAATACAGTACACTTACCCCCCCACTGCGGAAGGAGTCCAAACCGGCACACGAGTAGTGAAGAAAAAAAAAAGATGTGGTTTATTCCATAAGTACAAAAGTTATAACAGCGGTCCCGACAGCTGTTTCAACTGGGTCCTACCAGGCCCCTGATGAAGACTGGTAGGACCCAGTTGAAACAGCTGTCGGGACCGCTGTTATAACTCTATATATATATATATATATATATATATATATATATATATATATATATATCCTCCTTGTCAGCGGCGGCACTCAGGGACTCCAAACGTTTTTACTTGGTGAAGCTTTTAATCAAGCTTCACCAAGTAAAAACGTTTGGAGTCCCTGAGTGCCGCCGCCGACAAGGTTGTTATACAAGTGGAGATTCCACCACGGAGGGCATCAGGGCAGGACACCCCAAGTGAGGGGCAACAGAGTGCCGGGAGTGAGACTGTATATATATATATATATATATATATATATATATTGTATATATATATATATATATATATATATATATATATATATATCAAGGTAGCAAGGTAATCAGTGTCATAAAAACAATTAATCTGGCATTCACCCAACATTGGCACCCCATCGGCCCATGCATTTCAGGGGCACTATGCTAAATCCATCTTTAAGCACCCTTTGCGAATTCCCAAAAAACAAAGGAATATCAGTATATGTACCTGCTAGATCACTCACGGCTAATGCTGGGTACACACCACAATGATCATTGTCGTGAGCAGATTGTGAGATAACCATACGATGGTCGCACGCTGAGCTGGAGCACACTATCTGCTCACCATCTGCATCCGATCCGATTCCGATCACATCCCAATCTGTACCCAGTTGAAGGTGTTGTTTTCAAATCCTATCTGCAAAACGACCAAACGGCCAGCGGGGATGCACATCGAATTGGAATCGGGTCTAAAACGTGCCAAATGTACATACAATCGGTCAAGATTGTATTGAAATTGGGGGAATTGAGGCCATCGTTCTGGTGTGTACCCTACATAAGACCACGTGTTCAGACATTGGAACAGATGTTTTAAGCCTGGAGAAGAGATAAACTGGAGATAAAGTAGAGATAAAGTGAAATGAGATAAAGCACAGCCAATAAACTGTGTTTGAAAATGACAGTTGGGAGTTGATTGGCTGCTGCTTTCACTTTATCTCCAGTTTATCTCTTCTCCAGGATTAATACATCTGCCCCGGTCACACAAAATCAGCACCATCATTACGCTTTACAGGTTCAAATGGATTAGCTCCACTTTAACAGGAACAATGGGTATAGGCAAATGGTTATGGTATAGGTGGTCGACGCCTACAAGTGGTCAACATACCATAAGTCAACAATGACAGAAGGTCGACACAAGCTTTAGATTGACATGGGCATGGTCAAAACTCAAAAGGTCAACATGAGTTTTTCACTTTTTTTGTATCAATGTCGACATGGACACCGTGTCAGTTTACCCCGCCCCTTCACTTTGCTCGTCATGCTCCGGGCATGGTGCCACGCTGCGCTCGGCACACTTATATTCTCACTCTACGTCCACTTGGATAGTAAAGTATTCGGTGACAGGCAAGTCAATGTCAGGGTCTGGCGAACTGGGTCAAATTACACAATTCCACTGGAACCAGCTGCCATGTACTGTTGGACATTCCGAGCAGTGACACGCAGCATATGGAGTGTTGGGTCTAAAAATAGTTAGAATGAAACAAATTATATGTATAACTTATCCATAGCATCTGTGCATTATCCATATCGTCTGTGCATTATCCATATCGTCTGTGCATTATCCATAGCATCTGTGCATTATCCATAGCATCTGTGCATTATCCATAGCATCTGTGCATTATCCATATCGTCTGTGCATTATCCATATCGCATACCTCCCAACTTTTGACCTGAACAAATAGGGACACCGCGCGAGCATCCGAAAAGGGGGCGGGTGTATGCAAATGAGGGTGTGGCTTATGCTAATTAGCCGTGACCTCATTTTCATACGAGAATAGACGCTGTGCGCATGCGCACAGCGTCTATTCTACTAGATTGGGGGGTCTCCCAACTGCCACCCCCCGCAGCGGGACAATGCCTGCCGCGGGTGGGACAGCGGGACAGGACCCGAAAATCGGGACTGTCCTTCTAAAATCGTGACAGTTGGGAGGTATGATATCGTCTGTGCATTATCCATATCGTCTGTGCATCATCCATAGCATCTGTGCATTATCCATAGCATCTGTGCATTATCCACATCATCTGTGCATTATCCACATCATCTGTGCATTATCCATATCGTCTGTGCATTATCCATATCGTCTGTGCATTATCCATATCATCTGTGCATTATTCATAGCATCAGTGCATTATCCATATCATCTGTGCAATATCCATATCGTCTGTGCATTATTCATATCATCTGTGCATTACCCATAGCATCTGTGCATCATCCATATCGTCTGTGCATTATCCATAGCATCTGTGCATCATCCATATCGTCTGTGCATTATCCATAGCATCTGTGCATTATTCACATCATCTGTGCATCATCCATATCATCTGTGCATTATCCATAGCATCTGTGCATTATCCATATCATCTGTGCATTATCCATATCGTCTGTGCATTATCCATAGCATCTGTGCATTATCCATATCGTCTGTGCATTATCCATAGCATCTGTGCATTATCCATAGCATCTGTGCATTATCCATATCGTCTGTGCATTATTCATATCGTCTGTGCATTATCCATATCATCTGTGCATTATCCATATCATCTGTGCATTATTTATATCGTCTGTGCATTATCCATAGCATCTGTGCATTATCCATATTGTCTGTGCATTATCCATAACATCTGTGCATTATCCATAGCATCTGTGCATTATCCATATCGTCTGTGCATTATTCCTATCGTCTGTGCATTATCCACATCATCTGTGTATGATCCATAGCATCTGTGCACTATCCATATCATCTGTGCATTATCCATATCGTCTGTGCATTATCCATATCATCTGTTCATTATCCATATCATCTGTGCATTATCCATTATCCATAGCATCTGTGCATCATCCATAGCGTCTGTGCATTATTCACATCGTCTGTGCATTATCCATAACATCTGTGCATTATCCATAACATCTGTGCATTATCCATATCATCTGTGCATTATCCATATCATCTGTGCATTATCCATATCGTCTGCATTATCCATAACATCTGTGCATTATCCATAACGTCTGTGCATTATCCATAGCATCTGTGCATTATCCATAGCATCTGTGCATTATCCATAGCATCTGTGCATTATCCATAGCATCTGTGCACTATCCATATCATCTGTGCATTATCCATAGCGTCTGTGCATTATTCACATCATCTGTGCATTATCCATAACGTCTGTGCATTATCCATAGCATCTGTGCATTATCCATAGCATCTGTGCATTATCCATAGCATCTGTGCATTATCCATATCATCTGTGCATTATCCATAGCATCTGTGCACTATCCATATCATCTGTGCATTATCCATAGCGTCTGTGCACTATCCATATCATCTGTGCATTATCCATATCGTCTGCATTATCCATAGCATCTGTGCATTATCCATAGCATCTGTGCATTATCCATAGCATCTGTGCATTATCCATAGCATCTGTGCATTATCCATAGCATCTGTGCACTATCCATATCATCTGTGCATTATCCATATCGTCTGTGCATTATCCATATCATCTGTGCATTATCCATAGCGTCTGTGCACTATCCATATCATCTGTGCATTATCCATAACGTCTGTGCATTATCCATATCATCTGTGCATTATCCATATCATCTGTGCATTATCCATAGCATCTGTGCATTATCCATAGCATCTGTGCATTATCCATATCATCTGTGCACTATCCATATCATCTGTGCATTATCCATAGCATCTGTGCATTATCCATATCATCTGTGCCTTATCCATAGCATCTGTGCATTATCCATATCGTCGGTGCATTATTCATATCATCTGTACATTATCCAAAGCATCTGTGCATTATCCATAGCATCTGTGCATCATCCATATCGTCTGTGCATTATCCATATCATCTGTGCATTATCCATAACGTCTGTGCATCATCCATATCATCTGTGCATTATCCTTAGCATCTGTGCACTATCCATATCATCTGTGCATTATTCATAGCATCTGTGCATTATCCATAGCATCTGTGCATTATCCATAGCATCTGTGCACTATCCATATCATCTGTGCATTATCCATATTATCTGTTCATTATCCATAGCATCTGTGCATTATCTATATCGTCTGTGCATTATCCATATCATCTGTGCATTATCCTTAGCATCTGTGCACTATCCATATCATCTGTGCATTATCCATAGCACCTGTGCATTATCCATATCGTCTGTGCATTATCCATATCATCTGTGCATTATCCATATCATCTGTGCATTATCCATATCATCTGTGCATTATCCATATCATCTGTGCATTATCCATATCATCTGTGCATTATCCATAGCGTCTGTGCATTATCCATATCGTCTGTGCATTATCCATATCATCTGTGCATTATCCATAGCATCTGTGCATTATCCATATCATCTGTGCATTATCCATAGCATCTGTAAATTATCCATATCGTCTGTGCATTATCCATATCATCTGTGCATTATCCATATCATCTGTGCATTATCCATATCATCTGTGCATTATCCATAGCACCTGTGCATTATCCATATCATCTATGCATTATCCATATCATCTGTGCATTATTCACATCATCTGTGCATTATTCACATCATCTGTGCATTATCCACATCATCTGTGCATTATCCATATCGTCTGTGCATTATTCATATCATCTGTGCATTATTCTCATGATTGCATGTGTAAATTTGGCTAGTGTGTCACCAGCAATTGACCTCACTGCATTTCACTGATTCTAAGCAACCATAGGTTTGCACTAATGTCCGATGGTACAACCTGGTTTTGCGTTAGTGATTGCCCCTTTAAAACTAGCACTTACTCCACATCTTCCTGCAATTTACTCCTAAATGCTATAAATGCAGCCAGTCTAACACAGGGCTCCAGCCAGACACAAATCCCCTCGCACCACTACCCCCCACCGCTGGTAATAGCAGCACCCAGGCATCAGATGATGCAGTACTGCCAGTTCTCGAGACTTCCTGTAGGCGGAAAAGTGGCCAGACAGGGCGGCCGATTTTAGCAGAATCGCGTCCTCGTAGCCACACCCCCAACTGTATAATGTATTATTATTATACAATTGCTCAGCCATGGACCGACCTATGCATATCACACCCCCTCCCTGCACCCTATATGCCATGCCAAACCACTCCAAACCTGCATTACTGTATATGCCATGCCAAACCACCCCATCGCCACATTCCCCCCAATCTGGTGAAAGCCAGAAAGTAGGTAACTAGGGTGTGAACTAAGTGTCATCCGTATGAAAGTTGACATTTTGGGCTGATTTTCTAAATTGTGCCGTTATTTTAGAGCCCAACGCTGAAACTTGCAGCGCGTCGGATGCTAAAATATCCCTGCCGCTGTACATTAAATGATGAATTGCCTCAATTTATTGTCCTTGAGAATTTATCATATCATATCACATCCCAGTACGGAACACCGTAGGAGAAATAGCACAGGCACAGCTATATCAGTGGCTGCTCCAGAGGCGGAGCTGCAGCACAGTCCAGAATTCAAATATGGGAGCCACACCCACTGCCAGTGAGTCCGTTTGGAATCGCAGTTGGTGGCAGTTGCTGGGCCTCCCCTATTTGAATTTTGAACTTCTCTGGAGCTTCCCCTCTTCCATGAACCGCCACCTCTGTTGTCCAAATGGACAGCCCGTTTTTTTTGTACTGCATTAATGTTACCACAATAAAATGGTGTCTGCATTTCTCGCAGTAACCTCTCACCCACGTATATCAATGCTGTTCATGTAGATTAATGCCTCTCTGCCGCACTATTCCCCTAGTGGTTTTCTCGCATTTGGAATGCGTCCAGGGAAACCTCTTGCACCGATCAACCCTTACAAATATTGTTTACACTCTGCAGCGCATATGGTTTTGTCCATTAGAGAGTGATTGTGCCTTTCTGAGTGAACCAAAATAACCCCCAAGGTGAGGATACCGTTTATAAGAGGAGCGGGGGCAGAGACACCAAAGCTGATCATTATCTCTTGGTTACGTTATTTATTGTCCATTGCTGTTCCTGTCGCCTTAATCCTGTCTCCAATTAATTTCCTCCCAACCTCTGTTTAACAAAAATCTAAAAGCTGTCACCATACAAGAGACTAATTGCTGCTACCGACTCACGACTTCAGCGCCCGTCCCTCTGTCATCCTTCCTTATTGATCGCTGTGTTACGATTGGTTTATTTATTTTCTCACTGTAATTAGTATCCTGGACCTTTGGCTTCCAGTGACCCGTTAAGTGATAGAAGAAATATTGGCTGCTGTTCTGTATTCCTGTATAATCAGGTGTTGGTTTCATGCTAGCGCTGCCTATATCGTCCTGGTTCATGTCTTGGCTGTTGATGGGTGATCACTCACACAATGTCCTGTGTGCTTGCAGGCCGTCGCTTACTCCAGCTTGTTGATGGATCTGTGCGCCTTTTGTAAACTTCAGACATTTCCGAGAACCAGAGCTGTATTATTAACCCATGGCCGGGCCTCTAGGCTTTCGGATATTTTGGTCCACATCAGTGTCCATCTCCGTGTCAGATTCACAGGCAGACATTCTGGAAGCGGGGCTGAAACCATCAATTACATGTCCAGTATTCACACGGACACCGATAATAACATTTGCTGACCCCTTTTCTCAATCGTTCTTCCTTTTTTTTTGTTTTCTCCTGATTTGTGCTTGGCTGCCATTAGTTCTCTGGGCCCCTATTCGCTGCAGACCCCCCTAGGCTTCAGCCTTATGGTAAAGATAGCCCTGCTGGGAATTCTTTCATACATACAGGACATTGCGACCTGTTGACCGAAAGTCATGTTGACTTTTTCACCTGTCTACATTCTATATGTCGGTATTTTGACCATGTCGGGACTTTAAATGTCGTTATTTTGACCGTCGGGATTTTGACTGCATCCCATTCTGGGAAGCCATCCTTTCTGGCCCTGCAGACCTCAATATTGTGCTATGGATCTTAAATGACAAATGTTCTGATCCCCTGAGATGGAACGACCGTCCTCACATTACTCAGAGCCCTGATCTCCTTTCTCTTCATTTTCAGCTACCCAAATGAACAATAGAATCATAACAATATAATATGTCTATCTCATGAAATTCACGTTCTAAAACGGACCTGGCGGGTGCGATAAAATATTCACACACAGAACCTGCTCCACATATTTCTGCTGACACAGCAAGGTGACTGTAATTAAGAGGCCGTCACAGCTTCGTGTAGCAGAGAATCAAAAAGATTACCACATCCTTACAGTTATATGCTACCCCGGTCCGACTGTACTCTGCCTAAAGGACATCAATCACCAACCCCTAACAATGGATTGTAGGATCAGACACCATCAATGGGAACAGATGATGAGTTTCTAAAGATCTAGAACCCTACCCATGCAGGAGTAATGATATGTTACTATGTATTCACTTTTTCCATACACTTATCTTACATAACGTGTTCGCTACTGTATTTCATTGTGTACATTTTTGCTATTTATTTGCCCTCTACATTTCTTTAACAATTAAACAACTTGCCGTCATGTTGTATACCCGGACCCGTGCGTCGCTATCGCCCGTGGATTAATATCTGGCATGCGGGATAAGTCTAGTAATCGCTGGTCAGGGCCAGAGTTCTCGCCGGAGAACACTGGCCCTGACAGATCGCTCAGCACACAGCACTGACACATCGCTGACACATCGCTGTGTGCTGAGCGATATTGCTGAGCTTGCTGAGCGTTCTGAGTGATCTAACAATGCTTAGAACGCTCCGCATATCTCCCCATGTGTAGGGGAGTGGAGAAGCCGCATCCCGTACAGGTTTCTATGGGTTAATGCGACACTGCCCAATTTACCAATATATTGGCCCCTGCAGCTACCCTAAGAATGATGGTGGCTCATTATAGCCCATGGGCTACTCTCCGCACTCCCGAAACCCTCCCCAGATCTGGTGCTGTGCAGCGCGCATGCCCAGACCCTTGATGGCCATCACAGCACATCGTAGGCATGCAAAGTATAATACTCGATAACCGGGGGCATCAGGGGAAAGGACTCCAGGATCAGGGCGAATAGGATAGTCCAGTGGTTCCCAAACTGTGTGCCATGGCACCCTGGTTTGCCTCGGAGAACTTGCAGGGGTTCCCTGGATTGGTGGCCCAGGACCAATTAAAAATTATTTATGGTCAATGTAACTAGTGCTGGTGGCTGCCAATCACAACATATGTGGACAAACAGAAGCGAATCCTGTCCCTCACCACATAACTGACCATCAGGATGACATTTAAACATAAATTACTTCATTTTATATATTTTTTTTTATTGCTCAATAAGACATTTTTGGCCTAGGGGTGCCACAACACAAATGTGTGATTCTATAGGGAGCCATTAATCAAAAAAGTTTGGGAATCACTGGCATAGTCCCAGCCAAACCTATAAGAAGTGGTGAGAATCACTGCTGCTAATAAGATATCCCCTAAAGCAGGGGTTCTCAAACTCGGCCCTCAGGACAACACAGTTCAAGTTTTCCAGGTCACTGGGCAGGTGCACTGGTGCATTCATTACTCATTGACACATTTTAAAAGATCCCCAGGTGGAGCTAGGGTGCTGAGGACCGACTTTGAGAACCTGTGCCCTAAACCATTGATACGTTTGTACTGTACATTTGCCGGCTTCCATTTTTTGGCCGTTACAGGCTCATAAAGATGACTTAAAGATGACCACCAATAAGCACCTGTTAAACATAACCTGGTTTGAGAAACTCAACTCCCCCCTACCTTCACATTATTGGAGCTAATAACAACTCTGTTCATCACCAGGGTCACAAACCCAGGTTGACCCTTTCACACTGACATGACCGAGGGCTTACTCAGCGATTTCCCAGGTCAAATGCTCAATGTGAATGGGGTTATAACAGGAAATATTTCAGCTTAAGATCCCCCTCTCATACTATGAACATAAACTAGCGCCCCATGACGTAGGAAGCAGAGGAAGAACTACCATTGGTGCAGCAGGTGAATTGCCTAGGCCAGCAGATTGTACCCATGGTGTGGGACCCAAATTATACTTTTGCACCTGGGCCCACCACTCAAGTTTCACAACTGGTAGGAGGGGCATCTGGCTCACAGAAGAGTCTCAAAGCATTATGGGGGTTTATTCTGATTCACTTGGAAAGGCACAATCACTCTCTAACGGACAATACCATATGCACTGCAGGTGGGGCTGATGTAACATGTGCAGAGAGAGATTTGGGCGGGGGGTGTACTTCAAACATATCTCTAATGCAGTGTAAAAATAAAGCAGCCAGTATTTACCCTGCACAGAAACAAAATAACCCACCCAAATCTAACTCTTTCTCATATGGTGCATATGGTTTTGTTCAGTGGCACAACTTGAAATTTTGCTCCCCCAAGCCAAAAATGTCTCTAGCGACCCCTGTCATCACAGTCATGCTCAGCTGCCGCAGCCCAGCATGGCACTGCAGCACAGACGGCTGACATACTGCTAGTGTGGAACCTTACCTGCTCCAGGAGCACAGGGGTAGCGGAGAGGAAAGATGGGAAGTGGATGGTTCTCCACACGAGCCGGGCTCTCAGGGTGCGGGCACTCGCCGATCTGCCTCTCACTTTCCTGCACTGCAGCTATGGTTTTTGTAGCTCGTCCCGCAGACCCCGCTCCCCCAAGCCACCGCGGGGTCTGCGGCTCGATAGTTACGCCACTGGTTTTGTCCATTAGAGAGTAATTGTGCCTTTCCGAGTGAACCAGAATAACCCCCTATGACACATAACATAAGGGACCTTCTTATGTGGTGATGTAACCTGAGTTTGCATTGCTGGACCTAGACTCCAGCCAATTCTAGCCTCCTAGGGACCCTGCTTCTATAGGTTTCTATGGGGCTACTTTTGTGACCAAACCAGGAGATCTGCTGCAGTTTCCCTCCGATACATTCAGGAAATACTTATTTGTGTGGGACAGCAGGCGTATCCAGGGAATCTCCCCCCAATTAATTATTGATAAACAGGCCCCCATACACCTAGGAGAATTGCTAGATCGTAGAGGCATCAGAGGAGATAATAAGCCAACACTGTGAATCCAATGTGCTTCATAAATGAGGATCATTCTGGGCTTGGGTCATTTGTAAATGACTTGTAGTTGCCATTCTGCAATACAGTAACAAAGTGTGATTTATTACACACAGCAGCGGGTATCCCCAAAAGATGAGTAAGACAGATGTAAAAATGATGACCAATATTGTAAGTGCATTGTGACAATGATGCCTCCAAGATGACACTCACACAATACATTCCTGCTATGTCCTGTGTATCCAGAACCAATTCATTTAAAAAAAAGTAAAAATAGGAAAAACAATGACAAGTAACTAACCAAATATAAACCATGAGCAGCGACTCCGTGTGATCGTTGCTAAAATATCTTACATTAGAGCCACAAAATATCACATATACAGTATGTCAGGGCTGGATTATAATGGGGGCACAAGAGGTCAGTACCCCTGGGCCCCCCTCTATCTAGGGGCCCCCTGTGGTTGGCATGTATTTTTAAATTTAAAATTGTTTTTTTTTAGCTAGCTAATGGTTTTGTGCATGGGAGTGTGGTAGTGCTGCAGCTTCACCTATCTGCCAATGTGACAATGATTAATGGTGCTGATCATAAGGAGTCAAGGCACACTGACTGCACAAGTGTGCAGTGCATTACTGGGAATTGACTAAGTCCCATAAGACTTTGCACAAGAGGTCAGAGGCTGAGTGGCTTGTGCTGAGCTCTGATTGGTGCAGGTCATCATATGCTTCTCAGGCCCATGAAGGATAGCAGCAGCAGCTGCCTTGTTATGGGAGGGTTTTTAATCAGAGGCAGTGCTGAGCCTGTCAGGGCTCCTACAGAGTAAGGTACAGAGGGACAAACACAGTCTTTCCATGCAATATATATATATATATATATATATATATTTATTTTAATTCCCCCCCCCCCCCTGCAATTGACGATTGACAAAGTTTATACTGCTCTTACTCTGTGTTTTGACAGTGTAATATTCTCCTGTGCAGTTTGCAGCCAGTAATGACAAGTAGGAGGGGGCCCCCCTTTCTAAAGTGCCCCGGGCCCCCCGAAGGCTTAATCCAGCTCTGCAGTATGTATATTTATAGATGTATATATCTCCGACACTGAGGAGGGTAGTTCTAGATCAGATCTTCAATGTGACACTTCTACTATTTAAAAATTGTATTTAAAGATACACTTGTCGATATATCGCTGGTCCATCGGCCAGTACGTACCAGCGATACTTCTGTGAACAACCTAGTTTACAAACCTATCGCGTCAGCAGTGTAGCACAGCTGTGCTGTGTGTATGGACGATTTGTCAACCTCGCTCGTACACACAGATCACGCATACATTAGGAGAAGTGTAAATTTGGCTGCCCTCCTGGAAGCTGCTGGAGGCTCCCGATTTTTGGGATATCCCCCGCAGCCCTGGATGAGTAGGGAAATCTCCCGCATCCTGCCCGCTTCCTAGTGAAGCCAGCAGGATTGTGTCCTTTAGATCTGACCCCTCAGGGACTAATGATGACACCTTTCGTCCTGCCTCATTACATGCCCTGCAGTAGTGATGTCACTGATCTGCATACTGACAGACACATTGGGCAGTGAAACGGTGATAGGCCTCTGATATCACAGATCTGCAGTGGCGGTTTTTATGTACGTTATCTTCTATCTACACTGCATCAGTGTGACAGGACTAATCAGGAAGCAATCTGAGACAAGTGGCTCCCAGCACATTCCCACAGAATGCTACCTAGTCAGGACAGACACTCTGTCCCTGACACTTCTGCTTTGTTACTGCTACTTCAGGTCTGAGGAGCGGAGGCAGAAGATCTCCTGAATGAGCCACCTCATTAGAGAGGCCACTGTCCTTCCCCTAGATGTCTCAATCACCAGCAGCACAGAGAACACAGTGTCAGAGAGCAGGAGTCAAAATGAAGCATTTCCCCAAGGCGGAGATGTTTTATCAGTCTAATCTGAGGATATCGTCAGTGACTGCATGTTCAACGGGGCACCGGTGACGGTAATGAACGATATTGTTCAGTGTTTATCCGCGGATCACTTGTTTTCGCGGTGGCGCATATCATACAGTTTGTATGAACCTCAACTCGGTAGGGTTTAATGATATGCATGCTTGGGCAGAAGTGGGCTTCAGTTACTTTGATTTAACCATCTGTGCTGGAGATTGATCACAAAACCTGTACTGTAAAGCTGGGTACTCTCTAGTACACAGGTTCTCAAAGTCGGTCCTCAGGACCCCACACCGTGTATGTTTTGCAGGTCTCCTCATCAAAATCAAAAAATTGAAATAATTACCTCCACCTGTCAGTAATGAGTCCTTCTGTCGGGTGACCTGGAAAATGTGAACTGTGTGGGGTCTTGGGGACCGAGTTTGAGAACCCCTGCTCTAGCCATCCCCGCCAGCGGCGCACTCTCACGAGACGTTCGCGCGCCCATGGCAACGGAGCTTGGCGGGGTCCGCCCTGCCTCCCGCGCCGCCGCCCCCCCCCCCCCAAACTGGGCAGCGTCTCCCTGAAGCGGGGATAGCCAGGGAGACACTGCCCAGCCGCCGTGATACTGGGACGCGCGTGTGCGTGAGATGAACGTGCATCCAGTGTCTATCGCCGGCGCACGCCAGAGAGGTGTCTGGCGAGCGCCGGGTAAAGATAAAGCCGGCTCCATCTGTACTGTATCTGCAGTTGATCAGTCAGAACTGACATCACAAATGGACGGGCACATTGCATGCACCCGCCCACTGAGCTGTCAATCACCAGTGGCTCCTTGCATGGGTGTTCGGTGGACCGCCCATTCATACAGCACAATGCGTCAATATAATTGCTTTCTATATAATTGCGGGAGGGACGCGGGAACGTCCCAAAAACCTGAGATGGTTGGGAAGTATGAAAGTGTCCTCTACCACCACAAAATCTCTGCACGTCTTCATGTACACCAAGACTTGTCATAATACATACCTCCCAACTGGAGATGTGCGGGCTTGGATTGACCAGATCCGAGCCCGCACGAACGCTGGGGATCCGAGCAAAACGTCATTGCCCGGCGCCTGATTCTCGCGATCCGGACCGATATATAAATCGCAAGAATCCGGTGCCATTTGTCACTCGTGAGTTGAACTTGTTAGGAGTAGGGATTGGAGTCTGTGTGAGGAGCTTTGTTAGGTTAGGTAGGTTAGGAGGAGCTGTCTTTCTTTTGCTGCTGGGGCGACTGCCAGTACCTTATGCCACTGTCTGCTGGTGTCTGCACTGCAAGTTGCTGCCAGCCCAGTACTACCTGGCCACTTCTGATTGTATATGTTGTATACCAGTTTACTGGTGCATCTACTGCCATATATATAATACCTCTCTGCTGGTGCATCTACTGTACTGCCGTATAAATAATACCAGTCTACTGGTGCATCTACTGCCGCATAAATAATACCTCTCTGCTGGTGCATTTACTGTACTGCCGTATAAATAATACCTCTCTGCTGGTGCATCTACTGTCTATATAAATAATACCTCTCTGCTGGTGCATCTACTGCGGTATATATATAATACCACTCTACTGGTGCATCTACTGCCGTATATATAATACCAGTCTACTGGTGCATCTACTGCCGTATATATAATACCAGTCTACTGTTGCATCTACTGCCGTATATATAATACCTCTCTGCTGGTGCATCTACTGCTGTATAAATAATACCTCAAATAGGGAAAGATGAAGGGCCGCTTCCTCCTACTTCTGAATCTGCTGCAACTGCAAGTAGTAATAACGATGACATAGACGATGATATGCCATCAACGTGCTGCCAAGGCTGTTGTCCAGTGTCAAAGTATAGGGCCTGGCCTGTATTAATAATTGGTGGTTCAACTTCACATGACAATGCAAGCCCTCCTACTCCCCCCTTTAGAGATTTATCATCAAAAACACAGCAAACATCTCGGATTCAGTATGAAATCCCGGTGGTCGGGATCCCGGCGTTCAAAATCCTGACGCCGGAATCCCGACCGTCAAAATCCCGACAAGGGGGGACGTGGATCGCCACCCCTTGCGGGCTCGCTGCGCTCGCCACACTAATTTATTCTCCCTCCAGGGGTGTCGTGGACACCCACAGAGGGAGAAACTGTCGGGATTTCGGCGGTCGGGATTTAAACTGCATCCCAACATCTCTGCCTTCTAAAGAAGACATGTTATCACAAACCCCCAAGGAGAGTCCAAGGGTGTTGGTGGTTCCGAAGCCTGACCTTCCCATCGCTGTATGGTAAGAGGTGGCTCCTTCTACCATTATCAGCACTCCCTCAGCATGGGGTTTATTCTAGTTCATTCTTTCTGACAAAATCCTTCTTAGATGGACAAAACCATGTGCACTTCAGGGGGGCAGATGTAACATGTGCAGAGAGAATTAGATTTGGGTGAGTTTTTTTGTTTCTGTGCAGGGAAAATACTTACTGCATGATTTTACACTGCAATATAGATCTCCCTTTGAAGAATTACCCCACCCAAATCTAATTCTCTCTGCATAAGTTACATCTGCCCCACCCGCAGTGCACATGGTTTTGTCCATCTAAGAAGGATTTTGTCAGAAAGAATGAACTAGAATAACCCCCATATGCTAGAAGGATCACCCACAGTGCAGTTCCTGATTTTGATAATGGAGGTGTTAAATGAGGCACCAGGGGGGGAAACAGTTGTTGTCCATGGGATGAAAAAGCCCATCGTCATGCCTGGGCAGAGAACCAATAAATCAACCTCTTCGGTCTGGAATTTTTTTTAGCCAAATCCGGACAACAAATGTATTGCCATATGCAGCTTATGTAAAGCTCCAATAAGCAGGGGTAAGGATCTTGCCCACCTAGGGACATCCTCCCTTATACGTCACCTGAAAACCCTGAGTGTTTAGTTCAGGAACTGTGGCTAGGAATTTTAGCAGTCTAGGGACACCTAAATCCCTTGGTCCTCCTGTTGGAGCTAAACACCTGAAAAGCACACCAGCAACTCCCTCCTCGTCAATTTACTCCTCGAGGATCCTGGAGCGCTACGCTTACTACTGCCGCTGCTGCTGGGAGTCAGTCATCATCCCAGAGGGAAAGTCGTAAGACCGCTATGTCTTTCACTAAGCAATTGCCTGTCCAACAGTCGTTTGCCATGAGGACGAAGTACGACAGCAGTCATCCTATGGCAAAACAGATAACTGCAGCCTTGACAGCTATGTTGGTGATACGTACAGTGTCTGCCATCAGTGGAGTGGGATTTAGACGTTTGATGGAGGTATTGTGTCCCCGGTACCAAATCCCGTCTAGATTCCACTTCACTAGGCAGGCGATACCCAGGATGTACAGAAACGTCAGAAAAGGTGTCCTCAGTGCCCTGAGTGGCAGCAAAAACTCCTCAACCTGCCCTGCCATCAGCTTAAACAAGATGTGGTGACACGCTGGAACTCCACCATCTATATGCTGCAGAGGATGGAGGTGCAGCAAAAGGCCATTCAAGCCACCTACGACATAGGCAGAGGAGCGGGGCTGCACCTGACTCAAGCGCAGTGGAGGCTGATTTCCGTGTTATGCAAGGTTTTCCAGCCGTTTGAACTTGCCACACGTGAAGTCAACACTGCCAGCTTGAGTCAGGTGATACCCCTGATCAGGCTGTTGCAGAAGCAGCTGGAGAAAGTGAAGGAGGAGCTAAAGCAGTGCGATTCTGCAAAGCATGTAGCTCTTGCGGATAAAGCCCTCCATACGTTTTGCCCGGATACGAGGGTGGTCAGTATGTTAATGTCAGAGGAATACATTCTGGCCACTGTGCTCGATCCTCGGTTTAAAGCGTATGTTGTGTCTATTTCCAGCGGACACAAGTCTACAAAGGTGCAAAGACCTGCTGGTCAGGAGATTGTTATCTGAAGGGGACCGTGAAACGGCACAGCTCCTCTTTCATTTTCTCCCACACCTGTGCCTGCAAGGAAACAGCTGCGATTTCCCACATGACCCGCTGGCAGGGATGCAGGGCAGGCAGGAGGGAGTTTGGATATCTGATCTGGACTAAAGGACCTGCCAACGATTGCTGAAATGTCTACTGTCGCTGCTTTGGATGCTGTCACCATTGAAAAAATGGTGGTGGATTACTTTGGTGACAGCAAGTAAACATGTCAGACAGTCCTTACCAGTATTGGCAGGAAAAAAAGGAAGTTTGGAAGCCTATGTACAAACTGACTCTATTTTACCTGACTTGACCCCCCTCCAGTGTGTACTCCGAAATAGTTTTTAGTGCAGCGGGGAACCTGGTCAGTGAGCGGCGAAGGAGGTTGCTTCCGCAAAATTTGGAGAAGATGATGTTCATAAAAATTAATGATCAATTATTCAATGAAGACCAGGAATTGCCTCCAAAGATTATAAAGGGCCCTGTGATTGTGGAGTCCAGCGGGGAAGAATTGATAATCTGTGAGGATGAGGAAGTACACACTGGTGAGGAATCAGAGCAGGAGGATGATGAGTGAGGATGACATCTTGTCTCTGTAGAGCCAGTTTATACAGGGAGATATGAATTGCTTTTTTTGTGTGGGGGCCCAAACAAACCAATCATTTCAGCCATAGTTTTGTAGGCCCTGTCGCTGAAATGTTGGGTTTGTTAAAGTGTGCATGTCCTATTTCCGGAACATAAGGGTGGGTGGGAGGGCCCAAGGACAATTCTGTCTTGCATCACCATTCATTAATCCCACTGCTGAGAGTCATTGATATGTAAGATAAGTGGACTCGTCTTTAATCACATACAACTGTTTGCGCTCCACTTCTTCCTACAGCAATGTATTGCGAGACAAATGGTAATAATCACAGAGCTGAGCAATCCTACTGCTGAGAGTCATTGATATGCAAGCTGCATGAATTGCCCACTGCTCATCGGCTGGTGGTAAACACAATCAAGCCAGATAGGGGTCTTATTGGGTATTAAACTGACAAAAACAAATACACACTCGCAGAACAACTCAGTGCTGCACAAATCACCCACTGCTCCTCGGCTGGTTGTCTCCTGGTTATGTCTGGTCAGTAGGTTCCATTCCTTTGCAGCTCCGCAGTGCAGCTATTGCATTGCTGCACAAATCGCTCACTGCTCCTCGGCTGGTGGTAAACACGATCAAGCCGGATAGGGGGCTTATTGGGTGTTAAACTGATAAGAACAGTCGCTGAAGTTCTGTTGGTAGCTCGTAGCAGATCTCAGTGCTGCAGGAATCACCCACTGCTCCTTGGCTACACATATTGTACGATCAAGCCAGATAGGGGCTTATTGAGTGTTAAACTGATGCTTTTTGGTGCCTAGTTTTTCATACTGCTATCCTGTCTGCCGCTGAAGTGTCACTCTTACATAAGCCATGTGTTTGTGCCACACACTTGTGTTACATAGCATAGTTATCCAGCTACCTCAGTGCAATCTTTTGTCCTAAAAACAATATTGTGAGGTGTGAGGTGTTCAGAATAGACTGGAATTGAGTGGAAATTAATGTTATTTAGGTTAATAATAGCGTAGGAGCAAAAAAAATAAAAAAATAAGAACCCAAAACGTTGAGGGGGTGTTTTGGCAAAACTCATTAGAACCCAAAACCTGAATATAATCAGAACCCAAAACATGCCGGTGCACATCCCTACTCCCAACATGACCCATTCCAGGAGGCACACAATGCTCTGCTCCTGGGCTTCCCTCTTAATGTACTGTATGATTGCCATCACCTGTGAGGAATAGGTTAATTGATAAGAAAGCTGCTTCGCCACAGGGGATGGCAATCATACATTAAGAGGGAAGTGCAGAAGCAGAGCAATGTGTGCCTCCTGGAGAGGGTCATGTTGGGAGGTATGATAATATTCCTCCCCCAGAAAGTGCCACCCCTAGGCACATGGTAGTCATGGTAATCCACAACTGCTGGACACCTAATAATTTACATTATGTGGCTGACTCAATCTTCCATGTCACATGTCTGTCATCATCCACAGCACCTGTGTAAAGGTGGCCATACATCTACAGATCGATTGTCAGATTGGGCTGGTTGGAACAAAAACCTGGTAATATCTGAATGACAGTTTTTGGCAGTTTTCCAGCATTTCAAAGCAAATGGTCAACTGTCATCTGCTCTCATCCATTTCCAGGATTTTGTTTCAACCAGCCCAATCTGACAATCGATCTGTAGATGTATGGCCACCTTAACTATCCCTGATTAAAGCAAGCCCGCGTATACCGCACATGTAGAGACTGCTTAATCCTTAATGGATTACAGTACCATAGGGTGACCAACTCATCCCTTTAATCCGGGACACATATTAATTACACAGGTTCTGTGGCTGGCTTTCACCTGGTTTTAAAGTGCCACAGAACCTGTGTAATTAATATGTGTCCTGGATTAAAGGGATGAGTTGGTCACCCTACGGTACCAGGAGCATGGTAGGATTTTCACACCCACATTGTTATTTCCCCCCAGAATTGCAGCAGGCCAATAGATGTGGTTAAACGTTGGATTTTCTCTCTTTCCTGACGACTGAATAAATGAGCTGTGATTTATAGAACATAAAGCGCTGGCGGATAATTAATGTAACCGTTTATATTGGATGCACATTTTTTATGACTCTGTAAATTGTTATTCTGCTGTACATGGGCCTATCATTGTTAGCTGAGAGATTAAGTACATTTTCATGGATTTATCTACCCGGCCAGTGCACATCCAGCTAAAACTCTGTTATTCTGCCTTTCCCTGTGCTTGCCATAAACCTGCTTCATTACAGCTAATTCAGCAGCAGACGCTGTGAATTTCTGGGGCTTGTGAGGCCCTGATAGAAGACACTGCTGAAACAGCATTCAGGATCCGGGTAGGGAAGGAAACTATTGATCTGTTTGGAGGAATGGTTTGTCCCTCTGCCCTCTGCTTGAGGTGTGTGGTGCATACCTGGATCTAGTTCTGCTGTGCTTGCGGAGTAAGTAGCCAGTTGTTTCAGATTTGTTTATTCCATTTATATTGATTTTCGCTTCCTTCCTTAAATTAACCCATGAAGAGCCCAAAGCAAAGTAACTTCCCCCTACTTAATGTACTGGGCTGTGTTCATGTCTAGCCCATGCTGATGGCTGTGAATCTATAGTACGTTTGCAGAATGTGCAAGCGTACCCATCGCCATCCCCTGCCCCGCCGCCATCTGTATGCCGGAAGGGGACGCGCGCGCACGCGTGTCCCCTTCCGACAGTGCTGCCCTCGGTCGCCCGGTGGCCACACTGGGCGACCGCACCCCCCCACAGTGGCCAGAGGTCCCCCCCAGCACTATCGAGCGGGAGGCGGACAGTATTGCGCCCGCCTCGCCTCCCGGATACTGAGACGCGCGTGCGTGGGGGACGCACGCGCGTCTCAGTCAGATAGAGGCGCCGTGTTGCTGGCGGATCGCCAGCAACACTGAGGCCAGATTCATCTGTAAAATACATCAACATGGCGTTTTTCGACATCAGCATTTAATCGGCAATGGCAAGGTCGACAGTTAAAAAAAAGTCAACATGAGTTTTTCTCAGCTTTTGTCGACATGGACACATTCAAAGCGTATTGCTGCTTCAGGCAAGGTGCCTCATTAACAATATCCTTAAAGCCTGGACAGTTGGATTGCCTTGAAGTCTGTGCTTGGGAATTACTACACCAGTGGTGTCAAACGCATACGCACGGCCCTCCAGCCGTTGTGGAACTACACGTCCCAGCATGCCCTGCCACAGATTTTATATAACTGATTGCTAAAACTGTGGCAGGGCATGCTGGGACGTGTAGTTCCACAACGGCTGGAGGGCCGTGCGTTTGACACCACTGTACTACACTAACCAATCAGCTTCTCACTCTCCTGTTACAAGCTGTGTTTGAAAAAATAACAGGAGCTGGCTGGTTGGTCCTTTTTTCTCTCCCTACTTTAACACTTGCCGAGCTTTTAACACCCCACTTAACCCTTTGAGTGCCGAGTGAATTTGTCAAAACAGGTGTGAAAACTGCCACGCAAACATCCTTATTCATCATAATGAAAAAAAACTTTTATTTGCATTTATATAACAAATGTGAGCGACGCTGGCATTATAAGAGGCTATTTTATTCACCTCTCACAGAGATGTTGGCACTCAAAGGATTAATATTAGTTCTGCCTTAACTTTTAACATAAGGAAAATCTCTTTGGATTGTAACTAATGCAAATCTATCCTATACTGGAAATGAAATATCTGCCCTTTTAAGATGCAGACTGTTGCCTCGCTTATAAAACAGGTGTGTGCAATTTGTGAAGGTCATGTTCTGTGGCTGGCTGCAATCATGCCCAGGTGAGCTGCACAGGTGAGCTGATCTATGTTAATGGGTCACTAATTATCCCACCTGCTCCCAGACAGAAATGCTCAGAACATGAACTGTTGGAAAAACTTGAGATCTGAGGTTGAGAACCGGGGATTTCTACAAAACATTTTCTATATGGACCTTATGCTGGCCACACATCACACCAACTTTCATCCAACTAGTTGACTGGAAATCCGGTATGTATGGGGGCAAATGCCAATAAGCAATTTGCTCACAACTCAGGAGAAAAGACAAAAACATTCAGTGAAATTGTTGAAATCAAATAGGTCCAACTACAGTACATTGTCTGAGTGACAGCTGTTGTCCATTTTCCGATATGGGAAACAAACGACTTAATTACAAACTACATTTGCTCCTATCCAGTACCAGGTTTTTATTCCAACCAACCAACTAGTTGGATGGTTGGAGGAAAGTTGGTCCGATGTGTGGCCATACAGCTACAGATCGATTGTCAGATTAAGCTGGTTGGAACAAAAACCTGGTAATATGGGAAACAAACGACTTAATTACAAACTACATTTGCTCCTATCCAGTACCAGGTTTTTATTCCAACCAACTAGTTGGATGGTTGGAGGAAAGTTGGTCCGATGTGTGGCCATACAGCTACAGATCGATTGTCAGATTGGGCTGGTTGGAACAAAAACCTGGTAATACCTGAATGACAGTGTTTGGCAGTTTTCCAGCATTGCAAAGCAAATGGTCAACTGTCATTTGCTCTCATCCATTACCAGGATTTTGTTCCAACCAGCCCAATCTGACAATCAATCTGTAGATGTATAGACAGCTTTAGGGCCACATTTATCAAGTGGATATTGACCAAAAAAATGCGAAAAACGGATATTAACGTTAAATTTCAGTATCCCACAAATGTATAAAATAGCTATCACAATTATTACCGCAAAAAGCAGGGCACAGATATCGCATCTGTGCTGTTTCCGCAGTTCCTATGTTTATAATGGGAACTGCAGTCTTTTGAAATGTATCAAGTTCTGAAAGCATTTCTCTTTCGGAACTTGATCGCAGATCAACTCGCATTGTGAAAGTGGCGTTAGAACCCTCCCGAGTGTCCCCTCCTTCCTTACCGGTCCCTGTGCTGACCTGCCGCTCAGCATTACTGACAACTTTACCCACGGAGCGGGGTCCCGGCAGGAGGCATCTTGTGTCCCCAGTACCCAGCGCTGGTCCTCCAGTACAGCAGCGCTGACCTGAGGACCATCTACCCTGCAGGAGCCCCCACTAGAGCCGTGTCCCGCATCAAGCTCAGCCGCAAAAGTCAGCGACCGCACACCACATAAGTGACCGTGTGCAGGGGGGAACGGCCAATCAACGGCCGCTGGTTAATGTGTTTTATATAGCGCAAAAATAGTGCAGCTCAGTCCCCAGTCAATCCTCCCAGCACCCCGGACTGTACAGTGACCAGGTGCAGGGGGGGAATGGTCAATCAATGGCCGCTCATAGAAAATTATGCTGCTCAGTCCCCAGTCTGCCCCCACCCCCTCACATGCCGCCTACAAAGGCCTTGATTGGCCAAGTGAAAAGGGGGAGTGTCCAGGGGAGTGAGAAACACTTTTCCTCTGCATCGCTGCTGATTGCCAGAATATACTTTTTACGCACCCGCTCTCCCTGCCACTGCTCTTCATACATTCAGGTGATGTAGCTGAACATCGCAATGCGATGTTATCGGGATGACATCGCAGTTTATTGATAAATGCAGCCATTAGTCTTGACCTCAACACCATCACAAACTGACAAACAGTTCTCTTCTCCACAGAGCCTCTATAAATATCTCACTGTGTCAATCACAGGTGTTCATTATCAAGTAATCAGGCACAAACAGGTTCAATTAAGGTGGGTTCACACACTGGCCGATATATTGATGCGCCATCGGCCAGTATGTATAAGCGATATATCAGTTAACGACGTTGTTCACAGATATATTGTGTCGTCTGTGCAACACAGCCGATGCCCAACGTGTCTAAAGATATATCGGCACATCGTGCTGTCTCTATGGGCGATCCGCCAACCGTCTGTACAACTGTGATTGACAGCTCAGTTGACATTTGCATGCACCCGCCCATTTGTGATATCAGTCCCGACGGATCGGGCAGTGTGTATGGAGAACACGCTGCCCGATCTCCCTGTCGATATATCTATTAGTGTGTATCCAGCTTTAGTAATAGACTGTTCATAGTAATTGGTGTGCCCGGCCATCATTAACAACAGTATTTCCAGTCTGCGTTCCATCGCGACCAGAAACCCTGCCGTCCCATACTAGTCCTTCTGCCCCCAATCTGACAACAACGTGCAGCAAAGAAGAGTAAGTCCTGGGCCACCATCGAATGACAGAGGAAAAGTTATTTGATGGTGTGCAACCATCAAATGATATTTCCTTTTTCCAGGGTTTGGAAGCGAATGTGTAAGCGTACAGATCCGCTGGCAGTGTAGCGAGAGGATCCGGCCAGCAGGGGGTGTGCATTCAGCGGGGCAACATTAACCGGAAGTCGCGCATTCCATCGATCGGTCATCCTTTATAAACCAATTTAAAAGGTTCATATTTTTAAACAACACATATTATGCATGCCAGTAAATGTAACTCCTAGATGGCGGTACATAACCAACACGGTGTGACACATTAGGAGATACGAACAGACCCGGCGGGGTAACCACTATATAATAAAAAAACACATATAGATGAAGCAGCTCATTAGAGCTGCTCCTGGCGATAGACTCTGCAATTGCCGCTGTGCGCCATCTGCCAGAAGGGAGCGCCGCTGTGCTGCTCCCCCGTAGCGCCCCCCCCCCCGGCCCCCACTCGCCCTGCCCATCTCCCTGAAGCATAGGGAATCTGCTCCACGCCGCTGTGCTGATGGGACACGCAAGCGTGTTGGACGATTGCACGTCCCCGTCAGATGTAGCGCCACTGCGCCAGCTATGGGAATCTGGTGATCAGTGTAGTAATTTGTTAGGTCCACCCAAAATGCACGACTTCCGGTCTCGTTGGAATGCACGACTTCCGGTTGCGATGGAACGCAGACCTGAAGTGTGTTTGCTGGTGGACTTGTGCTGTGTCTGGACTGATACAATGGCGCGGCATATGCTGCACCTCACTGCGCTTAGATTTTTAGAGCGTTTAAATGCATACCATCAGGACCGCTAATATCTTTAGTACAGCGGTGGAACGTATAGTATGTGACTACCGGTTGCGATGGAACGCAGACCAGAAAGACTGTTGTTAATGATGGCCGTGCACACCACGTTAATGTATATACAGTCTGTTCCTAAAGCTGGAAACACACCTACAGATTTATCTGTCCAATCTGTCTGGTGGGAACAAAAATCTCATAATGTATGGGAGCAAATGACAATCAGCTATTTGCTCCCCAACAGTGGAAATTGGCCAAAAAACGATTTTTCAGCCCAAAAAAACATTGATGTTTTCCAGCAGTGTTTGGGTCATAGGGTCAATTCAATGAAGTTGGATATACTGTATATTGGGTAGACCACTGAATGTCGACAGGGCTTAGGTTGACACCTGAAATAGGTTGACATGGCTACGGTCGACAGGGTTGGAAGGTCGACACATGCATTAGGTCTACTGTGGGGAGGTCGACATAGTGACCATACTGCTTCCAGCAATTGGGAGCATACACTACCAGATTTTGTTCCCACCAGATAGATTGAACAGATAAATCTGTAGGTCTGTACTCAGCATTAGGTGTGTACCCAGCTTCAATGAACCTGTTTGTGCCTGATTACATGATAATGAACGCCTGGTAGGTATATTTGCTAATTGACTGGGGGCCAGATGCACTAACCTTCAAAAGTGATGGGAGTGTGCCCCGGCGATAAATCGCCGGGTGCGCGCTCCTGTTTTCAGCCCCGTTCTAATCGCTGGTCGCAGGAGCTTGCTCCTGCGACCAGCTGTTTACCTCTGCGGCACCGATGAAAAGGAGAAACTAAGCAATATATTGCTCAGCAATATATTGCTCAGCAATATATTTCTAGCAATATATTGCTGAGCAATATATCTCCCCCGTGTGTACGGGGCTTAAAACCCCGTACACACGAGGGGAGATATATTGCTCATTTACATGAGGTGCTATCATGCTGGAACTTGTAGTTCTGCAAAGAAAAACATGTGGTGCAGATGCACACTGCATATTATTAATCAAATCAATCAAAAATAGAGGTTCTTGGTATATTCATTGGCCAAGAAATATTTGCCCACCAACCAGCTTCACGGTGACCTCATTTCTAGTGGGTCCCTAATACTAAGTTTGAATCTGGGGCGCGAAACCCCAAAAAGGCCTGCATAAGCCAGTCACCCCAGGGTAGCACACAAGTGAAAAACTAGGCTATAAAAGTGTGTTAATAAGAAAGAAGCAGGAGCTAGAGGTTAAAAAGTGTAGTGCTAGAAAGTATAATATTAGTGAAAATAAATAGTGCTAAATAAATGTTAGGGTGTGCCACTGTTATAATTGCGTCAGTGTCCGCTGCTGCAACTGCCTTTATTTACCATGTACGTGTCTTCATTTGCATTTGTGCTGTAAATCCATTTTGGGAGGGTCAGTTTTCAGTAGCACTGCAGCTGGAGCGAGGAGGGGGATGGAGAGCCGGGACCGCACAGCCGCCACAGACAAGTAACAGTGAGTCCCGGCCACAGAAGCTGCAGTGGTGCAGGGGTAGATTTAAGGGGGGGGGGGGCGAGTGGAACCACTGCGGGGGGCGAGGGGTATACTCCTTACTGCTGCCGGCCGCATCTGCACCCGCACCTACTAAATAATGATTGTAGTGATGATGGGGAGGTGATGACGCCGCCTCTCTCACCCAGTAGCTGATATAGCTGGGCTTTCTCTCCCCATCCTGCTGTCCTATTGGCTGGTGGCCTGTAAATGAGGTGGTTTGCCACCCTGATTGTTCACAGACAGTGTTGGGTGGGCTGTGTCTGCAGCACTGCCCGGCGGGCACACGGTGGGTGTGTGGCCGGTTTCAGGATGACGGCGCCTGATGAGCAGGAGCAGCCACAGCCTGGAGCTCCCTTGTGTGTGCGCTGTCCGGCTGCTGGTGTGTCCGGCTGCACATACAGTTTGTTTGCAATGCAGATCCCCATGCAGGGTTTTTTCTTTGAAGTTTATTATTGTTTTTATTATTATTATTATTATTATTTGGGGGGGGACAGTCTTACAATGGGAGTCAGGAGTGGGAAGGGGAGGAGTAAGGACTGGAGGGGGAGGGTCAAGTTTAAACAGTACCCCCCCCCCCCCCCCCCCCCCCTCCCTAGAAGAGAAGTCTAGATCCGCCACTGCAGTGGTGTAACCATAGGCCCGCAGACCCCCGGTGCCCACACCCGGGGCTATTGTTACACCACTGATTGGGATGAGAGCGTCCCCTTGTTTGTCCTTGCTGCTCCTCTTTCCCTGTCTGCTCGCTGCAATCTCTACATGTGACTCCGAATAACCCCCGTGCCGCCTGCTGAACCACTTAATTCAATTACAGCTTAAGGTCTAATCTCCTGTGAATTTACTGCAAACAAACATTTGCTGATATCCATTGTTGGTGGCGTTTTCTAATTCTTCTAATGGATCCTGTTGCTGGCTTAGGCACGTATAATATGTGTTGGCAACGTGCTGGCTGGCGTGCAGGATGTGTTAGCAGCCTGTGACTGCAGCTTCCATGGGACAGGACGCTGAGCGCAAGTGGGATTTTATTAAGATGTTCCAATAATCCGACACCAGAAAGAGTTAATAGCATTAAACTCTGTATTCCCTGCCCACATGCTGCGTCGTGCCAGGGCGTGCCAGGGTTATATGCCGGCAGACACCAGCTGGGTTACGCTATAATATGTCGGTTAGGCGCAATTTCGGAAAAGTTCTTCATTCTGAAGCTGAAAGGATCACTAAGCACATTTCAAGCCCCGTAGCCCTGTTCACAGGCCCCCAAAAATTCCTCAACCACTTAAAGGGTTAACTCGCTCCATGGAAGAAGTATGCAATGTTAGTGTCCAATGCACTGCTTCACCTGGGACACTGCAGTCGGCAGACATTAGCCAGGATTGAGGAGGATGGTGACAGACGCAGCAACTCGTGCACTTTCATAGAAGTAGATGGCCTTGGAGAGTGATAAAGTGGAGAGAGCTAAACTGATCACTAGATCCAACCTATTTAGGTTGACATGCATTGGGTTGACCACTGAAGGTCGATACCTGAAATAGGTCAACGATTCGAAGGTCAACATCAGATGTTCAAGTTTTTTTTGAGCCGACGTGCTGACAGGCATGACCTACCATCCACTACGGCATGTGGGAGAGTAATGGCGAGCTCAGCGGCACACAGACTGTGTCCATGTCAACATTCAGGACAAAAAACATGAAAAACTCAGGTCAACCTTGCCTTGTCGACCTAATGATGGTGTTTACCTTCGGACCTTATCCTTGTCACCCGATTTTTATGTGTGGACCTATGGCCTGTGTGGCTGACCTTGTGACTGTCATATTAGCATACCTCCCAACTTCTTGGCTGCTTGAAGCTGGACCCTCGGTGTGGCGAAAAGGGGGAGTGACTTATGAAAATGAAGGCATGCCATATGCAAATTATACCACCGCCGGGCCACGCCCCCTTTTCACCCTCTGCGTTGCTGAATAGACGCATAGCGTCTATTCCTTCATGCTGGGGGGACGCCCGACTGCCCCCCCCCACACACACACACACACACACAGACTGCTGGCCCCGGGCGGTCCCACGAAAAATGGGACTGTTGGGAGGTATGTATTAGGGTACCCATAACACTAATTGGGGGTCCGTGTCGACAAAAAAAAGAGAAAAACTCATATTGGATTTTTCATGTATCATAAGTTTGACCATGTTGACCTTTTGGTGTCGACCTATTGACTGTTTTATTTAGACATTGTCTATTTAAAAATACACATCTGATAACGTTTCAAACATAGGACGAGCAGTGGGCCTGAAGTTCTTCTATTCCAACGGTCCGTCTGTTACACCCTTATATATTGGCTTTTGGGGGGTTTAATACTAAGCTAAAAATGCGGTAAAAACCCCGTTATCTGGGGTTTTTCCGCATTTTAGGATGCTGTAAGCCTCCCCCGCCGGGTTTCAGCGGCAGGGGGCATCGCCAGAATACACAATAGAAGCCTATGGGCTTCTACCGCAACCCTCCGCCACCCCGCACCGACCCACCACCGCCCCGCACAGACCCCCGCCGCATCGCCCACCCCCCCTCTCACCTGTGTCCGGGCAGCACAGAGCTGTGCTGCCCGGACCTGTGACCACCTCCTCCCTGCACTGATCCTCTTCCGGGTGCAGGGAGGAGGAGAGCCCGGCACAGCGGGTAAGGGAGGGAGGGGGGAGCCGCCGTGTCCCCATGGGACCCACTGACTCTATCGCAAAAGACAGCTCTTAACGCAAGAGTTGTCCTTTGCCATAATTATCGCATATGTTAGTGCATATGCGATAATTATGAATGCGAAGTGCGGCGATAGGGGGCGGAGCTGGGGTGCGGATGTTAGAGCATCCCCCGTGTATCCTGTTGGAATCATCTGAATGTACTTGCTTAGAATTAGAGTAACTTCTCCCACTGTCTACACTTAGGTCCGTTGTTCTGATTGTTGGTTTATTAAACAGAACAGCTACACAACTGATTTAGCAATATTATTTTGCTTAAAATAAATCTATCTGGCATTGTTTCTCCACACTGCACAGAATTGGAGAGCTATAGGGGTCCAGTTGCTACATGGGTGGCGTTCTTAATTCTGCACATCAAAATTATACTCAATGCAGTTTTCTGGCACAGCAGCCGGGGAGGAATTAAGGCAACATATGCATTTGCAGCCAGACACTTTCCCTGGGAAATCCTAACATATAAGCAACTGGGAAGCAGCGAATGGCTGTCAGCATGCTGACTAATAAATGGCTTTTGGTGAGTAGGGGGCTCAGTTTTGGAATTGGTGAGTAGGCTCAGTTTATTGCTTGCACAGGATCTACAATGCTGTAAAGAGGTTACTTCATTTCTTGTCTCTTGTTCTCTATATGAGGGCTGCCTATCACAGGATACGGTCATCAGGTCGGCCACTGAAGGTTGACACCTGAAATAGGTCGACGCGGCTAAGACCGACTGAGTTGGAAGGTCAACACAAGCATTAGGTTGACAATGTAAAAGTCAACCGTTAAAAGGTCAACATGAGTTTTTCATGTTTTCTAGCCGACATATGCCGACAGGCGGTATTTCATGCCCTAACAACCACTACGGCATGGTGGGAGAATAAAACAAGTGCAGCGAAGCATGGCGAGTGCAGAGGTTCACTGAAACGGTGTCCATGTAGACTGTCAGAGCCGGCCCTAGCCTAAATAACGCCCTAGGCAAGATTTCCCAGTACCATTAACCCTCATCATAGCAGTCATCATTTTGGTGCTCCTACCTGTAATATTTTAAATAGAAACAGTGCACACATTCAGTGCGCAGCCCAATCAGGGGTGTGTTCTTGCTGGGAAGGGGCATGGCCACACAATAGTACCCCCAATTCAAATTATGCCACACAGTAGTGCAACTTTATTCACATTATATCATGCGATGGTGTCCCTTATTCACGTTACATTACACAGTAGTACCACTTTACCTTATATACACATTACTCCTCACATTATTCACATTATACCCTTCCTGAGAAAATATTGTATTTTAAGCACCTTCATTGCCACACTGCAACCCAGCACAAAGCAGTGTGTGTGGGGGCAGAGGAGAAGAGCTTCAGCTGTTACTGTCACTGAAGGGGAGGGGGCCCGGGGCCCCCACTGGGCCCTCCCATCAGACTTTGGCCTGGGTAATTTGTACCCTCTACCCCTTTCTATCGGCACCCCTGATAATACCACACCGTAATGCCCCTTACACATGACACACATTATTAATGTCCTTATAAACATAATGCCCCTTACACATTATGCTAACCTTTATTTATGCCCTTCATACACATAATGACACACATAATGCCCCTTATACATATGTTGCACATTATTAATACCCTTATACACATGACACACATAATGCCCCTTACACATATGTTGCACATTATTAATGCCCTTATACACATGACACACATAATGCTATTACACGTATGTTGAACATTATTAATGCTCTTATACACATGACACACATAATGCCTGTTACACACATGTCGCACATTATTAATGCATTTATACATGACACACATAGTGCCCCTTACACATTATGCTAACCTTTATTAATGCCCTTCATACACATAATGACACACATAATGCCCCTTATACATATGTTGCACATTATTAATACCCTTATACACATGACACACATAATGCCCCTTACACATATGTTGCACATTATTAATGCCCTTATACACATGACACACATAATGCTATTACACGTATGTTGCACATTATTAATGCTCTTATACACATGACACACATAATGCCTGTTACACATATGTCGCACATTATTAATGCATTTATACATGACACACATAATGCCCCTTACACATATGTTGAACACTATTGCACAACCAACCCACCCACAGACAGCACTCGCACAGCTCCTGGCCAGTTTGGCTAACGTTGGGTGCCTTTTTTTGCTGAAAAATCCTCTTTTTTGCATTGTTATGTGACCAGGACACACAAGGAGCTTCCAATTATTAAAATGATATGCAGCATGCCTATATTCTGTGTGCGACTGTGGCTGTACCTGCATACGGAATGCTATGTTACAGTGATTTCCATGAATACACTAATTCAGTGTTTTTCAACCACTGTGCCGTGGCACACTAGTGTGCCTTGAGCTGTTCTCAAGTGTGCCCCCAGATCTAGAGATGCCCAAACCAGTTTACAGTCCCCACCAGGTCAACTGTTATTTACTGGTCTCTTCAAGTAAAGGGACAATGTATTTTATTTGTGTTACCTGTGGGGACCAGTGTGATTGTTTTTTAATATGGGGGCCAATAGGGTTGGGTTTTTTCCTGTGGGGGCTAATGTGTTTTGCCCTGTGGCGATCTCATGGTGTGCCTTGGCAATTTTAAAATCTTACTTAGTGTGCCGCCAGGTAAAAAGGTTGAAAATCACTGCACTAATTCATATGCAGATACAGCCTCACTCACACACAGAATATAGGCATGCTGCATATCATTTTAATCAGCAGAGGCTGTTGGTGCCCCTAGGCATTCCAGATTTGTCCAGTTTGCCTATGCCTAGGGCCAGCTCTGTCGACTGTGTTAACATTTGGGATAAAAATGTGAAAAACTCACGTCGACCTTTTGACTGTCTAGCTTCCCATTGTCAACCTAATGCTTGTGTCGATCTTCTGACCCTGACAACCTTAGCCAAGTCAACCTAAGGCCTGTCGACCATCAGTGGTCAACCCAATGCAGGGCCCCAAAAAAAGGGATGCGCTCTCATTCAAAGGAGGCGTGGCCCCTCTGGCTTGTGGGAATAGACGCTGTGCGCATGCACACAGTGTCTATTTTCCGCTGGCCAGCAACTGACAGGGGGGACTCCCAACTGCGCCCCCCCACTCTATTCTTCCAGTGTAGGCTGCTGGTTCCTAGAACTTGCTGGAGAGATGTCCCTCTACATCACAATAATGCATTTGCCTGCAAGTCCAGGGTAGTGGTGGATGTTCTGTTTGATAATTACATCCAGGAGCAGGTCATCTGCCTTACAGTCCATGCCTGGCCTCCATGCTCCTCCCACAAATCTAGCACAAGAGGAGTGGGAAGCTGCAGGTGACCATGTAGAAGACCTATCTGCTGTGGGCTGCTCCAGCCGCTGCACCAAGTGGTTTGGGCTTCTCTGGTGAATACTGTGTAAAAAAGTAAAGCCCACTTTGTTTGTAAATAATAAATATGGTACTTCTCATACATCCGGAAACTTACTGCTCGCCCCTCGTATAGTTACATTATAATTTATTTTACATCCAACTTTCGGCTTTTCCTAATAGAACACCTCTTAGGGATAAATTTACTGAAACTTCTTTAAAAAAAAAGTGATGTTTCCCATAGCAACCAATCAGATTCTGTCTATCATTTCTCTATCGCTGCCTAGCAAATGGTAGACAATGTGGTTGCCATAGGCAACATCACCTCTTTTCCATTTTTAGAAGCTTCAGTAAAATGACCCCTTAATGAATAAGTTCTAATGAGAATTCCGGATATTTTTGTTTTCATTAAACCACAAAGTATTCTGCACATTGGGGAACACAGGGGGTGGGGGGTGTAACAAGGATACAGAAAGGCCAGTCTGATATTCTGATTGGATTTGCTGTCCTCAGGTGATTGTGTCCAGATGTGCCGTTCTCTCCATCTAGAAACTTTGAAACCGAGCGAGCCCTATCTAGGTCATGGGGGAATTAACCTAGTACTGGAGATTAGTTGATGTGTAGCTGGTAACTGACTCAACACACACACACAGCAAAAACACTGTGAAATAGGCTTCTCCTAACTCTTTCACTACCATTGGGCACATAATGATGTAAGCGGATACAGGCAATGATTCATCTAAGTAAAAGCCTTTAAAGCGAAACAGGTCAGATGGGGAAATATAATGGTTGTGAGGAAACAAAATTGGGAAACTAGGCTTCAGATACACAACAGCCCAGTACAGGACACAGACAACTGTTACTGGACCAGATAAGGACGGGGAACACTAAACAAAGCCGACAGCCACCTATTCATCAATGGAATTACGGTTTTCAATTTACTGTTTCATTAACCTGTGTTTGCATAGGAAATAATGTTAAACCATAATGATCATGAGTGATGTACAGTAATGAAGTGGTTGGCTAATTACTGCAACCTCCCCTGCTATATCTACTACCGTCCTGCCAACATGTACAGAGGCTGTTGTACAGATTTACTCTAAAGGGGCGCTGTTTGTTTAGGCCAGTCGATCCCGACCCTGGTCCTCAAGTTCCCCCAACAATTCATGTTTTGCAGGTCTCCTCACAGAATCACAAGTGAAATAATTGGTTCCACCTCTGGATCTTTTAAAATGTATCTTGTAGAGACTTCTGTACCTGTGTAACGTGCTTACATCTCCAGTTCAGCTTATTAACATTGGGTTGTACTTTGACCACACTCATGGCCGCCGAGTAGGGCACTAATTATCCTGGGACTGATAGGGGTGGGGGGGCCTGATCTGCCGCACCCGAGGACACATTGCCCCTTTCTCCTCCATGCTGGTCCACACGTGGGGGCGCTCTTCTTCCAAACAATGTGGCGCTCAGAAGTTATCATGTGGAAACTCTAGCAAAGGTAAGATAAAATTGGGTGCTGATATGGGGGCTTCTTATCTAAAGAGCAGCTGCTTGGGTAGTAGTGTAGTCAACCCCTACAGATATTACAAACAAACGTACAAGAACTAAAGCAGCGCTAAATCCAATAAATAAATCAAGTCAACACAAGCATTAGGTCAGCAATGGCTTTTGTCTCGACTGTCCACAGTCAACATGGACACCATCAAGGTGCACCATTACCCAAAGCATGTCCATTTAATGGCCGTGTCACAACTGAAGGGCTGGATGAAGTCGTGTGGTGTGTAGCAACTGGAGACGGACCAGAGGATGAAGGACTAAATCGTGCAGGTTTAATAATAGAATTCATAAATGGGAACAATACACACTTGAATACTTTCTTAAAGTGGCAGTTAGTGATAAACAATACTTGAGCCAGCAAGGCACTTTAGAAGAAGAAAGTTCATTTGAATAATGACAGTTCAAATAGCATAGGACGGCAGGCTGGGGTCTTGAAGAATAAGAGGATCCGGAAAGAGAATGTACTTGATGGTAAATGAAGGATCCTTGAAGACTTGAAGAAGATGAATGATGAATGAAGATTGAAGAATTGCTTGGAAGCAGGAGACTTGAAGGGCTAGGCCAGGAAGCTCAGGGATACAGGCAGAGACCAGACTGTGGAGAGAACTGGCAGCGATGGGGTTAAGCAGTAACCTAGACCAACACAGAGCACGAGCAAGGCACCAAGGTCAGGAGAGGTGAGTCAGAGAGCCGGAGTCAGCTGGGAGCTGTGAATGCCTCTGGAGACTCTTTGCACTGACGCTGAACAGCCCTAGGCAGATCCCCTATATCCCAAGAGGGCGGCTGCCATTGGCTGTCAGGTCAGTATGGGAGGAAACCTCAGACCTGGCCAATCTGCTATTTTGCCCTTAACCAAGATGGCGGCACCGGCCTCCCGGCACCATTACAGCACACACTGCTACACCTGTCTGCGTCCCACGCTGCCTGCTGCCCACTAGACTGTCGCTGCCCGTTGCCGCTGACCCGGAGACCACTACACGCTAGCCGACGGCGGGCGCGGACGGGTGAGTAATATGCCCGCCGCGCACCACCGCGGCTGAGTGTGACAGTACCCCCCCTTTTCTGGGTGACCCCAGGACACCTACGCACCTTATGTGGGTTCCTTTGAAAGAATTGCCTCACCAGACGGGGAGCATGGAGATCTGCCGCATCAACCCAGGAGTTCTCCTCAGGACCGAATCCAAGCCACTCCACCAGATACTGCAGATGGGCATTGCGACAACGTGAGTCGATGATGCGTCTCACTTCGAACTCAGTCTCTCTTTCAGAACCAATCTTGGGCGGTTTGGGCACCTTCTTTTGATATAAGTTCAATCTCAAGGGCTTTAGAAGAGACACATGAAAAGAATTTGAGATCTTCAGGGAAGAAGGAAGCTGTAGTCTGTATGCAACAGGATTAATAACTTGCGTGATTGGGAACGGTCCGATGAATCGGGGAGCCAGCTTCATGGATGGTAACCGAAGGCGTATGTGGCGGGTAGACAGCCACACTCGATCTCCAACCTTCAATTTGGGAGCCGCTCTTCTTTTCCTGTCCGCCATCCTTTTGTATCGAGCGGATGCTTTGAGGAGAGCGGTATGAACATCTGACCAGATTTTCGCAAACCGTTGTAAAGAAGCAGCAGCTGCAGGAACATCGGATGAAGATAAGTCTGAGAAATCTGGAGATCGGGGATGTTTGCCAAAAACAGTAAAAAAGGGAGTGGTGCCGGAGGATGAATGATAAGAATTATTGTGCGCATATTCCGCCCAAGGCAGAAGATCCACCCAGTCGTCTTGAGAAGAAGAGATGAATAAACGAATGAAGGCTTCCAAGTCTTGGTTGACCCGTTCCGTCTGCCCGTTGGTTTGTGGGTGGAATGCAGTGGAGAACTTGAGTTTGACTTGTACAGCGGAACAGAGAGCCCTCCAAAACTTCGCAACGAATTGCACTCCACGGTCAGATATAATCTCTTTGGGCAACCCATGAAGTTTGAAGATTGTGGAGATGAAGAGCTGAGCCAGAACTGGAGCGGATGGAAGACCTTTCAATGGGAAGAAGTGCGCCATTTTTGAGAACCGGTCAACCACCACCCAGATTACCGTATGCCCTTTGGAGGGAGGAAGTTCACAGATAAAGTCCATAGACAAGTGGGACCATGGTTCTGTAGGAATGGCTAGAGGTAGAAGAGGACCGGCAGGAGATGTTCTGGAGGACTTATGCTGGGCGCACTTTACACAGGAAGCGACGAAGCTGGTTACATCTTGACGAATGGTGGGCCACCAATATGAACGTAACAGGAACATTAGGGTCTTCTGTGCACCAGTATGTCCTGCAAAACGGGAAGCGTGTGCCCAGGACAGCACTCTTTTGCGAAGATTGAGGGGAACAAAGGTTTTGCCCGGAGGAGGTGAAGGTTGGACCGTAACTTGAGCAAACACCAGAGGGTCGAGGATTGGTCGAGGAGGAGTCTCTAGGTCGGCCGGAGTCTCGAAGGAGCGTGAAAGGGCATCGGCCTTGGCATTCATCGACCCGGGTCTGAATCTGATCTGGAAATCGAATCGTTCGAAGAACATGGCCCAGCGGGCTTGACGAGCAGTAAGACATTGGGCATGCTTGAGAAATGAGAGATTCTTATGGTCAGAGTATACCGTGATCTTATGTCGTGCCCCCTCCAGGAGGTACCGCCACTCCTCCAACGCTAACTTGACAGCTAGTAACTCTTGCTCCCCAATGGGGTAATTTTTCTCCGCTGGAAGAAACTTCTTAGAGTAGAAAGCACAGGGGTGAAGTTCCTGGTCCTCCCCTTTCTGTGACAAGATTGCCCCGACTCCCTCTGAGGATGCGTCCACCTCGATAATGAAGGGTTTGTCGAGGTTCGGCTGAAGAAGAATTGGAGCAGAGACGAATGCATTCTTTAGTTGTTGGAAAGCTAACGAGGCTTCGGGTGGCCACTGACTTGGATCTACTCCCTTGCGTGTTAGAGCTGTAAGGGGTGCAGCAAGGGTGGAGAAGTCCCGGATGAAGCGACGATAATAATTTGAGAAACCCAGGAACCTCTGGATACCTTTGAGCGTGGTAGGCGCTGTCCAGTCTTGGATGGCTCTTACTTTCTCTGGGTCCATCTCTATCCCAGTGCTGGTGAGGATGTGGCCAAGAAATGGAATGGAAGTGACCTCGAAGACGCATTTGTCTAGCTTGCAGAACAATTGATTTTGGCGTAGACGGCGCAGGACTTCAGATACAGTTTGACGATGGAGATGAAGGTTAGGAGAGAATATGAGGATATCATCGAGATACACCACGACGGAATGATACAGTAAGTCCCGAAATATGTCGTTTACAAACTGTTGGAAGACGGCCGGGGCATTGCAAAGGCCAAATGGCATCACCAGGTATTCGTAGTGGCCATCCCGGGTGTTGAAAGCCGTCTTCCACTCGTCACCGGAACGGATTCGGATCAAGTTGTACGCCCCTCTCAGATCCAGTTTGGTAAAAATAGACGCCCCTCTGATCTTATCGAAGAGTTCGGTGATGAGGGGTAATGGGTAGCGGTTCTTGATTGTGATATCGTTGAGACCCCTATAGTCGATACATGGCCGGAGAGTCCCATCTTTTTTTTTAACGAAGAAAAACCCCGCTCCGGCTGGCGAGGTGGATGGACGAATGAAGCCTTTATTCAAGTTTTCACGAATGTAGTCAGACATAGCCTTGGTCTCGGGTAGAGATAAGGGGTAGATACGACCCCGTGGTGGAAATTTCCCGGGTACCAACTCTATCGGACAGTCCCAAGGACGATGAGGGGGCAGAGAATCGGCACCTCCCTTGCTGAAGACATCAGAAAAAGAATGGTATGGTGGGGGTATAGACAAGGGTGACGCTGGTGAAGACGGAAGACTGGAACCTCCCTCTTCTTGAGGATTCATTTGATTGAGTGGAATGATACGAGTCATGCAAGTGGTTAAACAGTTCGTACCCCAGGCCTTGATCTCCATGCTGGTCCAATCAATATGAGGATTGTGTTTAGCGAGCCATGGTAGACCCAGGACCACCTGGTGTGATGACTGAGGAAGAACTAAGAACTCTAGAGTCTCTTGATGTAGAGCACCCACTAGCACTGTCACTGGATTGGTTTGAAGGGTGATTTGCCCACTACAGATACGACTCCCATCCACTGCAGTGAGAACCAGGGGATGGGTCAAGGGTTGTACTGCCAGGGAGTGTTGAAAGACGAAAGATGAAGAAAGAAAGTTTCCTGCCGCTCCGGAATCCAATAGGGCCTGGACTTTATTTTCCCCTTGAGGGCACACAATGGTAATTGGAATGGTGGAAACAGTTGAGGAGGGAGATGAAAGCAAAACTCCTAACCGGGCCTCCCTCGGGGAGGTTAGGAGCGGCCGTTTCCCGGACGCAATGGACAGGAGGACAGCAAATGGGCAGAAGACCCGCAGTACATGCAGAGATTCTCCCGTCGTCTACGGGACTTTTCTTCCAGTGAGAGCCGAGAACGATTGATCTGCATAGGTTCATCAGGTGGTGTAGTTGTGGAAGGACTTGGTCTAGGAACGGGAACAGCATTTGGAGTGAAGCGAGGGCGAAGGCGATCAGAGCGATTTCTCTCTAGTTGGCGTTCCTGCATCCGTAGATCTACTTTGTTGCACAGAGAGATGAGCTCGACCAAGGTAGCCGGGAAGTCACGAGTAGCTAATTCATCCTTGATACGACCTGCCAGCCCATTCCAGAAGGCGGAGAGGAGAGCCTCTTCGTTCCATTTTAATTCTGAGGCCAGGGTCTGGAACTGCACAACATACTGTCCCACCGATCGGCTACCCTGGCGAATCCTCAGGATTTCAGTAGCGGCAGAGGACACTCTGCCAGGGTCATCGAAGATGCGACGAAAAGAGGTAATAAAAGCTTCATAGTCATTGAGCAGGGGGTCAGAGCGTTCCCAGAGAGGGGACACCCAGTCCAGAGCTGACCCTGCCAGGAGAGACACAATATAGGCCACCTTTGCCTTGGAGGTTGGGAAGTGAGATGACTGCAAGGTGAAGTGGACATCACATTGGTTCAGGAACCCACGGCATGCCTTTGGCGAACCATCATACTTGCTGGGAGTAGGGAGTTGCATGTGATGAGGAACTACGGATCCTGGTGTGGAAACAGGAACTGGAATCTCTGGTGCTGGAGCCACCGACACTGAGGGAGCCGCCTGGGGCGGGGACAAGGCCTGAAGAAATTGAGCCACTTGGCGTTGGGTAGTTTCCACTTGTTCAAGACGAGCCACGATACCTTGAAAGACGTCCGTCATGGAAGCCTGTACTTCACCCGACTCCATCTGGTCAGTGCAAACTGTCACAACTGAAGGGCTGGATGAAGTCGTGTGGTGTGTAGCAACTGGAGACGGACCAGAGGATGAAGGACTAAATCGTGCAGGTTTAATAATAGAATTCATAAATGGGAACAATACACACTTGAATACTTTCTTAAAGTGGCAGTTAGTGATAAACAATACTTGAGCCAGCAAGGCACTTTAGAAGAAGAAAGTTCATTTGAATAATGACAGTTCAAATAGCATAGGACGGCAGGCTGGGGTCTTGAAGAATAAGAGGATCCGGAAAGAGAATGTACTTGATGGTAAATGAAGGATCCTTGAAGACTGGAAGAAGATGAATGATGAATGAAGATTGAAGAATTGCTTGGAAGCAGGAGACTTGAAGGGCTAGGCCAGGAAGCTCAGGGATACAGGCAGAGACCAGACTGTGGAGAGAACTGGCAGCGATGGGGTTAAGCAGTAACCTAGACCAACACAGAGCACGAGCAAGGCACCAAGGTCAGGAGAGGTGAGTCAGAGAGCCGGAGTCAGCTGGGAGCTGTGAACGCCTCTGGAGACTCTTTGCACTGACGCTGAACAGCCCTAGGCAGATCCCCTATATCCCAAGAGGGCGGCTGCCATTGGCTGTCAGGTCAGTATGGGAGGAAACCTCAGACCTGGCCAATCTGCTATTTTGCCCTTAACCAAGATGGCGGCACCGGCCTCCCGGCACCATTACAGCACACACTGCTACACCTGTCGGCGTCCCACGCTGCCTGCTGCCCACTAGACTGTCGCTGCCCGTTGCCGCTGACCCGGAGACCACTACACGCTAGCCGACGGCGGGCGCGGACGGGTGAGTAATATGCCCGCCGCGCACCACCGCGGCTGAGTGTGACAGGCCGTAGACCTTTGCAACTCCCATAGACAGTGCATCGCTACTGTATGTGTATAAGCCGCCTCTCCTACTGAAATACCGCTAAGCATGGCCACTGCGGCTGCAGATCTGCATTTGGGAACGCCGGCGGGTTTCGTATATCTGCTGTATACAGGTTTTTCAACTAGAAGACACAAATATTTGCTGAAACATATCTATAGTATCTCATGGTCCGGTCATAGGTTTTACATGCGACAAAAAAATCTCTTTAAACCTTTCTTTGCCTGACTTTAGTTCCTCTTTTCTAGATAATTCTGTACATGTGATATTCATATTTCCCTTGTCTCTATTTATGAAACTGGAGCAGCAATATGTACATGTGATTTATTAGTAAATATATACCATTAACCCTTTCAGGTCCAACGTCTAGTAGGCTCAACAGCCCTAGCGCTAGTGGCAGATCCACCGGTGAGACACTTTTATATAAGGACATTTACATTGTTCAACATTCAGTGTACAGATGAAGCGGGTGTGGTATGGGACTCCGACTGTCGGGATCCCAACAGTCATTATCCCGATGTCGGGATACGCGAGCCACCTATTCTATTCTCCCTCTATGGGGGTCGTGGACCCCCACGAGGGAAAATAGCGGGTGGCCGTCGGGCACCCGGCTGTCGGCGTTTTGACAGTCGGGATCCCGACGTCGGGTAAATGACTGTCGGGATCCTGACTGTCGGGAACCCGTCCGGCACCCGATGAAACAGCTCTCAATGGATAGAATCCACAATCGCCGCTGCGCTCCATCCGACAGAAGGCGGCGCATGAGACGCCTGTGCGCCCGGTTCTGTCGCCACCCTCCGCTGGCTCCCCGCTGCTCCCCCCCGTAGCCCCCGCAGCACCCACTCGCCCTGCCTGTCTCCCTGAAGCGGAGGGAATCCGCTCCGTGCTGACTGCTCCTGTCTGCCAGCCTGTGCCAGCTCAGGAGATCTGGCGATTCTTCAGGCTGGCTGACAGGTGCTCCATCTATAGACCATATTTGAATATAAAAAAGAACTACAATTAATTTACAAACATTTAAACCAGACTGTTTGAATTGCAAAAAAAAAAAAATTGGACTGCAAAAGGTTAAAATGTATCATTGCATACTGTGCTATAGAATATTGTTACTTTCAAAGTTCTAAGAGTTGTATCACAATTATGCAAAGGTTTGTAACCAAAGAAAAAGGTAATTACTTTGAATTTGTGATATATTTTCTAATGATAGTAGTCTAGTGTTCATTTTAGCACCCTGCATCTTCCAAAACCCATGCTAATCCCTGCCTGGGGTGTTGTTGTCTAGCACAGTGCGGTCTGTATTTCAGTACTGATATGCAGACAGCGACACCCCAGGCAGGAAAGAGGAACTGCAGGGTACTACAATGATTATGGGCCCCTAATTCGAACGATGTTTATTACATGCACCATGTTTTTAGTATTACAGGGATACTATCAATTACAGTATGCTGTTGGTATTTATCCGATTTGGGCCGATTTCTTGGCCTGATCCATGAGGATTGGGTGTAATTGGCCCAATTCAGAAAAGTATATGGGCAAATTTTTACTCTTATTTTTTTTAAATATTTTTTAAATCCTAAAAGGAGGACATAACCCATATATAGAATGTTAAAGGAGTTATTTTTCATTGTTGAATGGATCTTCTATGTGCCAAACGTACAGTTAAAACAGTGGGGGTTATTCTAGTCCATTCTTTCTGACAAAATCCTTCTTAGATGGACAAAACCATGTGCACTGCAGGTGGGGCAGATGTAACATGTGCAGAGAGAATTAGATTTGGGTGGGGTTTTTCTTCAAAGTGAGATCTATATTGAAGTGTAAAATCATGCAGTCAGTATTTTCCCTGCACAGAAACAAAATAACTCACCCAAATCTAATTCTCTCTGCACATTTTACATCTGTCCCCCTGCAGTGCACATGGTTTTGTCCATCTAAGAAGGATTTTGTCAGAAAGAGTGAACCAAAATAAGGCCCTAGGTGAGGGTTGACACTCTTGAAATGTATCAAGTTTAAGTTTCTCAAGTTCTCTAGGATGTTATTGCATATAAACAAAAAACACATAACTTTGTTTCTGCCCCCCTGCAGTGCACATGGTTTTGTCCATCTAAGAAGGATTTTGTCAGAAAGAATGAACTAGAATAAACCCCAGTGTTAGGGGTAAAGGGAGAGATGTTGCCCATAGCAACCGACCAATCAGATACTAGCTATTATCCTCGTCTAGAAGGTGCTAGATAAGTGATTGCTAGGAGCAACATTTCTCAATTATAAAAACTTCACACTTAAAAACAGTGTTATGGGTAAATGTATTAAAGTGTGAGGTTTGTAGAAGTGAGCTGTTGCTGCTAGCAACCAATCAGATGTTACTTATTTATTTAGCACCTTTTACAGGATAATAGCTACTGTAGAATCTGATTGGTTGCTGTGGGCAAGATCTTACTAAATTTACCCGAGTTAGAAGTTTTGTTATCAGAGTTTTTAGTTTTTTACTTTTGGTGGTTTCCTGACCTCAGAGAGCCAACCACGGTTTGTTTAATTGTGTTGTCTTGGTTGCAATGTGTTGTGGTTTCTGCGCCTTCCTGTGCACCCAAAATCATATTGTAATACTGTACTGATATATTCCCGACACTGTTTTTTTTTTTTTTTTACTCATTTAGATTATTGTAATCATGATTAAACAATGGGAAGCTGTGAGTTTGTGGCAGTTGTGCGCGTGTATTGCCTGTAGATTGTTTCATGATGTCGGGTGTGTGACTTGTGGCACTGTTTCGGTCGTCATGGCAACATAACGCAGCCACACCACGCTGCCTACAGTAATGTTCCAGCATATTTCGAACAGGTCTCTGTAAGTCTGCACCATCACTGCCCCATGGTATCTAGAATGGCACCCAGCAGTCTGGATCTCTGTTGCAGCACCGGTCAGAGAAGCCTTTAGCAGTCCACGGGGCAGATACCGGCCAATCAGCTCCTTCCTGCCACGCTCCAGGCTGTTTTTGACAAATGAAAGACAGGAGTTTATTGGTTGGTAGTTTCTTTCTCTACTTTATTTCTCCTCCAGGCTTAGTACATCTGCCCCGTAATATCAAAATAATACATCTGGCATACCTCACAACTGTATCTGTGGGAAAAGCGGAACTGCCGCAACGGTGACGTGTAAAAGTGACGGGACCTTGGGCGAGTGGACTGGTCCTCGGGTGGATGGGTGGGGCCTCAAGCAAAGGGGTGTGTCCTAGCACCACAACCCCCATTAGTTCAGTGATCACCAGTTGCTTTGCAGAGCAACGGCAATCACTGGCTCTCCAAAAGGGGCACAGTCACTAGGTCGACCCTATAAAGGTCAACTTTCCTTTGGTCGACCACTGAAGGTCGACAACTCTTAGGTTGAAGCCTGAAATAGGACAACATGACTAAGGTCGACAATGTTTGGAAGGATGACACAAGCATTAGGTCGACATTGGGAAAGTCAACGATCAAAAGGGTGGTGGGAGAATAAAATAGTGTGCCGAGCACAGAAAGCCATGCGAGGGGATGGGGTAAACGTTGTCTGTGTGCATGTCGACGTTTGGGACAAAAAAGTAAAAAACTCATGTGACCTTTTAACCTTTCCCATTCTTGACCTTCCAAGCCTGTAGACCCTAGCCATGTGGGTCAAAGCCCTATCATTTTTCAGTGGTCAACCTTCATTGAGTCGGCCCTATGGCCCATACCCCTCCCAACTGTCTGAAATGTATCTCTATGGAGATGGGCACTGGTTCGGAGAGAACCGCCATGTGCCTGGGCTTTTCAATAGGGAAACAAGTTTGTGCTCAATGTAAGATGCTCCTGTTCTGGATGAGCTGAAAGCCAAGACTGCATTCTGTACAGTATACGTTTACTCATGTCAAACTATTGTCACTTATCCCCCCCCCCTTCCTGGGTGTAAAATCATCCTTCCCTGCAGTTGTCAGTGTGCAGCATCCACAGTGATCACTTTATCTTGCCAGTAACGGGATTACCGGGCCTACATGGGGCATGTGATCTAGTCCTCTGTCTGCCACGACAAGAGGTCACCCGGCAGATGTGAATCCGAATCCCACAAAGGACGTTCACAGAACATCATATCAAGGGTCCGATTGTAATATCCTCTTAATTCATATGCATTAGCTTAAAGTCTTAGCTGCATCGGAACAGAAGGCCGGACAGCTGTGTTGTGAAGGTTAGCGTGTGTCCTCTTGTGTGCTTCCGAGATATGTATGATGTAACTTCTAACACTGCATGCAGTAGATGCCATGTGGGCAGTACAATATCTGGGGGCACAAAATCTAGGTTGACAGAGGGTTACAAGGTCATAACGCTGTTACGTTAATTATTAATCCCTGACCCAATATCATACAGCATATTCAATATGGGGCAGTATGGATGGTGTAATGGTTAGCATTACTGCCTCACAGCACTGAGGTCATGGGTTCAATTCCCACCATGGCTCTAACTGTACAGAGCTTGTATATTCTCCCTGTGCTTGCGTGGGTTTCCTCCGGGTACTCCGGTTTCCTCCCACAATCCAATAATATACTGGTAGGCTAATTGGCTTCCAACAAATTAACTCTAGAATGTCTGTGTGTGTGTGTGTGTGTGTGTGTGTGTGTGTGTGTGTGTGTGTGTGTGTGTGTGTGTGTGTGTGTGTGTGTGTGTAAATGTGATAAGGAATATAGATTGTAAGCTCCACTGGGGCAGGGACTGATGTGAATGTTCAACTATACTCTGTAAAGCGCTGCGGAATATGTGTGCGCTATATAAGAAACTGGTAATAAATAATAAATATAGAATACTTCTACTTCACACAAGGCCACAAACCAACTAACTACACCATTATACATCTCTTATATCATACTATCTCCCAACTCATCCTCTTCATTCTTCACAAGATCTACGTCTCTCATCCACACGCATTACCTGCTCCCATTCACGAGTGCAGGACTTTCTTTGGGCTGCACCCACTCTGTGGAATGCCTTTGGGGGGCCTGGTTCACTTTAGACAGGGAGGCCCCCTCCCACTTGTCAATACTGGCCGCAAACTGACTTTACTACCTCTTTACCTTACTCTGTAGGAGACCTCACAGGCTCAGCTCTGCCTCTGATTAAAAACCCTCCCATGATGAAGCCACTGCTGCTGCTGTCCTACTTGTGTCTGAGAAGCATGTAATGAGCAACACCAATCAGAGCTCGGCACAAGCCTCTCAGTCTCTGACCTCTTGTGCAGTCTCATGGTACTAAGCCAACTCCCAGTAATGCACTGCACATTGTACAGTCAGTGTGCCTCAGCTCCCGATGCTCAGCTCCATTAATCATTGTCACATTGGCAGATAGGTGAAGCTGCAGCACTACCCCACTCCCATTCACAAAACCTTTAGCTAAAAAAAAAACACATGCCAAACACAAGGGGGGCATGTATAGACCCCCCTGAGTCCCCTTTAATCTGGCCCTGCCTCCCATGCACAATAAGACTCTCCTCCAGTCTCTAAACCTTCAAGCGTTCCCTGAAAACTCATCTCTTCAGGTAAGCTTATCAGATTCCAGAACCGCCCACATTATCTTTCACATCCAATTACTTCCTTACTTTACAGCACAAACATGCTTGCTTATCCGCTTTCTTATTTTCCTCCTGACCCCATGATTACTTTGCTGGGTCACCATATCATTCATCCCACCAAGAACCTTTGCAATCTGGTGGACCATTATGCAATACAGAATACCTATCAATGCCTTTACCCTATAGATTGCAAGCTTACAAAGCAGGGCCCTACTACCATTTAACGGTCTGTAACTACCCAGTTTGTTTTATCCCTATTTCTAATATATTGTAAAGCGTAACGGAACCTGCTGCGCTGTATAAGAAACTGTTGAAAGATGAAATAAATAGGAAGTGATAGCGGCACTTACAGGGCTTGATGAGACTTAATCTTGGCCAGGGGCGGGCTGGGCCGGGGGGCAGGGTGCCATGTGCCCCCCGGGCCGCTCAATCTATTGTGTGCGGGCCGCCTGTCTGTTTCTGAGGCTGCTGCTGCTGCAGCCACGGCTAACCAGTCTCCGACTGGTCTTCGGAAACATGGCCGCTACAGAGAGTGGCTGTGGACTCTGAGGAGCTCAGACCTCTGTGGCTGCCAGCAGCTGCTGCGCCTGTATCACACTGCATTACAGGCAGCAGCGTGGACAGCACAGAGGATCCCTCCCTGCTCCTGCTCAGCGTCCCTGTAGGGATCGAAAAAGGGGCGGGGCTAACGGCCGGAGGGGGCGGAGCTACACCACTGTGAAGGAGATGATGAGCTGCCAGCCTGAAGTGCCCTGAACCAGTTAAGTAAAATGTGAGTGTACTTTAACTGGTGTGGGCATGTGTACAAGCAGCGCTACTAGTGTTGGCAAGTGGTGTGGGCATATGTACAAGCAGCGATACTAGTGTCGGCAAATGGTGTGGGCATGTGTACAAGCAGCGCTACTAGTGTCGGCAACTGGTGTGGGCATATGTACAAGCAGCGCTACTAGTGTCGGCAACTGGTGTGGACATATGTACAGGCGCGTTACTAGTGTCGGCAACTGGTGTGAGCATATGTATAATCAGCGCTACTAGTGTCGGCAACTGGTGTGGACATATGTACAAGCAGCGCTACTAGTGTCGGCAACTGCTGTGGGCATATGTATAATCAGCGCTACTAGTGTCGGCAACTGGTGTGGGCATGTGTACAAGCAGCACTACTAGTGTTCGCAACTGCTGTGGGCATTTGTATAATCAGCGCTACTAGTGTCGGCAACTGGTGTGGGCATGTGTACAAGCAGCACTACTAGTGTCGGCAACTGGTGTGGACATATGTACAGGCAGCGTTACTAGTGTCTGCAACTGGTGTGGGCATATGTATAATCAGCGCTACTAGTGTCGGCAACTGGTGTGGTCATGTGTACAAGCAGCGCTACTAGTGTTGGGAACTCGTGTGGGCATATGTACATGCAGCGCTACTAGCGTCGGCAACTGGTGTGGCATATGTATAATCAGCGCTACTAGTGTCGGCAACTGGTGTGGGCATTTGTACAAGCAGCGCTACTAGTGTCGGCAACTGGTGTGGGCATTTGTACAAGCAGCGCTACTAGTGTCGGCAACTGGTGTGGACATATGTACAGGCAGCGTTACTAGTGTCGGCAACTGGTGTGGACATATGTACAGGCAGCGTTACTAGTGTCGGCAACTGGTGGGGGCATATGTATAGGCAGCACTATTGCTGTTGCGTCTGGTGTCGGTGTGGGTGTTACGTATAAGCAGCACTACTACTGTCAGAAACTGGTGCGGTTGTTATGTATAGGCAACGCTACTATTGTCGGCAACTGGTGTGGGTGTTACGTATAAGCAGCGCTACTACTGTCAGCAACTGGTGTGGGCAGTATGTATTAGTTGTGATACTACTACTGTCGGCAACTGATGTGGACGTTATGTAAAATATAAGTTGCGCTGCTACTGTCGGTAACTGTGTGCAATATATATATATATACAGCGCTACTACTGTCGGTAACCCTGGGCCATTATGTAGTCATATGCAGGTGTACTCGGGGCATTGCGTGGAGCATAATGTGTGTCGTAATATCATATGGGCATTATGGTGTGCAGCATATTGTGTAAGGGGCATTACGCTGTGTGGCATAATACATAATGGGCATTACTGTGTGTGGTATAATGTGTTATGGGCATTACGATGTTATTAGTACTTTTATAGGGCCACGCCTCTTCCCCATGAAGTATCGCTCCTACATTTTGCCGCGCGCCTTCGGCGCGCACTCTCCTATTTTTAGTGTAGTGGTGGGGCAAGCACCAATTTCCTTTCTGGCACAGGGTACCAAAGTGGCTAGTAATGCCACTGGTTCTGGCATAACTAGCCAGGGGGAGCATCCTGTGGGGCTCCTGATATTATACAGGGGAGCAGCCTGTGGTGTCCTATTATTGTTTTTTTTTTTATTAATACATATACGAAAAACCTCCATTTAACGATACGCTGTTACTTATGGGCCGGTGCTCTGGACTTGCCCCCCAGGCTAAAAGTTGCCAGCCAGCCCCTGATCTTGGCACACCCCTGGAGGGCCACCAGACACCAGGAAGAACGGCATCGGCTGGAGAATCCTCAGGAAGCTTCGGGGCAGCTGTACAAGCTGCGGTGCACATGTCTTGGCCACTCTAAGTGGCACTGCAGTAGCGATACTGGCTGTAGGGTCCTCCTCCTATCAGGATGCAGGGATCTAGGTGCTGCAACGTGATTGGCATAGAATGCTGCAATAGGCCCTGCCCCCTCCAGTGGACTGCAGGTTACAGTAGCTCAAAGATCTGTCCACATCAGTGGGCATAGGGATTCATGAGCGAGGGGTGCCCACTCTTCCATGCGTATAGGGGAATACCCCAAAAATGGGGTGTCCCGCTCAGTATCAGGGAGCGTAAGTGTATATAGTTGAGTATGTAATTAGTATAGATGCAGTAACTGGTATAAGGTGTCACATCGCGGAAGCAATGCTTAGTATTTCCCACCCCAAGGCCGAATCACGCTGTGCAATCTCTATAGCAAAAAATGAATATCCCACACACAGGTAAATGTAAGATGAGGATTTTTTTGAAGTTGGGATGTTGCTTATGTCAACCAATCAGATTCTCTCAATTATCTTCTGGATGTGCTAATTAAATAAGTAGAATCTTAATTTGTTGCTATGGGCAAAATCCTGTCTTCTGTCAAACTCGCATCTTAGTACATTTACCCCATAGACTGAACCCTGATCTACACTGCAGTCATTGCTGCTGGTGGTGCATTTACAGAATGCAATCATGTGCCATAAAGTTCCCTTGTAATTATTCTTAGTCTCATTTCCCGTAATACATAGGGATACAGTCGCTAGGTCAGCGTATTTAGGGCGACATGCATTGTATCGACCACTGAAGGTCGACAGGGATAGAAGGTCGACACAAGCATTAGGCCGACAATGGGAAGATCTACAATCAAAAGGTCGGCATGAGTTTCGGCCGACATGTGCCGACAGGCGGTAAAGCATGGCGAGCACCACGGTACACTTTGACGGTGTCCATGTCGACATTCGGGACAGAAAAATGTGAAAAAATCATGTCGACCTTTAGATTGTTGACCTTCCCATTGTTGACCTAATGCTTGTGTCGACCTTCGAACACTGTCGACCTATTTCATGAGTCGACCTAAGCCCTGTCGACCGTCAGTGGTGGACACAATGCATGCCGACCCATATATGGCTAGTGTCATGTATAGTTTTTACACAGATCACCCTAAACAGCTCAGCTCCGTTGCAGTCAGTGGATTGATCAGTGGCTCTGACCACCAGGTGGTGGTGAAGTGTCTCCACATAGTCACATTCCCAGTGGTTATCCGTCTGGGGATCCTGGAGCACACAGAAACTGCTGCACTGGTCTGGAGAGATCACACCCGATACTGAAGATGCTATTATAGGCCATATCACACATATCTTCCGGGCAGGATCCTAACAGGACGTTGATTGAACTGCTGTCAAATTAGACCTTGTGCCAGTCAGTGTGGGAATACACCCTTTCCCGTTACTTACGCATGTATGCAAAGCTTACGGTACTTGCAAACTTTTCATTAAACTCGCCATCTAGTAACCCCAGGACCACTTTACAGTTCAACCAAACCAAACCTTAACTTAGCTTATCACTTAATCCTACTAATAAATAAGACACGGACACAAAGTGCTGGCGTTTCAAAAATGAATGTCAAATTTATTTTTGACAATTAAGTATTAACTATAATTGGTGGCGGCACCAAAGAACGGTCACTATAGGAAAGTGGGGTTATAGATGACACCACATACACACCATCGCTGGTGATCACTCTCCCAGGTCATCCCCTCGGCAGGTGGCTTGGCCATCCCCTGGGCAGAAGCATGGCCGATGACGTGATGCCAAGGGAGAGCGCACCCCACTATCTACACACACACAAGATCTTAAAAGGATGACCGTTCTTTACCGCCGCCGAAGAAGAGAGAAAATAGGGAAGGGTGGGTGGGGCTTCTCTGGACAGAGTGACTCACATCTAGCATGTGACTTCCTTGCCCTATCTAAAACCCTCCCCCTGCTCTGATAGGCCTTGTGCCCATCCTAATCAGCATGTCACCAGACACCTTCCAAGTGTAACCTGGGGAACCTATCAGCGGTTTATGCTCCCTCACTGCTTACTAAGCATTCGTGATTCTTAAACTCGCCATCTGGTATCCCCAGGACCACTTTACAGTTCAACCAAACCAAACCTTAACTTAGCTTATCACTTAATCCTACTAATAAATAAGACACGGACACAAAGTGCTGGCGTTTCAAAAATGAATGTCAAATTTATTTTTGACAATTAAGTATTAACTATAATTGGTGGCGGCACCAAAGAACGGTCACTATAGGAAAGTGGGGTTATAGATGACACCACATACACACCATCGCTGGTGATCACTCTCCCAGGTCATCCCCTCGGCAGGTGGCTTGGACATCCCCTGGGCAGAAGCATGGCCGATGACAGGTGATGCCAAGGGAGAGCGCACCCCACTATCTACACACACACAAGATCTTAAAAGGATGACCATTCTTTACCGCCGCCGAAGAAGAGAGAAAATAGGGAAGGGTGGGTGGGGCTTCTCTGGACAGAGTGACTCACATCTAGCATGTGACTTTCTTGCCCTATCTAAAACCCTCCCCCTGCTCTGATAGGCCTTGTGCCCATCCTAATCAGCATGTCACCAGACACCTTCCAAGTGTAACCTGGGGAACCTATCAGCGGTTTATGCTCCCTCACTGCTTACTCAGCATTCGTGATTCTTAAACTCGCCATCTGGTATCCCCAGGACCACTTTACAGTTCAACCAAACCAAACCTTAACTTAGCTTATCACTTAATCCTACTAATAAATAAGACACGGACACAAAGTGCTGGCGTTTCAAAAATGAATGTCAAATTTATTTTTGACAATTAAGTATTAACTATAATTGGTGGCGGCACCAAAGAACGGTCACTATAGGAAAGTGGGGTTATAGATGACACCACATACACACCATCGCTGGTGAGCACTCTCCCAGGTCATCCCCTCGGCAGGTGGCTTGGCCATCCCCTGGGCAGAAGCATGGCCGATGACAGGTGATGCCAAGGGAGAGCGCACCCCACTATCTACACACACACAAGATCTTAAAAGGATGACCGTTCTTTACCGCCGCCGAAGAAGAGAGAAAATAGGGAAGGGTGGGTGGGGCTTCTCTGGACAGAGTGACTCACATCTAGCATGTGACTTCCTTGCCCTATCTAAAACCCTCCCCCTGCTCTGATAGGCCTTGTGCCCATCCTAATCAGCATGTCACCAGACACCTTCCAAGTGTAACCTGGGGAACCTATCAGCGGTTTATGCTCCCTCACTGCTTACTCAGCATTCGTGATTCTTAAACTCGCCATCTGGTATCCCCAGGACCACTTTACAGTTCAACCAAACCAAACCTTAACTTAGCTTATCACTTAATCCTACTAATAAATAAGACACGGACACAAAGTGCTGGCGTTTCAAAAATGAATGTCAAATTTATTTTTGACAATTAAGTATTAACTATAATTGGTGGCGGCACCAAAGAACGGTCACTATAGGAAAGTGGGGTTATAGATGACACCACATACACACCATCGCTGGTGATCACTCTCCCAGGTCATCCCCTCGGCAGGTGGCTTGGACATCCCCTGGGCAGAAGCATGGCCGATGACAGGTGATGCCAAGGGAGAGCGCACCCCACTATCTACACACACACAAGATCTTAAAAGGATGACCGTTCTTTACCGCCAAAGCTAGGCCCTAAGCCGCCACCACTAAAAACAAAACGATCAGCACTGTTGGTCTAACCAACCAAAAACATCGCCCAAAAACAGAGCCACGCCCTCCGGGCTCAAATGAACACCATCGCTTCTATACAGCGCAATCCGCTGAAAGCCGATGGCGTCATGGCGAATAACACCCCCGCCATTGGTCAGCAGGTACCTCTCGACTGCAGCGTTCCCTTTCTTCCGTGAAACGCTCCAGGCGGGGCAGAAAACAGCATTTCTCCACACTCTCCTGGAGATAATGGAGGACCACACTAACTTGCACGCAGGCAAACACTGTGAAATCATATGGAGATCCCGAACCATCACAGAGCGTAGCTCAAGAGCGGATACCCGCCCTAAATCATTACCACCCAGGTGGAAAATAATAATTCTCGGGACTCCATATCTATGCGGGGCTCGAATCAGCTCGGCCTTCAGTCCATTCCACAGCATTCCCCACTCACCCAGCCACCTAACCTCCCCAGCCTGAGGAAACACACTGAAACAGAGGCGATGGTCGCCCGGGAGGCCCAAAACACAAACAAATGGCCCATCATCCATACGGACTTAACATCCTGTCGACCTGAAAATATGTATAGAGAGGTTAGAAGGCTGTCGACATATTGGCACACCGCATTCAAGCACCATACTTGTTAAGAGCGAGATAAAGGAAAACCGTGGCCGACCAGCTCTTGAGGCACAAAACACACCGCCTGGAGTAAACTAACAAGTACGCCATGCCAGATTGTAATTAAGCCAAATTGTGCCCCCAGACGGATGTGAAAACACACCTCAAGGCCCCCACGGGAAGTTGGCGAGCGCTTATGCGTCCAGTCGGCCATGGTGAAAAGTGACAGATAGAGTAGGCCGAATGTACCCACGGAATGCTGCCGAGTGCCATCGACCCAGAGACTGAATCTCTGCATCGGAGCGGCCCTCCGCAGCCACCGAGGTAGCAGCCCCAATCCTAAAGGAATGCAACCCAAATTCCTTCGGATCGAGACCCGTGGCCTCCAGCGCCCGCCCCAAGACGTGACAAAATTGGTACATGGTGAGCGGCGACCCATCCTCATGCATCAGCCATGCTCCAGGTAGGTCCGGGCTCACCTGTGCGAAGGCCGAGACCAACGCTACTGGGCATGCCCCTTCCCCCGGGCACGGGAGCAAAGACAGCCACCGCCCCCTCCCAGCCTGGTCCGTCTTAGAACGTCGCAGGTGACATAGCACCGAGTCAGCTTGGACCACCAGGTCCTCCACGGCCAATGGTGAAGGGGTACGTTTTTGACGGCGCCACCAGCTCCCCGACCCTGAAGGCCCCGTGATAGGCCATCACATACGCCATGTGGAACAAAAGGACCTCATAATAAGGCCAACAAATGTCCCCCAGGGCGCCCAGCAGAGCTGGAAGCAACGACATATCAATAGGGCGCCTGCAGTCCAGGAGAGCCGGTGTGGCCCTCCGCCAACCTCGCAAAGCCCTGGACACCAAAATGACCGGGACGGGTCCGCCCTACCCTGCAAGGAGGATAAAAAGACACCCTGCCAGGGTCCTGCGCACGGAGGCGACAGAGCGACCCAGGGAGTACAAACTCCAAACAAAGGCCACCATGGCCGCCTCAGGTGTCTTACCTGTCTGGGGGGCCGACAGCCTGCACTGCTCCCACTCGGGCCATCCTGCCTGATAGCAATGGAGCGTCCTTGGCGCAATAGCCAGCATGGCTAGCCCCTCCATTCCTGCCTGATCATCTGCCAAATATAAGAGGGACAGTGTTCACCAACAAGGGAGGCATCAGGTGCCAGGGCCCGGAACTTAGCCCAGTCGGCCCTGGACAAGGCGTCTGCCACGTAGTTCTCTACCCCGGGAACATGTTGAGCCACAAACTGCACATTGAGCAGCAGGCATCGCAGCACCAGACGCGCCAGCAGCCTAACCACCGGCATAGAGGCTGCCCCCTGCCGGTTGACTGACTGCACTACTCCCAAAATTGTCGCACCAGAAAACCATACTGGAATTGCGCAGCCTGTCCCCCAAAGCTCCAACGCTATAACAATGGGAAAACGGTTCCAGAAGGAGCAGATTTTCGTGAGACCTTCCGTTACCCACTCCACAGGCCAAGGTGGAGCACACCACGATCCATGCAAATAGGCTCCGAAACGCCACCCCCGCGCGTCAGACAATTGCAGCTGCGCGTTCGAGCAGGTGGGGGCGGCCATATTAGGACTCCGATAAACTGCTCCAGGAAGTACAGCCCTATACGTAAATCCCTCTTCAGCTCAGCTGACAGCCATACCTAGTGAAGGGGATGCCTGATGCCTGCCATGGACCTCTCCAGTTTTCCACAGAAAACTCGTCCCATGGGTATAACCTTGCAGGCAAAATGCAGCAGGCCTAGCAGTGACTGGAGATGGCGTAATTGCAGCTTGCCAACAGCAAGGGACAGTGAGATGGCCCCCCTAAGCGCGATATCTTGTCAAGGGGAAGCCGGCAGCAGCCTGCCACCGGTCTATTCCAAACGCCCAAGAAGGAGAGGCATGACACTGGCCCCTCCGTCTTATCCCCGCTATGGGAACCCCAAACTGCCGAAAAAGGTCCTGCATGTAAGACAGTAATAGCCCGCACCAAGGTGAATCTGCGTGGCCCACGCACAGGAAATCATCCAAATAGTGGGCCACCCCGACTATCCCGGATCCCGACACCGCGCACCGGTGCAGGAAACTGCTAAAGCACTCGAATTATGCGCACGGATTCGAGCGGCCCCAGGCAGGCACCCGTCCCCATAGAAACTAGTGGGGAGGTGAAAGCCCATGACTGAAACGATTCCGGGTGGCGGGGGAGCAAACGGAAGCCGGCTCAATATCGACCTTGGCCAGGAGAGAGCCCCGCGGCCATGGCCGCGCACCGTCGCCAGCGCCTGTTCGAAGGACTGGCACTGGACACGACAACATCCTCTGGGATTGTGTCGTTGACCGAGCTACCAAGCGGGTGGTGCAAGTGCTGGATAAGCCTGAACTTCCCCGTGGCTTTCCTGGGGACCCCCCCTACTGGCGAGAGGACCAGCCCGCGTATGGGCGGGGACGGGAAGGGACCGACCATCCTGCCTAAGCTCACCTCATTGGCCACCTTGTCTCAAAACACCCTAGGCATTTGAAGGGCAGACTTTAAATTGCGGGGTGGAAGTTGAAAAACCTCCCCCCGTATGGGGAGGAGGAAACCCGAACGGGTAACCACGCAGCCATCCGGCCAATCGGTTAACCCGACCTGGAGAAGTGGCCTTCCAGAGGGGCCCCTCTGGCAGCCGCCGCCTGAGAGGGGGCCACCCTGCTTCCCCTTCCTGCATTCCTTTGATGCATGATTACCCCCGCATTTGCACTGGCGCGCCTGAATTCGCAAAAGGTGTGTGTGGGGGGGGGGGGGCCTGGGCCCTGCGCGGGGTTGGGGCAACGGCTGGTGCAGTGGCCGTAGCTGCGGAGGGCTTCTGGCCCATCCAAATCTCTACGTCCGTACACCCGAAAATGATGTCCGAACAGACTGTTAACGTCTGAAGCTCTCATCATAGGATCGCCACGAGTAGTCGCTCTCCAACAGGAACGTACCATGAATCATGTGCATATAGCGCACCATGTTCATGTGTTCCTGTGGCCTTGTCACAAGGTAACAAGCTGCGAACATAAACATGCCCATCTGCCACCGGTGGTAGGTGCAGTAGGCCTGCACCCCATACCTCCCTTGCGTTTTGCGGCACGATATTCCTTTTCAGCCTGCGCAGTCATAGTGAAGAAGCGAACGTATTTACCTTCTTTTTTCTGTCCTGCACACAGCGCTTAAGACCCCCTGCCGTATTTCCGCAGTGCACTACTTGCCACCCCAGGGAACAGGGGGGGCCCAGAACTCCCACCGGAGCTATCGTGGCTGCGGCGGCGCCTATGCCTGCGTCGCCTGCGGGATTGTCGCCCCCCCCCCTCTCCCTGGAGGACCCTGAATCTGACCAGCTGGAGGATGAGGAGGTGCGCGCAGCCCTACGCTTGCGCCGCTTGCACCTGCAGTCGGACCAAGGCACATCCCAGCGGGGCGACCCCCGATCCCACCGGGGGTTCCTGATGCCACCACGTCTAGTGGGGTTTGGGGAGTGGGAGCGGGTTTACCAGAGGGAGAGGCCCCACTGGGGGCCCCTGGGGGAGCCCGGTTCCCAATTGAGAACCATAGGGCCATACTGTCGCATCCCTCCACTCCCCGCCCCTTGAGGTGCCGAAGCGGTGGGTGCCTCCTGATACGTGCCACCCACGGGGGACCTGGAGGTCCCTGAACAACCCCCACTCTGTGGCATGAGCCTAGCTCTTGAAGCCACTGGCACCCTGCCAGCCGCAGAGGCGACATGGCAGGTAGATGCGCTCCGTTGGGGTGACCGAGGGGACCACCGCCCCAGGACTCCCCACTGAGGATTGTAGGGCCCTTGGCCTAGCCGCCCTGCCCCTGGAGTGACTGCTAGTCAGCCTGGGCTGCCTGGGTGGAGGAGGGGAAGAAGGGTGACCCCCCGCCCCCTCCCTGCTGCAGCCTGGCTGCCAGAACGGGGATCCCAGACAGTCGCCCAGGAGGTGTGCGGGATATAGCCGCAGCACTATATAGGGAAGGAGAAGCCAAGGCTGCCGCCGGGTGACCCCGCCAAATTAGGCCGCAATCCCGGCCTGCCCGGGCGCGTGACGCTGATGTCATCGGCGCCCCGGGCAGCAGCGGAGTCATGGGGGGCCTAGCCCGCTTCCGCGAGATCTTGTGCCACGGGCTCTACCCCTGCCCGACCCCCCCCCCCCCGGCCGGGCCGTGCCTACAGCACTGACGCCGAGGCCTATATGCGCCCGCCGGGAAGTTTCGGACGCGGCCACGTCATCCAGCGGCGCCGCGGGCGTCACACCACTTGCCGCCCGCCAAGCCACGCAGCTCCCGTCCACGGCTCCGGGGCCAGCAGAGAGAAATAGTTTAGAAAGAGAGCAATATATAGATACCAGGAGGTACAGTGTTTGCTGCAGAGCAGCACTTGCCTGACCAGTTTGGCTTCTCTGGACAGAGTGACTCACATCTAGCATGTGACTTCCTTGCCCTATCTAAAACCCTCCCCCTGCTCTGATAGGCCCCTTAATGCTGTTTCACAGTTCCCTGTATGGGAGATTTGGCTACTTTACCAGGGTTATGGGGGACTTCACAAAAAATCCAGGAGCCTCCTGCAACTTGCGGGGAAGTAGGCAAGTACTGTATGACTTGCTACGTATAAAATATACAATGCAGATGAATATCCTGGAACTATTGGGGTAAATTTATGAAGATGGGAGTGCTCCAGACAGAGGGCGAGTATAAAGTAGCCCCTTGCGGGCTTGCTGCGCTGTGTGGGCGGTGGCTCGCTATGCTCGCCACAGGTTCTATTCTCCCTCTATTGGGGTCTCCCACAAGGGAGAATAGCCCCTGTGAGTCGGGATCTCTCCTGTCAGAGCACCGGCAATCGGTATTCTGATGTCGGGATACTGACTGTCGGAGCGTCATCCCTTTAATTCCGGACACATTAATTACACAGGTTCAGTGGCTGGCTGACTTCAAGACCCCATTTCAACTGTTGTTTTTAAACAGCCACAGAACCTGTGTAATTAATATGTGTCCGGAATTAAAGAGATGAGGTGGTCACCCTATCCGGCACCCGTATTCAGAGGTGTCGTCTAATTAGACATTGCCTCCTCTCCTAATAGACTTTCTAGGAGCTATGCCTGTTGTAGGTTTTTCAGAGATCTAGTACAATAAGTATGTGCAGCACACGGGGTGATTTCCGCACATATCGCTGGCAATATGGTCGTTGAGCGACCATATTGCCAGTGTTTTCCATGTGCTGTGGGAGATAAATCGCTGGGAGTGCGGTCCTGCTGCCAGCCCTTAATGGTCGCTGGGAGCAGCAGCAGCATCCTCCTGAGATTATGGCTAAAAATTGCTAGTCGCTGGTGCACAATGCACTATGCAGGACCTGACTACACCTGTGCACCAACGATTTCTAGTCAAAATGAGGTAGAGACAGAATGAGACAGAAGAGCTTGCAATTTTCAGCCAAAATCGCTGGTCGCTGATGAATACGGTACACTGAGCAATATATTGCTGAGCGATTTTAAGCCAAAATCGATCAGTGACCAAATTGCACCGTGTGTACACAGCTTTAAGCAATATATTTACTAAAGGCTGATTTTCATTATTTTCAGATGATTTTTTTTTTTCATATATTCCTTTTTAAATGTGTTGTAGCCCTGGAAACAAAGCTTTGATGTAGATATATTGTAATAATCGATTTTGATTAAAAAAAAAAAAAATCTATGAAAATCGGCCTTTCGTAAATAACCACCCTATATACCGCAAGGTCTGATGCGCAGTCCATCAAATCTGAAGACGACGTATGTAACTGGAGGGGGTTGAAAGTGATTTTATCCCAAATGATTGGGACACTATCACTTTAAGAAGCGCAGTCTGATCTGAAAAACCATTGACACAAATTTATAGTAAAATACTCTGTTGAATTTATTCAATTACACAAAGTAGTACAAAATACTATATGTGTGAAGTGCACTTCATCACATAGAATGCAATAAAAAATAGATAAAATGGTACATATACACAAAACAATGACAAACAACATGAAACATGAATGGCTGGCTGTGGTATTTAGAGGCAGATTTTAAGCAGGCTTGGTTATAGTTTCAATGGCATTTTTGTAATCCTTTTATATAGTTACCAGTCCTTTGGCAGGGATTAAGAGTGGATATAGGTGGATATGCCTCCTTAATAGGAAAGACCTCCGTGGGTGACACTTTTTCTCCTCCTTTACCAGTATAGTAACCGGATATGTAACTGTCCACTGATGATAATACCAGGCTAGTGCTTTGCCCAAAGAGATCTGGCGTCTGGTTCAGCTCAAAAACGCGTTTCTCCGCCTTGTGTGCTTGTCGGCGGCTTCCTCAGTTTGAGCTGTCAGGTGCACATGCAGCGTTTTATATAGTGTATCGATTCGCGCGTCTAGCGCCCCCGCACTTCCGGGTTTGAGTTCCAAGCCTCGGTTTGGCTCCAGTCATACAAATAGACAGCGGCGGCCATTTTTAACTTGTATTCCAAGCCTCATTTTCATTCCTTTTTCAGGAAGTCGCGGCCATCTTTATCAGTACAAACCAAGCCTCGTTTTCACTTTCCACATAGAACATATAGATAACGGCAGCCATATTGGTGTGATATACTCCAAGCCTCGTTTTTATGTCGTTTTTGCGTGTCATACACCAAGCCTCGTTTCCAGGAAAAAATATATTTGAATATATTTGAAGAGGCCACACATCCTCTTCTGAAAGCGGCAGCAGTCTCATCTGTTATTAAAGTGATATAATTAATTTTATTGTGATCCATACAACCAATTATAGTGATCCAGCGCTCTTCAGTGCCCCTAGGGACACTATTTCCTCTCTGACGTATGTAACTGTCACAGCTGGCATATTTTGAGCGCACACACTGTGCAATATGGTTCGTCGATCCATGCAATAGTACTACGTACTGTATCGCTCATTGTGTATCCAGCATAAGTCGTATGCAGAGCTGTAAATGAGGCCCTATGTGTTTTATACATGAGACTTTTTTTTTTTTTTTTAATATGCATCTGATTAAATTCCATTCAGCGGAACAATTTGTATAGAATGATCTAAACCGATACATGGACGTAACCCTGATGTAATGTACTGTAGCTGAACTGCATATAAAAATATTATTACCCTAGAATTTAATAACATTTTTTATGACCATGTTGATCGTCTCCCAGATGCCATGGCACCTGACGTTGTACTGCTATAAATAGCGCTTTTCTGCGTATTTTCTTTACACTCTATTTTCGCTCTTATAAAAAATATGTAAAATCCTGAAATCTCGCATTAATTGGTCCATTTGTTTCTTTATGACCTAGTGCATGTTTTGGCTAATTGTGGTTGCCCAGCTGTGGCAGCTGAATTTAGGAGGTGTGGTTAGACCAGCTGTCTGCTCCTGAAGTTAGGAATGACTTAAAATGGTCCTTAAAATGGTCCTTAAAATGGAATTTCTCAAACTCGGTCCTCAGGACCGCCACACAGTTCACGTTTTCCAGGTCACCCAACAGGTGCACTCACTACTGACTGACACATTTTAAAAGATCCACAGGTGGAGCTAATTATTTCACTTGATTCTGTGCGGAGGTCTGCAATGCATGCTCTGTGTGGGGTCCTGAGGACCGATTTTGAGAACCTACGCAAATATCTGGCAGACCATCATTCCAATCTAGCTGGTCGGAATGAAAATCAGGGAATGTCGTTCAGACAAACTTAGTACATCACGGATTTAGCCACAACCGTTTTTGTCCATTTTCCAGTTTTTGGGAGCAAATGGTTGATTGCCATTTGCTCCCATACAATTACCAGATTTTCGTTCCAACCAGCCAAATTGGACAGATCTGCCAGATAATTGTAGTGTTAAGTATCATTAAGCAACCTTCCAATAAATTTGATATAGTCCGATTTTCAAATTCAATGAAATATAAGATTGGGGCGTTTCTTAATTTTTACTTAATTTTGTTTTATTTCACTTTGAACCAAAATGTCAATATTTTTTTTTCAGTTTTTAAATCTTGTTCATTCTTTTCTCATTTATTTTAAATGGTTTAAATGTAATTGATCTTGACAATGTCATGCGGAACTCCGCTTTGCTCGATGTCTCTACCCTCCAAAAGCAAATGCCTGTCAGCCATCCAGGAGAACTTTATTATGCAGGTCACGCGTTAGTGAACCAAAATGTAACACACTACTCATTTGGCTTCCAAGAAACGTTCACATACACAACAGACAAGCCGAGAGCAGATGGTTTCTTTTTATTGACAAATAAAAACATCCCGGGCAAAGCAAATAAGGCAGGCGAACTCTGATTGACTTAATAACCGCAATTGTTTTATTTATAAAGAAATAAATATGATGGAGTGTAAACAAACTGTACAATGACTGCCTATGTCTTGACGTCTTGATGTCTTGAGTCGGAGGTACTGTGTAAAATGTTGATGGAGGAAGATGGGAACCTTCTTAGAAGCACTTCCTGTGCACAATGGAGGGACCTGCCTCATCGTATTCTTGCTTGCTGATCCACATCTGTTGGAAGGTGGACAGGGAGGCCAGGATGGAGCCACCGATCCATACAGAGTACTTACGCTCAGGTGGGGCAATGATCTATAGGGGGAAAGTGATAAACATGAAATGAGTGCATTGCCTTTCATCAGAACCGTAAATTACGGACATACTGTAAAGAATGACTGCAACAAATCGATTGTCCCTTTTATGTCTGGCATAGTCTTCTGGGGGTACTATAACCTACCAGACTACTATTATACCCACCATCTAACCAGGGCTGGAGTATGTTCTTCTAGGAAGAACTTCGACCTATTGCCTCACACTGCCACCAATAACCACTTTCCAGCCCACCAAGTGAAAGTATGGAGATTGCATCTTAGAAGTTCCACATCAAGGTCTTCATCCTAGAGATCCTTAATTTTGTCATAGACAGACCTCGATCCCAGTGCCCCTAATAGAAGAGTCAGCCCCGCATCTAGCACAACTTATTTAAAGTTGTCTCCTCTCGTAGCATCTCCGCACATTTGCAGTACAACAGTTATTTTTCTCTGGAAGCTTATTAATCAGGATCCAGGTCCAGGACTCACCTTGATCTTCATGGTGCTGGGGGCCAAGGCGGTGATTTCTTTCTGCATGCGGTCAGCAATACCGGGGTACATGGTGGTACCACCAGATAAGACGTTGTTGGCATACAGGTCCTTGCGGATGTCAATGTCGCACTTCATAATGCTGTTGTATGTAGTTTCATGAATACCAGCAGACTCCATACCTAGCATTTGGCAAGAAGGAAGAAGTCACAATTTGTTAGCAGAGGGCACGGTAATTGCGGAGAACAGGTGCTGATACGGCCCAAGGCTGGATTCAGCACAAGCTGCCAAATGGACAGCAACTGCCCAGAGCACTAAGCAGGTGTTTAAGACTTAAAATAATAAAAAGGGTCTTTTGTTGGAGTAGCGGCTTGTGTTGGCCGGAGAGCAGGGCACGGCAGTCCTTTCATGCGCTTTAAAATAGATCTATTCTTAACCAGTGTATTTTTTTAATGTATGTAATGCAATATCCAGCATTGCTCTGGAGAGATTTTGTCTATCGGTGGTTGAAAGCATTCTTACAGTATTAGGAGCTGACGCACATTCTCCTCTGTTTAACTATTGGTAATGAAGATATAATGGCAACACTCAGGGCTTTAGCCAGAGCTTTGTGGGCCAGTTAGCCGCATTTTAAAGGGACATCTGCCTCAATGTTTCTAGAGACACCTCCCTGAGCAACTATTGTTAATTTTATGAACCCTAGCATATTTTATGCCCCGTGGTTGTACCCTAGCTTATTTTATGCCCCATGGTTGTGCCCTAATTCCTCTTTTGCTCCATAGCAGTGCACTAGTTCACATTATGCCACACAGTGACACCAGTTCAAATTATGCAACACATTGCCCCCATTCAAATTATGCAGCACATTGCCCCTGCTACATATTATGCCACACTGCAGTTTGCAAGATTACTTGGTTCACAACTAATGTGTCCTGGGTGCAAGTGAACCAGGCCCCCTAAGTCTCTGAGGTCCCATAGCTATAACCTTCCCCACACACACTATAGCTATGTCTGATACTTTTATACTTTTTTGCATTAATTAAAGGAGCTAAGCTGAACAAGTTTTGGTTTGTGTATTTTGGAGCTCTGCATTGACGCCTGTAACCTAAAAACTGGAGTAAGTACATCTGCTTCTGTGGCACACGCGTGTAATGCATGTTTTCTGATGCTGATCTATGTGGACTCTTGGGGAGTAAATTTAATAAGATGGGAGTTCTATTGAAGATGGGACATTGGGCCTTATTCGAGTTCACTCTTTCTGACAAAATCCTTCTTAGATGGACAAAACCATGTGCACTGCAGGGGGGCAGATGTAACATGTACAGATAGAAATAGATTTGGTGATTTTTTTGGTGATTCTTTGCAGGGTAAATACTGGCTGCTTTATTTTAACACTGCAATATAGATCTCACTTTGAAGTAAAACCCGACCCAAATCTAATTAGATCTGCACAAGTTACATCTGCCCCCCCTGCAGTGCACATGGTTTTGTCCATCTAAGAAGGATTTTGTGTGTAAGAGTGAACTCGAATAAGGCCCATTGTCCATAGTAACGAAGCAGAATCGACTTATTTATGTAACACCTCCTAGAACAGGCATGTCCAAACTATGGCCCTCCCGCTGTTGTGAAACTGCAAGTCCCATCATGCCTTGCCACAGTTTTACTGTTAGGGAATGCTAAAACTATGGCAAGGCATGATGGGACTTGTAGATTCACAACAGCTGGAGGGCCACAGTTTGGACATGCCTGTTCTAGAAAATAATAGAATCTGGTTACCCATAAACCAGTTGGAGAGATCTTTTTTTTTAGGTGTGGGGGGAGGGGGGTTGGTTGCTGCCCCCAATTTAGTGCCCATGGATTCTGGGTGTACTACTGTATGTGTCGGTATAGTGTTGATTTAAATGGCGGTCACTTAAAAAGCACTGAAGCACAAAGTGTTTCGATGTATCACTCACCAATGAAGGAAGGCTGGAACAGGGTCTCAGGGCAACGGAAACGCTCATTTCCAATGGTGATGACCTGGCCGTCGGGCAACTCGTAGCTCTTCTCCAGGGAGGATGAGGAAGCAGCAGTTGCCATCTCATTCTCGAAGTCCAGAGCCACATAGCACAGCTTCTCCTTGATGTCACGGACAATTTCACGTTCAGCTGTAGAGTTGAGAAAGATGGGAAAGTTTAAATAAAGTTTCAGATCTCCGTGGCGCAGTTTAAATACCTTACTCAGACACGTCCTATTAGGAAGTTCTCATCTATCTGCCTTATCTTTATATCAAGAGGTTACTTAGAACTTTGGGTATTTATAACTCTGTCCTCTTGAAGGAAAGCGGCAATCTCAGTGCAAGAAACTAAGTTGACTGTCTCTTGGGAAGGGAAAGCACCAACTGTGCCTCTGGCTGACATGAGTTCTGCTTGTACGTGTAATATAAGATATGCACCGTTGCTACAAATGACTGCGAATCACATGGTGCACGTACTGTACGGCTCACAAAGCCGTGTCAGTCCTGTGACTGCTGCTGTAGATCAACGTCCCCCAGGCATAAAAACTTACACAGTAGGCTTCTCATCTCCCCGTGTCATAGCTGCTGTCATTTTTGCATAACCTGACATAGCGATGACAGTAAGCACTTGTGAAGACTAGGCCCCTACAGCTCAGACGTTCTCCCAAGCCGGGAACCGTTCTTTTAAACTTGCCTGTGGTCACGAAAGAGTAGCCACGCTCAGTCAAGATCTTCATGAGGTAATCGGTGAGGTCTCTGCCAGCCAGGTCCAGGCGCATGATGGCATGGGGGAGAGCATACCCTTCATAGATGGGGACGTTGTGGGTGACACCATCGCCGGAGTCCAGAACGATACCTGGGAATCACAATGAATGGATGAGAAACGCGATGTGAAACATTCTCTGGATGTGTTTGATTGTTCATAGATCACTAGTAGTATACATGCATGGCCATGAACCTATGAAAGAGATCTTGTTACAATGGGCGCAGAGCTGGCCGGTTGACAATGGCGTAGACACAATAGGATGTGTTAAGCTGAGTTCTGTGCATAATCTAGAATATAATACACTATGTAAGTACACAACTGCTCTGTCCCAGGAGCTCCGAGACATCCCTGCTACGTACGAAGACTGGCAGTGAGCAAGGGCAGCCCGCAGACTGCTTACAGGGGGGATTATTACACTCTCAGCTACTTTTACTTCTTACCAGCTCTAAGGATTTCTTTTGCAAGAAAGCCCACACAGAATTGCAGGGCGCTCCGTGCCACCTCTGTATTTTATATAACGGACAGATGTTCCTGCACAAGCAGAGGAGGGACACCGCGTTCTGCTCCCCCCTCCCCTCCGACGTTCTATTCTGGTTAATATAAGCCAGTATTTCAGTATCACTAAATAGGCTGGATTCGGAGACTAAATATCTGTGTCACCAGTGTAAGAAGATTAGGGCTCACGTCTATTCTGCTTGAACTTGGGATGATTTACAGTAATTTGACTTTGATGTATTATTGGAAGCTAGTTTTAAAAATGATTATACTATTAATGTATTTCCAATGTATGTGGGCTAGTATCAGATAATGTGTATTTATAACTGTGGAAACAAATATGCATTTATTGTTCATGTTGAACTACTGCATATGTCATAAAGTGGTTTCAAAAGCTGATTCAAGTGACTGTCACTTAAAGGAATGGAAAGAATCACACCTATTGGTCATTAGCATGGATGAATTTAGGGAACAAGTCACCACCAGGGACATTATTAGTCGCACCCGATCACATGACTGCGCCTTTCATTTTGGTGGCCTGTTTTGATGCTTTCAGACTGCCAAAACAACCCCAAACTCAGTGGGTATGGTATGAGTTTCTGACAGTCTGGATTCAGACTCTGATTTCTCGAAAATCCGAATCCCAACTGTCAGGAGCCCGGCAGGGGGACTCACCATGATGCGGGCTCGGTGGTGAGCTGCGAGTGTCACCTATTATATGCTCCCTCTATGGTGGCCGTGGACCCCCATGAGTTAAAAAGCCTGTGTAAGTCGGGACTCTGACTGCTGGGCCCCTGACAGTTGGGATTCCGATGTCAGAGAAACGACCATCGGAATACTGACTGTCAGTGGTTCATCTGGTGCCCACCTTAATCCCCTGCCAGTTACAAAATCTAAAAATGAGTTGTAAGGACAAACCCCCAAAAAGTATCATCTGACCAATGGCCTAGCAGGGCTCCCTTGTATGGAAGCATGTTGTGCTGCACCCGCCCCCCTTGCAAGTGTCACCCCTAGGCAGATGCCTCATATGCCTATTGGGAAATCCACCACTGTTCATTAAGTCTTCTGAGTTGACCGGCCTTACTCGTACAATATGTAGAGTTCTAGTCTTTGGTCTCACCTGTGGTACGACCGGAAGCGTACAGGGACAGGACAGCCTGGATGGCAACATACATAGCTGGGACGTTGAAGGTCTCAAACATGATTTGTGTCATCTTCTCCCTGTTGGCCTTGGGGTTCAGTGGGGCCTCAGTGAGCAGGGTGGGGTGCTCCTCTGGGGCTACACGGAGCTCATTGTAGAAGGTGTGATGCCAGATCTTTTCCATGTCATCCCAGTTGGTGATGATACCGTGCTCAATTGGGTACTTCAGGGTCAAGATACCTCTCTTGCTCTGAGCTTCATCACCTACGTAGGAGTCCTTCTGACCCATACCGACCATGACGCCCTATTGTACAATAACATAGAAAACATAAGTCACCTGTGTGGAAGTGAGCAGCGTTCATACATCATAGCAAACAAATCAGCTGAGCTAGTAAACAGAATTGTGGCCCTGGGTTCTGCGGAGATACGTATCAATATAACTGTCAAGTCTTTTTATATAGTGTTTATAGCTCTGGATCAAAGTTACCGTGACCTACTACTCAAGGTGACAAGATGATGACTCAGCCGGTATAAGTTACATTTGCCCCTATAAGCTGCCCAGTTCCTTAATACTATGGTCCTGGTGTCAATGGTCCACATAAATTCCCATTGGAGGACTTGGCAGGATTTCCCATCAAACGATACTAATGGGCTGTTGGCAGAGCTTAGTTCTAATATGCCCAGCTTCCCCTCATGAGTATTTGGATGTTAGTGATGCTTCTGCTACTATTTCAGCTATGGCAGAACCATTCACCGGCTGCCAGCGGGGGACTGTATAACAAGGACGATCTCACCCAGCGCAGAGTGGGACAGGAGAATGTGAGCAGGCTCTAAGCTGCCTATTAATAACCGGCTCCTCTTATCACTGAATGTTGCCGGACAGAGCCTGGGTCCGTACTATATTTATCTTCTAGTAGTAGAATACAAGGAACGGTTTACACAAGTACAGGCAGAGACTTGTTATCACCAAGCTGCGAATTAGATATCGGTTGCAGTACACTTTATCTGCACGCTAGTCAACAACTCTATGGAGGGATTACTTTTTTTGGACTCTTTGTGTTACCCGCTTTGGATGTATCATTTTATCGCTGGCTTTTAAATTCCCCCAAAAACTGTGTGATGGTAACCAACTTGTAAGAAAATGTCAAGGGAGGCCAGTTGCATAGAAATGAGTTTGAAGTATTTGAGAAAATAAGATTATACCTGATGACGGGGGCGACCGACGATTGAGGGGAACACAGCTCTGGGGGCATCATCCCCAGCAAACCCAGCCTTCACCAGCCCTGAGCCGTTGTCGCACACCAATGCGGTTGTCTCCTCATCGTCACACATGTTGGCAGGTTAAGTCTGCAAATGGTTTACAAAATTCAAACGTTAACAATATTTAACCCTTCACAGATCACAGCATAGAGTAATCCCTCATCAGGAGAACATAGGAGAACATACACCAAGTAAACTGTAGCCCAAACTACAAGTAACTCATTGCAAATAGTGGGGAAACAGTGAACCTGCGCCAACAATTGTGCAACATTTTGAAGGTATTACTTGGGGCAGTACTGATGGTGTAAGGGTTAGCATTACTGCCGCACAGCACTGAGGTCATGGGTTCAATGCCCACCATGGCCCTATATGTGCGGATTTTGTATATTCCCCCCCGTATTTGAGTGGGTTTCCTCCGGGTACTCTGGTATCCTCCCACAATCCAAAAATATACTGGTAGGCTAATTGTCTCCCAACAAATTAACCCTAGATTGTCTGTGTGTGCGTGTACATGTGGTAGGGAATATAGATTGTAAGCTCCACTGGTGCAGGGACTGATGTGCATGTTCTAATATACTCTGTACAGCGCTGCGGAATATGTGTGCGCTATATAAGAAACTGGTAATAAATAAATCAATTACTTGATTTATCTCTTTACAGTTACAATTGGCGGATTTTTTTACTTATTTACAAAAATCCATCGTAGCATTTTTGTGACATTGTGTAACCAGATTTATTTCCTACCGTTAAGCTCCGACTTGACTATAACAAATAAGTGCATAATAATATTATATATATATATATATGTATATATATATATCCCCAACACTACTAGAATCTCTCTGCCCATCTTTGCATTTAAAAACAAAATTGCATCCACACTGCCAAAAATGAAGCCCACATTTCTACGCTTGTATTGTTTCCTACATACATTCGAAGACCTTATCAAAGTGAAAAAATATAACTTTTTAAACATATATATTTTTTTTTTAACGTCTACTTTTACTGTAAATGAGAAATGTAAGCATTCTTGTTCAGCCTCCTCCCTCCCAATCACACTACTCTCACATGGCAGGGAACAGCTGTCCTTCTAAACACAAAACCTCACTGTACCCATTTCTCTCCCCCCTACACATTCTCAGCAGAAACAAGTTTCATATGACCCCTTCTGAAACTATTAACCACTTTGATGCAAGAAGAAACACAAAGCCGAAAAGCATTAACAGTTCTGTTAAGAACGCCCTTTTGGCAAGCAAAGAGTTAAAGTCCCCCTAATATATATGACAACAATTAAGCTATAGGTCACTTTTTAAATAGGCTTAAACTGATTTACAGACAAACATGCATCAAAAAGATATCTAAGTGTATATCTAAGACTCAATACAATAATTGGAAGAGCTTCTATTGGCTGTTTCCAGTAGGGAACGAAGTTGCTTAGTAATTAAGAGCATATTTACAAAGCAGCGGGTTTTAAAAGCCGCCTCTTGCCGGTGGTTCTGGATGTAGGATTTAAAAGGGCAATGATTTTTAATGCAAAACCAGGAGTGTTGTGCATTTTTCTGTTGCCCTTTTAAATCCTGCACGCAGAACCGCCAAGAAGAGGCGGCTTACAAAAAGTTGCTGCTTAGTATATATTAGTCCTACACTTCCCCCTCTCCTATAAAATAACATGATATACAGTAGGGGAATCACTGCAAAGAGCACACAAGTCCCAGTTGCCTGCTACTGATTCCAACAACATGACCTCTGCTTGTTGCACATTGTAGCTGTTAAGGTTGAAAAAAAGAGACCTAGGTCCAATAAATTCAACCTTCACTGGGTGATAATCCTGTTCAAAGCTATGTTCCACAAATCCAAGGAAAACGAAGTCTGCTGAAATCCATCGGAGGTGAAGAAACAGTAAGCCATCTACAGGTCCCTGCTGGTACTCACCTGGTCAGCACAAGAGAGCTGGCTGCTGTGATTGAAATTGGCTGGGTGCTGCCTTGGGTAGGAGCTGTCAATTTATACCCTGCCTAAAGATGTAGTGTCAGTGGGGAGCTCCAGAGGGAAAGGCAGACGGCCTGTCCTTATTTGGTAGCTTCTGGGCCATTGAGTAGCAAAGAGGCCATTAATGGAGTAGGTGAGGGGGAGGGCAGGGTCCATGGACCCCTTAGCCCTTGTATGGAAGGTGTGGAGGTGGGGAGAGAACTACAAGGGATGGCCAAATAGGGTTTCCCAAATAAGCATGTCTGCAATGCCGGGTGACAAGAAAAAAAAAAAAACAACAGCACAATGAAAAGAAATAGCACAGAAACAGTGTCTGCTAAGGGAGCAGACAGGTGCATTACAATTGGGCAGGGGGGTGGAGGGGAGCTGCATGTCCCCCAGGGAGTTCTACACCAGAGAGATTTGTGTTCTGTTTAATGAGACCTCCGACGGGAGTTTAATTTGCCAGTGAGTTATACATTAATAATAAAACAAGAAGCCAGCTAAGTAGTGCAGAGTATGGGGCTAGTATTTCACACGTTCCACGAGCTTCTGGCAGGACGTCAGGACAAACAGGGGAAATGAGGCGAGACTCCAGGCCCCATAATAGATTATTTTTTAATCCCTTTAAAACCATGGGGACCTGTAATCAAAGGTGTTAAAGGGCCCTATTGCTGTCACGTTTTGCAGGTGTATTTCACATTGCTGAGGCGGAACCCTCGGAACAAAATACACCTACTCTGGAACATGAATTTGCAAGAGATCCAACAAAGAGTTAAATATTTATACAGAGGAGCTTGCACTCTGAAGCTGGCCATACACTAGGTGACGTCTCCGAACAGAGAAGTCGCCCGCGATCCTCCCTTGAGTCGCCTGGAAACCTCCCATATGGCAAAAAAACACATCCGATACAACGTATGAGGTTCTCTTTGCAGACAATGTATCATATGCAATCCCAGCCAATCCCGCTTGGCTGCAATGCAATCGATCTTATGTGCAGCACGTCCGATGCCATGCACACTGGACCGCACATCGCATTGGACTTCAGTCTCTTTTTATGAGAATTATCGCTGCAAACGATTAAAAAGTGACCAAATTGCATGCATAATCGCCCCAGTGTATGGCCACCTTAAGGGCCAGATGTACTAAGCTTCAAAAAGTGATAAAGTGGGGAGATACAGATGGAGCGCCTCTCAGCCAGGGCCGGGCTCGCCAGAATCCAGCTGCTGGCGATCGCCGGCAGAGAGGCACTCCATCTGACTGGGACGTCCCAGTTTTCGGGTGGCGGGGGACCGGAACCTAGCCCGTCTCCACTTCAGGGAGAGGGGAAGGGTTGGAGGGGCATGCGGGGAGGTGGTGGGGACCGGTGGACAGCGACTGGGAGGTGGCGGGGACCCACGGTGAGCTCCGACGGAAGGGGATGTGTGTGCACGTCCCCTTCCGGCAGCTGGCGATCCGACCGCCAGACCACCGCTAGACGACAGCGTCTCCATCTGTATAAAGCACCGGCTTGCCAGCCTCTAACTGCCATTTCTTCAAACCCAGCCTCTAACATGGTACTTTATCTCTCTCCACGTTATCACTTTTCGAAGCTTCGTACATCTCGCCCTAAGTGAGAACAAGTTCCAGCTGTTTGGAGGATATCATATATGGCAATAGCTATTCTTTGGCAGAACAAGGTTGAAGTTTCGCCCTAGGACAGGAAGACCTGCCAGGGCTCTGAGTGGAAATCCCCCTCCTCCTCTTCTCTCGCAGGGAGATCTGTCATTATTGATACAATACTACATTCCACCCTAGGAGAATAATGGGCCCGTCTGTATGTGGCGCATTGTCTCCTATAATTCGCACTCCTGGATGCCAACAACAGTTTTTTTTATTTTTTTCCATTCATGTTTTACTTTTAACAAAGACACAACAACACTCGGTTCTGTCTGTACATTGTGAGCGTGCCACGGATTGGGTTTTATGATCTGATGTTCCTCGCGTGCTGTACTACAACTCCCAGCATGTTCTGCCAGCCTATGTCAGGCCTTGACAGAAGTTATAGTTTAACAATAACTGAGAACTCTGGGTTCTTTGTAAGCATAGGCGGTAACCCAGCATGCCCATCACTCAGATCAATGCCTCCCCCCTTGGGCGTTGTGCACCCAACCCCGCTACCTCTTACCGTGGCAGGCATCTAATATTGGTAGTGTGGCCCTTAGCTGTGACTTTATAATCAAGCGCTATACCAGGAAAGTTTAAAGGAGATGTTGGGCCAGAGTTTGGAGAACCAGCGGTGCGGTGCGGTAGATAGGTATGGGTGATTGGGGCACCTCACCTAGGGCAGAGGCTCTGTGGGTGCACCGTCCTGACTGCCTGCACTTCTGACTTGCATCCCTGCTGCTTTCTGGATCTGCCTCTCCTGGTGCAAGCGTATGACGCCCCCCCCCCCCCCCCTTCCTGCACAAATAATATATCCAATGACATTGCACATAATAAACTACTCAAACAAAAGGCCCTGGCAAAAGAACAGAGACCTAAGTCCATATAATTAGTAAGGGTCACAGTGTCGACTGCATGTAGGTCCGGGATATGGTCATTGGGTCGCCAGCAAGTAGGTCCACAAGCAGGTCAACACGATTTAAGTTCGACATTGGTTAGGTCGACAAAGTCATTAGGTCGACAGTCAAAAAGTCGACATGTTTTTTTTTTTACTGTTTTGGACGCAGTGGTACGTTTCTTTGTTTGTGTCGACACAACATGTGCCAACAGGCATATTTTCATGCCCTACCATCCACTTGGGCGTGGTGGGAGAATAAAATAGTGTGCCCGAAGCATGACGAGCCATGCGAGGGGGCGCGGTGCTACGTTTTAGTGTTTATGTTGACCGAGTCGACATTCGGGTAAAAAAAAGTTGACTTTTTCAATGTCGACCTTACCCATGTTGACCTAATAACCCTGTCAACATTCCTGCCATAAGTCATGGTGACCTTACTGCATGTAGACCTAGTGGTGTCGACCTAATGCTTGTCGGCCTACTTGCTGGTGACCGAATGATCCATTCCCTGAAGGTCCACAGGGCTTAGGTAGACACTTGAAAAAGGTCGACAGTGTCAAAAGGTCGACACAAGTATTAGGTCAACAATGGGAAGGTCGACAGTCAAAAAGGTCGACATGAGTTTTTCACTTTTTGTCCCAAATGTCGATACGGGCACCGACTAAGTCTACCGCGTCCCCTCACATGGCTCATTGTGCTCACCTTGCTTCAGGCGCACTATTTTATTCGCCAACCACCTCGTACTGGAAGCTGTATTATATAAGGAACTTAATACTGTCACTGACATCCTGCAGGACCTCTGGGCGCAGCACCAACAGCATAATCACATATCACTCCGCTGCTGCACTCAAATGGTGCCGGGACCTTTCCTCCGCACAGCGATGAACGATGTCACACTTCAGTGTAGTACACATGCTTTGCTGTTAATATTCCCTTTTGTCTAATAGCTATAATGTCCCATGCCGGAGCACCTATACTATACCTTATTAGTAATGTATGTCGCTTCTGTCCAAATGGCCAGCCGCAAAACACCAACTAACAAATGTCACACATACATCAATCTACTTAGCGCAGTCAGCCTGACGGTCTGGTTTAGAGATGGGCAAAACGGATCTTTTCGCGGACCCGGGTCGACCTGGGTCGGTCAGTGAAAAGATCTAGATCCTTTGGGCGGCTCTGCGGCTCAGTTTGTGTAAAAAAGACAGTTATTTATGGTTTGAGTTAGTGTACCATACCTCCCAACATGACCCTTTCCAGGAGGGACACAATGCTCTGTTTCTGGACTTCCCTCTTCATGTTTGATTGTTATTACCTGTGTGGAAACACCTTTCTTACCCATTTACCTGTTTAGAACAGGTAATAGCAATCATTCGTTAAGAGGGAAGTCCAGAAACAGAGCAAAGTCGTAGGTCAGAGATGGGGAACCTTTGGCCCTCCAGCTGTTGTTGGACTACACATCCCAGCATGCCCTGCTACAATTTGCTATTTGGCCATGATAACACTGTTGCAGGGAATGCTGGGATGTGTAGTCCAACAACAGCTGGGGCCAAAGGTTCTCTAACCCTGACCTAGGTGGTGCACTTAACATAGATAGTCGTTTGGTCGACTGATCTAGGTCGACATTAGGTCAACAACACTAGATCGACATGCTGAAAGGTCGACGTGGAACAAGATCGACATGGTTATAGGTCAACATGAGGAAGGTCGACAGGTCATAAGGTCGACATGGGGATTTTCACTGTTTTTTGAGCCGACATGTGCCGACAGGCGGTATTTCATGCCCTACCTTCCACTAGGGCATGGAGTGAGATTATAATAGTGTGGCGAGCGAAGTGAGACACTGTGCCCAAAGCATTGCGAGCGATGCGAGGGTCCGATTCTCACTTCCAACTGTGTCCATGTCAACTGTGTTGACATTCGGGTCAAAAAACAGCGAAAACCCCATGTCGACCTTATGACCTTCCTCATGTCATCCTAACGTCCATGTCTACCTTTTCCCATGTCAACCTTTTCCCATGTCGACCTTTCTGCATGTCGACCTAGTGACTGTCTGACCAACGCTTGTCTGACGAACAATCCAGTTCCCAGGACCTGGGTAGAAGTCCCGTGTAAAGGGACACGGCGTGTCCCATTTACACTGCCGCTGACAGGGGTCTGACCCGCTGAAGACCCGGGGTTTTGCAGCGGTGTAAAAGGGGTATTAATTTGCTCGTTGCCAAGGGAGACTAAATTTGCTCATTGCCGAGCCCCCCCTCCCCCCCCCCCCCAAATGAAAGTTAAAAGAAGGCCCCCTCCCCCTCCAAATTAAAGTTAAATGTACTACACAGCCCAGCAAACAGAGATCTAGTAAAAAAAAAAAAACACATGTGCACTGCCTAATTTATGTCTGTGTGTCTGTGTGTTCATACTTCTACTACACACCTTTCTGTGATACTACTGGTGAACTCAGGTGAAGCAATCTTGAAATGCCTGCCAGTGCCAATGCCTCTGCTCTGCTTAGTCTGCTGTGTGTTGATGTGTAGTCACCAGACCTCCCTCAGGGCTTCCAGATTCAGAAGAATCTAGATCTGCACGTGACACAGCAACAGCAGCAGCAGCACAAGCAGCCAATTAGAAGAAAATATCTCAGCTGCCAAAGGGGGCAGTGCTGAGCTCAAGCAATGCAATGTGCATTGTATTGTATGTAATGCTAAGCGAAACCGATCCGGATCACCATTTTGGGATCGGCGGCTCGCTCGTTCCCTTGATGGATCCGTTCAAAAGAACCGGATCGTTCGCGAACGACACATCTCTAGTCTGGTTGTCACCTGTGCGGTCGCATGTTTTCTAGTTTAGTGAACTTGCTAGGTTTTAGATCACTGTGTGTGGTAATGGACATTTGTGTTACAGTGGGCTAAATGTATAAAGGCTGGAGAACAGGGTTGCCTACCCTCCCAGAATGGCCGGGAGGGTCCCCGAAATCGGGTCACTCTCCCTCCCGGCCCCCTGGAAAGGGGGGAAACCCTCCCGCATTGCCCTCCATCTCCCGCAAACTGCCCCGTGGGTCAAATGACTCGATCGCAGCCAGCGGTGCAAGTGTGGCGGTACGGCGTACCGGTAAAACATATAGTGCCGGTACCCCGTACCGCCATAACAAATACCCCCGAATTACTTTCTGCGCATGCGCGCATATGTAAGTGGCCGGTCCATCAGATCATCCCCTGCACCCTCTTCCATGCTGCAGCGTGCGCCGTGCGGGGTTCCGGAGCCGGGCTTCTGTGAGTAATCGGATGCTGTAGTGTAGAAGATTTTGAACAGAAGTAGCGCTGGAAGTGGGGCGGGGCATAGCCTCACTTCCCACACGCGCCGTTCCCCACTTAGTTCAACTGCGCCAACAGCACTGGAACCCGGTGCGATATCCACCCCCCACCCCCCCTAACCCCTGATGTAGCAGTGACAGCCGGCTCTGCCGCTGACAGCCAACGGGAGCCGCTCCTGTAGCTGCACACACAGAGGAGCGCTTAGAGACCCCGGCCACCCTGACATCTTCATAGCTTCAGCAAGATGTGTCCGGATACAGCGCTGGGGACCTGCAGTGAGCACATTGTGTGTGTGTGTGTGTGTGACAGTAGGTGCATTCAGTGTGTAACTTGTATGTGTGACTGACAGTGTGTGTGACAGTTGGTGCGTGCCATGTGTGACAGTGGGTGTGACATTGTGTAATGCACACTGCATTACACAATGTCACACCCACTGTCACACATGGCACGCACCAACTGTGCCTAGGATGAGGGACTAAGTAAAAACCGGACCCGGATAAGACACCGGAACGCCGGACCAGACATCAAACTCTGCATTCCGGAGCTTATAGTGTCTGGTCCGAGGGGTGTCCCATGCGGGGGGTGTCTTGTCCGGGGGGATGCCTGTGATTGCTCACACCAGGGACATGGGGAAGGGGAGATTACAGCCTCCCCGTGTGGTCTGGACCGTTACAGTTTTTATTACACCCCCGGACCATGCAGTGAGGCTGTATTCTCTCCCCTCTCCTCTCCCAGGTGACAGGTGCGAGAGCAGCCTCATCAGATGGAGCACCCCCGGACCGGACACCCCCGGACCGGATACTACAAGCTCCGGAATGCAGAGTTTGATGTCCAGTCCAGCATTCCGGTGTCTTATCCGATTCCGGATTTTACCCATACCCCTAGGATGATCCTATTTCCAATAGTTTGCAGTGCCAGGAGGACAGATACACACTGTATCTGTCCTCCTGGCACTGCAAACTATTTCAAAAGAAGTGGGTGAAAAAAGCACTGAGGATAAGACGAGTGGTTAGAGAGGAATACTTAAGTAGGGGGTGAAGGGGTGGAGGTATTTAGTGAGAAGTGGAGGAGTTGAGAGGGAAGAAGGGGCTGAAAGGGTGGTAGGGAGCGAGTTGCATATGGGTAATTAAAGGAGAGAGACACATGTGACCAGACACAAAGGAGAGCATGTAAAAGGGATACCTAGGATGATCCTATTTCCACTTCCCCCACTTCTAAATTCCCATTTTGTACACTGCTCGGAAGCATATCTGCAATAATGAGGGGGGCCCCATTCTAAATTTTGCTATGGGGCCCAGAAAGGTCTAGTTACGCCCCTGCCAAGCACTAAGCACTTGCCCCCTGGTGCCTTCCCACCGCTGCGCCGTCACCTCCCACTTAGCCGGGGCTGCCTGGATCGAGGCGCCGGTTTCTCTGTACATCACGGGCGGCCTCACGCGCTCCTGCCCAAGAAGAAGCAGCAGGCACTTGCAGGTGAGGGCAGGGTTTAGAATCTACCGTGAGGGCAGCTACCAGTGAAGTGTGGGCGGATGGGAGGGAGCGCTGACGGGAGGGAGTGAATTTCCTGGGTTTGTTTTTATTATGTGTTATGCACAAATAGCCCTCCTGAGGAACTTACATATACAGTATAACCCCCTATACAGATTACACACCCGGTGAACTTGGGCACACATACAGAGCCCTCATATTACACATACAGAGCCCTCATATACATTACAATCCTTGCACACCTACATATTACATATGCAGCAAACCTGCACACATACAGAGCCCTCTAATACATATAACACAAACAGAGTGACCCTACACATATTGCAAAATGTCGCTGCCGCCACCTCCATATCCACAGCACGGAGCCGTCAATATGCCGGTTACCACATACATTACCCCCACTGGGCACAGCAGCCCTCCCGGCAACATGCAGGTATGACACAAGAGAAACACACACAGAGCACTCTGCCCTAAAAGTTATTCCCCTCCGTGTCACTCATGACTGGTGGTCCCTCCGGGCTCCGGTGGTCACAGCATCCTCGCTCATTTGTCTGCCCCACTCTCCACTGCTAAACAGCTCTCAAAATATTAGTTAATTGGCAGGAGAACAGGCATTTTAAAAACCATTAACAGGAGCTGCGGCCCCATTTTTTTGTGTCCCTGATGCTCTGGGCCCCTATGACCCTTGGGGTCAGGTACAGGTGTCCACTTTGACCGGCCCCGTCACGGGGCACACAGTGAAGGGTGGAATGCTGAGAGACACAGGCAGGTATTCAAGGCTGTGGGCGAGCGGCGACAGCAAGCAGGGCTTCCTGCTCGCTGTCACCACTCACCCTGTCAGTATTCAACGCACCCCCCCTCATACGCCAATTCCCCCTCGCTCTGTTTTTTTGAGCGAGGGGGAATTGGCGTATGCGGCTCCAGAAGCCGCGGGTCTCGCTGTTTTGGGGAATTCTCGCCGTCCTGTGACAGCGAGGATTTCCCCTGGATGTTGAATAAGACGAGCGGCTGGCGAGGGGGTTAATCAGCGAGGATCACTGGTTTTCTGCAATCCTCGCTGTTTAACCCCCTCGCCGGCCGCATTGAATACCTGCCACAGAGTGACGGGTGGTAGGTTGAGAGGTACAGAATGAAGGGTGGGAGGCTGAGAGGCACAGAATGAAGGGAGGGAGGCTGAGAGGCACAGAATGAAGGGAGGGAGGCTGAGAGGCACAGAATGAAGGGAGGGAGGCTACGAGGCACAGAGTGAAGGCATGAGGATGAGAGGCACAGAGTGAAGGGTTGGGGCTCATAGGCAGATTGAAGGGAGGGCAGGCTGAGAGGCACAGAATGAAGGGGTGAGATTGAGAGGCATAGATTGATGGGGGACAGGCTTAGAGACACAGAGTGAAGTTTGGGAGACTGAGAGGGACAGAGTTAAGGGTGAGAGGCAGCGAGTGAAGAGGGAAGGCTGAGAGACACAATTGAGGGGTATGGTGAGAGATGCAGATGGAGATGGTGGTGTGGCTGAGAGTTAACTCAGGAAGAAGATGATGGTGTGGCTGACAAACATGGGGGGGGAGAGGATGATGATGTGGCTGAGAGACCGCAGGTGTGGGATGATTGTCTGGCTGAGAGACACAGAGAGAAGTAGGTGACACGAGTCTGGTTGAACCACTGTTGTATGATGACATTCGTTATATTCCTACGCAAACAGGCCGGACCATGTGATATCCTACACGAATAATGAATACCAACTGAAGACGCTGCCTGACCAGGGGTGAAACATTTCTTCAAAAGTTCCCCTGTTGTGAGAAACCACCATATAGGTAAGGTGCATATGGAATAAAAAGGAATGCCAATAGGCAGTGCTAGACATCACCAGTAGGTTATGCTAGACACGCCCATCTGACGTCTGGGATGAACTTACGCCACTGGAGGGGGCTGCTGGCGGCTGTGAGTTACAGTATACATGCAAGTTACCTTTCTGACCCCCCCTCGTTCTCTGCCTCACACACCTCTATATGCCTGACTCCCCGTCCCTCTCTACCTTAACCCCCTCTCTCTCTGCCTGAACCATCTTTCCCAAACCTCTCTGCCTCACCCCCCTCTCTATATGCCTCACCCCCTCTCTATATCTCTCTCTCTGCCTGACACCCCTCTCTCTACCGTACCCCCTCTCTCTTTTTGCCTGAACCCACTCTCTCTTCCTGACACCCCTCTCTTACCCTTCTCCTGCTTTATAGTTAATATGGAAGTTGTGCAGTTTTCTTGCACCAGTTCGCTCTCCTTTGCAGCCTTGCTAAACATACCCTAAAAAGAGTGGGGGCATATCTGGCATATCTGGCACTGGGGGCATACTTAGCACTGTAGGGGGCATATATGTGTGGCACTGTGGGGGCATATGATAGCTGGCACTGTGGGGGCATATATGTGTGGCACTGTGGGGGCATATTAGTAATGGGCATTAGTTCTGCGGCAGCGGCGCAATGAGCATTATGGCATGGGTATTATGTATTGGGTGTGTAACGCATAACAGGCATTACTGTGTAAATTTCGGCGTATCCCTGTTTGTAGTTTATCTGGCTCCTACATTTTGTGTGCAGGATGCAATGCACAAGCCCAAACAGAAATGGCATTGTTTTGTCATATAGCCACTCCCCCTCGTGTCATTTGTCCACGCCCCGTCCACGCCCTAACCACGCCCATTTTGAGCCGCGCGCCTTCGGCGCGCAACACAGTACCACTAAGAAATTTTTTATACTCGCACCACTGATCGCAGCATTTTAGCCCCTCCCCCTGCAGTGTACCACCTGAAATACCGGCATTGCACGATGGGGGGGGGGGGGGCTAAAATGCCGCAATCACTCTAGACACGCCCCCAATATGGCAGACCGTCTGTGGACCAGCCCCCAAACCACCCCTTTTTTCCTCCCAGCGATGGCCCCACCCCCCTGCTTCACTGAGCTGGCTGCCCTCTCCTGGAGGGGGCAGCCAAAAAGTCGGCAAGAAGAGAAGTGAGCTCAATCCGCATAAAGGACGCAGAAGCCAATCAGTGCCTAACTGTCAATTTACATATTGGAGCTGATTGGCTGGTGTATTATCACCTTGCACATAACGTTCTTTATGGGGATATATATCCCTTCTCCAAGCTTCATACATTTATCCCATTGTTAGCAGAGCCAGTTTGGAGAGGGAGGGGCTGGCACACGGGTATGGGGGTGATTGGCCCTTAAAAGTGAAGCTGTAATGGAATCTAAACCAGTGTTTCCCCTACATCGGCCCTCAAGGGGTGTGGTTTGAAAAGGCTGCAGTGTCTTGGTAGACTGCCAATAGGTTGGCAACTAAAGGTCAACATGCAATAAGTCGACACAAAGGTAGACGTGCACTAGCTCGACATAGACAAAAGGTCAACCAGCTCTAAGTCAACAGGGGCAAAAGGACGACATAAGCAAACTGTCGGCATGGAAAAGGTCAACATGACTTTCGCATTTTTGTCAATGTCATCACCTGTCAACATGGACCCCAATTAGTGTTACATGCTTGCCATTGTTGATCTTTTGCCTGTGTCAACCCATTGACTGTCTACATAGACACTGTACCAGGCATGTCCAACCTGCGGCCCTCCAGCTGTTGTGAAACTACACATCCCAGAAGGCCTTGCCACAGTTTTGATATTAGGGCATGCTAAAACTATGGCAAGGTATGCTGGGATGTGTAGTTTCACAACAGCTGGAGGGCCGCCGGTTGGACATGCCTGCAGTAGACCTTTCATCCGCTTCTCGTCCTCAAGGCACATTAACAGTTCTGTAGTTTTAAAGATATCCATGCTTGAGCACAGATGGTTAAATCCAAATAACAGATGTACTAATGAAGTCGCCTGTGCTCAGTATGGCTATCCATAGAACCAGGGGGCGGTCAGTGTTCCTTCAGAACCGATATAAGGATACACTGATCTAAACTCTCCTATATAGCATTTGTACGGTAGTCTAAAAGAGAAAATGATTTATGTGTTATTACCGTAATGACATTCCTCAATGAAACATTATGAGGTCGTAATGTCCAATAATTCTGCTCAGTTCTTGGGACTCGGCCCGATGGCAGGATCTGATTTTGAAGCTGTGTTATGGGGAAAGTATGTAGGATGTGACTCATACTGAGAATAAAGTAGTCATGCAAGTACAGAACTTTGGCGCGCACCACTTGTAGAAGGAATAGCCAGCAGGAGACGAGTCTGCCTTCTTATTCATACAGCACAGTGGCACATCGAGGAGGCTCCTGATGTACCAGGAGACGAGGTCCCCTGCCTGCATCCTGCCCAGAGGCATAGGTGCCGATTCTGTGGGTGCTCAAGGTTCCGAGCACCCACGGAAATTGATGAGCACCCACGGACCCAAGTCCCACTGCTGGGCCTCTGTATTAACTTGCTAATTTGCGGCTCAATGTTCCGAGCACCCACGGAAATTGATGAGCACCCACGGACCCAAGTCCCACTGCTGGGCCTCTGTATTAACTTGCTAATTTGCATCGCTGGACCCGCCGCCTGGGAAACAGTCTGCAGGGATGGCGGGAAGAGTGTATTCAATTATGGGCCCCATACATCAGCAATTAATTGTGACAATCCCCAGATCTGGAGAAGATTGTCACAATTAATCTTTAATGTGTGGGCTCCCACTTTTGGCAATCCCGATCAAAAATTGATCGGGATGGCCAATCGATTGCTGAATCAGATTTTTAAACATGTTTAATAATCTGGTATTATCTGCGGTTGTTTTTTATATGTGTGGGCATTCCCATTTCGTCTTCTTCTATTTATATTATGAAAAGAAGTAACATCTGAAATGACAATCGATTGAGGTGATGTATGGGCACTTTCCAGATATGAAGATGCAATCTGTAATGTGTTGGGCAAGTCAAATAGATTGTAGAAACCATTTATCTGGCCAAAAAATCACTGGATCTGGAAATCCATTAATTGTGATTGCTGATGTATGGGGCCCATAATAGGTGGATGTGAGGCCGGCCAGCCTGTGCCTGCTCTGTGTGTGCTGTGCACATAGCGCACACTGACTGACTGATAGCCCTTCCGCCTATATCCCACCGCACTCCCCCTCCCTCATTGCCGTCACAGGTACTGAGGGGGCACTTATGTACCTGCAATGTGGGGGCAATTATGTATTTGACACTGTGGCGGTATTTATGTATTTGGCACTGTGGGGGCATTTATGTATTTGGCACTGTGGGGGCATTTATGTATTTGGCACTGTTACCATAATTTGAATATTGGAGACAACTGTACTACGTAATATAAATTGGTATTCCTTTGTGGCCACGCCCCTTCCCCGTGAAGCCACTCCCCTATATTTTTGGCTTGAAAACCCACCAGCAAAACCATAAATAGGCACCTATGCCCAGAGGGGATATGTCACTAGGTCCACCCTATGAAGGTAGACGTATGTTATACACACACCTGAAATAGTTCAACGGGGTCGGAAGGTCCACACAGGTGGTATTTCATACCCTACCCTTCACTAGGGGGTAGTGGGAGAATATGATAGTGGGCCAAACACAGAGAGGCACCGTGCCCAAAGCTTGTCGGGCACAGCGAAGGGACGTGGTACACAGACGGTGCCCATGTTGACTAGGTTGATATTTGGGACAAAAAAAGCCCTCACAGCTAAGTATACTTGCCAAACCCCGGGGGATGGGGATTTGAGCTCCTGGAGGGCTGACAGTCATTGGGCGGTATTCAATGACCTGAATCGTTGGTCACAGCGATTCAGATTTTACATTCGCCAGCCATTCACCGTTTTTTTTACGTCGATTCGCCAAGCGTAGGGATTCGTCGGGAGTCGCCGGGACTAGCTGTGTCACCCTATTCAACGTGGCTGAGAATCGCCGCCCCCAACGGCGATTCTCAGCCAATCCGGCGTTTCCCTAAACAGCTTCAGTACTGTAAGAAATTGCAGTGAAATGCAAGAAAAATGCAAATTACCCTGAAAAAACGATTCCAATACAGCAGACTGCAAAAGCTGTGTAATCTCCTCAAAGGCCAAACGAAGGAGTGAGGTGGGGAGGAGAATCATGGGTAAGTGAGGTGCACCATGGGTAAGAACAGTGCTTTGTGGGAGAAAAAAAAATACCAGAAAAAATTAAATATATATTTGTATAGCACTTCTACGACCATCACATCACACAAGGGCAGCAAATAATAATACATTACACTTGCAGAGTTAAATTGAACACTTAAAACCAATTATTTCACAGGTTCCTATAAAAGTTCACCATAAAAAGATGACGAGGGACACTCGGTGAGGAACGGCGATATGAAACAAGAAATAAGAATCGCCAACTTCTCATTGAATACACTTTTGGCGATTCATGGTGATTCCCGTCGACTACCGGCGAATCCCCATGAAAATTCCTATAGACAAAAACCGGCGATTTGTAGAGAATAACATTTGGCGATTGGTGCTTCATTCACCGGTCGTCATCGGCGAATAGAGGTCGTTGAATAGGGTGATTCGCTTTTTCAGCTCCAAAAATCGACGGCACACACGAAAAAAACACAGAATCGCCATAAAACTTGGCGATTCTGCCTCATTGAATACCGCCCATTGTGGCTCCCTACTGCTGTGACTTCCGGTGCTGTAAAGTGAGCTGTCACTCTGTCACTTTACTGCACTGGGAGTCACAGGAGCAGTAGGGACCCCCGATGACCGACAGCCCTGGGCTGGGACTGGGAGAGACGTTATAACATATACTCCCAGAAGATGTTGCGGAGCTGAGGGGAGGCGATGGGGGAGGATCACACCAGGTGGGCGGTACTCCCTGTAGAGATGGAGCCAGGCACACTGCTACATACATTACAGCGGGCAGTAGATGTGCATGATAATACAGTGTAGGTGGTCAGATTTTATGGGTGGAGGGTGGATGTGGGTGAGGATGGTTCTCCGCTCACTGGAAATATGTGCTGTGTAATGAGCCCCTTCCACACAACCCTGGTTTGTAGTTTTCATTGGATGTGTATAATAACCTCCAATATGTCCTAGGCGAATAGTGACAAAAAACAAAAGCTGATGGCTTTATCTCTCTCCAAGATTGGATAAATCTACACCCCGCTATGCCATTCAGATCAATGGGAGGCAAGTGCACATGCTCGCATCACGGTCCCACTACAGCGCACTGCTATACACAGCAAGAATATAGTGGGAGGCATCTGTATCAATCTATCGCATACTTGTCTACTCTCTAGTAGGGATGGCCATCCATGAATGGAAATCATCAATGGTTTATGGCCAATGTAGAATATGTTGGCCATCAATGGGGGAGATTAAGATTGTTTCCGTCCATCGATGGCACAGCAGAACCGATTTTTTTTCTCACCAAGGTGATGGGACATCCTCGACACCCCTGAATCCCCCCCCCCCCCCCCTCATGTTCTGATTGGCCTACGGACAGTTAGTCAAAGAAAATGAATGACCGTTGAAGTAAGTGTAAGTAAGTAAAACTATCGATGGTCATCCATCACATTGTATGTCACTATCGATGGCTGGATGCAATATTACCATTGATGGCAACAGCACCGATGGCCAACCATACTCTCTAGAATCAACTCCTGAGAATCACAGGCGCTCCCCGGAGGAGTGGGCAAATATCTTGGCCAGATGCCCCCTGCACACAGTCCATCATAGCCAACAACACCATTCCACCCCCCACCCCACCAGCCCCCCGCAGTTGAGTTCCCGAGTGTGGTACTGATGACACAATTTTCGATGATCATTACAATATTCCAAAGGGAACCATATAGTGTTACTTTACAAGGCAATACCCTCCTTCCCTAAACTACTTGTTGTGTTTTCTTGAGCCAACATAATTATATTACATATTGTGATTTTATTTGCGTCCAGTACTTTTTTGTGTAAACAATGTGAACCCGTTTCAGTTCTGTTTCTAGGCTTATAATTAAATGGTCTCTCAAGGGACCATAGCAATTGAATTCAAAAATTGTATGTCAAGGTATAGTGGAGTGGTTCCCAAACTAGTTGTTCAGTTCATGGTTTGCAGGTCACCTGTGTATTTTTAAAATGTGACTGTTTGTGAGACAAATGCCCAATACTTACTGAACCTACCGTGGAGGTGGTCCAGGGGAGAGGAACCGCAATTGCGCCATCTTTGTCCTGCCCCCCTAACATTATAAAGTCCACATTACTGGCATTGCAAAGCAGAGGGCGGGGCTATAATGACGCGATGCAGCATGAATCTTCTCTACGGCAGGTGCGCCAAACAGCTCCTCTTGGCATGCCAGGTCCCGTGAGACTCTGCTATCATCGGGCATCTGCTTTGCAGGTTCTGAGTCTCTTAATACCGCATCAAGTTACTATGTCACACAGATACACAAGCGTCACATTATCACATTCATTAGCACAGTTCCAAAAAGACGCCCAAGTTGCACAAGACCTGTAAGTTCACTTGCACCAGGCATATCATGATGGGTGGTGCATTAAGGGTATAATCACTAGGGGGGTGCAGAGAGTGGGGTCTGCACCAGGTGACACCGAAAGGAGGATAATGTTAGGCAAGGCCCCTGTTTGACCAGAATGGGGGTGTGACCAATTTGTCCTATGGCATCGCTTACACAAAGCCACGCCCCCTTTTGCAGGCGTAAACTGATATACGGTATAGAATTTTTTTTTTCATACAAAATATATTCAACTGCTATACACAAACTTTTATCAATCCCCGCCTGATCAAATGCACCAACAATCCTGAAATGCAGTAATATGCGTCATGTGTATTGCACAATCACTGTAATGCCATTGCTTTTCTGTTGTGTGTGTGTTTTTGGATTGTGTGTACAAGCAGCCATATAACAGAGTTATGCACACAATAGCGGAATGTGTTATATAACACAGTTAAGAGTCCAACAGCTTAACCATTAGTGTGGTTTATTGAGGATCGTAGTTATAGCCGTACTGTTAGTGGCTGCTCCTACCTGTATGAAGGAGGGCAGATGCAGCTGCGGTCAGCCCTAAACTGGTACAGAGATGGTCGCTGATGAAAAGAAATGGAGCAAGCTCCTGCGACCAGCGATTAGAACAGGGCTGAAAACGGGAGCGCGCACCCGGCGATTTATCGCCGGAGCACACTCCCATCACTGGCAATATGGTCGCCTGCGACCATATTCCCAGCGATATCAGCTGTACACGGCTTAAGTGAACAGTTTGATTTCACAGAAGTGTGATTGACTTGGAGTTACATTGTTTTGTTTAAGTGTTCCCTTTATTGTATTTAGCATATACAATATATCAATATTGCTTTATAGTATAATATGTTTGAATTCTTCCAGGCAAAAATTTAGATTTTTTTTTTTATATATAGTTTACATAATTATCATTTAAAAAAAATGTCCTGAAGCAAGTTTTGTATTTCTTTCCTAAAAAAAATGTTCTGTAATCTATTATTGAAATGATAGAGTTTTAACAGTTTGTCTCGCAGAACATGCTAGGTGTTCCTCGTTCTTCTTCGAAACTTGCTGCGAGTGCTGCCAATCTCTTTGCATATACTTATACATTATGGAGGGCACCCAGGATGCTGAAATTTTACAGAGAGTGCCGAGTAACGTGTGTGTGTGTGTGTGTGTGTGTGTGTGTGTGTGTGTGTGTGTGTGTGTGTGTGTGTGTGTGTCATACTTGAAAAATAAAACCAGGGCTGGTGGCTGCCAATCATGGGATATGTGGACAATCAGATACACAGTCCTGTCTACCACAGTTAGTTGTGGACCATTGGTAGTTTTTGCAACAAGTTTATTATAAAATACACATACAGTATATATGTATACACCAATGGTTATTGACCTTCAACCCACCTAATACAATTATGTAATGCCTGAGTCCTGAGCAGCCTTCACACCTAGTTTGAATGATTTATGCACCCATTACCATTAGATGATTCTTCTTGGTCCATCTGGCTGAAACCTATAAATACAGGTAAGCCGTACTAATTCATAGGTTTTGGTGATCTGGATTACATCTGTGCCGTATTCTACTTGCTGTATGTTGCTGAGTGGACAGGTATGTCGTCTCAGATGTGTGGCTAGGCCTGGGAGTATACAGTATATTTTTTATTTTTTTCAATTGAGATTTTTTTGGGACTAATGGGCCCTACACACATGCCGATGTGTGCAGGGCTACCTAGCTATGCTAGGTCGGGCTGTGCTGCGCCGCTATCGCCTAGCACACAGAGCTGACAGCCCACACACAGAGCGAGCTGTCAGCTCTGTGTGCTAAGCGAGCGGACAGCGCCAGTGTTCTCTGGTGGGAGAACACTGCCGATGCCGAGATTGATGGACACTGTCCATCAATCTCGGCCACCGATAAAGACGTGCGGGGACGCGCACGGATGCCGATATAGCCCCCACACATACACCGATGTGAGGGCATTTGCTAAGCGACTTTGCAAAACTAAGCAAAATCGCTTAGAAAGTGCCTTAATATCGGCATGTGTGTAGGCCATATAAGGGATAAAATCAAAGTTGCCCATAACATAAACTTCTAGCATTCACAATGCGGCAAAATAGAAGATTGATAGACATTGGCTAGGTGGACAGTCAAAAGGTAGACACAAGCAAGTATGTCGACTATGGTTGACACAAAAATGTAAACCTTTTTGGGGGATTTTTTTCATTGTCTGACTTTATACTTTTACCATCAACATTGACCCCAATGGCAAAAGTGTGCCCATTGCATCGCAGTGGAGCGAGGATCCTGGGGGTATGGATCATAGGGTTCACAGACTGAAGGTCGACATGCATTGGGTAGACTACTGAAGGTCGATATGCATGAAGGTCGACCCATCTGAAGGTCGACATGGCCTTAGGTTGACAGGTCACTAGGTCGACACCTGCTTTTGGTCGACATGGGCTAGGTCGACAGTGAAAAGGTCGATGTGGGTATTCACGTTTTTTTTCCTGAAAGTTGACAGTTGACATGGACACTAAAAAAGCCCACAGCGTCCCCTCTCCTGGCTCGCTACACTACACTGCACGCTATTTCATTCTCACACCGCGCCCTAGTGGATGGTGGGGCTTGAATTCTGCCTGTCAGCTTAAAAAAAATGTAAAAACTCCATGTCGACCTTTTGACTGTCAACCTAGTGACCTATCAACCTTAAGCCCATGTTGACATTCTGGTGTGTCAACCTTTATGCATGTCAACCTTCATTTGTCGACCCAATGCATGTCGACCTTCCACTTGTCGACCTAGTGACCGTATACCAGATCCTGGGCAGATGCAGTACACAATTTGGGGGTCCACATGCACAGCAGTCGTCAGACACCCAAAAACAACTTGAAAAACTCCTGTGTCGACCCTTTCCTTGTCGAGCTTTTGCTTGCGTCAACCTATTTCCAGCGGGTGTGGAACGTATTGTCAACCAGACTAAGGTCGACAGTCATTAGGTCGACACCATTGGGTCGACAGGTGGGAAGGTTGACATAGGTGTCTAGGTCGACATAATTGAAGGTCGACAGGTGGCAAGGTCGACAAGGGACAAGGCCGACATGGATTTTTGGTCGACATAGCGTTATGTCGGCATTGGTTATGTCGACAGGTCGGAAGGTCGACATGTTTTTTTTTACTGTTTTATTACCCGAATGTCAACACAGTTGACATGGGCACATTGGAAGTCAACCGCAGCCCCTTGCATGGCTTGCTTCGCTCGCCATGCTTCGGGCACACTATTTTATTCTCCCACCACACCCTAGTGGATGGTAGGGCATGAAATAACGTCTGTCGGCACATGTCGGCTCAAAAAACAGTAAGAAAAACCATGTCGACCTAATGCTAAGTCGACCTAAACCCATGTCGACCTTGTCCCTTGTCGACCTTGCCACCTGTCGACCTTCACCTATGTCGACCTAGACACCTGTTGACCTTCCCACCTGTCGACCCAACGGTGTCAACCTAATGACTGTCGACCTAAGTGTGGTCGGCAATACGACCGTATCCCATTTCCAGCATCAACCTCATGCATGTCGAAATTTTGGTATTGTCCTAATTTACCAAACCCAAAATAGTTACCCTAGTACTCAAGAATGTGCTATTAAGTGGTATTTCTTTCTGAGGTTTTACAGGAATTTAGAGTCAAACAGGGCTAAGTAACGTCACTCAACCAAATGCTATTGCAAATGACCTTGGAGGAAAATGCCTGGGTAATCTTACCAATATTTACATTCTGATATTAACAGAGATGTGCAAGATATCCGCTACAAATGGCTGCGTCGCTCAAATTTGTAATATAAATTCAAATAAAAAATGTTGTGTAAAAAAACGATCATATTTCCTATATAAGGTAACGTCACAGGCCCTTATGATGAACACGAATGTTTGCTTGGCCATTTTCACACCTATTTTGACAAATTCACTTGGCACACAAAGGGTTAACCTCCTCTGTTATAACTGTATGGAAACACCTTCAGCAATCCCTACACAATGCAGAACATGTACGTAGGACCCCACAGTATGTACAGTACGGTCGGAAGCCGTATCTGTAGGGTTTTGCGTCCACTCCTAAACCGCCGTACTAAAAGATTCATTTATCTGAGGTTCTATATATAGCCTTTGCTGGGGCAGCATTGCTTACAGGAAGTTCGGCTCTATCTAGGGACAGTTGTCAGCTAAAACCCTGCAGGATGGGAGATAGATTTCCTACCCAGAGGTAGCGGCCTGAGGTGAGAGTGTACTGAGGTTATGATCAGACAGAAATCCAGCTCCATGTTGCCCTTGGATACCCCTTGAGCGCAATGCAGGCCAAACAAGTCATCGATGTGTCGTGAAACCGTTTCATATCGTCATCACTGAGTCTGCAAAAAAATACAACAAAGGCCTAAAATATGTCGTTCACATGTTTATATGTCCATATCAGTCATGTTACAGATAAAGATGCAGCCATATAACACAAGGGTATGGGTCATTAGGTGGACCCCTATTGGGTTGACTACTGAAGGTTGGCAGGGTTGGAAAGTTGACACAAGCATTAGGTCGACGTGCGTTTTTTCATGGGGTTTTTCTTTTTTTGGCCAATGTCGACATAGTCTACATGGACACGGTCAAAGTGTACCGCATCCCCTCGCATGGCTCGCTGCACTCAGCGCACCATTCTATTCTTCCTCTTTGCCCTAGTGGATGGTAGGGCATGAAATACCGCCAGTCGGCACATGTCAGCTCAAAAATACGTGAAAAACGCATGTCGACTTTTATACAGTAAAACAATGCTCTGAGGCAGTAAATGGACAGAACGATGCAAGAATTTTTGGCCATTGACTTTTTTCTTTAGGGTTGCGTGTGCCCAGACACTCTGTCTACGTCGCACAAGTGTTCATTTAATTAGAATGGGAGACCATAGGAAGGCTATGCACAGACCGCACGCAGTGTTAACCCTCAGGACACTGGGCTACTGTCTAAGTAGTCCTGTGTGGCACTTGTGGTGTTAATAGCACAGGGAGACTTATTGTGTTATCGCAGCTGTCCTAGCGCTGGGGGTGTGAGTGGATTCTTACACAAGCCTCCAGAATTCTTTCCCCCTACTTAGAAACATCCCAGTCACAAACTGCATTCCCTGGGAGGGGAGAACGATAAGGGTGGAGGGATTTAAACAGAGACAGGGAAACGCAAGAAGCTCGGGGTGATGTACAGTACCAGGGGATTGGGTACAGTGAGCTTATATTAGGGAACATGTGTGTGTGTATATGTATGTCTGTGTGTGTATATGTGTGTGCTTATATAGATATGTTAGTGTTTATTCCAACGCCCTGCATCTTGCAATTCCGCTTTACTGCCAGGGGTGCCACTCTCTGCTGTGGTGCGTCTAGCGCAATGCATACTTGCCTACTTTTGAAAACTAGTTTCAGGGAGATTATAGTTGGTAGTAGAATTTTGCACAGTGCCCCATTGAGGGGGCGTGTCATGCTCCACCCAAAGGGCGTTTCTAGCTCCATATATGGAGAGATTGTGAAAAGAGATTGTGAACGTGGCACCTAGAAGCGTGGGTGTGTACTGCTACATCTGAGGGGAATCTCGTAAAATGACTTCTATCCAAATGTAGATGAGCCCCAAAGCAGTTAGTAAGAGATACTATACTTGGTTAAGTGCTGGGGAATGGTGCTGATGATTCAATGTAAATGTATCTATCTCTCATTCCTTTTTTCACAAAAAAAATAAGTGTAATGTGGGCTATATTAAATGAGGGAGATTGCTAGACTAATGAGGGAGATTGCTGCTATGTCAGGGAGTCTCCTGCAGGAGGGGAGTTAACTGTGATGTAACAGTGTAATGTGGGCTAGGTGACATGAGGGAGATTGCTAGACTAATGAGGGAGAGAGGGAGATTGCTGCTATTTCAGGGAGTCTCCTGCAGAATGCAGGAGGGTAGGCAGCTATGGCGCAATGTGGTCTGTATTTCAGCACTGATATGTTTACAGACTGTTCTAGAAGCAGAGCGTAGCGAGGCAGCGTGCCCGAAGCATGTCGACTGGAGCAGTACGTTTTGGTGTCCATGACACGACATGTGCCGACAGGCGGTAGTTCATGCCCTACCATCCACTAGGGCATGTTGGGAGAATAAAATAGTGCGCTGAGCATAGGGAGACACCGTGCCCAAAGCATGGTGAGGGTAGCGAGCTATGCGAGGGGACACGGTGCTACGTTTTAGTGTTTATGTTGACTGTGTCAACATTTGGGTGAAAAAACAAAACCATTGTTGACCTTACCCATGTCGACCTAATGACCCTGTCATGACATAATGTGTAAAGGGCATTACACTGTGTGGCATAATGTGTAATGGGCATTACACTGTGTGGCATAATGTGTAATGGGCATTACACTGTGTGGCATAATGTGTAATGGGCATTGTGGTGTGTGTAATCCTGGTGCAGTGTGGGTCGAAGGGGCTCTAGCTGGCACAGTGTCACTTATATCACTTTTATTGATAGGGGCCCCCACAAGTTTGTCCAGGGCCCTCACAGTCTCTAATCCGGCCCTGGAACCACCAGTGGAGTTGCACTATCCATGGGCCCTGAAACTGGGCATCCCAGACCTTGCACATTATGGTGCTCGCTAGTACATAAGGGGGGAACTAAATCTAGCATGTGTATATTAGCGCCACTGCGACTTGCAAAATGACACAACCACCAATTCATTAGTGTCCACCTCGGAATCGGCCACTACACAACATAAGATTCTTCCAAATATTTTTTATTTTATTTGTACTGGAAGATCATAGAAGCACAATAATGCTTTAAGTTGCACTCTCATACAATGATACCTATAAAATATGACAACCTTAGGTATGTTATGTAGGAAGGTCCTGGTAACCCCAGGTTGCTATGTACTTAACATTTAAATATGACACGTTATACCACTACTGACCCTGACTATAAATTCCTACAGCGCTAGTCTCATAAAGGAATTATGAAGGATATTGCTCTGATGTAATACAACTGCCATAGGAATATATAACTGCACTGAGATGGCAGCAGTGGTTCCCTGTAATTGTGGCGGACAGCCATAAACCTTATCTTAACATGTTGATTTTAATCCCTACTCGTGTCTACTCCCCTCTCTGTTCAGGGCACATTATACTGAAGAACTGTTCCTGCTTAAATCGTACTTCCCTACTTTTGAAAACTAAAATCAGGAAGATTACAGTAGGTATCGCACGAAGTTGATGGGGTGTGTAACTCTCTGGCCAAAGTGACTTATTTATATATGGGCTTCAGAAAGAATCATTTCACACACACACACCAGAAATAGGGACAGTGCTCTCCAAAGGCACATAGCAAAAATGTACACTGTAATGCCCATTACACATAATGCCACACATCGTAATGCCATATAATGCCTATTACATATTCTGCTACTCACCCATTACATATTATGCCACATAAGTGAAGCTTACCTACATTATTATTGTTTATTTATATGGTGCCACAAGGGTTCCGCAGCACCTGACAATACATACTGTAGATAAGCAAAAAAAAAAAAGTACACGGTAAATAAGACAGTTGAAGCAGACATTGACGCAAAGCTCATTGCCAGGGGGGAAGTTACATGTTGGTTGCTAGGGGAGTTACATGCTGGTTGCTAGGGGGAGATACAGGCTTATTGCGGGGGGGGGGGGGCAAGTTATATGTTCTTTACCAGGGAGAAGTTATATACTTGTCATGCTTATTATCAAGGGGACTTACATGCTCATTGCCAGGGTGAGGTGGGGTTACATGCTCGATGCCCAGGGAGTTCCTATGAGCGCTCCACACTCCTCGGACCACCCAATTTCGTCAGGGCCAGATTAAGCCTTCAGGGGGCCCGGGGCACTTATCATTGCTGGCGCAAACTGCAAGGGAGAATATTACACTGTCAAAACAGTAAAGGCAGTATAAACTGCAGGGGGGTAAAATACAACATGAAAAGCCTGTGTTTGTCCCTCTGTACCTTACTCTGTAGGAGCCCTGAAAGGCTCAGCACTGCCTCTGACTGAAAACCCTCCGATGATGAGGCCGCTGCTGCTGCTGCTGTCCTCCATGGGCCTGAGAAGCAGATGATGACCTCTTGTCTTATGGGACTTGGTCAACCCCCAGTAATGCACTGCACACTTGTGCAGTCAGTGTGCCTTGGCTCTCGATGCTCAGCACCATTAATCATTGTCACATTGGTAAATAGGTGAAGCTGCAGCGCTACCACACTCTCCTGCACATAACCTTTAGCTATGTGCGTGCAGCCCATAGTGAGCCGCACGCACATCCTGAATCAGGCCCTTAGCCTTCTAGTCTAACTGCATCAAGCTATTTAAAAAATAATCCAGGGTTGCATTGCAGGGTTAAGTTCCCAATCATCCTCTATATCTGTTTTACATGATTCCAACTCTGTCATCGGGGCCTCTGTGGCCTAATGAGGCAGAAAGTACAAACTCCTTTATCTGATGGAGAATCTGAGGTCTAAGCAGATGTCTTCCTTTCCTGTAAGATGTTTTGCATAGTGGTAAATGCGATGGATGCTTCAGCTACATGTCAAGTGTGATCACATTATTACCAGCTGCACAGAAACATTCCTGCATCTCTTATAGCCATATATTTATTCTCTGGGCTTATTCATATTTATTGCTAATGAAACATAAAAAAGGTCAGACTTACGTTATAATGGGAACTGCAGTGATCCAAGACATGGGGAGACTGTGGCACACATGCTGTACATAGACAGTGGTGCAAGTAGAATTTTTTTCTTGGGGGTACTGATTGCCTCCACCAAAAATGGGCATGGTCATTTGTCATTAGGGGGCGTGGTCACACAAAGCTAGAGGAGTGACTAAATGACAATAGAGGCGTGGACACAGGAGACAGGGAATGAGAAACAGGGAATGACTGGGGGTGGGTTGGCTCTTGCTTGGGGGAGAGCCAGGCAGCTTGTGCTTACAATAGTGGAGCCTGCTCTTCATGCTGTCGGCGCTGCTGATGCCTGTCAGTGTGACAGGCTAAGTCAGCAGTAGCCGGGAGCTGCATACAGCACCAATCATAACGCTGGGTGGGCGGGCTGCGGATGCATTATATTTAGACTTAAAATGGAAATAGAAATGACAGTGGATCAGGGGTAAGTGGTAGTGCGTACCTGCAACATATTTCTTACAGGTACTCCGTACCACACCGTACCCCCTTACTTGCAACACTGTACATAGATGCACCAGCCCAACAACTAAATGCCCCATGGAACTATTTTGAAATGTTAGCAACTATGTAAGAAGTTAATGCAGTTCATGCATGGGGTCTTTCAGGGGAAGACCTTCACATAAATCTCATTAGAGACAACACGGAGGCCACCATTGACTCTGGTCTAGCCACGTCAGTCAGTCTTTGAGATCGTTCTCAAATCATCGAAGAAGGTTCACGAATGTTTAAAAAAAAATTAAAGGTGGTCATGTTGCCCAATCAGATCGTAGCTATCATTTCTCGACTGCATTCTAGAGATTAATAACATACTTCAGGGCTGCCATCTGGGGCCAGACAGAAAGGGGGCCCAGGACTGGAGTCTATCAAGTATAATTTGTTATAAGCAAAGTTCACTTTTCCCTTGCAGCAAAGTAGAGGTTGAGTAGTGTGGTCTGTTTGAGAAAGGGGGCGGGGGCTGCTTATTTTGTCAGTCCCGGCCCCCCTAGTTTCTGATGCCAGCTCTGGCATCCTCTTGTGAAATGGTCAATCAGAAAATAAATCATTCGTACAGTGTGTGTATCTAACTTAATTCAAGGTCCAGGCCCCCACTACAGGGTGGAAGCAGTGAAAATGTCACCACAAAGACCAACCTACTACTTTAAAGCCACATCCTTTAGTAGCTTTCACATTTTTCTCTTAATGTAATTCTTACACATGTAAGGACTGCGCCTGTAGCTGCATCTTTTCCTTCCCACTCAATTAACGACTTAATTGACATGGTGGCATCAGATGCGACTGCACCAGGCTGGACTTTCCCTGGTTACAACAGATGTGACCACACCAGCTGGGCTTTCCCTGACATGGTCGCATCAGATGCGACGATAGCCTGCTGGGCAATGGTGCCACCCACAGAGCCTGGCACACTGCTTACCAACACCTAGTTACGGCGCTACTTTTGTGTTACACTTTTCGACAGGGCTTAAGTCAATACAAGAAATAGGTCGACAGTCGTAAGGTCGACAGGCCTGGAAGATTGACAAAAGCATTAGGTTGACAATGGGAAGGTCGACAGTGAAAAGGTCGACCCAAGTTTTTCATGTTTAAACAGGCGGTATTTCATACCATATCATCCACTAGGGAGGTAGAATATAATAGTGTGCCAAGTGCAGCGAGGCACCGTGCCCGAAGCATGGCGAGCGGAATTGGTACACTGATTGGGACAAAATAAGCAAAACTCATGTCGACCTTTGGACTGTCAACCTCATTCTTGTGTTGACCTTCCGACCCTGTTGACCTTTAGTTTTCAACCTAATGTATGTCACCCTTCATTCATAGTGTCGATCCTATGACATATACCTGCATGCCCTGTGGCCATTGTTATAATATAATACAATGGAATTCATTTTAATTTAAATTCATTTGTATAATGCTGCGTGGAGGCCGAACAATCACACACAGAACTTCTGACAGTATACTATGGGTGCAGTACACACAAACAACGATTTAAAGAAGAAAAAAATTGATTTGGATTTTTTTACTTTCATTAATTTCATTTGATTTTAATGCGCAGCTTGTATAATGCTGCGTGAAGGCCAAACAATCATACAGGGACCTTCTGAAAGTATACTATGGGTGCAGTACACACAAACGATGATTAAAGAAGAAAAAAATTGATTTGGATTTTTTTACTTTCATTAATTTTATTTGATTTTAATGCGCAGCTTGTATAATGCTGCGTGAAGGCCAAACAATCATACAGGGACCTTCTGAAAGTATACTATGGGTATTGTTTTGTTCCTGTAGTACACTCCATTTGACTTTCAAGTAGAGTTTGTTTCTCATTGTAAATAGAATACGGCTATGTAACCATGGTCCAGCTAAGGCGCCAATTTAATTACGCTGTCAAAACGTGTTACATGTTTGCAAGGCTGCTCTTGTTGGATCAGCATTATAATTTAATATCGGAGCTTTGCAAAATAGCGATAAGAAGACTGGGTTGCATGGAATCAGAAGTGACAGATGGGTCATTCTATCATGTACATGTACACACACACACATGCGTAGGCAGGTATGTGCTTTGGTCGACATTGGTAAAGGTGGACATGCTAATGTTATAGATTTGTGGATAGTGGTACCTGCGCTAATTCTTTTTAATTAATATATCTGCTAGCTTAATGTCTTTGATCCTTATGTTAGGTATCAGATTTCTCAAATGACACTTTCTCTTTATTCCAGGGCGGCAGCTCTTTTCCAGTTGGTCAGTTCAATTCACCTTTTGATAAATCTGAAAAATATAGGGTGAAAAAAGCGCCTCCTAGTGTAGCATTATTGGGTGTTCAAAACGACGAAACGCGTTGAGCAAAGTGGGGGAGATTCCGCGGATACCCCAGAACTTTAATGCTTTGGAGAAAAAGCATTCAGATAAGCTTCATTTGTTTTTATTGATGTACGGGCAATTTACTGTCCTTGTTTTAATAAATACCTGTGTTTACAATATTACGCTAGGTTCTCTCTTTTTCTCTGCATTTCCCATGTAATACATTGGTTGAGGATTGGAACTTGCCGTGCTGAAGTGCCTTGTGAAATTGATCTCATGCGATTGAACAAAGTGGTTGGATACCACTTTTAATGGTACACCTATATGATTTGGGGTGCTATTTTATTTATGGTGGTGGTGTTTTGAACACCCAATAATGCTACACTAGGAGGCGCTTTTTTCACCCTATATTTTTCACATGTTAATGTTAATTAACATGTTAATACACATGTTTTGGGGGTTATTTTGTGCCAAATTTTGAACTTTTAGGGTAAATTTACTTTGACAGCAGCCCATAGAAAGCATGAAAATGTCCTAGGAAAGAAAATAAATCGTGAAAAAAAAAGCGTGCCGACCTATTCATGTGTCTACCGTTGTCATGTGCTTCTGATACCTTAATAAATATACCCCAAATTGTATTCCCTATGTACGGCACTGCATGTGGTGCCTAATAAAAGTGAATAATAATAATATCTGCTAGGTGCCTAACTGGTTGTTATCCAAAATCATCCGCTCATGCCAAGATAATTCCTGGACTAATAAGGATATCTGGATAATTTGTGAGATCCGAGCCAATCCAAGCCCGCAGTATGTAGTGTGCTCGAGGTCCAAGTTCTTGGTGTGAAGATGACACAATTTGGACTGAATACAGATACAATAACTACGACAATTTGTTAGTGTGAAAATAAACAAACTAAATAATAGATGATTTTTTATTTGACAATTCATTTATATTTCTGTCTTTGGATGGATGGGAAGGTATAAATAGAGCTGACATAATCCTATCTTCAGCAAATAGATTAATGGCACGCTCTTGGGCACATTTTTTAGGCATTTTTCTTCAGCAGAACACAGCTGTCAAAAGTTCTGTGGGCGACAGAGAACTGAAGAAGACTCCGGAACTTTTATTTCATGTCTATCGGTTGTTAGGAAGTTGCACAGGGAAGACGGGATGGAGATGGGTCATGGGATCGACAGTGTCTAATAGGTGGACGCCAAAAGATTGACATGCACAGGGTCGACATTTGACAAAAGGTCAACAAAAATTGGGAACAACCATGAAAAACTTCTGTCATCCTTTTCTATGTGATGAGCTTTTGTCACGGTCAACTTCGTGCGTGTTGACCTGTCAATGACGATCTTTTGGTGTAGACCTACACATCCAATAAATAAAGGACGTGCCTACAAATTGCAGACCATGTTCACAAAGAAAAAAATTTAATACAACGAAAACATACTTCTATAATAAGGGTTGAACTCACACAAGGTCAAATTGCATTTGGAATTTATGGCAGAGACATATTAATCATGTGTATTGTGCTGAGTTAGGCAGCAGTGTTACTATCATAACTTCCCAAATATATTGTCACTAATGTTACTGTATATAAAAAATATCTAACAACGAGCATTTCATCATTTACACGCCCATATGTGAAGCTAGACACGCCCATATGTGAAGCTAGACACGCCCATATGTGAAGCTAGACACGCCCATATGCGAAGCTAGACACGCCCATATGTGAAGCTAGACACGCCCATATGTGCAGCTAGACACGCCCATATGTGAAGCTAGACACACCCATATGTGAAGCTGTGGACCTTGTGTACAGTATGTTGCCCTTTTGCAATGTTAACCTTGTATGTGTTAACCATTTGGTATTGATTTATTCACTATTGACGTAAACCCTGTCGACCTATCATCCAAATCTCAGATAGAACATAGGCAGAGGAATGGGCTAAACCAGTGGTTCCCAACTGTGATCATCAAGGCACCCAAAACGGTATCCAGACACCGGGTGAACGGGGTTTAGATTGACCATGGTATGGGCGACCCGGCTTAATTACCGACGTAAAGGTAGAGCAGCAGTAACACTAGTTAGATCGCCGGGATCATGGTCGATGGGACTTTTTCAGGATTTTTTGGTGCCGGTCCACTTGGATCATTCTAAACTATACAAGTTAGAATAGAATAGTGTGCCGAGCCGTGCGAGGGGGACACTGTGCACATATACAGTGTCCCTGGGGACCCCTGTGACATTCGGCAACAAAAAATCCTGAAAAAAGTCCTGTCAACCATGGTCCCTCGATCAGCTGCTGCTCGAACAATTTTTAGGCGTCTAACTAAGCCGTGTCGACTAAGGGTGGTCGACCATACCATGGTCAATCTAAACCCCTTCAATCAGCTATACCACCCCCCCCCCCCCCCCCCAATAGCCCAATTTACTAGGCTATCCCTGCAGATTTAGGTACTAATGGAGTCTTTGTTTAAGCCTGGATATCCTTAAAACCTGCACTGTTGGGGTACCATAAGTGCCACATTTGGGAACCACTGGGATGCGCGATGCCAAGGTTGATAGTGTAATTTCTCCATACTGCTGCTTGTGCATTGCTAGATAAATTGGGGGCTGTTGCTGCCATCGTGTCCATACAGGTTCCTTTTTTTAGCCAATAACAGCACAGTGCCGGGAGCTGTCTGCTAAATGTCTGTGATGCTCCCACCAGCTCTCGCCACAAGTCATACTAGGGGATGTCGTGTCACACTCTGGCCAAAGGGCGTGTCACACTCGGGCCAAAGGGCGTGTCACACTCGGGCCAAAGGGCGTGTCACACTTGGGCCAAAGGGCGTGTCACACTCGGGCCAAAGGGCGTGTCACATTCGGGCCAAAGGGCGTGTCACTCTCTGGCCAAAGGGCTTGTCTATGGTGAAATGATTGTTCCCTTCCAGGGAACAGGATCTCTTATTGCTCTATGGCCTGATGTCTTGAAAAAGGTCCTATGGGCACATTTTGCATTGCAGTAGTCAGCCAAATATTACAACTTTTATTATTTTGATATGTTTTTCTGTTATAAAATTTGCATTGTATTTATTGCAGTTGGCATTTCCATTTGTGATATTCATGTAGCATGTAGGTTCGACACAAACTGCCCCTTCCCATTCCCTCCAAACCTTCTCAAAATAGAGTACATCTCTCAAATTACAAATCTTCTCTCCTCTCCTCCTCCCTCCCTTGTTCTACCTAACTCAGAAATTCTCAGCACTTTGCATTTCTCATGCCACTGTTACTCCTGGCTGGCCCCTCCTCTCCACTGGCCGACGGCTGCCTAGCTCCCTGCTCCTCCCCACTGGGCAGAGGTCATGAAGCGGCAGCAGGGACTGCCTACGAGCTCAGGCTCAGCTACTGAAGAAGGAACGGAAGCTATAGGTCCATCCAGCTCCTAGGGTCTAGCTACGATCAGTGCAGGGGTTTGCAGCTGCTATGGGGCCCAGAGATGAGAGGGGCCACCTTCCCTGTCACAGTTACATGTGTTATATACAGTGGTGTAGCTACCATAGGTGTAGGGGTGCAGCTGCTATGGGGCTCAGAACTGAGAGGGGCCACCTACCCTGTCACAGTTACATGTGTTATATACAGGGGTGTAGCTACCATGGGTGCAGGGATTGCAGCTGCTATGGGGCCCAGAGCTGAGAGGGGCCACCTTCCCTGTCACAGTTACATGTGTTATATACAGGGGTATAACTACCATAGGTGCAGGGATTGCAGCTGCTATGGGGCCCAGAGCTGAGAGGGGCCACCTTCCCTGTCACAGTTACATGTGTTATATACAGGGGGTAGCTACCATATGTGCAATGAGTGCAGATGCTATGGGGCCCAGAGCTGAGAGGGGCCACCTTCCCTGTCACAGTTACATGTGTTATATACAGGGGTGTAGCTACCATAAGTGCAGGGAGTGCAGCTGCTATGGGGCCCAAAGCTGAGAGCGGCCACCTTCCCTGTCACAGTTACATGTGTTATATACAGGGGTGTAGCTACCATAGGTGCAGGGGGTGCAGCTGCTATGAGGCCCAGAGCTGAGAGGGGCCACCTTCCCTGTCACAGTTACATGTGTTATATACAGGGATGTAGCTACCATAGGTGCAGGGAGTGCAGCTGCTATGGGGCCCAGAGCTGAGAGGGGCCACCTTTCCTGTCACAGTTACATGTGTTATATACAGGGTGTAGCTACCATAGGTGCAGGGGGTGCAGCTGCTATGGGGCCCAGAGCTGAGAGGGGCCACCTTCCCTGTCACAGTTACATGTGTTATATACAGGGGTGTAGCTACCATAGGTGCAGGGGTGCAGCTTCTATGGGGCCCAGAGCTGAGAGGGGCCACATTCCCTGTCACAGTTACATGTGTTATATACAGGGGTGTAACTACCATAGGTGCAGGGGGTGCAGCTACTATGGGGCCCAGAGCTGAGAGGGGCCACCTTCCCTGTCACAGTTACATGTGTTATATACAGGGTGTAGCTATCATAGGTGCAGGGGGTGCAGCTGCTATGGGGCCCAGAGCTGAGAAGGGCCACCTTCCCTGTCACAGTTACATGTGTTATATACAGGGGTGTAACTACCATAGGTGCAGGGGGTGCAGCTACTATGGGGCCCAGAGCTGAGAGGGGCCACCTTCCCTGTCACAGTTACATGTGTTATATACAGGGTGTAGCTACCATAGGTGCAGGGGGTGCAGCTGCTATGGGGCCCAGAGCTGAGAAGGGCCACCTTCCCTGTCACAGTTACATGTGTTATATACAGGGTGTAGCTACCATAGGTGCAGGGGGTGCAGCTGCTATGGGGCCCAGAGCTGAGAAGGGCCACCTTCTCTGTCCAGCATCTTAAGTCTTCGGGCCAGATTCACTAATCTTCAAAAAGTGATAAAATGAAAAGTGATAAACCAACCAATCAGCTCCTGTCTGACCTTTTTCAAACCCAGCCTGTAACGTGGCAGTTAGGAGCTGATTGGCTGGTGGTTTATCACTCTCCATTTTATCACTTTTTGAAGCACCCGGACCATAGTATTTGTTTCCAATTCAGTCTTAGATAAATGTTTCTAGGTATCTTTCTTAGTATAAATACTTGTCAGCTATTCTGCGATACAAGTCCAATCAAGTTGAAGGGGTGTGCGGATAATCTTATTATTTATTAAGTTTGTGTAGCAATGTAGTATGTATGTGAGGGAGTGAAGAGTAACAAGACTAGTTCTGTGAGTGATCCAGGAGTGGGTGAGGTATGTGAGAGGATCAGAGAAAACTCCCCCCCCCAATTATATTTCGTTTTACCTCTGGTGGACTTCTCGTGACCTATGTTCAGCATGCACACTTCTTCGGCCGGTACTTATGTAGTAACTGGGCTGCCGATTTTGAAATCGGGTCCATCGCATCGCATCGCACCCGACCATATCGCATGCGATGCGATGCGATGCGATGCGATGGACCCGATTTTTCCATAGGATTCAATGTTAAAATGGACTCTGTCCATTTTAACATAGAATTCAATGGGAAAAGGGGTCCTTTTCATACCCCTACTATCCAAGTGGGCATGGAGTTGGATATAAACCTGTGGCGAGCGTAGCGAGCCACCGAGCCCGAAGCGTGGCGAGCGTAGCGAGCCCCGCGAGGGGACACAGAATACCGTCCCCTCGCGGGGCTCGCTTCGCTCGCCACGCTTCGGGCTCGGTGGCTCGCTACGCTCGCCACAGGTTTATATCCAACTCCATGCCCACTTGGATAGTAGGGGTATGAAAGGGACCCCTTTTTCCCATTGAATTCCATGTTAAAATGGACTCAGTCCATTTTAACATTGAATCCTATGGAAAAATCGGGTCATCGCATCGCATGGTCGTATGCGATGCGATGCGATATCGCATCGCATCGCATCTGATTGTATGCCTTAACTTAAGGCATACAATCAAAAAATCGGCAGCCCAGATACTACATAAGTACCCTTCGGCCCTTGCAATTCAATTAAGAAACTCTTATCTAAGCCTCTGTGCGGGAATTCTACATCTTCCTACAGTATTTGGGGAAACTACGTGGGGTAATCAGCCTGAACCCCAGATAAGTGCTTGTAATAAGAGGCTATTAGTAGCTACAAGCTCTTTAAACCTGTCACATGGACTGATAATTATTAATGACCTCTTTCTATTAACATTGGTAAAATGATAGTAAATGTGGTTTATACCAAATTAAAGACTCTAGATTATATTTGGGTACATACAAAATGCTTGTAAGGTAATGTTTATTGTTAATAAGTAAGCTTAACAAAACATTGGGGAAAAACATTTATACAATAACTCCTGCTGTATCTGTAAGTTCCAAAACTAATGTTCCATGTACTGTATACAACATCCAATAAATACGTCCCACATAACTCAACCCTTTGGGGCTTTGTACAGAAAATCGCCTGAAATATGACTTGTTTATTGGCCAAAACGTGGTAATTTAAAAGCCTACAAGAGATGTAGGAGGAACCTCAAGTATTAGTAAGCACCATATGTTACTTCAGAGTATACCTAGTCTTTCATCAGGACAGAACTTTTAGGAATATGGGCACATGCATTGAGCAATTTATGTGTTCCAGAGTAGAGCACTTTGGCATCCTAATCAAGGATATAATATATATCATATTATGCAGAGGCGGATATAGACATCATGGGGCCCTAGGTAAGATACCGGTTCTGGGCCCTCCTCAAATGATGAAACTCTTTTGTTTATCCAAATGTGTACCAGGTCCATGTGATGTCATGACATCAAGCAGTAGTTATGCAATGCTCCTCTGGGAACATTTTGGTTGGCCAGGATGTCTTTATGGAGCTCCTTTGGATCTTCTGGGCACTAGGTAGGTGCCTAGCTTGGCTTGTGGAAAATCTGCCTCTGATATTATGCCCAATCAGGGGCCACATTCTTTTGGGAACTCAAACATTGGTAACCAAGAAAAGAAGAGCCAAAGATATCTCAGGAGGACATTTCCATTGGACTCAATATGTCAACACAATACTTTACTGCAACCACACTATGGTTGGGATGGTAATAGACTATACTAGAAGAGGGAATGTCTTCAGCTTTAGAACTATTTACTCTGCCCATTCTATGATCAATTACTTTGAGTCGAAAATACGGATCAACAGGCAAGTCTTTAACCACCAGTCGGTGTCCTCATGGCATCAGGTTCTGTGATCCAAATAACGAAGAACAAACAGCCAATGGTATAACTTTGATGTTGGGAACAATCTAGGTGCAAGACATGTCATGCAATAGAAAGCAATAGCCCCCCACACAACCAGCTAATCGCTTGGTGATTCTGGGTGCCCAGGATTGGCAAGCCTACTGGTCTCTCCAGATTATTATTATTATTTAGATTTTTTTTATTAACAAGCAGAAATAAAATTCCCATCATGGAACAAATGACACAGACAAACGCAGGCCACAATGGCAAAAGTTCATCATGAGACATGTGTTATATTGTATCTTCGATGCGTTGATGTTTTGAGATGAAGCTTTGGTCAAGTTCCCGACGGGTCGACATTTCCAGTTCAGCACAGAGATTTGCCCGCACGTGCATACTCTGCGCAGGTTCTCCCCAAGTTTACTCCCTGTAGGAGCAAGTCAGTCACCTTATCCAGCCCCACGCACGTTGTGAGGGGTGCCAAGAAGCCGTACAGACCTCCAAGGAATATACTCAGCGGCCAAGCCAAGAAAATTAAGACAACGATCCAAAATATGCACCACAGAATACAAGAACAAGTGGCCATTGTGTACCTGCAAGAAAAAAAAAGCAGAAAACAAAAAATGCGGTTAGCAGGCTACATATTATTTTACTAATGTTCAATATATTCTTGAGGTGGATGTGTTAGCGTCTTCAAGAGTAGACAGGAAATGTAAATAATACCCCTTTTACACCGCCGAAAAATCCGGGTCAGCGGCGGGTCAGACCCGGATCCGCGGCGGTGTAAATGGGGGGTATCCGTTTCCATTTACACGGGTCCTCTACCCAGGTCCTGACCTGGGTAGAACACGGATAGGACCCGTGTAAATGTCGGTGTAAATGGTCCCGCTGCGGGTGCAGGCACCCGCAGCGGGTCCACAGCGTGCAGCGCTGGGGAAGATGTTCCCAGCTGCTGCGGGAGGAGGGGGGTCCCTGCGGCTGCTGAGGAGAGGGGGGTACCTGTCAGCCTGCTGTGCTGGGGGTACGGGGGTGCTAGGGGTGCTGGGGGTACCTGTCCTGCCTGCGGTCGGATCTCAGCGGAGAAGATGATGTGCGCCGCTGCTGCTGTATCACCCCCCCCCCCCCCCCCCCCCGCATCCGGCAGCCGGTCCCTGCGGCGTATGGAGTGTCAGTATCGGCGGTCCCTCCAGCGCATAGGAACTAGTACTAGTTCCCATGCGCCAGAGGGACCCCCGCCACTGACACTCCATACGCCGCACGCCGCAGGGACCGTCTGCCGTAGAGATGGGCAAAACGGGTCTCTGAGCGGACCCGGGTCGACCCGGGTCGGTCAGTGAAAAGAACTAGATCCTTTGGGCGGCTCTGCGGCTCACTTTGTGTAAAAAAGACAGTTATTTATGGTTTGAGGTTAGTGTACCATACCTCCCAACATGACCCTTTCCAGGAGGGACACAATGCTCTGTTTCTGGACTTCCCTCTTAATGTTTGATTGTTATTACCTGTGTGGAAACACCTTTCTTACCCATTTACCTGTTTAGAACAGGTAATAGCAATCATTCGTTAAGAGGGAAGTCCAGAAACAGAGCAAAGTCGTAGGTCAGAGATGGGGAACCTTTGGCCCTCCAGCTGTTGTTGGACTACACATCCCAGCATGCCCTGCTACAATTTGCTATTTGGCCATGATAAAACTGTTGCAGGGAATGCTGGGATGTGTAGTCCAACAACAGCTGGGGCCAAAGGTTCTCTAACCCTGACCTAGGTGGTGCACTTAACATAGATTGTTCTCCACAGTATTAGCCCGCAGAATCTATGGTTTTACACACAGGGGAAATTGACTAATAATTGAATAGCCCTGCGTGGTAAACACGGTAGATAATTGAATATTGAATACGTTGGGTTTGCCCCCTTATATATCTCAGGGTCCCTTCCTGTGGGGCTACCGGTCTCTGTACTACTACTACAATTAGCCTGTAGCCCCTCCCCTTGAATATCTCCCCAATAGGCCCTCTCATCCGAGCCGGGCAGTGCGATGTGTAGGCATAGACTACAATGGGCTATCGCCATCTCAGAATGGCGGTAGCCCAGGGGTGCGAAGCCGGACTGCCCGATGTTGGTACATCGGGCAGCTTCGCATCCCCCATAGAAACCTATGGGGATGCGGCCGGCGGCGCTGAAAGGGGGATCGCAGCAGGGATCGGAGATTCCTGCAGCGGTTCCCCGATGATACATTTAGGGGATACTGGCTTACTAGAGTAGAAGATACCATGTCTCTGGTACATGTACAGCTGCTAGCCAGGGAGTACACGGAGGGTGTCAGAAGGAGAAGGGATGCGGATGCGTTCTGTACATTGCACATTTTAGAGAAATGTAATTACATCATCTCCAAACGCCAGGCCCGCGGTGATCCCCGCCGGGACCACTGATCGCCGTGCTGGGGACAGCCCAGCACCAAGGTAAGCTGCTGGGCTGCCCCCAGCCCCCGTGCACCCCTCCAGCCATCGTCCTGGAGGTGAATGGATGCCTCACACCGGCATCCATTCACCTCCTCCGCTGCTGTCTGCTGAATATAGCAGACAGCAGCGCAGGCTGTCTGTGCCCCCCTGTCCAACCTGCGGATGCTGCGGTCCCCCATTGATGTAAATGGGAGCCGGGTCGGATGACCCAGTGTACCCATTTACACCGACTGCCCTCTACCCAGGTCATAGTCATGTTCTACCCAGGTCAGGACCTGGGGAAACAGTTGTTTGGTCGACTGAACTAGGTCGACATTAGGTCAACAACACTAGGTCGACATGCTGAAAGGTCGATATGGTTTTAGGTCGACGTGGTTTTAGGTCGACATGGAACAAGGTCGACGTGGTTAGTAGTAGTAGTAGTAGTACGTTTATTTATAAAAAAACAAATGACAAGGTAACATACAGGGTGTGTTGAAAAAGTCGGCGTGGTTACAGGTCGACGTGGTTTTACGTCGACATGGAACAAGGTCTACATGGTTATAGGTCAACATGAGGAAGGTCGACAGGTCATAAGGTCGACATGGGGATTTTCACTGTTTTTTGAGCCGACATGTGCCGACAGGCAGTATTTCATGCCCTACCATCCACTAGGGCATGGAGTTAGATTATAATAGTGTGGCAAGCGAAGTGAGCCACTGTGCCCGAAGCATTGCGAGCGATGCGAGGGTCCGATTTCACTTCCAACTGTGTTGACATTCGGGTTAAAAAACAGCGAAAACCCCATGTCGACCTTATGACCTTTCGACCTTCCTCATGTCACCCTAACGTCCATGTCGACCTAAAACCACGTCGACCTTGTTCCATGTCGACCTTTCTGCATGTCGACCTAGTGACTGTCTGACCAACGCTTGTCTGACGAACAATCCAGTTCCCAGGACCTGGGTAGAAGTCCCGTGTAAAGGGACACGGCGTGTCCCATGTACACTGCCGCTGACCGGAGTCTGACCCGCTGAAGACCCGGGGTTTTGCGGCGGTGTAAAAGGGGTATTAATTTTGCTCGTTGCCAAGGGGGATTAAATTTGTTCATTGCCAAGGGGGACTAAATTTGCTCATTGCCAAGCCCCCCCCCCCCCCCCCTCCAAATGAAAGTTAAAAGAAGGCCCCCTCCCCTCCAAATTAAAGTTAAAAGTACTACACAGCCCAGCAAACTCAGATCTAGTAAAAAAAAAAAAAACATGTGCACTGCCTAACTAAAGTCTGTGTGTCTGTGAGAATGTGTGTTCATACTTCTACACAACTTTCTATGATACTGTACTAGTAGAAGATGGTGAAGCAATCTTGCAATGCCTTTGCTGAGTCTGCTGTTGACCTCCTTCAGGGCTTCAAGAAGAATCTAGATCTCCACATGACACAGCAGCAGCAGCACAAGCAGGCTTGTTTTTCTATTCACTCAGTCTCCAGTTAGAAGAAAATATCTCAGCTGCCAAAGGTGGCAGTGCTGAGCTCAAGCAATGCATTGTATTGTACGCAATGCAAAGCGAAACTGATCCGGATCACCATTTTGGGATCGGCGGCTCCCTCGTTCTTTGAAAGGAACCGTTCAAAAGAACCGGTTCGTTCACGAACGACCCATCTCTAGTCTGCCGGGGAGGGGGGGGGGGGTGGTACAGCAACGGCGCACATCATCTTCTCCGCTGAGATCCGACCGCAGACAGGACAGGTACCTTCAGCACCCCTTGCACCCCCCAGCACCCCGGTACCCCCAGGTACACCAAGCACAGCAGGCAGGACAGGTACCCTCCGGCACCCCCAGCACCTTAAAAAAAAAAAAAAAACACTTAACCTGGGTCAGCCCTGATATATATATATATATTATATTTCTATATATTATATATTTCTATATATATATATATATATATATATTTCTATATATATATATATATATATATATATATATATTTTTCTATAAATATATATATAAAATATTATTTAAGGCAGGGCTGACCCAGGTTCAGTGTAAATGGTGCAGACCCAGGTCCGACCCAGGTCAAAGTGCTGTGTAAATGGGGTATAAAGCAGGGTCAGACCCTGGATACTCCAGCATTCAAAGACCAGGGTCCGACCAGGGTTTTTGGTGTAAAAGGGGTATAAGTGTGCTCTAGAACATTCGGCTGGCTGAAGTTATTTTACAGGGTTATTCAACCTACAGATGACTTGTATATACTGTACCCTCCTGTAACATCGATTTAAAAGTATGTCTTCCGACTATATATTCTTTATATCATACATCCAACAATGAATGACTTTACAAGCAAAAAAAAAAATGTTGTTTGCTCAGGGCTGTAGAGCGATTTCAGGAGCCCTGGTTAAAGCAGGGGTCATGGCCTAATCCATTGGTTCTCAACCTCGGTCCTCAAGTACCCCAACTAACAGTTCATGTTTTTCAGGTCTCCACACAAAATCACAGGTGAAATAATTAGCTCCAACTGTCGTCTTTTAAAATGTGTCAGTGAATGAGTGCACCTGTGCACTTGCCGGGTGACCTGGAAAACGTGCACTGTTGGTGGTCCTTTAGGACCGGGGTTGAGAACCACTGGCCTACAGAGTAGCTTTAACCTTTAGCCTAAACCAGGAGCAGATCCCGAGAATTTGATCAGTGAGAGCGCTAACCCCCCCCTGCAGCCAAAAGAGACTGTTGCACTCAGTGGCAGCCACCCGCCTGGACCCACCGCAGCTCAACACACAGCAGCATGCTGGCCCGCCAAAAGCGATTGTGACGTCTGTTTTAACCCCACGCCCAACTGTTTGTGCTGCTCTTGCATGCGATTGCATTCCGTAGATATATTTGTTTGCCATGTAAAAGGTACAATAGAAACAGAGATGTGCGATAACACACCGATAAGCCATAGACCTTTAACAAGAGAGCAAAAACAATCTATTTAGAGTTCAGTCAACTGCCCTGGTCAACTCTACAGAAGAAAAACGAAGTCTGTAAAATGGGGCGATGGTTGCAGCAGGAACAGTTTGTATGCAGTAGATTCACAAGCTGTGTGCTTCCTCTAAGCGCCGGTCACAGGGAAGCAGCTGTACACACCAGGGATGCCTGGAAAGCAGAAGTTCTCTAGAACTGACATTTACAACCCAGTAACAAAACGTGTTTACGCCACGACTGAATAATGAACAGTAAATGCAGTGACTGCGCAAATATAAAGAGGATATGTCATCAGTCCGGATAATCTTGTGAACAATGAATAAACGTTGGCTGCCTGGGAAGTGCATTCAGCCGAATCTTACAAGTGTAAAGAACTTCATTTGCATGGTGGCTACAGCAGTAAATGGCAATGCAGTTTACTTATATGGCAGACATTAAGCAGTTTATAGCACACTCGCTGATGTTTGGTTTTATATTCAATGTCACTTCCGGGAGACCCTGGAAGGGTGGGACATGCTGATGGGATTTGTAGGGGGAGTGTCACTATGAATTGCATCACCCTGCGGTATAATGGGGCAATAAGCTGCATTGTGCAGCCGGTGACTGGGTCACGATCATGCAATCACACCTGGATTACATACTTCAGTGAGGAAGTGTCAGGCGTGTGAGCTTGCCCTGCTGTGTATACCATAGCCCTATTTACATGGATTGGCTGGTTGTGATTGGCTCACGGGCCTGTTAGTCAAAGAAAACGGATGACCATCGATGACCAAAACCATTGATGGTCATCTATTGCATGGTATGCTGCCATCAATGGCCACTTGACCTATTGCAATTGATGTCAAGCTCACCGATAGTGATCGCTACTCAGGAGGGCCACCACATTTTTAGAAGCCTCTTGGCCAATGTGGGAGATTAGGCAAGTATGGATCCGGTTACAGATTGTGGTGATTTATCATGCATGGAACATATTTATAATGGGGCCCAGACCATATACTGTGTTGGCAGGCCACACTCCCTCTGTTGGCTGACCACACCCCTCAGCATGGACCCATTATGACTGCATTGCCAGGTGGCCTCTTTATGGTTCAATTCGACACCGAATGCCATAGCAAGTGGGGGTAGCAGTAGTATGAACCACGAGGGGTAGGAACAGGTGATGTGAGGAGGAGCATGAGAAAAAGGGTCAGACAGGTGTATAGGGGGTGTGTGGTACAGGTGTCCGACAGTCAGAATCCCAACAGTCATTAGCCCGACGTCAGGATCCCGACTGGCCGGACCCAGACAGCATGGTGAGCGTAACTAAGTCCCTTGCGGGCTCACTGTGCTCATGACGCTGCGGGCACACCTATTCTATTCTCCCTCTATGGGGGTCGTGGACCCCTACGAGGGAAAATAGCCGTTGGCCGTCGGGAACCCGGCTGTCGGTGTTTTGACTGTCGGTATCCCAACGTCGGTTAAATGCCTGTCGGGATCCCGTCCGGCACCCATAGGGGGTATACTGTAGATGTAGGGGGGGTTGGATGCCGGACCAGCAATATGGTGAAGAGGCAAAGAAGAGACCGGACCACATGTAATAAATCCCCCAGGGCAACTTGTAAATATCCATGAGTGAAATCAGTGTATGAGATATCTGTGCATATAGAGGGGTGATTGATGTGACCCCACTTCATGTGTTCCATAAGGGACCAGAGGCAGATAGCTATACCACTCTGATCTGATTAACAATGGTGAGGGTATATGCTGTACATACCCTGCTCCTGCCTCCTACTGCACACTGACAGCTGAGGGGCTGGATGATGTTCGGACGATAACACCGCTGTGACTAGTACCCCAGCAGGTCCTAGGGAAACAGAAAGAACAGGTAATAAGATAGATGCACTCCTACCTCCTGCTGCACTGCGGGATAGTCCTGTGTGCCCATACACTGTGTTATATATCAGTGTATTCCATGATATCTGATGGGTTACAGGCTCAGATAATGTCTATCGGTCTGCCCGTGTATGTCCAGCATAGGCCATGAAACTGCCAGGGTATTTATATAGACAGATGAGCTTGGACTTTATAAATATTTAAAAGAGGCTTTTAGAACCTATTCATCAAAGCGCCAGAAGCCTGTTTGTAAGTGAGCATATCACTAGCGTTAGGGCTGGTTTCCAATTGTATATTAAACAAGTAAAACTGCCGACCGTCAGTTAAATATCTTTGAACAGTTCCCTCTTAGCAGCTTAATCTTCCTCCCCATAGGAAGGAATCGGGGGCCCGGAACCAGACCTGTCCCAGGGTTCCCGCATACAAACTCCCCAAACTTTCAGTTCTCGGATTGGCTGTAGATTAGGCAACCCCGTCGGGCCCTAATAAAAAATTTATGCAGAATCTAGCGTTTCCACGATTGGTAATCATGAATAGTTCTATTGGCCTTTAATTTAAAACATGTAGGCGACTGATGAATTGGACAACATACTAGAGCAGGGCTGGGCAACACCGGCCCTCCAGATGTTGATGAACTACACATCCCAGCATGCCTTGCATCAGTTTCAGCATGGCCACATAGCAAAACTAATGCAAAGCATCCTGGGATGTGTAGTTCATTAACATCTGGAGGGCCGGTGTTGCCCAGCCCTGTACTAGAGGATACCTCCCAACTATCCTGATTTTACAGCGGGACAGACCCACTATTTGGACACTGTCCCATTGTCCTACCCGTGGGCTGCAGTATGCCTCGCGCAAGGGGGCAGGTTGAGGGAACCTGTGATAATAGGGAGGTGTGCAGGGGCATGCCCGCAAACCAGTGCCAGATTAAGCCTTCTGGGGGCCTGGGGCACTTTAGACAGGGGGGCCCCCATCACTGGCCGCAAACTGCACGGGAGAATATTACATTGTCAAAACACAGAGTAGAGCAGGGTTGCCGACTTTTACAATCTCCTCTCCGGGAGAACCCCAGAGAGGAGATTGTCAACATCACTTCTGGGGGCGGGGCCTGATCGAGACATCATCAGTCCTTGCCCCCAGTAATGCAAATACCGCAATACACGGGTCTCCTGTGAGGGGACGGGGCTAAATATGCACTATTTGCATATTTAGCCCCGCCCCCTTCTGCCGAAAATCCGCAAATAGCGGCAATTTAAAGCTTCCGCCACCACCAGCTCCATGATGGGACAGCCGGAATCCGGGAGGGTTGCCCACCTTTCCGGGGGGGCCCGGGAGGGGGGGGGGGGGGGCGATTTTTCGGGATCCTCCCAGCCATTCCGGGAGGGTTGGCAGCCCTGGAGTAAAGGCAGTATAAACTTGGTCAATGGGCAATTGCAGGGGGGGGGGGGTGTATATATATATATATATATATATATGTGTGTGTGTATATATATATATATATATACACATACATATACATGCATACATACATACATACAGTGCATACTACATGAAAAGCCTGTGTTTGTCCCTCTGCACCTTACTCTGTAGGACTGTAGGAGACCTCACAGGTTCAGTGCTGCCTCTCAGCCTCTGCCCTCTTGTGCAAAGTGTCATGGGACTTAGGGGCAGATTTATTAAGCTTGGAGAAGAGATAAACTGGAGATAAAGCGGAGAAAAGGTAAAAGGAGATAAAGCACCAGCCAATCAGCTGTGCTTGAAAAAGACAGTTGGGAGTTGATTGGCTGGTGCTTTATCTCCTTTTACCTTTTCTCCGCTTTATCTCCAGTTATCTCTTTTCCAAGCTTAATAAATCTGCCCCTTAGGGCCTTATTCAGATCTGATTGCAGTACACATTTCTTTGGAAAATGGGCAAAACCATGTGCACTGCAGGTGGGGCAGATGTAACATGTGCAGAGAGAGTTAAATTTGGGTGGGGTGTGTTGAAACTGAAATCTAAATTGGAGTGTAAAAATAAAGCACCCACCTGCAGTTTACATGGTTTTGCCCGTTTTCCAAACAAATTTGTACTGAGCTCAGATCTGAATAAAGGCCTTAGTCAACTCCCAGTAATGCATACCTCCCAACAGTCCCGATTACAGCGGGACAGTCCCGATTATCAGGGCCTGTCCCGCTGTCCCTCCCGCGGCCGGCAGTGTCCCGCGGTGAGGGGGGGCTGTTGGGAGTCCCCCCTGTAGGCTGCTAAGCAGCGGGGAATAAACGCTGTGCGCATGCGCACAGCGTCTATTACCATAGCCAGGGGGCTGAGGGCATGGCTAGAGGCTCACAGAGCCTCTGGGTCATGCCGCCATAGCGGCAAAATGGGGCGTGGCCTCGCGGGACAGCTGCGAGTATAGGCCACACCCCCGAATTAGGTCACGCCCCCCGGAGCTGCGTTCCGCTTCCGACTGGTCCTAAGTTGGGAGGTTATGGTAATGCACTGCACATTGTGCAGTCAGTGTGCTCAGCACCATTAATGATTGTTACATTGGCAGATAGGTGAAGCTGCAGCACTACCCCACTCCCATGCACAAAAGCTTTAGCTAAAAAAAAAGGCCACGCCCACCCAAGGTCCACCCCTCTTTTAGGCTTAGATGGACCACGAGGGTGGCAGGTCCTGAAATTGCACCTTTTTAAAGTTGGGAGGTACGCAATGCAATAATAATAACTGTACACGGTCCAATAATGAAGACGTGATCCCTGTGTAATATATGGGAGCACAGCAGCAGCAGCAGCATAGCTGTGGCTTAGCCACACTCTGTAGTCATGGATACACAAATAGCAACAAACTTTATTAGTGTTTAACTTATACAGGTGCTAAGAAATGTGTGTAATATCGTTTTTCAAGCAGGATCCGGATGGCTCACAGACCATGTCTAGGCACCATATAGTCGACATACATATGGTCAAAAGGTTGACGTGTAAAGGTCGACATAAGTTTTTCACATTTTTTTTTTTTAACGTTTTCATACTTTACCAGCCACGTAGATTCAGTGTCCTGAACCATGGGGACCAAAGAGCACCATGAAAGGGGCGTGATACATTAATTGGGGGTCCGCGTGCTCAGAAATAGTCAATAACACCAGAAAAAGTGAAAAACTTGTGTTGACCTTTTCATTTGTTGACCTATTGCCAATATGTTGGCACCTTTTATGTAGTACCCACTGCAGCTTGAACAGAAAAATCACACCCTGAAATTAAATATTGGGTACTACACGCTGGGGTCCTCTGAGCGCATAGCCACCACCTTTTTTTTTTTTGTATTTTTTGTACAGTGTTGATTATGGGCCTTATAAGGCCCTATATTCTGATCTCATTGACCGTGATTACATATCCCATTATTGAAGCAGGAAGCTGAGCACGGTCAGCCTGTGTGCAATAACCAGAGGTGATTTGCCAGCTAGGCCCAGGCGCCAAATAGTTAAATGTCATCCAATCTGCCCAGAAGCTAGAGCAAGCCATTTGGAGAGGGATCCTGTCACTTAGCGCTTGTGCTGAGTGTCAGAAATACCCCCCTGTCTGGCCCAATGTGCGTACGTCTGTCAGTAACCATATGCCACCGGCCAGTCTCAGCAGCGCTGTCCTGCTTTACCTTCAGCAATGTACAATGAATGCAGTCACCGGGCAGCCAGCTAGAGAGGCTTGTATGGCTCTGGCAATGGGTCGCAACCTTCACGTCCCATTCCATAGCTTACTGGGTAGGATTCTTATTTGGGCAAGGTATCATGTTAGGTTTATAGTCAAAGGGTCGACCACTATTGGTCAACAGTCAAAAGGTAGACACATGGAAAATATCAACATGCATTAGATCGACATGGACAAAGAGTCAACACAAGCAAAAGGTCAACTTAAAAAGGTTGACAAGGAAAATGTCGACATGCATTTTTTGGGAATGCCTGTTGACGTAGGTCGACATGGGCACTGTATAAGTGCTGCCCTCACCATGCTTCGGGCACGGTGCCTCACTACGCTTGGTACACTGTTATATTCTCACTAAGTCGGTCTACACCATAAAAAGTGATAAAAAAAAACTCATGTCGACCATGTCCATGTCAACCTAAAGCTTATGTCAACCTGTTGATGCCAACCTATGGTACGTCGACCATTTCCAGGCGTCGACCTAGCCACTGTCGAGCATTAGTAGTTGACCTAGTGGCTGTCGACTCAGACATTGTCGACCCAGGGAGTGCATATCCTGGACAAGCATTGCTCCTTCCAAATCTGTCCCTTTATATACCGGCTGCCAGTAGAACAGATGCTGCTGTACGTATGGACATTCGGGGATAGGGTTCCACTTCCACTGAAATGTCATTTATGGGTGCAACTATTTTTGACGGACTGTTAATATTATTAGGTTCGGGTGTGGATCAAATTGCCGACAGTGCCAATAGGTCAGCACCAAAAAGTCAACATGCACTGGGAGGGCATTGACCAAAGTTGACACAAGCAAAAGGTCCACATGGAAATGGTGATTAACACATGAAAAGGTCGACAGAAGTTTTTCCCTTTTTTTGTCAATGTCGACACCTCGCTTTGCTCGCCATGCTTGGCACAATTTACCTTTCCAATTTGGAACCCACATAGATCATAAACCAACCAAAACATTTTTAAAACTCATTAAAAACGCACGTGTGTCGATAATTTCCAGGTTGACCTTTGGCTTGTTTGAACCTTCTGTCAATGTCGACCTTTTGGTTTCGACCTATTAACTGTCGACCTGCCATCAGATACCGTTGCTTTCCACATTGGAACCTAGAATCACCCCATTCCTATGCACTCAGTACTGAAGTACAGACCAAACCTGTCTTTCTAGGATAGTGGGGGCTGGAATGTTTCAGTTGATCTGGTCGCTCTTACAACACAATGTGGATAATACTCTGTGAATATTTCCTCCCATACAGAAAGAAACAGATTAATATTATAATCTATTCTGCAATCGAGGTGTGGTTTCATAAGACATTACTCCACACAATGACTCATAATTAATTAATTGTTTCAAATCATTTCGAGAAAAAAAAACCCATTCATTTAACAACTACAATATGCAAAGTTTATATTTTTTCGGCTTACGGACTTGATGCGGCATAAACACTTTTGCCTGATTTTCGTATTCCAATGATGTGCTTTTGACCACTTGGGCAGTGCTGTGAGTGCTACAGTTGACCCCTGTATCCATGCAGCCTGCAGTCTCTGCATGGCACCTTTGAATAATGTGGTGGATTTAAATTGCGAGCAACACTCATTGTAAACCGTTACTTGCTTAACCCTTTGAGTGACAAGTGAATTTGTCAAAATAGGTGTGAAAATTGCCAAGCAAACAATTGAATTCATCATAATGACCGGTAATATTACCTTATATAGGAAATATAACCTTTTTTAACACAACATTTTTCATTTGAATTTATATAACAAATGCGAGCGACACTGGCATTTTTAGTGGGTGTTTTGCACAGCTCACAGAAATGGTGGCACTCAAAGGGTTAAGTCTTTAGTGCTTTTTAGAACCTTTGGATGATCTCAAGGAAAACACAGTACATTGATTTTATTTCGTATATTCTCTTATGATCATTTGATTGCTCTTCTTAATTAAGGAACCCACTCAGCACAGAACAAAATCAGCGTTCCCCTCTCTAGAAATGTAGAGAGTCATGGGAGAAGGGATATTTTCACATTTCCAGCACAACTGGTATTGTTTAACAGGGAGTGCTGTCAGGAAATGTTTAACTCTTTTCATAAAGAAGACCAAGAAGATCTGGATGTCTGTTTGCTGTAAGAACAGAATGGTCTGTCAAGCTCTCAGGGCGTTGGCGGGAGGTGGGGGGACCCTGGAATGTGCTTAAAAGGGACAGATAATGAAAACAAAAAAGGGTGTTGTGTTGTGTCAGTAGAGCTGCAGCAATCACCTATCAGGGCGTGATGTGACCCAGCCCACAATCCCAGCTATCCGACTGACTCCTATTCCAGTGTGGAATCATCCTAATCATTTTCCACTCATTGCTAAGGAGTTTTACCAAACACTCAAATATGATAGTGGAATATAATTATTAACAGATCATTTAAAGCCCAGAAACACATTGGCTCTTTGCATCTCAGGGACCCAGCGGTAAATGGGTAACAATGGTACTAGTGGGAAAACGTTACACATTGATTTGCTAAATTTCATTTAATTTCAATTGTTTTTGTTTTAAAAAATAACAGAGAGAAAATGAGAGAGATCAAATTGTGACAGATAACGGAGCAAACAATCAGCTTTTAACTGTCAGTTTTTTAAACAAAGCCTTGTAAAATGTAAGGCAGAAGCTAATTGGCTGTTAATTAATCTCACAACTTTCTCTCTTTGAGCATTGATTAATACCCCAATAGACACTTCTATGTGTATATGTGTCCCCTAGTACTGTATCTCTGTATTACATTTAACCCTTTGAGTGCCAACATATATGAGAGAGGAGCAAAATATCCACTAAAAATCCCAGCGTGGCTCACATTCGTTCTATAGATTCAAATAGGAAATGTTGAGTAAAAAGATTAGATTTCCTATACAAGGTAAAAATGACAGGTCTGTATGAGGAATCAAAATGTTTGCTTGCCAATTTTCACACCTACTTTGACAAATCCACTTGGCACTCAAAGGTTTAAAGCAAGTTTGCTCATAATTATTTTGTTCAAAAACGTCTAAATGGTCGTATTGTGCAAAAAATCACAATTGCATAACCCCTACCTATATAAATATCTCCTCTATGTACTAAGGGATCTATCAGAATGGTATTGGGGTAGATGTACTGTAGAATGAGCACTTCTCTAGTGTGTATGGTGTTTATAAGGCAGGCAGCAGCTGGATGGGTGCTATTATCCCATTAGTGGCTAAAAATATCCCAATACTCTTTATAGTTACAAGAGGACAGTAACACCTACAGTTAGTGCAGTTGCATACACTTAGAAGGACAGTGTTAGGAGCTGGGATTGACAGAAAGTGGAGTGAGTCCAGATGTCGTACTACTTACTAGATTCTCAGCCTCTGCAGCGATTTAACTCTCCGTCACAATTGGAAGTACGAAACAGGTAGAACTGCAAAGTTGCAAAGTTAGTCCCGAGGGCCACAGGAGAATGAAATGAGTTCTTCTCTGTGCAGGCTAAGTCTGGGTTTGTACATACACTTCCGTTCCTCGCCTGGTAAATATTTCCTCACTCACAACGTGCTGCTAATTTCCATTTTTGGCTCTGTCCCAGGGAAGGGAGTGTGGTCAGCCCAGGGTGTAACGTCTCCTGCTTCACATTGACGACTAAGAAACAGTTTACAATCAAATATGTGTATCAAGTGACTGTCTCCCTGGTGCTTGCCCGGCTAACAACAGGCATTACGTTTTATAGGGAGAGCGTTTGGCAACGTATAGTCATAATGTGTGTAGACGCTGCCAGGTCACTGTGTACATACTTAAAATAACATACAATATTTAGCTTCTAATTGGAGGCAGTCATTGTGCCTGGAAGTCACTTTAGCGGCACTCATTCTTTATAACCATGGCCGTAACGAGAGGTGTGCAATCGGTGGTGGTGACCTGGGCACAAGGCCACGAGGGTGGCGCGATCACCGTGGCACTTGAAAATGAATATAAACAGCTAAAATCATGACATTTGGACCTGTTTTTGTTACTACAGTGTTATAAACATCAATAGCCTTTATTCCCAGTCAATTTTGACCCCTCTCCCCTATGTGACATGAACCCTGAGGACTTGCAACCACAATCCAGAATCCAAGATTCAGATCTTAAATCAGAGTTCCGAAAAGAGAAAAGCTTGTTTGGCTCAGATGCTTGTTTTCAAACTCTGTTTGACTCTGATCCCCTAAATTCGATGGAGTTCAGGAACAGAACCACCAGGGCCGGTGCTAGGGTGTTCGGCGCCCTCCTGCAAACTATAAATTTGCTCTCTCTTATACTTCACAAAGGGACAGCGCACACCAAAAGAAAGACGTGCGGTCTCACAAGGAAGGTGCATGGCCACACAATAGTACCCCATTCCAAATGACACCAGACCACAGCACAATCTTATTCACATTACACAGTACCAGTGCCGTAACTAGCCATTTTGGTGTCCTGTGCCAAGAAGGGAATTGGTGCCCCACCACCACAGTAAAAACAGGGTGAGTGCGCGCCGAAGCTACATGTCAAAAATGTAGGAGTGTGGCTACATGGGTCAGGGGCGTGGCAATATAAAAGTGCCAATAACATTGTAATGATCATTACACATTATACCACACATAGTAATGCCCATTATATATTATGTCACACATCATGATGCCTCTTACACAGAATGCAGCACACTGTACTGCCCATTACTCATTATGCCGCACACCATAATACCCCTTACACAATATGTCGCACACGATAATGCCCATATGACATTATGACACACATTGCGCTACACGTAATGCCTTGAGTACTTCTGCATATGCCCACAGTAGTAACGCCAAGGAGTGAGGGATTGTCAGTGGGACTGCGACTAGCAGTCAGAGCAGCAGCCTCCAGCCAGCTATACCGACGCTGCGCCCAAGGCCGGCCATACCAACCACTGGGGGGAAATAAAATATCATCGCCATCGGAGTCTGTCCATCGATGGCATAAAACTATTCAACCCTCGTCTATCAATGCTTAAAACATCGAGCACTAGGTCCCAACCATCAATAGTTGATGGCCACCCCTATCCCTTCCCCCAGCCTGCCAGCTTCTCCTTCCTCGGTGTCCCAGACAGCACAGCCTATTCCTTCCCTGCCCCCTGCCACAGGGAGAGCTCAGCCCCACGTCCACCTCCCCGAACAGCCGGGGGTCTGCATCCAAGTTCTCACTGGACAGTGGGTGGACAGCACATAGGAAGATGCCGTGGGTGGCGCTGTCATTAACATAGAGGGGGAGCCGCTCTTCAAGCTGTATCCAGTGCTGCGCTGTCGTACAGTGTGATGGGCAGTGCAGTCAGTAGCAGCAATGCACAACAGCAGGGTAAGCAAAGCAGGGAGAGCGCCTCTACAGCCCAGCACCTCCCTGCTTTGCAGGCTCTGCTAAGCCGGTAGCGCCGGCCCTGAGAACCACACATGTCTAATATACAGTTTCATCTATATATATATGTCTAGTGTCCATGAGTCTCAAAAACACTGCCATCTGCTGGCAGAGAGTGAAACTACATCTCTTTCTCAAACATGCACAAACACAGAAGGTAGCAGACTAACTTTCAAAGCTTTTGCTTTTATAATGTATTTTTTAATATATTTTATATAAGCATGTATTTTATCTATATAAGCGCACACACAGAGAAAATACATGCTTATATAAAATACATTACTTTGGCCTGGGGGCCTTGCCACCTTGTCACAAGAGATGTGGGTCTATGGGGAGGGGTTGGGGACAAATGATTCAATCATTGGCCACTTCACCTTCCTGTAGACCTGTTAATTGTGGCGTAGCACCATGAAGGGCGTGGTCTGTGGCATACCGGCAGCCAGTGTGGAGACCGAGGCAAGGGTTTTTCTGGGTACTCAGGCCAAAATCTCCAGTACTTTCAGTGGAAAGCATGGCTGACCCCTAACCCTGAAAGCCCCCATCCACTAGGTCAAGGTATCGCATATGGTACCCCACCAACTCACCCGGCAGCCGCCGGGTGGCAGGATTGCATAAAATACATTGTATGCGGTCCTTTTGCATACGATGTATCATATGAGATCCCAGATAGGGCTATGGGCTCTGATAAATATTCATAGCAGCCCGTAGGATCTGTGACCGCGATGCATGGCACACAGGAACACGCCTCGCATCGCAATTGCAGGAAAATTACATGGCTATTAGAGTGCGGCAGATTAAATTATAATTTTCAACATTCTAGCAATGTCACTCTACATTAATGTTAGTGTCAACACTGATCATGTCCACATTCAGACCATGGGGTAAATGTAATAGGGTCTGAAAAGGCGGAGGTACAGGAGTTTGTACGAGAATGGGGCATTCATTTGGAAGTCAAATACAACTTGGTTTTGCCTTGTAAATGATTGATGCTTTTAAAAAACTGTAATTTTCAGACAAACTCCCGAACTTCCGGCTTCGATTACCTTATTATATTAGTCCCCATACTGCATGTGTACAGTATATTTAATACTCGTCTTTGTACTAAGTAAATGTATAATGCACGCATTCACATCGGTTACATAGAATGCAGTATGCATTTTGCTGGAAGTGTGTGGGGAACTAATATGTGGCAACGATTTACGAAATATTTGTTATTTACAGTAACTAGTTAAAGAAAATGAGTATCTTGTTAGTACAGTATAGCTATAGCCCATTCACTGTCTTCCTTTTGTCAACAGTTGGTGTTGAAGCAATTGTCACAGCTGTACTCACCTGAAACAGGTAGGTGGTCTCTCCCTTCCCTATTCTTGACAAAGTTAGAAATATGGTCTGTAACACATTACAGTATACTATGTGCTCTGGTTACTGTATCATTACAAATCATGGCTTTAAATAGCCACTGCTTCGTAAATATATCCCATAATCCTTGGTCACCAGGTCAGTGACTTTTCCTATGACTCCAAAAACACAAATCTTTGGCTCTTCAGGATCCAGGTCTGCTCATCTTTGGGTCTTTGGGTTCAGTTGACATTCATTGGCTTAAGTGGAAGACTTCCAACTTGCCATCGCATAAGCTTAGAAGGTGTCTGATTTGGGTGCCTTGTCTTGTCCTTCCCTCTCTGTTCTCTCCGTTTAGGTCATTCTGTGGTCACATTTCGGTTACCTACCCAAGCTGGTCTGTTGGTCCACATTAACCAGGCAGTCTTTGGGACAGTCTTTCAGTTTTCCAGACTCTTCACCAGAGGAAGCCTCTTTATTTAGGGAGGGCCCTCTAGATTTCAACAGCTCTTGTATGATTTTCGCAAGTATCGCTGGCTTCTCAACAGATTTTGGCCCGGTGGATCCACTTGACTATCTGCCATGTCTACTCTGCAGTGCATTATCTTGGTCCTGCTGTGGTGACTACTCATTCCACCAGGTCAGTGGCAGCCACTTGGCCAGGTTCTGTAGAGCAGCTTTTAAAGTCTTCCAAGTAGTCTCCTGCTAAGATTCCATTGCCCCAAGGACACATCTCAATAGGTTTAATCCATTTATTAATTTTTAAGCCTTTGATACATTTGCCTCCAGAAATGTGGCCAGTTCAGTGGGTTCTTAGTGCAGCTCAGGAATGTCCCCTCCTGTAGGGGACATCTTTAGGATCTCCCATTGTCAACCCTGTGCCCCCTGGTGGAGTTAGAAGACAGTAGTATTTATGGTCTTAGCTTTATGGACTTACAGTATTTGGTTAAAAACCTACTTCACAACAGGTTGTCATCTTGTTAGAGGAGATGTGTCCACAAACACCTTGGTCTAGTATCAATTTCATTTCTATAGGTGATGTAATGGTTTCTCTGAAAAAGTGATATGCACAATACATTCCAGATCATGACAGCAGTAGAGAATGCCTGATTCCAAGTTGAGTTTAGTAGAGCATGCATATACCCAATTATAGAGAATCTGTGCACAAGGTCCATTCTGTGCATCTGCAGAACTAACCTTGCATTGTCCACTGTAGGTCCTCTCTTCCTCTGCGTGATTAACAGGCACCAGCATTGAGGGAGGTCGGGGGAGGGAGGGGTCAGAGGTAGGGCTGCCTTTCTAGACATGGAGGTATGTTGTCCCAATTTTATAGGAGGGAAGAGCCAAGGGTTTGCATGTCCCCACTCAGACTCGCTGGCCTCGAAGTCAGCGGTCGCAAGGTTAGATCCCGGCTTCCAATGCAGGAAGCAGTGCTGTTACCGCTGCTGCCTGCATGCAGGACCTCTTTGAAATCGGGGTGGAAATGTAATGCTGCTTGCATGCGCGATTTAACTTCTGTCCATCTCTGGGTCAAGCCCAGAGTCTTCAAATAGAGACTGTCCAACTGAAATCTGGACAGATTGGAGGGTTGGGTGGGTCAACTTATAACTTGTTCAGCCAATGTGTCCACACAAGGCCACCGCCCTAAGGGAGGTGTGCGGCAAGCTAAGAAAGTACACCCAGGGGGCCCACTGCCCAGCTATTTCCTGCCTCCATTCCTGGATAGGTAGCAGATTCAGTGGCTCCATCGCTTATGTGCCATTGCTCTTACAATATATATGCTGTATAGCAGGATTTTTTTACACAGTACTTTTGTGGATGGTACTCGAGAGAAGAAGGGGGGCTGTAAGTGAAGTCATGGGGAGCTGGAGAAGCGCTCGGGGGGGGGGGCACAAATGTGGAGAAACATTCTTAACTGGGGCTCTACTGTCTGGCATTGTAATACGTTTTTGCATAGGGTGCTAGTTGATGGTGGATATTAACCCTTTGAGTGACAATTAAATTTGTCAAAATAGTTGTGAAAATTGCCACGCAAACATTTATTCATCATAACGACCTGTAATGTTACCTTATATAGGAAATCTAATATTTTTGTACACAACATTTTTTATTTGCATTTGTATAACAAGTGTGAGCGCCGCTGGAATTTTTAGCGGATATTTTGAACATCTCTCACAGCTGTTAGTTTTCAAAGGGTTAAATATTGAAGGTCACTGACTGGCTGATACAATTGCTAACAGGATAATAGCTTAAACTCATCTGTTAGCTACTGTAAACATTATGCTATACTTCTCAGGTCCAATCAGTCTTCCCATATACAATATTATTTCCAGCTACAGGACACACGATCTACCAAGCGACTAGCTGCTCACCACATAAATTCCTTTGCCAAAATGGTCACACCCTTGTGCTTACCACATACAGGCCACGTACAGATGAAGTCATCTCTCTGTCTCCCCTATGACTTAGGTTTATACCCAACCATGGTAACTAATATTATGGTTTCTGTGCTGTCTTTGCTTACAGTGATATGTGTGCATGTGTTCTATAGAACTCTGACAGGCCGTTAGTACAGTTTGCTCTAAGTAGTGTACAAGGCAACTGAGCAAATACTCTCCTGATAGCCAAGCTTACCACGTGATGGGGTCTGGTCACTGAGTAAACTTCCAGCTGGTGTCCTCTAGCTAAAGCAATTAAAGTCCTGCTTGAAAAATTATTTCGTTAAATGCTGTACCAGTGAGGGGTATGTGTTTAGAAATACCAATGGGTAGTGCCCAACTCTACCCACAGTCACGGGGCATATCTCTTGCCACCCATGGGCATGTTAAATACCACCAGGTTGTCCTACACTCTATAGGACACAAAAGCCTCCAGGCTATACTTTAGATGGGTGGAGTAGGCCAGAGAATTCATATATCTGCCGTATGGTAATATTTTCCCGTTAATTTGGTGATTGGAGGTTGCGACGGGCAATGACGTTTATTTACTAGATTTATGTGGTAACTGTGACGTTCCAACTGAGGTACTGAAGGCACGACGCAATGACGATGAATTGGGTAGATGGCGTTAAACCTCAAGGTTAATTATGCCTTCTATCTGCAACCGCAGTCACCGCCGTTCCCTGTGATAGAACACAACAGCCGGCCAGGCCGTTCCTTTTACAATGTCTTTCACCTTCCATCTTTCCATATCGTCCCTCCTCCCTTTTCGTTTCAGGGTGATTATACAGGCGACAGCGAATCCTATGCATCAGAACTTGGAGAAAGATAAATACCATCCAATCAGCTCCTAACTTTCAAACACAGCCTGCAACATGGCAACTAGGAGCTGATTGGCCGGAACTTTTTCTCTCTCTAAAGGCAGGATGTACCAAAAAAATGCTGTAAAAGCCCCGTTTTCTGGGTTTTTACCACATTTTCAAATGCACGAAGAGGACCATTTATCGTGTAATATTTGCGGCTACAGTAATTCCCTGAAGGCTTAGCCACAAATATTACTTGTCCCCCAAAGACCACAGCAGGAATCCCCGATTCCCCCTGCTCCACCGGTCCCGCATCCGCCATATGTTTCTGTGCCGGATGCGATGCTGCACAATGTATCAACATCAAGAAGGATCATAGTGGGTCCCTGGGCTACTGCCGTTCTGAGATGGGCTACAAAGTGGGGCAGTGCGGTCAGCAGAGTCGGCCAGTGGTCAGCACCAACCGCCCATGCGCAGACCCCCGGCACCCATTCAGAGCCCCTGTCCCTGCACCTGTAGGATTATACATCCACCCGAAAGGAACGCATATTGTAATGCAATCATGGGCGTTAAATGCCCAGATTGCATTGCATTTGTGATCCAGTAATATATGGGCCCCAAAAGCCCCTCCCAGCGGGGCTTTGCTAAGGGGGTTACGCCAGCTCACAGATCCCTCCCAGCATGCCCCACGGGACTTCCCCGTTAGAAACAAGGAAGTCTAGGAAGTGGTGGGAATTGCAAAGGGCAGCTCTTATCGGGAGAGATGACCTTTGTGTTGCTCATTGCATATGTCAGTACATATGCAGTGAGCATCGGCATGACGGGATGTACCATCGCTGCTTGGTTCATCCTGCCCTAAGCGTTGATGCATATGCCACAATGTATTGATCTTTTTGTGCATTTATTGTTAGCATGCTATGCTAATGGAATCCTTTTCATGTTTTTTTCAATACCTTTAACTCGTCATTCATAATTCTGAACTTAAAGGTTGTGCTACGTGTTTCCTGATTAGCATGCAAGGATTGGTGGATGAATGGGCCAGTTCAGCTTCTCTGGTATCCATAGTAACGGGTGATTTCTCTCATCCATCTGCATCTTTAGACATTGGTCAGTGCAACATGCAAGGTCCAGCTGCAGTTCCTAGTCTAGTGAAGCCCAGAAATCCATAATCATTATCATTTTAGTGTTCCAGGGTGTCTCCAAATATAATGGGAGTTTCCTGGATGTTCTGGGAGGGGGTGGGGGTGGGTAGGTAGGCATGATTTAAGACATACATATGTATAGAAGTGCTTCCAATACACACTAGCCACACCTAAAGCAGACCACGGAGGGGAGATACAAGAGACGGGTGTGATGGAACAGTGGCATCAGTGTATTAGTGTTACCTAGTGCAAACAGGATCCTGCGTCTGCCCAAAAAGTGTGTTCTAGTTGCTGGGAAGATGCATGGCACGCCCCTATATGGTTGGTCAGCACTCCTGGTGATGCTAGGTGGCCCCTAGAGAATCTCCCCGCATTACATACCTACCTTTGGATTTCCTTCTCTGAGAGAAGCTCATAGAGAAAACACTGCATGCAAAATCTTGGGGGTGGGGCCAGGCTGTCAGTCACTAGGCCCTGCCCCAAAGAGCTGTGATTTGCAGGTCTGCAAGGTGGTGGCAGGAGTAAATTATGTGTGTGAGTCATTAAGCCCCGCCATCTCCTTGCTGACCCACAGTTTCCAATAATATCTACTCCTCCTCCTACCCGCTTCACTAGGCAGGATGTGGAAGATCTGGCCACTCTCCATAAGTGCAGGGGACTCAATTTGTGGGAGAGTGGGCAAGTCTGAAGACTGTGTAGATGCACACACCATCTAATCACCTGCTGCTCTGCTTTTGGGGTCACACGAAGTGGTCTGCACCCCCTTAGAGATGCCCCTGAGAGGGAATGATGGCACAGATTGGCATGATTATAACACCATCCTCACTGCATTAAATCATGGTTCATCATGATTTAATGCAGTGATGGGTTAATACAATTCACTGATGGGTTGGATACGGGATACTGGCAATCAGATTATCAGCACCGGCATCTCATAATCTGCAGAAACAAGCAGCTAAACTTACCCCCTAACTCTTTCTCCCAGCAGCCTACCCCTTACCCTACCCTTCCTCCCCGCAGCCTACTCCTTACCCTACCCTTCCTCCCCGCAGCCTACCCCTTACCCTACCCTTCCTCCCCGCAGCCTACCCCTTACCCTACCCTTTCTCCCCGCAGCCTACCCTTCCTCCCCGCAGCCTACCCCTTAACCTACCCTTTCTCCCAGCAGCCTACCCCTTACCCTACCATTCCTCCCTGCAGCCTACCCCTTACCCTACCCTTCCTCCCCGCAGCCTACCCTTTACCCTACCCATCCTCCCTGCAGCCTACCCCTTAACCTACCGCTCCTCCCCACAGCCTACCCTTTACCCTACCCATCCTCCCCTCAGCCTACCCTTTACCCTACCCTTCCTCCTAGCAGCCTACCCATTACCCTACCCTTCCTCCCTGCAGCCTACCCTTCCCTAGGATGACACCTACATCCCCTTGCCAGGCTATGCTGACATAGAGGAAGAAGAATGGCAGCATCAGGGGGTGTGTTAAACTTTCCCGGGAGACCTATGAAAATTCATGCTTCTACCAGACATTCCCGGAGAGTAGACAAGCAGGGCTCTCCGCACCCCTGCACCTTACACCTGTGAGATTAGTTTGTCCCAATAATAAACGTGCATAAATGTAGTTAAATGCCATTTAATAACTCATTGCATAGGAGTGTAATCCTTGATGCAAATCCGCACGCCTCCCAATGACAACAGATGTCCTTATGCAGAACTAGTCCCAGAATGACACAAAAGGCCGGGTGAGGTTTGGACCCAGACTTCTGCACTTTCAGAAAGGAATTTCGGAGTTTCAGGCAGTTGCTAACATTCCTGTGGTGCCGCTGCTGCTCCGATGAAGTATATCTCTGTGGATAATTATTTCAGGGCTTGCAAAACACATAGCAATGTGTGAGCCTTTTGCTGAATTTGGACAAAAAAATTTTTTTGCAGACGCCTCCAGATTGGGAAGCTTAATATCACTTAATGTGGGACATTTATAAAGCTGGAAACGTCCAGCTAGGAAAGCTGAAGCTGCAAAGTACATCCACAGAAAATAGCCAATGTTGCATGTGTACAGTGAAACTATGCCGTGCTGTGATTAGGGCTATTATGTAGGTGTGGGAACTTTACCTATACCTAATGGTATGTATGTCCATGTTTTACATCTATTGTAAACTGCGTCGTCGTACATACAGAGCGTTACTGCCGTTTATACCCAGATACGTGTTACACAATTGCTACACATTTATATTCACCCTCACTTGTTATTCTAGATCTAGAACCACATAAGAATTTCCTTCCTGTATTTGAGCTGCAGTTCATTCATATTGAGAGCTCTCGCCCCTCAGATCTCCAGACACACACACACACCGTGCAGCCCTTTCCTCCGCTCCTCCCGCCAACAGCTGAAAGCGCTCAATTTAGCATTTAGTCCACCCCCCCCCCCCCCCCCCCTTCCGACTGGCCCTCTTTTTCGTAGACCACAGATGTGCTGGGATTAGAACACACTGGTGTTTGTACTCTTGCGTTACAGTTAGATGATTCTTTCTGTGTTTCCCTTCCGGATTTGGTTACTTCTGTATTTCTTCTCAAACTCCATTAACAAATCACAAAAACATGTCTACATACTGTACTGTAGGGTTTTGGTTTTAATAATTTTTTATTTTACTTTTTTTTTTAAATATTATAATTAGGGGGGGGGTGTAATAGGGTGTGAGAATCAGAAAATGAGAGATTTTGTCAAAGTAGGAATGCTACAAATATATAACTAGATAGGGACCAAGAGAATGACCAGCTGCCTATATACAATATAAAATATATATACAGTATACAGGAAATACTCATTATAAATGTGCAAATTTCAACCCCCACAGCTTGTTCACCCTCAGCTGCCACATCATTGGGAGTCTACGTGAATGCAACATACTTTCCACATTAACACAGCAGAAACTTAGAGATTTAATAGGATGAGAGATTCAGAAAGTGAGAGATTTGGGAAGAAATCTCCAGTTTTTTTAAAAGCGGCAATCATTTACACTGCAAAACCAGTTTGATGTGAAGTGTAAATGATTGCCGCTTTAAAAAAACTGGAGATTTCTTACCAAATCTCTCACTTTCTGAATCTCTCATCCTATTAAATCTCACCATTAGTGTTATGTTTATCAGACAGAACTTCTGATTTGACATTTTATTGGTTTGTTTTGGATGTCTGAGGGCGCAAACTTTTATTTAAATGAAACAATAAAATATTAGCATTTTTAAATACTGTATGGCTGCTGCTTATTTTGTCTACACTGTACATGCCTTGCCAAGGCGGTATTTACTATTTTTTATTAATTGTAAAAGTTAATTAAAAATACAATAAAAAATGTTTTTGCTCAAGTGTATATTATTATTATTGTATCTCTTAAACAATCTGAACAGTTTTTTTTTTTCCTTGGGGGGGGTTAACATTTACATCAAAAAAACATATGCATACACTACACTTGTTTCGGTTTATGATATAATGGGGCAGGTGTATTAAGCCTTAACAAGAGATAAATGCAAGGGTGATAAGGCGAGTTAAACATCCGGCCAATCAGTTCCTTACTGACTTTTTTCAAACACAGCCTGTGACATGGCAGTTAGCAGGTGATTGGCTGAACGTTTATCTCTCCTTATCACCCTTGGATTTATCTCTTGTTAAAACTTAATACATCTGCCCCAAAGGATGATAATTTTTTCTCATCTTGACAATCAAAGGTGCTTGACTTTTTTTTATCAAGGTACTAATTATGTCAGAAACATGTTTCATTTTTTTTAAATATATTTATTGCCAATAGGATGTTCATTTACTGTGGATCCAGTGGGAATACCATACTTGCCTACTTTTAAAAACTAGTTTCAGGGAGATTATAGTTGGAAATCAAATTTTTGCACAGCACCCCATTGAGGAGGTGTGTCATGCTCCAGCCAAAGGGCCTGTCTAGTTCCATATATGGAGAGATTGTGAAAAGATATTGTGAATGTGGCACCTAGAAGCGTGGGTGTGCACTACTACATCTGAGAGGAATCCTTTTAAATGACTTATATCCAAATGTAGATGAGCCCCAAAGCAGTTAGTAAGAGATACTATACTTGCAAAAGTGTTGGCTGGGTAATGGTGCTGATGTAAATGTATCTATCTATCATTCCTTTTTCTCCCAAAATGTAACAGTGTAATGTGGGCTAGGTGACATGAGGGAGATTGCTAGACTAATGAGGGAGATTGTTGCTATGTCAGGGAGTCTCCTGCACAATGCAGGAGGGGAGGTAACTATGGTGTAGCAGTGTAATGTGGGCTAGGTGACATGAGGGAGATTGCTAGACTAATGAGGGAGAGAGGGAGATTGCTGCTATTTCAGGGAGTCTCCTGCAGAATGCAGGAGGGGAGGTAACTATGATGTAACAGTGTAATGTGGGCTAGGTGACATGAGGGAGATTGCTAGACTAATGAGGGAGAGAGGGAGATTGCTGCTATTTCAGGGAGTCTCCTGCAGAATGCAGGAGGGGAGGCAGCTATGGGGAATACACGTTTTGGCTGCCTAAAGCTGCACATCATCAGTTAAGCATGTGCAGAATGGGCCTTGCATTGTTGCCCACAGTTGATTGACAGGCAGCAGCATTTAGGGGGTGGGCAGGGGGGCAGAGGAAGGACCACATTTCTAGAAACAGGGGCGTGTCTCTTCTGTTATCTAGAAAGGAAGACTCTCCGCCCCCCCCACTTCTATCAGTAGCTGGAGCTTACTCAGCTGGCCATCTGCAACCGATGGTCACGATGTTGGATCCCAACTTGCGTTCCGCAGCTACATGCGCAGGGTGTCTCTTCTACGGACATTTCTCCATTGTTGTCCATCTCTGAATCAGGCTCTTAGTCAAAAATGTCCTGTCATTATGATCACATATTGCTGCATGATGACCGCTACCCACAACATCTGAAATATTAACCACCTGCCAGTTCCCTCCTTCATGTCCCCCCCCCCCCCCCCCTTCCCCTGATGGTGCGTCTGAAGACATAGCAGGCAGTAATATAGCATCTGCAGAGGGGGGAACTAAGGACCTTATTCTGGTCCACACGCAACACTGCCTGTGGACCAAACGCCGCCCGCAGTGGTGTCTCTGATTTGTGAGCGCCCCCCCCGCAGGCACAGCTAGGTGCGACCAGGGCAGTGAGCATGCAGTTCGCCGTGCCCACTCGCACCCTGCGTCTGAACATGCGCAGATGTAAAATATCGCCCCCCCCCCTGTGCGAACGTGTGGGGGACTGATCTAATCAGAATAACCCCCTATGCCCATGCACATTTGGATATATGCCAGGGAAGGGGACAACAATAAGAAGATACAGATGTGAACCTGCAGCAGCTGTGTAAGTGCTGAATGACACCACCTGTACTGTGCACTGAGCCACAGTGGCGGAAGTTCGTTACAGTTGCCCGGAGGCAAGTTACATATTGGTGCCCCCCCCCCCCCCCCCCCCCCACACACACACACACATACGCACACACACCCCTATATAACCTTATATAAATTATATATTTATGTTAAAAAATATAGATAGATAGATAGAGAACACATATATTTTTAAGAACTCAGCCACAGAAGCAATACCGTTGGCTTTTAAATAACTGATTTAAACTTGCAGGGGGGGGAGAGGTGCCCCCTTGGGGGCAGGAGCCCGGCGGCAGATGACTCCATTGCCTCCCAGAGTTCTGCCTCTGCTGAGTCACCTTACCTGCGGAGCAACCTGGGTGACTCAGTTTCATCAATCATTCCGAAACAACATTCACATGGCTAAAAAAAAAAACAGTATTGGGAACAGAACCGGGGCCTCCACATTACTAACCAGCAAACTATCTGGTTACCAGCCTGTTGATCCACCATAGCAGCTGATGTAAAGGTGGTTCCTTGAAGTTTAATCAAGCGCACTGTATCTAGTGAAAGCTATGCACCGTGCACGGAAGATCCGTGCGTCGCATCAGTCCACAATTTCCACAAAAGGGCTGAAACATTTTTTATTGCGTTTAAATAAATATCGGTGTTACATTTTATATACTCACACATTTACAGAACTCCAAATAGTCTTTACAATTGTGAATATATGTGTCATGTATAAATAAAAAAAGAAGCTGGTTGATATACAGTAGGTAATAGTCTCAGACTAACCTCAGTTGTGTGGTGGCTCAGTGCACTAGTTTCATGGTTCCCTGCACACAGCTATGGAGAGGCCATGGTTTGAATCCCAGGACCAGCGTTGTTTATATTACCTGTAATTTTCACCCTGGTGATATAGGTAATATTCTCAATATATTCTCAGTCCTGTGGTGGCTCAGTACATTACTTACATGGTTTCCTCCACACAGCTATGGTGAGGTCCCCGGTTTGAATCCCAGGACCAGCGTTGATTATATTACCTGTAATTTTCCCCCTGGCTGCCGGTATATATATTTAATAGTCTCAGATAATTCTCAGTCGTGTGGTGGCTCAGCTGGAAGGCTGCCTGGTATCGTGATGCTGCTGCTGCTAGGTGTGTGGACATGTTGCTGCACTCTGTGCCTTGTGTGGTTCAAGACACGCTTACCACTGCAAATTCAAACCACCTTGTATTCTAGATCCACATGACTTGGCGGCCCAGGGGCTTGTGGGTGATGCTGGAATCCTAAGTCAGCCGTCCTGAGTTGTATGTTGCACTTTATTTATTAATTAAATAAAGTGCAACATCAACATCAGTCTGCTGCAGGAAGACCACCACACTCCATTGAGTGGGGCCATTTTGTCAGAGACATATATGTTTACTAGAAAGCAGTCTCTCTCGTCTCTCTCGTCTCCTGTCTCTCGTCTCTCTCGTCTCTCTCGTCTCTCTCGTCTCCTGTCTCTCGTCTCTCTCGTCTCCTGTCTCTCGTCTCTCTCGTCTCCTGTCTCTCGTCTCTCTCGTCTCCTGTCTCTCGTCTCTCTCGTCTCCTGTCTCTCGTCTCTCTCTCGTCTCTCGTCTCTCTCTCGTCTCTCGTCTCTCTCTCGTCTCTCTCTCTCTCTCGTCTCTCTCTCGTCTCTCTCTCTCTCTCGTCTCTCTCGTCTCTCGTCTCTCTCTCTCTCTCTCTCTCGTCTCTCTCTCTCTCTCGTCTCTCTCTCTCTCTCTCTCTCTCTCTCGTCTCTCTCTCGTCTCGTCTCTCTCTCGTCTCGTCTCTCTCTCGTCTCGTCTCTCGTCTCGTCTCGTCTCTCGTCTCGTCTCTCTCTCGTCTCTCGTCTCGTCTCTCTCTCGTCTCTCGTCTCGTCTCTCGTCTCTCGTCTCGTCTCTCGTCTCTCGTCTCGTCTCTCGTCTCGTCTCTCTCTCGTCTCTCGTCTCGTCTCTCTCTCGTCTCTCTCTCGTCTCGTCTCTCTCTCTCGTCTCTCTCTCTCGTCTCTCTCTCTCGTCTCTCTCTCTCGTCTCTCTCGTCTCGTCTCTCTCTCTCGTCTCTCTCGTCTCTCTCTCGTCTCGTGTCTCTCTCGTCTCGTCTCTCTCTCGTCTCGTCTCTCGTCTCGTCTCTCGTCTCGTCTCTCTCTCGTCTCTCTCTCGTCTCTCTCTCGTCTCGTCTCTCTCTCGTCTCGTCTCTCTCTCGTCTCTCTCTCGTCTCTCTCTCGTCTCGTCTCTCTCTCGTCTCGTCTCTCTCTCGTCTCGTCTCTCTCTCGTCTCGTCTCTCTCTCGTCTCTCTCTCTCGTCTCGTCCCTCTCTCTCGTCTCGTCTCTCTCTCTCGTCTCGTCTCTCTCTCGTCTCTCTCTCGTCTCTCTCTCGTCTCGTCTCTCTCTCGTCTCTCTCGTCTCGTCTCTCTCTCGTCTCGTCTCTCTCTCGTCTCGTCTCTCGTCTCGTCTCCTCTCTCTCTCTCTCGTCTCCTCTCTCTCTCTCGTCTCCTCTCTCTCTCTCTCGTCTCCTCTCTCTCTCTCTCGTCTCCTCTCTCTCTCTCTCGTCTCCTCTCTCTCTCTCTCGTCTCCTCTCTCTCTCTCTCGTCTCCTCTCTCTCTCTCTCGTCTCCTCTCTCTCTCTCTCGTCTCTCTCTCTCTCGTCTCTCTCTCGTCTCGTCCCTCTCTCTCGTCTCCTCTCTCTCTCTCGTCTCTCGTCTCGTCTCGTCTCTCGTCTCTCTCTCGTCTCTCTCGTCTCTCTCTCGTCTCGTCTCTCGTCTCGTCTCTCTCGTCTCTCTCGTCTCTCTCTCGTCTCGTCTCTCGTCTCTCTCTCTCGTCTCGTCTCTCTCTCGTCTCTCTCGTCTCTCTCTCGTCTCGTCTCTCTCTCGTCTCCTCTCTCTCGTCTCGTCTCTCTCTCTCGTCTCCTCTCTCTCTCTCATCTCCTCTCTCTCTCTCGTCTCCTCTCTCTCTCTCGTCTCCTCTCTCTCTCTCTCTCGTCTCCTCTCTCTCTCTCTCGTCTCCTCTCTCTCTCTCTCGTCTCTCTCTCTCTCGTCTCTCTCTCGTCTCGTCCCTCTCTCTCGTCTCCTCTCTCTCTCTCGTCTCTCGTCTCGTCTCGTCTCTCGTCTCTCTCTCGTCTCTCTCGTCTCGTCTCTCGTCTCGTCTCTCTCGTCTCTCTCGTCTCTCTCTCGTCTCGTCTCTCTCTCGTCTCTCTCGTCTCTCTCTCGTCTCGTCTCTCTCGTCTCTCTCTCGTCTCGTCTCTCTCTCGTCTCGTCTCTCTCTCGTCTCGTCTCGTCTCTCTCTCTCGTCTCGTCCCTCTCTCTCGTCTCGTCCCTCTCTCTCGTCTCGTCCCTCTCTCTCGTCTCCTCTCTCTCGTCTCCTCTCTCTCGTCTCCTCTCTCTCTCTCTCTCTCGTCTCCTCTCTCTCTCTCGTCTCTCTCTCGTCTCGTCTCGTCTCTCTCGTCTCGTCTCGTCTCTCTCTCTCGTCTCGTCTCTCTCTCGTCTCGTCCCTCTCTCTCGTCTCGTCCCTCTCTCTCGTCTCCTCTCTCTCGTCTCCTCTCTCTCGTCTCCTCTCTCTCTCTCTCTCTCGTCTCCTCTCTCTCTCTCGTCTCTCTCTCGTCTCGTCTCGTCTCTCTCTCTCGTCTCTCTCTCGTCTCTCTCTCGTCTCTCTCTCGTCTCGTCTCGTCTCTCGTCTCGTCTCTCTCTCGTCTCTCTCTCGTCTCTCTCTCGTCTCTCTCTCGTCTCGTCCCTCTCTCTCGTCTCGTCCCTCTCTCTCGTCTCCTCTCTCTCGTCTCCTCTCTCTCGTCTCCTCTCTCTCTCTCTCTCTCGTCTCCTCTCTCTCTCTCGTCTCTCTCTCGTCTCGTCTCGTCTCTCTCTCTCGTCTCTCTCTCGTCTCGTCTCTCTCTCGTCTCTCTCTCGTCTCTCTCTCGTCTCTCTCTCGTCTCTCTCTCGTCTCTCGTCTCTCGTCTCTCGTCTCTCGTCTCGTCTCGTCTCTCTCTCGTCTCGTCTCGTCTCTCTCTCGTCTCGTCTCTCTCTCGTCTCGTCTCTCTCTCGTCTCGTCTCTCTCGTCTCTCTCTTGTCTCTCTCTCGTCTCGTCTCTCTCTCGTCTCTCTCTCGTCTCTCTCTCGTCGTCTCTCTCTCTCTCGTCTCGTCTCTCGTCTCGTCTCTCTCTCGTCTCTCGTCTCGTCTCTCTCTCGTCTCGTCCCTCTCTCTCGTCTCGTCCCTCTCTCTCGTCTCCTCTCTCTCGTCTCCTCTCTCTCGTCTCCTCTCTCTCTCTCTCTCTCTCGTCTCCTCTCTCTCTCTCGTCTCTCTCTCGTCTCGTCTCGTCTCTCTCTCTCGTCTCGTCTCTCTCTCGTCTCTCTCTCGTCTCTCTCTCGTCTCTCTCTCGTCTCTCGTCTCTCTCTCGTCTCGTCTCTCTCTCGTCTCGTCTCGTCTCTCTCTCGTCTCGTCTCTCTCTCGTCTCGTCTCTCTCTCGTCTCGTCTCTCTCGTCTCTCTCTCGTCTCTCTCTCGTCTCGTCTCTCTCTCGTCTCTCTCTCGTCTCTCTCTCGTCTCGTCTCTCTCTCGTCTCGTCTCTCGTCTCGTCTCTCTCTCGTCTCTCTCTCGTCTCTCTCTCGTCTCGTCTCTCGTCTCGTCTCTCTCGTCTCGTCTCTCGTCTCGTCTCTCTCGTCTCTCTCTCGTCTCTCTCTCTCGTCTCGTCTCTCTCTCTCGTCTCGTCTCTCTCTCTCGTCTCTCTCGTCTCTCTCTCGTGTCTTCTCTCTCTCTCGTCTCGTCTCTCTCTCTCGTCTCTCTCTCTCTCGTCTCGTCTCTCTCTCGTCTCGTCTCGTCTCTCTCTCTCGTCTCTCTCTCGTCTCGTCTCTCTCTCGTCTCTCTCGTCTCTCTCTCGTGTCTTCTCTCTCTCGTCTCTCTCGTCTCTCTCTCGTCTCGTCTCTCTCTCGTCTCGTCTCTCTCTCGTCTCGTCTCGTCTCTCTCTCTCGTCTCGTCCCTCTCTCTCGTCTCGTCCCTCTCTCTCGTCTCGTCCCTCTCTCTCGTCTCCTCTCTCTCGTCTCCTCTCTCTCGTCTCCTCTCTCTCTCTCTCTCTCGTTCCTCTCTCTCTCTCGTCTCTCTCTCGTCTCGTCTCGTCTCTCTCGTCTCGTCTCGTCTCTCTCTCTCGTCTCGTCTCTCTCTCGTCTCGTCCCTCTCTCTCGTCTCGTCCCTCTCTCTCGTCTCCTCTCTCTCGTCTCCTCTCTCTCGTCTCCTCTCTCTCGTCTCCTCTCTCTCTCTCTCTCTCGTCTCCTCTCTCTCTCTCGTCTCTCTCTCGTCTCGTCTCGTCTCTCTCTCTCGTCTCTCTCTCGTCTCTCTCTCGTCTCGTCTCTCTCTCGTCTCGTCTCTCGTCTCGTCTCTCTCTCGTCTCTCTCTCGTCTCGTCCCTCTCTCTCGTCTCGTCCCTCTCTCTCGTCTCCTCTCTCTCGTCTCCTCTCTCTCGTCTCCTCTCTCTCTCTCTCTCTCGTCTCCTCTCTCTCTCTCGTCTCTCTCTCGTCTCGTCTCGTCTCTCTCTCTCGTCTCTCTCTCGTCTCGTCTCTCTCTCGTCTCTCTCTCGTCTCTCTCTCGTCTCTCTCTCGTCTCTCTCTCTCGTCTCTCGTCTCTCGTCTCGTCTCTCTCTCGTCTCGTCTCTCTCTCTCGTCTCGTCTCTCTCGTCTCTCTCTCGTCTCGTCTCTCTCTCTCGTCTCTCTCTCTCCTCTCGTCTCTCTCTCTCGTCTCGTCTCTCGTCTCGTCTCTCTCGTCTCGTCTCTCTCTCGTCTCTCTCTCTCGTCTCCTCTCTCTCTCGTCTCTCTCTCTCGTCTCCTCTCTCTCTCTCGTCTCTGTCTCTCGTGTCTCGTCTCTCGTCTCTCTCTCGTCTCTCTCTCTCTCTTGTCTCGTCTCTCTCTCGTCTCTCTCTCTCTCATGTCTCGTCTCTCTCTCGTCTCTCTCTCTCTCGTCTCTCTCTCTCGTCTCTCTCTCGTCTCTCGTCTCGTCTCTCTCGTCTCTCTCTCGTCTCTCTCGTCTCTCTCTCGTCTCTCTCTCTCTCTCGTCTCTCTCTCGTCTCGTCTCTA